>NC_090440.1:1516534381-1517784381 GCF_031143425.1 Pleurodeles waltl
GCTGTTTATTTCTTGTAACACTAAGGATTAAAAGAACTGTTACTTACCGTTGAGTGCCCTGGTTGCTCTTTTTGAATTTTGCATAATTTATTATTATGTACAGGTCGAATAGCGACACCCTTGCAAGCAGACCCTTTTTTTCTTTTGTTCTGCAGAGAAATCATTTTTCTCTGTGGCTAAAGCCCTTCCCCGGCACCAAATGTGGCTCTGATCCATGTCCCCTTCTCAATCTGGAAGGAGTGTGCTCCATTTGTTTACTGTAGTAACTTTGTAACCATTTGCTTTTGGCAGAGATGTCTGCAGTAGTAAATCAATTGACATCCTCAAGGAATTCTTTTGTGAATTCCTGCCAGGCATAAATGAAGGTATTTTCGATCTAAATCTATATGTATAGCCGAAAATAGCTTTATGGATAGGGCCAATATTTATAAGAAAGAAATCAAAGACACAATCCGTGATTGGAGGAGTGCTTGCAATAAGTCGAACCACTGGCAATTGCTCTGGGTTGCGCCCCTTTCATTTGCCCACCATGCCACCTCAAATCAGACCAAGCCATATTCCAATTAGTTTTGACCTTGCTCCAAAAGGAATAGTCAGGATTGCCAGTAGCTAGACTTATTGCGAGTAATGTCTCATCACTTTTTGTGTGTTTAATGTAATGCTCTAAGTGGCCAAGGGTATGCCCAGATGTGGGTCCCCTGCTCACTGTGCCACTTGAACCAAGCTACATCTGACTGAAGAGCCCAAGTCAGGGAGAACCTGGTCTTGGGGTGCCAATGTTCCTGTTCAGGGAGGACCTGGCATGGCAGTTTGAGCTTGACTTTTCCCACGAGGAACTGGGTCAAAGCTGATTTGCATATGGCTAGGTCCCACCTCTGGTGGCATAGTGGGCAAAAGAACAATGGGTTGCAATGATGCCCCAAGCAATTGCCAGTGGTCCAACTTATTGCAAGCGTTCCCCCAATCAACCTTTGTGTGTTTCAGGAAGAAATCTTAAAGAATACTACTCCAATGCATACTTACATATGACTTAGCTCGATTAATATGTCTGCATTGAACTTTAAGAATAACAAATCTAACTGGAAAACAGAAGCATCGCCTGATCACACCAAAGCGGATTAGTGCTTAGTTCTTAGACTTTATGATGACTCTTAAGAAACAACCATACATTCTATTAATGAAGAAACAAACTTCAGACTTCTTGATTTAGACAGTTATTTGGCCTGCACTCCATTTTGATAGGACTCCTTAACATTCCCTTTCCAGACTGGGACCAAGTGTTAACACTATTCAATAAATCGAACTAGTTGCCCAGAAGCATAACTTCTCTCAACCCTAAACCTAGGAAAATGGTGACAAAACCCAAAATGGATACTTCCCTCAAGATTCATGGGAATGCTGATAGGAAATTGTAGCCCTTTGCCACTCACCTGCACTATTAGGGCTTGCCAGACAAGAAGGCTGAAATAACCGCACTTGTATTTATTTTTCTTTATAAATATCTTAAACAAATAGCTAGATATTTAAAGAAATACACAAATTAATAAGTATCTCACTCTTTGTCTTGTACTGGAGATTTTAGCCAATAACACAAATGAGCAAGAAAGTGTTAAAAGCGACAGGAACGTCTGCTTTGAAAGGGGAACTAAATATAAAATCTCGAAGAGCAGAATCTCTAAATTAAAAAAAAAAAAAAAAACTTCACAGACATGGTGAGAAAAGAAACACATTAACAGTTACTAACTGAGTTAGAGGGGTTGGGAATCTAACATGTGACCGAGAAAGCAGAAAACGTTTCTGCAATTAATTTGAATCATTTTTTTCTGAAAAACAAGCATGGCACATCCAGTATCCTATGATCCCTTAATCAGCATGCATTTTACCATACAACCTATTTCCAGCGACATATGAAAATGATTTCAGTATTCTTGTACGCATCATAAACGTCCACTTGGACGTGGTTCGGAAGAATGAAAGGGCATATTTATGCAAATACATCTTAAAGGACAGTCCTGTGAAAAGACCCAATCAGATAACAAATCTGCTCTACAGAATGCAGAGGTGTCAGTCAATACAAGTGCAGGCGAGGCAAATGTAACTGCTCCTGCTCATGACTTGGAAGGCCTATTTCTATGGTATTATCGCGTGTTTACAGTTCCCCGCCTCCTCCTAGATTGGACAGTACATTACCTCGACCACTGCCGTTTTTTAATTCCCTGTTTTGATCCCCCAAATCATCCAGTCGTTACCTCGATGTCCATCCTGAACAAGACGACCTCTGCTTTGTCCGGAGTAAGGGTCATTAATTACTGAGATGGTGTGGGATCCAGGTGATATCAGTGGAGGGGAGGTTTGTTTTTTTATTTTTATTTTATTACTGGCACCACTCCACTGCCTGTATGTCCAGCTATAGTAGACTATTATTATTTTTCTGAATCTGCATCAATGAGTGAGAATCTGTCACAATCACTTCTTAAACTGCGTTTTTTTCTGAATGAAAAGTGACCTTGTAATTAATAAGATGGCTCGGTGATTTCAACACTCACTATTGTAGCATACTGTGGACTGGAGGTCACGTGTTTGATTCCAAGCAGAGGCCGACTCGGCTCTCCATTCTTCCTAGGTAAGTAAACTGAGGCATTTGCTATTTACAGCGCTTAAAACTGCAAAGGTGCGGTATGACTTGCTATGTAAAGAATATATATTTTATTAGTAGTAGTAGTAGTAGTAGTGTTGTTGATAATAATAATAAATAATAATAAATTGTGTGAGACCTGCCTGAAAAGAAAATGGCCACCCCATTTTCTACAGCACTCCAATATTCCTTCATTTTTGGCATATTACATTTGTGTACTCTTTTGCCAGCGGAGACTGACACAACGCTTCGCGGAGCTGTGTGGATAAACGCGTCCTGTTGTTAGTTTCAGCCTCTACTCCTGTGTTTGCAACTGATCACCAGAGGTAGAAGGGGTGGGTCACCAGAGCGAGGAGTTGCAACTCCCAGCTGGCACGCGGCGTTCATAGCAGACTGCTCATGTCAAAGGCGCGGTGCAACTACAACATGTCAGCTCCATGCAACGCCAGCTCTCGGGTGGAAAGAGACATTCGTCAATGTCTTATTGCAACTGATGCCTGGCTATGTCAAGCACCCGCTGAAAAGCCGTGCATTCAAGTCCAATCAGATTTCAAGAAAGGGGTCGAGACCAAAAGCGATTTTTTTTTTAAAGGAATTGACGGGTGTGTTGTTAGTACTAATAGACAAATAATACCTGGGAGTATTTTTTTTACAGCAAGATTTAACGTACAGATACAAGATCAACCAATGTCATTACTGCATAATCTGTTATAAAAAGAAAAAGAACGATTAAAAGTGGCAAGCTGATAAAAAAAACTGAGGTACCAATGATAACCGTTTCATAGTTCCATACACTTGCCCACAAAAGCGTCAAGAAAGCAAGCAATAGGAAAATGTGACAATTGCATTTCTATAAATTTTCACTGCATTTTATTATATGCAGATCTATTTGGCACTGCAGGGTCATAGGTTATTCTAGTTGTATTACATGTACTCGCTCTTGTAATGAGAGTTGAGTCTGTATCCAAAATAATCTTGCAATAGGAAAGCTTTCAATCATGGATTATATCAATCGTTTATTGTTAAATCATTTTGTTGCCAATATGTTTCTTATGGGCAAGTTTCTTTCCCCAGGTACAGTTTCAGCAGCTCACAGCGGGCCTGTCAAACGCAGGGGGCTGGGACTGCAATTCCTGATTAATAGAAATAATAATTAGGTTCGGATATGTGAAGGAAGAAAACTCCATGTTGCTTTAAACAAAGAGTTAAGGTCTTATCTTAACTATGCATTAGAGCTGCAATGCGAAATGGTCATGCAAAATTAATTTTTAATGTGTTCAATTTATATTAAAAATTTCTGCAAGTGTGTGATTTTTTTAAAGACTGGAATGCTACTTCATTTACCATATTCCCCGAAGGTGTTTTCTATTTTTTCAAAAAGGGGCTCTTAAACGGAAGCCATTTTAAGGATTTTATGAGACATTATGTGCGTTTCTGTATGCAAGTTAGCAGTTAAGTACCACGTATTATATTTTGTAATATGCCTAAGTGATATTACAGGCTGAATATAGCCCTCAGTAATGTCTGTTCCTGATTTTTTAATTTGTCAAGAAAATGTTGTTTTAAATAGGAAGCAAAATCATTATGATTTGCAAAATTAGAGCCACCAACATTCAAAGAAGGAAGAGAGTATGTAAGAAAGGAAAGGAAAAACAAACGATGGTTAAGTGTTAGCTCGTATCCCTCGAACTAGGAATACATTTACTTCATTACATACACAAAGTGTTTCTGAGCTCTTTCATATTAAACACGTTTATAAAGATAGTCTTGGCATAATATCAAATTATTGAAAAAATGTGCATTTGTTACATGGCAAATGGCAACCTACACATTGTCTGAAGCATGGGCTGATTTCATACACTACTCACAGTGGAGTTATTTTTGTGTGAGAAGAATGTGCCTATATAGATCTATGCAACCTTTTTGCACTGTTATGATTGGAGGGCAATAAGTCGGTACTAACTGGTGCCAACATGTTTCGTGCTCCTTAATTTTCCATTCTTTTAGCACGTTTAATTCGTGAAAAGAGTCGGAAAAAAGGCGCTGTTTGGCATACACATGGCGCCTTTTAATGTTTAATCAGTAATATTTGTACAAGTAAGCACGACAACGGTATAGATAGAATTTCTCCTTTGCCGCAATTTAAATCGTACAGAGTCACGGTACGTATGCAAGGATCTTCCATGATACATGGCGACTCATCTTCAGATGTACAATTGAAACAACGGAAGTACAGCAAACAATGCGTCTTATAGCGGTTATTAGGTGCAGAAATAGACTTGCACGAATCATCACTAGCAAATTGTGTGCAATTAAAATAAAAAAACGGATGGGGTTGCCACATCCTCCTCCCAACTGAAATAAGAGATTGGAGTCACCTGGCATAATTTATGCCATCCGGCCCATGTTGTGCCAGCTAATCTCTTCAATGCAGGCCTGTGTAATGATGCCAAGAAAATACTTACATTTTCTACTGGCGTCAATTTTGAAACATAGCTAAGTACTTCTATTTTGTTAAAGATGTGAATGGGTTTTTCAGTTTTCCTAACGATATAATTGTGGATGGTCGATTTTGAGGAGTGGTGGCACAAAAGTAAGTTCTAGTTCCTGCAGCAGAAATAAGGAAGGAAAGATGTAGCTAGGCCTTAATCCATATAAATCAGCGTGGCAATAGGCGCAGCCTGGATAACTCTCTCAGTCATAGCTCCCTTGAAATTATCTGTCATCGAAGCGAAGACAAGTGATATGTGTACTGAGACTGCTGGCAGAGCGGTTTAAAATGCCTTCTTTTACGAACGTATAACATCTCACAAATTCCATCTGAACACATGAAGAAATTCCAAAAATCGAGTGCCATATCCCGTGTTTAAGTGTATCCGATCATAAGCATAAAGCAGAAACATTATGGATGCATTTTCAAATGTGCATGGCTAAGGCATGTCTTCCATTATAAAACTGTGAGGAAATAAGAAAATAAACTTTTTTTGGCAGGCCGACTATTTGTCTTACAACAGTTGCTTACACGTTCTGAAAATGTTTTATCTCCCCTTCCGCTGCACCTGTCCCTGGGTGAATAGAAGCACATCTGTCGAATCTTGGCATGACAAGCGCACATGTACATCTGTGAAAGATGACTCCATTTTTTAGTAGAACACTGTATACTTTTAGGCTTCTGCAGCATAGCATGAATATTGCACAATGGCTTTTGTGTCTTGCACTCAAATGCAGGAAGGCATCTAAATTGTGAATGGGGACCATAGAAATTTTCCAACAAAGATGAATTCCACGCTTAGTGCAACTCCCGCTACGCGTGTAGCACTAGGTTAATTTCACCTTAAGTCTCGTAGTGAGCAGTCTAAGTGCTTGCTCATTCCGGCAACCAGAAAGGTCATTTTTTTATTGATCCCCAAAGATTTATGAAACCCATCTGGAAATGGTTTGAATTGACAAAAAAAGTTCAGTGTGTTTTGCCTTTCGCGGAGATCTCGTAGGTCGTACTCAGGAAATAATAATTGTCAGGTTGTGGGAATTACTAGATGTAAAATAAAGTGAGAACATTTGTGGTGGGATTTGCAAAGAGAAAGTGATGACCATACTTCCTGAGCAGTGTATTCTTTTTTCAGCTTCATAAATCAGCCCTCATTCTTGCTCAAGGAACTGCTGTTCTCATTTCGCCTGGCAGGTTTACTAGCAGTGCACTTAACGCTGCGCAGCAGCCAAAGTTGATCTGCTGCGTTGCGTGAGAGAGACGGAGAGAGCAGGACAGCACCTTATCTACAAATATTTGGCACTGCTGATCTGTCCCAAGAACTGGCAAAAAATTAGGCTGCCTTTATGTCTAATATTGTAATGGAACAGTACCATTCTGGTACAAAATACTGTTCTTAGACACACTTCAAAACTCTTTTCAACTCTGTATCTGTGTTGTATAGTGCAGTATGCATGCAAAGTTTGAAAAAAAAACTTTCTTCTACTTGGCTCCTGCCTCAAAGATGGCTTTTTTGTGCAGAGCCCTGTCCACAAATGTAAGTAGATATGGTATTGTTTCAAAAGCCATGCGTGGTAGTATAGGAAACTCTATATATTACCTATCAGACATTCTCTTGACCCAAACTAACACATAGCCGTGCATAGCACTATTTTGTGTTATTTTTATGCAACTTTACGGCACAAAGTTTTGCTTTAGAAAGTAAATAACAAATAAACACTTTGTGCTGATTTGTTTCACTTTTTTATTGCTTTGCACCAGCACAAAGTTTTGACAAATCTGTCCCAGAGTGCCTATAAGGAGTGGTTCAGGATTTAGGAGAACTTTGCCAGTCTTCCCTCTCTGAGACCCATAAGGCCGAGACACAGAGTACTTTAATCAAACAATCAGTATTCGCAGAGCGCAGCACTGTCACTCTCCTGGTATCTGGGCCTGGGATGTGCAGTCTCCATTGTAGAGCCAGGTCTTGAGCTTTTCTCCTAAAATCTGCCAGGGGTGCTGTTCGCAGGTGGCAGCGGCAGACCGTTCCAAGTCTGGGTAATGATGTAAGAGAAGGAGTGGTCACGGCTGCAACGCATGGAAGAGCGCAGTTGTCTGGAGGGTTGATGAAAGTTAAGTTGGTGGTTGATGTAGGGTGGTCCTTGATCGTGCAGGGCTTTGTAGGGGTGCATGAGGATCTTGAACCAAAACTCTTCCCTTGATCAGGAGCCAGTGGAAGTTTCTGAGGTGGGGGGTGATGTGGACTTGTTTGGGGAGGTCCAGGATGAGTCTGGCTGAAGCATTCTGTATGGTCTAGAGTATTTTGAGGAGTTGCCAATGTAGAGTGTGTTGCCATAATCGAGGAAGCTGGTGATGCAGGCCTTGGTGATGGTTTTTCTGGTGTTTGTGGGGATCCACCTGAAGACTCGACTGACCATGCGGAGGGTGTGGAAGCAGGCAGAGGCGACTGTGTTGATTTGTCGCTTCATGGTCAATTCGCTGTTGAGGATGGTGCTGAGGTTGTGTGTGTGGCCTGTCGTGGAGGGGGAGTCTGAGTTCAGCTGGCCACAAGCTGTGGTCCCAGATGGATGTGTTTCTCCTGAAGATTAGTATTTCTGTTTTGTCAGAGCTGAGTTTGAGGAAGTTACCTCTCATCCAGTTGGCTACGTTCAACACATCATGGCGTCACATAAGTTTGTGCTTGTGGTGGAGTACTTCCTTTTCTTAGCACTAGAGGTACTTGGCAAAATACATAATAACTGCTCCCAGGAATTCAACAAGATCAGAGAGATATATTTTACAGCTATATTTGGGCCAACATGGCCTCTTGACAACCAGGCAGTTTTTCAATGATATATGTGTCTGTTGCAGAGTTCCCTTGTTATTATAAAGGGAAATCCCTAATAATTTGGGGTTTATGGCCTAAAAGCTTAGACTTTTAGGTCAACTATGCTAGCCAGCACAAATCTCCCTGAAATGTGCATCTTGCCATTCCACAACAGAGGAAGTTGTGGTTTCCAATTTGCACTTAATGGCTGAGGTTCATGACTACAGAAAACTTTGATATTCTTTAGACAAATGGGTTCTTGATAACTGTGACCATGGAGAAGGGAGAGGCTTTTCAAAAAATGGTTCACACAATGTAAGCCTGCAACACTGTGAAAGTGCTGTGCTCTGAACAAATTTCCCTAACTTGTGTGGCTTTGTCGATAAAAGATTGTTGTCCATATTGCTGAGGCATATAATATTAAATGCTGAAACAAAATAAAAAATAATAATTTTGTGATCCAAAAAATAAGTGTGATTTTCTCAAATTTGGAAAACGTAGTAAACAGATAACCAATAATGTTCTGTCATTTATGGTTTGGCCTGTCTTGTGGAGAAGTATCACGGAAGGACCCATTTCCTACCCATACCCATTTATCATTCTCACTGATGACACTACGGTGAGGATCAATTCAAAACAGAATTGCCAAATCTGACAGAAAAAGAAAAGGTGATGGCTATATTTATTTGCAGAGAGAGTGGAATAGTATGTTAAGTTACCATTGCTCCCACAGCATACTCATATGCTCCACTAATTGTCTTTCATTAGTTACATTTAACTTGGCAGTGAGGTGCCACAAGACCAAACATACGCCCAGCACTTGAACCATTGACACCATTATCATTATCATCCACACACTCACAAATTATCTTTCTCTTCAAATTTACTCCTGTCACTGGGATTGGAACGGCAGTGTGGGGGTGCTGGCCAATGTGGGCACTTCACAAAACATATAGGGATTTTGAACAGTTAAGGTGCTACTGATCAACCTACTGTAGAAAGTGTTAAACCCTGTCCAGATGAGTATGGCAACACATTCATCATCTCTTTTTTTGTACTTTTTGTTTTTTTAAGAAATAAGGTACAAGCTGTTCTTTAGAAGAAATTTTTCTCCAAAACATGAATCCAATTTAATATGATATACATCATTATAGAAATGATGCTCTCTATCTAAATGGGTCTCAATGTTAAGAAATCAGCACGAACTACAAGTGGAATGAAATCAGATATTTTTCACTCACCAGGGCTTTGGTACCTATTTTTTAGGGTAAGCATGTAAGTGGCTCATCAGCATTTTGTGCACTGAATTAAATCCCTGGATGTGCTAAATAGTTAAGCTCAGATCTCTTCTCATTCCTAGAGTCACTATCTTGTACTCTGAGTCAGAACTGTGCTGCTTAATGTGTGCCACTTAGGTAAACACCTTGCTCATAATAATACCAAGATATCTTCAGTACACTCACTCTAGATACATTCCTGATGATAGTCAACTCCCACAGAGGGGCCTGTGAATGATAACACTTCCATTCACTAACCCATACTTCTGTTCTTGCACTGTGCAGACTCATTTAAATCTTTCCTCTGGATAATACCCAGATTGTGACATCATGATTAATTGATTTAATAATTCCATATTCTCTACAAGACAGCAGATGCGATTCTAAAAACTTAAATACGTCCTTTATAAACACTGTATGACCAGTCGAAACTATGAGCAACGAACATGCAAATGTTTGTGCAACTGCAGAAAAATTCCTGAAGTCAAACATCAAACAACAGACACAACAACAATCGTACATACCGTGTAAGAAAAAATAATGCCTGTAGGAAAACTGTGAACCCTTTTAACTCAATGCATCACATAATTTGTGCACAGTGGTATTACGCCCATCAGAATATTGGGAAATGCAAATAAGTGATGGATTGCATGCATGAATTAATCCCAGCTACTGGCAATCGCTCAGGAGGCATTCCAGTTCAAAATGTTCAACTCCGTGCACCATTTGAAACAGAGGCCTGCCTCATCAGGCATTCTTGGGTCTTGCACAGAGGTCATGGGATATAGAGGCTTAGCTGACTTGCACCACTGAGCTATGTCCCCTGGCTATTGCGACTTTTCTTGCGTCATGACCATAACGGTTTCACTTGCTGCCTTATAAAAGCCAGCAGCTTTTCTTTGTGCCACACTTTGTAAGACCACACATCCAATGTTTTTCGTCCCCTGCTTTGTGCTATATCTGTTTCATGCAATGCATCTATATGTCTATCAAAACTATACTTCAGTGCCAGGTTTCATACGTTTTACTTTTATTTTACCAACACAACCTGGAAAATCTTACCCCTTGGTCTTTCGTCTTTCAATATACAACATTTCTGTCTTTGTTTCTAAAGCCTGCTACAAAAAATTGATGCAAGCCAAAATCAATTTCCAAACCACCTGCCTTCCCCAGAGTAAAATTTATACCCTTGGTCTAAAAAACCATCAACTTTTCTGAGTCCAAGCAGGCACGTGAAGAGCACATGTAGCAACAGTGTTGGATATGTTTTAAACTGCACTCAGTACGTTTCTAGACACATTGAACAGTTCTCTAAACAAGCACTTTGGCATAGAATTCAAGGTTTGAGAGATTTAACATTGGTAAAGTATTTCGTATAACATTGACAAGCCGACTTTCAAAGGTGTGTGATAAGATTTTCACCACCTACGTCGCCGAATGATAAAACGATCAATGCTGGGGCAGTGCAGTAAAATTCTGTAAGAATTTGTATACCTTAGTTCACACCATGTAAAGCTGCTAGTGCCCCTGGTAGCTAATCCAGCTTTGAGGATACACATGAGATAAGTGATCAGTTTCTCGAATAGGTTTTTGTGGTGTCCGTTTTTTTTGTCGTCATTTGCCCTGCAGATTCATGGTTGTATTTAACCCACTCATCTCAATAGTATTGCTTTGGACATTGTATCTACTGCCCAAACCGCTGAAGGCACATCTTGGAAGCCACATTGCCAATGTTAGATTGTTTTACTCCATAAGGGCCATAATCATATGAAAAATATCTTATCACTCTCACCACTTAAAAGGGACATGAGCCAGTGGTTATTTTCTTGTTCGATTATTCGACACTGGCGTACAATGGTTTTTATGGCATTAGGCCTCTTATCTGGATCTAGGAAGTTCTTCTAGAACCCATTTTTACTAATCTTCCACCTTACTAATAGAACCATATAGATCAGCAGATATTTCTCTTCACGTGTGAAAAGGCATTCTACACTGTGTAACACGGCAAATGTTATTAGGCCACTGCTTACCTTCATATGTTTACATAAGATGTTGGCAATGAGGGCAGTCACTGTCTGCTGCAACATATGAAGAGCAGGGCAGGAGTCGAACATGTAAGTCATTGACAGTGGGCGAATAACATTTAATGAACATGACTATTCCTCCACCTTTGAACTGAGGCAACTTCTCAGATATCAAGTAGATCCTGTAGATCTTTAAGAAAAAGCTATACCTAGGCAGTGCATGGTGAAGAGCTTTAAAAAACCATATTCATGGATACTTTTTCCGTATCATGGTACTCCAACATTTGCAAGTACCTGAACCACACTTATCCACAGAGACCCTTGTCTCCTCTTTAGCTTCTCAGAAACAGTTACATCATTTGGTCACCTCTTTTTCCATAGTGTTAGAAATCTGAATTCTGCCTTGCAACTGGCAGCTCCCTGTATTTCGAGGAAAGACGTATATATTATTTCAGCAATAGGTATTTGATCTTCCACCTGCGTCTGCATAAGGGAACTCCCAGGATCTATGCTAAACTTTCATAATTAGGTCGCTCCAGAATAGTAACACAAATACCAATAGTATAATAACTAATTTAGCCTTAAAACAGTCAGGGGTTGCTGCTAAGTCCTGAAGCGACTTCCAAGTTACGTCATGTTGGATTCCCATTTTATTTTAGCCTTTTTGCTGCATTATGTCCCTTAGTCCATGCCTTGTTCGAAGTATTTGGAAGTGAGAACATTTAAATCAAAACCCATCACTAAAATAGTCTTCTAGCATGATTTGAGAAGGCAAATACCAATTCCCCTCCTTATGATGAGCTAATACACCTCTAATATTTTTAAACTGGAAAGCTAAAAGTAAAATTGGTGAGGCTCTGCATCCATTTTTCACTATTAATTTCATTTTTCAAAAATATATCTTCTCTTTAAATGCCCTACGAAGCTGTGAAAAGTCTCTTGAGTTTTATTGGTTTGCTTTTATCTGCTTAGGAGAAATTCAGACCAATATAAACCTACATTTTGGCAGTGTTGACATTTTTAAGATGCTTATGCTGTTGAATAAGTTTAAGGGCGGACATCCCCATCTTTAAAAGGGTTGTGACTTTCTTCCATACCTTGTTAGGTTTACAAACCATAAGATGCAGAGGCTTAACATGCTTGTTATTCCTAAGTACCTTATTTTCATGTCTGAGGAGTTGAAGAAGTAGAACACCATGCCCCTTGACTTCCGTTTATCCATTGCATATTCTGACATTACATCAAAATCCTCCATTATCTTAATAACCCTCTGTTGGACTTGGCCCTTTCTGCAGGGCCATCCTTAGACATTATGCCTTTCCCCTCCACTTTTTGCTGAATTTGTATTTGTTGACTTTAGGACTCTGGGCACTTTACCGCTGCTAATCAGTGCTAAAGTGCACTTGCTCTCTGCTTAAAACATTGTAACATTGGCTTATCCATGATTGACATATTTAATTTACTTATACGTCCCAGTAAAGTGTACAACATATGCCCAGGGCCTGTAAATTAAATGCTACTAGTGGGCCTGCAGCACTGGCTGTGCCACCCACTTCAGTAGCCCTTCAAACATGATTCAGGGCTGCCACAGCAGTGCCTGTATGTGCAGCTTTAAACTGTCATGCCATCCTGGCATGTTAACCCTTTTGCCAGGCCCAAACCTTCCTTTTTAATACATATGTCACCCCCAAAGTAGGTCCTAGACAGGTGCAGTGTATTTTAAAAAAAGTAGGGCATGTACCTTTAAGTTTTACATGTTGTAGTAGTAAAAAACTCTTAAATTTGTTTTTCATTACTGCAGGGCCTATCTCTCCCATAGCATAACATTGGGATTGCCTTATTACATTTCATAAGTGTAATTTCAAATTGGGAAGAGATGGAACCCCCAGAGTTTGGTGTCTCTGGAATCACGACTTAAAATCACAACTTATAATGAAGTCATATTTTAAAGTATAATTCTGAAAATGCCACTTTTTTAGAAAGTTGGCATTTTCCTACTTTATCCATCTGTTGCCTTCTACCTGTCTCAAATAAACTTCTCGGTGGCAGCTGGACTTGTGTATTCCCTTGAGACAGCCATACACAAAGGGAGATTGAGTGATGGGTCATTAACATCTTGATGTGCCATCCTGGGCAGGAAGGGAGAGAGGAACAGACACACCTGAATGGGAGGTGCCTGTTTCCACACAAAAGGTTGCATACC
Source organism: Pleurodeles waltl (assembly GCF_031143425.1). NCBI lineage: Eukaryota > Metazoa > Chordata > Amphibia > Caudata > Salamandridae > Pleurodeles > Pleurodeles waltl. The sequence continues at coordinate 1,516,547,815 of NC_090440.1, forward strand.
TCCCTGTAGTAAATCTGGAGCCAGATCAGGAAGGACAGGGTCTCTGTGCACTTCAAAGGCCTGTTTTTGAAGTCACCTCCACTTCAAAGGCACCACTGGGTTCAAGAACTGGAATTCTGACCCTACCAACTCAGTACACTTTTGGACCTGTGGATACTCTAACAGGAAAAAGGACTGCTGTTTTGCTTAAAGGGCTGCCACTCTGCTGAAGTCTGCTGAACACCTGCTCTACTGTGCTGACCTGCTGCCCTCCTTACCTGGTAGTGAGAAGGACTGGACCTATATCTCTCCCATTGAGAGCCAAAATGACTCCAAGGGGTTGCTGTCTTGCCTTTAGTTCTTCTGACATCTCACGGACACAAAATACTTCAACCTATCATCACCTAGAGCACCTGGAATCTGCTTGCTGCAAGTCTTGCCCTGCAAAGTGGTGCCAATCCAGCCCTGGGCTCTTGGAAGTGGGTATAAAGTGCTGCAAATGCCAGAATCCACACATCTTCATCAGAACCAGCACACCTTCATCTTTGCATAAGTCGTAACCAGCACATCCTCGTCATTGCGAGGCTCAGTTCTGGTGGATCGCACTTGGTACGAGTGCAACACCATTGGAACTGCCACATCGAAACCACTGCATTGCAGCCATGCATGGAGACAATTGACACATCCCCTTGACTGCATGGAGGGACCCTATGCATTGGCCTTGGCACTGGCACACCTCGGAACCAGTGCTTTGTTTTCAGAACTGAAGCATTGCCATCATTGTGTGGAGAAAATCGACCCATCACCTTAACTGCGGGATCGACACAGATGCATCACCTGCCTGCACACCGCATCTCTCTGCTGGGACCATAATCCAGGTACTGTTTTTCAGCGGACATTGCATGGTCCCTGTAGCCAGCCCATGTTCCATCATGAATGGCCTGAACATTTGACTTTGACCCAGTCTAACATGACCAGATAGCCCCGGTTGGCATTTTATGCTTCTAAGCACTACAACTAAGTTTATTCTTTAAACATTCAGATCTCAATTTCTATTTATGGGATATTTATCGCTTTGGTCTTGTTTTGTTCATTAAATTAGCCTCTAGTGTTTTTCCCTGGTGTGTTTTTTTTTGTGTAGTGTTTTCACTGATTTATCATTTTAAGTGTTGCACAAATACTATACACATTGCCTCTTAAGATAAGCCTGCCTGCTTGTGCCAAGCTACCAGAGGGTGAGCACAGGTTAATTTAGGGTGTGTATCTGACCTACCCTGACTAGGATTTTGGCTCGTGCTTGGACAGCGTGCATACCTCTGCCAACCACAAACCCAATTTCTAACACCCTCCGAATAGTTGTATGAGCATTTGAAGCATATATCTTTACATCTTATAGATCACTAAATTCACATGTTTCTCATTACAGAAGAATTGTGCAACATTCCTTTTAGGCATAGTTTTTGTGATAGGTGTTTGAAAAAGAGGAAACACAATGCTGGCAAAAGGAGCACCTTTGTCTGGTTTATCTTTTTATCCTGAACGTGGCTGTGCAATGGACATTTACTAATACGCTTGCTACCAAAGATTTACATAGCGCTCTGATCAGCTATCAAGATTTTGGACCAAAGATAAGGTGGCAGATTTTTCAAGGCTCTGAGCATAAACTTTTTTTGCACTGGAAGGTTGCCCTTTTGTTAATGCGATGTGTACAGTGGACTATAAGTGGGAGGGTATCCTTGTGCTGAGCAGTGTGAGTCTAGTGAAACCTAGAGCCTAGTGGGACTACTCAAAAAGCCATGTCTTCAGATTCTTGCAGAATTCAAGAAGTGAGAGGAGGCTCTTATGAAGGCCATTCCATGCTTTGGGAATGATGGAGGAGCTTGACCACTATATCTCATTTGCCGTAAGTGCAGGATGTGTGCAAATAGGACACTGGACAAGTGGAGTGGGAAAGCAGATGTGATTGTTGAGGGATGCTGGGCCATAGTTATGTAGTGACTCGAAAGTGTGGGCCAGGATGAGGAATTGTGCTTGTTTAATTATGGTGAAATAGCCGAGCTCATTCAGGTGTGGTGTGATGAGTGTACAGTGTGGCAGGTTGAGAGTGATTATGGTCTATTTTGAATGATCTGCAGCCTTCTGGTGAGTTTTTTCATGATCAGACATAGAGGGTCTTCTCGTAGCTCAGAATGCTTGTGACAAGGGTGTGCATGGCGGTTTTCTGGGTGCTGATTGGGAGACATTTGGAAATCTTCCTCAGCATCTTCAGGGTAGGGAAGGATGAAGCAGTGACCCCATTAACTTGGGTGTATTTCAAGTTTGCTGTCCATTATGATACTGAGGCTCTTTGATAGGGTGGTGAGGGTGGGTGTTAGTCCCCGCTCTGTTGGCCCTATGGTAAAGCACTCTTTCCGAAGGTCAAAATTTCGATCTTGTCAGTGCTCAAGTTCAGACTGTTAGTCTTAATTAAGTGGGCGATTTCAGTCATGCAGGCTTTGAACTTCATCTGGGTACTGGGTGTCTTGTTCATCAGGGAGAGAATGAGTTGCATGTTGACGGTGTAGGAGAAGACGTTGACGTTGTGAGAGCACATAAATCTGGCTAGAGGGAGCATGTATGCATTTATTGGGTAGGGCTAAAAAAGAATCCTTGCAGAACTCTGCAGATGAGGTCACAGACATCCAAGATGAACAGTGACAGGCTGATTAACTGGGCGCTTCCAGTCAGCAAGGAACAGATATATCAGAGTGCATGTCCTTGGATTCCACTGTCTTGTAGGCGTTGGATACGGAGGGGATCAGACATTATGTCAAAAACTGCATAGAGGTCTATGATGATGGGGCCACATTGTATTCTTCAGTTGCATGTTTTCAAGCACCTAAGAAGGCAGCAGAAAAGGCAGAGGCATTTAGAAATGGTGTGAAAATGGCACTGATGGGTTGCAGTCTCTGAAGTAGACATGGTTCTTCCTCTGTATGTTATCTCCATGTCTGAGGTGTTTAAATAGCAAAAAAAGTAGTGCTAATAATGCTCTACTTTCCATTATCTGGGCATCCTGTGACAGGTACTGTGCATGTTCCACCCAAGATTTTCAGTTCAAAGCTAGATCTAAAAAGATTGTCAGACCTGGCTTCACAAACGAAAAATAATTCCTCCATGAGGTCACTGCAAAGTCAAAGAAATGTCTTAATTTCTCCAACGCTTTCACTCCTTCCATATGTGTTCCACTGTACAGCACAAATCTAATGTGTTAAATGTAAAAACAAAACTTTCTAACCGTAGGATTTTGTACTGTATGTTTGTTCTTTTAGTGTGAAGCCTCTGCTACACACCTCAGCATGGTGCCTGCAGAATGACTCGGCCACACAAGAAGTTCTAAATCACACGTCTTTCTTCCTCTTCGTGAACCTGTGATCTCCAACATTCTAAAGCAAAGTTTTTGTACATTCCATTCTAGTGATTATATCATGCACTGATATGAGGTGCTCGGGGAGCCAGAAAGTTTATGTTCTAAATCATGCAAGACAGTACATCTCCCCCTTTCATAAATGTAAAATTCAATTTTTTTAGAAATTCATCAGACTGACACAAATATCTAGATATATAGATATATTTATACATTAAATCTCTTCAATTGATCTATTTGCTGCTTTGATCTGTCGACCTGCTCTGGTGAATGGAAGTTGTAAACAGTCTTGTTGAATGTCAGAAATTGCCAATGATGGTAAGAAATCAGCAACAGTCATTGACGTTTAAAAATCAGTTTCTCTTTCACAATCTTGAGTCGAAGACTGATGAAAAAGAGGCCTGAAGTGAAAAGAGTCTCTGGTAAGGGACTTCCCAGGTCGATGGGCAGTCACTATGTTTCCTTTGGTAGGCACTACTTGAAAAGGTTCAGCATTGTAAGGAACATCAGAATTTCTTTTTCGTAGCTGTTGAGTGATCACCAAATCTCATTTTTGGAATGAGAGGTTTTTTTGCAGGTCACCTCCTTTCTGCATACATTTTCATTTTCTGTTTTTGAACAAACTCCCTCATACAAATCAGGTCTTCATTAGTGTGTCTCTCTCTGGGCCACTGGGGTATCTTGGTTGCCATTGCTCACCAAACATCAAGGTCACAGGACTTTCATCTGTGGTCAAGTGGGGTGTCAACTGATAAGCTTGTAAAGTAGAGTTCAGTACTGCCTCTAGACTAAGCATCTCATGAGTTGTACATTGTACTATTTTCCTTAGCATACTCATAAAACGATCAAGAAGTCAATTTTCCTATGGACACAAGGTGTGATCTTTTGATGCTTCCATCAGAAAATGTATGGCAAAGGAACTGGTAACGCGTCCCTTTATGTCAATTTTATACACATTAGGACACGTTTTAGGCCGATGAATCTTTTGACCCAGTGGTGAGACACCGTAGAACGAGATAACTGATCAATATGTCAAGCAATATGTCAATGACATTTTCAACATATATCACCACAATATACTTTACTTTGGATAAAGACATTTATTAGACTGTTCGGCGCAACCATGACCTTTCAGCCATGAATAACCACGCCTTTATTGGAGTTTTTGTGAATTTTATTCCCTATTGATTACAATCTAATAATAAAAGTGTCAATCTCAAAACCAAGAAGCATATGAGCAAAGTCACAACACGACAGCTATGATAAGGCTTCAATAATACAAAGATCACAAACATAAGAGCACCAAAATAAGATATGAATAGATCAGAGTGCATAGAATGTCATATACGTCTCAGTTCAGCATAGCACAATGTCAGTCACGCCTATGTGCGTCAGTCAAAGTGATCACCTAGCCTAACCACTAATTAGCATCAGCATGTTGGACTTCATGCAAAATAATTTTGAGCACGAATTTGGAAAACATCTGACTAAGGACTCTATCCAAAAATACAGCAGTTGGTACCTAGAAAGGAAAAGCAAACAGACAAATTACAATAGCATTGTCATAATTACCCTCCTCGGAATAAGTCAGAATAGAGGATCAGTCTTCATCTTCAGGACATCAGTTGGATCGCCAACAGTTTATTTCATCTAAGGAACGGGGGACACTTCCCTCATAAGGAGGAGAAGTGTAAAGGGGCAGTCTATGGATGAGGATGGTTTTGTCTAAGTCTCAAATTACCAAACAGAGTGACAGAGTTTCTGGATGCAATCAATATAATTCCCTACCTAATTCTCTTGACTGTTCTGTGTCATGAGTTTTTATCCCTTTTTCACAATACATTCCCCCAAAATTCTATTGGATAATCGCTATACCCCACTATCTTTAGCCTATCAAATTATACAGTAGGTAATCCACATTGTCACCCCACGATAATTTATAACACTTTGATTGGTCTTCATAATTGACGTCTTCGTAGGTGGCACATCCGGGGTTACTTCATCCTTTGGCACGTTCTTCAGGTCAAAAGTTCTCTTTTCCATGGTTAATGTCCTTGAATGTATCTACATTTGTTGCAAAACGTATAAAACTTATACTAAAGCGGCTAGCATGCGGATGGGAACAAGGCATATCTTGCAACATAAAACAAAGGAAAAGAACACATGCTGGGTCATGGCCTTTTACGAATCAGCACACTGGAAAACAGAAAAATATGCTTTAATATGAGAGCTACATGGCTAAAACTTCAACTCACGCTAATTTAAGGCCTATGGATTCTAATGCAATCTTCGTAGGTGTTAACATATTCAAATAATCATAATGCAAGCAATTATTTCTTACAGTCGATATTAGTTTATGTGCAAAATAGTAACTTTACACTTATAATCATGTTAAGAATACATTTAAGCAACTTATATTTTATGATCGTTTCTATATGCAGCATTGTTAGATATTTATATAAGCATTTCACATCTAATATACGTAATATTTAAAGTACGCTCTGTCAGAATATCATTTTTTTATTTGTTATTGAGCTCACACTGGTCTGTATTTAAAGTCAAACCTGCATCATTGAGTAATTGACATACTTGTGTGAGGGCTCTATCATGATCCTTTTGTGTAGCTCCAAAAACTGATATGTCATCGCGATAGTTAAATGTATTCACAACAGGTTGCATAATGTGATGTATGACGTCTTGGAAAAGTACTGCAGCCTATGACACACCAAAACTAAGGGTGTCATTACAACATTGGCGGTAAAAGCCGCTTACTGCCGTGCAGAAGACCGCCAACACACGCCGCGGCTGCGGAATTCTGCCACTGCTATTATGACCCACATCTCGGAACCCGCCAAAATTCAGACACCCACACAAGTCCGCCACACCAAAGGTCAGTGATAAACTGGCGAAAATAAAACCTCCACCGTCACGCCAACAGAAATACGCCCACACTATCACAACACACGAATCCACGCAGTGGTCTTTCAACTGCGGTATTCCATTGGCGGTACACACCGCCGCGCTCAAAATACACACACACATACAAAACACAGCCACATTGGACAATCCAAAATACCCACACCTGATACACATACACCACTCCCACACACCCAATACAATATAAAACACACACCCACATCACACACAAACCCCTACTACCAAAAATTTAGAACGAAGCACAGAGAGAGACACCACCAGCAAGTACAACAGCATCCACAGGCACATAACACTATCACCCACACAACTTCCACGCACCTCACACAACACACCACTACATATCACCACACTTATCACCACACACACCACCCCACACATCACCCACACCACCCCATGGCACGGCAAAGACAGCCCAGGGTCTCGGAGGAGGAGCTCAGGGTCATGGTGGAGGAAATCGTCTGGGTAGAGCCACAGCTATTTGGATCACAGGTGCAGCACATCTCAATTGCAAGGAAGATGGAGCTATGGCGAAGAATAGTGGACAGGGTCAACGCAGTGGGACAACACCCAAGAAATCGGGAGGACATCAGGAAAAGGTGGAATGACCTATGGGGGAAGGTGTGTTCCGTGGTCTCAAGACACCACCTTGCGGTTCAGCGGACTGGTGGCGGACCACCACCTCCTCCCCCACAACTAACAACATGGGAGGAGCAGGTCTTGGCGATTCTGCATCCTGAGGACCTCGCAGGAGTTGGTGGAGGAATGGACTCTGGTAAGTCAAATCTTAACTATTACATACCCTACTTGCATGCTATCACATACCCCCACCCTCGCCCTCACCAGTATCACTCCAACTCCTCACAAATGTACCAATATCACAAACCACACATCCCAACACCAAGCCCTGCATGCAACAACAAAGCATGGACACCCATCACTAAAGCATGCCCACTGCACATACCCATACACCCCCCTAAACCATTATCACACAAGCTCCCACACAGGAATGCCAGCACTGGGGTACACGGTCACCCACCCATTGCACACCATGCCACGCACAGATGCAATAATAATGCCTTTCCACCCCTGCAGGACCACTACCCAACGTCACCAGACAGGAGGGTCCAGACATGTCCACTCCACCCACAGAAGAGGCCCACAGTGATGAAAGCACCTCTGTCCCACTGGATCTAAATGACCAGCCCGGACCATCGGGGGCCTCGGGACAGTCGGTTCCCCTCACACAGGCACAGGCCACCACAGACCTTCCCCTCTCTGGAAACACCTGCATAGCACCCACCCAGCGGGCCCATACCTCCGTCCCCAGGACACGTCAATCAGCTGTGTGTCCACCACTACAGGGAACCCAGGATAACCCACCACCCCAACAACAAAAGGGACCTGGGGGCAGTGGCAGTGGGCACACGGTCCAGGTTACGGAGGCCCAGGAACACAGGGGAACTGGGAGGGCTGCCGTGCGACAGGGGGGGGACAGGCCAAGGGAACCCACTCTCCACGAGGCCCTCTCCTCCATCATGGGAGCATACCACCACTCCCAGGAAACGATGGCAATGGTACTGGCCAAGTTTCAGGAGACCCATCGCATGCAGGAGGAACAGTATATGGGCTTCAGGGAGGAACTCAGAACCATCAGCTCCACCCTGGGCACCATCGAAGGGGTGCTGAAGGAACTACTTAACACCAGGAGGGACACTGTGGCACTCCAAGGGGCCCCTGACACTAGCATGGACGATGAACTGCCCACCACCCCCGCCGGCGCTAGTGGACAGGACTCCCCGCCACAGGACCTCCACACCAGCACTCCACCCCCTGCAGAGGGAGAACCACCCCGCAAACGGTCCCTGCGATCCAGGAACAAGACAGAGCACGATGCCAAGACCCCCGCCAAAAAATGAGACCACCCTGATTGTCATCCCACTGTCCCACTTTGTCACCCTGTCCATAATTAAACTGTCCCAGCTCCACTTCCTATGCCCATATGAGCAATGCACCTGTGAGACTAATAGACTGGACTCTGCCATGGACACTCCTCCACCATCACCCCTCACCATTTAACTTCCCCCTCCAATAATTTGCATTTAAATAAACACACCTAAAGCACAAAATCATCTGGAGTCTGTCTGTGATTTCGAAATAGTGTATTTGTAATTAAAGTGACAAAATGTTCTTGAAATAGTAATGTCAACATACCTATGTCACACAGATCAAGTCCATGAGGAATCTAAGCAGATGACACACGTTGGGACCCACATCTTTGAAACCGTAAGGGAAAGTGACAACTCAGTGACCATACACTGGGTGAAAACGACAGACAGTAGAGAGGTTGTAGTTGAAAAGTACATGTAGTAGGCAGGAATGTATTCTCACCTGTGTTTCACTGGAAATATTGCTGGATCACTGAGTCCCTGTTCTGCATGTCTTCTTCATCTGCTTCATCCTCACCACTGTCCACAGGCTCCACAGCTGCCACAACACCGCCATCTGGACCATCCTCCTGCAGAAAAGACACCTGTTGTCGCAAAGCCAAGTTGTGAAGCATACAGCACGCCACGATGATCTGGCACACCTTCATATGCAGGCACCTGAACCTGGCCTTCAGGAGGCCGAAGGTCCGCTTGATCATACTCCTAATTCTCCCATGGGCCTCATTGTAGCGTTCCTCTGCCCTGGTCCTGGGATTCCTCACTGGGGTCAGTAGCCATGACAGGTTGGGGTACCCAGAGTCACCTGCAAATGGTGAGGGACAACTGTTAGACACCCATTCCCACTGTCTTGCTTCCAGGGGCTCACCTAATAGCCACACACGGTGCCTCTGGAGTTGACCCATCACATAAGGGATGCTGCTATTCCGCAGGATGTAGGCGTCATGCACTGAGCCAGGGAACATGGCATTCACATGGGAGATGTACTGGTCTGCCAAACATACCATCTGTACATTCATGGAATGATAACTCTTCCGGTTTCTGTACACCTGTTCACTCCTGTGGGGGGGGACCAAAGCCACATGGGTCCCCATCAATGGCACCTATGATGTTGGGGATATGTCCAAGGGCATAGAAGTCACCTTTCACTGTAGGCAAATCCTCCACCTGAGGGAAAACGATGTAGCTCTGCATTTGTTTCAGCAGGGCAGACAACACTCTGGACAATACGTTGGAAAACATAGGCTGGGACATCCCTGATGCCATGGCCACTGTTGTTTGAAAAGACCCACTTGCAAGGAAATGGAGCACTGATAGCACCTGCACTTGGGGGATTCCTGTGGGATGGCGGATTGCTGACATCAGGTCTGGCTCCAACTGGGTACACAGTTCCTGGATTGTGGCACGGTCAAACCTGTAGGTGATTATCAAATGTCTTTCCTCCATTGTCGACAGGTCCACCAGCGGTCGGTAAACCGGAGGATTCTGCCATCTCCTCCCATGTCCCAGCGGACGGTGCCTATGAAGGACAACAGCGACCACAGAGTCAAACAACTCAGAGGTACGTACCCACAGTTTACCCAGAACACCAATAATACACAATAGGTGGCCTGTATGTGTGTTGAGACTAGGCCTAGGTATGTGTGACAGAGTTGGAAATTAGGCCATGTGGGCCCCTGAAATGGCGGCTGCCTGACCTCTAAAGTTGGACAATGGGATGTGAGGTAACTGCTCTGGCATTGTACACCGTCGCGGTAGGCGGTCGGAGACCACGGCGCAATGCTGCATTGGTTAACATTGGACCCTATGGGTCCCAGGAGCCAATGACGATGTACGCCAACGGTGATGGTATGCACTGCCGCGGACGTGACCGCCACGGACGTGACCGCCATTTTCTATCTGTTCAATCACTCGATACCTGATCTTCGACAGGAGAGGACCTACACTGCAAGTGCTGCTGTGACCTCTGTCTGGAAGAGACAATGGCTTGTGCGTCTGGGGAAAGGGCCCCTGCCTTCACATCGGAGGAGTTGGAGAAGCTCGTTGATGGGGTTCTCCCCCAGTACACGCTACTCTTCGGTCCTCCAGACAAACAGGTAAGTACACAGGGAGCATGGGCTATGCCTGTGTGGAGAGGGCTGGATGAAAGAAGGAAGGGGGCAGAGTTCTGCGGGCATGAAAGACGGTGGGAGCATGTGCCACATGGCAAGGGTAGGGAGAGGGGCCACTCACTTTGACGGTGCAGTTGGTAATGACTTCTCTTCTTCCCCTGTACATTTCATGTAGGTCAGCGCCCACCAGAAGAAAGATATTTGGCCTGCCATCACCAATGACGTCCGGACCCTGGGGGTCTACCACAGACGGAGCACCCACTGCCGGAAAAGATGGGAGGACATTCGCCGCTGGAGCAAGAAGACGGCAGAGGCTCAGCTGGGGATAGCCTCCCAACGTGGGAGGGGTGCCCGTCGAACCATGACCCCCTGATGTTCAGGATCCTGGCAGTGGCCTACTCGGAGTTGGATGGGCGCTTGAGGGCATCACAGCAGACACAAGGGGGTGAGTACACTCTCATTCAGTCGACTTTGCGCGCAGTGGAGTTGTCTGGGTGGGGGAGGATGGCTGTGGGTTTCCCTAGGCCAGGACGAGTTCTGTAGGCTAGGCCCCTCCGTGAGGCATGGCTCTGTGGCCCCCCCACCCCACCTCTGTAGAGTGCCAAGTACAGCTATTCATGCCCCTGTGTCATCTATGTGTGCAGATGTCATCCATAGCCTTGTAGGCCATTTCCCAGGAATTGCACTGTAGAGCCCAAGAGCGCGGCATAGCGCAGGGCGGCTTCTGTGTCTGTCTTGTCCGCCAACGGTAGCGGTATTCCATGCACTCAACATGTCTTTATTCTGTCCCCCCCCTTTTTGTGGTTTCCCTGTTCTTGTGTGCATTAGCATCATCAGGCGGAGGAGCAGTGGCACTGGAGCACGAGGGAGCTGCATCCCACATGGCCATGTAGGGCCACACTACGGACTCAGAATTCACCAGTGGGACGGAGGGCGAGGGGAGCTCCACGGCAGGGACAGGAGCTGATACCAGCGACACGGACTCGTCCTTTGATGGGAGCTCCCTTGTGGTGGCGGCAACATCTGTGCCACCCGCATCTACAGGTACAGCCGCCACCCCCCCTACCAGCACCGCCCTCCCAGCAGCGCCTCAGCCTTCGTCCCCTGCCTGCTCACCCAGGAGGGTGGGCATCACCTTCGCCCCAGGCACCTCAGGCCCTGCCCCAGTCACCCCTGCTGCCCTCAGTGAGGAGGCCATTGACCTCCTCAGGTCACTCACAGTTGGGCAGTCTACCATTTTGAATGCCATCCAGGGTGTAGAAAGGCAGTTGCAACAAACAAATGCATTCCTGGAAGGCATTCATTCTGGTCAGACGGCCCTTCACCAAGCCTTTCAAACGTTGGCTTCAGCACTGATGGCAGCCATTGTCCCTATGTCTAGCCTCCCCCCTCCAACTTCCTCCACCCAGACCCAATCCCCTGTACCGCTGCCTATCCCAAGTACACCATCAGACCAGCCTGCACACACCTCACCACACAAGGGAAGCTCATGCAAACATAAGCACCACACATCCCACAGGCACTCACGCAAGCATCAGACACATGCAAACACACCAACATCCACTGCCTCCACTGTGTCCCCCTCCTCCTCGTCTCCCTCCTCCCTCCCAGTCTCGTCTGCACACACACCTGCATTCACTACCTCTACAGCCACTACGTCCATCACCAGCACACCCACCAGCACACCCCGCTCACGTGCAGTCACCACCCCCACTACCATTCACACGTCCCCTGTGTCCTCTCCCAGTGTGTCTGTGACACCCCCTCCCAAGATACACAAACGCAGGCACACACCCACCCAACAGCCATCCACCTCACGACAGCCTCCAGTGCATGCACCTGCACCACCTCTTCCTCACTCCTAAACCCCCTCCATCTACCTGTCCCAGTCTGTCCAAAAAACTTTTCCTGTCCAGCCTTGACCTTTTTCCCACACCTCCCCCACCCCGTCCATCTCATAGGTCCCAAAGTAGCACCTCAGCCACAACATCTCCGGGACCAGTGGTGCCTGTAGTTACAGGTATGTGGAGTGCACCGGCCACCAGGACAGCCAGTGTGGCACGGAGCTACAGCACAGCCAGCCCCCCCCCTGTGAAGCATCAGAAGTTGGACAGTGCCAGGCGGGAGAGGGGGAAGACTCCAGCCACCCAAGCCACTCCCAGGGGTCACGGTGGGAGTGTGGACTCAGTTGTGACACCTCCCAAGGTGGGGAAGGGCCACAAGAAACCTGGCAAGTCTGGGAAGAGCAGCACGGCGGAGAAGACCGCCATCATCCCCGCTGCAGAGGAGGCCACCGCCAGCCTCAGCCCTAGCCCAGCTGCCCAGGAGGCCACCGCCAGCCCCAGCCCAGCTGCCCAGGAGGCCACCGCCAGCCCTAGCCCAGCTGCCCAGAAAGGCCTGCCAGCCCCAGCCCAGCTGGGCCATGAAGGACCGCCAGCCCCAGCCCAGCTGGGCCATGAAGGACCGCCAGCACAAGACCCGCTGGGCCATGAAGGACTGCCAGCACAAGACCCGCCTGCCCATGAAGGACCACCAGCACAAGACCCGCTGGGCCATGAAGGACCACCAACTCAAGCACCGCTGAACCGGACAAGCACCGCTGAACAGGGCACCGCCAAATCAAGCACCGCTGAACAGGGCACCGCCAACTCAAGCACCGCTGAACAGGGCACCGCCAAATCAAGCACCGCTGAACAGGGCAAGCACTGCTGAACAGGGCACCACCAACTCAAGCACCGCTGAACAGGGCACCGCCAACTCAAGCACCGCTGAACAGGGCACCGCCAAATGAAGCACCGCTGAACAGGGCAAGCACCGCTGAACAGGGCACCGCCAACTCAAGCACCACTGAACAGGGCACCGCCAAATCAAGCACCGCTGAACAGGGCACCACCAAATCAAGCAGCGCTGAACAGGGCACCGCCCACTCAAGCACCGCTGAACAGGGCACCACCAAATCAAGCACCGCTGAACAGGGTACCACCAAATCAAGCACTGCTGAACAGGGCACCGCCAACTCAAGCACCGCTGAACAGGGCACCGCCAACTCGAGCACCGCTGAACAGGGCAAGCACCGCTGAACAGGGCACCGCCAAATCAAGCACCGCTGAACAGGGCACGGCCAAATCAAGCACCGCTGAAAAGGGCACCGCCAACTCAAGCACCGCTGAACAGGGCACCGCCAAATCAAGCACCACTGAACAGGGCACAGCCAACTCAAGCACCGCTGAACAGGGTACCGCCAAATCAAGCACCGCTGAACAGGGCACAACCAAATCAAGCACCGCTGAAAAGGGCACAGCCAAATCAAGCACCGCTGAACAGGGCAAGCAGCGCTGAACAGGGCACCGCCAACTCAAGCACCGCTGAACAGGGCACCGCCAAATCAAGCACCGCTGAACAGGGCAACGCCATCTCAAGTACCGCTGAAAAGGGCACTGCTAAATCAAGCACCGCTGAACAGGGCAAGCACTGCTGAACAGGGCACCGCCAACTCAAGCACTGCTGAACAGGGCACCGCCAAATCAAGCACCGCTGCACAGGGCACCGCCAAATCAAGCACCGCTGAACAGGGCACCGCCAACTCAAGCACCGCTAGCCCATGAGCGTCAGGGGCACTGACGCAACTGAGACCGTCACGAGGTGAGTGATGCACTCTGGGCACCAGTCCCCCTCCAGAACCAGTGGAGACATGCATCCACTACCTCTGTCCTTCACAGGATGAAGCACTCTGGGCACCAGTCCCTCTCCAGAACCAGTGGAGAGATCCATCCACTACCTCTGTCCTTCACAGGATGAAGCACTCTGGGCACCAGTCCTACCTCTGAACTTCACAGGATGAAGCACTCTGGGCACCAGTCCCCCTCCAGAACCAGTGGAGACATGCATCCACTACCTCTGTCCTTCACAGGATGAAGCACTCTGGGCACCAGTCCCCCTCCAGAACCAGTGGAGACATGCATCCACTACCTCTGTCCTTCACAGGATGAAGCACTCTGGGCACCAGTCCCCCTCCAGAACCAGTGGAGAGATCCATCCACTACCTCTGACCTTCACAGGATGAAGCACTCTGGGCACCAGTCCTACCTCTGAACTTCACAGGATGAAGCACTCTGGGCACCAGTCCCCCTCCAGAACCAGTGGAGACATGCATCCACTACCTCTGTCCTTCACAGGATGAAGCACTCTGGGCACCAGTCCCCCTCCAGAACCAGTGGAGGCTGTTATCCACTTGAAAGACTGTGGCTTTGCACTCCCCAGGATAATATAGTGGGCAAACCACCCACTGGAGAGACTTGAGAGACTCTGGCTTTACACTCCCCAGGATAATGCAGTGGGCAACCCACCCACTGTAGAGTCTTGAGAGACTGTGGCTTTGCACTCCCCAGGATAATGCAGTGGGAAAACCACCCACTGTAGAGACTTGAGAGACTGTGGCATTGCACTCCCCAGGATAATGCAGTGGGCAACCCACGCACTGTAGAGACTTGAGAGACAGTGGCTTTGCACTCCCCAGGATAACGCAGTGGGCAAACCACCCACTGTAGAGACTTGAGAGACTGTGGCTTTGCGCTCCCCAGGATAATGCAGAGGGCAAACCACCCACTGGAGAAACTTGAGAGACTGTGGCTTTGCGCTCCCCAGGATAAAACAGTGGGCAAACCACCCACTGGAGAGACTTGAGAGACTGTGGCTTTGCACTCCCCAGGATTGAACAGTGGGCATTGAGCCGCCTCGTTGTCATGACCACACAAACTTGCCAAGTCAAATCAAAGAAGTGCATGAGAAAAGCAAAGAGATATCCTCAGTGGAGACAGCAAAGCCCAAACTGGAAGAAGGTTTGCAGAGTAATCTTGCGCTTATTTCAAAGGAAGAATCAAGAAGAGAAGATCCAAGATGGCCGCTGTGAGTCCTGAAGGTTAGTTACAGTTCTAGTCTTGCAATCGGTTGGTTGCTAGGTTACGAGCTCTCCAGCTGGAAGCCTTTCACTTCAACTGAGGTCTGACAGGAATCAGCTGTGTGGAGAGACAGCGCGCTTCAGAACGGAAACTTCTGTGAGGTAAAATTAAATTTGAAGATTATATTACAGAAAACAGATAAATATTGTCAAGGTTTATTCGAAGAGTTTGATAGTAGACAGTTCCCGTGGAAGTCGGCAAGGCTACAGAGTTAATGTATGAATTAACCTTATGTTTACAAGGTTCTTGTTTAAGATATTAAAGTCAAAGAAAAAACGAACTTTAAAAGAGCAAGTATCTACAAATGTTAAGGTTATAAATAAAGGCCAAGTTTAAAGGAGAAACGAACTGTTAACAAATAAGCATTTACAAATTCAATGGTAATAAACCAAAATAGAGTTTAAAAGAGAAACAAACTTAAAAAAACAAGCATTTACAACTACAAGTTATCGACAGATGTCAAAGTAAGGAAGGAGAAACTAACTGTAATAAACAAGTATTTACAAATGCAAGTTATCAACAAATGTCGAAGTAAGAAAGGAGAAACGAACTTTAATAAACAAGCATTTACAAATACAAGTACTGACAGAAGTCACAATAAGACAGGAGAAATTAAATAACATCAGCTGATTTGAAGAACGCATTATCACCAACTATATATATATATATATAGCAACATAAAACCAATCTCTAACAAAGGTTGAGAAGTTCTTCCAGAATCAGTAATAAGCATTTTTTTAAGAAGAGCTATCATTTATAGAGAGAAGCAAGGCTACAGAGAACTCAGGGTGAGTGAAGAAATAATAGAATTAAAGAGAATTAAGTGTTGAGAGTAGAAAGTGAAAAACTGATGTTGTATGTCCCTAGTAATTGCGACTGTGACTCTTGCAGGTGCTGTATCCAATCTTAGATGTGAAGAGGCAGACTCAGTACTGGCGTTCATCATCTCTGTGGCAGTCTCTCTACCATCCCATTCCCATTTCCCCCTCCGGGGTACTCGGCACGAAGGATTAATATTCGTTGTGAGTAGCTCGGGTCGGGACTGAGGAGTTATCTTCTGCTTCTGAGGAAATCGAATTGAAGTATCCTGACAGATTGAAGTGCCCATCACCCTAATTTTAGGGAAAAAACAGATTTCCTCCTGAGCAGAATGGCAGAAGGAATTGATATAAAAGCATTAGCCACCGTTTTGGAACGGTTACAGAAACAATTAAATAACACCATAGAAGAAACAGTCCAAATAAAACAGCGAATAAATGATTTAGGGAACACCGCTAAATCAAATGAATCTGTGTTTTCACAAATCCCTAGCCCTTCACAGTCTGCAGGTATATCCACTCAAGTAATTCATGCGGTTTCCCCTATTATTCCTTTGGCTCAACCCGAGCGCTTCGGTGGGGATCCAAATAAGGCGCAGATTTTTCTGACCCAATGCTCATTGCATTTTTTATGTAGACCAGTCATTTTTTCCGAAGACCAGTCCAAAGTGGCATTTATATTGTCTTATCTGACAGGAGATGCGGCCGCATGGTCCATGCCAATAATTTCCAGAAATGATCCTGTTTTATATAATTTCCCAAATTTCAAGGAAGAGTTCTTAAGAATATTTGATCGGCGAACTGCAGCTCAAGCCACTGACAATGAACTACTGGAAATCAGGCAAGGTAATAAAGATCTAGTAGCCTATCTGGCTCATTTCAATAAACTCATTGTAGAGACTGCCTGGCCGGAGACAAAAAGAGCCGCCATATTTTATCGTGGACTGAGAGATGAATTGAAAGATGCCTTAGCACAAGTTCCAAATAGACCCACCGAAATTTCAGAGTTAATTGATCTTGTGTTACAGATTGACCACCGGTTAACTGAACGAAGAGCAGAAAAGAGAAGAGAGTATCGACCATTTCCCCTGAGAATTGATTGTGTAAGAAATGATCATACGAGAGCCAGAGAAGGGATAATGATAGAAGAACCAATGCAAATTGGTTCCATCCGAGGTCCTTTATCTAAGGAAGAAAAAGAGAAAAGAAGAGTGAATCAACTATGTTTATATTGCGGTGCATCTGGGCATTTTGTTAAAAACTGTCCCAAGAAACCCAAAGCTCTTCAGTCGGGAAAAGGCCAGCTTCATCAGTAGAGGGAGTTGCCCTGATGAAAGCAGAACCCAAGACAACTCCTTTAGATCAACGAGTGGCGAATACCTTACAAACCGCAGCGCCACATTTGGTACAAACAGTATCAGTTAAGACCCTTGAGAAGGAAATTCAAGGGATCTCAGTTATGATAGACTCTGGAGCTACGGGCAACTTCTGTGATATCAAATACGCTTGTAAAATGGGTATTCGATTTATCAAGAAATCTACTTTGGAAGTAGTAAGAGCTGTGGATGGAACACATCTTTCTTCAGGACCCATTTCCCATGAGACCGAACCAATTCAGATGCAAGGTTTTGGTGGACATCAGGAGCAGATAATCTTTAATTTGATAGATGCTCCACAATTTCAACTCATTTTGGGTCTGCCCTGGCTTACAGAACATAATCCCCAAATTGATTGGAGCAAAAGAACGATCAAGATGAATTACTCTTACTGCAAAGAGAATTGCTTTCATGATGGAGTGGAAGTGTCCACCAAGTCCCAAGCGGCCTGTTTATCATCACACTCTTCAATGATCTGTGCACTAAAGACAGAAGAAATCCCAAAAGAATATGAGGATTTAGTCGCCGTTTTTGATGAAAAGGAGGCTGAGAAATTGCCACCACATCGACCCTACGACTGCAAAATTGAACTGGAGCCAGGTGCGATATTGCCATGTAGCAGAATATACGCATTGACCGAAGCAGAGAATCAACATTTAAAGGAGTATTTGGATCAATATCTTGCTAATGGTTTTATTCGTCCTTCTGAATCTCCAGTGTCATCCCCACTATTTTTCATACCAAAGAAGTATGGGAGTCTTCGAACTTGCATTGATTATCGAGCCCTCAATCAGGTTACCATCAAGAATCGATACCCACTGCCTTTAGTGTCAGTTTTATTAGATCAAGTAAAGAATGCTAGAATCTACACCAAATTGGACCTGCGAGGAGCATATCATTTGATTCGAGTGGCTTCAGGGGATGAATGGAAAACCGCTTTTCGGACTCGATACGGATTATTTGAATATCAAGTGATGCCTTATGGGTTATGCAATGCTCCCGCTGCCTTCCAGCATTTCGTTAATGATATATTACGAGAATTCCTCGACCGGATTGCCGTGGTTTATATAGATGACATTTTAATCTTTTCCGACAATCTACAGGAGCACATTTCCCATATTCGATCCATCCTCACAAGTTTGCAAGAAAACCATCTCTATGTAAAATTGGAGAAGTGTGCATTTCATGTGGAACGAGTTGAGTTCTTAGGATTCATTTTGTCACTAGAAGGAGTTAGTATGGATCCTGCCAAGATAAAGACAGTGCAACATTGGCCTTCTCCTTGCAATGTCAAAGAGATCCAGAGTTTCTTGGGGTTCGCTAATTTTTATCGAAGATTCATATCCAATTTTTCTCAAGCAGTTACACCCATTACTCGATTGTTGAAGAAAAGAGTGAAGTTTGAGTGGACAAAAGAAGCTGAAAATGCTTTAAATTTTTTGAAGAATTCCTTCGTCTCAGCTCCAATCTTGCTCCACCCCAATCCAGATGAGCCATATTATGTGGAGGCAGATGCTTCAGATGTTGCCATAGGAGGTATCCTTTCTCAGCGTCATAAAGATACAGGTCAATTACATCCAGTGGCCTATTTCTCTCGAAAATTAACACCACCAGAGATAAATTATTCAATTGCGGATAAGGAGCTATTGGCAGTCAAAGAAACTTTTCGTGAGTGGAGGCATTACATTTTGGGAGCTAAGCATAAAGTGACCGTTTACACGGACCACCGAAATTTACAGTTTTTAAAATCAGCTCGAACTCTAACAGCTAGACAACTGCGTTGGTCCCTATATTTTGCAGACTTTGATTTTGTTATCACTTTCAGACCAGGAAAAGTAAATGGGAAGGCAGATGCTCTATCTCGAATTGATACCGGTGCAGTTAAAGAGCCTCCAGAAAAAGAATTGATTATTCCACAAGAGAAGTTCATATCTGCCATATTGTATGAAAATGTAACCAAAGAAATTCAAGAAAACTTAACATTCGAAGGAATGCTGAAGTGGTCCAAAGAAGTCCAAGGAAGAGAAATCAAAAAAGGTTTGCCATACTTTAAAGGTGCACTGTATGTTCCGACTGTGGAGCTGCAAGAAAAAATTCTTCAGGCTTATCATGACGATCAATTGGCTGGACACAAAGGAATTCAAAAGACTCAAAATCTAATACAACGAGAATTTTGGTGGCCAAAAATGAAAACTCAGATAAGACAATATGTGTGAACTTGTGACAAATGTCAAAGAGGGAAATCAAATAGAACAGCTTCACAAGGTCTGTTAAGACCTTTGCCCACTGCACCCCATGCCTGGCATACTGTTACTATGGATCTTATAGTGGACCTCCCTAGTAGCCAAGGTTTTAACACTATCCAATTTTTGTAGACACTTTCACTAAAATGGCGCATTTCATTCCTTTGAAAGAAATCCCTCGAGCCCCACAGGTTGCACAGTTGTTTACACAACACATAGTACGCACCCATGGTATCCCAAAAATTCTAGTTTCAGACAGGGGGTCCCAATTTGTTTCTCGCTTTTGGAAGGCCTTTAGTAAAAGATTAGGAATTGATTCTCGCTACTCTACCAGTTACCATCCTGAAACCGATGGGCAAACAGAGAGAGTGAATCAAGAGTTAGAACAGTATTTAAGACTCAATTTATTCAATAAAGAGAAGGAATGGCCAGAGTTGATGTGGGCAGCTGAATTTGCTTACGATAATGCTGTTCATTCCACCACTGGGTTCACCCCCTTTTATCTGAACCGTGGTAGACATCCTAATGTAATGTTGGGTAAAGAAGATGATTCAGTGCCTGCAGTAGAAGAGATGGTGAGGGATTTGCAGACCACGTTAGTTAGGGCTAGAAAAAACATAATTCAAGCAAAAGACTCATATAAGACTCAGGCTGATAGAAAAAGAAGAGAGAGACCCATTTATTCGAAAGGAGACAAAGGGGGTCATTCTGACCCCGGCGGTCTAAGACCGCCGGGGCCAGGGTCGGCGGGAGCACCGCCGACAGGCCGGCGGTGCCCCGCAGGGCATTCTGACCGCGGCGGTTCAGCCGCGGCCAGAAAGGGTAAACCGGCGGTCTCCCGCCGGTTTACCGCTGCCCTTAGAATCCCCCATGGCGGCGCAGCTTGCTGCGCCGCCATGGGGGATTCTGACACCCCCTACCGCCATCCTGTTCCTGGCGGTTCGCCCGCCAGGAACAGGATGGCGGTAGGGGGTGCCGCGGGGCCCCTGGGGGCCCCTGCCGTGCCCATGCCAATGGCATGGGCACGGCAGGGGCCCCCGTAAGAGGGCCCCACAAAGTATTTCAGTGTCTGCCTAGCAGACACTGAAATACGCGACGGGTGCAACTGCACCCGTCGCACCTTCCCACTCCGCCGGCTCAATTCTGAGCCGGCATCCTAGTGGGAAGGTTGATTTGCCCTGGGCTGGCGGGCGGCCTTTTGGCGGCCGCCCGCCAGCCCAGGGCAAATGTCAGAATCACCGCAGCGGTCTTTCGACCGCGGTGCGGTGTTCTGACGGCGGTACCTTGGCGGACGGCCTCCGCCGTCCGCCAAGGTTAGAATTAGGGCCAAAGTTTGGTTATCCACTCGTCATTTACGTCTCAAAGGAAATCGCAAATTTCAGCCACGATTTATAGGCCCATTCAAAGTTGACAAGATGATCAATCCAGTGGCAGTTAAATTGCAGTTGCCAGCTCATCTAAAGATACATACTGTTTTCCATGTCTCTTTGTTAAAGAACAGTCCTCCAAATTTACGTCAAAACTCCCCTCCAATTCCTATCCAGATTAGCTCTGCAGAAGAGTATGAGGTTAATCAAACCTTAGATTCCAAAATCCGTAATGGCCAGCTTTATTATCTAATTGATTGGAAAGGTTATGGTCCAGAGGAACGATCCTGGGAGCCGCACGAGTATGTATATGCTTCAAGATTAGTGTGAAACTTTCATAGAACCTACCCAAGCAAATCTAAATTGGAGAACTGTTCCTTGAGGGGGAGTACTGTCATGACCACACAAACTTGCCAAGTCAAATCAAAGAAGTGCATGAGAAAAGCAAAGAGATATCCTCAGTGGAGACAGCAAAGCCCAAACTGGAAGAAGGTTTGCAGAGTAATCTTGCGCTTATTTCAAATGAAGAATCAAGAAGAGAAGATCCAAGACGGCCGCTGTGAGTCCTGAAGGTTAGTTACAGTTCTAGTCTTGCAATCGGTTGGTTGCTAGGTTACGAGCTCTCCAGCTGGAAGCCTTGCACTTCAACTGAGGTCTGACAGGAATCAGCTGTGTGGAGAGAGAGCGCGCTTCAGAACAGAAACTCCTGTGAGGTAAAATTACATTTGAAGATTATATTACAGAAAACGGATAAATATTGTCAAGGTTTATTCGAAGAGTTTGATAGTAGACCGTTCCCGTGGAAGCCGGCAAGGCTACAGAGTTAATGTATGAATTAACCTTATGTTTACAAGGTTCTTGTTTAAGATATTAAAGTCAAAGAAAAAACTAACTTTAAAAGAGCAAGTATCTACAAATGTCAAGGTTATAAACAAAGGCCAAGTTTAAAGGAGAAACGAACTGTTAACAAATAAGCATTTACAAATTTAATGGTAATAAACCAAAATAGAGTTTAAAAGAGAAACAAACTTAAATAAACAAGCATTTACAACTACAAGTTATCGACAGATGTCGAAGTACGGAAGGAGAAACTAACTGTAATAAACAAGCATTTACAAATACAAGTTAGCAACAAATGTCGAAGTAAGAAAGGAGAAACGAACTTTAATAAACAAGCATTTACAAATACAAGTACTGACAGAAGTCACAATAAGACAGGAGAAATTAAATAACATCAGCTGATTTGAAGAACGCATTATCACCAACTATATATATATATATATAGCAACATAAAACCAATCTCTAACAAAGGTTGAGAAGTTTGTCCAGAATCAGTAATAAGCAGTTTTTTAAGAAGAGCTATCATTTATAGAGAGAAGCAAGGCTACAGAGAACTCAGGGTGAGTGAAGAAATAATAGAATTAAAGAGAATTAAGTGTTGAGAGTAGAAAGTGAAAAACTGATGTTGTATGTCCCTAGTAATTGCGACTGTGACTCTTGCAGGTGCTGTATCCAATCTTAGATGTGAAGAGGCAGACTGAGTACTGGCGTTCATCATCTCTGTGGCAGTCTCTCTACCATCCCATTCCCCTTTCCCCCTCCGGGGTACTCGGCACGAAGGATTAATATTCGTTGTGAGTAGCTCGGGTCGGGACTGAGGAGTTATCTTCTGCTTCTGAGGAAATCGAATTGAAGTATCCTGACACTCGTGGATCTGGTGTCGTGCACTCATCCGGCTGAGGTGCCCCCCCTACCCTTCCCCCTGAGGTGCCTGTTGTATTTCTATCTGATGCCCCTGCAGTGTTCTCTCTGTTTTGATCTGGTATCGAGTGTGGGCTTTGCCCATGCATTTTGGGCCCAGTGGTCCACGGACTATAAATGGTGCAATACCTGGACTACTATTCTTGGTGTATATTTTGTTAATAGTGTATATATGTCTATTTTTGCGTACTGCACTTTAATAGATTACAATGGTTACACTCATTTCCTTTTGTCTTTGCATTCTTCCCGGGGGGGTTGGGGGGTGTAACTATAATGTACAGATATGTATTAGTGTGTGTGTTGTAGTGGGTGAGGGTGGGGGTGGGTTGCGTGTGTGTGTCCCTGTTTTTTGCCTCCCCCCTCCCCTGTGTCGTAGGTGCAGTACTCACCGTGTTCTTCGCCGCCGGCGTTCGTGCTCCTGGTAGAGGAGCAGGAAGACTATCGCAGGTAGGATTTGGAGTTCCGGGTCCATGGTGTCCTCGTTCCTCGTGGAGTGTGCAGAGGTGAACGTTTTCCCTTCGAAATTCCTGTTTCCGCCGTGTTTTTATCCGCTGTGAATCCTCCCCGGAAAAGGTGGCGGATTGGCCTGTCATAATAGTGTGGGTGGTACATTGTCTTCCTCCTGTCTGTTGGCGGTGACCGCTGCGCTGTTTGTTTGTACCGCCGTGGCGGTCGGAGTGTTAAAGTGGCTGTCTTTGTTGGCAGTTTCCGCCACGGTCGTAATTGCAAATTGTTTTCTGCCGGCCTGTTGGCAGTCTTACCGCCGCTTTAACACCGTCCGCCAGGGTTGTAATGACCACCTAAGTCTCTTACATCTAAACAAACCAACATGTGTAGCAAGGGTTGGAATAGATCTGCATTTTTCTTCTAGTTCTAACTGATGATAACCTTTATTCAAGTCAAGTCGAGAGATGATTTGGGCGCCATTCAATTGTGTAATCATGTCAGCAGTGTGCAGCCCTGGATGTCACTCTTGTTCAATCGCTGTTTTCTCTTGGCACATGTCAACGCATATGTGCACAGCTCCTTCATCACCATTTTTAAGCACTATTACTATGGGAGTAACCCATGGTGTATGACCAGTGCAACACTCATTAATGTCGTGCTTAAGTAATGATTCAAGTTCATTTTCCAAACCTTCTTGTAAATGTTAATCAATTCCTCTCTGTCTCTGAGCAACAGGGTGGACATCCTCAATAATATGTTGTTTTACTTTCATAGTCTTTAACTTTCCTACACCTTGAAACAATTAAGGAAATTGACTTCCTATTTTGTGATGAGCATTCATGTTGTAATTCACTGAAATCAATCCCATGTCAGAAGCTGTGATGAAACTGAGTAAGCCAACACTTGCCACTGTACCTTAAAGCATATGCATCAGTGCTTGTACTTTGTTTTCTTGTGCTTTTCTATTGCCATGAACGAACCTTTAATCTTCATCAATTGCAATGCAAAGTGTATACTTTGCTCTTTGACGGCATGAGGTGCAGTAGCGCAGACAGCACATTGTACTTGTTTTCAGGTGTTATATTTATGAAAGCACCACTACTGATAATTAAAGGTATGGAACATCCATTTATTTTCAGCATAATCCTGGGACAGTGTTTGTATGATTTCGTTATTTGGATGTCGACTTTTCTTTGACTGACTTTGTCCTCACAGACAACCAATCTGATATGTGCATGCTTTTCTGAGATAAGCATTGACATGGCACAATCACTCTCTACACATTCACTTATTTTTGATGTCCCAGCTTGGTCTTGTGGGCGCACGTCGAATGTTATTTCTGGAACATTCTGGTGGTCATTTCGTCTTCACACTGTGAGGCATGTACTTTTTCCTTTGCTCTATACGTTGTCAGGGAATGTTTCTATTTAGCACAGCCTTTACATTTCTGACAAAGGGCAGGACATTTTCCTTCATGTGGAAATACAAATTCACATTTGAAACACAACTTGTTTTTGCATTTAGACATCACTTTGTGTCCTTCAGACTTTTGTTTCAAATTACTTTTCACAATCATGACTGACTCACTCAGGGCACCTCTGACCTCCATGTCAGCTGCTTACTTTTTATCTCCTTCCTCAGCTTTACCATCCATCCACACTTGCTCCAGACTAAGGCCTGCATTACAACGTGGTGGTAAATTCTGCCTACCGCCGTGCTGACGGCCGCCAACATACCGTGACCATGGCGGTAATCCGCTACGGGTATTATGACCTACACAGAGAAATCCGCCAAAATACAGACACTCACACAAGTCCGCCAGCCCAAAGGTCAGTGATAAAATGGCAGTATCAAAACCCACACTGTTATGCCAACAGGAATACACCCACAGTATCACAACCCACAAATCACCGCACCGGTCTTTCAACTGCGGTAAACCATTGGCGGTACACACCGCTGCACTCAAAATACACACACACTTACAAAACTACACATTGGACAATTCAAACTACACACACCTGACACACAACAGAGAGAGACACAAGCCAAGAGCACCCACTCAATCTGAGCTGCAGAACACCATCACCCATACACCATCCATGCACCCAAACACATCACCCCACACATCCTCACACATATCACTCGCACCATATCCATGGCACCCCAAAGACACCACAGGTTTTCTGAGGAGGAGCTAAGGGGCATGGTGGAGGAAACATCCAGGTAGAGCCACAGCTATTCGGATCACAAGTGCAGCAGACATCCATTGCAAGGAAGATGGAGCTATGGTGGAGGATCGTTGACAGGGTCAACGCCGTGGGACAGCACCCAAGAACTAGGGATGACATCAGGTAGAGGTGGAACGACCTGCAGGGGAAGGTGCTTTCTGTGGTTGCAAGACACCAGGTAGCTGTATAGAGGACTGGCGGTGAACCCCCACCTCCTCCCCCACAACTAACTACATGGGAGGAGCAAGTCTTGGCGATCATGCATCTTGAGGGCCTCGCAGGAGTAGCAGGAGGACTGGACTCTGGTAAGTCAAATCTTTACTACTTTATACCCCCCACCCTACCTTCATGCCATCACTAACTCCTACACCTAGCCTCACCCCCATCACTCCACCACCTCACATATACCCCACCATCACAACCTACCCATCCCAATAACAAGCCCCGCGTGAAACACCAATTCATGGACCCCCCATCACATTCCTGCGTGGACACCCATCATCACAGCATGCCCAGTAGAGAGACTCACCCAGCCCACAAAATCACCACACACACAAGCCAAAGCTGACAGGGAAATCACAACTAGACAGGGAAACACCCATGCACAAGATGGCACACGCAGATACACTAACACTGCATTTGCAACCCCACAGGACCCCTACTCAATGTCACTGGAGAAGAGGTGCCAGCTACATCCAGTACCCCCCAGAAGAGGCCCACAGTGATGACAGCAGCTCTGTACACCTGGATCAAGGATGACAAACCTGGCCCATCAGGGACCTCTGGACAGTTGGGTACCCTGCAACACTCCCAACCCACCACAGAGCCTCCCCCTCAGGAAACACCACCACAGCACCCACCCAGCGGGCCCATGCCACTGTCCCCAGGACACGTCAATCAGCAGTGTGTCCACCACTACATGGACCCCAGGCAACCTCACAAACCCCGGACGAGCAGGTACCTGGGGTCAGTGGCAGTGGGCACACGGTTCAGAGGACAGAGGCACAGGATAACAGGGAAGCTGGGACCTGTGTGACAGGAGGAGGACAGGCCCAGGGAACCGACCCTCCAGGAGGCACTCACCAACATCCCGGGAGCATACCACCATTCCCAAGAGACAATGGGCCAGATACTGGCCAAGTTGCAGGAGACCCAGCGGTTGCAGGAGGGACAGTACCTGGGATCAGGGAGGACCTCAAACTCATCTACACCATCCTGGTCACCATTGCAGGGGTGCTGGGTGACATGGCCAAGACCATGAGGGAGGCAGTGGCGCACCAACAAGCCCCTGACACTAGCCAAACCAATGAACAGCCTTTCACCTCCACCAGCGCTAGTGGACAGGAGGCCCAGCCACAGTAACAACAGGCCACCAGCACCCCACCCACTGCAGTAGGAGAACCACCCTGCAAACGGTCCCTGTGATCCAGTCAGAAGCCAGAGAACATTGCCAAGATCCCCTCCAGGAAATAAGACTCTCCTGATTGTCACCCTTCTGTCCCACTCTGTTACCCTGTCCACCTTGAACTGCAATGGCTCCCCTTCCCTTGCCCCCTTGGACAATGCACCTGTGATTCCAAGAGACTGGACTCTACCCTGGACATTCCTCCACCATCAGTCCAGCCCATTGCACATCCCCCTCTACTTATTAGCATTGAAATAAACACCCTTGGAACAAATACAATTCTGGAGTCAGTCAATTGATTGAAATATGTATTAGTTCAACATAATCAAAGAATTGCAACTCAAATGTACAGTCAAATATACTTTGAAATTACCTTTGGTGGGCAGCATGACACATAGCAGGAGCCAGAGTGAGCCACAGAGATCTGAAAATAGAGATGCCAAAGGGTACAGTATGTGCCTACAAACATAGCGAAAGCAGGCTGCCATGTACAATGTCCAACAGATAACTGTTAAGTTAAGTTACAGAGTCTTACCTGTGTGTCACTGGAAGTACTGTTGTATTATGTTGCTTCTGTTGTCAACATCTTCTTCCTCTGCCTCCTCTTCGTCACTGTCCACAGGCTCCACCACTGCCACAAGACCTTCTCCAGGCTCATCCACCTGCAGAAAAGGCACCTGGCATCTCAAGGCCAAGTTGTGCAACATGCAACATACAACGATGATCTGGCACACCTTGGGTGGGTAGTACAGGGATCCACCAGTCAGATGGAGGCACCAGAACCTGGCCTTCATGAGGCCGAAGGTTCTTTCAATAATCCTCCTTGTTTGCCCATGTGCCTCATTGTAACATTCCCCTGCCCTTGCCCTGGCATTCCTCACTGTGGTCTGTAGCCATGAGAAGTTGAGGTAACCAGAGTCACCTGCAAATATCGAGGGACAACTGTTAGACACACACTAACCCTTAGGGACAACCCCATTCCCAGACACCAACTTATACTGGGTGGGGACCTTGGGCTCACCTATTAGCCACACCCAGTGCCTCTGGAGTTGGCCCATCACATATGGGATGCTGCTATTCCTCAATATAAAGGCGTCTTGCACAGAACCACAGTATTTGGCATTCACATGGGAGATGTACTGGTCCGCCAAACACACCATCTGCACATTCATAGAGTAATAGCTTTTCCTATTCCTGAACACTTGTTCATTTCTCCGGGGGGAAGAGGGGGCCAAATGCCACATGTGGACCATCAATGGCACCAGTGATGTTGGGGATATGTCCCAGGGCATAAAAGTCAGCTTTCACTGTGGCCAATTCCTCCACCTGGGGTTATACGATGTAGCTGTGAATGTGTCTCATCAGGGCAGACAACACTCTTGTCAACAAGTTGGAGAACATTGGCTGAGACATCCCTGATGCCATGGCTATGGTTGTTTGGAAGGAACCACTTGCCAGGAAATGGAACACTGACAGGACCTGCAGGGGGGAACCTGTGGGCTGGTGGATAGCTGACATCAGGTCTGGCTCTAATTGGGCACACAGTTCTTGGATTGTGGCACGATCAAGTCTGTAGGTGATGATAATGTGTCTGTCCTCCATTGTCGCCAGGTCCACCAGGGGTCTGTACACCGGAGGATGCCGCCATCTCAAATTCAGCCTTAGCGGTTGAAGCCTATGGGAGAAAACAGTGAGCAGAGGGTAATATTCACACATCTGTTGCACTAATGATGATGTTCTTCCTTTACAGAAGCAGTATGTGAATCCGACAATCAGTTCCTGTGCCTATGTCTGCTGTGATGCAGATAGGTACTATGGCCTGTGCCCCCCTGAAATGGCGGCTGCCTTACCTGTGAGGAGGGACAAGTGGAAATTAGGTAATTCCGCTGTCGTTGTGCGCCGTCGCGGTAGGTGGTCGATGACCGCTGCGCAACTTCGCATTGGTTATCATTGGGCCCTATGGGTTCCAGGAGCCAATGACGATGTACGCCGGTGGTGACGGTATGCACTGCCGCGGACGTGACTGCCATTTTCTATCTATTCACTCACTTGCTACCTGACCTTCAACAGGAGAGGACCTACACTGCAAGTGCTGCTGTGACCCATGTCTGGAAGCGACATGTGTCTGGGGAAAGGGCCCCTGCCTTCACTGTGGAGGAGTTGGAGAAACTGGTGGATGGGGCCCTACCCCAGTTCACATTACTCTATGGTCCTCCAGACAAACAGGTGAGTACATTGTGAGCATGATGCATGGGCCATGAATGTATGGAGAGCTGTGTGTGTAAGCCACATGTTAGGGGGGGGGCAAAGGCGTCCTGGCCAGAGTGCAGCATGTAAGGTGGTCAATGTATGTGCATCAGGGGATGGGAGGGACCTGGTGGGCCATGAGTCTGACGGTCCGGACGGTTGACTAATTCCCTTTTCTGCTGTCTTTTCCGTGTAGTTCAGCGCCCATCAGAAAAAGGGTATTTGGCGTGCCATCGCCAAGGAGGTGCGGACCCTAGGGGTCTTTGACAGGCAGAGCACCCACTGCTGCAAAAGGTGGGAGGACCTGCGCCGCTGGGCAAAGAAGATGGCAGAGGCCCAGCTGTGGCTGGCCTCCCAATGAGGAAGGGGTGCCTGTCGCAAAATGACCCCCTTGATGTTCTGCATCCAGGCGGTGGCCTATCCAGAGTTGAATGGGTGCTTTAGGGCATCACAGCAGCCACAAGGGGGTGAGTACAGATTCTGAATCCAGACTTTGTGCGCGTTGAGTTACCTGGGTGGGGGATGTGGGCTATGGATGCCCCTAGGCCAGGGCGCAGATGGCAGGGTAGGTCCCTTGTTGGGCAGGCTCTGAAGCACTCCTACCCCAATTGTGTTAGTGGGCATCTACTACTGGGGAGGGTCCTGTGGGTTTCAGTTGTGCAGCTAATGGCATTAGGCAATGTACCCCATTGGCTGGTGACTAGCTATGTAACTGGTAGTGCATGGCCTAGTGCATAAGGCTGCTCCCTGTGTGTTGTGTACGACAACGGTAGTGGTGTTGCTGGCATTGACCAAGTGTATCCTCTGTCTCTCCTCCACTTTTTGTTTTGTCACTCTGTCCTTGTGTGCATTAGCATCATCTGGCGGAGGAACAGAGGCACCAGTGATGGTGGGAGCTGCATCCCACATGGGCCTGAATGCCGAATCCACCGAGGGTGAGGGCACCAGTGGGACAGAGGGCGAGGGGAGCACCACAACGGGGACAGGAGGGGAGACCACAGACAGCGACTCCTCCTCCGATGGATGCTCCCTGGAGGTGGGGGACACCTCTGTGCCCATGCCAACAACAGGTACAGACTCCACCCCCCCACCAGCACTGCCCTCCCAGCAGCCCCTCAGCGTGTTTCGTGTGCCCGCTCACCCTGGAGGGTGGGCATCTCCATCGCCCCAGGCACCTCAGGCCCTGCCCCAGTCAACCCTGCTGCCCTCAGTGAGGAGGCTATTGACCTCCTGATATCCCTCACTGTTGGGCAGTCAACCATTCTGAATGCCATCCAGGGTGTTGAGAGGCATTTGTAACAAACAAATGCATACCTGGAGAGCATTCACTCTGGCGTGGCAGCCCAACAGAGAGCATTTCAGTCTCTGGCCTCCACACTGATGGCAGCCCTTATCCTTGTCTCTAGCCTCCCCCCTCCAACTTCTTCTACCCAGTCCCAATCCCCTCAACCCCAGCCTATGCCAAGTACACCTTAAGACCAGCATTCACCCAAATCAACACACAAAAGTATCTCAGGCAAACACAAGCACCACACTTCATCTCACAGGCACTCATACAAGCACCATCCCCATGCAGACACACCAACATCCACTGCCTCCACTGTGTCTCCCTCCTCCTCTTCATCCACCTCCCTCCCAGTAGCATCTCCACTCACACCTGCATTCACTACATCCTCATCCACTACCTCCATCACCAACACGCCCATCACAACTTACCCCTCACGAGCAGTCACCTCCCCCACAACCATGCACACGTCCCCCGTGTCCTCTCCCAGTGTGTCTGTGACCCCTCCACCCATAGTACACAAACGCAAGCACCCACCCACCCAACAGCCATCCACCTCACAACAGCATCCAGCCCACGCCCCTGCACCCAAACTCAGCAGACACCTTCTACAACCACTTCCACGTCCTCCACTCCCAAAACCTTCTCCCTCTTCCTGCCCCAGTGTGTCTTAGAAGCTTTTCCTGGCAAACATTGACCTGTTCCCTACCTACCGTCCTCTCCCCGGGCCAGGGTGTCCAGAACCCAGGCCTGCACCTCAGCCACCAAGTCGCCGTCCGCTGTGGTACCTGCAACTCACAGAGCCTCAAAGGAGGCACCCGTCAGCCCAGCCAGTGTGCCACCAACACCTGCAAAGGACAAAAGCATTCCGACACCTGCCAAGGTGAAGAAGGGGCCAGCATGCAGAAAGGGCAAGGAGCACGAACCACGCAGCATAGCCTCCTCCAAAACTCCAGCTGCCAGAGCCAAGGTCTTACACCATCTGCCAAGGTGAGGAAGGGGCAGAAGACACCAGGCAAGGCACATCAGCCGTCAGAGGCCGCAGGTGAGTGCCTGGTGGCTACCAGCACACCCGCCAGCCCTGCCACCTGCACCACGGCCAGCAATGCAAGCAGCCCCGCTGCAAGCCCCGCTATATGCACTGCCGCAAACACCGCCACTGCACCGCCACCAGCACCGCTGCTAGCCCCATGGCTGTCAGCAGCAGCAGCCCCAGCAGCAGCCCCAGTGGTCAGCCATCCGACGATGCAGGAGAAGGGCTGGAGCCGCCCTCCACCACTGGCAGCACCGGCCCCTGCACCACAGCCAGCACCGCCATCTGCACTGCTGCCAGCACCACCGCAGACCCCGCCGCAAGCACCGCCACATGCACCGCTGACAGTAGGGCCAATACCAGCAGCCCCAGTGGGCAGCCATCCAAGGATACAGGAGAAGGGCTGGAGCCTCCCTCCACCACTGGCAGCACCCCCACCAGCACTGGCACTACCACCTGTTTGCAGCCATAGATGGCATCCAGCCCTGCCTTCATGGACTATAATGCAACCTGGTCCCTGCAATACTCGTGCCTCAGACACCCAGGTGAGGGACTGTGAACTGCCACACCCCAAGTGTTGCATCACTTGGCACAAGGCCCCCTCCAGAACCAGTGGAGAAAGGCATACACTCACCCAATCCATGGCAGGATGAAGCACACTGGGGACAAGGCCCCCTCCAGAACCAGTTGAGATATGGATCCACTCACCCAATCCTTGGCAGGATGAAGCACATTGGGCACAAGGCTCCCTCCAGAACCACGGAGAAAGGCATCCACTCACCCAATCCTTGGCAGGATGAAGCACACTGGGCACAAGGCCCCCTCCAGAACCAGTGGAGAAAGGCATCCACTAGAGAGACTGTGGCTTTGCACTCCCCAGGAGCAAGCAGTGGGCAACGTACCCACTTGAGAGACTTAAGAGACTGTGGCTTTGAACTCCCCAGGAGCAAGTAGTGGGCAAAGCACCCACTTGAGAGTCTTGAGAGACTGTGGCTTGGCACTCCCCAGGAGCAAGCAGTGGGCAAAGCACCCACTTGAGAGACTTAAGAGACTGTGGCTTTGCACTCCCCAGGAGCAAGCAGTGGGCAAAGCACCCACTTGAGAGACTTGAGAGACTGTGGCTTGGCACTCCCAAGGACCAAGCAGTGGGCAAACCACCCATATGAGAGACTGTGGCTTTGAACTCCCCAGGACCAAACAGTGGGCAAAGCACCAACTTGAGAGACTGTGGCTTTGAACTCCTCAGGACCAAGCAGTGGTCAAACCACCCACTTGAGAGTCTGTGACCTTGCACTCCCCAGGACATTGTTGTGGGCATGGAGCCCCTCCAGGAGCAGTGGCGTTGTACCATCTTCCAGCTGAGGTGCCCCCCCTTCCCCGTCCCCCTGAGGTTCCTGTGTGTTTTCGACCTGATGCCCCTGCACTGTTCTCTCTTTATTGAGGCAGGAGTCAAGTGTGAGCTTGGCCCATGACTTTTTGGCCCAGTGGCCCATGGACTTTTTCATGGACAATGTACGGCCTTATGTACATATTGTATTGTTTTCGTGAATACTGTTTCTCAAAATGTTACGTATATCTGCCTAATTCTAATATATCACTGATTTAACTCAATTCCTATTGTCCTTGTGTACTTCCAGGAGGTTACGGGGTTGTAAATGTAATGTTGCTGCTTGTGTTTATGTGTATGGTGTTGTGGGTGAGGGAGGGGGTGGGGGTGTTGCGTGTTGCGTGTTGCGTGTGTGTCTCACTCTCCTTTTCCTCCCCCCTCCCCTACATGCAAGGTGCAGCACTCACCGTGGTCATCGCCACTGCCTTTGGTATTTCTGGTAGTTGAGGAGGTAGACCAGCATCGGCAGGACCTGTAGCTCGGGCTCCATGTGGTCCTGGTTCTTCGTTGAGTGTTGAGAGGTGAGTGTTTTCCCTTCCAATTCCTGTTACTGCCGTGCTTTTGATGGCGTTGGTACCACCCCGGAAAAGCTGGCGGATAGGCGGGTTGTGATGTGGTAGGCGGTACATTGTCTTCCGCCTGTCTGTTGGCGGTGACCGCTGCGGTGTTTGTTGCTACCACCATGGCAGTTGGAGTGTTAAAGTGGCTGTCTATGTTGGCAGTTTCTGCTGTGGTCGTGATCCCATTTTTTTACCGCTGGCCTGTTGGCGGTATTATCGCTGCTTTAACACTGACCGCCAGGGTTGTAACGAGGACTTAAGAGTTTCTCTCAGCATTGTTGTCTGAATGAATCAGACAAGGATCCATCAATTACTCTAGGCTGCATGGCTTCTTCGTTATTAAATTAATTTAACTTACAGTGTTTGATAAGTGTGTTGTCTTTTCACAAATTCATCGATTGTTTCACCAACCCCTTGACATTCTTGACTGAAAACTTATTATTCATAGTCAACATTTGACACTAGATTGAATTTGAAATGCAGTGCATTCGTAATCTGACGGTACTTGACTTCTTCATAAGTTCTTGGCATTGTTTTTATGACTTCTTTTACTCCATCACTAGCAAGATTTTTTAGATATTTTATAATCTTCCTGTTATCATTTTCTTTAAGTGCATCAATGAAATCCTTAAATGTCTCTATCCATGTAGTCTATCTGGCACCAATATTTTGCTTTTTGGCACGGTTGAATGATGGTTTGAGGAAGCGGCAGCATTGTAAATGTTCATGGGAGTGGCTGACGTAAAGGGTGGAGCTCTGTCAAATACTGTCAACTATCCCTGGGTACCTGCATTATCATGGAGGTATGATGATGTTTCAGCCCCTGGGTCTTTGAGGACATGCTTTGGAGTTTTGACCTTCATGGTCTCCAAAGGAGCACTGTCACTCATGGACTTGTCTGGAGTTGTTCTGAGCCACCACCTTGCAGCTTTGATGGTGTGCCACTTTAGGTATTGGACAGCTCAGTAAGCACAACCCCATTGCTGCTTTGTGGGTCTCCTCGCCCAGTGCTGAGTTTGTAATGTTCCAGGTAAGATTAATAGGACTATGCTTCCTTTTCCTGTATTCTGTCAGTCAGCGCTATTAGGTATCTGATAATTATCTTTACCTTTGCTTTTTAAACCTGGGAGACTACACCTTTAGTGTAAATGCTCCGTATATTGTATAACTTTATTTTGTGTGGCAGAAAGATACCTTATTGCATGATCTTGGTTGTAGTTTCTTGACCAATGATGTGTAGACTTTTCAGTGACGCTCGCTTTCCATTCACATGCTTCACAATGGCTGGAGTTGCCCTTTGACTCCAAATACAACAACTGTGGACTCTGCCCTTCAACAAAGGCACACATGGAATGCTGGAGCAGTTTGCTTGGACCAAGGAAAACTCTTCAGGACAGCACTTTCTTCTTCAGGTTACCATCCCCTATCTCATCATCAGTTGTAGCATCTTCTCAAGTTTGGCACCTGCTGAACGACTAGGCCACACACGGAGCTATAAATCACACGTCTTTATTCCTTTTCTTGTACTTGGGAACTCCACATTCTAAAGCAAGCTTTCATACATTCCATTCTAGCATTACACCACACACTGATACTGTGTCCTCAAGGAGCCAGAAAAGTTCTGTTTTAAACCATGCAAGACACTAAAATGGTGTGTGCTTGGTGATAGGCAGCCAGTTTGTGTGCCACCACAGGAGAAGAGAACAGCAGCGGGCCATATCTAGTAAATATAGCTCCATACTGCGTTCTCTTCCTAGTGCAACACACCGAGCTATGTTACTTCTTTGTAAGGCTGGCCCGAAATGTATACGAATCTGCCACAAGAACATCCAATTAGCCTGATCAATCGCTCTGGCTGCATCCACAGAATAAATTGCTGGGGGTGCCCCATGCAAACCTCCAAGTCAATTGACCAGATCGGGGTGTTACTGATTTTCATATACCGAGTTCATGACGTACTTACTGAGCCTTGTGGCCATTACCACTGACCTATTCTGAGGTGCACAGCAAACATGCTTTAAATAAACTCTGCATTTTCTGTTTTACCTAACTACCTACGGACGAAAAAAATTGTTCTCATGCAAAAGGTTATTTTTTAAATGGCTTGCATTTACTAATAACTTCGATTAAAAAAATACATTTAGATTAAGTTGAATACAATATTATAAGTACTTACATAGAAGATAAACTACTACAATTATTGAAATGTAACTTCGCTGGCAAGTGACATCATTTTAAGTTATTGAACGATCATAATTGTGTTTTTTAAATTGTGTTTTTTAAATTGGCTCGTCCCCCTGTACATCATCGAACTGAAGTACAGTTTTAAAAATGATTTATACTTTGTTCAACTTAGAATTGGAGCTGTTTTTGTGCATGCACTGCTTTGAAACCTCTCTTATTAAAATTGCAGCTTCTGGGTGATTAGAGGCTAACTTCCGAGTCAAAACTGTTAAACTATGAATATGCGCCAAAATCAGTGCAAATAAATCTGCAACATGTTTTCTGCTTGTGCTATCAAAATAATTCTGTTTTCCTGTGGCTTTGTAATAAGCATTTATTTTTGTAGTATCTTAAGAAACAGTTTCATGGGTAAATGCGTTCCTGCAAATGATGGCGCCACCTACTGGTGAGCATGTGGATTTTTCCCACTGACGTAATCTGCACTTTCTCCCTCAAGTCTAAAATTGGAACTACTGGCGTCAAGATGACTGAATGCAGGATGTTTTTGTCCGGGGGTGTTTTTCTCCACTGTCAAGAAACAAAGAAAACATAATGAAATACATTATGCAAATGTAAAATTCGTAAACCCACACCCCCTCCCCAATTTAATGTACCCTCCAACCTCTAAAGTGGCAGAGAAATCAAAGTACCCTACGGGGTGCTAGCTGTGTTCTTGCTTCCCCTATGCAAATAGTATCAATCTCTGTGAACAGATTTAAATCCTGTATCTGTGCTCTACATTTTTTATAGGAAGAGTGTCAAGGTTTTCTCTAGTTTAAAACTAGGCATTACTCGATGTTATCAATCAAAGTATTTCAGCCATGACTTGTCAATAAATGATGGTGAAGAAAAAAAAAAAAAAATTGGCCTCTCTTTGTAGCACAAGACTATCATTTCTGCTCTACACCATCTTTCTTTTGCATTTCAGTCATACATAGACGTCCTTGAAAGCAATGAGAACTATTTTGTTGCTAGGACTCTCTGTGGTCCTTCAAGACCTCTCTAGTGATATTTTGATGCTGCAAGGAGAAACAAGGAGGAGAGGCAACGGAGGTGGAGAGAAAGATTTGAGGAAGTGAGGGGGTGGTTTCAAAATGTGAGAAGGAGATATGGTTTGCGAGAAAGTCATGGGTTTTGAAGACTAGGTTTTAGAATCCGAAGGAGGCACAGCGAAAGACGGATATGACATTATTAACTAGTTTCTTATGATATGGTCAACAACTATATAATCTGAATATCCAGTTATGTGGCAACACATATGTTGTATTATACACTCTGTAAACCTAGTAATACTGTTTGCCACTTCCGAACCTCAATTTCTGAGATGCAGGCTGTGAGGAAGCAGGCAAATCGTACATATGCCCTGGCAAAGGACGGGGTAAAGTAGTTCCATGTGGCATCATTAAGGATGTAAGGATGTAAATTAAATATTTTTTACTTATACTGTTTTAATCTAGTGAAATCGTTGGTGTGCAGCAAGTGTTTCTGTATGCTCCACCAGGCGATCAGAAAAGGACAAACAATACATTCTGTTTCTGTTCAAAGCTATGTTTTCCTGTAACTTGATCCCAGGAAAAATGAATGTCCTAGTATTTTTCCTGCAAGTGTTTCATTGCTCTAACATTTGGCAGAGGAAAAAACTTCTGCCCTAGGCTTGCACGGGTGTATTTGATGCTTGAGTGAGCTTTTGGTTTCATTTCATGAAGGAGTAAAGGCACTGTTCAATTTTGTCATTCGCCTAGATAAATCGACCATAGAACTGTCTTCAGAAGCGAAGCAAATAAACTCTGCGTAAGTAATACATAATAGTGAATAATAAGAATTAGTCAGTTTTGACAATTTACAGAAGTAGTATGAATGTTATTGCCATTGACAAAAAGTAGCAGAATCAGAAAACCAACAGTCCAACAATTATTATTTTATTTATTTATTTTAATGTTTTCACTACTACCAAACTAGCCATGAAGTGCAGTGACGCAATCTCCATAGCACAGTGAGTTTAATGTAAAACAATTAGGCGGCATAATACGTAAATGTCTTTATTGATGAGACCCCAAATAGCAATAAAGAAATACCAGTGCGTTGTGACATCATTGAATCAGAGAGTATGCAACAGCAGCCTCTTGTAGACAGCCTCTTCGTGGCTGCTACTCCTCGTATTAAATAAAGCATTTTTGTACTTTTCTCTCGATACCTCTCTGTACATTTCTGTTATTTACATTCTATGTATTGCCCTTTACCTTTCTCCTCTTGAGGAGTACGCTTCAATTTAGCTTCTGTTAGCCCATGATCAATTTGTCTTTTTGTCTTTGTTCATTCCTTTTTTCTTGACCCACTTTTGAGCTGTTTATTTTTATACTTTCACTGTTTTCCTCTGTTGACTTCCCATGTATTGCCCTCATTTTTAGAATATAGGTTGCAGACTAAACGAATGTAATTATCAATAAGTCTTGCATGATCTTGCTGTTAAGTATTTTTTGAATGGGGTTGTTTGTAAGTCATTTACTAACCCTGCAAACATGACTAATATGATTGATTGCGATGACGTAATACATCTATTTGCTTCCTCAGTGTGTTTCTAATTGATCATTTATTTAGTAACACAAGGGTTTAGTCTATTGATAAAATATTTGTATATTTATCAATGTTTTGATGATTAATCTATGATTGCAACCAAAGGGATTGAGGTCGATGTCTGATCCCCACTTGTATCTCATCAAATATGTAAGTGGTATCTTTATGTTTTACTTTCATTGGCCTGTTTGTTTCTCTCTTTCTTATCAATTCAATATATGATAATTAGGGCACAAATGTTTTCTACAACAAATTTTGGCATTTACTTAAATAAAACAGACTATAAGATTTAATTTTGTGTTCTCTTACATAATATTAACTAATCTCACTTACTCTAATGCGTTTTAATGTAATGCAATAGGATTCTGGTTTGGTTAGCCGTGGCTAAGAGAACGTTTGTAATATATCTGCCAATAGTCCTGTCCAAGAAATGTCCGTCATTTACAATTCCCTTGCCTTCCATGAGGCATCCGTCGCTCTTTTGTCTTTTCATATAAGCTATGCTCTAATATGTCTCATGTTTGCAGAATAAGATCATGCATCTCTTCAGCTCACTCTCCAAAGAAACTCATGCATGCCAACCCGAGGATGTACTTCTCTGTTGTCCACCTCCCTTGTAACTTGATGTTACCGTGGGAAAGCAGGATGAGATTTTCTGCAAGCTCAATCATACGTTTCTCTAGGTCACCCCTGTATCTTTGCCTGGTCAAGGTTGTCAATACTGTTGGGTCATCAATTGACCCTTTTCTGGTACCTGGTGTCCATGAGCAAGCACCTCTGTCTTCCAGTGTGGTGCCAGATTTCCGGTAAATAGTTCTTATTAGTCGCTTGCTGAAAAAACACAAAGACCTAGCAACTCTTTCTAACTATTGTCCAATGTCCTACTGCCATTGAACATCAAAACTGTTGAAAGCTACATTAATCAGTGAAGTAACAACGTGACAGGACTTTGGTAGTTGTCTTCAGGAGTGCATTTAAGAGTAAAATACATCCCATGAGTGAAAAGCACAACAACGAGTCCTTGCTCGGCATCCACCCGACTGTAACTGTCATTCCCCGATTACCTCCACAAAAACATTCAATAGTAACATTTTAACTCTATTCTAAGAATTACATAGCACATGTGCGCGTATATTTACAAGTTACAACAACCAGCAAGTGTCCAATACACAAAAATCTAGTGTAATTGCTTACAAGTCGGGTTTTTGTCCAAATCTGACCACCAACCAAAAAGTGACCACCAACAACAACATTAGAGCAACACTGGATGCTGGAGACTCTGGATACTGGAGAGGTATCTTTAGAGTCCATATGTCAAATTCACCCATTTGATTCCTGTAATCTCTTGCTGTTAAAATTATTATTAGCTCTTCTGTTCAAAAGCTATGATTGGGACACTTTGTCTAGGACCTAGAAAACAGTTCTAGATTTTTTCTATCTACATGCTATCCTCCTTACTCTTTGTTTGCAGTGAAAACACAAAACCTCTTGAGCGAAATTTTAAGTAATTTTGACCTTATATGTCTTGGTATCATGTCTTCTTTGTGACCCTGAGAAGGCATGGGCATCTCACAGCATTGAGCTTCCCTTTCAGCTTAGTTGCACTCTGTGATAATTTTCAATTCATATAAATCGGAAGAAGGTAATATGGGTTTTTCCTTCCAAGGTGCAATTAAGCAAGACTGTTAATGACACCAATGTCCGCTCCAGTCCGCCATGGAATCCGCAACTGAAATACTAAACTTCTCCTTTTGTTTTTCCTTCTTGGTGGCCGACTCAGGTCCTTCTGTCTTCCAGGACTTCCTGGTAGCACAGGAAGTGACATCACTGGATCTCCCATCATTCACCTACACCAGAAGTGACATCACTGAATTTTCCATCATGCATCTGGGCATGAAGTAATGTTACTGGTTTTCCCACTAAAATCGTCTTCAAAAGAAGTCAAGCTAGAGGACTTCATTTTCCATCACCCATCAGCACAGCAAGTGACATCACTGGATCTCCCATCATCTACCTACACTGGACGTGGCATTGAAGAATTTCCCATCATGCATCTAGACAGGAAGTGAAATTACTGGTTTTCCCACCAAATCTGTCTTTAAAAGAAGCCAAGCAAGAGGACTTCATTTCTCATCCTCCATCAGTACAGGAAGTGACATCACTGAATCTCCCATCATCCACCTTCACGAAAAGTGACATCACTGAATTTATCACCGTATATCTGAAAACAAAGTGACATTGCAGGTTTTCCCACCAAAACCGTCGTTAAAAGAAGAGGCCATGCAAGAGGACTTTGGGGGTCATTCTAACTCTGGCGGGCGGCGGAGGCCGCCCGCCAGAGTTCCACCCTCCGAAATACCGCACCGCGGTCAGTAGACCGCGGAGGGTATTCTGAGTTTTTCCCTGGGCTGGCGGGCGGTCGCCAAAAGACCGCCCGCCAGCCCAGGGAAAAACTCCCTTCCCACGAGGATGCCGGCTCGTAATCGAGCCGGCGGAGTGGGAAGGTGCGACGGGTGCTGTTGCACCCGTCGCGTATTTCACTGTCTGCCAAGCAGACAGTGAAATACTTGTAGGGGCCCTCATGTAGGGAGACCGCCAGTGTTGCCGGTGTGACCGCGGCTTTACCGCCGCGGTCAGAATGCCCTGCGGGGCACCGCCGGCCTGTCGGCGGTGCTC
This sequence comes from Pleurodeles waltl, assembly GCF_031143425.1. Classification (NCBI taxonomy): domain Eukaryota; kingdom Metazoa; phylum Chordata; class Amphibia; order Caudata; family Salamandridae; genus Pleurodeles; species Pleurodeles waltl. The sequence goes on from NC_090440.1 coordinate 1,516,588,779, forward strand.
CCGCCGACCCTGGCACCGGCGGTCTAAGACCGCCGGGGTCAGAATGACCCCCTTTATTTCCTATTTCCCACCAGCACAGGCAGTGATGTCACTGGATCTCCTATCCTCCACCTACACAGGAAGTGACATTACTGAATTGCTGGTCATACATCTGTACAGGAACTGAAATTACTGGTTTTCCCACCAAAACCACCTTTAAAAGAAGCCAAGCAATAGGACTTCCTTTCTCATCACCCATCAGCACATGAAATTACATCACAGCATCCTGCACTGCTCCCTCCTCTCAGGACCTATTTAATGGCACCTGCAACACAGACTAGTGCAGTGGATGTGCTGCCAGAGGCAAGCCTTTCTGCCCCTGTCCGTGCCTGGGCCACACACAGTGCATTGAACCCTGGCCCTATCACTGCCCAGCGATACTCTGCAGCACTCCTTAGATCGCTAGACCCTGGACACTTCCCCCAACTGCTTCTGTGCCACGCCTCACATTATAATAGGAGCTTTCACCTGAACCAACTGCAGGTTCTCCACACACTCACACAACACAAGAAAATACTAACAACACCCTCAACATCTCCTCTCTACACAAATGTCACGCTAGGATGAACAATGCAGACACCCCCACCCTATACCACATGCCAGAGCAAATCCACACGTCAACATCCACTCACATGGATGCTTCTCAACACATGATCAATTACCAAGCACACAACCGAAATACAGGACCTGCTGAGTTGCAATGCCCCAGGCATCCTCTATATCACAAAGACCTGGCTCAAGCCCTCATTGGCTTCCGACATTGCCATGGTACTTTTAGCAGGCCACAAGATCACTTGACAGGATCAACTTCACAAGCCAGGAGGAGGACTCTCTATCATCTACAAGAAATCCATCAAATGCACAACATCCACAGAGAATACCACCCCATTCATTGAACACCTGCAATTCAAGCTGCAAACCTCAGAACACTTCACCATGAACTAAACCCTTGCCTACAGACTGAGTCTCCTTTACCAGCCTCATTATCAACTTCGTCACTCCACTCACCATCGCCTCCAGAGCCTGCATTCTCCTCGGTGATTCCAACTTTCACTTGCAAGTCTGTAACAATCCCTGCTCCACAGCACTCCTTGAGAGCTTGAGCAATAACAGACTCATCCAGCTCATCCCAGAACCAACACACACTGCAGGACACACACTGGACCCCATCTTTACCACAAGCGATGGCATCAAATACAACTCCACCACACAGTTTATATGGACTGACCACTCCATCATCCACTTCCAAATTAACACACCTCAAGTCAACACCCCTGCCAGGTTCAGAATTCCAAATCGCAGCATCAAAGAAGCAGACTCGCTCAGCATCCTCAGCATAGATCAACCTAACATCACAGACACCCTCGACAAAGGCATAAACAACATCAACAACTGGATCAACAACTGCATGGACTCCCTTGCACCCATCAAACCCAACAAGCAAAGTAGACCATGTAAACAGGCCAGCTGATACGCAGAAGACCTCCAAGACGCCAAACAACACTTTAAACAGCTAGAGAGGAAATGGAGAGCCAGTCACAACACCTCCAACAGAACTATCTATAAGGCTGCACTCAGATGCTATGACCAGATACCAAGAAAAAAGCACTAGTAAACTGCAATGAAGGAAGCTCTAACAGCTGCAAGGAGATCTTCTCAATCATTAAGGCTTTTACCTCACCCTCAGTCACTATCACCATAATCACTGCCTACCAGCAACTCTGCACCAACCTATCCAATTTCTTCCACAGCAAAATCACAAACAGTTACAGCTATTTCACACAACGACCCAACCCCGGAGAACTCATTGCTAACCTACAGTCCACCAACCAGGTGGCCGCCTAACCGAATGGAAAACTCTCCCCAGAAATGACAGAGCTGCAGTCATGCAGACCATCTACTCAGGGTGCCTAACGGATCCATGCCTCCTCCACATCTACAACCTGGGAAAATCACCAACCAGCCCCACCCTGATCCACATCATCAACACCTCCATCACACCCACTATTTTCCCAGATGAAGAGATACTTTCAGAAATCCACTCCTTCCTCAAGAAGCCCACATCCGAACAAATCAACTGAGCAACCTCTGATCGATCTCCCTGCTCCTCTTTCCAACCAAAGTGCTTGAGAAGGCCATCAACAGGCAACTCCCGATCCATATTGAACTTTACCATCTTCTAGACAAAACGTAGTCAGGATTCAGAAAGAACAACAGCACCAAAACAGCACTTATCATGGCCAACAATGACATTTGAATCATCCTAGAGCAAAGAGAAACTGTGGCCCTCATCCTGCTCAACCTCTCTGTGGCCTTCAACCCTTTCTTTCATAGCACCTTCATCAGAAGACTCCACAAGTTTGGCATACAAGGATTTCCTCTGAAAATGAATCTGTTCCTTCCTCACGGAAAGAACCCAGAGTGTCAGGTTGCCAGCCTTCCAATTAGAAACTAAGAAATTGATATGCAGACTCCCACAGGGATCGTCCCTCAGCCCCTCCCTTTTCAACATATGCATGACACAGCCCCCCAAAATCATCCGATCCTAAGATATCACTGTCATCTCCTATGCCGATGAAACGCAACTCAACCTCTCCCTGATGGACATAACAACCACCGCCACAAACAACTTCACCAACTGAATGATGAAGGAAGTAGACTGGATGTTATCCAACTGCCTGCAGCTCAATTGTGACAGGATGGAAATACTGGTCTCCAGCAACAAGATGTCCCCATGGGACTCCATCTTGTGGCCATCGGACCTACGACCAACACGTACAACCACAGACCATGCAAGAAATCTAGGGATCATCCTAAACAACAAGCTCAACATGACAGCTCAAGTCAAAGGAGAGTGCACCCTCCTCTTCCACATCCTGTGCATGCTGCAAAAAATATTCAAATGGCTGCCTCAGAACACCAGATGGATCATCACACTAACGTACATCACCAGCAGTCTGGACTACGACAACACCCTTTACACCAGAATCTCCAATCAACTCCTACACAGACTCCAGATCATCCAGAATACAATTGCAAGACTCATACTCAACCTCCCACACCTCACCCACATCATACCACACTTCAGGTAGCTTCACTGGCTCCCCATTCACAAATACAGACTGTTAGAAATGGGGTTTCTGGTTGGCTAGGGTATGTACCTCAGCCAGGCAGAACTTACCCACTCTAGTCAGGGCAAGGGAGTTACACGTCCAAGATAACCCCTGCTCACCCCCTTGGTAGCTTGGCACGAGCAGTCAGGCTTAACCCGGAGGCAATGCGTAAAGCGTTTGCACAACACACACATACATGTGACGCAATATCCCCACCACAAAGGAAACACAACACCAGATTATATGAAAATACACTGTATTGTACACAACGTAATTATTAGACCAACATCACATAACAGTACTATCCTGCTACCTTAGCAGTTGTCAGAACACGTTACACATTAATTACTCTGCAAACTAGCAGTAGTCACACATAACACACAGGTTACTCAGTATTCTGCAACATAAGCAGTAGTCAGGAAACACGTAATTACATTAGAACCCTTGTCATAAGGATATCATAAAACGCCCATAGTAGGAACATTAGAAAACCTATGGCAAGTTAAGCAAACATATTAGCAAGTCATGCCCATAAAAGGAACATGTGCACACATATGTAAACACATCATAGGACAGGCAGGCAATATAACATAATTACAAAGTCTGTAAAAAGAACTTTAAATCAACGTTACATTAGTCCCTTTTAAAGTACCTGAAAATGATGAAAAGGCACCTCCAGTGCCTAAAACGAATAATGGGGCCCCGGCGCTCCTTTGCGCAAAAACGGGGGCTTCCAAAACATTGCAGATAGAGAGGGGCGGCACGCACCCTCTCTGACTCCTTATCGGGCCCCTTCTGGGACCCGTGATCACCGGGGGCCCCCCGGGCCTCCACCGGCCCTCTCCAGGGGGGGGGCCCCGAGTCAGGGAAATCTTGTGGTTAAGGAGGGGGGCGCCACGCACCCCCTCCAAGCTGTGCACGGGCCCCTCTGGGGGCCCGCAAACTCCTGGGGTCTCCCGGGGCCTCCGTTGGCCCTTTCAGAGGGGGAGACCCCTTTCCGATGGCCTGGGCCCACGAGGGGGCCAACCAGAGAGCTGGCGGCAAGGGCAAGCCTCCGATGAGGCTGCTTCCCCGCTTGCACCGTTCGGGGAGAGCCCTCCGGGGCTGGAGCAGGTGAGGGAGAGGCGTCCTCCTCTCCCTCCTGCTCGAACACAACGCCGGCACCAGTTCGGCCAGCCGGTGCCCCGGGGGCGCTCCTCGGAGCGATCCCTACCCCGGGGGCACCGCTAGGAGCAGGCTTGCTCCTCGTTACTTCTGAAGTGGTTTCCTCGCGCCCCAGGGCACGGAGCTGAGCGCGATCCTCGCGCTTCACAGAATTTACTTCCCCGGGCTGCGGCGGTGATTTTCATCAACGAAGCGCTTTTCACAGCGCTTAGGAAAATTATGCAGCCTGGGCTGTGGCGGTGATTCCCAACGAAGCGCTTTTCACAGCGCTTTAGGAAAATTATGCAGCCTGGGCTGCGGCGGTGATCTGGGCTCAAAATAAAGCGCTCTGCACAGCGCTAAGGCCAAATCTGACACCCGGGCAGCGGCGGTGATCCTCTGCAGCAGCTTTAAGAAAGAGCGCTTTTCCTAAGCGCTAAGGCAATGCTGTAGGAGATCGGTGCAGGGGTCAGGGGCCACAGCACCCTGCCCCTGGGAACAATAATCAAGGAAAAGGTACAGGGCTGGTGGGCCCAGCTACAGGCCAGCACAAAGGATGCAGATGGTGGCAGTTCCTCCTAGTGACCAGGCAGGTCACAGGTCAGCACAGCAGCAGCAGTCCATGGCGGTTTCCTGGTGAGTCCATTCATCAGCGTTCTGTGTCCAGTTTCAAGTTCCAAGAATGTTCAAATTGTGGGGAAAATTCCCCTGTACTTATAGTCAGTTCTTACAGTGTTTTACAGTGGTAGGGAGAGGAGGTTCCAGCCAGTTACAACTGGTTCTGGGAGTGCCCCCTCTCTCCTTTCAGCACAGGCTCCAAACATCAGTGGGGGGTTAACGACCCTATTGTGTGAGGCCAGGGCACAGCCTTTACAAATGTAGGTGTGCCCCGCCTCTCCCTTCTCTCAGCCCAGGGAGACTATTCAGTATGTAGATGCACCTCAGTGACACCTCCACCCTCCCTGTGTACAGGCTGTCTGAAAAGTATGCACAAAGCCCCAACTGTCACTCTGCCCAGACGTGGATTGGAGTCAAGCTGCAAAACACCAGAATCATAAGCACAGATAAATGCGCACTTTCTAGAAGTGGCATTTCTGTGATAGTAATAAAAAATACACCCACACCAGTAAGCAGTATTTATTATCACCATCACAACCATACCAAACACGCCTACGCTAGCCCTCATAAATCAGACAATACCCCTACACATAAGGCAGGGCATTTCTAATGCAATCCTATGAGAAGGCAGCACTCACAGCAGTGAGACACCAAGTTAGGCTGTTTGTCACTACCAGGACAGGCCATGCAATATGGCACATGTCCTGCCTTTCTACATACATGGCACCCTGCCCACAGGGCGTACTTTAGGGGTGACTTACATGTAGTAAAAGGGGAGTTCTGGGCCTGGCAAGTAAATTTAGATGCCAGGTCCCTGTGGCAGAAAACTGCGCACACAGGCCCTGCGCTAGCAGGCCTGAGACAGGTTTGAAAGTCTACTTCAGTGGGTGGCGCAAGCAGCGCTGCAGGCCCACTAGTAGTATTTAATTTACAGGCCCTGGGTATAGAGATACCACTGTACAAGGGACTTATAGGTAAATTAAATATGCCAATCAGGTATAAGCCAATCATACCAACTTTAGATGGGAGAGCACCTGCACTTTAACACTGGTCAGCAGTGATAAAGTGCTCAGAGTCCTAGAGCCAACAGCGAAAGGTCAGAAAAACCAGGAGGAAGGAGGCAAAAAGACTAGGGATGACCATGCGTATGGCCAAAAGTCCAACACAACCCCCTACCAGCCAAAATCCAGGGGAGAACAATCAATACCTTGATGTACTTTCCTGATTGGGGCGATAGAACAAGGACCCAGGCCCACAACAGCAGGGGCATGTTCCAGTTCTACGCCTTCCTGACTCCACTGGGATCTCTCTGTCAATGCGTCCCAGGCAGCCTAGACCAACCCACGGGGATTCTCTAGCTGCCAATGGCCAGAACCAGGCCCCAGGCCATCTAGGAGCCTCTGGTCTCTGAAACCATAATGAGTGGGGGGCGGTAGCCCCAGGTGCAAAGCAACCTGTCTCCACTCCATTTTTGATCAGTTCAGGGGCTCTACCCTGCCACTGATCCACCAACCTAGGGTCCGCACCCATAGGTTCTACAGGGGCTAGAGGCGAGGCTCTCCTCCCTCTACCCCTCCTTCTAGGATCCCGCCCTCCTCTCCTAGGAGGGGTATCACCAGAATCCACACTTGCCAGGGTGCTGGGTACAGCAGCCCTGCACAACTTTCTCGCCAGCCCAGGATCACTACCTGGCGACTGACCACCCAACCTAGGGACGACACCCTTGGGTTGCACCGGGGTCCAGGGCGGGCTTCCCCCTCCCTGAACCCCACTTCCAGAGTCCTGCATCTCCCCACCTCGGGAGAAGCCACCAGAAGTTTCACACGGGGAGGTGAGCGCACTAACCGCCCCCCCAACCAGGTCAGAGTTTACCCCCTGAACCTGTCTATCTAGTCCAGGGACGACACCCTTAGACTGGACCATTGCCCAGCGAACCAGGACTTCCTTGGGAGCACACCTACCCCCTACCAGATCAGAGCTTACCCCCTGAATCTGGCAATCCAAACCAGAGTCACTACCCTGCGGTTGAACCACTGCCTGGCGCACCAGGACTTCCTGGGGAGCACACGTACTCCCCATCAGGTCAGAGTTTACCCCCTGAACCTGATCATCCAACCCAGAGTCACCACCCTGCGGTTGAATCATTGCCTGGCGCACCAGGACTTCCTGGGGGGCACACCTACCCCCCACCAGGGAAACACTTTCCCCAAGGGCCACACAAGAGTCTGGCTGGCGCAAGTCTCCTGACCTCTGCCCATCGGACAGAGTCTGGATTCCCCCCAGCCCAGAAATGGTCTCACCAAGGTCATTCCTGGGGGGCTCTGCACTCAGAGCTGACCCCTGACCCTCCAGGTTCTCCACTGGGGCCCGCAGCCCCCTCTCAACCCTATGCCTGGATTTCCGCCTCCTCCGCTGTAGAGCGAGACTACCAGACACCAGGACCGGCGGAACGCTATCACCAGCCACCCGCCTAAGTCCTAATGACAAAAGGGGATCCTTCTGAACAGCTGGCCCTACGGCACAGGTTAGGCTCACCTCCTGGCGTTCACTCATGGAACCTTCAGGGGCCTGGGACGGTATCTTGGGCACCTTGGGCCTCAGCCCAGCCCCATTCCCTCTCCTCGGAGACGGGACATGGGGTCCCTCACCCATCACAGTCCACTGGGACCTACCTGGGACACTCCATTCCTTTCCCACCACACCTTGTTGGGAAACACCTAGACCACTCTCATTAGGAACACCCCCTAATGTCACACCAGACCCTCTGGTACGCAACCAGAAGTCTGCCTCCTTTGCAAGCTCCCTGGGGTCAGAGAGCTCACACACTGACAAGTGTTGGCGTAACTCTGAAAAACAACAACGAAACAGGTGCTCTCTGAGAATCAGATTAAACAGCCCTTCAAAATTGTTTACTGTGCTACCCTTCACCCATCCATCTAGTGCAATGCAGCAAGCCTCCACAAACTCCTCCCAAGACTGGTGGGACAGTTTCTTACCACCCCTAAACCTTTTTCTGTATTCCTCAGGGGAAAAACCATACTTCACAATCAGTGCGTTCTTCACAGCGGAGTACCCCTCCCTGTCACTCTCTTCTAGAGTCAGTAGGGCATCCCTCCCCTCCTCAGGAATAAAACTCCCTAGGCCAGTTCCCCAATCCTTCTCAGGGATCCTGCGCTCTACCAGAGCCTTCTCATATTCCTTTAACCACTGACGTATGTCACCCCCCTCTTGGAACCTAGGTACCAGATCTATGGGTACGTGAGGAACCTCTTTGCTACAGCACTGTACATTGCTGCCACCACTGGACTCCACCTGCAACGCTGGTGAGTCCAGAACCTTCAGACTGCGCTCTAGAGCGAGTCTTTCTCTGGCAAAGGCCCTCTCTGCCTCTGCCATTCTCTCCTGTACTAAGGCCTTCTCTACCTCAGCCCTTCTCTCCTCAACAGCTAGGCGCGCTAACTGCAACTTCAGGTCCCTCTCTTCCCGCCTATCTCTTAGCTCATCAGGCGTCATGGAATGAGAGGTAGCCCTGCTTCTTACACTGGACCCAGCAAGGGACTCCCTATCACTGGGGCCTTCCCTGTCAACTGGCGTCCCCAACCGGTCATTCTCACCCTCCTGATCAGTCTCTCTACCACTCTCTAGGGATGAGGTCTGGGAGCCCTCCCATTGGGAACCCTCGCTACACTCAGGATCCTCTGGGTACCCCCTATGCACACTCCCTCCCTGGGTAAATGTCACAAACCTTTCAAAGAAATTCAGAGATCTCCTGAGGTCCCCTTCTACAGGCAGCCCTCTCTCTCTACAGAACCCCTCTAATTCCCCCTGCGTGTAAAACGGCAGGTCCTCTAAATCAAAGGTAAGCCCCATCTTGAAAAGGTACAAATAACTCAACTGTGACAACCACAATACCCAAGCGTGAGAACTGAAAACAGGAAAAATGACCAAAGAGAGAAAGTTAAGAGAAGCCAAACATGTGATGGTCTAAACGCAATCCTTGTAGTGAAATAATGAGTCACAATGGTATTGTGCAAGCGCAAGTCCTATCCTCACCGCTGACTTCCAATGTTAGAAATGGGGTTTCCGGTTGGCTAGGGTATGTACCTCAGCCAGGCAGAACTTACCCACTCTAGTCAGGGCAAGGGAGTTACACGTCCAAGATAACCCCTGCTCACCCCCTTGGTAGCTTGGCACGAGCAGTCAGGCTTAACCCGGAGGCAATGCGTAAAGCGTTTGCACAACACACACATACATGTGACGCAATATCCCCACCACAAAGGAAACACAACACCAGATTATATGAAAATACACTGTATTGTACACAACGTAATTATTAGACCAACATCACATAACAGTACTATCCTGCTACCTTAGCAGTTGTCAGAACACGTTACACATTAATTACTCTGCAAACTAGCAGTAGTCACACATAACACACAGGTTACTCAGTATTCTGCAACATAAGCAGTAGTCAGGAAACACGTAATTACATTAGAACCCTTGTCATAAGGATATCATAAAACGCCCATAGTAGGAACATTAGAAAACCTATGGCAAGTTAAGCAAACATATTAGCAAGTCATGCCCATAAAAGGAACATGTGCACACATATGTAAACACATCATAGGACAGGCAGGCAATATAACATAATTACAAAGTCTGTAAAAAGAACTTTAAATCAACGTTACATTAGTCCCTTTTAAAGTACCTGAAAATGATGAAAAGGCACCTCCAGTGCCTAAAACGAATAATGGGGCCCCGGCGCTCCTTTGCGCAAAAACGGGGGCTTCCAAAACATTGCAGATAGAGAGGGCGGGGGGGGCCCCGAGTCAGGGAAATCTTGTGGTTAAGGAGGGGGGCGCCACGCACCCCCTCCAAGCTGTGCACGGGCCCCTCTGGGGGCCCGCAAACTCCTGGGGTCTCCCGGGGCCTCCGTTGGCCCTTTCAGAGGGGGAGACCCCTTTCCGATGGCCTGGGCCCACGAGGGGGCCAACCAGAGAGCTGGCGGCAAGGGCAAGCCTCCGATGAGGCTGCTTCCCCGCTTGCACCGTTCGGGGAGAGCCCTCCGGGGCTGGAGCAGGTGAGGGAGAGGCGTCCTCCTCTCCCTCCTGCTCGAACACAACGCCGGCACCAGTTCGGCCAGCCGGTGCCCCGGGGGCGCTCCTCGGAGCGATCCCTACCCCGGGGGCACCGCTAGGAGCAGGCTTGCTCCTCGTTACTTCTGAAGTGGTTTCCTCGCGCCCCAGGGCACGGAGCTGAGCGCGATCCTCGCGCTTCACAGAATTTACTTCCCCGGGCTGCGGCGGTGATTTTCATCAACGAAGCGCTTTTCACAGCGCTTAGGAAAATTATGCAGCCTGGGCTGTGGCGGTGATTCCCAACGAAGCGCTTTTCACAGCGCTTTAGGAAAATTATGCAGCCTGGGCTGCGGCGGTGATCTGGGCTCAAAATAAAGCGCTCTGCACAGCGCTAAGGCCAAATCTGACGCCCGGGCTGCGGCGGTGATCCTCTGCAGCAGCTTTAAGAAAGAGCGCTTTTCCTAAGCGCTAAGGCAATGCTGTAGGAGATCGGTGCAGGGGTCAGGGGCCACAGCACCCTGCCCCTGGGAACAATAATCAAGGAAAAGGTACAGGGCTGGTGGGCCCAGCTACAGGCCAGCACAAAGGATGCAGATGGTGGCAGTTCCTCCTAGTGACCAGGCAGGTCACAGGTCAGCACAGCAGCAGCAGTCCATGGCGGTTTCCTGGTGAGTCCATTCATCAGCGTTCTGTGTCCAGTTTCAAGTTCCAAGAATGTTCAAATTGTGGGGAAAATTCCCCTGTACTTATAGTCAGTTCTTACAGTGTTTTACAGTGGTAGGGAGAGGAGGTTCCAGCCAGTTACAACTGGTTCTGGGAGTGCCCCCTCTCTCCTTTCAGCACAGGCTCCAAACATCAGTGGGGGGTTAACGACCCTATTGTGTGAGGCCAGGGCACAGCCTTTACAAATGTAGGTGTGCCCCGCCTCTCCCTTCTCTCAGCCCAGGGAGACTATTCAGTATGTAGATGCACCTCAGTGACACCTCCACCCTCCCTGTGTACAGGCTGTCTGAAAAGTATGCACAAAGCCCCAACTGTCACTCTGCCCAGACGTGGATTGGAGTCAAGCTGCAAAACACCAGAATCATAAGCACAGATAAATGCGCACTTTCTAGAAGTGGCATTTCTGTGATAGTAATAAAAAATACACCCACACCAGTAAGCAGTATTTATTATCACCATCACAACCATACCAAACACGCCTACGCTAGCCCTCATAAATCAGACAATACCCCTACACATAAGGCAGGGCATTTCTAATGCAATCCTATGAGAAGGCAGCACTCACAGCAGTGAGACACCAAGTTAGGCTGTTTGTCACTACCAGGACAGGCCATGCAATATGGCACATGTCCTGCCTTTCTACATACATGGCACCCTGCCCACAGGGCGTACTTTAGGGGTGACTTACATGTAGTAAAAGGGGAGTTCTGGGCCTGGCAAGTAAATTTAGATGCCAGGTCCCTGTGGCAGAAAACTGCGCACACAGGCCCTGCGCTAGCAGGCCTGAGACAGGTTTGAAAGTCTACTTCAGTGGGTGGCGCAAGCAGCGCTGCAGGCCCACTAGTAGTATTTAATTTACAGGCCCTGGGTATAGAGATACCACTGTACAAGGGACTTATAGGTAAATTAAATATGCCAATCAGGTATAAGCCAATCATACCAACTTTAGATGGGAGAGCACCTGCACTTTAACACTGGTCAGCAGTGATAAAGTGCTCAGAGTCCTAGAGCCAACAGCGAAAGGTCAGAAAAACCAGGAGGAAGGAGGCAAAAAGACTAGGGATGACCATGCGTATGGCCAAAAGTCCAACACAGACAATTCAAATTTGTCATGCACATATACAAAGCACTCCACAACACAGGACCAGAATACCTGAACAACTGCCTACACCTTCACCAACCCATCTGACACCTGTGCTCTACCTCACTCTCACTTATCTGAAGAAACTATAACTTGAACAGGAAAGTAACTTTGGTCAACGAGTTATAGTTTCTTAATATAAGTATAACTATAACTATTATAGTTATTTCAAGTAACTATAACTCGTGCCCTAGGGTAACTATAACATGCTCCCTTGCCATGCACAGTTTTCTCATCAATAATTTTACTGCAAATATTCCAGTGACATTATCAATGATGCCGTAGAAGATGTCATGAGAGGTGTAATATCTGGGGTAATTAGCAGTGCATGGTGAGTGTGCAGGAGGTAAGGATGGTAATCTCTATGAGTCGCCGTCTGGCATGTTGGCAGGACCTCCCTACCCTTTTCTTCGAGAGCATGATAAGGGGATGTTGGAACGCACAAACAAGATTGTTTTTGAGTAACATTTGCTGCATAATTTTCTTCATATGACATAGTTATATGCTTTGAATATAAGAGAGATATTTGTACGCTTGTGCTTTGGATTATACAAGTCTTGTTATATTCATCTTATTTCTAAATATATTAATAGATATAATTTAACTGGATATTTTTGCTCATCTCTTTTATCAAAATATTGATCAACAAGAGGATCACATGTAACACTACTTATGTAGTATATATAATAAAGTGCATTTGTGGGCGACGGTATGTTGGTATCACAATATGTCCTCTGAAGAAATGAATATTGGAGCATATCAGGGCTGTACAAAATAAAGATTTGAATTATGCCATGTCCAAACATTAATCCACACATGAAGGAAAAGATTGGATGAATATGAGCTTTTCGCTATTGCCAGTATTGTTAAAAATGAAAGAGGTGGAGACCGTGAATTGAAACTTAGAGGCCTAGAATCACGTTTGATTATAAAATTGTGGACTAAGACCCCGAGGGGTCTAAATGGGGATGAAGAACTTTACAGCCAGCTATAAACACTATAAGAAGAGCTTGAAAAGATTGAAAAAGGATATAGGAAATATATATTAAAAATCCTAATAAACATGGTATTGAAAAGTGATAAAAGAAATAAGTAAAAATATCCCGTTCAATTATTATATCTATTAATATATTTAGAAATAAGATGAATATAACAAGACTTAATTGAGTTGAAGGAAAAATGAATAACAATTTGTAATAATCTGGACATATAAGATATACAAGAATACAGTGTGTATTAATGAATTGAGAAATGTTAGGTATATAGACAAGAAGTAAGGACAATATGTATATATGGCTTGAATAAGATCTCTTATCCCTGTGTTAAAAGAAGAGTCGTTAATTTGGATTTCATGTAGAGTATTTTTGTAAAAGATTTTTGGTGGTTTTAATGTTGGTGTACTACGTTTCCCATAATGCACTGTTAGGTATGTGCTTGTAACAGTATAAAAATAAGACATAGAAAATGCACTCACAAACTGTGAGCAAGACCTGTTGGTTGAAACGCGTTGGTGGTGGATTTGGTGCTGTATTTGAATAATAAAAGGATTAACTCGCTTGGAGTGCTACAGATTTACAATTGTTTGGTTTGGAAAATAAATTAGGGTTTGGTCCACCCCTGCCGTGTGCACCAGCGAAAAGCGCGCCACAATGAGGACTGTTTTGCTGGGAGAAATATATATATATCTGTATGTATATATATATATATAGTTATTTATTTAAAAAATGGCAGAGACATATGTATGGATGTGTCATGGAACACAAATACCCCTCCCATGAAACATCCCTGCTCTGGACCCACACATCACCCACATTACAATACCATGGAAGGTCAAGGGGATGCACAATATTTTGTGAGACAAATATCCAAAGCTCACAATGCAAACAATTCCTGCACAATACGTATGGGGACATCAGGAGCGCTCCTTGAAAGATGCTGCCCTGGGACACATTTTACTTTGCACATCCCCTAAAATACCACTTGCACTAGAACTTGCCGTTCATGTATCTAAGGGACAAACAATATTTGAGCTAAGTGACATTCCTGTCTGCATAATGTGTGAGTGCAAGTCAAGGAAGCAAACACACCACCAACAACATGGGCCATACATCTAAAAAAAATAGCTGTAAGGTACACACAACAAAACAGACCCAGGGTCGATCAAATGCAAAGGAAGCTAGCACATTGGAACACCCTCCATGTGTGGACAAACAAAACTCTAGCTTCCACACATGAGACAAATGTACAATCCATATCAGGGGGACAATTCTAACACAATTCATGCTGACATTGGCCAATTCAAGATCAAATACTTACCATAGCAATCAGAACACAATGCAATGACTCACCAATTGGATTAACAAACACATATCCATACAGTGAACATCTACCCACCGTGGGTGACACCAGCACTGCCCTCAAAGTCAGGTTTTGCAAACAACAGCAAATGGATCCGCAATTAGGGTGACACACACACAACTGTAGGCATACAACACAAGTTACTCAGTAACAACAAAAAGATAGAAAAGTATTGGCTGGACAAATGTGTACCAAACAAAACAACAACTTGAGTTTATTAACAACAAATGATACAGATCAAAGGCATTGGACAGACCACATGAGTCCATGCTCAGTACTGTGCCCAACCCTGACTTCAATCACTGCCAGGAAACATCCACAGGGAGGGGCATCAAGTGGGCAGGCAGGCACCCCAGGGATCATGAGTGGGTGGGGTGTGGTTGGATGTGGGTTGGTTGGGTTTTAAAGGGGGAGCTTTTTCTTGGGAGGGGTGGGCTTTTTCTTTGGGGAGGGTTATGGGTGCTTGCAGGAGGGGCAGGTGTGGCAGGGGAGGAGTTCAAAGTGGAAGGGATGGGTTAGGATGTGGGTGGGGGCCTCTTGGGTTTTGGAGGGGGAGGGAACAAGATAAAGGGCAAAGTCAAAAAGGAAATTCTCTTTGGGAAAATAGGTAGGGGCATCAGAAGGGATTGGGGATTTGAAGGTTAACGTAGTGGTGGTCTTGTCTGTGGGTGTTGATGCCTTGGGCATGTGATTGTGTGAGATGTGCTTGTTTTTGGGTAGCATCTGTTGCATGTATGAGTATGGGCATTTGTGTGTCTTAGGGCTGTGAAGTGGAGATGCTGGGTGATGTGGGAATTGTGGATGTGGGTGTCTGTTGGGGTGGTGCCTGTGGCGATGTTGTGGATGTGTCTGTATGTGTTTGGGTGGTGTCTGGGGGTATGGTGGATGTGGTGGATTTGTCTATGGGTTGTGGGGTGTTTCTAGGTGTAAGGTGGGTGTGGTGGATGTGTCACTGGCTGCTGTGGTGGTATCTGTGGGTATGGTGGTTGTGTAGTGTGTGTGTCGGAGGGGATCAATCAATCAAATAAATCAATCAGTATTTATAAAGTGCTGCTACTCACCCGTGAGGGTCTCAAGGCACTAGCGGGGGAGGGGCCTCATCCGAAAAGTTATGTCTTGAGGTTCTTCCTGAAGATGGTGAGCAACAGGCTTTGTCTGAGGTGCAGTGGGAGGTTGTTGCAGCTCTTCACTGCAGTGTAGGTAAAAGATCATCCTCCTGCAGTGGTTTTGGGCATGTGAGGGATGGTGGCCAAGGTCATCTGAGCGGAGCGGAGGGATCTGGCGGCGGTGTAGAAGGAGATGCAGTGGGTGAGGTAGGCTGGTCCTGCTTTGTTTATGGCCTTGTATGTGTGGGTGAGAAGCTTGAAGGTGATTCACTTCTCAAACCGGTAGCCAGTGGAAGTTCCTCAGGTGTTGGGAGATGTGTTATCGGTGAGGGAGATCCAAAATGAGTCTGGCAGCTGTGTTCTGGATCAGTTGAAGTTTTTTTATGTTCCTAGTTGAGGTTCCGGCATGGAGGGCATTGCCCTAGTCGAGCTTGCTTGTGAGTAAAGTGTGGGTGACTATCCTGTGACAGTCTGCTGGGATCCATCTGAAGATCTTCCAGAGTTTGCAGAGTGTGTGCTGCAGGAGGTTCACCTGGCAGGTAATGGATAGGGAGGAGTCGAGGATGATTCCTAAGTTGCGGGCACGCTCGGTCGGCGCAGGGGGGCACTGAGGGATGTGGCCCACCATGAGTCGTCTCAAGCTGAGGTGGCGTTTTCAAAGATGATGAGCTCTGTCTTGTCGGAATTGAGCTTGAGGCAGCTTTCTCTCATCCAGGTGGCGATGGCTTCCATTCCTGCGTGAAAGTTCCCTTTGGCCATGTCTGGGTCTTTGGTGAGGGAAATGATGAGTTGTGTGTCATTGGCATATAACAAGATGTTCATGCTGTCTTCTGACAATGGCAGCAAGAGAGACCATGTTTACGTTGAACAGTGTGGGACTCAGTGAGGATCCTTGAGGGACTCCGCAGTTGACTCCTGTGGGTCTTCAGGTGTAGGGTGGGAGTCTGACTCTCTGCGTCCACCCGGAGAGGAAGGAGTGGATCAATTTCAGGGCTCTTCTGCAGATTCCTATGTCGTGGAGTCTGGTACGCAGAGTGCTGTGGGAGACCGTGTCGAAAGCTGCTGAGAGGTCGAGGAGTATGAGTGCTGTGGTGTGGCCGTGATCTAGGAGTCAGCGGATGTCGTTGGTGGCTGCCACGAGTGCTGTCTCCGTGCTGTGATTACTGCGGAAGCCGGACTGAGAGCTGTCCAGGGAGTTGTTGGCCTTGATGAAATTCTGTAGTTGTTCATTGATTGCTTTCTCTAGTACTTTGGAGGGGTAGGGTAGCAGTGAGATGGGTTGGAAATTCTTTAGTTCTGATGGGTCTGCCAAAGGTTTCTTCAAGAGAGGGCGTATTTTGCCTTGTTTCCGGTCCTCAGGGAAGGTGTTCGTGCTGATGGAGTAGCTGATAGTGTTACGAAGCTCGGGGGCGATTGATGCGCTGGCTCTGATGTATATGTGGTGCAGGCAGGGGTCCGATGGGGCTCCGGAGTGGATGCTGTTCATGATGTTGACTGTTTCCTTTGTGGTGAGCATGGACCAGTCGTGGATGGTCTGGGCAGGTTCTGGGGGGGTTGGGTCAGTCGCAGGTTCCAGTGCCAGGTGACAGAAAGCTGTTGTAGATGTCTTGGATCTTGTGGTGGAAAAAGGAGGTGAGTTTGTTGCAGAGGTCCTGTGACGGGGGATTCAGGTGGCTTCGGAGGGGGGTTCTGTGAACTCATTGATGACTGAGAAGAGTTCCTTCAAGTTGTGTGCAGAGGAGTTGATGCACTCCCAGAGTGCATCCTTCCTTACGTTCTTGATTTTTCATCAGTGGGTGGCAGTTGAGGCTCTGAAGGAGGCAAGGTCTTCGCTGGATTGGCTGTTCCTCCATTTTTTCTCTAAACGTCTATGGGTACGCTTTGATTCTTGGAGTTCAGTGGTAAACCAGGTGGCCTTCTTAGTTACGCGTTTGGCCAATGTCAGCTGGCGAGGGGCTAGAGTGTTGGCGCATTCGGTGATCCATGTGCTGAGATTGCATGCTGCTGTGTTGGCGTCGTCAGGGGGGGGGAGGGAGGGATTTGGTGAGCGATGAGGTGTGTTGCTTGTGGGTGATTTTGTTCCATTTCCTGTGGGGGGTCCTAGAGGTGCTGGTGCAGCTGCTGAGTGCAGTGATTGTGAAGTGTATGGAGCTGTGGTCGGCCCAGTCTGGGGTGGAGATGGTCTTGATGATGATCCGGTTGCTTGAGGTGAAGATGGGGTACAGTGTGTATCCTGCGATGTGTGTGGATGTGGAGACCAGCTTTCTGAGGCCGAAGGTGGTGAGGTTGTCGAGTAGATCGGTGGTGTTTGGGTCGGTGCTGTCCTCAAGGTGGAAGTTCAGGACGCCGAGGAGGAGGTAGTCGACTGATGCTAGGGCTTGGGTGGTAGCGATGTCTACGACGTTGTCTATGAAAGGCAGACAGGGGTGGTGGTGTCTGTGGATATGGTGTCTGTTGTGGTGTCTGTGGGTGACTGTTGAGTGCCTGCATCCCAGTGTGTCTTGTTGTGCTTGTGTCAATGTGTGATGCTCGTGTATGTTGAGGTGGGTGTGTGCGGATGAGTCTGTGTGCTTGGGGCAGGTAGGGGAATAGGGAATTTGGAATGGGAAGTGGAAGGTAGTAGGTGGAATGTCAGAGGTGGATGGCTGCTGTCAGTGAGGAGGCTGGAGCCTGAAAATATTTCTGTAGGCCAGACATGTCACTACGAATTCCTTCCAGGTACACATGTCTTCTGAAGTTGGCTTGCCAACCCCTGTATGGCATTCATAATGGCCGTCTGCCCCAGAGAGAGACTCCTCATGAGGGCAATAGCCTTCTCACTCAGGGCAGCAGGGGAAACGGGCTGGGGCTGAGGTGCCTGGGGTGAAGGAGACACCCACCCTCTTAGGTGAGGAGGCACGGCCAACTGGGTGGGGAGCAGCAGGGAGTGTGGCGATAGACCTGGGGTGGTGGGTAGGGATGTTACAGGAACAGGTCCTCATGGGTCCGCCACCACTAGAGAGAGGCCACTGGAAGTAGAATCTGAAGATGACAAGGTTGGTCCTGTGTCCTTCTTGGCACTTCTCTCACCCTCCAGGCCACTGGGTCCCTTCATGTTGTGGTGTCATGACTGGAGGTACCATGGCCAGATGCTGCTCCACTTGGTTCTTCCCTGTCTATGATTAGCAAACATTACCATGACACCAAGGAGGCCCCAGCAACATACTACATAAAACTAGCTCTTACATATACCAAACCATATTCATACATGCCACATGAAATGTTACAGTTGCCCACAGGAAAAACAGGATCTCAGGCAACTCCAATTGCATGGATGAGGTTGTCCAACACAGTAACCATTGAACAATGAGGAGAACTCATCACCTTCAATGGTTTGCCTCATGGAGCATACCTCAGTTCCCTGCTGTCACACAATAGTAGGACAATGCCAAGTGCATTCCCACAGATCCCACACAAGTCATGCATACATCTATTTGTCACATAACCAGTACCACAACAATAAGAATTGACACTCCAAAATCCTGACATGTTGCTGACAGCACTAAAGTGCCCTAAAGAAGGTGACATGAAAATACCCATTTCACCCTGGAACTATGCACATAGGTAGCACTAATGTTGCTCAGATATACTACACATTTGGCATGGAAAAGTACAAGACAAAATGTGAAAATTGTCAGGGAGACATGTCTCTAAAATCCACAACACAAATAACCTCTACTCTATGGCACCCCTTACAATGACATACTCTGATTGCATAAGTAGAAGTCATAAGTCCTTTGTAGTTTGGAGAGGCCCAGGGATTGTCAAGTACTTGTAAAAGGCCCTCAAGACGTTGCCCAATGGGAAGCTACATCACTGTTCCCATTTTGGTACTGCAAACCCCGATGCCCATGGATGAAAGGTTGCACTCAACCACATATGATTTTCACATAACTGCAAGTCAATCCATGATGCATACCAACAGTCAAGTAACAAACCTTCCCCATTTCAGATGTGCACAGCACTTAGTACATTATGCCACATCAATGGCAATGAAATACACAATGTGTAAAACCTGTAGTCCTACCTGTTATGTTCCTCATTGCTACTGCAGTTGTACATGCTAAATGACATGCCATGATGAGTAAGGGTATGTGTGAGCCAACAATCAATGGTGACACACTCAAGTCTGTGCTACCACATGAAATGTAGCCCCATTACATTTGTCCAATTCCAAACACAATTTGGCATGCATATATATATATATATATATATATATATATATATATATATGGGAATACATATCCCATGAATACAGGTAGATCATGCATGAAACAGCAGTGTACCCATTTTGTCAAAAGTGAAAGGTACACATGCTGACATGTAGGTACATGGAATTTTGGCAACAGTGATATCACACAAATCACGTCAGTGGGCATTCCCTACTTTACTAAGGGAAAGTATTGATCTGTAGCTGCATCCAAAGAGCAATGTATGCGCTGTCACATATATGATGCCCACCTCCACATGACAGACAATAGTGAGGCACCAGCATTCATCACACACTAAAGACAACTGGCCTCTGGGAGGCAGATGCCAATTTGCTCACTTGGCCAGACACATGGCTGAGGACAGTGATCACCACTTCTTTTTCTTTGTGCTGGTCTGTTGCATAGAATTTAGATCCACTACAACAACAAACATTACTTGATTTATGAAATATACACAGCCACGTGTTGTCCATGGAAAGCAACATTTTGTGGAGTGTACTCAGTTGTGTACTAGATCCTGGGCTAGTAGGCAAGGCATGTCAGTATGCACAAAAATCCATACCTACACAAACAGTTACTCATCCTGTGTGCCACACATGGCTCATCCCTAATTGTCAGGGGGATATGTCAGAACCTAACACATCAACCTGGCTATGTGACAGGTAGAAATCTGCCCTGGACTTACCCCCTTGTAGCTGCTGTGCTCCCTTAAGATGCCCATCAAGGTCAAAGTAGGCCACCCCCAGAATGCAGGCCATGGGGGGATCATGCTCAGACATGTGCCCCACCCAGGTTGGGAGGACAGCCCCAGCTGGGCCTATGCAATCTTTGGAGACCAGTGTCTCAGGTCCTCTCATCTCTTGCAACAGTGGGCACGCCATGGTCCACATCTTATGGGGGATTGCTCTCCAAATCCCCTTCTTCTGATGTTCAGTGACCCATATGAATGCAAGTCAAACAATTACAAACACAGGTTTTTGCACATTTGGTTGTGTCACACAAGTCACAACACCAGGCTCAAAATGGCAATTTGTCAACACATCATAAGTGTAAGGCGCACATGCCAAATAGTACAGGGTCATGACTATGCACTTTTGGAGTCATCTGCAGACTAACCCACTACTCTGCTAATGGCCTACAATGACTAAGCAAGCCTATTGACATCAGGTAGCCATGCTCCCGCAAAATGTATTGTGATGTGAGCCACAATGAAGCACTACACGCCAATGTGACATTTGAAGGGTAAACTCCTTAGGCTAAACCGGAGAAACACATTTACACTCTGCAACATTGACTCAATGCATACAGCCCCTACAGGCAACTACCATTTTACAGACTTCACCCCTACAGCCTAATGACAATGAAAGGACTGGCATGGTGGGTACGAAAAGTGTCTTCCCTGTGCATGTGTGGACATGTAGCCTACCAAATGCAGACTAATGCCATTCAGGGTGTGTTTCTGTTGGATATACCTGGACCATACAACAAACATTTGAATATACGTTTCAATCCCTACAGAGATGGCATCCAACATACAAAGGTGTTTGGCTCAATTGCTGCTATGTAACCAAGCTACTGAGTCTCCCAGGAATCTACACACGGTCTGCACTGTGGGTTTCTCATTTGTGCAATACGGCTGTACAGGACAAATATGACTTCTGTGAAGGTGACAACAGAGCTGTGGACGTAAGGGAACTGCCATGAGTCAAAGACACATATTGACAATGATGCAAAATGCAAATATGGACTAGTTAATGGATTTACCTCAGCTCCCATTTCTAATCTAGTCAATGGACTGAGGCATGCAGGGCAAGTGTTGCCAGTAGAGCCTCATATTGGCTACATGACAGGATCTGCAGGTCTACAGGGAGTGGGCACAGTGGCACAGTGACTCTCCCACAGCCTGGAGTATGTCCCATACAGGGAGATACATTTGACAGGCCCTGGCCTCTGCAGTCTGAGCATACAGAACTTAAATGACCCTCACATTTCCATCACTTCCATGCATGACATTACATCATGTGGCCATCAGCAATGTGGTTTGTGGCTGGTGTGGCAACCTGAAGGGCAGAGTGAGTCATGATATGACTTCCAGACAACAGTTGGGCAAGGCCAGTTGTGGGGTGAAAGATCATTGGCACAATACACATTGCTTACAAGATTCTCAAATGACTCAGACAAGATGCTGTTATGACTCTGTCATCCCATTTCTAGGGAGCACTGTAAGGGAACTATTGGTAGCCTGGAATCACCTTGAACACTTATCTAGAGTCCCTTGCTGACTTCCGTTTGTTTCTCTTTTTGCCATGGTATACTTTTGTAGTATTACATTTGCTTCATGGGGCTGCAAATCCCATAATGCACAGCCTGGTATGCAGGAGAGCCTGGATTCTGTTCCCATTGTTTTCTATGGGAGAAGTCCAGTTGCTCCTTTTCACCAGATCCTCTCATCCAGGACTTGCAAGTGTCTGAAACTACACACACCTTAGACCTCTCCTGTGCAGCCCAGTCATGTGATTCTACCTGGGGTTTGCTGTAGCCTGGAACTGCTTATAAAAAGCCATTTCCTCAAGATCCCCATCGTGCATTGGAGTTGGATTCCTTTGTGTTACAAACCACTTATCGGATGGTGTTCCAGTCTTGTTCCTGTTCTGTTCCAGCTTGAACCTGTTTCCTGTTTCTGCCCTGCTCCTGATTGTTCCAGCCAGAGTCTACTCCCTATCCCTTAGCCTTGTACCTGTTTGTTTCTTCCAGAGCTCACTGTTTCTCTGTCCTGCTCTTGCCTTGTTACAGCCTGAACCTGTTCTCTGTTTCCCAGTCCTGTTTAGTGCTTATTCCCATTCCTATTCCCTGTATTCCAGCCCTGTCCTTGCTTGTTCCAGCCAGAGCCTGTTCTCTGTTTCCGATATTCCTGTTTCTGTTTGTTCCAGCCAGAAGTTTATTCTCTGTTTTCCAGTCCTATTCCTGCCTTTGCTTCAGCCTGAGCCTGTTCCCAGTTCCTGCTCATGTCTTCTAGCTTGTTCCTTCTGTTTCCATTTCTTCTTGTGTATCTGTGTCTGGTAAGTGTTCTATCAGTCTTCACCAGTTTATAAGTGTCCTCCTTTGTACTAGGGCTGGCTCCTGGTTCCAGGAGGCAATTCCAGCCCCCATCCTTGTCTAGTGTTATACATTGTCTTTCGTGCCTAACAGTGACAGTGTGCTATTGCTGTTTTTCCAGGAATTGCCACTGTGTTTCAAGCTGGACCCACAAGAGCTTATCTTGTGTATGTAAGTACTATCCTTGTTTGTGCTCTAGGGTCCAGAGACAGAGGGGGTGATTCCAACCTTGGCGGGCGGCTACCGCCGCCCGCCAGGCGGAAACCACAAAGTGGCCGCCATGCGGGCGCAATAATGCGGCCCCATTCCAACATTCCCCCAGGGGCCCCAGGACACCCCTTACCGCCAGCCTCTTCCTGGCGGTGTAAACCGCCAGAAACAGGCTGGCGGTAAGGGGGTCATAATCCCCAGGGCAGCGCTGCTTGCAGCGCTGCCCTGGCGGATTATCACCACCGGGGGAAAATCGGCGGGAAACCGCTGGCCCCGGCGGTGCGACCGCGGCTTTACCACCGCGGTCAGAATAGGGAATGAAGCACCACCAGCCTGTTGGCGGTGCTTCCGTCATTCTTGCCCTGGCGGTCCAAGACCGCCAGGGTCAGAATGACCCCCAGAATCACTATTGCTACCTCCTTTCTATGGGGCTGGCGGGGTGACCATCTGTAAGAGTAAACTGCACTGAGGCATTGACATTGCCTGTCACTGTCGGAGATTCTGCGCCCTATCTTGTGTACAACCCCAGCGTGTTTGTCCATTAGTAATCCGTTTCCTGTTTGTTCACACAAGGGTTGCTCTGCTTTTACTTTCCTGTTTCCTGTGCCTGTCCATAGCTGTCCTTTCCCATGTATGCCTTTAGCTGCTCTTCTGCCCCAGTACACTACCTCTTTGGGATATTCTGTGACCTCAAGGGGTGTCCCAACCAGAGTCCTGATCAGACCCACCCGAAACCGTGACAGATGCATCCGCAGCTCATGCTTTCATGCACATACATGTTGTCCAACATTTACAACTGTCCGAAACAAACAAATGTCATTGTGTGGCAGTAAAGTCTCCTTGTCTAGTTATGTGCATCCACCACAAGGAGGATATAGGACCTTAAAAACATCACATAGCACAATGTGAATGACCACAAGATACAGCACTGGTCTCCAATAATTGCACGATGTACATTCCATTGATTTCACACAAACTCAATAAAAGGCACACAAGAAGACTAACTGGCACACAGGGGCACATTGTAGCCTATGAGGAGGGAAAGAATGTTGTTGAACAGAATCAATTTTGCCTATGAGGTACTTGCTTGCTCCTCTGGTGAGTCATAGAGCTGACCATACAGGGTAAGGAGCTTGTTCACAAGCCTCTCCAGCTCCTCTGGAGAAAAGGCAGGGGCTCTTTCATCTGATGGACATGGCATGATTGTGCCCAAAGGCAGCACACAGCAGCTGAAGTGGTGGAGGTGTTGCTGGCAGCAGTGTCAGAAGTCATTGCGTGATTTTGCACAACACGGCGTACACATACGCCATGCATACGTATGCCATTTATGTGTTCATCAACACTGACGGACATAGCCATTGGGCTGCGACCACCACAGGCAACAACCTTAGCCTATGGCTGTGCCTCCTGTAGTTGGTACTGCCCTCCACATGGACGACTTCTGCTGGTGGACACGGGTGGTTCCTGATGTCCAGTAAAGTAGGTCAGGCATCTACCAACGTGGTGGTTTGAAATACTGTATATGGCCCTGTTAAATGCGTCACTACAACAATATACACTTAGCATCATCACAAACATCCTAAATCTGTCTTGTTGCGTAGGTTCGACAGCACAACCACCAGTGTAGTGTGTTGCCAGGCACAGATGGCATATGACAGCGGTGCACGGTCCACCAACGCTGATTGTATTTTGGGCTGTCGGAAAAGACTGTCACATTTCGAGGGGCAATTGAGTAGCAGATAGTTGGATGTTGCTCAAATCCATGTTGCAGACACTTGTGTAGTTGACAGCTGTGATGTGTACTAGGTGTAATATATTTCCACTCAGAAATGCTTTGTCACATGATTTTGTTGGAATGCGTCATGTATGATGCTGTGGACAGAGTGACTAATGTTCCAAATCATGTTTATTCACACATAGGTACCCTGAGAGATTGAAAATGCAGCAACTTCCTGTCTACCATCCATTGCCAGACATTCAGACCATGGAGGAACACCACATCATCCAGCTCTACTTTCTGAATAGGCTAAAAATAGTCGTTTTATGCCATCAGTTAGAGCCAGATCTGATGCCAGCTAACAGTAATCCATACTGCACACTGCCTATTGTTCAAGTCAGGTCAGTATTACACCTCCTGCCCACAGGGTTTTTCCAACATACAGTGGCCCTATCTGGTGGTTTGTCACAACTTATGTTCAGTCTGGAGTTGAGAGATTTCCTCTCAGCAATGTTTAAGCACATTGACAGCTATGTCAGGTTACCCCAACATGAGGATTTTCCCAATGTGAAGGCAAACTTTTATGATTTTGCCCACCTCCCACATATGATGGGTGCCATTGATGGCACATGTGTTGGTTTGGTGCCACCTCAGGTCACTTCACAAGTCTATCGCAACAGAAAAAACTTCCTTTCCATCAACGTGCAAGTTGTCTGTTTGGCAGTTCTATCCATCACAAACATCTGTGCCAATTTTCCTGGATAAGCCCATGAATTTCTTTATGATGCAGAGCAGCGCCAAACCCCTGCTGATGTCGCAGCTGCAACCAGAGAGGTCCTGGCTGGTTGGTAAGTTACGTCTGTCCTGATTGTGTGTGCGCAATGCCAGGTGCCACGCTCATTAAGTCAGAGACTCATTGTTGAACTTACGTTCCATTCCTTAACAGGAGACTCAGCGTATCCAAACCGTCCTTGGTTACTGATGCTGCTGAGGAATCCAACTATGCCAGGCCTACTTCAAAGATGCCCATTGAAGAACTCAGCAGGCAATGGAGTGGGCTTTTGGGCTTCTGAAGGCCAGATTTTACTTTCTGGACAGTAATGGGGGAGCCCTACTTTACTCACTCAGGAAAGTGTATCAGATCACTGTGGCATGCTGCATGTTTGACAACATTGCCATGTCGAGTGATATCCCATACAACCTAGGCTAGAGGGAGCCTGCAGTGGCACCGGATGAGAGTCATGAAACGCCAATTGAAGATGTCAGCGGTGAAGAGGAAGGAGCTGACTTGCGAAAAAATCTCATCCACAGCTACTTCTCATGACTGTAAGTATGTCGTGTGATGTCATGACTGTGACTACAATGAACTGTAGTTGTGAGAATGTGTGGAGTTTTTTTAAACAGTTAGGGAGCTGATACTCTGCAAGAAAACAGCCAAAAGGCTGATCGATGAGATAGCTTTTGGCACATCCCCACCTTGATGATGTTGCTTTGTGTCAGGTTTCTTGCAATGTGCTTTGTTTTCCAGATGCTTGCTATGTGACCTGTATAATATGTATGGTTTCATGTTTAAACTCCTTGTTTTGTTCTTTGTACAAGGACCTTCACCATGACATCTTAATGTAGGCCTTTCAGAGCTGTGACATTGGCAGTTATGTGATGCTATTCTGACTTACTAAGTGGACATAGATTGTTCCAGGTAATGTAGGTCACAGAGTTTGAGTGTAGGAGACCTGTGCCAAGACAGCTTGCACAGTCTTTGGCTGGAAGTTCAGAAGTGCCCATCGGCCTTGTTTTGTGTCCTGTGGTGGGCCTGATGCATTGTGTGTCTCATAATGTGGTCAGAAAAGCTGTAGTCCTAGACCAGGACCAAGTCACTCCCCTTTCACATTGGCTAAACACTTTTTTTTGTCTGACCTGTATATAGGTGTAAATGGGTTTCATCACTGTAGGCCACTTTTTGCCTGTGCAAAAACACTGACATATGTTTGTGCCATACCACCAGATGCATGAACACTGGATTCTAATGACCCTGTGAACATAAACTGTTGTACTGACATCTGTCTGAATCTTGGATTATGTGATCTTGGATTACTTTGGTGTAGTATGTGATAAGGCTCAAGCTGATGACATTTACCAATTCAACATTTGCCTATTCTACAGGACAATGTCTGTCAAATCCCTCCCTTCCGTGATCTGGAGATCTGTATCTGTTGGATTACTTTGGTGTGGTATGTGATAAGGATCAAGCTGGTGACATTAACCTATTCAGTGTTTGCATATTCTACAGGACAATGTCTGGCAAATCCCTCTCTTCCATTGTCTGGAGGTCTTTACCTGTAAGTATGCTCATTTACTTAGTATGAGTCAATCAATTATGATTTACAATAGTTCATACATATTGACAGCCTATGTGCTGAACACTGTAATACAATGTTTTTGTTTGACCAGACAATTGTATGCATGTGTTTTTGTAGGATGGTTGTAATCCTAAACTTGACACTGTCTACATGCAACATAATCCATCCTGAACAAGTACCTTGAATCATCATGGTATAGTTCATATGGTCTGACATATCTACATGCATAAATGTGAAATCAAAATCAGCAGAGAATGAGTTAGGGGTGGGTGATTTTATTGTGAGGCTCCGAGCAACAGAAGATATATGTGAGATGACTCAACAAAAAATGATATGGGAAGGTGTCAGATATGGTGAGGGAAATCATTTAAGTAGATGCCACACCATTGAATGTCTGGAGTACTCCTACCATTGGAAATAAAAGGTGGTTCAGGATCAGTCCAAAGAGTAAATGAGTGACACACAAAGGAGGACCTTACGGGAGCGGATTATTGCTGGCAGTGGTGGGTGTCTTGTCGTCAAAACCTTCTGAATTATTTTTCGAATGTCCCTGTTTGCAAGGGGGGATCAGCTGCTACAGAGGCACGGGTGCCTGTGGGTGGCTGTGCATCTGGCAGGGCCTCTCATTCCTGTGGCTGGCACTGATGTCCATGAGCCTGGTGTTGATGAGCCAAAGGAAGGGGAAGATTGGTTTTGAAAAGCCCTGCTCAGGGTTGTATGTATGTCCCTCAGAACCCCTGTTAGGGAGGTCAAATTGGAATTGTGGGCCTCCAATTCTTGACATGTCCCTATGCATAACCCTCAGTAGCTGCTTGAATTCCTGGAGTTCGGTCAACACCTGGCCCATCACTCCCTGTGACTCCTGATGGACCCCCAAAATGAGACTGATGGTGTCCTGGCAAACAGCAGCCCCAGTTGCCTCACTGTACTGGTCCACAGAATCCCCCCATGCACCATACCGCTATGAGTCTGTGCCCTTGGTACAGGGTGCCCTCTCCAACTGGTTCCTGGACCCTCAGTGTCCAAAGTGTTGAACTGCATTTCAAGATTCAGGACCGGGGGCATTAGATGGTGGGCACTGTTCTAGGTACACAGATCAGGGGCAAATGGTTGCCTGTGATGTAAAAGCGACAGGGCTGGGAGGTGACATTGTGGACACAGTGAGACTCACTGTAGTTATCTGACCAGGTTGGTCAGATGTGCCAGTAACTTCCTCCTGATCTATCAGTCCAGGAGTGTTGTCGTCACTGAGGGCTTCTTCCAGGGGGGTAGTGGTAGTCTGTTCTGAGGCCCTGGTGTGCCCACTGGCAGATCTACCTGTTGATTAAAAACGTGCATTGTTACTGGTTGAATTGTGAAATCTACCAAAGGATTTATGCTACAGTAAGCAGAGACCTTGGACATAACTAAGTTGTAGGTAATCCAATTGTGCTAAGTTACCATGATATTGGGTGATTTGATATGTGTGAAGTATGCCAACTCTTTTTGACTCAAACTGTGCTGAGATGTGCACATCAGTTGCACTTTTTACCACCAGTTAAGCCAACAAAGTTCAGAAGCAACTTATGGCTTTGACCTTTTGGAGGCCTAGTTGAGTGTGGGGTAGGCAAAACCAGGACTTTGTTGTACATGTGACTGGAGTCATCATGCGCATAGTGCTGGGTCAATGTGTCTGCTGCCAATCTGGTGGTGCATCTCGAGGCCTTAGAAATACTTGTTGTACATACTGGGTAAGATGTCATTCCTATCCTCAATAGTTTCATCTTGGCTTAGCAGGTCAAGATGGAGCTAGGTAGACACATTTCTCTCAGTTGAGCATGAACTGTATCTTGGTCACTCTCAGGTGAGTAAACCTCATTTGAGAGTTTGAAAACAAGGGTATTTAGGCAAGTGAACACTGTGCTGGTGGTTGGTGTTAGAGAAACAGGGTCTCCTGGAAGTTGCAGTCAGACCACTCTCTCTGCTACACACACTATGCAAATGGTATCCTTACAGGGGAGTACATTTATGTGTGAGTTCACTAACGGATGTTTTAGGCTAAGTGTCCACTGGGCTGGTGTTTGGAGTTGGAGGAACAGTGCCTCCTGGGAGTTGCCATCAGGTAACTCCCCCTAATACACACACTACACATATAGGGCCAGATGTACCAAAGGATTTTACCCATTCTGTGTCTATGGGAAAAAGCTTTCGTACATATGGCTCATAGTATCCTCTAAGGTGAGTAAACTTCAATTGAGAGTGAAGACACAGGAGTAATTGGGCAAGTGACCACTGGGTTGATGTTTGGAGCTAGATGAACAGGCCTCCTGGAAGTTGCAGTCTGATAACTCCCTCTACTCCACACTCTATAAAAATGTTATCTTCTCAGGTGAGGACACTTCATTTGAGAGTGACGGCACAGGGGTAATTGGGCAAGTGGTCACTTGGCTGGTGTTTGGAGTTAGAGGAACAGTGCCTCCTGGGAGTTACAGTCAGGTCATTCACTCTACTATACATACTATACATATGATAACCTCCCAGGTGAGCAAATGTCAACTGAGAGTCAGCAAACAAGGGTATTTGGGCAGGTGCACACTGTGCTACTGGTTCGAATCACAGAAACAGTGCCTCCTGGGAGTCAGGTCACACCATCTACTCCACAACACTTGACAAATGTTGGGTATTGCATATCTGTACGTAGGATGCATTTAAATTTGAGCATACATTTACAACTTTGGGACAAGCAATGAGTCCTGAAATGTGTATTTGGTATTGTGAGACTTACAGGTACCCTTTGTAAATATGGCATGTGATGGGCCTTGGAGGCTGTGGTGTTGGTCCCAATAATGCACACTGACTGTGTTAGCACTCAGATACTCGGGGTACTGAATTTTGTTGAGGCACATGAAGAAGACACTTGCAACAGCTGAGTTGTAAGCATGCATGACATTGCAATTTTGTGAATTTTTTGTGTTGTGACTTACCAGACTCCACTCCCCCTAATATTCCTATCAAGCTCTCAGGAGGCACTAAGACTTTCTCCTCCCAGGAAAGGAGCATTGATGGAGCACTGGGAGGGTCACCGTCAGTCTTCGTGGCCTCCAGCTGTTGCCAGGAGACCAAGGAATGGTCCTTGTCCTAGAGGTCGATCCACCTCTTCCTAATGTTATTCTTTGTGCGCAGGGTGGTGCCTTCAGCATTCACTCTGTTCAATATCTTGACCCACATTTCCATTTTCCTACAGAGAGGAGTGTGCTGGACTTGGGCTCTAAACAATTGTGGCTCTACCCTTATCAATTATTCCACCATGACTCTCAGCTCATCCTCTGAGAAACGGGGAATTTTTTGAAAGTGACATGGTGAAAAAAGTATGAGTGACAGGGACTTACTTAATGGGGGAAGTACAATAGCGAGTGAATAGAAAAAAGTGTGTGCATGGTGTTCTATAGGTTGGTGGAAAATGGGGTGTCTAATCTGTGAAAAAAAAATCAATAAATGTTGGTGATGGTTTTTTGAGTCTGTGTGGAAATGCCAAGGATTGTGGCCTGTGAAGGGGTGTGTTTTATAATGTGATTTGGTGGTATGTCCACTGGACCAATATTTGTCAACTGTGTTGTTTTTGAATTTATCCAATGTGCACTTGTCTGTTACTTTTGCTGAGCACGGACCATGGTGGTCAACTGCCATTGGCTGTCCACGCCAGGAGACTGCCACAGCTACAATGTGGTTGTAAGAGGTTTGCTTGTTTGCCACAGCTCTGAAGGAGCTGGAGGCCGGGTACGAGCTGGTGGTGGTCTGCCTTTTTTGCTTGGCAGGCAGCGGTCCTGGCTGTTTGCATCATAATACAGCGGTCATGGGGACCTCCAGTGCAGCAGTCTTTTCAGGACCACCAATGTGGCAGTCTGGTGGTCCGACCACCAAACTCGTAATCAGGCCCTTACACTAATAATAGGATTAAAAATGTGAAAATTTAAATTAACAAACGTAACAATAATGCTATTTATCACAATTAATTAAAAATAAAATGAAGATTAAAAAAGCTACATTTAAATAAAAGTTACACATGTTTTAAAAGCACTGAAGAAAAAAAAGAAAAATATTCAAAAATATCAATCATTTAGCAAAAGGTTTGGAATTTTTGGAGTCAGATTTAGTATTCCTACTCTGCCTTAAGCAACAGTCGGGAAAGTGTTACACTTTGGAGGGATTACATTTACTATTCCCATTCTAACTTAAGCAAGTGCAGGGAAAATGTTGGACACTGGACTGGTTACATTACTGTTTCCACTCCAATGTAAGCAAAAAACGGAAATGTGATGGACTTTGAAGGTGTTAGATTTATTAATCCCACTCCAACTAAAGCAACAGTAGTGAAAGTGCTGGACTTTGGAAGAGTTAGTTTTCCTATTAATGCTCTAAACTAAATGAAATCAGGGAAAGTGTAGGATTTAGGGGGGGTTAGGTTTACCTTCCCAAGTCCAGAGTAAGTAATGGTAGGGAATGTGCTGAACCATCGAGGGTTAGATTTATGATTCTATCGCCAATCCAACAACTGTGGGGAAAGTGTTGGATTTAGGAGGGATTAAAGTTACTATTCCTATTTAATTCTAAGCAACAGTAAGGAATGTGTGGCATTTTAGATGGTTAATATTTACTATTCACAATTCAATGTAAGTGAATGTATTACATGTGTTGGCATTAGTAAGAGTTCCATCTACCATTCCAACTACTAATCATTTTGAAACATATATTTAAGTACCTAACAACATAAAGTTATTAAAACATATTCTAAGGGAAAAATACGCCATATAAATAAATACAATTAAGCATAAAAAACCCATTCATAGAACAATAATAATACAAAATAAAATAACAAAGAAATAAATGAATGTTTTTAAAATAAAAACACTACTACACATATAAATAAATTATAAATAAACGAATGACATTAAAATAGTTATGCAATACAACAAATACAATGAAAAATAAACACACAGTTTACAAAGTTTATTGTTAACTAGAGTTATCATTGAATTAACAAGTAATTAATGGCAACAAATTATTTAAATGACAAATCAGTAAAGGTTAAATATTTAAATATTCAATTTGCATAAAAAATAATTTGTAAAAATACTTATGTCAATAACTTCCCACCCTATTCCTCTATAAACTCAACTAAAATATGAATGACTCATTAAACTCTACAAAAACAAAACATACATTGAAACCAACCCAAGTGGGGGGGACTGGGGTGATGCCCCCAGAACTGATTTGGAGTGATAATAGAGGATGGAAACACTTATTTCCCTGGTCAAAACTCTGGATGGGTGCACAGCCTTAGCATAAGAGCAAAAAGGTTAGCCCGCCAAGGACTGTGTGAATAAGGGGCATTGTGAAATTGTGTGCAGCAGGACAAACAGGATTTTCAGCAAAAAAAGGTAGGGAAAGCACTGGAAACGTTTACACCATTGATTAGGGGGGCAGCAGGAGCCACTCCACTTTTTAACAATTGAGAGGCTTAAATATGGCATAACAGGTGCCCACCTCTGAAGACTTTCTGGACCTACCGATGAACAGAAAAAGCCTGGACCTGCTGTGGGAAACCTGAGAGGAACCCCAAAGGACCTGACCTGCTTCGTTTTGTATGTAGAGTGGACCCCAATGGTGAGTTGGCTGATCTCCTGTGTAGGTACAGGGCCACAACAAGGTGGACAAAACGTTTTCCTGAACAGCCAAGCTGACCAGTATCAACTCGACCTGACCTGGACCATTCTGGTGGCCCCTGCTGGAGTGAGTCTTGACCCCCTGGTGCTAACCTGAGGTCATGGGATCTTTGGCTGTGTCAAACTAGACCTCTGCTGCTCATGAAGGTAATTTAGAACTGATACATTTTATGTGTTAACATGGTTGAGTGTCAAACAGTGTAAATGAACAGTATTTAACATAATAATGTTGTTTAAGTTGCCATAAGTAGTCTGTAAAACAAATTTACTGGGAAGCCTGTTTGCATTATAAATGTAGCTTTCACAAGTTGCACTGTGCACTGTGTTCATGATCTTGTTCATACTCTGTTTTTCCTTTATTTCTTTAAAATGTCAAAATGTGATCAGTTCTGTGGAGATATTTATGTTAGTTGTAACAATTTACGAGCTCACTGCCTATTTCCAGGGGAATATGCATACAATGTTTACATATTAAAGATTGATGTTTTTACTAGTAGGATTGTGGTTTATGCATATTTTCAATCAGCGTTTGTTTAGTAATGCAGTGCTATTTTCCCTTTCTATGTAGGCTAAAAGTACTAATTGTTTATTAAGTTTGGGATGATTTTTATAGTTTATTGTTTTTTATATATGTGTCTTGTTTAGTAGAACTCATGATGCCACTTCACACCTTGCTTAGGGCCTGGACCTTTGGTGCTGAAATGTTTTAAAACTGTTGTATTTGGAAAGTTAACAGTTGTCTTTCCCTTGCTTCGCTTGAAGACAGGCTTTATGTCACACTTCTATTGAATCAAGAGTTTTCATGATTTTCACCTTCCATTATACTGAGCAATCCCTATGACTATTTACTCCTGATTTATTGTTTACCTTGTTTTAAGCTGCATTTGTTCTAGCTCCTAATTAGAACAGCCTCAGCTTCCATTGCTTATGCTGATTCACATGTATTTGCATTTTCATTATTTGGAATCAAATTCTCAAACCACTGCCTTTTGCCTTCTATAATAATTCTATAAATTCCACTAAAGTATCCCCTACATGTACCATACCGTATGTACGCATGTCATCTGAACTATCAACAGTTGCTCACAGGAAAAGCAGTATCTCAGACAACTACAATTGCATGGCTGAAGTTGTCCAATCACAGCACCCTTTGAACAAGTAGGAGACCACATCACCTTCAATGCTTTGCCTCATTGAGCATACCTTAGTTACCTGTTATCATACAATAGTAGGCCAATTCTAACTTCATTCCCACAAATCTCACACAAGGTAATGCAGACATTTATTTGTCACATACACAATAACACAACAATGTAAAATTAAGCTCCCAGGACATGCCATGTTGCTGACAACACTACAGTAGCTTGGAGAAGGTGACATGGAATTACTCATGTCACAATGGAAACCTATCAACAATGCACACTTCCCCAAGTGAAAATTGTCCCAGTGGAGTTGTGGAGGTAGTACCAATGTTGCTCCGATATGTCACACATTTGGCACGGAAATGGACACTGTAGACATCATTTACAAATTGACAGGGACGTATGTCCCTGAAATCCACACACAATGAATCAGCAAGCCCCAGGAAAATCATCACTAATGTCTGGCACCACTTACAATTAGATACTCTGATTGCATCAGTAGACGCCATTAGTCATTTGTATGTTGGAGAGGCACAGGGATATGAAAGTACTTGTAAAATGCCCCCAACATGTTACCCAATGGGAAGCTACATCACTGTCTCCATTTTGGTCCTGCAAACCAAGATGTCTGTGGATGAATGGTTGTACCCAACCACATAGGATTTCAACATATGTGCAAGTCACTCCATGACGCATGCCAACAGTCTGGTAAAAACCTTTCCCATTACACATGTGCTGTGCAGTTTGCTACATGATGCCGCATCAATGGCCTGCACATGCACATTGTGGCTAAAACATCTAGTCAGAAATGCCTTGCCCCTCATTTCTACTGCAGCTGTACATGCCAAATGAAATGCAAAGACGGTTAAGGGCATGTGTCAGCCAACAATCACTGGTGACAATCTCCTATCTGTGGCACCACATGAAATGTGCTCCCACTGCAAATGCCGTATTCCACACATAGGTTGGCTTGCAGATATATGTGAGGGAATACAGGAATCATCCCATGAACCCAGGTAGACCATGCATGAACCAGCACCGTACGCATTTTGTCAATGGAGAAAGGGACACAGGTTAACATGTAGGCACAAGGAATGTTGACAACAGTGATGGCTCAGAAATCATGTCAATGTACATTCCGCACTTACCAAGAGAATGTGTTGATCTGTAGTTAACCCAAAGAACAATGTGTGCTCTGTCACAAGTATGATGGCCATCTTCACATTACAGATAGTAGTGAGACACCAGCCCCCATCACACGCTGAAGACAAGTAGCCTCTGGGTGGCAGATGTCAATATAATCATTTGACCATACACATGGCTCAGGAAAGTGATCCAGCACTTCTTTTTCTTTGGCCTGTAAAACTGAGAAGCAGTGGTCTGTCGCATAGAATTTACACCCACTACAACAAACACCACTTAATTGATCAATGTACACAGCCTTATATGCCCTTAGAGAAACATTTTTTTATGGATTGTACACAGTTGTGTCCTAGGTCCCGTGGGCCAATAGGTAAGGTACATCAGTATGCACCACATGACATATTAACACAAACAGTCACTCATCTACTGTGTCACAGATGGATCATCCCTAATCGTCAGGGTGAGATGTCAGAATCTAACACATTAAATTGGCCGCGTGACAGGTGGGAATATACCCTGTACTCACCCCCTTGTGGGTGCTGTGTTCCCCTCAAACACATATCAAGGTGCGGGTACGCCACCACCAGGATTCAGCAATTAGGGATCATGGTCTGATGAGCGCCCCACCCATGTACGGAGGACAGTCCCGGCTGAACCTCAGCAGTCTTCCGGGCCCAGGGTTTCAGGTCCTCCTACCTCTTCCAACAGTGGGCAGTCTGCCGGCTGTGGACCCCCAGGGTCCACACCTTCCGGATGATGGCTCTCCATATTTCCATCTTCTGATGGGTGTTAACCTGCATGGATGGCAAAGGCTAATCAAGAAATTACAACCAAAAGTTTTGGCACAAATGGTTGAGTCACACACATGTCAGAAACACCAACCTAGAAATTTTCAAATGGCTACCACACCCCAAGTGTAAAGCACACAGGCCAATAAGTACACTGACATAACTACAGACAAATATATCCATCTGCTGTTCAGGACCTACAATGACTATGCAGGCCTACTGACATCAGACAGCACATGCTCCAGCAAAATCTACTATGATGTGAGCCACAATGAAACACAATGAAACACACACATATGTGGCTTCTGAAGGGTAAACTCCTTAGGCCTGAATGGGCCAACATATTCATACTCAGCAAGATTGACTCACTACATACAGTCCCTATGGGCAACTGCCATAGTACAGACTTCAACCTTACACTTGAGTGACAATGAAGGGGCTGACATGGTGGGTACAGAAAGTTTATTCCTTGTGCATATGTGGACATGTGGTCTACCAAATGCAGACTCATGCCACTTTAGTGGGTGGGTTCTGTGGTATATGCCTGTACCACAGAACACTCTTTTGGACATATATATCTATCCTATTCTAGGAAGGTAGCCTCTTTCTAGCCTTGTTACCCCCACTTTTGGCCTGTTTCTGAGTATATGCCAGGGTGTTTTTACTGTCTCACTGGGATCCTGCTAGCCAGGACCCCAGTGCTCATAGTGGAAACCCTATTTGTCAGTGTGTTTTATATGTGTCACCGGGACTCTGCTAGCCAGGATCCCAGTGCTCATGATTTGTGGCCTATATGAGTTCCCTGTGTGGTGCCTAACTGTATCCTTGAGGCTCTGCTAACCAGAATCTCAGTGTTTATGCTCTCTCTGCTTTTAAAATTGTCACTGCAGGCTAGTGACTATTTTCACCAATTCTAATTGGAACACTGGAACACCCTTATAATTCCCTAGTATATGGTACCTAGGTACCCAGGGTATTGGGGTTCCAGGGGCTCCCTATGGGCTGCAGCATTTCTTTTGCCACCCACAGCGAGCTCAAACAATTCTTACACAGGACTGCCATTGCAGCCTGAGTGAAATAACATCCACGTTATTTCACAGGCATTTTACACTGCACTTAAGTAACTTATAAGTCACCTATATGTCCAACCCTCACATAGTGAAGGTTAGGTGCAAAGTTGCTAAGTGTGAGGGCACCCTGGCAAGCCAAATCTGGTATTGGGGTGCCAATCCCATGCATCCCTGGGGCTTGGACCCCGGGTACTGCCAAACTAGCTCTCTGGGGTTTTCTCTGCACCTACCGCTGCTGCCAACCCTCAGACAGGTTTCTGCCCTCCTGGGGTCTGGGCAGCCCGGTCCCAGGAAGGCAGAAAAAAGGATTTCCTCTGAGAGAGGGTGTTACACCCTCTCCCTCTGAAAATAGGTGTTAAGGGCTGGGGAGGAGTAATGTCCCCCAGTCTCTGGAAATGCTTTGAAGGGCACAGATGGTGCCCTCTTAGCATAAGCCAGTTTACACTGGTTCAGGGATCCCCCAGCCCCCGCTCTGGCGTGAAACTGGACAAAAGAAAGGGGAGTGACCACTCCCCTGTCCATCACCACGTCCGAGGTGGTGGCCAGAGCTCCTCCAGTGTGTCCCTGACCTCTACCACCTTGAAGTCAGAGGTGTGAGGGCACAGTGGAGACCTCTGAGTGGTCAGTGCCAGCAGGTGATGTCAGAGACCCCTCCTGATAGGCTCTTACCTGGTTAGGTAGCCAATCCTCCTCTGAGGGCTAGTTAGGGTCTCTCCTGTGGGTTTCTCTTCAGATAACGATTGTAAGAGCTCACCAGAGTTCCTCTGCATCTCCCTCTTCGATTTCTGCCAAGGATCGACCGCTGACTGCTCCAGGATTCCTGCAAAACCACAACAAAGTAGCAAGACGACTACCAGCAACATTGTAGCTCCTAATCCTGCTGGCTTTCTCGACTGTTTCGTGGTGGTGCATGCTCTGAGGGCTGTCTGCCTTCACCTTGCACTGGAAGCCAAGAAGAAATCTCCCGTGGGTCAACAGAATCTTCCCCCTGCTAACACAGGCACCAAACCTCTGCATCGCTGGTCCTCTGGGTCCCCTCTCATCTTGACGAGCGTAGTCCCTGGAACACAGGAGCTAGATCCAAGTGGCCCTGACAGTCCAGTGGTCCTTCTGCCCAAATTTGGTGGTGGTAAGTCCTTGCCTCCCACACCAGACAGTAATCCTGTGTACTGCCCTATCTGCAGCTGCTAGGGCTTCTGTGCACTTTTGAAAGGATTACTTTGTGCACAGCACAGCCCAGGTCCCCAGCACTCCGTCCTGCATTGCTCAACTCGTTGAGTTGACCACCGGCTTCGTGGGACCCTCTTTTGTTGTGTTGAGACTGCTGCTGTGCTCAGATTTCTTGAACACCTGTTCAAGTACTTCTGCGGTTGCTGCCTGCTTCTGCATGGGCTCACTCTGTTGCTGAGTGTCCTCTCTGTCTCCTCCTCCAAGGGGCGACCTCCTGGTTCTTCCTGGGCCCAGACAGCACCCATTATCTTCAACCATGACTCTTGCAGCTAGCAAGGCTTGTTTGTGATCTTTCTGCGTGGAAACTACCCTCCATCCTCCAGCATGCTGTGGGACATCTTCTGACCAAAGGAGAAGTACCTGACTTTGGTTTGTGTGTATATTCTGTGTATTTTACTTACCTCCTAAGGGAGTATATCCTCTGAGATGCTTTTGGCATATTGTCACTCAAATAAAGTACCTTTATTTTTAGTAACTCTGAGTATTGTGTTTCTTATGATATAGTGCTATATGATATAAGTGGTATAGTAGGAGCTTTGCATGTCTCCTAGTTCAGCCTAAGCTGCTCTGCTATAGCTACCCCTATCAGCCTAAGCTGCTAGAACTCTACTAATCTACTAATAAGGGATAACTGGACCTGGCACAAGGTGTAAGTACCACAAGGTACCCACTATAAGCCAGGCCAGCCTCCTACACCTACGGAGATGGCATCCAACATACAAATGTATGCATTGTACAATTTCTGCTATGTGACTAAGATACTCACTCACATATCATGGCCTCCCAGGAATCAACACACTGTCTGCACTGTGGGACTGTCATTAGTGCAATAAGCCTGTACAGGACAAATATGACTAATGTGAAGGAGACAACAGAGCTGTGGGAGTAAGGGACCTGTCATAAGTCAAAGACACACATTGGCATTGATGCCAAAAGCACATATGGACTTCTTCTGGGATGTACCTCAGTACTCATTTTAACTTAGGGCCTCATTGCGAGTATGACGGTCCTGTGACCGCCATGTTGGCAGTGGTGGTCTGATCCCCAACAGTCTGGTGGAGCAGACCATCGTATTACGAGTTTGACGGTCACAGAAATAGAAGAGTGCCAGCCGTCTGCCAGCCGCACCAGCAAGCACAGACTGCCACGGTCACCTGGAAGCACAAACAAACCGTCAGAGCCTGTGTTTTCGCCGGACTTGTTACGAGGTTGTACACTGCCAATGTGACCGTGGTAGTCTAACCACCAGCAAGAAGCTACCAGACACAGACATTATAAAGTGAGACACTCACCTGCAGACAGCTTCACATGTCCGGAGCTACCATGGAGCCCTTCGCAAACGTCATCTCACTGCTCATGCTTGCTGAAAGACAACAAAATCAACACTGCCAAGGATGACAGCAACCATAAGTACACACAACTACCTGTATCTTTAATCTTAAAAACAACTTGTGGTGCAGGGAAACACATTATAAGGGGGGGTACGCCATGGGCAGTAGGTACACGTCTCAAACCACACAATCACTGACATACAGCAACACAATACGTACACTTAAGCCAGCACACTCAGACTGCACTGCAACAATACAAATATGCACAGCTCAGACACAGGGCCACTGAAGGCTACACAACATTGTCATACACAGCAACAACAACACACCTACACCACATATAGAAATACAAATCACACACTCACATTCAACACTGTTCAGGAACTTTCCACACATATCACACATATCTATTGATGTGGCATGGAATACATAAAACACCACCATGACAATGGACACACACATCACACCACAAAGGAAACACAATAGCATATACAATAGACTGAGAGACAAATAAACAAAATAGTCAAAGAGCACCATACCAACAACACCTACACAGTTAGGATGGGAACATCAGGAGCATACATGAAAGGAGACTGCACTGGAACACATGTCAGGTTAAAAAGGCTCCTCAAACAACATGCACACATGAAATGGCCCTACATGGAACTCGGAGACAAAAAATACCAAAACCTATTGTCATGCACAGCTGCACAATGGGGAAGGGCATGTCAGCAAAACACAAACAACTTCTACACCATGGAACATACCTCTAAAGAAATGAGCTGCAAGGGACACACACCTAAATGGACATCTGCACATCCAAATGCAAAGCAAATTAGCACAACTTGACACACCAAATTGCTGCACTAACACAACTCGAGAAAACACACATCACATGTAAACAATAGCCATATCAGGGGGCAAGGCTAACACCATACATGCCCACATTGGACAACACAAAAATAAATACTTACCATACCAAACAGTACACAACGCCATGAAACCAACATTGCATATAACACACATACCTAACACACAACATATATCCTTCCCTTGGAACTCACATGCTGCAGACAACAGTGCATGGGGCAGCAAGCAGGCACAAACACACACAACTAGAGGCACACAACTAAAGCAACTCAGGAACAACATAAAGCTAGGAAAGGAACTGCAGGACAAAGGTATACCCAACAGAATCATTTCTTTGGTTTAATGCAACAACAATAATAGCAAAATCGACATCCAAAGGCCAATGGCCAGTCTAATAAATGTCCAAATCATGGCACAGTGTTGTGCCCAAACTTGACTCGTAACTGCCATGTAACCTCCACAGTAAGGGGTATCAGGGCAGGGGTGGGGGTGAGGAAGATCAGATTTGGGAGGGGAGGTTTGGGTTTGGATTTGGGAGGGGGCTCCTTTTTGGGAGGAGTGGGCTTCTTCTTGGTGAGGCGGGTGTGGGTATTTGCCGGGGGGAAGGGGAAGCTTTGGAGGTGGAAAGGATGGCCTTGAAGATGGTTGAGGACCTTTAGGGTGTGGTACAACGGGAGTACAAGGGTAAGGTCCAGCTCACAAAGGAAAGGTTTTTTTGGATGCAGGGGGATGGTTATCAGAAGGGGTCGAGATTTGAATGTTGAGGGAGTGGTTGTCTGACATGTAGTTGTGGATGGCTTGGGTGTGTGCTTATGGGAGGTACGCTTGTGTGTGGTGGGTGTCTGTTGGGTAGGTGAGGGAGGGCGAGGGAGGGTGTTTATGTGTCTTAGGCTTAGGGGGGATGGAGGTGCTGGCGGGTGCTGTGGTGGGTTGGTGTCTGTTGGGGTGGTGACTGCAGGTATGGGGTGTGCTGGATGTAGGTGTGTCAGTAGTTGTGGTGTCTGCTGGTGTTGTGATTGGTGTGGATGTCTGTGGGTCTGCTGAGGTGTGTCTGTGGATGGGATGGGTGTGGTGGCTGTGTCTGTGACTGTTGTGGTGCTGTCTGTAGGTATGCTTGATGTTGTTTGTGTGATGCTGGAGGTGGCATGGTGTCAGGGAAAGTAGTAACTGTTGCTGTGTCTGCGAGTGGATGTTGTGTGTATGCGTGCCGGTGGTGAATCTTGTGGTGCTTGTGTTTGTGTGCGCTACCTTTGTCCGTTGAGGTGGATGCCTGACGATTGTGTTCTTTGAGTAGGTAGGGGAAGGGGGGCTTTAGTCCGGGAAAAGGAAGTTGGAAGGGGATGGAAGGTGGCAGATATGAGTGGCTGCCGTCAGTATGGAGGCCAGAGCCTGAAAAGATCTCTTTAGGGCAGCCATTGCACCATGAATGCCTTCCAGGAATGCATTGGTCTGCTGGAGTTGACCTGCCAATCCCTGGATGACATTCACAATGGTGGACTGACCCTCAGAGATACTTCTCAGGAGGTCAATAGCCTCCTCACTGAGGGCAGCAGAGCTAATGGGGCTGGGGTGGAGGTGCCAGCGGTAAAGGAGACACCCACTCTCTTGACTGAGTGGGCACGACCAACCGGGTGGGGAACAACAGGGAGAAAGAACGGGGTTGGCAGACAAGAATGGTACAGGAGGGGTCCCTGATGGGTCTAACCACCATTAGGGAGTGGCCACTGGAGGAGGAATCTGATGATGAAGATGTAGATCTTGTCTCTCTCCGATGCACTCCTTAGCCCTCCAGGCCACTGGCTTCCTCTGTGTCAGTGGCATCTTGACTCGAGGTCCCTTGGACAGATGCTTCCCCACTCGGCTGTGGCCCATCGCCTTTGCTTGAGAAATAGGGTCACAACTTGGACCTGATAACACTTCAACCACAACTCTGAGTGACAAACAATACTGTCAGGTCAAGTAGGCCCCAGCAAAAAACTTACACCTACGTGGCAAATACATGTGCCATAACTTAAAGAAAATCAGGATTTCAGACTACTAAAATTGCATGGATTAAGTCTGGCAAACCCCACAACCATACTACAACTAGGTGACCTCTCCATCCCCAACGCTGTGCCACATGCAGCAGACTCCAATTAACATGTATCCAACAAAAGTATCCTATTGCAAAGTACACACCCATATTTCACACACAATTTTGTGCACTTTCAGGATGTACCAACAATTTGGGATGAAGCCAATGACATCTAGCTAATTCTGATGTAAAAGTATGATATCCTAGAGAATTGGAAATAGAAATACCC
This sequence comes from Pleurodeles waltl, assembly GCF_031143425.1. Taxonomy (NCBI): domain Eukaryota; kingdom Metazoa; phylum Chordata; class Amphibia; order Caudata; family Salamandridae; genus Pleurodeles; species Pleurodeles waltl. The sequence continues at coordinate 1,516,631,310 of NC_090440.1, forward strand.
ATGTCATAATGGAGACATATCAACAATATACAGATCTACAAGTGACACCTGTCACAATGGAGTCAAGGAGGTACTTTCGGTGTCACACAGAGCACCCTTACATGTGTAAATTAAAGGAACACCATTGACGTCAGCTTCAATATGTCATGAGGTAATGTCTCAAGGATCCGCACAACATAGAATCCCCAGGGGTTTCACCACTAATGTCTGACATGCATGACAATGAAAACATCTGAGTGTGTTAGTTGTACACATCTATCCTTTGAATGTTGTAGAGGCACAGAACTCACAATCACAAATAGAAGGACTCAGATGTGTTGTTCAATTAGAAGATACATCACTACCCACATCTTGGACATGCCAAACATGGCAGCTATCTGTGGATGAATGCATGTACCCAAACACATGTGATGTCAACATCAATGCAATATACTCCATGATGCATGACAACAGTCAGGGAACAATCCTCAATAAATACACATGTGCAGAAAACTCTTCAATATGATGTCATCTCAAGGACATAGATAAACACAGATTGGTCCCATAATCTTGGGCCACCTGTCATATCCCGCCTCGCTACAGCAGGTTCACATACCAAATGATACTAAGAAGCATGAAGGTATCTGTCAGACAATACACAGTGACAACACACTTCAGTCTGTTACACAACATAGACTGTACCAACATTGCAAATGTACCATTCCACTAACAGTTTTCTAAGCACATTTCAGTGAGGGGATACAAACATCATACGATCAACATGGCTAGGACATTCTTGAAATTTCAGATAATGAATGTTTCCTAAAAGGAAAAGGACACATACTGACAAGTAGGTGCAATGAATTTTGGCAACAGTCGTGGAACATGATTCATGTCAATGGACATTCTCCACTTACAAAGGGAAAGTTGTTACTTCTGCAAACAATTATACAGGTAAGCCATGTCGCATATGTGATGGGCACCAGCACAGACTACAGTGAGGCACCAGTACGCATCATACACTGAGGACAATTTGCTTTTGGGTATCAGATGTCTATATACACATATGCACAGACACATGGCAGAGGACAGTGATCCATAATATAATTACCTTTCAGTCTGTGACTTTCAGGGGAAGTGATTTTTGGCTCACCATTAACATCCACTACAACAACAAATAGTACATGAATGAGGAGTTGACACAGCCATTTTTGGACCCTGCAGAGTTAAGTGGTTTGTGAATTCTCCCATGTTTTGTACTAGGTCCCAGGTTCAGAAGGCAAGGTACACTAGTAAGATACACAAAACATGTCAACACAATCTCCCAAATACTATGTGACACTAGGCTAATCCCTAATTGTCAGGTAGAGCAGTCAGTACCCCACACAATCACCTGGCAATCAGAAAAGCAGGAACTCTCTGTGTACTCATCCCCTTGTGGCTGCTGTACTGCCCTCAAATGCCCACCCAGCTCCAGGTAGGCCACTGCCAAAATGAGGACCATTAGGAGGGTCATGGTCGGACAGGCACCCCACCCATTTTGGGAGGACAGCCCCAACTGGGCCTCCACAATCTTCCGGGCTTAGTGTCTCAGGTACTTCTACCTCTTTCTGCAGTGGGCGCTCCACCGGCTGCCGACCCCCAGGGTTCGCACCTTCTTGACAATGGCTCTCCAAATCCCTTTCTTTTGATGGGCTAACCTGCATGAATGCACAAACACAAGACAGGAAATTATGTCCCCAGATGACAAACAAAATAGCAGAATCACATGCATACCCATTGCAAACAACAATCTGTTTTGCCCAAAATGCCCAAGTGGGGCACTTACCTGGCACTGAGTACATGGACAAGACTACAAACATTTCTAATTCTGCAGACCAAACCACCACCCTGCTCAAGCCCTCCACTAACTAGGATGGTCAGCTGACATCTTGTGTGACATGCCCTGCCATTCTGACAGATTTCAAAAACTATGGGACACAACACAACTTTGTGGCTTCCGATGCCACAGCAACTGCAGCTCGGTGGCCTTTACTACAAATTTTGACACACATGGGCACAATCTTACCTGTGAGGAGGGTATATATGGTGAAGTACAGGGAAAAAAGTGGACCTGAGGCACCTACCTTCCCCTCTGGTGCACCAAAGAGCTGTTCATACAGGGGTTGGACCTCCTCCAACTGCTTATCCAACTCCTCTGGGGAGAATGCAGGAGCCCTATTACCTGCTGGATGTGGCATGATTGCTCCCAGAGGCGGTACACAGCAGCTCAGGTCAGGGAGGTCTTGTTGGCAGCAGTGTCACGAGTCAAGTGAGGGATTTTTCAGAACATGGCAGTCACATCTGCCACGTATACAGCCATCACTGCCGGCAGAGACAGCCATTGGCCCAAGACTGCCATTGATAACAACGTTAGCCTATGGCTGTGTCTGCCGCAGTTGCAACACCTGCCACCATGACGACTTCCGCTGGTAGATGTGGGCGGTTTCTAGTGTCCAGTGGGGTAGGTCAGGCACCCATCATTTTAAAATGATTTAAAGTTGTATTTGGTTAAATAAAAATGTGCCAGAACTTTCACAAATGGTGTAAACAACTGATAAGTCCTTGTTCTGTCATTTATGTCCTTCTATTTTGAAAGCATTTTTGTACATTGCCAGGCACAAGTTTATTTTATCCACTGACACCACCCACCAGTCATTTTAAATTAGGGAACGTATGTCACATTCCGAGTAGCATGTTTCATGTAAATAATTGTTGCTTTCCAGATAGATGATGTGTACACATTTGTGGTAAAGCAATGGGGAAACATGTTGCGTCTGTGTAATTGACAGTGGTAACGTACTGAGCATCATGTCATCAAATCATGGCATGCCTTGTCACAGTATGTCAAGAACATGCATGATGTAAGTTGCAACAAATACATTGGATGATGACTATACTCATTACTTGTCCTACGTGGGTACCCATGGAGGGGAAGGATCAGATATCCTCCTATCTCCCGTCCACTGCCAGACCTCCAGGCCATGGAAGACAGACACATCATCCAGATGTACCATCTGAACAGGCAAACAATTGTAGATTTCTGTCATAAGTTGGAGCTAGATCTACTGCCTGCCATTTCTCATCCAAATAGCATACCACTCATTGTACAAGTTATGGTAGGGTTGCACTTCCTGGCCACAGGGTCCTTTAAACATACAGTGACCCTATCTGCTGGGATGTTCCAGCCCATGTTCAGTCTGTATTGAAGATGTACTCTCAGCAATGTTGAAACACCTGGACAGCTATGTCTGGTTTCCTCAACGTGAGATTTATGCCCATGTGAAGGTTGATTTCTGGGGTTTGGCACACATCCCACATGTAGTGGTAGCTACTGATGGTATGTGTTATGAAACACAAAAAGAGAGTTATTGGAGTGATACCATCCCACACATACTCCCAAAGTAAATCTACATATCCGTCAACCACTGAAGGTGTGGGGTAGTAAACGTTGAGGGTGGAACTTGATCAGTGTGCCCTCAATTGTTGAAACCGGCTAGGTGGGGGTTGGTGCTATGGGAAATGTGTTGAGTGTCTCTATCAGGGTGGTTGTATTTAAGCAAAGGGGAGTTCCTTTTACTGACTAGGTGGTCTCACACACATAATAGTGTCATGCTTCATCATTTGACCACCTAGCCCCGACCAGGTAAGATGGTACTACCTGGGCGGACTCAACCTCTTTGTTAAAGGAACAAGAGGGAGTGCTGAAATAAATCTTACTGGATAAATCTCAGGGATCCAGATAGGGTTAGAATAAAATTTCCATGTGTGTCACCTATTTCAATCGTTTAAATTTAATAAAGGTGCATGCAGGTAAGGATACCTGATGGTACACATGTTGCCTTGATTCTACCGCATACCAATGAACAAGTCTATTGGAACAGGAAGAACTTATATTCGATCAATGTCCAAGTTGTTTGGCGGTCCTCTACGTTTCACAGGTCTGTGCCTGTTATTCGGGTTCAGTCCATGATGCCTTCATCATGTGGAACAGCGCAATTCCACAGCTGATGTCACAAACTGTACCCAGAGGGGACCTGACTGGTTGGTAAGTCACATATGTCATGTGTGTTTGCATCAAATGTGTGCTGCAGAAGAAACAATGAGAGGGACTAATTGTTGCACATATGTCCCAATCAATTACAGGGGACTCTGCATAAACAAACCATCCATGGTTGTTGCAACCGGTGAGGACCACAACTACACTAATGAAAGTCTGCTTCAACGATGCCAATGGAAGAACACGGGTGTTATGGAGTGGGTTTTTGGGCTCCTGAAAACCAGATTTTGGAGCATAGACAAGACTAGTGGCCCCCTTCTCTACTCACCCAATAAAATATGTATGATTATTGTTGAGTGCTGCATGCTCCACAACATTGCCCTGAGGAGGAGCCCACATATACCAGATGAGAGGGAGCTAGCAGTGCCACCGGATGAGAATCCTCAAATGCCAAGTGAGGATGACAGTGATGAGGTGGGAGGTGAAGACTTGTGGGCAGATCTCATCAATCAATATTTACTTGAGTGTAAGTGTGTGATGAGATGTGATTCCTGTGATTGTATGGGAAACTGTAGTTGAAGGATGTGTTGAGTAGCACATGTTTTTCACACAATGCAGTGTACAGCCAAAGTGTCATTGCAAATTCAGAAAGAAAAAAAGCTAATATAATCATTATCTTCTTTGTTTATGTCAGTCTCATGGAAATGTAAAAGGATGTATTGAAGTCTCTTACGTGGTTATGATCATATATATGTATTTCTCCTTCCTAAAGTTCTTGCATTTTGTTTTATTCAGGTCTCTTCACCATGCCATCCTCGTGAGGGTCTTTCAGAGTTGTAACATTGGAATGTAGCTGTTGCTGTCCTGACGTATGAAGTGGACATGGATTGATCCAGGTAATGTTGGTCACAGGTTTGGGGTGTATAAGTCCTTTGCCAAAAGCAGCTACGAAGTGGGTATAATTCTGAAATGCACAATAAACTTGCTTGATGTGGTGTGTTGATCCCTTTGTCTCATATGTGTGATCATATGGTCTTGATACATGTCCTCCAATGCAATCCATGCATTCCCCCTTCACATCATGTTTGCAATGATCCAGTATGATCTGTATGTAGTTGTCAAAGTGTTTCCTCATTGCAGGTCACAGTGGCCGTGCCACAACACTGACATAAATGTGATTCATACCATCAAATGCTTCTTTATTGTAATAGGATGAGTCTATGATTAGGGGCAGTTGTACTGCCCTCTGTCTGTATCATGGCATGTGTCAAGTTGGTAGACCTGGTTTTGGTATGAGATAAGGCTCATGTGTTGGTAGTAATCTTCTGCATGCCACTACCTGTGACATATCTCTCCTTCCATTACCATCTTATGTATTATTCATATGCATATTTCATCTTTTTGAGATGCTAAATGTTAAATCCAACATTTAGCATCTCAAAAAGATGAAATATTACTAGTAGGCATTATTTTAGTGTTAGTTGTGTTTATTTACATGTGCACAGGAAAGAAAGGTAAAACTCCAAACAGAAATGGATAGTGAAGGAATCAGTCATAGCGGATGTAATCATTATAGTAGATGCCACAATATTTAACGTTCAGTGTCCTGCTAGCATGTAAAATGGAAAGTGGTTGGTGAAGGCCAGATTTTGCTATCTGGACTGGATTGGTGGAGCTCTCCTCTTCTCACCCAGGAAAGTCTGTCAGATCGCTGTGACATGCTGTATGCTCCACAACACCGCCCTGCGGAGGAATATCCCATACATCCCAGAGGAGGGGGAGCCTGCAGTGCCACTGGGTGAGACTCCTGAAATACCAAGTAATGATGACAGTGGTGAAGAGGAAGTAGCTGACTGTGGAGAGATCTCATCAACAGTTACTTTTTATGAGTGTAAGTATGTCATTTAATGTGATGACTGTGACTGTACAATGAACTCTAGTTGTGAGAATGAGTGGGGCTTATTTTTTTAGAATCAGCTAGGGAGCTAATACTCTGCAATATTCATCCAAAGGCTGCTAAGTAAGAACGTTTTTGACACATCCCCACCTTGATGATGTTGTTTTGTTTGTGTCAGTTTTCTTGCAATGTACTTTGTTTCCTAGTTGCTTGCTTTGTGACTTGAGTCATAGGTATGGTTTCAAAACTATACTCCTTGTTTTGCTCTTTGTATAGGTACCTTCACTATGGCATCTTCATGAGGGCATTTCAAAGTTGTGACATTGGCAGGTATCTGGTGCTGTTCTGACATACAAAGGGGGCATGGATAGCTCCAGGTAATGTAGGTTGCAGAGTTTCAATCTATAAGACCTGTACCAAGACAGTGTGCACAGTGTTTAAGTGGAGGTACAGAAGTCAACATTGCACTCGTTTTGTGGTAGGCCTGAAGCACCATGTGTGTCATCATATGGTCTCGAAATATGTAGTCCTAGCTTTTGATCACGCCATTTTTCCTTCACACTGGCTAAACACTCTTTTTGTACGACCTCTATATAGCTGCAGATGTGTTTCATCCATGCAGGCCACAGTGTTTTGTGCCACAAAACTGACATATGTTTGTGTCATACCATCAGATGCATGAGCATTGGATAATGATGTTCATGTGATCAGGAACTGTTGTACTACCATCTGTCTGTATCTTGGATTATATGATGTTGGACTACTTTTGTGTGGTATATGATAAGGCTTAAGCTGCTTACATCAACCACTTTAATGTTTGCCTATTCTACAGAACATTGACTGACAAATCCCTTCCATTCGTGTTCTGGGAGTCTGTACCTTGAAATACGTTCATTTACTCAGTATTATCACTCATTCTTGTTTCCAAAAGTCTTATATATATATATATATATATTGACAGCCTATGTGCTGAACACTATAATGAAACTTTTGGTTTGGCCAGACACTTGCACTAATGTGTTGATGAGTAATGGTTGAAATCCTGAGCTAGACACTCATTTCTTTTAACGCAAATTCGGTGCAAAACTAACTCCATTTTTATACGTTGGTGCTAGACCCATCTAGCGCCAAATTTGTGGAGTTAAAGTAATTTTTTTGGGACGTGGAAACCTACTTTGCGTCAATGAGATGCAAAGTAGGCGTTCCCGTGCACAAAATGACTCTATGGCCTTAGCGCCATATTTATCCCCATGCTAAATCACGCATGGGGGAGGAGGGGTCAAATAACGGTGCAAGGCTTGCAAAACCTTCTTTCCATACCGCCAGCCCCACCTGGCTAACATTTTTTTTTTGGCTAGCCTACCCTTTGCACCGGCTTGCACCATTCCATAAATATGGTGCCCGGCTGATATGGAGTCAAATTCATTTGACTCAAGCAGCTGTTGAATTATGCAGATCATTAGCACTTGGGAGGATGGCCTGAATATGGCATATTGCCAGCAGTGCAGGCAAAACAGTAGCTAGGCAGGATATGGCATTGCCCATTTGGAGGCATAGTTGAGTGTGATGCAGGCGAACCCAGAACTTTGTTGTATATGTGACAGGAGTCTTCGTGTTCCTAGTGCAGTGTTAATGTGTCTGCTGCTGCTACCATTCTGGTAATGCATCTTGAGACCGCTTGAATACTTGTTATACATACTGGGTAAGGTGTCATTCATGTCCTCAAATATTTCATCTTGGGCTAGCAAATCAAGATATAGCTATGTTGACAGATATGTCTCAGGTTTGGGCATGATCTGTGCTTTATCAGTCCGTAGTGAGTATATTTCATCTGAGAGTTGACAAACAAGGGTTTTGGACAAGTGGCCACTGCGCTGTTGTTTGGAGTTAGAGTAACAGGGCCCATTGGGCTTTGCAGCCCTGTCACTCCGTCTACTTCCCAACACTTAGCCAATGGTATCTGCTCAGGTGAATACAACTGAGAGCGAAGACTGGTCTGGTATTTGGAGTGAGAGAAACAGTGCCTCCTGGGAGTTGCAGTCAGGTTAATCCCTCTACTTCACACACTTGACAAATAGTATCCTCCCAGGTGAGTAAACTTAAATTAGGAGTTACCAAACAGGGGTCTTCGGACAAGTGTACCCTGTTCTGGTGTTTGGCATTAGAGACACAAGGCCTCCTGGGAGTTGCAGTCATTCCAATCACTCTACTACACACAATATATGCATAGTATCCTCCCAGGTGAGTACACTTCTTTTGTGAGTTACCAAACAAGGGTATTTGGACAAAAGATCACTGAGCTTGTGAGTAGAGTAACAGTATAAGAGGCTCCTGTCCTTAGCAGTCATGTAATTCCCTGTACTACACACATTGTACAAATTTTATACTACCAGGTAAGTACACTTCATTTGTGAGTTACCAAGCAATGGATTTAGACAAGAGAACACTGGGCTGGTGAGTGGAGTGAGAGTAACAGAGCCTCCTGGCCTTAGCAGTCATGTCATTCCCTATGCTACACACACTATAGAAATGTCATCCTCCAAGGTAAATACACGTCAATTGTGAGTTACCAAACAATGCTATTTCGACAGGAGCTCACAGGGCTGGTGAGTGGAGTAACTGCCTACTGGCCTTAGCAATCATGTCACTCCCTGTACTAAACACACTATATAGATATTATCCCACCAGATGAGTACACTTCAATTGAGAGATTACAAAAAGGGTATTAGGACAAGAGTACACTGGTCTGGTGTTTGGAGTTTCAGTAACAGAACATCCTGGGAGTTGCAGTCAGGTCACCCTCCCTGTTATCCTCCCAAGTGAGTCCACTTCAATTGAGAGTTAAGTAACAGATGTATTGGGGCATGTGACTACTGTTGTGGTGGTTGGAGGTGCAGTAAGCAGAGCTGCTGGGAGTTGCATTCATGTCACTCTCTGTACTACACACACAATACAAATGTTATTGTCCCAGGTCAGTCCACTTTAATTGAGAGTTAAGTTACAGATGTATTGGGGCATGTGATCACTATGCTGATGGTTGGAGGTACAGTATACAGGGCCTGATGGTAGTTGTAGTCATGTCAATCCCTATACTACACATACTTTTCAAATGCTATCTACCCAGTTGGCTATACTTAATTTGTGAGTTACCAAACAGGAGTATTTGGACAAGTGACCCCTGGTCTGGTGTTTGGAGTTAGAGAAACAGTACCTCATGGGAGTTGCAGTCAGCTAATTCTCTGTACCACGCACACTATACACGTGTTGGGTATTACATATCTGTATACAGACTGCATTTAGGTTTGGGCATACATTTACCTGTTGAGACATACCATGCGTCCTGGTATTATTATTGCATATTGAAAGACTTACAGGCCCCATTTGGACCATTGGCATGTGAAGGACCATAGCAGCTGTGATGTTGGGTCAAACAATACAGACTGACAGTGTTAATACTCAGATACCATGGGTATTGAATGTTGGTGGGTACATGAACATGACAGTGGCAAAAGCTGATCTGTGAGCATGCATGGCTTTGCATTTTGGTGGCATTTTATATGTTGTGATTTACCAGACTCCAGTACCCCAGATATTCCTGTCAAGCCCTCAGGATGCAGAATGTCCAAGATCTTCTCCTCCCAGGGAATGAGATGTAATGTGGCACTGGGAGGGCAACCACCAGTCTACCTCGCCTGAAGCTCGTGCTTGGAGATCAGGGAATGGACATTGACCCTAAGGACGTGCCACCTCTTCCTAATGTCCTCCTTTGTGCGCAGGGTGGTGCCTAAAGCATTCACTCTGTTAATGATCCTGTCCCACATTTCAATTTTGCAACTGAGAGGAGTATGCTAGACTTGTGCTCAAAACAAGTGTGGCTCTACTCGTATGATTTCATCCACCATGACTCAACTCATCCTCTGAAAAACAGGGATTTTAAAAACGTAACATGGAGGAACAAAAAAAAAAACATAGGTGACAGTGACTTACTAAACAGGGGAAGTGCAAAAGGTTGCGAATGGACAAAAGTGTGTGTAGGGTGTTCTACGGGATGGTGAAAAAAAGAGGTATCTAATCTATGAAGTGTATGGGGAATAAGGTGCTCTGACTTCTGTGTTTTGCATTGGAAATGCAAAGGGTTGTGCTCTGTGAAGGGGTATGTTTCATAGTGTTGTTTGCAGGTGTGTCCACTATGACAATGTGAGCCAGCTGTGTTGTTTTTAAATTAATTCAATGAGCAGTTGTCTTTTACTTTGCTGAGCGCAAACCACCATGTTTCCGACCACCATTGGCTGAAGGGTCCACCACAGCGTCTGTGTGCTTGTAATGATCAGTGGTTGGTTGCACTGCTGATGGAGGTCGAACTGCCTATTTCCAGGACCTTGTGCCGCTGGTGGTATGCCATTTTGCTTGGCGATCAGCGGTCTTGCCTGTGTGAATCATAATAGTTTGGCTGAAAGATCGCCAACATGGCGGTCTCTTCAGGACCGCCAACCTGGTGGTCTGGAGGTCCGACTGCCAAACTTGTAATGAGGCCCTAAATCTCATGTTAAAAGTCTTGACTTGGCAAAGGGGCCAAAAGTGTCTGGTCAGTGAGAGGATTTTCCTGAGAGTGTGAGTTAAATTTCTCCCACTCTGGGCTTTCCCCATCAAAACAAATGGCTTCAGAGGGACCTCATCCAATGCCTATTCGAATTCTTGGGGACAACCTTGGATATATTCTGCAGTGTTGCCCCATTGAAGGATTTTGCTTCCCAAATAAAATGACTAAGGGCCTCATTATGAGTTTGGCGTTGCTGGGACAGTCAAACCTGCAGTGACAATCCAATGGCCGCAATCTTGACGCTCAGACCACCAGATTATTATCCTGGCAGTCTTAGCACCAGGAATCCACTGTGTCCACCAGAATCTGGGATCCCGGCTGGTTGGCGGCAGTGAAAGTTAGGGTAACCATGGCCTTGCTGATCACTAATTTCCTTTGCGGCAGCCTTTCCAAGGCAGGATCCCCACCATGAAAAGGTTGGTAGAAAGGCAGGGGGGGGGCATAGTTGTGGACTATGGCAGACAATGTGCATTCTGAGGGTGTTGTGTGTGGTGGCATTAGCCACGCTCCCTGAGCGAGGCGAGGTCAGTGGCACAGCACTGTTTCTGCCGGGCTGACCTGAGGCAATGACTTAATATGGCTTTTCTGCCAGTAAGCCCAGTGGAAACATTGTAATATGACAGTGATGAGGCCACTGGCTTGATGGCCGCCTCACCACCGCCGTATTAGAGTTCGGGCGGTTCAACCACCGAACTCATAATCAGACCCTAAGTCACAAAGTAAAAACTCTGACCTATTTTGAACCTGGTTGGTGTAACTAATCAAGGTTCCATCGTGGTAGGGCTCAAAACGTGTCTAGGTTTGGTCCTGTTCTTCAATGACCATTGACTAATATTGCCACTTGGAATGTTTTTCTTGCGATTTTTACTTAAAACATTAATAGTTAATAGTTCCGGTTCCCCATTTTACATTTGTATAGTTTTAGGTAATTTATTTTATTTAATTTTATACTTTAATTCTAAATCAGTTTGTGATTTTTATTGCTTGAGGTTTTGAATTTATAACTGTTTCACTACTGCATAAATACTTTACACATTGTCTTAGTTAAACCTGTCTCCTTTGTGGAACAGCTACCAGAAGGTTGAGCGCTGATTAATTTGGTGATGTTAAGGACTCACGCTGAACAGTGATGTGATTCCTTAAGGTAGGCAGCCAAACACCCCAAATAATCAGATTTCTTACAGTGATCCTGAAAGATACTGACCCTTCTCACTTTAATGGTTTCATTTGTTCCTCCTTTCCCTTGAAGGGCCCAGCTACTACCAGACTTCTTGTCAATGTTTGCATATAACACCATAAAAATTTTAAAATAGAAAAGTATTGTTGCAGGAATATTATGATTTCAAAAATATTGCTGACATAATTTTAAGTCTTGTTTTTAACATTGTAAAAATATATCATTTACTAAATTTTGCTGAATTAATGTTTGTTTTTATGACATTTTTGTTACATCTATGAGTGTGGTTTAAGTGTATTTTATGAAGTTAATTTAAAAACAGTTTGTTTTGTATGTTTACTTAAAAAGTAATGTTTATTGTATTTAATTTCAAATGTTAGAAGTTTTCTATATTCAAATGTATGTTTATTAAAATGTTATGGATATGGGGCTTATAGGGTAAAAGGCTTTGGATATTGTTAAAGTATGTCTGTCTAAATAAAACTTTCGTTTTTGAATTAGTAATTTTACAGTGTATACATTTTAGATTTTACAAGTTTATATATAAAGTTGCGCTGTTTCACATACTGTTTCAATTTTTAGTTAAAAAAGTATCTTTACAATTTCCTGTTACTTTTAAATTTATGTATATGTAATATTATTTTATGTAAATGTGCTGTTAATATTTAATAAAATTCACATATTGTATAAATGTTTGTATATATTATTGCAATATTTATATTTCGTGTTATAATACAAAAAGTGAAATATTTTGTTTTCACTTTGTTCTTTTTATACATAGAATTTTTAATGATTTGTTGATTACAAACTTTTATTACATAGTTAAATAGAAAAAGTTGTGTTTTAATTTTCCAATTGTTTTAAATCAAACAAGAGATTTTTGTTGGCTGGATATTGGTTTTGTGGGGAAGTAAGGTGAGGAGATTTTTGAAGTATTAATTTTTATATTGATATTTTGATCAATGTTTTAGATTTCAATTGTTAGTAATATATGTGTACATTTTTGTTTTTGATATGTTGAAAGTTTGAAAGTGAAGTTCTATATGTATTGCAAAATTATCTTTAATTTTGTATAAATGTTCAGTTAGTGTAGTTATTGTATGCATATTGGCCCTCATTACGAGCCTGGCGGTCTTAGACCGCCAGGCCCGCGGTTGGCGGGAGCACCGCCGACAGCCTGGCGGTGCCCCGCAGGGCATTCTGACCGCAGCGCTTTGGCCGCGGTCAGAAATGGAAAACCGGCGGTCTGCCCGTTGGAATCCTCCGAGGGGATTCTGACACCCCCTACCGCCATCCTGTTCCTGGCGGTTCGCCCGCCAGGAACAGGATGGCGGTAGGGGGTGTCGCGGGGCCCCTGGGGGCCCCTGCAGTGCCCATGCCAATGGCATGGGCACTGCAGGGGCCCCTGTAAGAGGGCCCCGCTTGTATTTCACTGTCTGCTTAGCAGACAGTGAAATATGCGACGGGTGCAGTAGCACCCGTCGCACCTTCCTACTCCGCCGGCTCGATTACGAGCCGGCTTCATCGTGGGAAGGACGTTTTCCCCTGGGCTGGCGGGCGGCCTTTTGGAGGCCGCCCGCCAGCCCAGGGGAAACCTCAAAATACCCACTGCGGTCTTCCGACCGCGGTACGGTATTTTGGCGGCTCCCGCCAGGCGCGCGATGACCGCGCCCTGCGGGAGTCAGAATGACCCCCATATTGTCTTAATTCTTTAAAAATGTGATTTTGTATAATATTTATGAATTAAAAAAAATATCATGATTCTATTTTTAAATTTTCAAAAATTAATTCTAAATGTCTGAGTTATTAGTTTGAAACCTTTTAATTATGTATACTGTTTGTTTAGGAATCTTTATCTTAGATGAACATTATGATTATTTTTATTTTTAATAATATTCAATGTTCAATATTATTTATTAAATATTGAGAATATTGATTTTACATTGTGTTATGTTTAATTTTCAGACCTTTTATGTAAATTGTAATTATTTATTGTAATTACCATTTATTGCTTTGCTTTTGTATTACTTTTTAATGATTTTGCCATTAGTGATGCATACCGGTTTTGGATAACTAAGTCAAACCTCTTTGGTGTCCAACACCTTCCAGAAAATGGTTTAGACTGGAGTGAGAATAATACATAGGACCGCTTCAGTGTCTAACACCTTCCCCAAAATCGGTTAGATTGGAGGGGTAATAATGAATCAGACCCCTTTAGTATCCAACTCTTTTCTGAAAATGGTTAAGATTAGAATGACAAATATGAACCTGTTAGGCACCAGCACCTTGGCCAAATTATTTAGATTTGAACTTGAGTAGTAAATGTGACCCCTTTAGTGTCCAACACAGTCCCCAGATGCACTATATTATATTGTGAATAGCAAATGTGACTAATCCAGTCCCCACCCTCCTTCTCCAAACTGGCTTAGACAGGAGTGAGAATAGTAAATCCAATCCATTTAGGGTATTATTATGAGTCTGCTGGTCAACAGACAGCCAGACTCGTGGTGGCGGACGGACTGCCGCAGTTATGGCAGTCTGACTGGCACATTATGAGGTTGGCTGGCAGAACCGCCAACCTACCGGCGTCTCTGTCAAGATATCTGATCCTGACGGGATGACAGCAGTGCAGGTTGTAATCATCCAGGACGGCACTGAAGTTAGCAAAGCCCTGCTGATTACAACCTTATTCTCCGCCAGCCTCTTCATGGTGGTGCCACTGCCATAAAAACACTGGCAGAGAACAGGTGCAGGGGCTCACAGGGGGGCCCCTGCGCTGCCCATGGCATAGGCAAATCAGGGGCCCCCTGCCCAGCACCCTGGAAATGCGCACTGCATATTGTGCAGAGAGGGCACATATCCAGGGTGCTGGTGCCCCCTGCGTGTGGCAGCATTGCTGCCGGCTCCATTATAAGCCGGCAAACAATGCTGCTTCACCTTTCCCACTGAGCTGATGGGCAGGAACCTTGGTTCTCATCTGTCAGCCCAGTGGGAACTCATAATAGGGCTTATGGGGAGACCGCCACCTAGACGACGGTCTCCTTACCTCGGGTCTGAAACTTGTTATAAGGCCAGTAGGACCTCATTTTGAGTTTTGCATACGGGATGACCAATCTGGCGAAATTCCAACGGGGAGGTTGCTGACTTACTTGTGACCTCCCGGCTGGGCAATTTATGACTTTCCTGCAGCCGAGTAGGAAAGTTGCAGCAGCATTGTCACCGGCTCGTAATCGAGCCAGTGGCAATGCTGCAGCCCACAGGGTGCACCAGCAGCCTCGCAATGCTCACTCTCTGCACAGCAGACAGTGAACATTGCGAGGGTGCTGGAAAGGGAGACCCATGCAATGCCCTTGCCAAGTACATGGGCGGTGCAGGGGGCCCCCTGAACTCCTGCACCTCTTCTCTGCCAGCCTTTTCATGGCAGTGAAAACACCAGGAAAAGGCTGGCAGCGTACCAGGTTGTAATCAGCAAGGCGGCTCTGTCTTCAGCGCCCCTCTGGCTGATTCTGACCTCCGCCACCGTCAGCCCATTGGGACACCGATCTCCTCAGAGACAGCAGTACCCTGGTGGTCTGACCACCAGGGTCATAATGTGGCAGTCAGCCCACCACACCTCGAGTCTGCGGTCTAGTGACTGCGAGGCTCATAATGAGGCGATCCTGACCACCACTGCGAGTCTGGCGGTCTAGTGACTGCCAGGCTCGTAATGAGGCCCTCAGTGTCCAACACCTTCTCCAAAACAGCTTAGATTGGAGTGGCAACAGTAAATGTTGCTCCTTTAGTGTTCAACACAGTACTGTAAATGAATTATATTGCAGAGGAAATAGAAAATTTGATTAGTTTAGTGCCCAACACTTTTCCCAAAATACTTGATTTAAGTGGGAATAATATACATAGCCTCTTTAGAGCAGAAGCACCTTTCCCAAAATGGTTTAGACTGGAGTGAGAATAATAAAGTTTACCTCTTAAGTGTCTTTCACCAACATGATTTGTAGTTTGTACTTGTTTGTAGAAGGTATTAATAATAAAAACAATTTAGGCATACATGACAATGTTTGCAAATGGTTTTATTTATGGATTGCATTTATTTTATTTTAGGCACACTTTCAATGTTTATTTTAGAGATAAACATAAAAACAAATACATCATTTTCTCTTGTTATTGTGATACACAGTGATATATTCTTTTAGTACAGTATTGCATGTACTGTATTTTTTCACATTGTTTTCAGTCATGTATATTTTTAAACCTTTGTACACAAATGAAGCATATTTTTTCATACCTGTATTTTTCACATGTAGATTTCATTCATGCCAGTCACTGTTCCCTGTTGCTGATTGACAGACTAGATAAGAACATTTTTACAATTTTATTTGGGGGAGGAGTTGGGGATGTTGGTAGGTATAGTAAGTGTGGGTTACAGTGTTTTGTTATGTTTATTTGGTAAGCTGCTTTAGTCGCAGTTTGTGTTTCATTGTTATGTACCGTAGTGCGGTAGGCTAACTATACTTTGGGCCTAATTACGGGTCTGGCGGTCTTGAGACCTTTCCCAGTGGGCTCAGTGGGAAAGTTGTAATGGGGCCGGTGGGGAGACCAGCACCGTGGCAGTCTCCTCGTCGGGAGTTTGGTGGTCGTATGTTTCCATCCACCAAACTCATAATGACCCCCTTTGTCAGTAGGTTACTAGAGAGATTTTCATATTTTCTAATATGTTGGTAGAGTTGTGATATTCTATTTGTACTGTATTTGTGAATAATATATTATAAGGGTGGGTATGTAATGCTTGTTTCCAGTTTTGGAAGTTGGAGTGCCTTTGCTTCTATTTTTAATGCATGTTAAAAAAAATGAAAATTCATTTGGTTTGATTTTTACCGGCATGTTTTTTTAAATTTCCTTTGATTGTTTGGATTTCTGGAAGCTTTTCATACTTTTTTTAGATGGTTCCAATGACTGTGGACAACTGTGGGTTTAATTTGGGGATTTCATTTTTGTATTTGATTTGGGTCATTTTGATTTTAATTTTTACTTTTTTGAGGAATGGATATTTTGGAAAAGGAGATGGATCAAGTACAACCGCTACTCAAGTGTAAGTGGAATTTGTATTTTTTTAGTTTGGGAAATGCTATATTCTTATATATGTGTTTTGCTCTTTTTGCAAATCAGAATGTTTCATTTTATATGTATGTGTTTGAATTTGTGAGCTACATTATATATTTTTTTAATGGAACCTTTTTGTGTTTTAGGACTTTTTTAATTAAACCAAATGATTTTCTTCTATATTAGTATAATTTTACTATACACTGATTAATAAAAAAATATTTATTTAACACTGTTTATTTTATGCTGGTGCTGATTTTTGTATTTTTGTGTGTATTGGTTGTGTATTGGTAGTTGTTTTATGATAGTGGGTCAGCTTTTATTTCTAGGTAGTCTGAATTTTCATTTAGCTGTTTTAGGCTTGATTGGCTTATTGACTGTTCTTTTGTTAGTTGTTGGTAGATTTGTTCTTTTTTGGGGAGCTTTTATTAATTTGTATAGTTTTGGTTGGCTCTTCCTATGGTGGCTTGGAAGGCATTTATCCTTCCACCATGATTTTTGTCAGGCTTATTGAGACATGATGCTGTCAAAGACATTCCAGCATGGTATTTGGAATTTGGAATGGGATTTGTGTCCAAAATGGTGCAGTCTGCAAACCTGAGTCTCTTCAAAGTAGTTGATTAGTGGAATTAGGGTGTGATTTACTAACATTTTGCACTGGCTGTGCATCATAACAATGATGCAAACTAGTGCAAAGTGTTTTTTTATTATTTACTTTCCAGCACAACATTATATTTGCACTGGAAGTTAACTAAACGAATGGCGAAGCAGCTGAAGTGCTGCTTTGCATTACTTAGCATCAAAGGGGAGTTACATGGGTGTTACCATGCAACTACCCACCCTTTTTGATGCAAAACCGTATCGGAAAACAATATGAGACAGTAGTTCTGCAACAACAAAATAACATCTTTTAAAAACAGGCATTTAAATGAGAAATGCCATTTCTCCTTTATTTTGTTACTTTGCATGGTGCTGCACCATGCAGCACACATACAAAGTAGGAAAAGTTTCAACTGTTGTCTAGGCATACTATTTTGTAGAGGGAGGGAACCCTTCCAGTACAAAGCCTATGCTAGACTCTGGCATACACCCTTGCTCTATGGTGCAAAGGTGTGTATGTGGCGCACAGGAGTTACAAACTGCACCAGCACTAGAGAGAGGGGAGCAGAGAGCTATATCGCTGTAGAAATAGGGCTCTCCTGCTTTCTCCCTGTCATGCAAAGCAGAACCGCAATTTTGGCTGCTGTGCTGCATTGCCTAACAGTTTACTAAATCTGCCCCCTGGATTTTGGTCATTTGGTTGGTAAAATAAATATTCTTTTAACATGTTGTAGTAGTTAACTACAGGTACATAGGATAGTGCTATAGACCTTTTCCTTTTAAAAGCAAACTGGCTGTTTGCAGCGTAGACTAAACTGAATGCAAACTTTGCAGATGTCTCCAAATGCTTTTGCTGAAATGGTAATAGCAGCCTTGTATGACTTTGTCAGGATATAGTTTAATAATTATTTGTTTTATTGTCTGTTAAAAGACTGTTATTATTTTATGTGGAGAGAAGGTGTTAGTTTTTTTATGGGGTTTAAAATATGTAAAATATGTTGCACTTTACTTGTTAGGAAGCAGTGGTAAAATAGGGCTGTCTTAGTGTTCTGATATTCACCATGTATTGTTGTATAGATATATGTGTGAATAGTGGAAGGCATATTTTGAAAGTTCAGGCCATCATCCTTGTTTGACATTGGCTTAGGAGGTTATTTTCAGGTGCAAATATGATTACTCTTCTGCTGTTATTGTGATTTTTGCAGAGGAAGTGATCATGGTTGTCTGTAGTTTTGGAATAAGTATGTCTTGGTATCATCTAGGGGCAGCAATGTTTGTCTTGGGTTTATGTTAAAAATACAGGTTCAGTTTTAGGGGCTGGTGGAGTTTAACATTTAAGTTTAATGTATAGGTGTTATTCTATTTTGTATAACTGTCCTTATTTTACTTACTGTGAAAGTGCCTTTGTTCAAGTTTCTGAGTGTGAAGTTGGAGGTGTTAGTGTGCAGCACTTCATTTTTGCTCAAGTGTTTCTTTGGTATCTAATGATTGATAGAGATGATAAAAGAGAGAGTTAGTAATATATTTAGACATTTTTGGTTTACAATTATGTTAGGTCACTTGTGAAGCTGGCTTTTTACTTAGTTAAGGGCCTCATTATGAGCGTTGATGGCCGGACCACCTCACTCCAGGTGGTCTGACTGCCCAATTCCATTCCTGGCTAGAGCATCTGTCAGGGGACCACTGTTCCTGCCGGGAACATGGCTCCTGATGGTATGACGGCAGTCAGTTTTGTATACAGCCAGGGTGATGCTGAACTCAGCGTCGCCTGGATGATTATAACTCTTCTCGCCACCAGCCTTTCCATGATGGTTTCAGTGACATGGAAAGGCTGGCAGTGAGGGTGTGCTGGAGGCCCCCCCTGCCCAGCACCCTCTTGCAGACAGTGCGGATTCTGCAGATGCTGGTCGGCCCCCTCTGTGCTGTGAGATAGCACTCTGCTCTTTTAAGGGAGCCATGTGCTATCTCATAGCACTGTTCCTGCGGGTCTGACCAGCAACAGTGCTCTACTGTAGGAACATTGTAGTATGACGGGGCGTCACTGCCATGGCGGTGCATCCTACCCGCAAGTTTGGTGGTCCCACGATGGGACCGTCAAACTTGTAATGAGGCCTTAAGTCTTCTATCTGGCTTTTCTTCCTGCAATCTGACTGAGTGTCCTTTTTTGTAGTTGCTGAGGTTTTCCTAATAAATGTAGTCATGTTTTGTGCTCTGTACCAAAATTCTTAAGATGATTACTGAAAATATGGAATAGTACACTTCTGGGACTTCTAAAACAAAAAGTTAAGACATCATATGGCCTACCAAGGGTGATGTCTCCATAACGGATTCTAAATCTTGAAATGTACCTACTCTTGCGAGAAAACAACAGAAATACTACTAAATTTCAATCACAGATCACAAACTACAAACCAGGACAAAGATTTACTGACAAAAGAAATACTGCTAAATGTATTTTTGAAGAAAAAAAGATGGAAAAAAATTAAAATAATGACACCCCTGATTTACTCTACTCCTGTTTAATGGATTACCAGATTTACTGACATTATGCGGCCTACTATGGGTGATGTCTTTTCACCTACCACTATCATTTATACACATTAATTGTATTATAAAACAATAATATACATTATATTATTTAACAAGTATAGGTAAGTTAGGTAAATATTTGTAGTGAGTCTGGTGTAAAGTAATGCTAATTTGAAATAATGTGGTATGCACTTATTTATTTTTTTACAATCTATATGATTGTTTTTCAAGGAAGAGCATCTATGCACATTTCATGTTTAGTGTAAAAGTATAGAAGGTGAGAACAGTGAAGGAAGGAAAGGGAATACAATATCAGTGTATAATTGCTATACAATGATATTAATTTCTTGTGTTTTATTATTAACAATAGCTTTTTTCATTACAGATTATTAACCTTTAATAGAGAAATTTATAATATGAAACTTTAACTTCTACTTATGTTTTTTCTCTTTCAACACTGATTGAAGGATGCCTTTTTTGCAGTAATGTAAGTAACCAATTGAATCCTTCTTCATTCATACACCATCTATACATAAACGTTATACAAAAAAATTATTATAGTAAAACAATACACATTAATAGAAGCTATCCTGCCATACCCATATGCATACAATAAAACACCCAGAGGCACATGCATGCATGTATACTCTACCACACCCAGCACACACTCATGCATAGACTACCACACCCAGATGCATACCATAAATTAGTAGGCCCAGAAACAGACTCATACTGTGACGGAGACACTCAACAACACACAGATACATAGACTGACACACCCAGCCACACACAGATGTATAAACTACCAAACACAGGAACACAGACACCATGATGGATACACATGACATGCCTGACACACAGTGATGCACACACTGACACACCCAAGGAAACACTGATGCATGCACTAACACACCCATCCACATACCCATGCAGACACTGACACACCCAGACACACACTGATGAACACACTCCCACACTCAGACCAATTCTGATGCATACACTGACATACCCAGGCAAACACTGACATGCCCAGACAGACACTGATGCATATACTGACATATCCAAGCAAACACTGATGCATACACTGACAAACCCAGGCACACACTTATATATACACGGATACACCCAGACACACTCATCCATAAACTGACACATCCAGGCACACTCTGATAATACACTGACATACCCAAGCACACTGTGATAGATACGCGGACACAGCTAGGCACACATTCATGCATACACTGATAAACCCTTGTACACACTGACATACACTGAGACAACCAGGCACACACTGATGCACACATTGATACACCCAGTCATACTCATATATACACTGACACATGCTGACACATACACTAACAGACCCAGACACACTCTGAAACATACATTGGCACACCTAGGCACACACTGATGCGTACACTGACACCACCAGACATATACTGATGAATAGACTAACACACCTAGGCACACACTGATACATACACTGAAACACCCAAGCGCACACTGTGACACTCTGATATATCCACTGACACACCCAGGAGCACACTTATACATACACTGATATACCCAGACACACTCAGCCACACACTGACACACCCAGGCACACTCTGATGCATACACTAACACACCCAAAGACACTGAGACATATACGCTGACACACCTAGGCACACATTCATGCATACACTGACACACCCTTGTACACACTGATAAATACACTAACACAACCAGACACACACTGATGCATACACTAACACACCCAGGCACACTGATGCCTACACTAACACACTGATGCATACACTGACACACCCAGACACACTCGGCTACATACACTAACACCACGAGGCACACTCTGATACATACTCTAACATACCCAGACAAACTCTGATGCATATGCTGACACACCTACACAAACATATATGCATACACTGACACACCCTTGTACACATTGAAACATACACTCATGCCCCCAGACACACTGTAATGTATACACTGACAAACCCAGGCACACACTGATACATATGCTGATACACCCAGGCACACAATTATTATAAACACACATACTAACAGGTGCATACAACACATACAAACAACAAACATATAGTTCATCTTTCTTTTCTAAGAAGAACTTTTGTTCAGTTTCCAAACCTTTTTTGATATTCTAAAGCTTTTTGGGGGTGTTTTTTGGTTTTTAAAATGCAGAAATTGTGTCAAAAACACAATACCAATCTGCACAAAACTGGTGCATATGGTTACACATAAAAAAAAGAACTTAACACTTGTGGCAATGTTTTGCTGCAAAAATGGAGGAAAATGATTTCTCGCCGGCAAAGATCACCATAATGCACTTCCAACAAAATGTACCCATATCTTTTAAGTCTGCAATAACAGCAAATGTCTGTGCCAGGCATTTGTATGGTGTCCCCCACCTCTCCAGGTCATTGCTGTGATGTTGTCTCTCTCTCCTTTTCCACATGGAACAGATGTCTTGGATGAAATACCTGTAGGTGCTTTAACATGGAGCTAATCCTGTGACTATATTTTTTGAGGTTCCTTGGGAGAGGATTTTGCTGCAAAGGTTACATTGCACCTGCCATGCAACGCCCTTTTTTCGTCAGATGGAAATGAAAAAGACTGACATGATCCTTTCCATCCTTTTGGGCTGTTCATCTTCAGGCGATGATGTTGAAGTCTGTTGAGAATCTAGTGCCTGAGATGATGCTGAGGCTGTCATATTCAAAAAGCAAAACCACCCAAAAGAAGAAACATTCTCTTACAAGTGTGAAAGAGATTTTCCAACCTGGTACCTAAAAACAAATGGGAAAAAAAACTGGGTGTGGGTGTCCTTTTCATACTTGAAGAGTGTTTTAGTCCATCAGATTTCTTTATTCCTGTGTCAAATGATATTCGTAAAGACGTCAGGTACAATGTAACCGTGAATACTGAAATCAGTATCAAAACGTACTTTTAAAGTTAAAATACTTATGAGTACTTCTCTGAAAACGTTAAAGTAGTAAACCTCCCACCTCAAAAATAAATTTAAGATTGTGTATATATGATTTTATCACTTTGTAGAAATCACTGTAAGTTTTGCGGATAGTTCTCAGAACCGGGATCTACAGGACAATTCAATAAACATTTGGAATATCAGGAAAGTTAAAACAAATTCAACCCTTATGCAATACATTAAAATAGCAAATATCAATGTTGCAAACTGTTTAGGCCTTTTTCAAGACCAGAGGACCTGAAATCTTTAACCAATCTCCAGCCCGGCCCAGGGAAAAATACTAGTACCTTGTCTAACAGGCTACATTCATCGTAAGTAAGCACAGAGCTAAAATAACCATTTAGGGCAGGGTGTCATTCTCTGTATCTGTCCTTTCATTCCAGATGCATTGGGCTTTGGCCACTTTCTAGCCCTCTCCATGGGTGTCAGGTCACTGGCCTTTCTGCTTTCATTCAGGTAAGTAGGCACAGAGGCAAAGCAGATATTCTAGGTGGAATGGTTTGCTTAGCGCCCTCATCATGCACAGTTTCTTCATCAAATATTTTACTGCAAATATTGCATTGATATTAGCAATGATCCTATCAAAGATGTCATGAGTGCCGTAATTCATGGTGCACTTAGCAGTGCATGGTGAGGGCGCAAGTTATAGTTACCTGAGGGCACGGGTTATAGTTACTTGAGGTAACTCTAACTATAACTGGTGAATTTCTATGGTTTTGTACGTTTAAGATGTGGGTCTAACTATAACATCCCTGTAATCTTTGGTTTTCTAAGTCAATTTCTATGTTTTTTTTTTTTATAATTCTATTTTCTGACTATAATGTCTCTGCAACCTTTGTTTTTTTCAGTGAATTTCTATAGTTTTGTAAGGTATAGTAATTTTCATGCGTATGTCTGTGACTAGATGAGTGACTGTCTGAATGGCTGTCACAGAGTGTAACAATGAATTTGAGTACATATATATATATATATACCTATATTTATATATATATATATATATATATATATATATATATATATATATATATATATATATATATATATATATATATATATATATATATATAAAAATATGTGTGTGTGTGTGTATATATATATATATATACCTATATATATAT
This sequence comes from Pleurodeles waltl, assembly GCF_031143425.1. Lineage (NCBI taxonomy): Eukaryota > Metazoa > Chordata > Amphibia > Caudata > Salamandridae > Pleurodeles > Pleurodeles waltl. The sequence continues at coordinate 1,516,655,350 of NC_090440.1, forward strand.
ACATATATATATATATGTGTGTGTGTGTATATATTTATATTTTTTATCGGAAGTGTTTGTGACTCTGTCACAACGTTACACAGGGGTATTGCGTTGCAATGGAGTTGCAAATCCACAATCGCAAAAAAAAAACACTCAATTCAGCTGCTGTCTGAAAACATTTGAGATGATTGTCAAGTGGGTGCCAAGAAAGTGGGTCCCAAAATGTGTTTTCCCCATGCAATTTTCCAGAGGTATTTTCGATACGACTACAGCTCCACCTGCTGTTGGACGGAATAATACCAAATTTGGCAGAAAGCTAGATCTTGGTCCAGAAAGGATGCTTTTTGTAATTTTCTGTAAATCTAATCAGTAGTTTACAAGGTACCAAGTAAAAAATATTTATGTGTGTCTAGAGACTCATATCCACCCCAGTGGATCAAACAGCAATGTCAGCGAGCAAAACTAACCAATTAAATTGAATGAAGCAGTGAGGGTAGATGTAACCTTACCCCCATGGGTGTTATAGAGGGATCTGTAAGGGACCAGTCATGGGGAAGAAACTAGAAAAATGTTTCTTTTTGTCCCTGTGTAACTCCGCAACATATGGCAGATCCTGACTCTAAACATAAAAATACACCTGCTCACAGACCATTTCACAGACTCAAAAATCCACAAAATCACAATCACATGACTCACAGACCAACACAGCCATTCACACACACTCACTGACCCACAAAACTACTCACACACCCATTAATTGACTCACACAGCCACTTACACAACCACTCATAGACCCACATAGCCTCTCGCACACCCACTCACACAACCATACAACCACTCACACACATACAAAACTACATATAGAACTATGCAACCACTCACATACCCAATCACAGACCCATACAGCCACTCACATCCCCGACTCGCTTTGCCATACATCCATTCACATACCTACAAAACCACTCACACTGACTCACAAACCCAATCACTCACCCACTCACTCACAGACCAATACAGCCAATCACACACCCATACAACCACTCACACACCCACTCACACACCCATACAGCCACCGATACCACCCACTCAAACACGCACACAACCAGTCACGCACTCACTCACAACCATAGAGCCATGACACACCTACTCACTCTTTCACAAAACCACTCACACACCCACTCACAGACCCATACAACTACTCACAGATCTATACAACCACTCACAAATCCACCCACACAAATACAGCCACTCACACACAACTCACAGACCTGCAAAAGCACTCACACATCCATTCACAGACCCACACAATCACTCACACACCCACACACAGACCCATACAACCACTCACACACTCATGCAGCCACTCACACACCCACACAACTATTCACACAACCATTTAGAGACCTACACAATTCTTTGGACATCTACTCACACAGTGACTCACAGCCATTCACACACCCATTCACATACCCATACAGCCACTCACACTGATACAGCCACTCACACACCCACTCAAATACCCATTCACAAACTCACATAACCACCTACAGAACCACACAGCCATTGACACAACCACTCACAGACCCACAAAACCACTCACATACCCATACACAGACCCACACAATTACTTAGACAACAACTCACAAACCCACTCACACACTCACATACCTATTCACAGACCCATATCGCCCCTTATACACATTCTCATAAACCTATACAGTCACTCACATACCCACTTAAACCCCCACACACAGCCACTCACACACCCACTCACAGACCCACACAAGCACTCAGGCATCCACTCACAGACGCAAACAGCCACTCACATATCCATACATCCTTTAACACACCTACTCAAATACCCATACAGACAATCACACACCCAATCACAGACCCACACAATAACTCACAGATCTATAGAGTCACTCACACAGCTCCTTATACAGACACATCCACACTCTCTCACACACCCACACAGCCATTGACAAGTTGACTGTATTAAATAGGTTGTTGTTTTGAATGGTTTTGGCGGATCTGAGTGAGAAATTTAAAAAAAGGATTTGAGAACAAAAAGTATCAGTGTTTGGGAAAAGGGTTGGCTCTGAAAAAAGCATTTCTGTTAATAATTTGTAGATAATGATTACACTTAGAAGAGGATGCAGTCTTTCAAGTTGGTGAGGAGCACCATGCTGCCTCTGTCTGTGAAATGGACTCCCTATTTTGAATAAATTCCGTGCATATTGAAGTGTATGCTCCGGTGGTATATACAGCCCATGTTGTGGTCTTGGAGGAATGCAGAAACAGTTTTAATTATGTTTCCTGGATTTTGTTTATCTGTGGACATAATTCGGTTGACCACTGTCACTTTTGTCTTTCACAAATGTTGGAAACACCAAGGCAGTGTATGGGAAAAGTGTCAAAGATATCCTTCATTAGGATTTCATGTCCTACCCCAGTAATAGTGCCTAGGCCATTTCCACCACAGTGCACAATCATGAGGTCTGGATGTTGGCACGTCACACTGCCTTCAACCAAAGGCAGCAACTAAAGCCACTTAAACCCTTTCTGCCGAACCACGTAATGTGTACATAAGCCAAACCCAGGTCCCTTTCAAAACCACACTTTCCAGTACACTCCCTGGACCAAAACACAAAACTATGGCCCACAATCCACACTCTAACCATTTTGGAGAACAGCAGGAGCAGCATACAGGAAAGGCTGCAGCAGAATGAGATAGTTTTGAAGATTAAAGGCAATTAAAATGGAGGACAGCACATAAAGTATAAAAGATCATATTTGATTGGATGGTGGGGATGTCCAGGGAAGTAAAATTAGGTAGGTAGTGACATTAAGAAAAAAGTAAATAACTCTGGATTGACTTTTGAAAAATAAAAAATGTTATGTTTGTGGGGATATGCTTGGAATTGTAAACAGTCAACCACACCTGCTACAGTTACATTTGAAGCTAGTATGCTGCTCAAAGAAAGTCTTGTGAACTTTAACTTTAACCCTGTGCTAGCTGAGAGTATTCTAAACATGGTTACTATGAAAATGGAGCTAAAAGAGTGTGGGGGAGGAAGCAAAAGAGACTGCACTGGGAAACTTACAAGCAGATTGGTGTACAAACATTACTCATCAGGAAGTGTTTAGCTTGTACTTAAGTACTTTATACAAATAGTAATATGAATGCAAGGAATTAACAGCAGATTGTTAAATTAATTTAGGAGCTTCAGTATGGATCCTCAAATCTGCTGTGAATTAACACAGAGGTACACGCTCTGCCGTGCAAAGGATCTTTACAAGAAACCCAGAAAGGGTTAACAAATATTGACCATTTAGAATTTATATAGCAAAAATAAAAAATGAAAGAAGGCTGAGATTGGCTAAGTACAGGAGTATCAGTGAAAGCTCAGTGGAAAGGGTAGCCATTAGAGAGTGGAAGAGCATTGCTATATTTCTGACTTGAGATTTGCACTGACAACTTACATTAAGGGATATATTGAGACAGAGTTGGAGACCAGCAATGAGATTTCACATGTATGTGAATTAAGTTGAACAGAAAAAAATGTAAATAAAAACAAATGAGTGTTTATAAGCTGGAAGAAAATGTGTAGGTTCTACTCAAGAGTAAATGACAAAATGAAAGGGAGGGTAGAAGAAAACATTAATTAAAAAGACAGCAAAGGAGGAAGAGAAATGGGTTTACAGAAAGTACAGTTTTTTTATTAGCCCTGTATGAATGAGTGTGTGTGGAAGTAGATGTAATTTAATAGTATGTAATTTACATCCACTCACACAGTAACACAGTAATGTCAGCACCTAGTTACACTCCTACAGATATACTTCTGTACCCACCACTCATATAGTCAGAGAGTAACTGACACTATGGGGGTCATTATGACCCTGGCGGTCAGTGTTAAAGCGGCGGCCAACCCGCCAACAGGCTGGCAGCCTAAAAATATGAATTCTGACCCTGGCGGGAACCGCCAACACAGGCCGCCGCTTTAACACTCCGACCGCCACGGCGGTACAAACAAACAGCGCGGCGGTCACCGCCAACAGGCAGGCGGCAGACAATGTACCGCCCACCCTATCACGACCCACCAATCCGCCACCTTTTCCGGGGCGGGAGCCCCGCCGATAAAAACACGGCGGAAACAGACATCTCCAATGGAAAACGCTTACCTCAACACACTCCACACGGAATCGGAACAGCATGGAACCCGAACTCCACATCCTCCCAGCCATTGCCTTCCTGCTCTTCTTCCAGGATCACGAACATCGCCGCAGACGACAACGGTGAGTACTGCACCTACGACACAGGGGAGGGGGGAGAAGGAAAGGTTACGGGCACACACATACGCCACACACCCACCCCCACCCTCACCCCCACCGAAATACCTACACACCTATGCAGATAAAAAAGTCAGAGTGACACCCCCAACCCCCCCAAAAACAAAGACAAAAGGCAATGAATGTAAAAGCAGAACCATATTATTGCAAAAATAAAGTATAGCGACCTTCGCAATATATGAAGAATGAATACACATCTAGAACTCTATCCATACAAGTAGCAAAAGTCCGGCCCAGTCATTCAAAGTCCAAATGTCCGTGGGCCAATGTGCAGCAACACATGGGCAAAGCCCAAACACGAGATCGAGTCCATTGGAGAGTACACTGCTGGGGCATCACTAAAATAAAAAGACAGGCACCTCAGGGGGAAGGGAAAGGGGGGCACCTCAGCCACATGAGTCCACGACGCCAGATCCACGAAGGGCCTCCATGCCCACTGTGCCATCCTGGGGAGTGCAAAGCCACAGTCTCACAAGTCTCCACAGTGGGTGGGTTGCCCGCTGTGCCATCCTGGGGAGTGCAAAGCCACAGTCTCACAAGTCTCTACAGTGGGTGGATTGCCCACTGTGGCATCCTGGGGAGTGCAAAGCCACAGTCTCACCAGTCTCTACAGTGGGTGGATTGCCCACTGTGGCATCCTGGGGAGTGCAAAGCCACAGTCTCACAAGTCTCTACAGTGGGTGGATTGCCCACTGTGGCATCCTGGGGAGTGCAAAGCCACAGTCTCACAAGTAACTACAGTGGGTGGATTGCCCACTGTTACATCCTGGGGAGTGCAAAGCCACAGTCCATCAGGTGGATTACAGAGACCACTGGTCATGGAGGAGGCATGGTGGGCAGAGTGCGTCGTGAAGGCCTGCCCGACACAGAACCGGGACTGCCAATGGGCCAGCGGTGCTTGACAGGAAGGGCCCAGCGGAGCGGTGCTTGAGATGAAGGGCCCAGCGGAGCGGTGCTTGACAGGAAGGGGCCTGTTCAGCGGTGCTCCTCATGGCGGGGCCCTGTTCAGCGGTGCTTCTCACGGCGGGGCCCTGTTCAGCGGTGCATCTCACGGTGGGGCCCTGTTCAGCGGTTCTGGTCACGGCGGGGCCCTGTTCAGCGGTGCTTCTCACGGCGGGGCCCTGTTCAGCGGTGCATCTCACGGCGGGGCCCTGTTCAGCGGTTCTGGTCACGGCAGGGCCCTGTTCAGCGGTTCTGGTCACGGCGGGGCCCTGTTCAGCGGTGCTTCTCACGGCGGGGCCCTGTTCAGCGGTGCTTCTCACGGCGGGGCCCTGTTCAGCGGTGCTTCTCATGGCGGGGCCCTGTTTAGCGGTGCTCCTCACGGCGGGGCCCTGTTCAGCAGTTCTGGTCACGGCGGGGCCCTGTTCAGCGGTGCTTCTCACGGCGGGGCCCTGTTCAGCGGTGCCTGTCTTGTGTTTCCAGTGAACCACACCTGGCCAATACTTGCCGCTCAGTCTGCATCGGACCTTTCCGTTGTAGGGCCCTCCTGTGATGGAGTCCTGGGGCCCTGGCTCTCCTTCGATACCCCCGGAATGGGGCTGGTGGGGCCCTTATGGCCAGGTCGGCTGCTCCCTGCCTTTTGCTCCTTGCTGCCCTTGCCCTCCTTGGCAGACTGTCCGTGGCCCTTGGCTCCCTTACCCGATGTGGCAGGTGACGGTGCAAGGCTACCCTCCTTGGGGGCAGGCGTATCAGGCCTGTCGCGCCTGCCCTTCAGTTTTTTGGTCCTCTTCCCGGGGGGGGGGGGGGGGCTGGCTGTGCCTTTGCTGCTGGACGATGTCCCAGCCCAGGAAAGGGCGGACTCCAAAAACCAGGCATGACGTTCTTTGGAGTTGCTGGGCTGGTGGTGGCTGAGGTGTTTGTGGAACTCTTACGGGATGGAGGGGGTGGGTCAGGTGAGGAAAAGAGGTCCACTTTAGAGAGGAAAATTTTCTTTGGAGCCATGGGAAGGGTGGACTGGTGTGGAGGGTATGCTGGTGATGGGTGCAATGGCTGATGGTGGTGTGCTTGCAGGTGTGTGTCGAGACGTCACAGGGAGGGAGGAGGGAGACGAGGAGGTGGGGGACACAGAGGAGGTAGTGGCTGTTGGCATGTCTGCATCTGGATGTTGCTTGTGTGTCCTGTGGGGCTTATGTCTGGATGAGCTGCCCTTGGGTGTTGAGGTGTGTGCAGGCTGGTCTGTAGGTGTGGATGGGATAGGCAGAGGAACAGGGGAGTGGGACTGGGTGGAGGGAGTCAGAAGAGGGAGGCTGGAGACAGGGACAATCGCTGCCGTCAGTGCTGAGGCCAGAGCGTTGAACGATCGTTGATGGGCAGCCTGACCCGAATGAAGGCCCTCCAGGTATGCATTGCTTTGATGCACCTCCCTCTCCACACCCTGGATGGCATTCAAAAGGGAAGACTGCCCAACAATGATGGTCCTCAGGAGGTCAATGACCTCCTCACTGAGGGCAGCAGGGGTGACTGGGGCAGGGCCTGAGGTGCCTGGGGCGAAGGAGATGGCCGGCTTCCTGGCCTTGCGGGCACGGGCCAAAGGCCGAGGGGCTGCTGGGAGGACGGAGCTGGTGCGCTGGGTGGCGGCTGTACCTGTAGGATCGGTGGGCACGGATGTTGCCGCCACCGCAATGGAGCTCCCTTCCGAGGACGTGTCGGTGTCGCTGCCGTCTCCACGGGTCCCCGTGGTGGAGCCCCCCTCGCCCTCCGTCTCACTGGTCATGTCGGAGTCCGTTGCATGGCCCTCCGGGGCCATGTGAGATGCAGCTCCCTCTTGAGCCGATGCCACTTCTCCTCCGCCTGATGATGCTAATGCACACATTCACAGTAAAACAAAGAAAATGGGGTGGGGGGTGGAAAACATAAAGACAAGTTGAGTGCATGCATTGGAGACACCGTTGGCAGAGAGGACAGACACAGAAGCCCCCTGCACTACGCTGCGCACTTGGGGTACACTACTCATTCACTGGGACATGCCCTACAAGCATATGGGCGACAACTGCCCACACAGTATACACTGGTCCATGAATCGCGTTACTAGGCACCCTACAGAGGTGGGGGGCGGGGGCACAGGACCATACTTCACGGACGGGCCTATCCTACAGAAATCGCCTTGGCCTAGGGATACCCACAGCCCTCCTCCCCCACCCAGGCACCTCCACTGCAAGCAAAATAGCTGAATGTGCTGGTACTCACCCCCTTGTGTCTGCTGTGATGTCCTCAAGCGCCCATCTAAATCGGGGTAGGCCACCGCCAGGATCCGGGACATCAGGGGGGTCAAGGTACGACTGGCACCCCTCCTAGGTTGGGAGGCCATCCCCAGCAGAGCCTCTGCGGTCTTCCTGCTCCCGCGGCGGATGTCCTCCCACCTCTTGCGGCAGTGGGTGCCCCTTCTGGTGTGGACCCCAGGGCCCGGACGTCCTTGGCGATGGCACGCCAAATGTCAATCTTCTGATGGGCGCTGACCTATGTGACATGTACAGGGGGGGAAGAGAAACATCATCACTTTTCTGCATGCTCGATGTGAGTGGCCCCCCCTCCCCAACCTTGCCATGTGGCACATGCTCTCATCTGTCGTGCCATGCATTCGTCATTCGCTGCCCTCCCCTCCATCATACATCCTCCCCACTCAGCCCAGGCATTGGGCACTATGCATTGCCCCCCGTGTACTCACCTGTTGGTCTGGATGCCCGTAGAATAGCGCATACTGGGGGAGGACCCCGTCCACGAGCTTCTCCAACTCCTCGGAACTGAAGGCGGGGGCCCTTTCCCCAGTCGCAGCAGCCATTGTCACTTCCAGACCGAGGTCACAGCAGCACTTGCAGTATAGGTCCTCTCCTGGGGATGCTCAGGTCTCGTGTGATCAAGCCGAGAGAAAATGGCGGTTACGGCCGCGGCGGTGCGTGCCGCGGCGGTGCGTACCGCAGCGGTGCGTACCGCGACCGCCGGCGCTCACCGCCATTGGCTCCTGAAACCCATAGGGTTCAATGTTGTCCAATGCGGCTTTGCGCCGCGGACTGCGACCGCCTACCGCCACGGTGTGCCACGCTTGCGCAATGACCTCACTTCACATTGTCACACTTCACAGGTCAGGCAGCCGCCATTTCAAGGGCCCACATGGCTTCATTCATACTGCGTCACACATGGCTAGGCCTTGCACCGACAATCATACTAGCCATTCAATCCCGAGAGATTTGTGTACTGGGCATGCTGTGGGCACTTACCTGTGGGTTGTTTGACTCTGTGCTCCATGTTGTCCTTCCTAGGCATCGTCCGCTGGGACTTGCGAGGAGACGGAGGAATCTTCCCGTGTACAGACCGCTGGTGGACCTGTCGACAATGGAAGAAAGACACGTCATACTCACCTACAGATTCAACCGTGCCACTATACAGGAACTGTGTGCCCAGCTGGAGCCAGACCTGATGTCACCCATCCGCCAACCCACAGGGATTCCGCCTCTAGTGCAGGTGCTGTCAGTACTGCATTTTTTGGCAAGTGGATCATTTCAAACTACTGTGGCCATTTCATCTGGGATGTCTCAGCCTATGTTTTCAAAGGTGTTGTCCAGAGTGTTGTCTGCCCTGATGAAATACATGCGGAGCTACATCATTTTCCCTGAGGTGGGTGACTTGCCTACAGTGAAGGGTGATTTCTATGCCCTTGGACACATTCCCAATATCATTGGTGCCATTGATGGTACCCATGTGGCTTTGGTTCCCCCAAAAGATGATGAGCAGGTGTACAGGAACCGTAAAAATTATCATTCGATGAATGTCCAGGTGGTCTGTTTGGCTGAGCAGTACATCTCCCATTTAAATGCCAAGTTCCCAGGGTCAGTGCATGACGCGTACATCATGCGAAATAGCAGCATCCCTTATGTGATGGAACTGCTACAGAGACACCGTGTGTGGTTAATTGGTGACTCTGGTTACCCAAACCTGCCTTGGCTATTGACCCCAGTGAGGAATCCCAGGACCAGGGCAGAGGAACGGTACAATGAGGCCCATGGGCGGACTAGGAGGGTGATTGAGCGGACCTTCGGCCTCCTGAAGGCCAGGTTTAGGTGCCTGCATATGACTGGTGGATCCCTAATGTACTCACCAAGGAAGGTGTGTCATATCATCGTGGCCTGCTGCATGCTTCACAACCTGGCTTTGCGACGCCAGGTGCCTTTCCTGCAGGAGGATGGTCCAGATGGTTGTGTTGTGGCCCCTGTGGAGCCTGTGGAGAGTGAAGAGGAGGAAGACAAAGAGGACGACACAGACAACAGGGACAGAGTGATACTGCAGTATTTCCAGTGACACACAGGTAATAATCTACTCCTGCATTGTATTATATCTGTAACTGTAGTGGCTCTCTACTGTCTGACCTTTCACCCCAATGTATGGTAACTTAGTTGTGTATATCACTTCCTATTTCAGTGATCTGATCCCCACGGAGTGCCCTCTGGTTTTTTTCCCCATGGACTACCACTGTGTGACACTGGTATGTTGTCATCACAATGTAACTAGAAATGTTTTGTTGGTTATATCGAATACATTTGGTTTAAATAAATAGATAGCAGAATCCAGTTGGTTAATGTGCAATAATTGTGTTTATTGAAGTTTTAAAATAGGTGTATAGTTCAAACAGGGTGATGGTGGAGGCATGTCCATGGCAGTGTCCAGACTGTCTTTCCTACAGGTCCATTGTCCATATGCCTGTGGAAGGTGGAGCAGGGGCAGTTCAAGGTTGGACAGGGTAAACAAGTGGGACAGTGGGATGACATCTGGGGGTTTCCGTGCATGGCGGGGGTCTTGACATCCTACTCTGTCTTCTTCCTCGATCTCTGGCCTTTCTTGCGGGGTGGTTCTTGTTCTGCAGGGGGTGGGGTCCGGGAGGGCCGTTGCTGTTGTGTCGGGGCCTCCTGACCACTAGTGCCGGCGGAGGTGGTGGGCTGTTCTTCCTCCATGCTAGTGGCAGGGGCCCTTTGGGGGGCCACATGGTCCCGCAATGTGGTGACAATCTGGTTGAGTGCCACCACGATTGTACCCATTGCGGAACTGATGCTGCGCTGTTCTTCCCGGAACCCCATGTACTGGCCCTCCTGCATGGCCTGGATCTCCTGGAACCTGGCCAGGACCGTCGCCATCGTCTCTTGGGAGTGGTGGTACGCTCCCATGATGGTGGTGAGGGCCTCTTGGACAGTGGGTTCCCTAGGCCTGTCCTCCCTCTGCCGCACAGCAGCCCTCCCAGTTCCTCTTTGTTCCTGGGCCTCTGTCCCCTGGACGGTGTGCCCACTACCAGTGCCCACAGGTCCCTGTTGTTGTTGGGGTTGTGGGTTACCCTGGGTGCCCTGTACTGGTAGACACACCGCTGCTTGACCTGTCCTGGAGACAGAAGCATGGGCCCGCTGGGTGGGTGCTGTGCTGGTGTTTCCTGAGGGGGGTAGGTCTGCTGTGGCCTGGGGCTGACTGAGGGTAACCGACTGTCCAGAGGTCCCCGATGGTCCAGGCTGGTCATCAGGTTCTAGGTCGACAGAGCTGCTGTCATCACTGGGGGCCTGTTCTGGGGGTGGGATGGACAAATCTGGACCCTCCGGGCCGGTGTGTTGGCGTTCCGGCCCTGCAGGGGTAAAAGAATATGGTTATTGATTTTGTGTGTGCCGTGGCGTGCGATTTGTGGGTGCCCTTGTCCCCCAGTGCTGGAAGTCCCATGTGGGAGGAGTTGTGAGGGTGGTTTGTGGGGGGGATGAGTATGTGCAGTGGTCATGCTTAGGTGATGGGTGTCCATGGTTTGTGTTGGCATTCAGGGGTTTGGGTTGGGTTGGGTGGGCTGTGCTGGTGAGACATTAACAGGGAGTATGTGTGCTGGGGGGTTAGGGGTGAGGGTGGGGGTGTGGGTTGGCATGCTGGTGGTTGGGGGGGGTGAAGTAGTTGAGATTAGACTTACCAGAGTCCATTCCTCCGCCTACTCCAGCGAGGCCCTCAGGATGCAGGATGTTCAAGACCTCTTGCTCCCATGCTGTGAATTCAGGTGGAGTGGGTGGGGGTCCGCCGCCAGTCTTCTGCACAGCGATGTTGTATCTTGACACCATCGACCGCACCTTTCCCCGTAGGTCGTTCCAGCGCTTTCGGATGTCTTCCCGATTTCTGGGATGCTGTCCCACAGCGTTGACCCTGTCGACGATCCTTTGCCATAGCTCCGCCTTCCTGGCTATTGTGGTGTGCTGCACCTGTGTGCCGAAGAGCTGGGGCTCTACCCTGATTATTTCCTCCACCATGACCCTGAGTTCTTGGTCCGTGAACCTGGGGTGTCTTTGGGGTGCCATGGGGTGGTGTCGATGAGGTGTGGGGTGGTGTTTGTGGTGATGAGTGTGGTGGTGTGTGGTGTTTTGTGCGTAGATGTGGTGTGGGTTATGATGTTGGGTTCCTGTGTGTGTTGTGGTTTGCGTTCCCTGTGCTCTCTCTCTGTGTATTGCGCCTTGTCTCTGAATTTCGATTTGTGGGGGTTTGTGGGTGATGTGGGTGTGTGTTTTATATGGTGATGGGTGTGTGGGTGTGGTGTGTGTATGTGTATCAGGTGTGTGTATTTCGAATTGTCCAATGTGGCTGTGTTTTGTAAAGGTGTGTGTATTTTGAGCGCGGCGGTGTGTACGGCCAATGGAATACCGCGGTTGAAAGACCGCCGCGTGGATTCGTGGGTCGTAATGGCATGGGCGTGTTTGTGTTGGCGTGACAGTAGAGGTTTGGTCATCTCCAGTTTATCGCTGACCGCTGACGAGGAGGGCTTCAGTGGATGTCGGGTTTTTGGCGGTTTGGCAGTTGTGGGTCAGAATGACCGTGGCGGTTTACCGCGGCCGCGGTGGGATGATGGCGGTCTTCTGACCGGCGGTAAGAGACTTTTACCGCCAGGGTCAGAATGACCCCCTCTGTCCCATACCAATAAAAACACTTATGCATCCATTTACTCATCTAAACTTACACTTATATAGTCATTGAAAGACCTGTTCAGCCACGTCACACCTACTCAAATATCTATATAGAAATATTTGTACCCCACACTCCCACAGTTAGTTACATGCACTTACTACTCACATATATGCACAAATGCATAGAGGCATTCACACACCCTGTCAGACAGTGACAAAGGTGCTTCCACATCCACAGCACTTATGTAGCCACCTGAAACAGTTACACACCCAAACACTCACTAACACAGCCAGTTACCCATCCATACAGCCACTTACCTACCCATTCAGACATCTTTACAGTCACTAACACATCCAGCCACACACCCAGACAGCTATCTACACATCCAGTTACACACCCACAGAAGCACTTATATACTCAATCACATATGCACTCAACTACTTATACACTCAGTCACTCACTCGTACAGTAACTATTATACAGGTTTAAACACTCATACTGAGACACTTACATAGTTTCCTACACTCTGACATAACCACTGATGTAGCTATTTAATTGATTATAAAATGTAATCCAATAGTGGGTAATATAAAGTAAAATTTATTCTATATTTGCTTTTTAGGTATCTACTTGTGTTGAAAGGAGAGACTTCAAAAAGCCGAGACAGATACAAAGAAGAAAAGCACCGAAGAAGGAGTGTTCTTTGCTTAAAACTGACATTAAAAAAACTACATGATGTGGAGAATGTGCAAAAAAGGGCTGCTGGTAAAGTAACTAAGAAGTTTCTTAAAACATTATGTGCAAAAATAAAAAATGTTGAAAAATTGCCAATAAAATGTGAGGTTTAAAATCAACTCACAAAGGAGAAAGGGTAAGTCACACTGAGAGTGAAACATCTTATAATAAAACACCCAGTTTGGTAAGAATACAGAAACATTTGAATAAAAAATGAATTAGAAGGTTTAGAAGAAGGGTAAGACAGAATTTGGCCTGAACATGAAGCAGTATAAGAGGGGAAGGGCAGCACTGAAGCAAAAACAACATATTGAGAGTGTAGTTGATAAAGCATTTGCCCTGAAGCACCAACTATTTATCTTCATAGCAAACAGAATGGGAACACTGACAAGACATTGTTATCTATGCAGAAAAGAAGGTTTATTAATTCAAAAAAATGTAAAACATTCAAAGGAGAATGGAAGCATTCATCTAGTAAGAGTCTTTCTTTAATGAAAAAGATACTTACAACAGAAAGCATTAGTGCATACAGTTGAAACAACTGGCCAATGCTATGAGGTAAAAGATGGTACTCTGATTGCAAAAGAGGAGATGGTTTCTTGAAATGCAGAGGAAGCGATAGTTGAAGAGATGCAAAGAAGGTGTAGTCATGCCACAGAGTATAATGGGATTGCAGCAGTATTTGTAGTGTTTGACAGGAATCAATATATTAAGAAATTGTCTATGTCAATTACCCGATGGAAGTGTGAAGCAGAAAACTGCAATGCTGCAAGTGTTAGATCCATGTAATGTCCAGAAATAAACCACATTTCAAGGACACTCACAGGCATGCCTATCTAGTAAAGTATGCACAAATACTTTTCATCATTTTGGAATGTTGGCCATTCATCATTCAAAAACACAGAATTTAGTTAGAAAACATTACTTTGTAAAACGTCCTGCATTGTGTTTAGGGTAAAGGAACAAAGAACTGATGTATGGTAGAGTTTTGGAGGTTAAAAAACTTTGTGAAGATATTCATTCATTTTTCTTTGGTCCTGAAGTGGAGTTTCAACAAAAGGAGGAATTGGTAAGATCAGGTGTAGAGCAGCAAAACACAGATATTAGTACTGATAACTTTGCACAAGAAATAGTAAAGTTTAATGCAGTTTCTATAGAGAAACCAAACTATCCTTGTATTTGTTGTCGGCACACTCACCACAACAGCCAAATTCGAAATGTTGTTGTGTCCTTGAAGACTTAACAGGAATACAGAGAAAAGTAGGTAGAATTTGCAGTGTATTTATATGTGGAGGAATGTTTGATTTGTTGACACACCAGATCATGTGTAACTATTGCTGTGACAAATTAGAGGATGATAAAATACCTACCAGAACAATTCGTAATAAGTTTGAGGTGGTTGAAATTCTAAAGGAACTTCAACATCTCAATGTTTATGAAGGAATACTGATACAATCTGAATACCCATTTCAAGCGATAGTTGCTATTGAACCAAAGAATGGGAAACTGCCATCCACTGAGCTTCAGAAAGGGCTTAAAGGTAGAGTTGGGTATCTGCCTTTACATTTTAAATGCAATATTCAAACTGTGGGTGTGGAGAGAGATTTGGAAGAACTGCTTGTAATTCTAGTGAATGATTTGCCCACAAAATACAAAAACAAATCTGGCAGGAACTAGTGGATGTAAATAAGGTGAAGAAAGCTACATAGGACCTTAAAGATAATAATGTGTACTGTAAAGATGTAGATATTGTCTAAAATGGAAGTTGCATAAACGAAGAAATGTTCCCTCCAGGTGGACACTTTGAAAAATTGGATAGAAAGTAGAAAAATAAATATAAGAGCACTACAGTATCTCTCCACTGCATTTAAAAAAGGTTATGGGGGATGCCATTGAACTTTATCAGATCAAACAAGCTAAAGGAACTTCAATGAGTGTGTGGGAGAAATGTTTAGAGGCTCAATAATTTCCTCAACTATTTCCAACTGGATTAGGCACACGGTATGATAACTGCCCTGTACAAATACCTGTTGCTGAGTTTAAGTCAACAAGATATTCAGAGAACCCTAGATCTTGACAAAGTATTCCATATGTTCTATCTGTTATTTGAAAGTGTTTTCTTTGGGATATCATATACTGTTAACCATATTCTAAAGACAGGAGTTAATGTCTGCAAACCACATAGTAGAAAAAATCCATGGCAAAGATGAGAAGCTCTTGTACAATTTGATAACTCTGATAGCATGCTAACTTTGGACCAATGAATACTGGTATTATCGTCATGGTGAGCACAAGTGTATGTTGTGAAATTTAGGTGCACATTCTTGGTTTGTAACACTGAGTTGTTCAGACTACGCATCAGATGATTTACATGAGTTTTTGAGAGAAGCAATCACTAACGTTAAAGACATTGAAATGAAGACACCAGGAGAACTTCGCTCTTTGGATCCTGAAAATGTTTGCAGGTACTTCAACCACAGATTTCAACCTCTGTTGTTCTTCCACTGCACCAAAACAATCCACCTCTTGAAGTAGTTACTGATTTTTCTTTTACCAAAAAGAGCAACAAACAAAACGGGCTCCTCATATTCATATGCTGTTATGGATAAAAGATGCACCACAATTTGGAATAGAAACCTATGAGTCTGTACTTTCTTTCATAGAACAGTATATTACATGTACAACCCCAACTGATGACATAATTCTAACACAGAAAGTGCTGCATTTCCAATCTCACAGATGTGTAAAATACTGTTGGCAGAAATGCAGAGAAAAGGGAACATTTGAAGACAAAATGTTGTTTGGGATTTGAAAGACCTGTTATTTCAAAAAGAAGAGTGAACAGTTTTATTTCTGCATTGAGACAAACACTTACTCATAAATCACCGAAACCACCTACAACCTGAGGAGAACAAAGGCATTCAAATATATTAATGACTACAATCCTGTCATTTTGAAAATGTGGAATGCCAATTATGGATATTCAGTTTGTAGCAGACAACTCTATAGCTGTTGCTCGTTATGTAACTTAATACGTGATAAAATCTAAGAGGACGGATATGAAAGATGTGGGGGAAAAGGTATCTGCTGAAAGGTCTCTAATAAAAAATACTTGTACAGCTTGAGTTTGAAGATGCTTTCTCACAGAGAAATTGGAACCTATGAATGCTCTGATCAGTTGACTTCATCTAGTTTATATTCTAAGTCGAGAGGAATTGTTTGTGTGTATATAGGCCTAGCATCAACTTGAAACAGAGTTTTGACAAAGTTACTTGAAATTCAATATCTTGACAAATTTGATCCAGATAGTACAGACATTTAAAAAAAGAATTTATTGGACACTTACTGACCAAAGAGGAGTGCACATCTTGAAAATGTTTACCTCTATGAAGTTCTCTAGTACTACACATATAGAAACAATGTGACAGAAAATGTAGATGAAGGTAAATTTGCAGTTGTCGGTTGCAATTGGTGTTTGGTGTGTAACAGCAAAGGCAGCCCAATTAACCGTAGAAAACTGAGTTGTCACACTATTGAAAAGAAATATTTCTATATGGCACCTTTACAGCTGTTTAAACTTTGGCGTTCTCTAATCAGAATTACTAGGAGAGTTTGATGTCTATGAAGACACTTTCAATGCTCCAAAGGATGGTATTCAGTGATCAGTATTTCCTAACTACTTGAAAGCAATGAATGGTAAAATTGAGCAGGAAGATACAATTGTTCCTGAGGTAGCTAAGGGAAGTTCAAAAAGCTGCCAAAGTTCAGGTCCTCAAAGCCAGGACTCACTTAGACAACCAATAATTGAAAATGAGGCTATTATTGCAATGAATGAGGTGGGGACTGGAGTGGAGCAAGCAAGACAGGAAACAACTGATTTGTCACATTTACTTGAACAACTAAGTGATGAGCAAATGGAAATACATATGGAAATGAAAGCCACAGTTGTGCATGGATTGTTTATGACAGCAAACAGTGTGCATGCTCAACATTTACACCTATACTGTTGCATGTCAGAGGTCAAGCAGGTACTGGTAAAAGTTCTTACTGCTTTCCTACAGATAGTACAGACTGTAAATTACCATGTCAATCAATCAATCAATCAATCAGTGCTTGTAAAGCGCAGCAACTCACCCATTAGTGTCTCAAGGCACGGAGGGGGAGTGTAGTGTATACCGGTGAGGTGGTTTAGAAAAGCCACATCTTCAGTTCCTTCATGAAGCTGAGGAGGGAGGTGGTCTGTCTAATGTGGATAGGTAGGGGGTTCCAGGTGGTGGCTGTGAGGTAGAGAAGGAGCGTCCTCCTGTTCTGGTTTCCCTGATCCGGGGTACTTCTGCAAGAGAGAGCTCAGCTGAGCGTAGGGCCCTGTGGGGTACATAGAAGTTGAGCCGCTGGTTCAGGTAGGCTGGTCCAGTGTTGTGGAGGACTTTGTGCATGGGTGAGGATCATGCATGAAAGTGATTCATTTCTCTATGGGGAGGCCAGTGCAGTGTACGTAGGTGTTGCAGGATGTGGCAGTGTCAGGGTCGAGGACCAGTCTGGCGGCGGCGTTCTGGAGGTTTTTCAATTTGCAGAAGGGTTTTTTGTTGCTTCTGGCATTGAGTGAATTGCCGTAGCCTAGTCTGCTGGTGATGAGGGCGTGTGTGACAGTCTTTCTATGTTCTAGGGGGATCCATTTGAGGGACTTGCATAGGAGGCGGAGGGTGCGGAAGCAGGTGGAGGTGACTGAGTTGATTTGTTGGTTCATGCTGAGGTCGGGGTACAGGATGATTCTGAGGTTGTGGGCTTGGCTGGCGGGGGTGGGCATGTTTTGGAGGGTGGGTGGCCACCAGGAGTCACTCCATGCATTGGGTTAAGGGCCCATGATGATAACATTTGTCTTGTTTGTGTTAAGTTGGAGGCAGCTATTTCTCATCCAGTTGGTGACTGATTCCATGCCTTCGTGGAAGCTGTGTCTGGCCTTGTCGGGTTCATTGGAGAGGGAGAGGGTGAGTTGGGTATCGTCGGTTTAGGAGATGATGTTTATTCTATAGCTTCTGACGAGGGTGGCTAGCGGAGCCATGTAGACGTTGAACAGCGTGGGGCTGAGGGAGGCTCCCTGGGGCACTCCGCAGGTGGTGTGTGTGGGATCTACGAGGAAGGGGGTGAGTCTCACTTGTTGTGTTCTGCTGGAGAGGAAGGATTGGATCCAGTCCAGGGCCTTGTCTCTGATGCCAGCTTCGTGGAGTCTTCTTATCAGGGTGTGATGGGAGACTGTGTCGAAAGTCACCAAGAGGTCTACTAGGATGAGTGCTGCCATCTCTCCCTTATCCAGTAGGGAGCGGATGTCATCTTTTGCGGTGAGGACGGCTGTTTCGGTGTTGTGGTTTGTCCTGAATCCGGATTGGGAGATGTCGCGATCATGTGGTCTTCTATAAATGTGGTGAGTTGGCTGTTGACTGCTTTTTCAATGACTTTCACAGGGAATGGAAGTAGGGATATGGGCCTGAAGTTTTTGAGGTTGGTGGTTTCTGCACCGGGTTTCTTGAGGAGGGGGTTGATCTCAGTGTGTTTCCAGTCATCGGGGAGGGTGGCGGTAGCCAGTGAGCAGGTGATGGTGAGGCGGAGCTTGAGGACGATGGTGTCTGCTGCTCTGTTGATGATGTGATAGGGGCATGGGTCCGTGGGTGCCCCGAAGTGTATGGACTTCATTGTTTTCAGTGTATCTTCGGTGGTGAGCGGTGTCCAGGTGGAGATTGTTGGTTTGTTGGTGTCAGGGTTTGGTAGAGGGGGTACTGCGCGTGAGTTGTCCTTGCTGAAACTGTTGATAGTCCTGATTTTGTGGTGAAAGTAGGTGTTGAGTCTGTCACAGAGGTCCTGTGAGGGTGGGATGTCCGTTGTTTCACTGTTGGGTTGGGAGCTCTCCTTGACGATGTTGTGTGCTTGTGAGAAGATTCTGTCTTGTATAGCTTTCTTTCTGTGGTTTCTGGTGAGTTGGTGGTGTGTGGTGTTGGCGGCTCTGAAGTTGCTGTGGGCTTCTGAGAATTTGGTGTTTCTCCAGATTTTCTCGATGCAGCGACAAGTGCGTCTCAATTCACAGAATTCAGGGGTGAACCAGCTGGCTATCTTTGCATGGGTGTTGTTCTTTTTGAGGGGAGCTATGATGTTGGCACAGTCGGCGATCCATTTGTGGAAGGTGTGTGCTGTAGTGTTTGGGTCATTGTTGTGTGCGATGGTGGGGGCGGCGGTGGCAGGAGCGGCGGTGAGCTGATCATCGGTTATTCTTGTCCAGTTTCTATGCAATGGTTGGAGTTGAGGTCTGATGACGGTGGGTGTGTTGAAGGCGAAGTGAATGCATCAGTGATCTGTCCATGGGAGTTCTGTGATGTAGCTGAAGGTAGCAGACATTCCTGTAGTGAAGATGGGATTGAGGGTGTGTCCTACTGAGTGTGTTGGCTCTGTCATGATCTGTCTGAGTACTATGTTGTGGAGGTTGTCTTGGAGAGATGCGGTGTTGGGGTCTTGTAGATTCTCAAAGTGGAAGTTGAGGTCTCCCAGCAGTGTGTAGTTGGTGGCTGTGATGGCTTGTGCGAAGATGCAGTCCATGATGGAGTCGTCGAATGGAGTACGAGGTCCGGGGGAGGTGGTAGATGATGCTTCCCCTGAGGGTAGATGTCGGGCTGGTGTGTAGCTTGAAGTGTAGGAGTTCCATCAGGCTTGTGGATTCTTCTGAGTCTTTGGAGTGTTTGTTTACAGCACTTACTGGATTAGCTACACACAATTTCAAATGTATTACTTTTCATCTGCTTTTGATGCTGCCTGTGAAATAAACTGCAATATCGAAAGTTATCAGGTGAAGTTTGTCAGGAAGTGTCAAGAGTGCTAAAAAGTTAAAACTTTTAATAATCGATGAGGTGAGCATGGTCTCAACCTTAATGCTTGTCTTGTACATTTGAGAATGCAAGAGGTTCTGAGAACGAATTATGATGCCCTTTTTGGAGGAAAACATTTCATATTTTTGGGAGATCTACTGCAACTTAGACCTATAAAAGGTCAGTCTGTATTAAAAACACTGCTTTATGATAAAAGTAGGAAATCTTTTGAAAGCTTTGGAAATGTGTATATATATGCAGTTGTATTTCAAATACAAAGAATTAATAAGAAATATGCAACAAGCATCGAACATTGAATATGGAAATATTTTGAAAGAGATTAGAATAGGTGTTCTGTCAAAAGCGGTGTGTTCAAAAACTAATTTTCTTAAAAACCAGTTTCCAACAACAAAGACAACAACAGAACTAATGTTCACTTTGATACAATAAGGTGACTCTATTGTGTACCTAATACCTAAATTGCAGGAGTATGCCTCTTTCAACAAAGAATTGCTTTAATTACCGTAAGAAGAAATTTTGCAACTGAAAGCAACATATAAATTGGAAGACCTGGGTGTGACTGAGGTGCTAAATGAAAAGTTGTACATAAAACTAGATTGTTTAGAAAAATATGTCTCATGAACTACAGGATTGGAGAAATTTTTAAGTCTGTGCAAAAACTATAGGTTGATTTTGCATTAAAATGTAAATGCTGAGGAAGGATTGTTTATTGGCTCTATGAGTAAGGTTGTTGATATTATTAATATCCTCATGGGAATGAGGTAGAATGCATTGTGAATGAATTTGATCAGACTGACACAGCAAAGCAGATTGGACAGTCTAATGCAATTTTGCTTTAGAAAGATTCATGTGTTAGACAGAAACAGTTTCCAACATCTCTAGCATATGTTTTTACTATTCATAAATCACAAGGTTTAAGTTTAGGTGCAGCATTTATTAATATTGGTATTACAGTGTATAAGGAAGGCATGCAATATGTAGCTTTATCTCAAGTTAGGACATTGTCTGGTTTGTATTTGATTGCATTTGATGAGAGCAGATTAAACTCAGACTCAAGTTGTGTTACAGAATACAACTGATTAAGAAGTGCTTCTGCTCCTCATTTCAGACAGTCTCCAGTTTATGAGAAATGTTCCATCTGTCCGAAGCAGAAAGTTTCAAGGCAGTGTACAGATGGGAAGGAAACAGAGGAAGGAAGTTGTTAAGAAACAAAAATTAAAAAATATTGGAGATATTGTAGGTTATCAATTGTCCAATCCCTCTGTTGTGAACTGCTATGCTAATATTGTGATAAATTTATTTCTAGAGCTCATGATTAACCTTGGGTGTCTTGGCGCTAGCTCGATAGGAAACCCGAGACCCAAAGCTCAAAGTTTGTGGCCTGTTAACAGAATTGAAATGGACAATGTACTATGCTGCAGTTCATAGTGAACTTAATAACCAGGTATGTAAGGCTTTTGTAAAGACAAGCAGATTGTTTTCAGTAATGAGGTGGAGTGACAAGGTACTCCAGGTTCATGATGCTCTGATTACAAATCTTCCTCCTCCCCATTAACTAAGTCTGACTTTAGGGACCGTTGCATTCTTGACTGTGGATTACCACAATGTTCTTGCTTGACTGTACCATTTAAATGAATAAACTGAAATGTTGATTTTTATTACAAAATAAGGCATATGTACTGATATATTGCTTGATAAAGTTATGCATTGTAAAATTTCTTAGATTAATTTTGTAAATGGAAATACTAATTCATAGTTTTTAGTTGTTTTTTTTTACAGATGGTTGGCACGTATTGGAGTAATGTGGTTAACAAATGAATTCTTCCAGTGTTCTCCTATTAGATTAAATTGTCAGGGTGTTCCAGACTACAATTAAAAACATACACCCATTTACATGACCATACAACCACTAATACACCACTCAAACAGCTATGGACATTCACTTCTCACATATCTACACAGTCATTCAAAGACCCACTTGCAAACCCAGAAAGGCACTCAAACAGCTGGTTGTACACTGAGACACTCACTTACACAGCCACTAACACAGTCATACAAGAACATACACACCAACTTACACCTTCTCAGAGCCACTCACACACTCATCCAGCTATTCCCACAACCACCCACATACCTATATACCCACTCACAAACCAACTCACACACCTACTTACACACCCACACAAACATTTACATCCCCACCAACACAGCCACACAGTCATTCACACAGCTACTGAGACACCCATACAACTACTTACACACCCACTCAGACACCTATTCACAATCACAAACACACCCACACAAAACTATTCATGCACTCAGGCACCCACTGATACACACTCTCACAAACTCACTACTGTAGCTTCCTCACAGACTCACAAAGCCACTCACACACCCATTCACACACTCATATATCCACTCACACAACTATTCATATCCTTACCCATCTACTCACACACCCACTAAACCCTAACATGCCCAGTGCCACACCTAAACAGCCACTTACCCACCCCGCCACACACCCAATGACATAATTACACACCACCATAACCACTACAACACCCACTAGTATACTCACACAGTTACGCAGCCACTTAGACACCTATTTACACAGTCAGACACCTACTCAGACTCCCATTGACACACTTACACACATACTCAGACATCCATTCACACACTGATACCTACCTTCCACCCACTCACATATTGAAACATTCACTGATACACCCAGAAAACCATTACTGCACCTTCTCATGCACCCACAGAGCCTCTCACACAACCACTCCCACACTGAGTCAAATACTCTCACACCCACTAACACACATTCACACAAACATACCCACTAACACACCCATTTATACTGACATACCCACTCACACTCCCATTCACACAGACACACCCAGTTGCACACTCATTCACATACTCACACATTCCCTTATACACATACCAAACTACTATTGCAACTTCTGACAGATTCGCACAGTCACTTACACAAGCAGTCACATTACATTAGACCCTCACAGCCCCTCAGACAACCACTCTCACACCCATACAAACAATAACACATGCAGTCACAATGACATATATAAAGACATAAAGTGCATGTATTCAGACATTGACAAACAAACATATGTTTTTTCTTTCTTTAAACTAGACATTTGTGGGGGGGGTTCAGCCTGTATATATAGCTGGCACAGACTGTTTGCCAACAGTAATAATTATATTGCTCACTGTAAAAAATTATCCAGCCTTCAGCATCTCTAGTATTCCTACAGGTAGATTTGCTGTACTGGCACTAGGTCCACAGGAGCAATACGTTCCGCAGCAGATGTAGATGCATGCGGTCCATCCCCCTTTATCTTGGCTCTTGTGAGGTGATGAGGGTGTATGGTGCACAGGTACTTCACTGTGCTGCTGGTGCCATGCAAATATTGTCTAGTAGTCCCCATGGACAATTTCTTGTTGCAAAGGTTGTAATTTACAACCTTGTGGGAACCACCCCCTTCTCTCCAGAAGGAATGGAGAAGACTCTCTAAGTAGTGGACTCCTTCTTATTTGGGGGTTCTTTTTCAGCTTTTTCTGGTTCTCCCTCCTCTTCCTAGCTTTGTCTGTCTTCTACAGATGCCTTTTTAAAAAAATCTTTGAAAGGAGCGCCAAAAAAAAGAACAAATTCCAACTTTTATTGGTAAGGTGTGATTTTTAAAGTGACACACCCAAAGAGGAAAAAAATTGGAAGGAATTCCTTTAGAATAGGATGGCTGGTGTTTTAACCAATAAAATCCATTTGTTTCTCTGTCAGATTGGGTTCGCAGATCCCTTGCGGCACTCTGAAAATCCAGAATTATGTATTAAAAAACCTTTGAAGCTACAATTTGCACATTGGAACATATATTTTTATTTCAATTTCACTAAATCACTCACCTTGAACATCAATTTTATAGTGTCCATTTGTGTTTTTAAGTGTTGTTGAAAATCACGCTAGATCTGCAAGATTCCACTGTGAAAGCCGGAACAGGAAGTATGCATCAAGAGGGCTTGCGGGAGATCCAAATCCAAATTCAAACAACATAATATCTTGTTTTTAACATAATTCAACTTCTGTAACCTAATATTTTTTATAGGTTTTACACCTAAAATATTTGTAGATTAAAATCACTTAAATAAAATTAAGGCTAAATTAATGTTATAGTTCGATGGGTTTTATTAATATACCATTTTTTAAAACAAACTTTTCAAATTCAGTCAAAAACCCAAATGTTGCAGGCATATTACAGTTAGGAAAAGCCATTAAACACCTGTAGAAATTCACAAAAAACAAAACAAAGGTAACATGGGCAATATAGTTAGGAAATACCACTAAAAACCATAGAAATTCACAGACAAAACCAAAAGTTACAGGGATGTTATAAATAGTAAATAGCATTAAAAACCTAGAAATTCACTGAAAAAAATGAAGGTTACAGTGACATTATAGTTAGGAAATAACATTTAAAAAAATATAAATTCACTAAAAACAAATATTACAGGGACATTACAGTGAGGAAATAACATTAAAAAACAACAGAAATTAACTGAAAAAGCCAATGGTTAAAAGAAGATTAGAGTTAGGAAATAGAAATCAAAAACTTAGAAATTCACAGAAAAAAAACAAAAGTGACAGGGACGTTCTAAGTTATGTTTAGATTTTACAAACACAAAAACATAGAAATTCAACAGTTATAGTTACCTTAGCTAACTATAACTTACACCCCTTCAATGCACTGCTTATGACCTCACATATTACATCCCTCATGACATGATCAATGATATCACTGATGGCAACTCAAATTTTTTTTTACTCTAAATCTAGGACTAACAAAATTCAATATTAAACAAATTAATTTATTACATGAAATACAAATTAGGAAACATAATAATTATGATATATTTGATGACTTTACAAATAACATATCTGAAAGAATGATTTAACAACTCCCTTCATAGTAAAATGTTTTTAATTTATTTAATATGTATTAAAAGTTATGAAAATTATGTTGAGTTTCATTTAATTTAATTTAATTTTATATTAAGTTTATTATTAGGTTTTAAACAAATGAAATAATTATTTAACAAATACACATTTCTTTTAACATTATACAACATATAAGTGTTTTTAAAGTCAAAATAATTTTATCTTTTTTAATTATTTCCTATAGGGGGTTATTTTAGATTCTCACCCCATTAGTTTCTAACATAGTTTCTAACAGAGTGTGTTGTGTGCTGTGGTACATGTGAGTGGTCACACATGGTACTTGATGTCTTCCAAAAGTGGGCTGGAATACATTTACAACAGTTTTGTCACCTTTAGGGATGTAGTAACTTTAGAAATGTAGTTTCTGAATAGCAATATGCTTACTTTTTTGTGTGTCCGTGTTTGTATCAGCCTGCCCTTCTCGAAACTTCTCTTCTCTTTTCCATAAGCCCCACACATTTTGTATAAAGTATTGCCCATGTCCATCTACTGCCCCATACCAAATTACCTTTCTCTGCTCTTCTCTGTCACAAAAGATTTGTATTTCAATGTGGCTGGCAATTTTACTCTCAT
This sequence comes from Pleurodeles waltl, assembly GCF_031143425.1. Lineage (NCBI taxonomy): Eukaryota > Metazoa > Chordata > Amphibia > Caudata > Salamandridae > Pleurodeles > Pleurodeles waltl. The sequence continues at coordinate 1,516,680,778 of NC_090440.1, forward strand.
TCTACAACACATGCAAATGAAGCAGCAAAGCTATTGAGCTAGCCATGGCAGACCGGCGTCCACATGCTGCCCTGGCTAAATAAAAGCAAATCAGCCTGACATTCAAGAAACCTCGATCTTCTCAACTGGATTCCCCCAGGAAATCCTTAGAAAAATGGTTGCCAAACAGTTAATTTTACAACACATTTCCTTATTCAAATTTTGTACAACGCTGTAGGTTTTACAGGGGAATTAGTGGAATAATTCATCATTTCGGAGTGTGTGTGCCAAAGTACTTAGAAATAATATGTATCCATGGCAGCAAATCACTTATGTACCAATAAGGACTGAGGCCCTCATTACGACTTTGGCAGTTTTCGGCAAGACCGTCATGGTTAATGCCACCACCATACTGCCAGTGGTGGCGGTACAGCGACTACCATCACAAAAACAAACCGCCCAAATACAGCCACAAAACCAATACCACCAGGCCATCAGACTGTAAAATGCTGACTGACCTACCACCGGCCCTGCCACGCCAACCTCATTCCGACCACCCTATTATGAGTCATTTTACAGCACAGCTCACATGCACAGTGGTAAACTAACGGCAGTCCGCACCGCTGCAGTAGAGAAATGCACTGCCAATAGTATCCAACACCCTATTGGACAGTTTGAATACCCCACACCTGAAACACATACACACACCACACACACCTGCTCACAGCACCATATAACACCCCACACACAGCAACAATCCAGTGCGATTACCACGACCAGCCAAGATGCACACCCCATTCACAACAAACATTGCACACCTTGCACACACCACAACCCACCAGCACCCACTTCCAAACACCTCCACACCACCAATCACCCCGCACTGCACCCTACCCACATAGCACATCCCCCAACATGTCACCCATGGTTCACAGACAATGAGTTGCAGGTCATGGTGGATGAGATCATCAGAGGTGAGCCACAACTGATGGGAGTCCAGGTCAAGCAAACATCATTGATCAGGAAAATTGAGTTATGCCAGAGTATTATCGACAGGGACAATTCAGTTGGCACCTATCCATGCACAAGGGAGGATATCAGTAAGAGGTGGAATGACCTCAGGGGAATAATCCATTCCATGGCATTCAGGCACAGGATTGTCCTGAACAAGACTGGAGATGGGTCCCCACCTCCCCCCTTGACTTAACATCCTAGGAGGAGTAGGTCTTGGACCGGAGGGACTTACTGGAATTGACAGAGGGCTCAACATTGGTAAGGCAACAATACCCCCCAGGCATCAACCACTCTTAACCAGCAACCCCCAATCACCCCACGCCCCTGCCCTGCATGCCACACCACCCGTCTCCCACCATACCCACACACTCCCTGTAACCGGGCGTCCATTACCACGGTTACGAGCCATAGCCCGAGCTGATGGAATCGTGCCCCGGGGGTACGGCCGGGCGAACAGCCGAACAGGAAGGGATATCGGACCCGGATATCCGGGTCACAAGAACAGAAATATGGAGAGGAGAGAAGCGAAAGCAGTTTGGGCCTGACAAGCCAGAACGAGACTCGTGGATGGAGACAGAGTGGAGAGCGACGCCAGGAGCAGAAGGAGGAACCGAGTCCCGGGAGACCGATGAGCGCGAGACCTCGAACGACGGCTGCGGGAATCCAGAGACCAGGGGACAGCTGGGGACGGATCCAAAGACCCCCACAGAGACACCGAGGAGGAACAAAGAACGCCGCCAAGTCCCAGGAGGGGCCTGGCATACACAGGTACGATCGTACCTTAAATTAAAACTCCTACCCTAGTGGATCAGGGGTGGGAGAAAGCTTGAGGGAACTGAGGAAGGGTTGGGAGGAGGGGATTAAAAAAAGGGAAAACTATCTAACGGCACACAGGAGGGGTGGTGAAGATAACTACCCTCCTATACAATGAAAATAGAGACAGAGAGTCTACGTGCACGGTAAAGGTGGATACCCTACAAATTTAGTCCTCTCACACCCCTGCACCCTTGCCCTTCCACACCCCTACTAACCCATATAAATTCTATGAAACCAACATCTGCACTTACCTGTTTTCCCTTTCTTTCTTTTTGGGGAAACCGGTAAACCTCTTCTGGGGACGAGTTCCTGATCTTTCCCGACAACCAGCCAGATGGGGTCCTGACCACCAATCGGAATGCCCTAAAGGAGATTAATCCACATCATTAACGTTATGGGATAAAAGAAGAAGGTAAGAATAAAGACATTTTCAAAGACAATAGACAGTGAAGGCCCACTTAAATAGAGCACAAATAAAAGGAAATTGCAACCAAGCCCGGTGCCTATAGAGTTATTTACATATCCAACACGTGTGGAACAAGAACCCACTATACTCAACCCTAATGCATGGATAACTATCACAATGTGAAGAACCACAACTCCCACAATGCATGGCACCCCACACAGCAAAAATTCACTGTACCACTTCACAGTGGAACACCTGCATGGACAACCATATCACAGCCTACACCTACTGTTTGCTACATCTGCCTCCAAACACATGGCAATGCCAACCACCATTCACAACCCATATGGCACATAGAAACCATGGCACAGTCCCCATAACCAAATCAATGTCTGCAGTGCTGCAGCTGTGATTGACATCACTGGGAAGCAAATGAAGCCACTGACTGCACCACACCATGAAAATGACAACTACACATCCACATACAAACTCTCCCTCTTTCCATCCACAGGTCACCCTGCCACTGCCACCTAGCACAGGATACCAGGGTCAGACAGCCGTCCTCATGATGATAGCCCCAGTGGATGTCTGGATGGGGACAAGTTGCCTGGGCCATCTGGGGTGACTGGTCAGTCCACTCCCAGCAGCCCCACCCTGGACACACCGGACTCCCCATTCCAGGTGGCTTCCACACCTCAGACAGCCCTTCCTCATCATACCTGTGCCCCAGGCACCTCTCAATCAGAAGTGTGCCCCACAGTACAGGGGCCAGAGTCAAAGGCACACACCCCAGACAATGAAGGGCCTGGTGCCACTGGGAGTGGGCATATCATGCCATAGGCACAGGCACAGGGGGCTAGTGGCAGTGGGAGGGGATCAGTAGCCCAGCAAATGGGGCAGACACAACAACTGGGTACCCAGGAGGCCCTCACCCAAATCTTGGGTGCATACCACCAAACCCAGGACACCATGGCCCAGATCCCTGCCACTGTGAAGGAGACCCAGACGCTGCAGAGTGAATACCATCCGGAGGCTATGCAGCAGTGGCAGGGCAGACCCACAGTACCACCATGACCTCCATGGCAGGGGTGATGAAGGAACTCACCACCATCCTGCGTGAGTCCATCTCCCACCAGCAGGCCCCTTCATTAGTCACATCACTTTTGAGCCTTCCATGCCAGCGGCAGCTAATGCAAAGGAGGCCCTGCCACAGGACCCACAGGACACCAGCACCCCTACCCCTGTAGTCAACCAGACATCCTGCCGGAACTGATGTCAAGACCACCACCAGGAAGTGACCCTCTCATGGACAGTCTCGCTTGTGTGTCACTGAGGCACCCTGTTGACTGTCTACTGTAGTTTCATCCAAAACGGACTTCATCTCATGAGATTCAGAATTTGGCGTTTGCCGTGAAACGCCGATGGTGAGCCACACTTAAGCCCTGATGAAGTCCGTTTTGGATGAAACGCGTTGGCTAATGAATGTCTGAAGGATTAAAATGACCAAGGAGAATTGATTGGAGTAATAAATTGGAATATTTTCCCAAAAGACTTGGATGGATTATAATTCTTATTAACACTTACAATATTGACTACGGTGGTGCATTGACTGAATATATGGTGTTTTGTTGGGTCTTCTGATATAAATGTCACCAATGATGCACATTAAATGCACCCTGAAAACACATTTCACACGTACAATGGCAGCTGCCTGTCCTGCATGCACTGAACAGAAGAAGTGTGCTCATCCCGCCAGCATAACACGTCATGGCGGTAGGTGGTGTAAACCACTGTGCAACTCCTCATTGGTTAAATGGTTTCCTGTGGGAGACAGGAGCTAATGGTCGTTGCCGCCCGCAGTGACGGTGATGTTCTCGGTGGCTGTGACCTCCATTTCATGTGCTCATGCTCCCTTGACTCCTGACAGTCGTGCACAGAAGACCTCCACTCCATGTGCTGCTGTGTTCTGACTCTGGTAGCCAAGATGCCACATCTTGCAGGAGATAGGGCCCCAGCCTTCAACCAGGAGGAATTGGAGAAGCTAGTGGAGGGGGTTCTACTCCCATGTAGACAGTTGTATGGGGCACCAGAGCAGCAGGTGAGGCCAATGTGACTGTCCTGTCTTTGAGTGGTGTGAATGGGGATGGGGGCCTTGGGATGAGTCAGTGTGACTGAAAAATGGACATGGGTGAGGAGTCTGAGCCTATGTGGATTGATGACATGTGAGTGCAGTTGTGAGATGTGTGCTGTCCACTGCTGTCCCTGTGATGCCACTCTACATTTATTTGTCCCTCTGTCTGCATTACCCATGCAGGTCAGCACCCATCAGAAGGGGATTGCCATTGAGTGCCATTGCCAAACAATTGTGGACCCTGGGGGTCCATGCCCGGCGGAGCACCCACTGAAGAAGGAGGTGAGAGGACCTGAGACGCTGGGCCCGGAAGACCGCAGAGGCGGGTGACCCTCAGACCATGACCCCGTGATGGCCCGCATTTTGGCAGTGGCCTATTCTAAGGTGGATGGACAGCTGTAGAATGGGTACTAGATGGATTCATGTCCACTATGTGTATTAGCCAGCAGGGCAGAATTCGCATCATGGATGTGTGGTCATGCAGTCTATGAATTGAGGTGTGGTATCTGAGTTGTCACCTACTACCAAACTGTGCTAGGCAGCACATGCCAACAAGATCATAGCATGTGTAGGTGAGGGCATGTCGTGTCATGGCATGGAATCAGAAGATGTTGTAGTTACTTTGTGTGACTGTTGTGCTGGCATTGACCGATTGCACCCTGTCTCTCTCTCTCGCTCTCTCTCTCTCTCTCCCACCCACCATCCTTCCCTCTCTTCCTGTGTCTTTGTGTGCATAAGCATCATCTTGCGAAGGAGAAGGGGCACTGGCAAGTGGCGATGTTGCAGCCCACGGGACCCAGAAGGCTGATACAAGTGGAGCCGAGGGGACCAGCGGGATGGAGGGCTATTCGAGTGCCATGGGGGAGACAGGATTGACAACACCATCTTCAGATTCCTCCTCCGATGGATGCTCCCTGGCAGTGGCAGACCCATCCCAGCACTATCCTTGTTGCCATCTCCGTACCACCACCGCCCTCTCTGGGTGGGCATCTCCTTGTCCGCAGGCACCTCTGCCCCTGCCCCAATCAGCCCTGCTGCCCTCAATGAGGAGGCTATTGACCTCCTGAGGTCCATCTCTGTGGGCAGACAACCATTGTGAATGCCATCCAGAGACTGTCATCCCAGATGCAGCTGACCAATGCATTCCTGAAAGGCATTCACGGTGCACTGTCTGGCCTGCAGAGATCGTTTCAGGCTCTAGCCTCCTCCTTGACAGCAGCCAGTGTCCCTTCTTCTGTCCCCCTCCAGCTACCTGTTCCCAAACCTTCACCCATCCAAGGCACACTTACTGACCTACATGCATCCACATCAACAGACACAGTACGCAAGGACAGACACATGCACCACAAGTGCCACCACTGCCATGCACACGCACAATATTCAGGTGCAGACAAGAAAACATCCATTCCCTTCACCGACTCCTTCACCACCTCCGCCCTCACAGTCATGACACCACTCACACCAGCAGTCAGCACCTCATCAATCACAGATCCTGCCACATGTGCCCTCACTTGCACCGTCACCACAATAATACACCCCTATACATGCACCCCATAAACCACATGCACACATACCACGACAATCAACACTCCCACATGCAGCACATCCACCCTACCTGCAGACACCACCCCAACATACACTCACACACACCCCCTCTTCCATCTCCCTGCATCTCCTCCACCCCTCCTTCCAGTACATCTAAACGCCCACACTCACCCACCCAAAACTCACGCAGAACACTCATGGCACACCCACGCACCTGCACCCAAGACACCTCCACGTACACACCTCTCAACCATACCCTCTCCCTCCACACCAAAATTTCCTTTCCATGACCTACCTTGTGCCTCTAAGAAACATTTCCTGGCAGAGTTTTCCCTGTTCCCCACCTCTGGCCCAGTCTGTGTTCCCCCCAGTGCCTCCACTGGTCACCGCCATGCCCCTTCCCCACCTAAGATGTCCACCCCTAGCAAGACACTGTTACCCCTCCCACAGCCAAGGCCAAGCCCACTCCCTCCACTTCCAGGGCCGGGCCCAAAACCGCCCTCTGCTCCTGGCTTAACTACCACTGTCCAGGGGCAAGCCTAAGGACCCCAATCCAAACCCTAACCCAAAGGACTCTCCCTCCAAACCCAGCCCAAAGGACCCCCACTCCAAACCCAACCCCCCGACCCCTGAGGTGCCTGCATGGCTCATTAATACCCCTGCCCTGTATAGCCCAGCACTTTACGGACAGGACTCAGGTTGGGGCCTCATTTAGTGCCCTGTGTTGTGGGGGCACAATGGACAATTTTGGACTGGCCCTTGGGCCTCAATGCACATAGTTTTAATGGTTTTAAATTATGTATTATATCTCCACCTCTGTCCGTTGGCGTAGATGGAGTCAACCTTGTCCTGGCTTTCTATCTGCGGTATGTGTCATAGTTACACGATTTGGCATGTGTGTTTGTGTGTATTTGTGTGTTGATATTGGTGTTTGTTTCTGTGTGTGGGCATGGCTTGCCGTGCCATGTGTGTGTGTTGTGTGTGTGTACTAATGTCCTTCCCTCTAGTGTGTTCTAGGCTGGTATAATTATGATTAGTGTATTGGTCGGCATAGCTGGGCCTGGAAGTATATAGCCAGCAGGGGTTTTTGGAAGACCTGCAATTTGTGTGCCATCGCGCCTACGACATGCCTGTGTTCCCAAAGGTGAGTGTTCCATTTTATGTTGTTTGTTTCTGCCATGCTTTCCGTGGCGGTGAGACCGCCCCAGAAATCCTGGTGGTGTGCAGCCTCATAATATAGACGTGGGAAACTGCCTGACCACCAGCCTGGAGATGCGTGCCGCTGGGTGCTCTGGTCTGTCCACACTGGTGGTTTGGAAAGAAACCTGGCTGTGTTCTGGAGTTGCCTTCACCCGACTTGTGATATGGCGGGCTTCACCGCCGAGCCCATAACGGTCCAACCGCCATCTTCACTGCATCGGTCCACTGACCACCATACTAGTAACAAGGGCCTCAGTATGCCTCACATTGACATGAAGCATGGAAAAACAGTAGATACTATTGATGCACAAGTAACGTGTGGTTAGAGAAGGAGCACTGTGTACATAGTAGTCAACCTGTTCAACGGTGCACAGGGCTATGGTCTGCTGTAGCAGTAGATTACTTGCTTACATGTGATTTTGGTGTCACACCAAACAAACCTGAAAATGGCTCCAGCTCATAGGAGCTGCAGTGAATGACCAGGTGGCCATTTTGACAATGCTGCTGTCTTACAAATTAATTGTTTTAATGAAAGGTCTCAGTAAATTAGTGATAGGGTCTTAGGTGAATTACCAACATTGTGGGAAGAAGACTTAAGTTGTGGGATATTGCATGCTTGTGAAAGGATCCGATATCAGTTGGGTGCAGTCTCTTAAGACTTCTGTAGGTAGATGGTAACTACTCGGCACCAGAGAGCATGTGGTGATGAGGGGACTATTATTTCCAAACAACTACTTAACATGTAGCAGGCTAAGCAACTAGAAGATGGGTATTCAGGGCAGTAGCCAGCGTATGCCTCACTATCTAAGATAGAGATGGCCTGGTTTTCAGAAAGGTGTCACAAAAGCCCAGACAGGCACCAAATGAACATTCCTGGCACTGCCTCTGCCTGCAAAACCCTAAGAAAGGGCATGCTAATGTGGTTTCTGTGTAGGGGTGTCACGGTAGCATCTTTCAGAATCTGAATACACAAAAAGGTTGTGGCATTTCTACCAGATTCCTGGGAACTAAGGCAATTAAATGCACAGACATCAACAAAAGCACTCATACATATCAAGAAGAGGCAAACCTCAAGGACTCAAAGCTGTAGCTGTGAGACAGACATGCAAAAAATAACAATCAAACCTAAGGGACAGAAATTCAAAACTAAGAGGAAGCACCGGGAAAAGCAAGCTACGAACACAGCAATGAAAGTTTCAGCTGGCTAGACCTATTTTAACAAGCCAATGGGCACACCTCTGTAATATGTTTGTTTCTAACTTTCTAGGTATCACTACTTTTATTCAGGTTCTGCTTGTTAGTAATAATATGGGTTGTTATATTAATACATAGGTGGTCATTACAACCCTGGCGGACGGTGTTAAAGCGGCGGTAAGACCGGCAACAGGCCGGTGGTAAACAAATAGCAATTACGACCGTGGCGGAAACCGCCAACAAAGACAGCCACTTTAACACTCCGACCGCCACGGTGGTACAAGCAAACAGCGCGGCGGTCACCGCCAACAGACAGGCGGAAGACAATGTACCGCCCACACTATTATGACAGGCCAATCCGCCACCTTTTCCGGGGCGGATACACCGTGGATAAAAACACAACGGAAACAAGAATTTCGAAGGGAAAACGATCACCTCTACACACTCCACGAGGAACGAGGACACCATGGAACCGGAACTCCAAATCCTACCTGCGATACTCTTCCTGCTCCTCTACCAGGAGCACAAACGCCAGCGGTGAAGACCACAGTGAGTACTGCACCTATGACACGTGGGGGGAGGGAAAAATCAGGGACACACACGCAACACACCGACCCTCACCCACTAGAACACACACACTAATGCATATCAATACATCACAGTTACAAACCCCAAACCCCCCGGAGGAATGCAAAGACCAAAGAAAATGAGTGTAACTATCGGAGTATATTACAAATAAGTAGGCAGAAATATATATATACACCATTAACAACATATATAAAAGGCATAGTAGTCCAGGTACTGCACAAAGAAAGTCCGTAGAACACTGGGACCACACGGTATGGGCAAGGCCCACACAAGATCCCCGACCATGACAGAGAGAACACTGCAGGGGCATCAGACAACAAGAAAACAGGCACCTCAGGGGGAGGGAAAGGGGGGGCACCTAAGCCGCTTGAGTGCACGACACCAAATCCACGAGGGGGCCACATGCCCACTGTTCAATCCTGGGGAGTGCAAAGCCAGAGTCTCTCAAGTCTCTACAGTGGGTGGGTTGCCCACTGTTCAATCCTGGGGAGTGCAAAGCCACAGTCTCTCAAGTCTCTACAGTGGGTGGTTTGCCCACTGCCATATCCGGGGGAGTGCAAAGCCACAGTCTCTCAAGTCTCTACAGTGGGTGGGTTGCCCACTGCCATATCCTGGGGAGTGCAAAGCCACAGTCTTTCAAGTCTCTACAGTGGGTGGCTTGCCCACTGCCATATCCTGGGGAGTGCAAAGCCACAGTCTCTCAAGTCTCTACAGTGGGTGGCTTGCCCACTGCCATATCCTGGGGAGTGCAAAGCCACAGTCTCTCAAGTGGATAACAGTCTCCACTGGTTCTGGAGGGGGCATGGTGCCCAGAGATCTTCATCCTGTGAAGGACAGAGGTAGTGGATGATGTCTCCACTGGTTCTGGAGGGGGACTGGTGCCCAGAGTGCTTCATCCTGTGAAGGACAGAGGTAGTGGATGGATGTCTCCACTGCTTCTGGAGGGGGACTGGTGCCCAGAGTGCTTCATCCTGTGAAGGACAGAGGTAGTGGATGGATGTCTCCACTGGTTCTGGAGGGGGACTGATGCCCAGAGTTCATCACTCACCCCGTGACAAACCCAGTTGCGGCAGTGCCCCTGCCGCTCATGGGCTAGCGGTGCTTGATTTGGCAGTGCCCTGTTCAGCAGTGCTTGTCCTGGCGGTCCTTTATGGCCCAGCGGGGCTGGTGCTGGCGGTCCTTCATGGATCAGCGGGGCTGGTGCTGGCGGTCCTTCATGGATTAGCGGGCTGGTGCTGGCGGTGGCCTCCTGGGCAGCTGGGCTGGGGCTGGCGGTGGCCTCCTGGGCAGCTGTGCTGGGGCTGGCCTCCTGGGCAGCTTGGCTGGGGCTGGCGGTGGCCTCCTGAGCAGCTGTGCTGGGGCTGGCGGTAGCCTCCTGGGCAGCTGTGCTGGGGCTGGCGGTGGCCTCCTGGGCAGCTGGGCTGGCGGTGGCCTCCTGGGCAGCGGGGATGATGGCGGTCTTCTCCGTCGTGCAGCTCTTCCCAGACTTGCAGGGTTTCTTGTGGCCCTTTCCCACCTTGGAAGGTGTCACAGCTGACTCCACACTCCCAACGGGACCCCTGGGAGCGGCCTTGGTGGCTGAAGTCTACCCCCTCTCCCGCCGGGCACTGGCCAACTTCTGATGCTTCACAGGTGGGGGACTGTCTGTGCTGTGGCTCCGTGCCACACTGGCTGTCCTGGTCGCCGGTGCACTCCACATACCGGTGACTACAGGCACCACTGGTCCCGGAGATGTTGTGGCTGAGGTGCTACTTCGGGACCTATGAGATGGACGGGGTGGGGGAGGTGTGGGAAAAAGGTCAAGGCTGGACAAGAAAGGTTATTTGGACACACTGGGATCGGTAGCTGGACAGGGTTTGGGAGTGGAGGAGGAGGTGGTGGTAGTAGGAGGTGTACGTTTGGTGACTTTGGGTGCAGGTGCATGCGCTGGAGGCTGTTGTGAGGTGGATGGCTGTTGGGTGGGTGTGTGCCTGCGTTTGTGTATCTTGGGAGGGGGCGTCACAGACACACTGGGAGAGGACACAGGGGACGTGTGAAGGGAAGTGGGGGTGGTGAGTGCACGTGAGCGGGGTGTGCTGGTGGGGGTGCTGGTGAGGGACGTAGTGGCTGTAGAGGTAGTGCATGCAGGTGTGAGTGTAGATGAGACTGGGAGGGAGGAGGGAGACGACGAGGAGGGGGACACAATGGAGGCAGTGGATGTTGGTGTGTCTGCATGTGTGTGTTGCTTGCGTGAGTGCCTGTGGGATGTGTGGTGCTTATGTTTGCCTGAGCTTCCCTTGTGTGGTGAGGTGTGTGCAGGCTGGTCTGATGGTGTGCTTGGGATAGGCAGAGGTACAGGAGATTGGGTCTGGGTGGAGGAAGTTGGAGGGGGGAGGCTAGAGACGGGGAGAATGGCTGCCATCAGTGCTGAGGCCAGAGTTTGAAAAGCTCGGTGAAGGGCCGTCTGACCAGAATGAATGCTCTCCAGGAATGCATTAGTTTGTTGCAACTGCCTTTCTACACCCTGGATGGCATTCAAAATGGTAGACTGACCAACAGTGAGGGACCTGAGGAGGTCAAGGCCTCCTCACTGAGGGCAGCAGGGGTGACTGGGGCAGGGCCTGAGGTCCCTGGGGCAAAGGTGATGCCCACCCTCCTGGGTGAGCGGGCATGGGGCGAAGGCTGAGTGGCGGCTGGGAGGGCGGTGCTGGTAGGCGGGGTGGCAGCTGTACCCGTAGATGCGGGGGGCACAGATGTTGCCACCACCACAAGGGAGCTCCCACCAGAGGACGAGTCCGTGTCGCTGGTGTCAGCTCCTGTCCCCGCCGTGCAGCTCCCCTCGCCCTCCGTCCCACTGGTGAATTCCGAGTCCGTAATCTCGCCCTCCAGGGCCATGTGGGATGCAGCTCCCTTGTGTTCCGGTGCCACTGCTCCTCCCCCTGATGATGCTAATGCACACAATAACAGGGAGACCACAAAAAGGGGGGGGAACGACAGAAGAAAGACATGTTGAGTGCATGGATTACCGCTACCATTGGCGGAGAAGACAGATACAGAAGCCCCCTTCACTACGCCGTGCTCTTGGGCTCCACTGTTCAATTCCTGGGAAATGGCATACAAGGCTATGGATGCCATCTGCACACATAGATGACACAGCGGCATGAATAGCTGTACTTGGCACTCTACAGAGGTGGGCTGGGGTGCCACATGGCCTGCCTTACGGAGGGGCCTTGCCTACGGAACTCGCCCTGGCCTAGGGAAACCCACAGCCCTCCTCCCCCACCCAGACAACCCCACTGCGCGCAAAGTCAGCAGAATGAGAGTGTACTCACCCCCTTGCGTCTGCTGTGATGCCCTCAAGCGCCCATCCAACTCTGGGTAGGCCACCGCCAGGATCCTGAACATCAGGGGGGTCATGGTGCGACGGGCAGCCCTCCCACGTTGGGAGGCCATCCCCAGCTGAGCCTCCGCCGTCTTCTTGCCTCACTGGCGAATGTCCTCCCATCTTTTACGGCAGTGGGTGCTCCGTCTGTGGTAGACCTCCAGGATCCGGACATCCTTGGTGATGGCACACCAAATGTCTTTCTTCTGGTGGGCGCTGACCTCCATGAAATGTACAGGGGAAGAAGAGAAGTCATTACCAACTGCACCGTCAAAGTGATTGGCCCCCATCCCTACCCTTGCCATGTGGCACATGCATTCACCGTCTTTCATGCATGTAGCACTCTGCCCCCTTCCTTCTTACATCCAGCCCTCTCCACACAGGCATAGCCCATTCAACATGCTTCCTGTGTACTTACCTGTTTGTGTGGAGGACCGTAGAGTAGCGTGTACTGGGGGAGGACCCCATCCACGAGCTTCTTCAACTCCTCCGATGTGAAGGCAGGTGCCCTTTCCCCAGACGCACGAGCCATTGTCTCTTCCAGACCGAGGTCACAGCACCACTTGCAGTGTAGGTCCTCTCCTGTCGAAGATCAGGTATCGAGTGATTGGCGTACATCGTCATTGACTCCTGGGACCCATAGGGTCCAATGTTAACTAATGCAGCATTGCGCTGCGGTCTTCGACCGCCTACCACGATGGTGTACAACGCCAGTGCAGTTACCTCACATCCCATTGTCCCACTTTACATGTCAGGCAGCCGCCATTTCAGGGGCCCACATGGCTTCATTTTCAACTGCGTCACACATACCTAGGCCTAGTCTCAGCACACATACAGGCCACCTTTTGTGTATGATTGGTGTTCTGGGTAAACTGTGGGTATGTACCTCTGAGTTGTTTGACTCTGTGCTTGCTGTTGTCCTTCATAGGCACCGTCCGCTGGGACATGTGAGGAGATGGCGGCATCCTCCGGTGTACCGACTGTTGGTGGACCTGTCGACAATGGAAGAGCGACATTTGATAATCACCTACAGGCTTGACCATGCCACAATCCAAGAACTGTGTACCCAGTTGGAGCCAGACCTGATGTCAGCAATCCGCCATCCCACAGGAATCCCCCCTCAAGTGCAGGTGCTGTCAGTGCTCCATTTCCTTGCAAGTGGCTCTTTTCAAACAACTGTGGCCATGGCATCAGGGATGTCCCAGCCTATGTTTTCCAACGTATTGTCCAGAGTGTTGTCTGCCCTTCTGAAACACATGCGGAGCTACATCGTTTTCCCTCAGGTGGAGGATTTGCCTATAGTGAAAGGTGATTTCTATGCCCTGGGACATATCCCCAACATCATAGGTGCCATTGATGGTACCCATGTGGCTTTGGTCCCCCTCACAGGAGTGAACAGGTGTACAGAAACCGGATGAGTTATCATTCTATGAATGTACGGATGGTATGTTTGGCAGACCAGTACATCTCCCATGTGAATGCCATGTTCCCTGGCTCAGTGCATGACGCCTACATCCTGCGGAACAGCAGCATCCCTTATGTGATGGGCTAACTCCAGAGGCACCGTGTGTGGCTAATAGGTGAGCACCTGGAAGCAAGTCAGTGGGAATGGTTGTCTGGGGTTATCCCTCCAGGTTAGTGTGTGTCTAACAGTTGCCCCTCACCATTTGCAGGTGACTCTGGTTACCCCAACCTGTCTTGGCTACTGACCTCAGTGAGGAATCCCAGGACCAGAGCAGAGGAACGCTACAATGAGGACCATGGGCGAACTAGGAGGGTGATCGAGCGGACCTTCGGCCTCCTGAAGGCCAGGTTCAGGTGCCTCCATATGACAGGTGGATCCCTATTGTACACACCAAAGAAGGTGTGCCAGATCATTGTGGCATGCTGTATGCTTCACAACTTGGCTTTGCGACGCCAGGTGCCTTTTCTGCAGGAGGATGGTCCAGATGGCGGTGTTGTTGCAGCTGTGGAGCCTGTGGACAGTGATGAGGAGGAAGCAGAGGAAGAAGACATGCACAACAGGGACTCAGTGATCCAGCAATATTTCCAGTGAGACACAGGTAAGAATACAATCCTGCCTAGTACATGTACTTTAACACTACTACCTCTCTCCTGTCTGTCGTTTTCACCCAGTGTATGGTCACTGAGTTGTCACTTTCCCTTGCGGTTTCACAGATGTGGGTCCCACTGTGTGACATCGGCTTGGATTCCTCATGGACTATAGCTGTGTGACATAGGTATGTTGACATTACTATTTAAAAAACATTTTGTCACTGTAATTGCTAATACACTATTTCGAAATCACAGAAGAATAATTGTTTTTTTTTTTTTTTTTAAGAAAATTATTAATTATGGAAAAATTATTTAAAAAATAAGTGCCTTTCAAAATCGTTTTTTAATATTTATAAAGCCTAATACCTATACTATGACCTCCTAGCATTAAAATTTAATTTAAGTTATGAAGCACCGCTAAAATGACATTTGTATGTGCAATTTTCCCTTGGCGCAGGAGCAAACCAGCTCATTTCTATAAAGTATAAGTTAATATTTTCAATGGCTGACTCATGGATTGTGTAATAGACATTCTGGTAATGCATATTATGCAAGAAAATTGTAGGATATTGATTTTTAATGCCTAAAATATCAAAGTCGATTTTGGGCAAAAGCACTGTTTAAACTGCATTTTCTTTCATTCAGAGTACTTTTTAAAGTGTCTCAGGCTTCAGTAAATGCATACATTTAGGTTTGATATATATTTGCAGGTTGTGCCTTCTTATGATTCAATGAGTCAATGTGCCAGTACAAAGGCTTGTTTTAATATCGAGGTTGAAGGTTCTAACTTCAGCTGGGCCTACTGAGACGTTCATTCATTCGAGGTTGATGAAATATGTACCATTGCATGGGATTGCAACAAGCATTTATTCTAACAACTGGTATGTGTGTTATTAAGGTTTGTGCATTATTCACAGTAAATGTAGTTTAATAATCTGGAAATAGAGATAAAAAATTTTAGCGCCTAAAAAGGAATTTTTATTTTTATTTTTATTTAAATAGAGTGAATTATTGCAGGTTAGAAGGAAAACAGGAAGGCCTACTGTCTTTGACAGATTCAGAGTGGCAGAAGCTAGGAGAGCTACAGAGGCTGGCTCAAGTCACGCTGCTGAGATGCTATCTTTAGTTTTCCCATAAACAATGGAGGAGGCTGTCATGTTGACACTTGTGACCTTTTAAATTAGGGCCTTGTCTGCGTGAAATGCAGAATGACCCTACAAGCCTCTAAAAGTGGGATTTCTGGTTTCTCCAGAAGAACATCAATACAATTAAAGAACTTAATTCCAAAGGGAAAATATAAAAAAAAGGGGTTTCTTCGAAAGTCCCAACATCATGTTAAATGCTCTGCAGAACTGATACATTTGTGTCTCCGCTCTAAAAAAATTAAATGATGCCTGCTGGTTGCTTTTATTTGACAGAAAACAAAGTGTTGCATTAAGTCTTAGACAGAAAATAAGATGCAGCCCTTTTCTAAAATTTTGAAGGCTACATGCCTTAATGAGAACGATTAACCAATTAAGACTTATTTTTCACAGTGGAAATTGTAGGTGCCAAATTAATATGGAGTGTCAGTGTAAAAATGTTTACTTTTAGGAAGGTAAAACTAAGGTGGCTTGATGTTGCGAAGTAACTGACAAGAGGGTAACAGTTAAGTAATGGAAATTTATTTTCATGTATTTGGTCCTATCATGAATTGTTCTTGCTGGTCTTGTATGTTAGAAGAGAAACAGTAAAGTTATATTTGACAGCAGATTTCCATTGCCTGGTGATCTACTGTCAAAAGGAGGGTAAGGATTTTAAACCTGACAAATTAAACAGGCCCAAATATTGGGTTTTGGGCTGCAGGTTTACAGTGCATAAAGTACATGACATGGTGTTGTGTGTCACCGCTTATTCACACATGCTATTGTTTTGTCTATGCTTTTTGTGCTTGATACACAGCAAGTATATCTGATGGCTTGACGTTTTGTGCGTTTTTATTATTTTTTATTTGTTTTTTGCATGTTTGTTGCTGCTTTTGATACTATTACAAGCTCCCCTGTGTTGTGAGGGGATGGTCATGACGATGCCCATCGCTACGCAACAGTTGGTTGAACTTGTTCTGGTTACTAAATTCCACAGATAATGATATTTCATGCTGTGAACATAAAAGACAACACTTCACCAGTGCATGTCTATTTGGCTATAATGGTATTGAAGGAAAATAAAAAGAGATATACAGGATCAAAGTGTGTCACCTGCAGTTAGTCACGTTACTGCCCCTTCCCTTAAAGGAACAGGCAGCCCTACATTTATGTAGCCTTGATTGGACCTAAGGATGAAATTATAGATCTGTGACTCAAGGTGGCCTAATTTCTATATTACATTAGTTAATGATGTTCTGTTTCCTAAGTAGCATATGGCTTTCGTTCCTTAAAAGAAAACCAGGTTTTCATTTTTTCCTGAAGAAGGAACTGAAACATTAGCTAGGAGTACCGCATATGGTGTAGTCGCCAACGGTAGAGTTAAAATGTGTGTAACTTTGGCCTTTGTGTATCACCCGTACTCTCGGTGTTGTGTCACATGCCTGACTATCACCCAAATAATTTTTTTTCTTTTGTTACTTCCCCTGACCAATGTCGCATCATGCTTAGTTATTGAGATTTTAGCTATGTCCTAGTCCCATTTCTCTTTTTCAAATTCCTTTCACCAGTCAGACCTTTTATTATTATTGATGTATTGTTCAGGTTCACATTTCCAGACTGCAGTGATGTACCAGGGACCCCCATGTTATGTATAATTCCCTTTGGTATGACCAGACTGGTTTTCAAGAATTTGCCTTAGGCCTGCTTCAATGTTTTCCAGCCTGACTGTCAGGGCAGCGATAGACTGGTTAACTGACTCAATATTATAGTAAGACAAGTTTTCCATCTCAATAGGAGATATCTTATGTTTACCTTTTTGAACATGACGAATTTTCAATGTCTATTTTAATTTGGTTTTCGGTTCCCTTCAGTTCCTGCTACTTAAATTTTTGGTGGGATCAGATGTGTCCTAATCATGCAAATATCAGGACGCTCTAGTTCTTGTCTTTTTGTTTGCACATTTGACTATTAGCCTGTGTATTGCATAGTGCACCTGATGCACAGTTTTTAAAGGAAGGTTTCTACATGTCCCTGATAATCGGTATCATGTGATTTCTCTATTGAGATGTTCTAAGATAAGGAGGAACACCTAGACTTAATCATTGAAGAAAATATGTGTTTACCCCATTAGACAATGCCACTGTGTGAGGAAATCCATTCAGATAGAATTCTCATGTAGCTATAGATGGCAGAGAATAATGGAGAGAACGCAATTAAAGATGCTAGAGACCCTGTTTTGCCCTTCTGCCTTTGTCTTTGTATTTTATGCCCATGGTGTATGGCTACTCCTTTGAAGATTGCAGACCACCTGCTTGCAGTCCCCTTGTTAAAAACCATGAACTGTTTTTGTACTAAATTGAAGGGAACTAACAACTGTGGCACATTTCCTACGTCACTAGATTCTGCGGGTATCAAGTCATAATAACCTGCAGGACATTGATTTAAGCCTAATTCCCATCAGTGACAGCTACAGATGAAAGACGGACGTTTTGGCCCTACAGTCTCAGCACCCAGAAAGTAGCAAAGCTGGACAGTGATCGCCAGCGCATGGTATCGTACTTGCTCCATCAGACGGCGTTGGACATCACAAAACCAAAGTTTCAGTGTAAAAGAGCTAAAGAGAAGGATTCCTGTTGTTGATGGCAGAGCTGTTTTGAGGTTTCATTTCTCTACCTGTCATGTGCTGGTAACCTCTGACAGTGTGCAATCCCTTGAGCCCCTTGGCCTGAGTTTTGGCCACACACCCCCTTTTCTTTGCTCCAACGGAAGAAGGGCAGTGCACCGGAGATTTCAAGTTTGGAAAAAGGCACTATATTGTGGTGCCCATGAAAGAGCAGCTTGAGCGTCCTCTGACACTAAATAATGAGTGTTGGAGTCTGAAAGTGCTGCTGAGCTTGAGCTATTTCCCAATTAATGGTGCTTGGGTCTGCACGAGATGATTTGTGCCCTTGATCAATGAAGAGCACATTGTTTGTAGTGTCTGCCACAGAGGAGAGACACTGGTGCATTGCTTTAAGACATTGAGACTTTCGAGTGAGCTGTGGGTGTTTGCCAGGAGGGCACTCCAACTAAGCAGTACTTTTCTCACGAAGAGGCCTGAATTGAGAGGCCCATGCGAAAGAAAACAACAAAAGAAAATTTGATGGACAGAGAGGCTTTTTGAACGGACTCTGGGCATAGTTGGTTTCACAAGAGGTTTCCGTGTGATTGTATAGACTAGGTGTTAGGAGACTGATTGTTTTGCTGGCATTGTTTTAAAGTACTTTTCTGTTTAGTAAAAGCAGAATAAAGTCCATTTTCTGTGGAAAGAGTACCCCCCTTTTCACCTTAGAGCATTGATGAGAGTCACCACTGTTCCACCTGAACATACAAAAATTACTGAAATGCAGAGGAGCCCTACAAATGCTACTAGATAATTTTAGGATTTGCTTTTTGGTTAGGGTTGTGAAAAATTATTATTTCATTTGTAATAGTGGTCACTACTTTCTCCTGTTGTCTATATGTTCTTAATAACGTGTTTTCTAGTGTCTTTTAAACATGACGTTGTCATTTATGGGTGGGATTGTTTTTCTCTACTCAATTGACTTCTGCACCCACTTCCCAACCTATGTCTTTTCCTACTATTGTTTCTTTGCACTCTTTTCACCCTTTTCCTGAACATGAGCAGGTTAGAAGATCAGAATTCGTAAGCAATTCTTTTGTACAGCTTCTGCATCAACACTAGTTAGTAGTGAACATCACTAATTGTTGGGTGTGTGATCTTATGCCACCTACTGCAGATAGAGGTATTCCTTATTTTGTCCTGCCATATGTGGCCTTTTGTGCTACTTCATGTTCGAGGAGACCTGTCCAGAGAGAGTTACCAAGTACTAGAATTTTGCTCCAGCAACATCTCCATGGCCTTATAAACATAGACCTGGACTCAGATTAGCATGAGAATAGGTTTATTGCCTATGTAAGGGCAAAAGGAGGGTTTGTGGTTCTAAAAATTCTTGACCCATGTAATTTACTTTGTCACAGCAGTACGATTTTAGTATCAAAAGACCGATAATGACTAGTACACTAAGCATGAGCATTTTCGCTCAATTCCAGCAGCGTTTTCACCTCGAAATCGCCATTTTCGTCCTGCACTCGTGGCTCCCATTTTATACACGCCAGCCATTTTTAAAAGTTGACCTTACATAGGCTTATAATACAGTCAGATTTCATTCCAAGGACACATACACCTTGATTGACTTTTCTCTGACCTGGGCAAGCTGGAACCATTGCCTCAGGCCAAACCTGTTTGGTCAGTCCCTCTCCCAGTGGCCGAATCAGATAGCATCAAGGCACACCATGCCATAAAACCCTTATTATCGCTCACACACCCTGCCTAATCTTGCTCACACCTGCACCTGCTCTTCTTCTTACTTTACGAGGGGGAGGTGCCCGTTTTTATTGGGGGTCCACACTTATCTGATGTAAAATACTAGGCCTTGCCGGGTAATTTATTATGGGTTGGATGACATGAAATATGAGGTTTCATCATGACACTGTTTTTTCCTTTGTAGTGAAAACATGTGAATGACCAACCAAAATGTCAAGAATGTTTGCCTGAAGCTTAAAAAACTGTATATAAGGAAACCTGACTTTGCATTGAAACACTGTCTCCTGAGAACATACAAACCGTGCTGTTGTACTTCTAGGACGCTTGTCACTTGGTTGCAGCCAATAAATTCGATCTTTGACTTCACCTAGAAGACTCTGAGTTTCTGTGGTCTGAATCAGGAAAGTACCCGAGGTCTTTGGGTGTACCCTGGCACCGCTGGGTTACCGGATCAGTACCGGTTCTGAAAAACCCAGTACCTCAGTGTGTTTATTTAAATGCTCAAAATTGGAGGGGGTAGTGAAATGGTGAGGGGTGATGGCAGAGGAGTGCCCATGGCAGAGTCCAGTCTATTAGTCTCACAGGTGCATTGCCCATATGGGCATAGGAAGTGGAGCTGGGGCAGTTTAATTATGGACAGGGTGACAAAATGAGACAGTATGATGACAATCAGGGTGGTCTCATTTCTTGGTGGGGGTCTTGGCATCATTCTCTGTCTTGTTCCTGGATCTCAGGGACCGTTTGTGGGGTGGTTCTCCCTCTGCAGGGGGTGGGGTGCTGGTGTGGTGGTCCTGTCCACTAGTGCCGGCGGAGGTGGTGGGCAGTTCATCGTCCATGCTAGTGTCAGGGGCCCTTGTAGTGCCACAGTGTCCCTCCTGGTGTTGAGTAGTTCCTTCAGCACCCCTACGATGGTGCCCAGGGTGGAGCTGATGGTTCTGAGTTCCTTCCTGAAGCCCATATAATGTTCCTCCTGCATGCGCTGGGTATCCTGAAACTTGGCCAGTACCGTTGCCATTGTCTCCTGGGAGTGGAGGTAGGCTCCCGTGATGGAGGAGAGGGCCTCGTGGAGAGTGGGTTCCCTTGGCCTGTCCGCCCCCTGTCGCACGGCAGCCCTCCCAGTTCCCCTGTGTTCCAGTGCCTCCGTCCCCTGGACCGTGTGCCCACTACCACTGCCCCCAGGTCCCTGTTGTTGTTGGGGTGGTGGGTTATCCAGGGTTCCCTGTAGTGGTGGACACACAGCTGATTGACATGTCCTAGGGATGGAGGTATGGGCCCGCTGTGTGGGTGCTGTGCTGGTGTTTCCAGAGGGGAGAAGGTCTGTGGTGGCCTGTGCCTGTGTGAGGGGAACCGACTGTCCAGAGGTCCCCGATGGTCTGGACTGGTCATCTAGATCCAGTTGGACAGAGTTGCTGTCATCACTGTGGGCCTCTTCTGTTGGTGGTGTGGACATGTGTGGACCCTCCTGTCCCTGTCCTGCAGGGGTATAAAAGGATGTTTATTAAATCTGTGTGTGTAATGGTGTGCAATGGGTGGGTGACCGTGTACCCCAGTGCTAGCATTCCTGTATGGGAGCTTGTGTGATGATTGTTTAGGGGGGTGTATGGGTATGTGTAGTGGACATGCTTTGGTGATGGGTGTCCATGCTTTGTTGTTGCATTCAGGGCTTGGTGTTGGGATGTGTGGTTTGTGATGTTGGGACATTTGTGAGGAGTTGGGGTGCTGGGGGTGAGGGTGAGGGTGGGGGTATGTGAAAGCATGCAGGTAGGGTGGGGGATGTAATAGTAAAGCTTTGACTTACCAGAGTCCATTCCTCCACTTACTCCTGCGAGGTCCTCAGGATG
Source organism: Pleurodeles waltl (assembly GCF_031143425.1). Classification (NCBI taxonomy): domain Eukaryota; kingdom Metazoa; phylum Chordata; class Amphibia; order Caudata; family Salamandridae; genus Pleurodeles; species Pleurodeles waltl. The sequence goes on from NC_090440.1 coordinate 1,516,702,398, forward strand.
CAGAATCGCCAAGACCTGCTCCTCCCATGTTGTTAGTTGTGGGGGAGGAGGTGGGGGTCCGCCGCCAGTCCGCTGAACCGCCAGGCGGTGTCTTGAGACCACAGAACGCACCTTCCCCCGTAGGTCGTTCCACCTCTTCCTGATGTCCTCCCGATTTCTTGGTTGCTGTCCCACTGCGTTGACCCTGTCCACTATTCTTCGCCATAGTCCCATCTTCCTAGCTATGGAGGTGTGCTGCACCTGTGATCCGAATAGCTGTGGCTCTCCCCAGACAAAATCCTTCACCATGACTCTGAGCTCCTCCTCCAAGAACCTGGGGTGTCTTTGCCATGCCATGGGGTGGTGTAGGCGATTTGTGGGGTGGAGTGCGTGGTGATAAGTGTGGTGATATGTAGTGGTGTGTTGTGTGAGGTGCGTGGAAGTTGTGTGGGTGATGGTGTTGTGTGCCTGTGGATGCTGTTGTTTTTGCTGGTGGTGTCTCTCTCTGGCCTTCTTTCGGAATTGTTTGTCGTGGGGGTTTGTGGGTGATGTGGGTGTGTGTTTTATATTGTAATGGGTGAGTGGGAGTGGTGTGTGTATGTGTATCAGGGGTGTGTATTTAGAATTGTCCAATGTGGCTGTGCTTTGTAAGAGTGTGTGTATTTTGAGCGTGGCGTTTGTACCGCCAATGGAATACCACGGTTGAAAGACCGCCGCGTGGATTCGTGTGTTGTGATAGTGTGGGCGTATTTCTGTTGGGGTGACGGTGTCGGTTTTGTTTTTGCCAGTTTATCACTGACCTTTGGTGTGGCGGACTTGTATGGGTGTCTGACTTTTGGCGGATTCCGGGATGTGGGTCATAATAGCTGTGGCAGAATTCCGCGGCGGTGTGTTGGCGGTCTTCTGCACGGCAGTAAGCGCCTTTTACCGCCAATGTTGTAATGACCGCCATAATTTTCTACATGATTATTCCACCTTGTGACTTCCACAAAAAAAACTAGTATTTATTCAGCAGATTGCTACCAAAAACAGATCTTCTTTTGGTCATTTACTCCTCTAGCAGCCTCTCCAGACACCCACATTTTCCTATTTTTAAGATGGCTATCCGTCTATCCCTTAATAGATACTGGCATGTAATGTATTCCTGTTGATTTTATGAACCAGTTTGAGATAAAATATATACAGACAAGTATACTCAAACTTCCACCCTCTCTCTCACTTTCTGTGCTGGAGTTTATTTTTAGGCTCAATGTAAATTCTAGTGTCATGTTAAACAAGCCGTGGAAATGCTCAGTAGAACATAGTGTTTGGGTTAAAAATCAGATGCAAAAATCAACAGCATTACTTGGGACTAGTAAAACTTTCTCTGTACAGTGGGGCCAACATAATGAAAAATGTGTAACTCTTCTTGCTGTAAACATGTCAGCAGCACACACAGTGAAAAATAAGAGACATTTAATGATCTACAGGTTATGTGCCACTGTTGCAAGCATTTCTCCGGGGGATAGAGCAATTTAAAGCCATTTTTGAAGACCCATTGCTGCCACTGGTGTCTTTGGCACACTCTCTATTTGTCTGGTACATTGATTTATTCCAGCAGGAAGAAAGTAGGCCTGAGAATGAAATAGAGAGAGAAAGTGAGAGAGAGTAAGGGAGAGACAGAGGAGAGTGAGAAAGAAGGTGACAAGAAGAAAAAGCCATGAAGGAATGAGAGAGGAAGGAATGGGGGGCAGTTGATAAAGAGAGATAAGAGAGAGTGAGAAGAAAGAAAGAAGGAGCTAGCCAATGAATGGATGGAAAGGGACAGAGGGAGGGAGCAAGAGAGAGGCCGGAGGTGAGCCAGACTGGTTTGAACATAGTAGTCAAGTCTGTGTTTGGTCAACAGGCTGGCACTAGCTAGCTCACCTCTGTAGTGTTGTGAGATTAGGTGTGGCAGGAACCTTGTGGTACTAGACAGACTCAGTAGAGGAAGTGCGTAACTGTTGGGAGGTGTTAGGGTGTGAGAATTAACAGTTACGAGGTGATTCGATAGTCTGAAACTACATTTTCCATTATGCCTACTATGCAACGGTAACATCAATCATGTGCATGTTCAGGAAGCTCGCTCCAGGACCAATAAAATGGAAGCCTACCACATTAATAATCAGATGAGAGGAGCAGGCTGGTACGATTCAGACACCACCACAGAAATGAATGGATCAGAGCCAAACAAGTTGGAAGAGTGCTGAGAAAATTAACTGTCACAAACACAGGTAGTGAACGTTCTTTCTCACCCCTCATTTTGATGTTCTGACCAGTTGCTCGCTCTGCTTCAACCAGTATGGGCATTTAATATGCGTTCTCATGTTTTTGTTTTTCATGTTCTAGAAGGTACCACTATTTAATGTTCATTCAGATTCCTGCAGTATGCACAACTTTTTGCCTAACAAGCACCCTGCCACATGTGTTTGGGTGTAATATAGGTCCTGACGGACACTTTGTAGCACGTTTTCATCCCTTTAAATGCTTGTCCTTCAAACAGCAGTGAGCTATATCTGCATGATCAATACTTTGATGGTAGACATATCATCACTCGTCACATAAAGTGCTCTATAACCCAGACTTTACATTTCATTAAAGCGGTTGGGGGAATCTGCGCACAGTTTTAGAAGTCCATTTTAAAGGATACCTAGTTTCTGATATATCATTGCTATCTCATTCAGGATGTCCAGATGGCTTTGAGCCCTAATGATGACCTAATAAAAAGATGCTCCTAACCCTGGTGAGGTCAAAACGCTTTTGCTATTACTTGCTTGAGAGAGGTGGAGAAACCCTTTTCCAGTTCTCTAAAAGGTAGCACACCACCAGGCACTGAAGGAAATACAGATCCCAAGTCAAATAGGAAATTCGGGAGACAATCAAACTGGCATATTGTACTAACCTATAAGACAAGACTTTATATGGGTAGCCTTTTGATTCAAGCCTTTGGACAAAAAGACAGTGAACATTATCCTTATTTATGTTTTGCATTATGATTATCTTTATGATTTGTATTGTTTTGTTAAGTGTATTTTGTGTTTACTATTGGTTTGCAAAGAATTGTGGATTCTCATGTTCTTTTTGTGTACTTCGAAACAAATTTTGGAAACGTAAAATAATGATTTAAATCATTTGACACTCACTGGATTTATGAGATATTTTGTGTGTTGAAGACTGAGTAATTGATAGCCAATCGGGTATCTTCTGTCTAGTGTATAGAAAGTAGGTATTTCTCTGCTCTTACTGGTCTATATACCTTACAGCCTGTCTCCAATTCACATCTGGTATGTGCTAAGTAACAGCTCCGCTTGTGCATTCCATACAGATAGCCGTAAACAAAGGACACCCAACTGCATCTGCATTCATCTGCATACTGTTGGGTCTTCCTGGACAGGATGGGTGGAGGGGCTCACACTTATACTTTACGGAGTAGTAGCCTGACCCCACACAAAAGACTGTTAATCCCCCACAGATCTCCTGGCAGACAGGACCGTGCTGAAAGGGAACTGGTGCTCTTCAGAACCACTCTTTGAAGTCTCCCCCACTTCAAATGCACATTGGTATACGTACTGGGTCTCTGACCCCATCATATCAGACACTTCTAGACCTGGAACTAAACCTGTCAGAAGGATATTGTGCTGCTCAAAGGACACAACTGGACTGCTTTCCTGGAAGGAATTTAATTCTGCTTGTTGGCCTGGTGCCTGCTACCCTCTGGCTCTGATGGAAGGATTCTGTCTTCCCACCAAAGTGATTTCCAAGGGTATGCTGGCTTGTCCCCTGTTCTCCTGCAGTCTCAGGTACATCCTAGACAGCCTACAACTCTTCTGAAGCTGTGGTGCCCCTTCAAACTCTGGGCCTAGTGCGGTAGGAAAAAATGGTGCATCACATCTCAGACAATGATGCAGTGGTGGCCCGACAGTGGATTCACAGCCTGCGCAGCTCACCGACGAATCTTTGCGTGGCCCCACAGTGACATATCACTTTCACTTCAACAGAGCCAGCCGCCAACTGTGTGGAAAATACAGACTCATCATGCCCTCTGCGTCAGCACTTTGCGGCAGCCAAGGTACTTTTTCAGCAGACCCTCTGTGGGTTCTGTAACCACCTACCCTCCAGCGCGTTCGGCCTGAACTTTCGATTTGCACTGGTCCCACGTAACCTCAAGTAAACTTTTGACCGCCAGTGACTTCTAAGCACTTACACTTAAGCTTTACAATTCATATCTCGACTTCCACTGGATGGATTTTTGTTGTTTTAGTCTTGTTTTACTCGGAGTATTAGTCTCCATTTTTCTAACCTGGCATGGAGCCTTTTTGTGGTGTTTTCACTTGTTGCTGTATGAGTTATTGCACAAATACTTTACATATCTTAGTTAAGCCTGCCTGCTTTGTGTCAAGGTACTAGAGGATGAGCACAGGATAATTTAGGTTGTGTTGTGACTTACCCTGACTGTGATTGTGGTCACTACTTGGACAGGGTGCATACCTCCTCCAACTAGGGACCCAATTTCTAACAGGTTCCAAGATCAATCTGATGCTAAACGTCGACTCTGAAAGGTACATTTTAAATCAAACAAGACAGCAAGCTGGGTAAATGATAGATGAATTTGTAGAAAAACTTGACATGCTTATCAAAAATTGCAGGTTTATTGAATTTAATGATGAAGAAGCTATATGCCTCAGAGTTATCAATTTCTGTCTTTCAGATTCTTTCAGAAGACACATGTTGAGAGGGATGCTCAGTTTGGAGAAAATACTAAGCTGATGAAAGAGCATATCAACATTCAACTGATATGGAAGCTGGGGTGGTTAAAAGTGAATCAGTGTTGATCAGGAAAAGCAAGCACAAGTACAAGACAGATGAGTGCAAGTCAATGTCTTTAAAGAACAAAGGGTTTTGTTACCAATGTGGTTTTTCATTTCCGCATGAAGGTAAATGTCCGGCCTTGAGACAGACATGCAAAGGTTGCGGGAAAGAAAACCACTTCATAACAGTCTGCAGAGTGAAAGAGAAACCACATATATCAGAGTGAGAAGAGAAAATGGATGCTAGAAGTTTCCAAAGGCATCCTAGCCACACCAATGAAGCCAAAAGACAGCACCATTTACAACAAGTAGAAACCGGGCAAAGTCGATTGTGGTGAAGCTCATCCTACGCAGGCTCCTCAACGTCATTATCAAGTGCAACTGAAGAAGATGGATGTGCCATGATGATGTCTTAGGAAGGCTCAAGTCAATGGAAGAGTAACTTCATATTAATGAGGACACTTTCAAGGTACTTTTGAGGTGCCTTCCACTTGCAAGAATCTGTTAAGAAAAATCTAGAAATGCTGTTGAAGCCTGACATCATTGAGTGCTTAACCTGTCCTATGCCATGGGTTTCACCCATAGCAGTGGTACAAAAAATGGACAGTGAAGGTACAGTTGACATGTGTGTTGATATGCACCAGACCAACAAAGCAATTGAGAGAGAACAACCTCCTGGTCTACGCATAGTGGACATGATCATGCAACAGAATGGGGCTGAAGTCTTTTCCTGTCTTGATCTGAACAAAGGATACCATAATCTTGAGTTGGAAGAAGACTGCAGGTACATTACTATCTTTTCAACTCATGTTCGTTTGTCCAGATATAAAAGGTTGAGTTTTGCAATGTCATCAGCTGCTAAATTATTTCAGGATGTTATACGTTGAATAACTGAATCTGTCATACATGCTTTTAATTACAGTGATGATATACTGGTATTTGGAGCAACTCAAGAAAAGCATTACAAGACTCTTTTACAAGTGTGCCAGTTACTTGCTGATGCAGGTCTCACTTTGAATACAGCAAAGTGCGAGTTTAAACTAAAACCAAACTTAAATTCTTTGGGCACGTATTCTCTGATGGGGGAATGAATCCTGACCCAGGTAAAGTGTAACCACTGTCACTTACTTGCCTCCACCTCCCCCCAAGATGTCACCCATGCTGCAATCTTTATTGGGCATGGCGTGCTATTGCTTAAGGGACATTTGTGACTTTGGTACGGTGAGTGCCCCATTGAGAGACTTGACAAAGCGAAATGTCTCTTTCCAGTGGTCTGGTATACGTGATCAAAGTTTCAAAAACATAAAACATGTGATTGAAAATGCAACTGTGATGGCTTATTTTGACCCTGGGCTGCATAGTGAAATAACCGTAGATGGGGAGTCCGGTGGGGCTGGGGACAATTCCTGCTCAACATAATGAACAGGTGAATTCTCAGAGACACACCGTAGCCCATGCCAGTCGAACCCTGTCTGACACAGAACGTGTCTATTCTGAGCTGGTGAAGGAGAGTTTGGCCGTAATGTGTGCCAGCAAACATTTTCACGTGTTTCTACATGGAAAGCGTTTCAACATCACTACAGACCACCAAGCACTGATCACTATTCTTGGAAATTCAACAGCCAAGATGCCTCCTCACATTGAGAGGTGGGGGTTGTGACTTCAAGAGCACAACCATATTATTGTACACATGCCGGGTAAAGATCACAACCCTACTAATTACTTTTCACAAGTACATTACAGTGCCACAGTGCAACATACAAAACAGTGAAGGAGTACATCAGCTTCATTGTGATGTCAAGTATGCCAGCAGCCTTATTCCTTGAACAAATCATTGCTACTAATGCCGACAAAATTATGCTACTCCTCAAAGATATAATTTAAACTCAATCATGGAGGAGCAACGCTCAACCTTTTACTTGCAATCTTGAATTTCATAAATTCAAAAATGTACACAATGAACAGTCTGTAACCAAGGTTGTGTTGAGAGGCTCAAGAATGATCATACCTGAGAGCTTCTGAGAGCAAGTAATTGAACTGGCCCATTAACAACATCATTGATTGGCACTGTGACACCAAAAGAGTCATAAGCGACCGAGTGTGCTTCCTGCACTTAGACAAACAAGTTGAGAAGAAACTAGAAGAGTGTCATCTTTGCAACTGCCTTTTCCCAAAATCGACACAGCATCCTGTAACAATGTCTAACCATCCTACACCGGTTTTGGAAAGAGTGGCAGCTGACTTTCTTAGGCCCTTAGGAAACAGACATTATCTCATAGTAGTCATTGATGAGTATTCACACTTTCCTTTAGTACAGGTGTTATCATTAACAACTTATGACAAGGTAATTGAGCGGCTGGACATCTTTTCAGCATGGGGTATTCCTACCATTCTTAAATCTGATGTTGGTCCGCCGTTCAATAGTAAAGAATTTAAGAAATCTTTACTCAGATTAATTGTCGAGCATTAAAAGAGTACATTCCTGTGGCCACAAGCCCTCTGTGCTTATCACTCAACTCCTCACCCCACAACTGGTTGGAGTCGTGCCACCTTGTTAATCGGGAGAGTCATCTGGACTGAACCACCACAGAGGACAGTGGACAGACCTTTGAATGCTGACAACGTTCACCTTGCCAACACTTCTAAGGTACAAAACATATACTGACTGGTACCTACAAGCTCAAGAAACAGTTTTCAAACAAGGTGATTGGGTCATGGTCAAACAGAAAAGATCACAAAAAACAGATGCCCCATTTGTGTCGATCCTCTGATTGTGATGATGTGCAAAGGACACATGGTGATGGCACCTAGTCCCTGAACAACCATCACAAGGGAATCGTCACATCTTAAACACCCACCTCTGCGTTCATCAACTCCTGCAACTATGAACAAGGCTGTCCGCCTAATAGTCCAGAACCAGCATCAGAATCAGTGCCGTCAGTACCCGTCAGAGTCTCTCAACTACCTCATACTACTCGATATGGCCGACCAGTGTGAATGCTTTGAAGAAATATATTGTGATTGTTGTTTGTACCTTTTATTTAACAAAAGAGCAGATGTAGTGTAGTGAGATTATGTGCGCTAGGACTATCGTGGTTTTAGACAGAGTCAGCAGAGGAAGTGTGTAACTGTTGGGCGGTGATAGGGTGTGGTTATTCATGGTTATGATGTGATCCAGCAGTGTATGGATGCATGCTAAGGAATAAAGACATCCTGTAATGAGCTCCATGTGTGACGTGGTTATTTATATGCTCCCGGGCTTGGGAGGAGCTAAAATCTCTGCTGTAATCACACTCCCTACTTACAGTGCACTTAAGCAGTGCAGACAAACAGCAGCAGGATAGTCAATACTACTGCATATCCAACATGCTTTGTATAAGGAGATTTCAGCACTTTATGCAATTGAGCCATCTTGGAAAATGGTGCTGCCAAACTAAGACCTGCTGAAGCATTTCTTCTTTACATAAATGTGAGCATACTTGGCCCCTGAGTAGTAAAAACAGGCCTCCATGCCTCTAGCTTCCTGGGGACAGCTGACTGGCCTTATAGTCAATGCCGTCCTGGAGATAGACAGGGGAGCATCATATGACCCCATCCTTTTTCTATTACTTAGAAACCGGACCAGTGACTCCTGCAGACTAGAAGTGTTGCGTGAAATAATCAATCTCAATTAAAATGATCTCAGAGCTCAGGGGCATGGACAAGCAAGAAAGCTGGTGGGATGTGCTCCTAGTGAGCTCCTGCTATCCCGGCTGAATCCTGTTCTGATCCTGGGGTGCCTTTGATGTTTGACACCCCCCCAGCATCGTGGGACACTGCCCTGAGTGTGTAGCATCAACAAGGCCCAATTTTGGAGGATTACCTCGGAGCTCGGGACGCTTCCCTGGGCCGTGCGTGGATCGGCGCAGGCTGGAGATGCTGAATTACTGTGATGGCCTGTCTCCTGCTCTTCGCTCCCGGTTGGGGTTTCTCTTCCCCCCTCGTGGGGATCTGGGGCTGCTCTGAAATGGGGGGACATCGGCAGACCGATACCTCGCAGGGGAACACTATGGAACAATGTAGCACCCCGGTGCCCCTACTGCAGCGCCAGGCCCAATTGGGGGGTTCCGAAGATGGCCAGAGTGTGGCAATGAATGCTGAGGAGCCATCGCAAGCCGAGATTCTTGCTGCTATACAGGGTTGGAGGGTGGCTCTTGAAGGCAAGATAGAAACTGTGGCAGTTGAGATAAACCTCCTCCGGGCAGATCTCAGGAAGGTCTCCGATAAGGTCAAGGTGGCGGAGGGCTCTATTGTGGAGCTGCAGACTGAGGTGGGGGTCTTGCGTAAGCAGACGGTGCAAGCTATCTCCACGGTTGGAAGGCTGGAGGCAAGACTGGAAGGTGCAGAGGGCAGGTCCCGGCGGAATAACATCAGATTACTGGGATTGACAGAGCATGCGGAGTGGTCTGCAGCTGAAACCTTTGTGGAAAATTGGATTAAGGATGTTCTGCAGCCGGCAGGCCTCTCCAGAGTGTTTATGGTGGAGCGTGCTCATAGGGCCCTCATTGCGCCTCCACGACCTGGTGCACCTCCGAGGGCTATCATTGCCCATCTTCTAAATTATAAAGACAGGGACTGTGTTCTGAGAGTGGCCCGCAACTCTGACAGGGCGGTATTTGAGAACGGAAAAATATCCATCTATCCTGATTACACTAACAAGGTGCAGAACTCCCGAAAGGGTTTCCTTGAGGTAAAAGCGAAGCTCCGGGCCATGCTTCTGCATCCTGCACATCTAAAGGTCCTCTCTGGTGGTAGGTCTCACTTCTTCGAGCATCCGGATGAGGTTAGGAGATGGCTGGAGATGGGGGACAAGGCCACTCCGGCAGTTTGGTAAGGACGGATGGAGTGGCTCATCTGGCTTGTTGAAGCAGATATGCTAATTAAGAAAATTGTTAATGATGTTTATGTGGTTAATAATGAAAATATGTAGAGAAATTAATCATAGAGAAAATAATGTGCACGTTTGAAAATGTGACCTCAGGGTGTGGCCATCATGTATACAATGTTGAATTAACAATAACTGAAGCTGTATTAAATAATGAAAATATATGAGAAAATTGTAGTATTATGTCATATTTAAATGTATAACCTGTGTTTTACTTTAATTTGTAGTGTTAACTTAGCCGAACATAAGGACTAGTCTTTCTAGGCCTCGCACACACAGAGCAGAAAACAAAAACCGCATATGCACGAAGCTGCTATGGTTCGACCTTGACTCACCCGATGTAGAAGTTTCTTAGGTAGAATTTTCTGCAATGTACCGGCGGACAGGAGATGATGAAGACAATCTGATACAATTATGTGTAGAGCAGGCTAAATGTACTTTCCCAGGACTTGAACAATGAAGGCACTGACTGAAGAGGAACATGCAACAGTTTTGATACCCAAAGAGCCGGATGATGAGGACATCGTATAACGGACCAATCCACATCTTGTGAACGGACTGATATTGAAATTAGTAGATTCGGTAAACAAATACTATAGGTTAAAGACATATCTGCTGAATGACTGACCAATTAGTAATTAGGGGGATGGACTGGAAGACCCTAATAAAAAGTCATGACAAGGAGCTAAAAAGTGACGAGAAGGAGATGAAGGTGATGATGCGAGAGACGCGAGAGATGCGAGGGGAGAATTGATGACGTCAGGAGATGCTGTCCCAGGTTCTGTTGTTGGGCTCATACTCTGTGAGCCTGATGCGTGGCTGACTAATTGATGACCTGAAGACGGAGACTGACTTGTTGCTGATCCATCTTGGATAGGTAGATATGAAAATGTGACTGACCACTTGTGCCGTTTCTTCTAGGTACCAACTGCGCTGATTTTAGAATTCTCACTTAGATAGATTTTTCTAAATTAATATTTTTCTCAAAATTGTTTTCGCATGAAGTCCCACAGGCTGATGCTAATCTTGGATAGGTAGGCTGTTAAGGGAGACGTTGACAGTGAGACTTGACTGACGAGCTATTTGTTGAACTCTGCTATTAATGCTGGTATTCTTGGTTTGTGTAGTAGCATTTACGCATATGGTTTTTCTTCAAGTTATGTCATAATGTTTTTCATTAACAAATAATTGAGTGGATTGAATAAAGATTGAATTAACGGATCATTCAGAATTGTAATCAATAGGGAAATAAAAATTGCTCAACCCATTACTGAGTTATGGTTATTCATGAGTAGGAGGTTTTGAGCTGTTTTTCCATAGAATGTTTCTTGATTATTGATGTTAGTTATTGATTCAGTAGTCACTGCATGACTAGGATACCTCATGCGATTCAAAGGGCTCATCGACCTATACGCGTCCCATTGTAAGTTTACTCACTAAGAACCAGGCGCGCTATGCAGGCTTCTGGAGCGGATAGCCCAGACTGGAGAACTCATGTGGGAAGCCTGCTGGAGGGCACTGTAGCTCAGGGGTCGGCTATGGACTCTGCCACAGGATTGAGATACAACAGGATGAGGCAATGGCGGTGGTGACTGCAGGATCAGCAGATGGGTCTGGGGGAGAGCTCGAAAGGGGAGTGGAGAGGGTCTCCGCGCAGGTCTGACTTTGTTGCTGACTTCTGGAGCTGTCCGTCGTGCCCTCTATTGGGGGGCCTGTGTCTGAGTGAGAGCAATTGGTCTGTGAGAAGTGGTGCTCCGATACAATGATCAGGGTTTTGAAGGGGCGCTATCTGAACTTGGGTTGTATTGGACATTGGGGGGGGGGGAAATGCTAATAACATTGAGTAATGATGGTTTGGCTTGCGGGCACTAGTATGTTGGAGCTGGGTTGGGGGGTGGTTAACCCACGATTGTGGTAGGTCTTAATAACTGGGTAGTTTTGGATTAGGCTGTTGTCCTGGCAGCATTTACGGAATGGATTTCAGTATGGTGGTTTGTTTTGGTTGTTCTACTGTATATCCGGGGTGCGGGTTGGGGGTTTAAGGGGTTCGATTGGCAAAGTTTGGCAACATTTGAAGTTGTGCCAACAGTGCATGTATAATGGCGAGATATGCATGGTGTACCCTCATTGTCCTCCTATGGTGGGGTGGAAGTCAGGGGGTGGCAATAATGTGGGAGGGATAGCAACTCAGTACTAATATGGGTCGTCAGATCAACATGTTGACGTGGAATGTCAGGGGGTTGAAGAGATTCACCAAGCATTACAGGGTATGCTCCTTTCTAAAGAGACATAAGGTTCATATTGCCTGTCTTCAGGAAACGCACATGACGTAGGAGGACGAACAAATACTGTCCACGAACTGGCAGGGTCAAATGTTCTCATCCTCTTTTTCCTCTTACGTGAGGGGTGTGACCGTATGGGTGGATCAAGGGGTTCCTTTCTCCCACGCATCTAGTGAGGTTGATGTTGAACGGAGATATGTTCTGGTCGAGGGTATGTTGGATGGATCACCCATCATTATCCTTAACACTTATGTGCCTAATACTGATGATCATTCTTTTTATAATAAAATACCAGAGATCCTGGGGGAGAGTGTGGATAGGCCTATTGTTTGAGTGGGGTATTGCAATTGTATATTGAATGGTGAATTGGATTGCCTCCCGCCAAAGCTGGGGACGAAGCCTCTGATGGTGAAATCTCTTGTGGAAGTGATGAGCCAGTTAGGGTTATTGGCTAGTTGGAGGGAGTTGCACCCGGAGGGCAGGGAATTGACCTGTCAGTCTAGAACACATAACACATAATACACATACTCGGTTGGATAAGGTTTCTCCTGGCCGGTCTTAACAGCTCTCAGGTTCTGGAGGTTACACACCTGGGTCGGTTCCTGTCTGATCACGCACCTGTTCTGATGCAATTACAATGGGGGGCAGCGGACACCAGTATAACACGTAGTTGGTGTTTGGCCGTGGACTTCCTCATGGATGTGGCGTGTCGGGATGGGGTGGGTGAGGCCATCAATGGTTACATGAACTTGAATTGGAACCCGACAACGTCCTGTGGTCTGGAGTGGGAGGTCATGAAGGCCGTATTGTGAGGGGATTGCATTGGCATGGCATGCGTGGTACTCAGACAAATGGAGCAGGAACTTACAGTTCTGGAGGCGAAGTTAGGGGTTTTGCAGCAGCAGTTACCAGACACAAGGATAGCTGAAGGGGAGGAACTCAGGTTGTACAAGGAGGTTAACAGTTGTTGGGATACCCTGAGTCGGGTCACACTCAAAGCACACAGGCAGCGCATACATTGGAGGGGGATAAATCTGGCAAACTCCTGCCATGAATTCTGAGAGGGGAGGTGGAGTCTCCTCCCATTGTGCACATTCGGAATACTAGTGGAAAAACGTTCACGAAGCGCATGTATATTCTGCAGGTTTTGGCAGAACATTTGCAGAAGGTATCAAGGGCTGGTGCGGTACCCCTATAGGAAGGCACGGGGTTCTGAAGCAGATGCGGCTCCAGCGATTGGAACTAGAAAATAGGGAGTGCTTGTAGATGGCTATTACTGTGGAGGAGGTGAGCGAGGAAGTGGCTGCAATGTCTAAGTCTAGATCCCCGGGTGGTGATGGTTTTCCTGTTGAGTTGTATCAGACGTTCTCTCTGTCTCTGTGGGAGAGGCTCCTGAAGGTGTTCAAGGAAGCCCGTGTCCATGGCATGCTGCCAGAATCTATGTGTCAGGGCACTGTGTGCTTGATGCTCAAGCCGGTAGGGGATCCTAGTGACCCTTCATCATATCGCCCGCTTACCATGTTAAACAGGGATGTCAAGATACTTTGTAAGATCTTGGCCACTCTGCTTCGTGGGGTGATTTGGGGTTTGGTACACAAGGATCAATGTGGGTTTATCACTGGTTGCAGCACATCTTACAGTTTATGTCGTTTGGCACATGTTTTGCATGAGACTGAATTGGTGCTAGTGTCCTTGGATCTAGAGAAGGTCTTTGATACTGTTCAGTAGGGCTAACTCCTAGAGGTTTTGCATGGCATGGGGTTCGGCCCTGTTTCTGTGCTTGGGTGCGGTTGATGTACACCGCTCCCACTGCACAAGTTCCGGTGGGGGGAGAGCTGTCGGACTCCTGGGAGCTTGGTAGGGGTACAAGACAGGGATGCCCGCTTTCACCTCTCCTCTTTGCGAGGAGCCACTGGTGATCTGGCTTCGAGAGAGGATGGGGCTGTGGGGTATCCGGGTGGGGCAGACCACTCTTGTGTTTTCTCTGTATGCAGATGATGCGTTGGTTTATCTCTGGGAACCCCGTGTCTCGGTTCCGATGTTGCTACAGAGGATGGATATTTTCAGGGTCATTTCTGTCTCAGGGTAAACAGGAAAAAATCACTCCTGTTTCCCTTGGGGTCCTTTTGGGTGTCCCCCAGGCTGATCTACCTAGGGCAAGGAAAATGAGAGTTTCCGGTATCTGGGCATCTGGGTCACTCATACTGTGGCCGCGCATAACAAGCACAATGTCGAGCAAGTAGTTGGCCTGGAGTGCTCGGCCTCGTTCTAGAGCAGATTATCTCTTCCTGTCATGGGCAGGGCTGCTGTGGCAAAGATGGTGTTTTTGCCACAGTGTCTGTACTTGGTCCAGAACTTGCTATACCCATTGACCGCTCGCCTTTTCCATCGTCTGGATAGCCTGTTGATCTCCTTGGTGTGGGCTGGGCGACGTAGTAGTGTGGCTCTGCCGGTGTTGCAGACGTATCTTGAGGGTGGAGGGGTGGCGATTCTCAATATTAGACATTATCATTACGCAGCACATCTGCAATATGCTGCCAAGTGGATGACAGATGCCGATAATTGGGAGAAGAGATTGTTTGCAGTAATGTTAGATGGGCGGACATTGGTGCCTCTATGGATGTCGGGGGGACGATCGGATCCAGCTGCTCCCTACTTGGTCAGGTCCACTGCCGGGATCTGGGAACAGACAGTTAAACACGTGCTCCGATGAGCCTCTTTTGACAAAGAGCTGAGAATATGGGATTTAGCACCTTTTCGGGATATGGAAAAGTTGATGTCTGTGGAGGCATGGAGACTGGGTGGATGTGAGTTGGCCGGGGATCTTTACCCCAATGGGTTGTCCCTTCCCTTTACTGAAGCTAGGGATTTGTTTGTTTTGGGTACTGGTCAATTCCTGCAGTACGCTAAAATCAAAAGTGTGGCGCATGAGATCTGGAGTGGTTTTCCGGTGGCCCCTAGGGCATCTGCGATGCTGAATGGCCTGATTAACTGGGGTGAGGGGATGCACTTGATTACCCGGTTTTATAAAAACCCTTTGGGAGGATCAACCAGGTGTGATAAGTGTGGGGCACAGGGCGTGGGAGAATGACCTGGGGGTACCCATAGCAGATGCTGATTGGGATTTGGCCTTGTCTATAGTGCGTATGATGTCATGTAATAATAGGTTTAAATTACTGCATTTTAACTTTGTACACAAAAAGTATCTCACACCCAGTTGACTCAACAAGATTGACCCGAGATGACGCTTTGGGTGTCCTAGGTGTGGCGCAGTGGGTGCTTCCTTCCTGCATCTGGCTTGGACCTGCAGAATGGTAAATAACTTCTGGTAGGAAGTGGTAGTGAAGCTTGAGGAGGTTACGGACCTGGGGTTGGAGGCAACACCAATGACTTGTCTCTTGGGAGTGGTGCAGAGACCGCGGGGCTGGAGTATTCCATATAAATTAGCACAGCTAGCACTGGTGTTGGCCAGGTGAAGGGTGGCAATTGGCTGGATGAGTACCCAGAATCCCTTGATCCCTGATTGGATATGGGACTTGATGGAATGGGGTACGGCTGAGCAATAACATATGTGCCTAGCACGTGGGGATGAGAAGGCATTCACTGATTTGGCAGCTTGGGGAACCTTACTGGACCGGCTCACGGGTGTGGAGGACGCAAGCTCTGCAGAGAGTACGGAGGATGAGGGGGGAACATACGCATTGAACCTCTCGAGCAGGTGACGGCCAACTATGGTCTCGCCATCTTTCTGTCTTCCACAAGCAGTATAGTGTCTGGCCTCATGTGGATCCTGTGTGGGATGGGACGGTTTGAGGGTAATTCTACTGCAGTGGATGTGACTGACTCCTGGCTTGGACCTCGCTCAATAACATTGTTTGGTACTGTGATACAATAACACTGTCATATCTTGTAATAACCTGCACTGCACTGTATGTTTATAGTTTGTTAAACTCAATAAAAACAGTTTCAAAAAAATAATCTCAGAGCTCAAAATGTGTTCCATGTAAGTCAGGACTTGCTTATCCTGTCCTCGTTTTATACTTACTATTTGAGTGCTTTGTTTTTACCATAGTATAAGTAAGATACAACCTTGCATTTCAGAGACAAAACACAACTGCATGAGCTATTTCTGTAGTGAGAGCAATGATGGCATCTGGCCATCACCTACCATTCTACATTCCGTCGGGTCTGTGAAGACTCAAAATCATCTAGAGATGACTAGGGAGGTGGTGTTCCACCAGTTCTTCTGCTCCCTAGAGTTCCCGGGAAGTCGAAGATAAGTACTTTGTCTGCTTTTCTTGAGTTTTCAGGATCTTGGCGTGACTCGCCCACTTCCTAGCACGGATGTCTGAGTGAATAACTATAATATCATTCCAGTAAACAGCAGAGATTTAAATCCCTGAAATATGATATCAGCTGCAAATGAAAGCCATATCAACAAAAATATTTATCTGGCAATCAACGCTAATAGAATCGACAAGTGTACCTCCATCAGTCAGAAATTACTCTATACAAAATTGTTAGTTGTGCCTCAAAAATCTCATAATTAAACGATGATATGTTTCCTGTACTGTTGCCCACAACATGCTTATCTGTTCATCATATTGTTTACGATTTATCTATTTATGACGACCTGTTTTTTCTTTCTTCGCATACTGCTCATGAATAGCCGCGTGCAGCTCAATAACAGTTGCCTGGTGTTTGCTCGGTGCCTTAATAGTGTTCATAAACTGTCCTTTGGTCTTTATAATTGGCTGCATACAATTCACTAATAGCTTCGTAAAGTTAATTAAATGTCCTATTGCCATAATGAGCACTAATTGCCACGTATCTCTAATTAAATGTCCCATAAATGTCATAAATTATCCACTCACAGTCAAATGGGATGGGTGACCCCTGTAGTGCCTGAACAAACCTCTGCTGGCATGCACCAGCGGCACCCTGATTTGCAAGGCCTAACACATCCCCTTGAGAAAGTCCTTATTACTCAATACTGGTCACAATGTTACCTTTAGGCATAGGAGTTTATGAACCTCCAATTTTTTTCTCAAACTTCAGGTCAATCGAAATCTAACTTTGCGCAGTTTGTAATTTATTTTTTCGGATCAAATTTGTGCAAGAACCATGGCCTTCAACAAATTATGTCCCAAGTATCCCTAGTTAATGCTAAAAAATCAATCTACCGATGACATACTTTCCCTGAAATGGTGAGTTTTCTAGACCGCTACGTCATTGTGCCAAAAAAACCTCAGCAAAAGATACATTTGAAAAGAAAGATTTCTAAGTGTGAAATTATGCTACAAAAATCCTAGTAGCACTGATCACACTTCCGGGGGGGCATCATGATCCCCTTCTTTGCGCTGCACCTACACAGAAGAGGTCAGGATAAAAAACCCATTAGCTGTATCGTGAAGGTAACTACTTGTGCAAGCAGAGTTGAATGCTTGTTTTTTTCTAATTGCACTTTTGGAAGCATATACAATTAGGTCCCGATGTTGTAAGGGATTTTGCATTTGAAAACCTTAAGCGTGACAAAATCAAAGCGTTTCAATGGAAAATAATTTTTTCCAGTGTAAAAACCGCATTAACTTTTTTTTACTTTTGTTCAAAAGCTGTCACGTAATTTAAAGCCCCAGAGCTGTTTTTAGAACGTTTTCCATTCCGATATGAAATGACCAGTTGTTCCGGCGCACCACTTTCCCAGTAATTGTGATCAATTAGTAGGGGTCATAAAGTTTGCCATGTCTAATGAATATTAATTAGCAGGTTGGTTTGCGTGCTGGCCTATTAGTGCATAGGCAGTTCACAAGATCAGAATGGATTTGCTAAAAGTCAGTGCACAATTTAGACTGAGTTTTGTGAATCTAATCTTAGCACATCTGGGGCCAGATGTACGAAAAATCCAGTTTAAGATTTCCCAATTGCAAACCTTTGTGAAGGGCAATTACAAAATCACAAACTGGGATGTACTACAGTGTGTTTAACACTTTTTGTGATTCCCAAGAAGGTCGCAAGGAAGCTGCCTCATCAAATTCATGTGGCAGGTCACAATTTGGGGCCCAATGGGAATGGCCAGCATAAACAGGGATGGTGGCCTGCAGGAATCATCAGACCACCATGTCTGTGACTGCTTTTTAAATAAAGCAGTTTTTCTTTTTGTAAGGCTGCCTGTGCTCCTTAAATGAAAAGAGGATACATTACAACAAGAAAACTACAATGTTTTCTTTTCTTTTTTTAAGAATAGGTAGTGGGCCAGGGGTCCACTGCCTACTCTTAAAAATGTTTTGACGCACATTCACAAAAGGGAGAGGAGTCCCTTGGGGACACTCCCCATTTGCAAATGGGTTGCCACCTCTTTTACGGAGTCAGTAAATTATGAATATTTTGCAACTGCATTCCGGTTGCAAAACATTCACACATGCTAGTGTTATTCAGTATAAGGAAGGGACTCCCTAAACACAACCCTTGCTAATACCGAATCACAAAACAAAATGTGATTCAGTAATAAGTTACGGAGTTGCATTTTGACTTTTGTACCTGGCAAAATGCATTGCTTCACATACAGCCCATCGCCAGTAAAATGGTCGGTATATCTGGGCCTTGGTCCTTACCTCGGTATTTCTGCAAGTTCGTTCATTTCTTATTGGCAACATAGCTGGGAATTAATGAACAGTCCGTTCCTCTTTTTCCGAGCTGTGGATCTGATTAATCAACTCCAGTAAGGTGCGTCCCATGGTACACATTTGAAAAAAAAGACAACTTCATCAACTAACCACTTCCAGTTGCAAAAACTATCACATTTTAATTATACGATGCAACCTTTATACAAAATCAATTTCCAGATATGAGCCAATTTCAGGAGCATGGATTGAATATGTTTAAATAAAAAATATTTTTGCAACACATTATTAAAGGCCCTCTATGGAGACAGAGGATGAATCACCCCCTCAAGCCAAACCATGTAAACAATTTTTCACATTGGGGAGTTATAATCTGTAGGAAAAAAAAGATTCCCAAGTAAAGGGGGTCTTTTTATCTTTCTTCCCTTTGGGCGCTTTTTTGCAGGAATTGATTTTGAAAGTGATATGACACCAGAAGGTGCATGGATATCGTGTCGGCTAACAGAAAGCTGCACGAAAATCCTACAGTATAATCAAAGCGTTTGCTCAGATCCAACACTGATGAAATCCAATCAATAGAGACGATTAAATGACAAATGCAGCACACATCAATATTAAAGAGAGGCTATTCACTAAAAAAGTGCGAATGAATTAAAATTGGACGAGATAGTACTTAGATATCCAGTTTATTTTGCATTGAATTTAGTGTTTTTGAGTGTTATTCTTACTCACCTAATACATTTTAATGAATCGTCTTCTTTTATATTTAATACAATGTTGCAGGGGTATTCGTTAAAACATGAACTGCATCATATAACAAGTGTCTTAGTTTATCTCAACGAGTAAATAGTGATTATCTAATAAAAAAATAAAGCGATTTAATAAATTGAATGTTTATAGAAACTCTGAACAATATGACCTTTATCGATCAGCTTTATTTACTGTGTGCTGCGATATTATTTGCAGCTCCATTTCAGTCAACAGTACTCGTTTCGACAGAGGTCTGTGGGAAAATCTACAGAGGAGCTTTATGGGGCTTTCAAATTTGGCTGTCCTAGGATGTAGAGGTATAGCAATGGAAAGCTTACTCAATGGAGATGCTGTCACCTGAAGAATGGAAGTGGAATCAATATGATTGTACTGCTTGAGTACTAGACAGATTTCCTACACTGAATTAGTATGTATTTTTTATTATAATCCGAAGGGTGCTGTTAATGGTTTTTTGACAATCTTGTGCTGTCAAGTTTACGATGTTCATGGTGTTAATTGACTAACAAACTACTTCTGACCATGTTCTATATTAGATCCTAATAATGTGATGCTGCTGGGGTGGGGAGGGTCTGAAAAACAAAGTCACTGACATCTCATAACCTGGCTTGGATGACATAAAAGGGTCGACAATAGATGAGGTTTATATACTGCCATTTATAACTGATGAGAAGCTGATCATTTCAGAATGAGGACACATTATTGATATTTTTTTAGTGACTACTCAGTCAGACAGACATAAACCCATGGTTCCAGTAGTCACCCAATTGATGATAGGTGTGCTGATCACTGAAGTGTTTGTTCGTATGTTTAAACCTTTCAAATTTTATTTTGGGGTCACGGTGATCATTTACAAATGGGGGTTTCTATAACTTTGGCAATAGATGAATTAAATCAAACACAAACTCGCCTTCAGGTTTTAGACACAAGTTCAGGGGGAATTAGGTACTTTAGAAATGGAAAAAATTGAAACTGGCTCGGGCCAGCTGTGATTTTCTGGGAGCAAGTACAGAGGGAAAGTGTTCCAGGCTAAAAAGAGTACAAGATATATATATAGACTTTGATCCCTGAGATGTGCTTATGATTAGTAGCAGAGAAATAGTGTGATGCCACGGGCACCTGCAACATCTCATTCCTGGGGCGCAGTAGGGTCGGTGGTCTGCTTTTCTGGATGCTGGGCTCACTGCAGACCATTTAGAGGGCCGGGACCTGTTTGGTTGCCGGCGGCATTGTCCGATAGCCCAGGATCAGGTTTTGGGCCTTGCCGCGTTAGACATACGGCCTGATGGATTCCGTTGGGTCTCCGCGGCCTCCCCC
This sequence comes from Pleurodeles waltl, assembly GCF_031143425.1. Lineage (NCBI taxonomy): Eukaryota > Metazoa > Chordata > Amphibia > Caudata > Salamandridae > Pleurodeles > Pleurodeles waltl. The sequence goes on from NC_090440.1 coordinate 1,516,723,114, forward strand.
CCATATTATTTTCACTTACCTCTTCTTCTCTGGGCCATGTTTTCTTCTTCCCAGGATTCTATCTTTTTCCCCTGCATTTCCCTTTCCAAGATGGTGTCTTTTTCCTCTTTTTTCCTATGGAGCATTCTCAATCCAAGATGGCGTTTTTCATTCTTCCTGCATGTCACTCCCTGTTTATGGGTATATGAAGCACCAGATTCTTGCTTTCCTTGCGTTGCAACACTTCCTGTTGGTGGTGGTCTTCGCTCTGGCTCGCTGTTATTGTGGAGTATCTTTCTGCTTCCCTTTTCCTGCAGTTCTTGAAGGTCCTGATTCCGAAGTCCTGTTTGACTGACATTCACATTTGTTCCTATTTTAGGAGTTTCTGTTTAAGAGGTTTTTCCCACTTGGGTTTTTCCTCTGCGACTTCTTCTGGAGGGTACATACTGCTTCAACATAACTCTTGTCAGCAGCACCGTGGCTACCGGAAGGGATCACCCCTATCTCAGCTAAACCAGAATATTTAAGAAACAAGTCCGTACACCAGGTTCATCAGACCAGGGTGGTAAGAGAAAAGCTGATTATGACAAACAGTGCAAGTAATAAGAGGTTTAGAAACAACAAGTAGCTCAGCTTGGCCTAATGGAATTGGGAATGTGATTTTTGAAAGAAATCCCAGCCTTTGGAGAGGAATGCTGAGCTCTGTTTATAATCGCATTGTGAGTACAGGATAATCCTGTAAAGTTGCAAGGGCTAATTGATTGAACCTGCATTTAAGAAAGGCAACACAGAGGGCCACACAGCCTCTTAACTGATTTCCATTGCTGATATTTCTGCAAAGATATAAGCTTGCTTGCTTTTGAAGGAAATAGAGTACTCGGTCAGAATCCCTGATTTAGAGCCGACAGAGCAGGCAGGATTCAGGTCATGCCAATCAGTGGACCTTTGACTTAGATTATCTCTTTCACAAAACAATGTGTACTAGAACCATATGGTTTTACTTTGTGGACTTTAAATCAATGTTTTCTTTGGAAGAACAGAGGCTGTTATGTATCAAACTTGCTAACAGGTGGACACCATGTGGGTTACTAACACTTCTCATTGCATTTCCTACTGATGCCTGAGCAGACATGCACTTCTCATTACTTTTCATACTGATGACTGGGCAGACAAGTTTTTGGGTCTAAGGTTAAGGTGTTGCTCTTGTGCCACTGTTGATATCTCGCTCCATGTGTTACCTTTATAATGCATTAGGAGTGCAGTATGTAAATATCCTAAAATTAACAACAGGCATATTTGTCCTCTCTTTTGTGTCTATGACTTAATATTTATGTCTTGTTCTGCAGCTGGGTTACAAAAACCGTTAGGTGCTGTAAATCAATTGTGTAAAAGTCAATAGGTTGATTATCAATAATAAGAAAAATAATTAAACTAGGTAGGCCTAAATGTAATATCACTTCATTTATAAATGAAGTGTGACTGAAGAAAGTTGTGACATGTAAGTTCATAGGAAAAATTTCTATTGAAAAAACATTCTTATTTTCTTATTTTGTTCACAATTAGGTCCTCATTACGAGTCTGGCGGTCTTTTCAGAAGAACGGCGTGGGAGCGGCAACCAAAAGACCACCAGTGTTGGCGGTATCCCGACCATGGTATTACTGGTCACATATTGAAGACAGCCCAAACACAGCCAGAAATCCGAGACCACCAGACCGACCAAGGGTGGGTGAGAGGCGGTCCCACCACCAGCACCGCCATGCCTACAACATTTCACCGTCCATATTACGACCCACAAATCAGCACAGCGGTCATTGCACGGAGTAAAACCATTGGCGATGCAAACCTCCACGGTCAAAAAAATCACCTCCACCAGACCCCAACACCAAATTGGACAGTATGAATACCCCACACCTGAGACACATACACACATTAGACACACCCACACTCACCACTATAAAACACACCCCCACACAACCCACAATCTTTTGCAACTACAACCACAGACAGACACAGCGAGGACCCACAAACCGGTTACTGAGCACTGATACACCATAGGCACATATACACCTCACACTCAGCACACACAACTGCACCATCAACACTATATACATATCACAACTGCACACAAACACCACAAAACACCAGCACACAAAACTAAGCACCCCACACACCCCATCAGCACCAAGCACTCCATCCTTGTGCACAACACCCCCCAAACAACTTCACTACCACCATGTCCCCTCAAATCACCCACGATTCGCAGACTGAGTTGAGGGTCATGATCAATGACATTATCAGGGTACAGCCACAACTGTTGGGAGTACATGTCCAGCAAACATCCATAACCAGGAAAATGGAGTTATGGCGGAGGATCGTCGACAGGGTAAACTCAGTGGGCAACCATTCACGCACAAGGAAGGACACCAGGAAGAGGTGGAGCGACCTACAGGAAAGGTGCATTCCATGGCTTCCAGGCATGAGATAGCCTCCAGCAAAACTGGTGGTGGCCCTCCTCCCCCAGAGTTCACATTGTGGGAGGAGAAGGTCTTGGCCATCCTGCATCCTGAGGGCCTGACTGGAATAACCAGAGGACTGGACTCTGGTAAGTCACTAACACTCCCCTGGCACTAACAACTCCTGTACAGCTTGCGTTCCCACCACCCCATCACTCCCAAATTCAGCCCATCTTACACTTCTCCCCCACCCAATCACCTAATACCCCTCCCTTGCATACTACACTACGCCACTGCCACAATCCCCACACAATCCCTCCCACGTGCACGGATAGCACTCAAAATAGCAAGCACTACAACTCCCACAATGCATTACTCCCTACACATGAAAAACTGCTATTCCCACTTCACAGTGGAACACCTGCTGATAAAACCATTGCACCAGCTACACCAACTGGATGCTTCAGCTGTATACTACTACATGGCAATAACAGCAAGGCTATCCACTATCCACTACCCTCAATGGAATGTAGAACCAATGTCACAATCCATCACCTAAAAACAATGTCTGCATTGCCGCATTTGTCATTGCCATCACTGGGAAGCAAGTCAAGCCAATGTATGCATCAGACTATGATATAAACAAGTACACCTCCACAATGTAACACTCTCTCTCTCCATCCACAGGTACCCCTGAAACTGCCACCCTGCAGAGGATGCTGGAGACAGCCAGCCCTCCCAAGATGAAGGCTCCAGTGAGGACAACAACACTGGATGTCTGGACAATGATGACTTACCTGGCACATCTGGGACAACTGATCAGTCCATAACCATCAGCCTCACCCTGCCCACATCTGAGCCCCCAACCCTGTGGCAACAACAGCACAACCAACTCCTCGTCCCCAAACATGTGCCCAAGGACTAGTCAATCAGCAGTGTGCCCCACATTACAGGGACTAGAGTCTTCCCCTCACACCCAAGACGATGAAGGTCATGGTGTAACTGGGAGTGGGCACACCATGTCAGGGGTACAGTCACAGGGGACCAGGGGCAGTGGGAGAGTACCTGTGGGCCAAGGGATGGGGCCCCCAAGGAAAACGACTGACCAGGAGGCCATCTCTCAAGTACTAGGAGCATACCAGCAATCACAGGACAAGATGGCCTAGATACTCTCCTCCTTGCATGAGAACCAGAGGCTGCAGAGGAAATACCACCAGGAGGCCATGCAGCAGTGGCAGGCTCACAATGCCACCATGGCCTCCATTGAAGGGGTGCTCAAGGAACTAAGAACCATCCTGCGTGCGTCCTCCACCCACCAGCAGGCCCCTTCCACTAGCCACATACCAACTGAGCCATCCACTTCTGCCTCAGCTAGTGGAATGGAGGCCTTGCCAGAGGACCCACATGCCACTAGCACTGCTCCTATAAGGAACCTACATGCAAACGAGGTTGTCCATCCAGATATCCTACAGTACCTGATGCCAAGACCAAAACCACTGCCATGAAGTGACTATCTCCTGAACATTCTCCATTGTGTGCCATTGAGACACCCGGTTGACTGTCCACTGTCATGTTTCCATTTTCCCATTCCCATTGGATACTGGACCTGTACTACCTGCAGCTGGACCAACTACTCTGATGATGTCATCCACCATGACCCCACTCATCACTCATTGCATTTGAGAATCACATTAAACAACATTGAGCAAGCTACTGCTTACATGTCTTTATTGTAACAAGTACGATTTTCTGTAGTACAAAGTTGACCCAATGACCAGCAAAAGTCTGTAAGATGGACAGAAGTGGGAGCAATGTGCAGCAAGTATGATAGTAGAACAGACGTATTCTGAAATCGTGTGTCAAGGGAGCCACCAGTCAAGCAAGGAACCAGAGTAGCACCACCTAACTGACCTGCAAATAGACAGAGACAGGGACAACCATCACGATAGGAGACAATGATGGCCAATCAACACACATGCAGTACATTGTCAGCCTCCCTAGTGCGAATCAGCAAGTAGAATGTTAACACATATTACCATGGCAGATCCACATTTTCAAGACATGAATTCCCAATGATCAATCCCTCACAGCTGTCATTACCCAACTAAAGCCAAGTTCTGCTGTCAGTATAAGTGAGGTTCTATATACGTCCATTGTGTACATTGAGGATAAGTAGCAATACTAATAACACTACTTTCATTGGCAGTCCTTTTGGCAGTTGACATAGCAGTTCTGGGAACATGCAACATGTCCAAACCTTTGCACATGTGATGCTACTGATCAGCATAGTAAACGTAGCTCTGACATTTGAACAGTAACACCTCCCCTGATGGGCAATATGTTTTCGCCCCAAGCCCACACAGAGGGATAGCTGCACTTAACACCTCCACTAATTGCACACACCAGGAGGAGCAATGTCACAAGGCAGACAGAAGTACAGTTCACATACAATACAGTTAATACAAACCTGCATTTCATTGGAAGTATTGGTGGATCAACTCTGTTCTAGAGCCAGCTGCATCCTCATCATCTGCTTCCTCATCATTTTCAATGTCACTATCATCAGCCACAGGTCAAGCTGCCACCTCCTCAACAACCAGTAATTATATGTAATGTCTTAGGGCCAGATTGTGTAGCATGCAGCAGGCAACAACAGTCTGGTAGACCTTTAGTGGTCTGTAGAGCAAGGCACATCCTGAGATTTGCAGACACCAGAATCTGGCCTTCAGTAGCCCAAAGGTCCTCTCGATAACACTCCTTGTCCTGCCGGGGGCCTCATTGAAATTATTTTCCCCATCTGTTATTGGGTATCTTACTGGTGTCAGCAGCCACGGAAGGTTAGGACCTATCACAATACCGGTGGAGACACAGGGCAGAATATGAAGAGATGTGACATTACAGTTGCACACATAATATTGGATACATGCCAATGAGTCAGGCCCTTTCTCTCTCTATAGTTGTGCCATCATGTGTGGGACATTACTGTTCCTCAGAATGTAGGAGTCATGCACAGGTCCAGGAAACGTGGCTGTCACTTGAGAGATATACTGGTCAGCGAGACACACCACCTGGACATTTATGAGGTAAAACATTTTCCTGTTCCTGTACACTTTTTCATTGGCCCTGGGAGGAACCAAAGCAGTGTGTGTGCCATTCCTGGCCCCTGCCACATGAGGGGCATGTCCCATATCCTAGAAGTCAGCTTTAACAGTGGACAAATCTGCACATTGGGAGAACCTGATGTAGCTTTCCAGATGTCTGAGTAAAGCACACAGTGCATCCTTCAACACAAGACTGAACATCGGCTGTGACATCCCTGCTGCCAACCCCACTGTAATCTGGAACAAGTCTGAGACAAGGAAGTGTTGCACTGACAAGACCTGTACTGGTGGGATGGCAGGCAAGAGATGCGGCACCAACTTGGTACTCAGTTCCATGATGGTCTGATCGTTTAGACAATAGGTCTGGATGATGTGTCGCTCTTCCAGGGTAGCAAGGTGGACTAGGGGCTAGTACACCAGTGCATTTATACCTTCCATCAGCATCAGGTGTTAGGGCATTGCCATCAGTATTACTCTGCCACTATGACAGAGTTTATTTGTGAGTTCACAATCAGCTGCCTTTCACTGAATGTGTAGATGGTTGCAGGGGGCCAAGAAATTACTGATCACATTGTTAATGGATTTGTAGGCATGCTGCCTTACCCTGCAGGATTCGTTTGAGTAAAGAGTACAGGATATGTCTATGTAAATGACCATGGAAATGTGCCAAGTACTATGCAACAATGCATTGTTAGACCCATCATCAAGTTAATGAGTGTCATTGTTCCCACATTAGTCATTTGTTTCAACATATGTTTTGTTTTCCCTATGATTTCCCACAGTATGCATGTCAATGTAAAGGCATACCCTGCCATGACATACCAGCAGAAACATACGCTGTTACTCTGTGTGAATGATGGGTAGGTATTGACCCATTTCACCCTTTCTTTCTCTCCCACCCTCCATCTCTCTCCTCATCTGTCTTTGTGTGCATCAGCATCATCAGGTGAAGGAGAAGGGCCACCAGTGAGTGGGGAATCTGCAGCCCACGGGACCCAGTGGGCTGACACCAGCGGAGCCGAGGGGACCAGTGGGACAGAGGGCGAGGGGAGTGCCACAGGGGAGTCTGGATCTTCAACATCCTCTTCAGATTCCTCCTCTGAAGGATGCTCCCTGGTGTGGCAGACCCATCTGGGACAAGTCCAGCACCATCCTTCTCCACCACCCCCTTTACCAGCGCCGCCCTCCCTGTAGCTTCCCACCCAGTTGCCTGTGCCTGCACATCCAAAAGGGTGGGCATCCCCTTCCCTGCAGCAACCTCTGCCCCTGCCACAGTCAGCACTGCTGCCCTCAATGAGGATGCTATTGACCTCCTGAGGTCCATCTCTGTGGGACAGTCAACCATCGTCAATGCCATCCAGGGACTGGCATCACAGATGCAGAACACCAATGCCTATCTGGAAGGCATTCACAGTGCCCTGACTACCCTGAAGAGATCCTTTCAGGCTCTGGCCTCCTCATTGACGGCAGTCAGTGTCCCTTCATATTTCGTCCACCTCTAGCTACCTGTGCCCAATCCAACACCCCTCTCCCCACACCCATCCAGAGCACAGTCGTTCATCCACATCAACTGACACAGTTCGCAAAGACAAACACAGGCACCACAAGACCCACCACTGCCATGCACAGATAACACAAACATGCAGACATAACAACATCCACTCCCTACACAGACTCCTTTAGCACCTCCTCCCTCACAGACACTACTCCACTCAAACCTGCTATGACCACATCAACTCTCCCAGATCCAGCCACAGATCCCCTCATACCCACCATCACCACATTAGCAGACCCACATACATTCACCCAACACATCACATGCACACACACCACAACAACCAACACCCCCACATGCAGCACATCCACCTTATCTGCAGGCACCACCACAACAAACACTCACACATCTACCCTGCATCTCCTTCCCCCTCCTCCCAAGACACCTAAATGCCCACACTCACCCACCCAACAGACACCCAGCACACACACATGGCTTCCACCCACGCACCAGCACCCAAGGCACCTACCAAGACACACCTCTCAACCACTCCCTCTCCCTCCACTCCCTTCACTCCCAACTGCTTTTCCCATGACTACCCTTGTTTCCTTAACAAAATATTCCTTTATGAGTTTCCCCTGTTCCCTCCCACTGTCCCAGCCTGTGGTTCACCCAAATACACGGTTACCCTCCAAAACTCAGTCCTTCCACCTCTCAGCCCTCCCATACCCCGCTGGTACTGCCCATGCCCTTCCCCTGCAAAAAATACAACCCCCAAACCCAAGGTCACCCCTCTAAAACTGAAGTCCAAGGGTCTTTCCCCAAAGCCTAAAACAAAACCCAAAGCCCCCAATTCAAAACCCAAGCCAAAAGATCCCCTCCCAAAGCCAAGCCCCCTCCCCTGAGGTCCATAAATTGATATCACTACCGTGTAGAGGCCACTTTGCAGTTAGAAGTCAAGTTGGGACCAGAGACTTTGCCCAGTGTGCCTGGGCACTAAAAACGTTTGGACTGGCCAGTAGGCCCATGTTGTACATAGTTTATTTTTCTATTACCATATTGATTTCAATATATCTGTACCACAGAACCGTCGGTGTTCAGGGTAACAAACTTGGCCTGCTTTTCCTTCCTCATGTATATGTTGTATTTGTGTGATTTGGTGTGTGGCTTCTGTGTAGGTGATGTGTTTGTGTAGCAGCATGAGTTGTGTAGGTGACTTGTGCTGTGGACGTATTGTGATGTGTTGTGATGGTGTTGTGTGGCATTGTGTGGTAGTGGTGTGTGCCTCTGTGTGTGTAGTGATGCCTCTGTGATATGCTTGGTGTGTTTGGTGGATGTGGTCTGTGATCTGACACGTTGTTTGGCAGTGCTTTGGTTTGGATTGGTTGTGTGCTGTTGTTGCGTGTTGCTGCCAGTATGTGTTGTCCTGTGGAGGCGTGCTGTGTGCCTCTCTGCCAATGTGCTTGTGTGGTTGTGATGGTGTTGTCGTTGTGTGACTCGGTAGTATTGTGTAAGAATGTGTTTGACCGTGGCAGTGGTGTGTGTGTGCAGTGTGGTTTGTGTATGGCATGTGGATGTTGGCCATGGTGTGTGTCATTTGTGTGTGAGTGTGTGTTGGTACGGGTGTTTGTTTGAGTGTGTATGTGTGTAGCTGTCACTAGCCTTGCTGGGTGTGTGTGTGGTGTGTGGGTGTGTAATAATAGCCTTCCCTCGAGAGTATGCTAGGAGGGTGTACTTACGGTTGTTGTCTTCATCGCCGTCGCTGATACTGGAGTTGTTTGGCCAGCAGGATCAGTGGGAAGACGTGTCTGTGTTCCTGAGGGTGTCTCCTTTTATATTGTATTTTTTGTTTCAGCCAGGCTTTTCGTGGCAGTGCAACTGCCCCTGAAATCCTGGTGGTGTGCAACCTCGTAATATGCTCGGCAGAAACATGGTCTCCACCGGCCTGGAGATGCCTGTCGTCAGTCACGGTGGTCCATTCGCACTGGCGGTACTGGCAGTGAATTGGCTGTGTTCCGTTTGGATCAGCCACATGGTCATGATATGGCAGTCTACTCCGCCGGCCTGGCAGCGGTGTGACCACCAAAGCCGGCTTGGCTGTCCGGGGACCGCCAAACTAATAATGACCACCTTATTAACGAAGCATGACAGTTCATTATAAAATACAATTGCACAAGTAAGTATGAAACTAATAATACAGATGTCCAAAAATACACAAAATATTATTGGATCGAACTTCTCACACATTTGACCAAATCTCTTTCTGTGTTGCATTTTGTTCTTGTATTGTTTGTAAGCATATGTGTCTATCATCACTCATACCCATTTTTGCACTACGGGGACGCCCTTTTTTTTCCAATGTTGCCCCTATCTATAGCTGTGCCACAAAAATTGTCAGAAACACAATTCTTGATTTAAATTGTGTTGTTAATTCTTTCATAATCAGTTGTATATGAACATCAATATTTTTCTTGACATTTAAATCCTATATATAAGGGCCTCATTATAAATCAGGTGGTCTCAAGACCGCCAGACTCGCAGAGGCGGTCGGACCACCACATTCCTGGCAGTCAGACTGCCAAATTACAACTCTGGCAGTAAAACCACCAGGAACATGTTTCGCGACGGGGTGGAGGCGGTCGGAGTCGTGGTCAGCCACGGTGGCGCTGAGTTCAGTACCACTGTGCTGATCACAAGTCCTCTTTCCACGAGTCTTTTCACTGCATGGAACCCACCAAGAAAAGGCTGGTGAAAAGCCAGTGCTGAGGGCCACAGGGGGTCCCCTGCACTGCCGACAACCCTGTCAGGGGCAGTGCATGGGCCCCCCTACCCATCACTCTCAGAATGTGCACTGTCTGCACTCTGCACTCTGTCTGATGGCATTGGCCTCGGATCCGTGAGGAGCCAAGGCCAGTGCCGACACTGTTTCTACTGGGCTGACCGGTGGAAACTTCCAATTTCGGTGGTTTCCACCGGTCAGCCCAGTGGAAACATCGTAATAGGGCTGGGAAGGAGATTGCCAGCTCCACGGCGGTCTCCTCCCCACTGGGCTGAAAGTTGGCCCACCAATCTCATAACAAGGCCCTAAATCCCAATAACTCCTAATTCTGGGACAACTAGCAAGCATATTTACATCTACGACAGCTAGCAGCAATGTGTGGCTTCCACACCGAAATCTTACCTGGGGTGCTTTAAAAGTTGAATACATTCTTAATGTGTCAAATCCTATAGTTTACCATTGATGAAACTAAATGTTTTCTAAAATATTCTGCAGTGATTTCTATTTCTAACGATTTAGACCAATTGTCATCCCATAATCCCAATTTATCATCAGTAAATTACAGAAATTCCTTTCTTGATCGAATCTGTATTAGGTTTCATCATATGTGTACATAGGTTAGTTATAATTTGTGGTACAATTTTATTATTTTATAGAGAAGGCAGGCTCTAATCTGTGGATATTTGAAAAAATTGTTTTACAGAACCTTCAATTTATTTTTGATGTCCATTAAACTTTTCAACATTCTGTCTGAATATAGTTAATACAAAATTGAAGGTCAGATTTTGCCCATACTGAATTGGGCTATTCATGAGAAGCATCTGCCAAAATATGATTGTTTCAAACAGATTGATAAGATTTACCTTTCTATTAATGACAAGAGAAGGTATTCCCATTTATTTAGTAATCGAGTATTTACTTTGATCAAAGGTGTATAATTGCTGGGCATTATTTTACCAAGTGGTGATGTGAGCCAGGTTCCTAGACACTTCATGTTGTTTACTGTATACACTGTGTCATAAGTTAGAAAGGCGGAGGGACTGACTGATACAATCTGTGTATTTATTTACTGTTGAGTGTTATCCCCAGACTTTCCCAATACAATTGTGTCCATGGACAGATTTAGATCTGATATGTCCATTATAACATTGTCTGCATAGGCTAGTATTTTGATAGTGTGGGCCTACATGAGCGGCTATAATATTGTCTTCTCGTATTAGTCACTTGCAGGTAGAGCACCATGTACAATGTGTACAGAGCTTGAGAAGGCAGACATGCTTGTCTTTTCTGCAACTGATATCATCTGAGGTAGATGTCCTCCCATTTATTGCTATTGTGACCTGGGTTTCTCTATCCACTTGTTACATCTAATACATGAAGGTCAGTGGGATTTTAAATTTCTGTAGCCCTGTCCACAGAAAACACAACTTGACACAATTGAAGGCCTTCTTTGTGTCCAGTGCCACAAAATAAAAGTATTCATGAATTGATTCTGCCCAATCTATCAATTATGCGACTGTTTTAGTATGTTCAGGCCCATATTTATACTTTTTGACGCTAAACTGCGCTAACGCAGTTTAGCGTCAAAAAGTTTTGCGCCGTCTAACGCCATTCTGAAGCGCCATGCGGGCGCCGTATTTATGGAATGGCGTTAGACGGCGCAATCAGACCGGCGCTGCCTGGTTTGCGTGGGAAAAAAACACGTAGACCAGACAGCGCCGGCGTAGGGGGAAAATGGCGCATGGGCGTCTTAAAATGGGGCAAGTCAGGTTACGTCGAAAAAATCGTCTTAACCCGACTTGCGCCATTTTTTAACGACGCCCATCCCCCATCAACATGACTCCTATCATTGTAAAGATAGGAGTCATGCCCCCTTGCCCAATGGCCATGCCCAGGGGACTTCTGTCCCCTGGGCATGGTCATTGGGCATAGTGGCATGTAGGGGGGCACAAATCAGGCCCCCCTATGCCACAAAATATTATTAAAAAAAAAAAAAAAAATACTTACCTGAACTTACCTGAATGTCCCTGGGGTGGGTCCCTCCAGCCTTGGGTGTCCTCCTGGGGTGGGCAAGGGTGGCAGGGGGGGTCCCTGGGGGCAGGGGAGGGCACTCTGGGCTCATTTTGAGCCCACTTGTCCCTTAACGCCATGCCTGACCCAGGCGTTAAAAAGCGGCGCAAATGCGCCGTTTTTAGCCACGCCAACTCCCGGGCGTCTCTTTTGCCCGGGAGTATAAATACCACGTAAAGGCCTGGGAGTCATTTTTTAGACGGGAACGCCTCCCTTGCATATCATTAACGCAAGGAAGGGGTTCACGCTAAAAAATGACGCACATTCCGGGAACTTTGGCGCTATTCGCCTCTAACGCCATAGTATAAATATGGCGTTAGTTGGCGTTAGTTTTGCGTCGAAATTGCGTCAAAAAAAACGACGCAATTTCGGCGCAAACGGAGTATAAATATGCCCCTCAGTATCTTTGCTGGGGATAAACCCAGGGTGCCATGGTGTCACCAGTTGGTTAATAACTGTGCTAATACAAAGGGCAATTAGTTATATGAAAAGTTTATAATCAGTATCCAACAGTGATATTGGTTGACATGAACCCAGCTGCACCTGAGGCTTTTCCTTCTTCTGGAATACAATAATCCAAGCCATTTTTTAATATTCAGGAATAGGCTCTACAGCCCAAATCCTGATGATTAGCTGAAGTGAAAAGGGGATGTTTTTTGCTATAATATTTTAGACATATCATTCTGTAGGTCATTAACCCTGGCAGCTTTAGCCAAGGAGAATACAAAATTAGATTCTTGAGGCTCCTCCAGCCAAAGTGGACGTACTAATGTTTGGTACTGCATAGATAATAGAGTGGGGAGTTGGACCTTGTCTAGGTACTGAATGTATTTCTCTGCAGCTATTTAACCATCTGTGTGATGTAAAGGTTAGAGTAGTAATTATGAGCAATGTCAAATATCTCTGAAGTTTTTGTGCATAGACTGCCTTCCTCATCATTGATCTTAATGATAATGTGACTTGCCGACCAATCTCAAGCCTGTGAGGCTAACACCTTACCATTCTTCTTACTCCTTTCCTACTGTAAATAACTACATGATATAAGAAGTTGAGTGGCTGTGTTTTGTTTGTAATTCAGAATTGCTAATTTAGTCCACATTGCACACTGTATCACGGACTTGTTTGTTGGATATGGTCTTTTATGCTACATCCCCAAAGTAGCAAATAGTTTCAATAAAATGTTCGTTTTTGATCCTCTGTAGCTTAATTTTATACTCTCTAGCAAATACCCAGATGATGGTCCCAAGGGTGTTATATGATCCGGCCCTGTTTTGTTGGTTTCTATACAAAAAAATACATGTGTTTTCAATTGTTAAATACAGGATATGTCTCGAAATAGTGAATGGCCAAACATCCACTGTGAAGCTCTGATTCCCAACATTAAGGTGCAATTGTAGTGTGACATGTGCATGTGATCATACGCCCAGATGTTGTGGTAATTACCATTTGCGTTTTACTAAGATCCTGACTAATATTGCTTACATGTACGAGTATAGTATGAAAATATTCTTCCCAATTGGTGGAGGTGGTGCCTGAAAACAAAATTATCTAAGGTATTTAGCTCATTCACAAACCACTTGCGCTGCCATTGCATCATGTTTTTTCCCGCTACAAAGGTGCAAATAGTCCTCCACACAGCGCCACATTTACAAACTGGAGGAATTGTACCATTGTGCCAGTTTGTAAAGACGTGTCACATTATACCTGCGCCAGGTATAATGTATGCAGGGTAGGCGTTCCTCTGCAAAAAGTCCCACAGGAATGGTGCAGTGAAATCTAAGAGTTTTCACTGTGCCACACTGTGCCATCAAAGCATCATTTTTTAAAGGCCTGCTCAGGGCAGACGTTAAAGTGACGCTGTGCTGGTTTCAATGGGGGCTCCTCAGCATTGCAGTCTAGCGTTAACATTGTTAGAATTTCTGACACAGTTGTGGACACTGTGTGCCACTGAGCACTGTACTATGAATACAGCACTCCCATAGTGTTTTTAGGGGGGCACAAGGTGGCACAAGGAAACTGGGGCATCAATCACAATGCAACAGTTTCTACTAAATAAGGCCCATAGAGTTGCAGAAATGGCTCAAAGCTTTTTAGTGGTCCATGCATGCAATTTAGAATTAGGTATGTTATGTCATGTTGGTTTGTAAAGCACACTAAACATCCGAGAGGGTATCCAGGCACTTGGTTTTGGGCAGCTGTATATGTGTGTGGTCTCCAAGGTGCTTATACCAAGAGCCAGGTCTTCAGCTTCCGGTGGAACTCAAGAAGTAGGAAGGAAGTTCTGATGTGTTGAGGGAAGTCATTCCCTGTCTTGGGTGTAATAAAGGAGAATCGGGAACATTCAGTTTTGCTTCTGCGTGGAAGGTGTGTGAGCGCAATTTCAGCAGAAGGTAGGTGTCTGGTGGGTTGGGTAAAGTGCATGCATCTGTTCAGATATTCTATTCCTGTGTTATGAAGGGGTTTGTATGTGTGTGAGAAGTTTGAAATTACTGCACTTGTGAAGAGGTAACCAGTGAAGCTTCCTGAGGTACAGTGTGATGTGGGTATGATGTGGGAGGTCTAGTTTCAGTCCTGCAGCATTGTGCTGGATGTTCTGAAGTCTGTGTAGAAGTTGCCATAGTCCAGCCTGATGTTGATGAATGTTTGTTTGACAGTCCATCTGTTGTTCGGAGGCAGCCATGTGTTGATCTTTAGCAGCACACAAATCTGAGGAATCAGGAGGTGTAGACTGTATTGACTTGAGCTGTCATGTCGATCTGGATGTTTAAGATGATCCCTAGATTTTTTGCACTGGTCTGTCGGTGTGGGTGTTAGTCCTATCTTGGTAGACCACCAGGTGGATTATCATGGGGAGGTATTTTTGCTGAAGACCAGTACTTACGCCTTGTCAGAGTTGAGCTTCAGGCAGTATGTTTGCTTCCCGTCTCCTGCCATGGTCATGCAGTTGGTGAAGTTGGCTGTGGTAGTGGTTGTCTTGTCTGTCAGGTAGTGGATGAGTTGGGTGTCATCAGCCTAGGAGATGAGGGTCATGTCTTGTGATCGCATGATGTTGGCATCATATATATATTGAAAAAGGTGGGGCTGAGGGACGATCCCTGTGGAATGCTTCATCAATTTCTTGGTTTCCGATGTGAAGGTTGGCATCCTGACCCCGTGGGCTCCTACTAAGAGGAAGGAACAGATTCATTTTACAGCTGATCCTTGAATGCTAATCTTGTGGAGTCTTCTGATGAGGGTGTTGTGGGAATAAGTGTCGAAGGCCTCAGAGAGTAGGATGAGGGCTGCTGTTTCGCCACAGTCCAAGATGATTCGAAAGTCATTGGTGGTCGTGATGAGTGTTGTTTTGGTGCTCCAGTTCTTGATTCTGATTGAGTGTTGTGTAGAAGATGGTGAAGTTCGAGGTGGGTTGTGAGTTGATGATTCATAGCCTTCTCCATTACTTTGACAGGATGGGGAGCAAGGAGATAGGTGAGATGTTGTACAGTTTATTCAGGTCACCTGTGGGCTTGTTGAGGACGGCATTCATGTCTGCATGTTCCTATTCATCCAAGAAAGTGGCAGACGTGATGGAGGCGTTGATGATGTGGATTAGGGTGGTGCTGATTGGTGATGTTACCAGATTATAGATTTGGTGGGGGCATGGGTCCATTTGAGCCCCTGAGTGGATTGTCCACAGGAATGCTGCAGTATCATTTCTGGTAAGGATTGTCCATTCGGTCACTTACCGTCTTGGTTGGCTTTGGGTAGATTGATGATAAGTTCTCTTGGGTTGGAATGGTGTGTGAAGTTGCTGTAGATGTTTGCAATTTTGCAGAGTTGTTGGGAGGCAGCAATGTGGTTGACATTAGCTGAGGATCAGGTGAAATCCTTGACAATCGAGAAGATCTATTTGCAGTGGTATCTAGATAACTATTTATGATAATGTCAAGGTTCCCAGCCTAAACAAAGTACCCTTCTTGTGCCATAAGGACTGTTGGAATATGCTTGAAGGTTAGTGGCATGTTCTCATTTGGTCCATATATAGAACACCTGTGTTTAAACTGATAGTCTATTTTAATTGTAATGATGGCCCATCTACCCTAAGAATCAGAAATCTCTCTAATCAAATTTATCAATGGGTTATATATAAGAATAGCAGCACTCATTAGTGATAAATTCTGACTAATTGAGTAGAACATTATGGCACCTAGGTTTTTAAATATAATGTGATCCTTAACTTGGATCTCTTGCAGGCATGCTACATCTGATTTATACTGACCAATTTCCTCTATGATTTTAACCTGTGTAGCTTATGCATTATGACATTTTATATTAAAAGAAATAACCTTTAGCATTTTAATGATTCATATATCAGTGCCATTGGAGTGCCAGCTCATTGCACAAAAGAGTAATCCAGCCACCCACGTGTCCTCTTTTTCCTCTTTTTTCTCTTGCCCCATGCACACAGTCCCCCTTCTACCTCCACTTAATACCACTACCCAAAGCTGCAAGCATCTCTGCCTCCTTACTTCATTCCCTCTTTATCCTTTACCCCTGTATGTGATCAGACCTGTCCAATGACGATGCTGGACCTGACCTCCCTTGGACTACCCTTCATATGTTGTTTGAATGCTAAGTTTCATCCTAAAACATTCTTTTAATGAATATGATCAAAACAGAAAAACTTTCCCCATCAGTCAGGAAGAAGTGATTGAAGAATATATGCATTAGCAAGCAATCTTTTTCTTTAAGAACGATTCTCAGGACTCTGTGGGGTGGAAATATAACCTGCAATTAGACAAAGAGGTGCTCTGGTGTGGAAACAGACTGGGCAAAATCAACTAAGCATTCAAGAGTACATGTAGTAGTACTTCCGGGGCAGGCATACTCTTTTATATAGCAACACAAAAGGATGATGGACGGAGTGCTGAACAATGTAAACACCCACCCCCCAGGTCACAGATCTAGGTTAAATCCATCCTTCTTTTGCTCCCCAGTTTGACCTAGCCATATGCAAATCAGTCTTGACCCTGTTCCTCATGGGAACAGTCCATTCTGAACTTCCAGGCCAGGTCCTCCCTGGACTGGAAACAAGCATCCTGGGACTGGTCTCAGGATATCACCCTTCATCAGCCCGGCTAGCTTGAATCCAGTGCCACAGTGAGCACGGGACCCACGTCTGGGCATACTCTTCCCACATAGGGCAACTTTAGCAGCACAAAAGGATGATGGATGGAGTGCTGAACAACGCAAAAACCCACCCCCAATCATAGATCTGGGTTTAATCCATTGTTCGTTTGCTCACCATACCACTCAAGTTTGGACCCAGCCAGATGCAAATTAGTCTTGACACTGTTCCTCAAGGGAACAGTCCAGCCCAAACTGCCAGGCCAGGTCCTCCCTGGACCGGAAACAAGCATCCGGGGAGCAGTTTCTGGGTATCACCCTTCATCAGACAGGCTAGCTTGATTCCAGTGCCACAGTGAGCACGGGACCCACGTCTGGGCATACTCTTCCCACTTAGGGCAACTTTAGCAACACAAATGGATGATGGACGGAGTGCTGAACAATGCAAATACCTACACTCTTTTATATACTCTTAATTGTCTTTGTAAATCGGGCCTGAAAAATCTAACTTCCTGTTAGTAAAGGAGTAAGGAGGGCACAGTCATTTCCAGTTGTACATACTCTATACATGGATTCCCTGTATATTCCAATTTTATATGTTTTAGGTCCAATTCACAGTGGTGTTGAAGAGTGAAAATACTACTGGAGTTCTACATTGCACACCCCAAACGCCCTCATGAGTAGACGCTTTAGAATTTGTGGAAGAATATTAACATTAAAATCAATCAAACTCACTCAAAGCCGAGGATAAAAAGGCCATTGTTGCTTTATACCAATATCAAGCACAGTGCTGGAGGTATATGAACATTTATTTAGAGTATCCAGACCCCACGTGCGCAGAAACCTCCTATGATTTTGATATGAATTACTCTTAAACCATTATAGTTAAAAGCATGCCATGTCTATGTCTGTGTAATTGCCTTTATGGGCACACCCTGAGCATGTCCCTTGTTTCCTGCTATGTTCAGATTTGTTGGTGTTAAGGAGAAAATATATAACACCATTATTTAATAACGCTAGCATTATGTAAGTGGCAGCCACATTTGAGTAATTGTTTGGACAGCGTTCTCAAAAGATGACTTTTGTTGATTTGTTTATTAATGGTTTAATGAACCCAGTATTACTGTCCTGTTAACGTACTGAAATGAGAAAGAAAGTATGATGTTAAATTAGGTAAGGTATATATATTATTGCTTTTTATTATTTTTACTGTGGGCATTTTTTTAATTAGATGTATATTTATGTTGAATGATGTTTCGGAATAATATGGTTATGAGGATTTTAGTGTCTAAATACGTATATTATTAATATAAGACTACATATATGACAAATAAGATGATAATTGACCCAAACAATTACAAAACCGAATCCAGAGTGCACACATAATTTTCCACTACCTAGCTGTTACTTCGAAAGACAATCTGCATAGAATTCTAACGTAAGAAAAACATCCATGTGCATATTGTTGTTTGGTCAACTCAATGGAGAAATGTCTGAGGTTTTTTCTATGCGTGGCCCATTCTGTATTGTGATGCTTGAGGAATATTCATGCACTCACTGGGGCCCTGGTGCCACAGGCTACCACATAGGCTTTCAGGTGTTTCAATTTGCCTGTCCTATTGACGTTGTTAGTCCAATATTGTTTAAATAGTGTGACATTTTTTAGAGTTGCGGTATTTAAGAGTACATTTCTGTGCTACATAAACTTGTTTCGTCTAAGTCTTTCATTTATCCTTATGGGCCATCTATTCCATTACTTTTTCCGTAAGGGAAAATGGAGTGTAAGTTGTTTCAGAGTCTGATTAATTTTCACATATCAGGATTCTAAGACACATCTTGGGATTTCTTTATTGGCTTTTATCTTTGCTTCACTGTTTACCCTTATTCTAAAGTGGAATCAATTCCAATTTGAAAATGTATTCATGTTTAATCATTGTTACAGTATCTACTGTTTTTCCCCTTCATACTAGTTTTTCATTTCTTCCCTTGTTTTTTCGGCTTGTCATACCTAACACACTGTTTATGGGCATTTCACCTGTTTTCTTCTTTGATTTCATGTTAATCTCTTGGCCACAAGTCTGACATATTTGTAAGGGGTAAGGACAGTTACCTATGCAAATTAACCATATCATTAACAAAAGGCTGCGTGCCACAGGTCAGTGCTTTATAAAATAATAAAAATGAATGATACATACCTCGACTTCTGCAAGAGTTCTATTTACAAGACACAGAACTGGCAGAGGGACAGTCTCTTTTGGGTTGTGTATTAATGCTGGAAATAGAAATACTCAGGTGCTTGCAGGAGGAGTTGGTTGAAGGTACCTAGATGAGCACACTTTGAGACTGTACAATATTACATTACTTCATAGAGGATTTGAACCTGCTGAAAATGGATCAGGGATCAGAAAATGTATCACGTAAAAGGGAAGCATTATTTATTGAAGCTGTTTTCTTAATGGTGCAGATGGTAGATTTTCTATATCACGCAGTAAAACGCATTAATGACCCTTTAGGCTCGGGCATAGCGACAGTGGTGATTTGTTTTCAGGCTGCTAATCTAGAACAGGCAGCAGAAAGCAAAGGTCACAGATAGTGTGCCTTCAGAGGAGGCCTACAATTACAGGCAGTTGCCTAACCAAAGCAACCCTTTCCTTTTTGAACGTAAAATGATTGTTGAAAAGTAGGTCCACGACACCACTGCCAATCCTCATACAAACTTTTGAAAAATAGATTTCTTTTTAATACTGCCCAGTGTCCTTGAAGGAAAATGGGCTGAATTAAACAAAAATGTTGAATGCCATCAAAGGCTTGGTGATTTGATGGCTGTAGCATGCCATTAGCCCTGTAATGGCCTCGAATAAAAGTGAGTTGCAATTGGTGACCCAGTAATACTAATTAAGTAGTTCAGATTGTGACCCACCCTGAATCGGAATTTTTATGAATTGACATATTAGTACATAGGATGATTCATTAAATGATTTACTGGTCAGAAAAATACTTGTCGCAATTACAGAAAATAGTGCAGTTCATGTAGACAAGGACTTTGGGCAGATTAATACTTTTTGACTCAAAACTGCACTAACACAATTTTGCATCAAAAATGTTAACGCTGGCTAACGCAATTTCTTAACGCCACCCGTGTGTCAAATTTATACTTTGATGCACTGTGGCGCTAAGAACAAGTTAGAGTTTTTTTTTACGCTAATCATTGCGCCTTGTCGTAAGGCAAAATGACGTTAATGCAGGAAAAATTACTCTAATCCGGTTTGCGACATGGAAAACGTCGCAAAACAGATAAGTGCAATTTTTCACCGCCATAGCGTCAAAAAGAGACAATAACACAGCAAACAGTGCTAAGGAGTCCCAAAATGGATCCCAAAATGGATCCCAGAAGCCAGTAGAGACCCCAGGGAGACCTCAATCAACCAGGAACCAGCCAGGAGGACACAGACAAGACACAGGGGAAAGACAAGAAGAAGAGGAAGTCTCGCTTCAGCGCAAAGGAGCATGAAATTCTGGTCAGGGAGGTGGCGGAGTACCAGCATCAATTATTCATCACCTCTAAATTTCCAATTGGGAGGAAAGAGGCAATTTCGCAACAAATTGTGGACAAGATAAACAGTGTGGCAGAGGTCAGGAGAACTGTCACCAAGTGAAAGAAATGCTGGCATGACTTCAAGCGCAGGTCAAATGAGAAAATGGCATGGAACAGGAAGGCAGCACTGCAGACCGGAGGTAGGAGTCCAGCACTGCAAGAGGACCTGAACCAGATGGAGGAGATGGTTGCAGCCCTCATCCCGGAGGAGATTGTCACAGGAATCGCAGGACAGGACTACCAGGAAACAACACATATGCAGGGTAAGTTGCATGGGGGACAAAAATGCCTAAATGTCAAGTGCAAGAAGGGGGAGGCACATACCTACTACACAATGCATGTCAGCCCTGAAATCAGGCAGTGAACGGGCACAAGGGCACGGCATGGGTGAATGGGCTGTGCAGGGGCATCCAGGGGCCCAACACAACACCAACAACCTTTGCATGGGGGTACACTGCCATGGCAAGGCTGCTGGAAATGCGATAGAAGACCAGGAGGGTAGAGAAGAACATCAAACTGGGCTGATGTCACAGGACAGCTGGTATTGTCAGAATGTAAGCTAGGGGACAAAGCTCAGTCTCAGGCCATTGGTTCAATCCACATTTACCATTGACAACACTTGCCACTACTACCTGTCCTGTGTGTGCTAGTCAAATAGGAAATGGCAGTTAGGTGCCCATGGCACAAACACACCCAAAATGAGGGATCAGTATGACTACGTGATCAATCCCCATGTAAGCACAACTCCTGTCAACTGCTCATGTCTATAGACCCAATAAACATCAGCACTGTTACATACATGTGAAGTACACAGCAGTAATCACATACCCATGCTGCCCATTCCAGGGTCTACCCTGGTGCCTGTGTCACAATAGCTGCAATGCCACCATGCAACATCTCAGGTGTCATAGTGCTTAGACAACTGCATTGAGGGGGAGGACATATGTGTGTATCTAGGAAACACACCTGCACAGTCATAAGAGGGAATGGAACTCTGCCATGGCCCATCAGTGCAATGCAATGTAGCACACATACACAAACATCAACATGAGAAACTTCCAATGATGACACCTGTATTGTTTCATGGAAATGCAATACATGGTATGGTGCTAGGCCTCAGCAACATATTGGTGTATCTAAACAATGATAAACTGGGACAGGGCCAAATCTTTATGTGTGGTGCATGTGGCATCAGCACACCAACAAGCATTGCAAGGCCTCACCATGCTAATGGAAGAAGAGGAAGGGTTGATTAGGACAGGAAGGTGGCAAGCCACAATGTGGACAGAAACCACACCTAGGAGATGTGATGCAGACAAATCCCCAAACTGCCCACAGTACATGGGACATGCAGGTGGGGCATAGGCCTGAGAGACTGCAAACATTAATGACAGGAACAATGCATGGGAACCAAGATTAAAACGTACCACCAATAGGAAGTCAGTGACATCAAATTACAAATGCCACAACAAAGACACACTAATTGTACAACATCTCATTGCAGAGGACGATGGCTTTCCTGTGGATCAGCCTCTCCTGGACTACACTGATGACATGGATTACCAGCTGACAACCATCAGCCAGGAAGCCCTCCAAGATGTCCTGGGAACCCTCCAGACACCACCTCCAGTCGCAAGGAGGAGCACACATGTAGCAGCCATACCAGAGGACCCACCCACCACCCCAATTGTACAGCTCAAACACAGCTGAGGACACTGATGACACTGGGACCACCTTTGAGAGGACAGTTGTGGGAGTACAATGGGAGCTGGCCAAGGAGGTGCTATGGCAGCCAGCTTTGAAGGGATGCGCAAGTGCATGTTGACATCCACAGAACAGTCAGCAGCCATACAACTCACCCAATCACAACTGCAAGGAGTCCAACAGTGTGTGAGGGACCTCACCACTGATGTGAGGGAGTTGCAACAAGACCTGCCCTCCCAAACTTGCAGCTGCATGCATGACCACAAGCTAGACTCCCTCAGGGCTGACATGGCTGCCTTCCACACAGATATTGCTGCCATACTCAATAATCAGCAGCTCCTCCTTGCCATATCTAGTTACGCTGATGGCAGCTGCCAGGAATTTGGAGTCCACTTCTCCAACTACTGAAGTGTGTGTTGCCCCCTCAAACCCACCACCACCACCATCAAGAGCAGAGGAGACGACACACACATCAGAGGTTGAAGATGTGGAACAGATCACCTTCACCCATAGGAGTGCCCGGTAGCACCACCCCATGGGCACTGTTTTTCCTTTGCTGTGCTTGACAACATGCCAGTGTTGCTACAGTTGGTGACATGCACTCTTCACCCACACACTGTTAACCGTACCATTATGGACTGCAATTGTCTGTCACTACCTAATTGGCAATTTATGTTCCCCTGCACTGAATGACACTTCATCTCAGCATGTCAAATGAGAAGTCCCTCAAGCTGACACTTGTGTTGCGTCACAATAGAATGCTTTAAACTAATGGGCTCACAAACCTGGACTATGTAAATATTGCACTACAGCACCTACACAACCACTTTGTCTCTGTGTATTTTGACACATCTATTTTGCTGAAGATTTGTGATGCATGTAACATGTCAATGGTCACAGAGTGTAAATACCAGAGTGCAGAAATAATGTAGGCAGATATTTATGCCCAAGGGTCAGGATTTTTAAATCATCTGTGCTGCCTGCCGCTCATTTCTGAAGTTAAAGCAACACAAACTTTAAAAATATAATTGTAATTTGTAAGTTTGTGCTGCTGTTGGGTTATAAAATGAGGCAAATGCTGTGTAAAAATAGTATATTTCAGGCCCAAAGTAGCTACAAAATTAAACTCAATGCTGGCCACATCCTTTACGAGACAAATATTGTGTATGTGACATCTGACTCAAAACATACATGCCACACCTACTATATACAGCAGGAATGGCTGTGTAAGAGTGCTTGGCCAGTAACGTCAGCTATGGGTCAGAGTACAATTAAAACCCATAGGCGTGAATTTTGTATACTTAACCTCATCAGAAATTGACACCACTCAGTTTATCAGGGTTCACATGAACATCAGGCTGCAGGCAGACGTCCCACAGTGCCCAAGATTTCAACACAGGACACAAATAATGACAGCTTTAAAATCACACCTACCTGTCCAATACATGGGAACCATAGTCACCTTGAGTGGTTGGTACAATGGATGGCAGAAGCATAGAGATGTAGCTTTGTTGTAGCTGCCAATGTGACAGCTCATTTGGAAGTGGGAATTAACATGGCAAGAGTGGGATGTGGATGCAGGACAGAATGCACAGGTCAACACAAAATTGGCACTGTATACTCATGCAAAGACTGAGATCCCCAAGCATATGACACATGCCGTAAAGGAGCACCTAATACTTTAATAACTATGTATAAAAGAGAACTTAAAACTATGTCACACACCTATACTAACCTAACCTATCCTAACTATACATTATCCACAACTGGCCCTAACTACCCTATGCTAAACTTACTTACCATATTTAACTAAACACTCTAAACATTTACCACCCCCCCCCTTATATGGCAGGACACATGTAGGACAACATATACTAACCTAAACAGATACTAACTAATACTAAACAAATATACATTTTTTATATATTTTTTTTATTAGAATACACAAAAGCCCCAACATCAACCCCCACCCACCCACAAACTAACTTGTAATAATATAACCCCCCACCCCAACCTACTTATCCTATCGAAAATGCTACTGTAACCAATCACTAAACCCCCTAAACCCACTAATAAACAGGATAAGGAAAGTGGTGTCAACACCAGGGCAGTGCGCGCTCTATTGGCGACTAGAATGCAAAAACCCAGCACTCTCAAAACAACGTAATTTATGCATTGTGCTGATATGTTGTTGTTTAACCTTTTGCATAGCAGAGTTCAATCCTGAAGAGATATTTTTACTGTGCTTACAAATACTGTTCATTTACAATGTATTGCTGCAGGCTTTCAGAGTGTGCTAGGGTGTGGTCCCTTTCCAGGGTCTTCTAGAGACTTTCCCTGCAACATGCCTGGGTGTGGTTGTGGGCTGGGCCAAGACTCTATAAAAGGGAGCCAGCCCAGCTCGAAGTGCTCACTATTCAGAGGTCCTGGTGCAGAGCAGCAGCTACTTCCTGAGCTCCTGTCCCGGTGGCCTATTTGATCTTCCAGGCCTCTGCCCTTCATTCTTCATTGGTGATCCTTGTTCTGGGCGGTAAGACGGTGGTTGGGCTGGCCTCCCAACGCCGTTATTGAGAACTCTCATATTCTTGGGCCTAATTCTTCAATGATCTACAGATTACTTTACGCGTGTGAAATGTGCGCTTGAGTGTTTGTGGCATTTACATGGTGGCTTACGAATTGGCAAGACGTGCGATTCGTTTCATGTTGATTTAATCTTGTTATTCATTGCACGCTCGCATTTCTTGACATTTATATGGTGGCTTATGAATCGGCAAGACGCGCGATTCATTTCATGGTCCTTTAACTTTGTTATTCATTGCGCGCTATCATTTCTTGACATTTACATGGTGGCTTAAGAATCGGCAAGATGCGCGATTCGTTTCATGATGCTTTAACCTTGTTATTCATTGGGCAATGTTATTTCTTGGCATTACATCGTGTCTTACGAATCGGCGAGACGCCTGATTCGTTTATTGGTGATTTGCGTGCTACCATTTCTTGACATTTTACATGGTGGCACTCGAATCGGCAAGACGCACGATTCTCTCCTCAAACTTAATTCATGTCGTTCATTGTATGACACTATTCTAAGACATTTATTTGGTAGTATTGGAGTTGACAAGTTGTGTGATTTGTTTCCTGAATCCATATTGTGTTATTCATGGTGCACAATCCTTTAATGGTGTTTACATATATCTAATAAGCTGCAATGTGCGCAATTCGTGTTGAAACATTTCAAGAGAACACAAAAGGCCAGAGTTTCTAGATGCAATATTGCATGGTCCTAGTATGCATTCTCAAAAAAGGATTTATATGACTGGTTTAGAACTTATTCAGAATGTTTTCCTGATTCTCATGTAAAGGAAAGTATTGAATTTGAAAGTTTCATTTAATCCATCTTGATTCCCCTGCAGGTATCCGGCCATCTTGAATGTTAGTAATTTTAAGCCTAATTCTTAGGTTGTTCATGTTTCCAAAATAACAATGCTTAGAGTCATAGTTTAGTATTGATTTCATGAGATGTAATTTTTGATATTGTGTGTTTTAACCTTTTTTCCTTCTTAATCCCCTCTTACCCTCTTGAACTCTCTTAGCCTCTGTGATTTATCTATCAGAGTCTTGGAGTTGTTCAGTGGTGGACCTGTTGGGAACGTGCACAGACCATGAGGATCTGGTGACTCTGACAAGTGGAGAGAGGGAACGGAATTAGGGGTGAGGCAATGCAGGAGTTCAGAGGTTTCCCCTTTTGAGTGTTTTTTTTTTAATAGATTTTAGCCTCCGGCTATTCCTATTCACGTCCCGCTGGAGAATGTCAATCTTCCTCAGGACCTTTCTCATGTCCCTCTGCAGCTGCCTGATTGTGGCCATGTTCAAAGCAGATGCTGTGGTGGTCTGTGTCCCTGATGTTTTAGTTCCTGCAGGTGCCGTGATCGGGGGTGTTGGAAGTGAAGGTGCAGCAGGTGTTGTGGCTGTAGCTCCAGAGGTTCAGGGTGCAGCAGGTGGGGCTGATATACTGGTGGCCACTGTGCCACTGGCTGCAGTCATGCTGGTGGCAACACCTGTTGTGGCCAGTGCTGGGAACCCATGGCTGAAAGCCCGCCATGCTCCTGTGGCTCTCTCTCGACGATAGCGCCTTGCCATCATTCTAAACACAGACTCCACATTCAAGATATACCTGTATCTCACTGCCCGCCTCTGGAACCCCCTTATCTCAGCTGCATTTATGTTGGGAGCTGTAAAAATGATACAGGCAACCATTAGTGTCATCATTGTGTGATGCATGTACAGATGATAATCTAACACTCTCCCTCAAATTGCACATGCAGTCCAAATCCCAGTACAGATGAAACATTGTCCCTGAGGAATGACATGGCAACGCGGCCTAACCATCAACTATTTAACAGCACAGCAAAGCACAACAAGGTGTCTACCAAATAAAATGATCTGTGCATTTATGTAGGATGGTATGCAGTTGCTAATCATAAGGGGTCAGTGTTGTTTGGGACACATGCATGCTTGAATTAGATGTCTGTCATCTACACTGTGACAATCACACCTACCTACATATATGTTCTCCCCCTACCCCTGTGCCTCAGGGGGGATGGGTATGCAGACATCACAACCGTCGAGGACAACCACAAAGCCATGTCCAGCTGTACATGGATTTAGTGAGTGGAAACATGTGAGGAGGCCTGCCAACTAGGAGTGAGGTATCCATTGGTCAATCAAATCTACATTCATGTTTCCATTTGTGGACAACCATCAACATCTGATGTCCAACACATTTCCAAAATCACCCAAATTGATGCAAGCACACATCTGGCCTTGACCTGCATGCACGCCTATAACATACCACATAAGTGCCACCTAAATGTAATAAAATGTTTGGGGCTAGATGCTGGGGGACAGTCACCCATATAGTCCTACATGTATCTTACAATACAGGGATGTGAAATTTTGTGTGGAAAAGTGATGCATCACTCTCTTGTGTGAATGAGGGTATGACTTGCTGTCAATATTCTAACACTGGACCACCTTCAAATCAAATGTGGGCCTACATGTGGCTACCAATCACCTTGTTTACATGCTGCTGCCTATTGCGCAGCACAAGACTTCCAAGATATGACTCTCTGCCTGTGAATGTCTAACCCTTGCATGGAACACTATGACAACCTCCAGTCAAGTCATATATCAGATCACGTGACAGCTCCTCATATCTTGCAATGAGTCCATCACACAACAGCTGCAATCACTACACAGGACAGACATTTTCACACTTACTGAGTATGTCTGGGTCCTCAAATCGAGTCACTTCTCGGATGGTATAGGGGGCCGGTCCACGTGTAAGACACAGAAAGGAGATATATGCTCAATGTCTGATCATTGTACAAATGTGTGGACAACATATCACAGTGTGTGACATTTTATGTGAGTGAGCTGCCGATCCAGCATGTACACACTCCAACAGACATACCACTGCAAACTTGCATTGACACTGACACTTCAGTGAGTGATAGACACACATATGCACACATGCACTGGACCTAACAATCATGTGGTGCTAAACCTGACTACAAATTTGTGTGGCTAATCCATTTCATATGGTACTCCATGTCAAGATTTGTAATTGGGTGACAATTGCAATGACAGTTCCCTGGTGCACTGCAATACAAGTATATCAGATATTGTGGCTTGTGCATCAAGGGACAATGATTAACTGTGTGATGGACATGTGGGTCAGTTTTCAGTCAGCAATTATCTTGCATTCAGTGGTCCATAACAGATGTAGCACAGTTGTATGGAGGTAACAAATGCCACATTGGCAGTGTCCCCTAAGTCGTATATGCCCCCAATGCCAACATGATGGCAGGGATCATGTGTGAGTAATAATGACAATGTAGCGCTGAACATGGATTGCCCACTTTGCTGTCCCACAACTGTGAAATATGGTATGCAGACATTGTCTTAGCTGATCATCATTGACAGAATGCATGGACACAGGTGTATTCATTAGACCTGAAATGTGTCACTCAGGGCCTTATGTACCTATATCAGGTTTTGTGAGTCACACATTGCGAGACTTAGCAACTAGAAATTAGCACGTACGATGATCTGAGGTAGAACACTCAAAATGACCCTATTTGCAATTTAAAAATGGGGTAGCAAATGTCCTACCTCTTGAATAATGATGAGGTAGGTCTCATTTTGCAAACCCCTAGGGAATGGCAGCACTCACAGGGATGCTGGCCTGCTGGGCTCAGGAGACCACCATGTCTTTGACTGCTTTCATATTGGGATGTAAATATTCATTTAATTGCAGCCTTATTTCAGCAGGGGTAAACAGAAAGTATTTCAAAAACCTATTTTATTACTGAAAAATATTTTTGGAAGCATTCAGTGGTCCATGGCACCACTTCTTGCTCAGAATACATTTTTGGCCATACATTCACAAAGAGGAAGGGATCCCATAGGGACCCCTCCCCTTTTGCAAATGGGTTAGCACCAACTTGAAACGGATGGTAACTGCAATTGCTTAGTGCCAGCATTTGTGGCCAAGAAAAAAACAATTAGCTGCCTGTGACTCGATAATAGGATAGGAACGCCTATTCCTAAATGCCACTAGAAAACCCTGTTTTGTGACTGTGCACTGTGATAGCAGAATGGCAAAATTGGGGTTGTGCATTTGAAAGAATATTTGTCCTGACGTAAACACAAAAATTCAGAAAACTAGGCCATTTGTGAAAGTTATAAAAAGCTTGGTACATATGGCCCTGAATAATAGTCGGACATGGCTCAACGAAACTCTGGACTGCATTGTTAACATGTATCAACATGTGTAGTTTATCTCAGTACTGGTACACTAACAGTTTGTTCAACTTTCATTCCACGTGGCCACAAACATTGCAGGCAGCACGGCAAGACATCTGCTACTGTCACTCAGGAGCATTCTACTGTACACATTTGTCAATGTGATTCTCACCAATAGGGCCACAGATCACCACACTCAGGTGGTCCTGCAGGTCCTGTTCTCGTGCCACCAGGTCAGCCCAGCAATGCTTCGCCCAAAGCAGCCGCCTTGCCTCCGTGTGATACCCTTGTATCACACGGTCCCTGCCCTCCAGCATTATTGGAAGAAAGTGGCACAGCAGCCACACAAATGCCCCAAGCACCTCCTCACCCATGCGGCTCAGCCTCGCCCTTCCCGACATGGTATGATACAGTATTTTAACACAGATAGTAAAAAATAAAGGAAAAACAAAAAGAAAAAAGGAAACTTACAAACCCAAATTACAGACCCCAACTAACCCAACTAATCTAACCCCCAAACAGACACCCAACAGTACGAATACAATTCAGACTACAATAAAATACATAAAAACACTTACACAGGTACAGTACATAAATAGGATACACCAAAAGACAAAAGATAGACACCACAAGATACAATATACACAATCCAAACGAGACTGTAAAGTGAAAGTGAAAGTACACCCACTGTACCATGTCTGTAAACAGGATTTCCTATTACATCACTTCCTGTCCCCTTTGCACCCTGTTTTCTGTCTTGCGTGTATTTTTTTGACACATACGTAGTTTGCATGAATATATTCAACGCATAACCTACATGGGTGGCAAAATACCACGCATTACCAGGAAACTACTACTTTTAAGGATATCCGCATGCGTGGGGTGTGCTGGTGGAATTAACGTTAGGGACCCATTGATGTTTAGTATGCGTTTGCATGTTTTTTCGATGCATTTGCGTCAAAATTTCTGACGTGCATGCAGCCTGTATGTAGACCAAGGTATGATGGTATGGCCTGCAGTGTGTGTTATAGTGCTCGGCCACATGTGGTAGACCATGCAACTGTGGCCCACATAAAAGCAGCGCAGTTCGGAAATTCTATTGGAATTTGTAAGTTTGCACTGATTTTGCATCAATAAATGATGGCTAGGCTGCACTACAAAAGTATAAATCATGGCCTGTGTGTTTTGTGTGTGAATTGACTGTTACAACTATATGTTTGCTTCTGATGGAACGGAATGCAATACATTTGGCGTAATGCTCATGAATGAATGTGTTACAAATGGGTATCAACATCAGATGGCAATCAATGATGTACAACAGTCATGATATTTGTTTGTAATATGTGTTGACTCATTTGGTGTGTGTAGTTGTTTGACTTTGGGGACATTACATTTCCCACAACAAACAATACACAGGGACGCTTGAGGATGGCTAATGAGGGCTATCTCGGATATGTTACCCCTCACATGTCATTAATTGTTGGCTACCACTTCAATGTGACTTGTGTGTAAATTACAAATATGTCAGGGATTTGTACATGTTTAGTAGGTAGTGTTTGCAACAATTGGCCTCAATTCCAATCATAAAATTATTATGTACACGTCAGTTTGACTAATGTATATTACTTATGTTTCTCCTGCAGCTGTGGTGGACCTGCAGCCCTGGCTGCATGTGTTCACATATTTTCAGAGGTGCATTGCACAAAAGTGTCCAGTTCAAGTGTGTGGGCATGTGTACCGTGTGTCAGTATTGGGCTCCATGTGTGTTACGATTTCGTGCAGGTGTACTGAGGAGTCTACAGAGTATCTTGCAAGGCAGATTTGTCCTAAAGCAGAAGATCAGCTAAATGCATACAAGGGGATAGGACAGCTATGGTACGGCAGATAATACAGAAGAGTGATTACAGAGCAAACTTAGTGTGGACAAATATATAACGGGTCAGTAATGGACAAACATGCAGGGCTCATCAGTACGTTTGTACATAGGGTAGGGCTCAGAACTTCCCACAGCAACAGGGAACGTCAGTGCCTCTGTGCAGATTAATCTCACAGGTAGTCACCATGCAAGCCCCATCAAAAGGTGGCAGGAGAAGTGAATCTGTGTCTGGACCCTTAGGGCACAACTCCGGATAGGCCACCGCCAGGATGCGGAACATCGGGGGGGGTCATGGTGCGACGGGCACCCCTTCCACGTTGGGAGGCCAGCCCCAGCTGGGCCTCCACCGTTTTCTTGGTCCAGCGGTGCAGGTCCTCCCATCTCTTGTGGCAGTGGGTGCTCCGCCTTTGATAGACCCCCAGGGTCCGCACCTCCTTGGCGATGGCATGCCAAATACCCTTTTTCTGGTGGGCGCTGACCTGGAGGGAAAAGACGTCAGAAAAGGAAATTACTCACCCATCCGGAACATCATACTCATTGCTCACCAGTTCCCACCCATGCCCTGATGCACCTCTCATGCAGCACTCATGCCAGGATGCCTCAGCACCCCCCAACATGTGGCTTACATCCACACCACTCCAAACATGCATTGCCCACACATCATGCTCACAGTGTACTCACCTGTTTGTCTGGAGGACCGTAGAGTAATGTGTACTGGGGTAGGACCCCATCCACCAGTTTCTACAACTCCTCTGCAGTGAAGGCAGGGGACCTTGCCCCAGAGCCATTGTCGCTTTAAGGCACAGGTCACAGCAGAACTTGCTGTGTAGGTCCTCTCCTGTTGAAGGTCAGGTAGCAAGTTAGTGAATAGTTCGAAAATGGCGGTCACGTCTGTGGCGGTGCGTACTATCACCGATACTGTCACCGCCGGCGTACATCGCCAATGGCTCCTGGATCCCATAGGGACCAATAATAACTAATGCAAATCTGCGCAGCGGTCATCGACCGCCTACCGCAATGGCGCACAACACCAGCACACTTACCTCATTTCCACTTGTCCCTCCTCACAGGTCAGGCAGCCACCATTTCAGGGGGGCACAGGGCATGGCACCTATCTGCGTCACAGCAGACATTGGCACATCAACTGACTCTCGACTTCACATGCTGCTTCTGTAAAGTAAAATCTGCAACATTAGTGCAATACATTTGGAAATCTGACCCTCTGCTCACCGTTCTCTTCCGTAGGCTACAACTGCTAAGGAAGATTATGAGATGGCGGCATCCTCTGGAGTACAGACCCCTGGTGGACCTGTCAACAATGGAGGACAGAAACATTATCATCACATACGGACTTGATTGTGCCACAATCCAAGAACTGTGTGCCCAATTGGAGCCAGACCTGATGTCAGCTATCCGCCAGCCCACAAGAATCCCCCCTCTAATGCAGATCTTGTCAGTGCTCCATTTCCTGGCAAGTGGTTCCTTTCAAACTACAGTGGCCATGGTATCATGTATGTCTCAGCACATGTTCTCCAACGTGGTGACCAGAGTGTTGTCTGCCCTGCTGAAACATATGCGCAGCTACATCATGTTCCCCCAGGTGGATGAATTGGCCACAGTGAAGACTGACCTTTATGCCCTGGGACATATCTCCAAAATCAATTGTGCCGTTGGTGGTACACATATTGCATTTGTCTCCCCCCCTCCCCACCCCCCTGGAGAAATGAACAGGTTTGCAGGAATAGAAAAAGCTATCACTCGACGAATGTGCAGATGGTGTGTTTGGCAGACCAGTACATCTCCCATGTGAATGCCAAATATCCTGGCTCTGTGCATGACGCATTTATATTGCGGAATAGCAGCATCCCCTATGTTATGGGCCAACTCCAGAGGCACCAGGTGTGACTAATAGGTGAGCCAAAGGTCCCCACCGAGTATAAGTTGGTGTCTGGGTATTGGATTGCCCCTAAGGGTTAGTGTGTATCTAACAGTTGTCACCATATATTTGCAGGTGACTCTGGTTACCCCCACCTCTCATGGCTACTGACCCCAGTGAGGAATGCCAGGACAAGGGCAGAGGAACGTTACAATGAGGCACATGGGCATACAAGGAGGCTAAGTGAGAGAACCTTCGGCCTCATGAAGGCCAGGTTCTGGTGCCTCCATCTGACAGGTGGCTCCCTGTACTACTCACCCAAGAAGATGTGCCAGATCATCGTTGCATGTTGCACAACCTGGCCTTGAGACGCCAGGTGCCTTTTCTGCAGGAGGATGTGCCTGGAGATGGTCTTGTGGCAGCGGTGGAGCCTGTGGACAGTGATGAAGAAGATGCTGACAACAGAACAAATGTAATACAGCAGTACCTCCAGTGACACACAGGTAAGACACTGTAACTTCACTTAACATTTCAGTAATCTGTTGGACATTATACATGGCAGCCTCTTACCCTATGTCTATGGCCACTGACAGTTCCCTTTGGATTCTACATTTTCAGATCTGTGTGCCCCATTCTGGCTCCTGCTATATGTATTGCTGCCCACCAAAAGTCATCCTGTAGTATATTTCACTGTGCATATACATTGCAATGCTTTGAGAATGTTGTACTAATACATTTGAGATTCATTACACTGACTCCAGTATGGTATTTGTTTCAATGGTGCTTATTTATGTGCCAATCAGTATATGGGTATGTGCAAGGGGCTGGGGTGATGGTGGAGGAATGTCCAGGGTAGAGTTCAGTCTCTTGGTATCACATGTGCATTGTCCAAAGGGGCATGGGAAGGGGAGCAATGGCAGTTCAAGGTGGACGGGGTAACAGAGTGGGACAGAAGGGTGACTATCAGGAGAGTCCTATTTCCTGGTGGGGGTCTTCACAATGTTCTCTGTCTTCTGCCTGGATCACAGGGATGGTTTGCGGGGTGGTTCTCCTTCTGCAGGGGGTGGGATGCTGGTGGCCTGCTGTTCCTGTGGCGGTGCCTCCTGTCCACTAGCGCCGGCGGAGGTGGAAGGCTGTTCCTTGGTTTGGCTAGTGTCAGACACCCTTTGTTGTGACACTGCCTCCCTCATGGTCTTGTCCATGTCAGCCAGCACTCCTGCAATGGTGACCAGGATGGTGTAGATTTTTGTTAGGCCCTCCCTGATCCCCAGGTACTGTCCCTCCTGCAGCCGCTGGGTCTCCTGCAACTTGGCCAGTACCTGGCCCATGGTCTCCTGGGAATGGTGGTATGCTCCCAGGATGTTGGAGAGTGCCTCATGGAGAATGGGTACCCTGGGCCTGTCCTCCCCCTGTCGCACAGCAGTCCTCCCAGGTTCCCTGTTGTCCTGTGCCTCTGTCCCCTGAACCGTGTGCCAACTGTGGACACACTGCTGATTGACGTGTCCTGGGGACAGTGGCATGGGCCCACTGGGTGGGTACTGTGCTGGTGTTTCCTGAGGGGTGCAGCTCTGTGGTGGGTTGGGACTGTGGCAGGGGAACCGACTGTCCAGAAGCCCCTGAGGGGCCAGGTTGGTCATCCTGATCCAGGCGTGCAGAGCTGCTGTTGTCACTGTGGGCCTCTTCAGGGGGGGACTGAATGTAGCTGCCACCGCCTCTCCGGTGACGTTGATTAGGGGTCCTGTTGGGATGCAAAGGCATTGTTAATGTATCTGCATGTGCCATCTTGTACATGGGTGTGTTTCCCTATATGATTGTCTTTTCCCTGTTAGCTTGGCCTTGTGTGGGGGTTGAATTTGTGGGCTGGCTGAGTCTCCCTACTGGGCATGCTTTGGTGATGGGTGTCCATGCAGGTATGTGAGTGGTATCCATGCATTGGTGTTGCATGGAGGGCTTGGTATTGGGATGGGTGGGTTGTGATGGTGGGGTATATGTGAGGTGATGGAGTGATGGGAGTGAGGGTAAGGGTGGGGGTATGTAATGGCATGCAGGTAGGGTGGGGGATGTAGTTGTAAAGATTAGACTTATCAGAGTCCAGTCCTCCTGCTACTCCTGCAAAGCTCTCAGGATACATTATTGCCAAGACTTGCTCCTCCCATGTTGTTAGTTGTGGGGGGAGGAGGTGGGGGTCCACCGCCAGTCCTCTGTACAGCAATCTTGTGTCTTGCAACCACAGAACGCACCCTCCCCTGTAGGTCATTCCACCTCTTCCTGATGTCATCTCTAGCTCTGGGGTGCTGTCCCACCCATGTTGACCCTGTCCACGATTCTCCACCATAGCTCCATCTTCCTTGCAATGGAGGTCTGCTGCACCTGTGATCCGAATAGCTGTGGCTCTACCCGGATGATTTCCTCCACCATGACCTTACCTCCTCCTCTGAAAACCTGGGGTGTCTTTGGGGTGCCATGGATGTGGTGTGAGTGATATGTGTGAGGATGTGTGGGGTGATGTGTGAGGTGATGTGTTGTGGTGTATACTGTGATGTGCGTGAATGGTGTATGGGTGAGGGTGTTCTGTGCCTCTGATTGAGTGGGTGTTCCTTGTTTGTCTCTCTCTGCTTGCTATCTTTTTTTTCGCTGTAAGGGGTTGTGGGTATTGTGGGTGTGTGTTTTATATTGGATTGGGTGTGTGGGTGTGGTGTATGTATGTGTGTCAGGTGTGTGTATTTTGAATTGTCCAATGTGGTGTAGTTTTGTAAGTGTGTGTATATTTTGAGCGTGGCAGTATGTACCACCAATGGTTTACCGTGGTTGAAAGACCACTGCGGTGATTTGTGGGTCTTGATACTGTGGGCGTATTCCTGTTGGGGTAACGATGTGGGTTTTGCTATCGCCAGTTTATCACTGACCTTTGGTCTGGCGGACTTGTGTGGGTGTTTGTGTTGTGGCAGAATTCTATGTGTGTTTCATTATCCCTGTTGCGGATTAACGCCGCGGTCACGTTATGTTGGCGGCCGTCAGCATGGCAGCAGGCGGCATTTACCGCCAGAGTTGTAATGAGGGCCAATGTGCTTATAGTGACTATTGTTGAAAAAGGATTTGAACTATCTGCTGTCTGCGACACATTCCTGCAGCTGTGTTTGGATGTTCCCCCTCAGTTTCCCTGTCACCATCCGCCTCCTCCTCCACCTCAGGCAGTTCTTGTTCGGGTTTATAGAGTGGGATGTTCCTCCTAACAGAAATGTTGTGCAGGATGGCACAAGTCAATATGATCTTGCAGACTATTTCTGGGGAATATAGGAGGCTGCCTCCGGTGATGTCCAGGCACCTGAATTGGGACTTCAGGGTGCCAAAGGTCCGTTCCACAATGATGCATGTCCTCCGATGTGCCTCATTATAGGCACGCTCTGCTGCTGTGCTTCGGTTGGGGAATGGGGTCATAATCCATGGCTGGATCCCGTAACCCTGATCAGCTGAAAAAGAAAATAGGAGTAGTTATTTTGTTGTTGCTTGCACCAGGAATGTCATGTAGCATGGTGGTTGATATCCTGTGTTGCCTGTGACTCATATGTGTTTGTGGCATTGTGTGAGATCCTGGGCTTCTGTGAGGTTAATTCTGCATTGGGTTGTTTGACTTGACAACTTGTGTTTGGCTCATTGACCTGATATCTATGGTTTAGTTTCCAAACTGCAGTTCATTATGTATGTACCTTTAGTTTGCTTTCACTGGAGAGCACATGATACTTCCACACACACAATAGATTCCGATGTGGTGATAACATGGTTGCACTACATGGCCTGGACATCCCTTCCACTTAGACATATGTCATTGCAGATGAAATCCAGAAGTGAGGCCCTTTGATTAGGCTCGGTGACAATGCCCAACACATCTCCCTATGTTGCCAGCACAGAGGTGTTCAGCATTGACAGTGCACAATTGTCCCATGTGTGACTTGGTTCTATGTAGACCTTTGTGGTTCCCTCTGTCAGTGGCTCGTGTTCACCAGTGCACCTACACTACCAAACTTGCTCCAGGTAACCTGGCTAACTGCTTTGTGGAGGTGAAGTATCTGTGCAGGAAGGACCATCTCCCTGCACATCTGTTATTTCGATGGACAATTGGCTCTTTTAATGTGTGCAGCAGTATGCAGTTTGCATTAGTGTCACATCAATATGTTTTCATAGCACAGTCCACTTCCTTATTGCTACCTGTCAATGTCACCCCAGGAGTGATGTGTGATGTTGGGACTGCATCAGCATTTCCATGTCACCTACATGTGAGTCAGCATCATGATGCTATGTGTCTCATGGTGTTTGATCTGCAGCAACACACATTGCACACCCCTTCCACAGTACTTATTGCTTGGGAGGGTGTGGGATTGCCTATGTTGCCTAATGTAATAGTATGTGGTTCATCTTCCAAATTGTACTTCCAGGGCAGGCCATGTCATTGTCACGGTGTGCTTTGACATTGGTTCCTTGTAGCTCTAGAGTGGCACCTATTGTTATTGGGAGCTATCATTTGTCCATAGGTGTGTAACCATTGTGTCAGGGTGTCAAACATAACTACCTGTGTCACACCTCAGTGTCTTCCTGCCCACGTGTCAATGTAGTGGTGTATGTATTATGTGTCCTACAGGGTTGATGTGCTGTGTGAATATTGCTAGGTTTATGGACTTACCCACAAGAAGGACATTGCCATATTGTCCATCCTGGAAGTGCAGATTGATAGTGCTGTGGCGGAAGATGAAGGAATCATGTACACTCCCAGGATACTTGGCCAAGATGTTGGTAAACATTCCCTGGTGGTCAACTACGGCCTGCACATTTATGGAGTGGGTGTGCTTTCTATTCCAGTGTAGATGCCCGGTTGCAGCAGGTGGTACAATCCGGACATAGGTGCAGTCAATAGCACCAAGCACATGCGGGAAGCCATGTATTTGATAAAACCCTTGTTTGAGCTCCTGCAGCTTCTGCTGTGTTTTGGGGAAGCTGATGTGGCTGGGTGTGAGGGCGATGATGGCATCAAAGAGCTTGGGAAGGAAGGCAGAGAATGAGGGCTGTGATACCCGAGCAACCAGGGCACCCATTGTTTGGAATGAGCCACTTGCCAACATGTGCAGGACAGCTAGCAGCTTGGTCACCAGTGGAATATTGTGTGGGGTCTGGAGACTGGCTGTTATCTGTGGCTCAATATGCACAACAGCTGCTGTATGGCTTGCCACTTGAGTCTGTACCTCCGGATGATATCCTGTTCCCTGAGGCCCAGGAGTATTGCCCTGGTCCTGAAGACCCTCTCCTGCCTTTAGCATTGCCTTTGGGGTCCACGTTGGTGTGGTGGTAGCTGCTGTGTTGTTCCTGTGCTCTGTGTCGTCTGGCATGCTGCAGGAGTAGCACCTCCATGTTGTCCTTCTTGAGCAATGATGTTGCTTGTGTGTGCTTCCTTAAGTAGTGGTGTGTTTGCCCCATTTTAACACCTGCCCTGACCCAGGCATTGAAATTGACACAAATCGGGCTTTGCTTTATTTTTCGAGTCCGTATCCCACCCATGCGTCATTTTTGCTGGGGCAGATATATATGGCGCGCGGGTGTTTGAGTAATTTTTTGGTCGGGAAATTCTACCTTGCATCTCATTGATGCAAGGTGGTTTCACACATCCTTAAAATGATGCAAACTCAGATATTTTGACACTAGACGGGTCTAGTGTCAAAATATAAATATGGAGTTAAGGTTGCACTGGATTTGCATTAAAAAAATGACGCTAATCTGGTGCAAACAGAGTATAAATATGCCCCTTTGTGTTACCTTGAAATCAGCAAATATGGCAACACTGTAATTAGTGAGGAAAATGACAATAATGATCATTGTCAATACCCTATTGGGGAGTCTGACAAGTGTGCCTCAAAATGTTTATGCTCCAAATGGCCCCATCAGGGAGTCTGAAACAAACTGTGAAGGAACAGTATGTCCAACAAGGTAAAGGAAAGGCAACCATTTTGGAGAGTTGGAACAGAAAATTCTTAATGAACTGGGGAAAACAGAAGATGCACCAATGGCCTGCAAACAGCTACACACGCCATGTAACAGGCCAATATCACTATCAGTGGCAGATGATTGTAACTCAAATAGTAACGTACATTATTCATTTCATAGTATTTCACAAATTCTGTAAAGGCAGGAGCAAACAGTTCTATAAATTATGAAGCCTAACACCAAGGAGAGGTGTGCCACTTATATTTCTATTATCTGCTGCGCCATGTCCGAATTCAAAGAACTATACGCCAATGATTTTGTAGCGTGTAGCATTTCAAGATTTACTATGCATGTTGGTATACTGCTTCATACCTTTTCATGTTATCTCAAGGATGTCTACGTTTGTCAATCTCTCTGCATATGAGGTATATGGCAAAATACAAGGAGAATGCACCCTCGATTCTCTCATAAATCAATGTAAGCTTTTAGAATTGAAAGACTCACAAGACTTTATTCAGACACCCTGCTTTTGAACTTTTTAAATTATTTAAAAACATATTTAAGCATGATTTTACTCACAAGATGATGCCCTGATAATTTGCACTTCTATTTACAGACAAAAATCATGGAATCATGAAATGCTGTACAATTGGAAAAAGAGAGAAAATATTAGACCTGATTTAGAGTTTGGCAGATGGTTTACTCTGTCACAAATGTGACGGATATATTGTCGGCTGTATTACAATTCCCATAGGATATAATGAGATCATATTATGACAGAGGGGCTATCCATCACATTTGTGATGGAGAAACCCCATCCACCATATTCTAAATCAGACCCAATGCCTAAAAACTTCCCTCACCAATGTGAAATAAATGAATTTGTGTTTGATTTACAAACAAGGATTAAAAAATGTCTACACAATGTTTAAGATATTAGTTTTCAGTATGTTGGTGCAATAATATTCATTTACAATCTCTTGGAGACTAGTCTTACCGTCTACATGAATTTTCATCCATTTTTAGGAAAACATTTTTCAATGATAGAACCATTGCATCAGAATATTAACCAGTGGCATATTTTGATGTCACATATTAGGACAGGATTTTAAGGGGGTCTTCATCAGGGCTTCCGTAGATTTTTTAATGTGTCTCAATGGGGAATTTACACACAGATTAATATATTTGAAGACTAGGTCTTAGCTGTAATTGCTCTACTGTCTGTTAGATGGCATACGGTGTTGGCTTCAAAATGTTTTCTTCTTCAGATGCTGTTTTATAAATTTTAGAAGCAAGGGACAATACAGAATATGCTTTGTCAGGGTATATTGTTTGTGTTTCTGGGCAAAGAATTATCTATGCAATAAGGAGTAGAATATTATTCTTAAAAAGTTGTCAAAGATAATTTTTGTACCTGTGTGATCAACAATAGGACCTGTTAAAAAAAAAAAACAATACAGTTAGAAAGTACAGACTAATCTCAAGAGCTGGTCACCTAAAAGGCATTTTGCATTTTACTAAAATTGAGAGTGCACAGCTGTGGAGGTTTCTGACTCGCATGGAAGCTTTTTCAGAGTGACAGTTTCAAATAGATTCTATTTCTTTTACTGTGTTGTGCACTGCCCAATGTGATTTCTGTGCACTGTTCCAGAAATCAATTATTCCTGCATTTTATCTGTTGAGCAATTCTTTCAATAAACCAATATAGGGCCAGACAAAATTTGCTTCACTTTATGTTATTTTAATATTCTTTCTTGTTATTTTCCTAATTTGCCTGTCTGATCATTACCCTCCTTGCTGTTGAAACTTTTATTTATTACAGAAAAAATGCATACATGCATTAATTATGGAAACCTAATAAGCACATTACATTTACTAAGAAATCCCTAGTGTATAGTACTACATGTACCCAAAGCCTGTAAATTAAATGCGGCTAGTGGGTAGCACTCATTGTGCCGCCCAATAATGTAGCACTACAAAACATGCCTCAGGCCTGCCAATTCATCCTGTAGTGTAGATTTAAATCACACTTTTGACATAGCAAAATAAACTTTTCAAAATCTTATAAGTCACCTCTAGTGTATGCCCTAATCACACCTAGGGCAAGGTGCATGGTATTCAAAAACTAGAACATGTGTGTTTAAGTGTTACATGTCTTGACAGTGAAAACTAATTGTCATTTTTTGATGTTGTAAGGCATAACTCTGTCATAGACTAATCATGTACTTTATTATATTTAATAAATGCTAACTTCAGAATGGGAGCAGCTAAAGAAATGAAATTGACACTCAAATAAAGTGTGATTTTAAATCCTCCTTTAAGTTAAAGTAGGATTTAAAGTTACAAAGTTAACAATGCCACTTTTAGCAAGTTGACATTTTTATGCCCAAACGAAAGGTGCTTTTCTGCCATTATCCTCGGTCACATGACTGAGAATGGCCCTGATGCTGTAAGTTGTATATTGCTTCCAGACAGTGAGACAAAGGAAGCCTAGTTGTGAGAGAGAGGATCTTGCTGAGAGGGTGGCTGGGAAGGAGTTGGAAAGATCAAAATGTGTTATTTCTGGGGGCATGGTCTACTGGCAATGCAGTAGGACACAGGTATCAGAGCTCCTGCTCCCATTGAAGGCCCCAGAGCCAGAGATCCTGACCCACACAGGTTTTTGAACCTTGTAATGGGGAGCACACATCCCTTATAATATCAAGGGTGCCTCCCAATCTTGGTGGCCCCCGTGGATGGCACAGAGCTGGCGATACAGTTGATACCGGCTAGACACAGGAGGACAAAAAGGCACCTTCCCAACAACTACTCAGTGAACCCAACTAATGGAGTGCTGCTGTAGAGTGCCCAAAGCCTTTGGATGGAGGCCAACAACTGCGGAGAAAACGGGTAACCGCCCTGACCCCTCAGGGCCAACCGAGGTAATGCAGTGGGGGGGGGGAGAAAGCAGGTGGGTGAGACAGTGTTGGCACCAGGGACCCTAAGGAAAGGAAGTGGGTGAGCAAGGACCTGCATAGCTGCTGCTGAAGGTGTAAACCCTAATAGGGGGTGGAAGTGACAGATAACTTGGTCCAGTGAACACTATCAGCCAGGAAAGCATGATGAGTGCCAAGAAAGCAGGCTATGGACACACCTGTCTACCTTCAATGCGCCATACATGGGGAAGATAGGAATGACTGGACTGTTGCAATACTGAGTGAGGTGCACTGAGTGCCCATCTAAAAGAGAAGCTCCCTCGGAAGAGGCACTCAAAGGCCAGTGGCTGCTGCATCACAGAGCCAGCCCAGGAGCAATACAGTCTGTGGAGAAAGTAAGGTGGTGGAAGTCGTGATCGCCAAACAGTGCAAAGTGAGACAGCGGGGCTTGAAGGGCACGAGAACCAGGTAGACTAGCAGAAGACTCAGAGAGGCACAACCTTGGCAGTGACGTGCGTAAAGAGCTGGAATGGCGTAGATCGAGCAACTTACCCTGATGAGAGGGCTGACACATGCAAGCAACAAGGTGATACTGAAAAGAACGCCAATGTGACAATAGTTTGACCATGCAATATGACCTAGCCATTTTTATCCTCACACCTCGACATACCAATCCCATTTTCTCCCATTCACTAACCGGCATTTCTACATTTAAAAGATCTCCGGCTAAGAGCCCCCACGAGGGGCCCGTCAGGCATTGCA
This sequence comes from Pleurodeles waltl, assembly GCF_031143425.1. Taxonomy (NCBI): domain Eukaryota; kingdom Metazoa; phylum Chordata; class Amphibia; order Caudata; family Salamandridae; genus Pleurodeles; species Pleurodeles waltl. Next base: position 1,516,765,603 of record NC_090440.1, read on the forward strand.
GTGCCGGACTGACGAGGAGCAAAAGCCAGATGATGAAGCATGTCACCATTTGGTGAGTGAGGGTCCTTGTTCTAAATCAAATTATTCTTTGGATCCTGCGGTCCTTTTAGAATCTGTACTGACCCCATTGTTTGGAACTGTGTACCCTTGTCTTTTTTTAATATTCATGGGAGTATCGTACACAGGACCAGTTCAAAACACTCCCGATACACAAGCCCTCCTTTTGTTTTTGGTTAACAAGATAGTTCTGCAGGAGAACCCTTCCAGTTCTTCTCTCTAGAATGGGCACATAGAATTCTGGCATGCCTGCCAACTCCTCAAGCAGGCCCACACCAGATCATAACTTGACTAATGAACTTTAGGGACAGGGACATCATCCTTCACGCGGCAAGGAAACATGGTTCCTGGATGATTGAGAAACTGAAAGTGAATCTCTACCTGGACTACATAAGCCTGGTTCAAAGACAGAGAGAAATGTTTGCTGGTCAAAAGGGTGTTGCAACAGCTAAACCCCAAGTATGTGCTCCTGTACCCGGCAAAGCTACGGGCAGTTCAGGGGGAAATCACCCACTTCTTGCTAATGGCACAGGAGGCATGGCTGTGACTTAAACAACGTGGACTGTGGTTGAGTCCACTATCAGGTGAAAGAAATTACAAAAACTGGCCTGTCGTGGGGCAGGAACAACAGGAAGAATGTTGTGAGTTTCCCAGCCAAAGAAAGATGAAGGCAGTGCAAGAGAAGACGGTCGTAGAAGTCAAACAATGCAGAGACATGATTGGTAGCAACAGATGGAGATCCCTAGTCTCAGCCGTGGCTCGGATCAAACAGAGACAGAACACAAGATGGAAGATGACCAATGGCCCCACATGAGACCTATGACGTTGGAACATTGGGTGGGAGGGATCTGAAGGGTTATGAGGACTGGTAAGCTTAGAACTTGATTTAGGGGCTGAGGGGCCTGGTTGGAGCTGGGGCTCTTGACATTACCTAGGGACTGCCTGAGTTAAGGCACAGACATATGTAAAGCCCTATGCACATTGCCGAAAGCTGAGTCCGAGCAGCACAAGTTGATTTCATGTTATTCTGGTTCGGGACTCAAACGTACTTTGAGTTGGGGGGTGGTTAGTTGAACGATCATCACATGGTAAGGTAGGGAGATGGGCACGTTTAGGGATAAGTCACAGCATCTTGATGCATCATGGAATGGGGACAGCCTTGGTCAACTCGCTTGTGGGAGCTAAGCATGCCATAGGGAAGGAATTTACACACCTACCATGACAACGGCCCAAACACTAATATTGTTGACCTGGAACGTCAACAGACTGGGCAATAAGGTAAAGAGAAACTTACTACTCAGGGCCCTCGGCAGACTCAAACCTGCCATAGTGTATCCGCAAGACACATCTTGTTGATAGGCAGCACAGTAGTTTAGAGTGGGGCTGATACAGGCTGGGGACATGCACAATACACCTCTGGTCTTATTATGAAGACACTCTCATTCCACACACTGCGCACATGGTCAGAAATCTCTGGGAGCTACACAGTGATCCTAGGGGAACACAAGGGTGAGATTATACTGTTGATTAATATTTATGCCCCCACCTAGGCTCCTGTCTGCCACACTGCAAAAAGTGGGGACTGTACTCCTAGAAGCCTTCCCAGCACTGATAGTAGTGGGTAGAGACTTTTAATTAGCACTACATATGCATATGGATTAAATTAGCTCAAGGGTAGAAGGGTAGGTGACTTAAGGGAGGTTAGAGGGATTTGCAAAAGCATTGGGGTTGTGCAACATCTGGAGGGCCCTAAATGAAGCCAAAAAGGGAACTCATTTTACTCTGGGTCACAGAACATGCACTCAAGACTTGACTATCTTTTTACTACGAGTACCTCGCTCTCTAGATTTAGTGAGGGTAAATACCTAGCATGAGAATTAAGTGACCACATGCCCTTGCGAGTGACACTGTCCACTTATAAGCAGAAACCGCAAGCGATGTGGAAGATGAAAATATGGCACCTATCCAATCAGCAGGAGGTTAAACATTTAGGTGAAGTCTCCAAGTATTATTTTGAGAAAAATAAAGCCTCTGTGCAGAGCCTTGTTGTATTATGGGAGGCATACAAGGCCACTATAAGAGGGGTCATCATGACAGGGAAAACTGGGGACAGGAGTGAAAGATCCGATAGGCTGGATACTTTAGAAAGTGATTTGCCCCAGCTACAGTGGGAACACACAGAGGCCCCCACCCCCATAGGAAAATGGTGAGGGACCAAAAATGTCTGAATACCAAGAAATAGTAAATCATGAAGCTAAAACATTGCTGGTGTGGATCAGAAGTAGAGAAAGGGACAGTATGTCAATAACAGTAGTAATGGTGGACTCAGGGGACACAGTGAGAGGGAGTAGGGAGATAGCAGAGGTATTTGCTAGACACCTGAAAATCTTTTATAGCACACACACTTGCAAGCCTCTGATCAGGAGGTATTAGCCTTTATAAACAAATGTCATATGAGACAGTTGGGTAGGCACCGCTCCAAGGAATTGGAGGCGGACATCCCAGCAGAGAAGGTATCTGCAGTCATGCGTCAGATGCAATCAGGCAAGGTAGCAGGGCCAAATCAATTCCAGATTGAATTGTTTTGGAAACTGAACAGAAGTGTGGTGCCCCCTCCGCATGTGGCCTTGGTGAGGGTGTTCCGTAAGGGTGAACTTCCAGAAGACATGTCCTATGCAACGGTGGTGCTTATCCCAAAGGCAGGAAAGCCAAAGATAGGTGTGAATCATACAGGCCCATATTGCTGCAAAAGGCAGATATTTAGATCCTGTACAAACTCCTAGAGAATAGACTGAGAATGGTAGTATTGGAACAGGTACATCTGAATCAGAATGGATTTATACCAGGCTGCTCAGCAAACCTGAACCTGCGATGGCTGCACAACAACCTTGCGGCGAAAGGGGCTTCACCGGCGGGATGAGTTATTGCCTCACTGGATGCGAATAAGGCCTTTTACTCAGTGGAATGGATGTACCTCTTCAAAGTGCTTGCCAAAATGGGCATCATCCCTAAATATACTGGATGGGTTCTTCTGCTATACAACAGGATGAAAGGCAGTGAGTGGGTCAATGGGCACACATCACAGGAGTTCAGAGGGCAGATGGGCACGCGGCAAGGGTGTCCACTTTCACTGATGTTGTTTGTGCTGACAAAAGAAGTATAGGCAGAATTATCTGGATAGATGCGGTTTGAGGCTTACCGGGGAGTGATACAAGAGACAAATATATATCTTATTATATCTGATGAAGGTGAGCCAGACACTAGAAAGGCTGTGAGATTTTTTCTGCGTCGTATAAATATGATTTATAAAAATATCACTCCACTGTAGCTAATAATAGAACACCAATGGGATGATATTTCTTCAAACAATATTTAGAGCACAACATTTATGTCAGACATTATTTCTATTTATGATTATGATTCTCAATACAATCACTGAAACACCATAGCACAACAAGATCCCATACAATTGAAAAAAGAAAGCAACATGCCACAAAAGAACAAATCAGTATGATATAAACAACTTCAAAGTAACAGCACAATTAAAAATAAAAGTATTCAAGAACATGTATACAAGAACAGAACACCATGTAACATCACATCAAAGACATAACACAATGGAAAAAGAACTGCAAAGGTTCACATTAACAAATGCACCTATAACACAAGTAAATAAAACAATAGAAAAAAAATTAATGAGACAGTGCAACAAAGCACATCATTATAGGGCAACAGAACATAGGAACACAAAGTAATAACAGCAATAGTAACACAACCTCCTCAAACATTGCAACATACCAACACTATCAAATTCCATACTGCACAATTCTATGGTTATGTGTATTTATAGAAGTGCTGTGTTTGTCTCTGCTTATGTTATTCCATTTCTGTGTTGATGTACTGAATATGCTCTTCTGTGGTGTTATGTTATGCTTTTAGTTTGTTGTCCAGTGTTGATATGTTGGCATGGTGATAGAGTGTGTTATGTTTGTGGTTGATGTTGTTTGATAGTGTGTGGTGTTTTTTAATTGCATTAATGTTATGTTATTGTGTTGTTTTGTATGCTTGTGGATGCACTGATGTGTGAAGTTGAATTATTGTTATATGTTGCTGTGTTGTGTTGCATTATGTTGCGCCGTGTTATGTTGCAGTTCTGTTTTAATGTTGATGCTCTGTGTTGTTTTGTTTTATTGTGTTCTTAATTTTTGGTACGTTGAGATGTGGCGGTATTTTGTTATGTTATGTTGTGTTGTAGATTTTTGGTGAGTTGAGACATGGTGATGTGCTATATTTTGTTGTGTTATATTGTGTTGGTGCATTATTGTAAGTACAAATGTTTCCTGATGTGGTACATTATCTTTTATTCAATAACTCAAATGTAGCATTTAAAATGGTAAAGTTTGAGGTCACAAGAGCACTATACAGTGTGTGGTCAGAGCAGCCAGAATTGGTAATTGAGACGGCAGAGGCAGATGGAGGCGCCACGGTGATCGCAGGCCCGAGGTGGGCTGGCTTGCTGGATGATGTGAGCAGCATCTGCAGGTGCTTACCGGATTGTAGGGTGAGCACGGACAGCAGCCGGATACTTCCTGCAGGACCATGGGTGGCCCAGCTGACTCACCAGGTGAGATGAATGGCTGCAGCCCCCAGCGGGCGAATGTAGAATGGCAACACCTGGAGGGTGGAGGCAGAGGGGAAACTCAGTGGTGCTGAAAGGGGCTGTCGCACTCTCCCGGCAGCGTGCCTGAATTCTGGGGTGCACAGAAAGGAGCGCTGTTAATCCTGCATCGCCCTGCAGAGAGAAAAGGGACAGCAACATGGATCCTGCTCCCAGTGAAAGTTGGGCCGCACTGGAGCCTTTACATGAGGCCTAGCAGCCCCAGGGTGATTTGGAACACCATCAAGCACTGGATGGGGAGCATCGCTGCCTGACTGAGTGGTGGGGGCATATTTGTCCCCTACCTCCTGACTCAGAGCACCAATTGGCTGTACTGCAAGATGGTGCATGGGTTCTACAGTGTTCTGGGGAGACAGATTAGATATCACTGTGGACTGTTAGGGCCAGACCAGGTGATTACTAAGGTGACTGTCCTGTGGGCCACCCCCTCCACTTTTGCCCCATAGTATGCAGTGGGGTGACCCCTTTACTGGCGGGGTGTGCCGAGAGGACTGATACGACCCAGGGTGTGGATGCCACCTAACCTAGAGGGGGGCCCAGGCACGACCTCTAAGACACGCCACACTGGCCAGGATGGCTCATAGTGTGGCACCTAATGAGGAGCCCAACTTGGGGGGAGCCCATGCCCCCGTCCAATCTGGACATCATAAACCTAATTCTAGAATGCAAGGAGGTTATCACAGAGAGAACAGATGGGGTGGCCCTCACGGAGACCCTGCTGTGTCATGACAAGGTCAAAATGAGGGAGTCCTGTGAAGGATTTGGGTACTAGAGCAGATGGCACAGATTACTTGGGGCATATGCTAGCCAAGTGGTATAACAGGAGCAGCATCTGGAGGCACAGGAGGCCAAGATGGCAAATTTAGGTCATGACACAATAATTTCCTATTTTAGGCTTTCCTGAGGGGGACAGAGACCACCCCGGTGGAATAATTTTTGGAAACTTGGCTGCCCGCAGTGCTGCCTGGGTGGATACAGCCCACAGAACATTGGGCCATAAACCCAAGTCAGGAGCGCCACCACGCATGGTGATAGCTCAGATACTGCAATACAAGGATAAGATGGGCATATTGGCAGTGGCATGACAGCAGGGCAATATGGAGTTTAATGACAACAACATTTCTTTCTACCCAGACTATGGTGTAGTTTCTCAGAAGAGGCGTAGGTCATTCATGGAGGTGAAACAAAAACTCAGGTATTGGGGTCTAGCCTATGCGCTGTTGCCACCAGCATGCCTGTGAGTGGACTTGTAGGAGAAGAGGTATTTTTTGGATCATGTAGAGGATGCTATGCAGTTAATTGAGACTCATGGTTAGTGCTCTGGAGGGGACTGTGCATGTAAAGACACTTAAGGCAGCTGAGAGGGAGGACTGCGCACAATGATTTTTGATTAAGCCTGAGGGGGGTCCATTACAGCAGATTGAGTATGCTATGCATGTTGGACATGGCTGTGGAGGTTTCAATGTGTGCTATGGCTCCGCAGTGTGAGTGTGGGACAGCGTGGGATCTGGTGGCGTGGCTCATGGGGTACCCCATAACTGGTGACCTTGGGAGCCCCGTGCTGGGAGACAGAAGTTTGACTGTTGTTTGGGGGGGTTGGGATGACATCATGGGGGTCATTCTGACCTCGGCGGTAAAAGGCGATTACCGCCGGTCAGAAGACCGCCATAACACCGCCTCGGCCGCGGTAAACCGCCACGGTCATTCTGACCCGCAACTGGCAAACCGCCGAAAACCCGACATCCTCAATATACCGCCACACCAAAGGTCAGCGAAAAAATGGCGCTGACCAAACCTCCACTGTCACGCCAACAGAAATACGCCCATACCATTCCGACCCACAAATCCACGCGGCGGTCTTTCAAACGCGGTATTCCATTGGCGGCACACACCGCCGCGGTCAAAATACACACACCCATAGAAAACTCAGCCACATTGGTCAGTTCGAAATACACACACCTGATACACATACTAACACCACTCCCACACACCCAACACAATATAAAACACACACCCACATCACCCACAAGCCCCTACCACCTGAAATCATTGACGAAGGCTAGAGACAGAGCACAGAATAGAGAATCCCACAACACAGAGGCACACAACACCATCACCCACACAGAATCCACGCACCAAACACCACACACCACCACACGCACCCCACTCATCACCACAAACGCCACCCCACACCTCAACCACACCACCCCATGGCACCCCAAAGACACCCCAGGTTCAGTGACGCCGAACTCAGGGTCATGGTGGAGGAAATAGTCAGTGTAGAGCCCCAGCTCTTCGGGCACAGGTGCAGCACACCACAATTGCCAGGAAGATGGAGCTATGGCAAAGGATAGTGGACAGGGTCAATGCGGTGGGACAGCATCCACGCAATCGGGAGGACATCAGGAAGAGATGGAACGACCTACGGGGGAAGGTGCGTTCCATGGTATCAAGGCACAACATTGCGGTGCAGAAGACTGGCGGCGGACCCCCACCTACTCCCCCAGAATTTACCGCGTGGGAGGAGGAAGTCTTGCACATCCTGCATCCTGAGGGCCTCGCAGGAGTAGGCGGAGGAATGGACTCTGGTAAGGCAAATCTTCACTACTGCTTCCCACCCCCACCCCACCTGCATGCCAAATCATACCCCCACCCTCACCCCCTCCCCCATCACACCAACCCCTAGCAAAAGCCTCACCATCACAACCCGCCCATCCCAACACCAAGCCCTGCATGCTACCCCAAAGCATGGACACCCATCACCAAAGCATGCCCACTGCACACACACATCACCCCCACAAGCCACCCTCACAAAATCCCCCACAAGGAAATGCCTGCACATGGGTACACGGACACCCACCCATCACACGAAATGCCACACACAGAAGCAATAACCATACCTTTATACCCCTGCAGGACCCGAACGCCACCACACCGCCACGGAGGGTCCAGAGATGTCCATCCCACCCCAGAAGAGGCCCCCAGCGATGACAGCAGCTCTGTCTCCCTGGAGCCAGACGACCAACCCGGCCCATCGGGGACCTCTGGACAGTCGGTTCCCCACAGACAGCCACAGGCTACACCAGACCCAACCCCCTCTGGGAACACCAGCACAGCTCCCACCCAGCGGGCCCATGCCTCTGTCTCCAGGGCACGTCAATCAGCGGTGTGTCCACCACTACAGGGCACCCAGGTTGACCCACCACCCCAACAACAACAGGGACCTGGGGGCAGTGGTAGTGGGCACACTGGCCAGGGGACAGAGGCCCAGGAATGCAGGGGAACTGGGAGGGCTGCTGTGCGAAAGGGGGGGGACAGGCCCGGGGAACCGACTCTCCAAGAGGCCCTCTCCACCATCATGGGAGCATACCACCGCTCCCAGGAGACGATGGCGACGGTACTGGCCCGGTTCCAGGAGATCCAGGAACTGCAGGAGGAACGGTACATAGGGTTCAGGGAGGAACATCGGTTCTGCAATGGGGACCATCGTCCTGGCCCTTACCCAGATCGTCACCACATTGCGGGACCATGTGGCACCCCAAAGGGCCCCTGTCACTAGCCCAGGCCAGGAACAGCCTACCACCTCCGCCGGCGCCAGTGGACAGGAGGCCCCACACAACAACAGGCCCCCAGAACCCCACCTCCTGCAGAAGAAGAACCACCCCGCAAGCGGAATCTGAGATCTCACAAGAAGACAGAGTAGGATTGCAAGACCCCCGCCAGCCTAAGATACCCCCTGATGTCATCCCACTGTCCCACATTGTCACCCTGTCCAACCTTGAACTGCCCCTGCTCCATCCTTCCACAGGCATATGGACAATGCACCTGTGCGACTGAGAACTGGACTCTGCCATGGACATTACTCCACCCCCACCCATCCCCGCTTCCCAATCATTTACCTATATCTAGCACTTTAAATAAATCACTTATTCCACTTAAATAAACAGGAGTCTGCTTGTATTCTTAACAAATGTATTACGCATAACGGTTCAATATTGTCCAGTTACTTTGTGATGACAACATACCAATTTCAATAAGCTTTAGTCCATGGGCAAACAAAGCTGAAGTCAGGCAGTGGGTCATACAGCTCTGAAAAGGGAAGGGAAAGTCACAAATCAGTTAGCAGGAACTGGGGGGAAACACAGACAGTGGAGACGCATGAGGCCTCAAGTAAATGTAAATTGGGATGGCTGTTTCTTACCTGTGTGCTACTGAAAGTATTGTTGTATGACTGTATCCCTGTTGTCCGTGTCGTCCCCGTCGTCTTCCTCTTCTTCACTCTCCACAGGCTCCACAGCTGCAACAACACCACCATCTGGACCATCCTCCTGCAGAAAAGGCACCTGGCGTCGCAATGCAAGATTGTGAAGCATACAGCAGGCCACGATGATCTGGCACACCTTCTTTGGTGAGTACATTAGGGATCCCTCTGTCATATGCAGGCACCTAAACCTGGCCTTCAGGACCCCGAAGGTCCTTTCTATGATCCTCCTAGTTCGCCCATGGGCCTCATTGTAGCGTTCCTCTGCCCTTGTCTTGGGATTCCTCACTGGGGTCAGTAGCCACGACAGGTTGGGGTAACCAGAGTCACCAATTAGCCACACACGGTGTCTCTGTAACTGTTCCATCACATAAGGGATGCTGCTATTTCTCATGACATACGCGTCATGCACTGACCCAGGGAACTTGCCATTTACATGGGAGATGTAATGGTCAGCCAAATAGACCACCTGGACATTCATCGAATGATAACTTTTTCTGTTTCGGTACACCTGCTCACTGTCTTTGGGGGGAACCAAAGCCACATGGGTCCCATCAATGGCCCCAATGATGTTGGGGATATGTCCAAGGGCATAGAAATCACCCTTCACTGTAGCCAATTCGCCCACCTCAGGGAACATAATGTAGCTCCGCATGTATTTCATCAGGGCAGACAACACTCTGGACAAAACCTTAGAAAACATAGGCTGAGACATCCCAGATGATATGGCCACTGTTGTCTGAAACGACCCACTTGCCAAAAAATGGAGTACTGACAGAACCTGCACCAGAGGGGGAATCCCTGTGGGTTGGTGGATGGGGGACATCAGGTCTGGCTCCAGCTGGGCACATAGTTCATGTATAGTTGCTCTGTCAAGCCGGTATGTAAGTATGATATGTCGTTCTTCCATTGTCGACAGGTCCACCAGCGGTCTGTACACGCGAGGATTCATCCTTCTCCTCGCAAGTCCCAGCGGGCGGTGCCTAGGAAGGACAACATGGAGCACAGAGTCAAGCAACCCACAGGTTCGTTCACACAGCTTGCACAGTACACGAATCGCTATGCATGGAACGGCTTGTATTAGTGGCAATGCAAGGCCTAGGCCTGTGTGACGCAGTAGAAATCATGCCATGTGGGCCCTTGAAATGGCGGCTGCCTGACCTGTGAAGTGTGACAGTGGGTTGTGAGGTCACTGCGCTGGCGTGGCACACCGTGGCGGTAGGGGGTGGAAGACCGCGGCGCAAAGCTGCATTGGTTAACATTGAACCCTATGGGTCTCAGGAGCCAATGACGATGTGCGCCGGCGGTCGCGGTACGCACCGCCACGGTATGCACCGCCGCGGGCGTGACCGCCATTTTCTATCTGATTAATCACTCGAGACCTGATCATCCACAGGAGAGGACCTATATTGCAAGTGCTGCTGTGACCTCGGTCTGGGAGATACAATGGCTGCTGCGACTGGGGAAAGGACCCCTGCCTTCACTTCCGAAGAATTGGAGAAACTTGTTGATGGGGTCCTCCCACAGTATGCGCTACTCTACGGTCCTCCAGACCAACAGGTTAGTACACAGGGTGCACGCTGAATGGGCTATGCCTGTGTTGAGTGGGGTGTATGTAAGATGGTGGGGAGGGGAGCGAATGAGGAGTGCAACGCACGACAGATGGGAACATGTGCCACATGGCAAGGTTGGGGAGGGGGGGCCACTCATATCTACCATGCAGAAAAGTGATGATATTTCCTTTCCCACCCTGTACATGTCAAATAGGTCAGCGCCCATCAGAAGGTCGACATTTGGCGTCCGGGCCCTGGGGGTCCACAACAGACGGGGCACCCACTGCCGAAAGAGGTGGGAGGACATCTGCCGCGGGACCAGAAAGACCGCCGAGTCTCTGCTGGGGATGGCCTCCCAACGTAGGAGGGGTGCCAGCCGCCAATTGACCCCCCTGAAGTCCCGGATCCTGGCGGTGGCCTACCCTGATTTGGATGGGCGCGTGAGGACATCACAGCAGACACAAGGGGGTGAGTATCAGCACATTCTGCCATCTTTGCGCGCAGTGGAGGTGTCTGGGTGGGGGAGGAGGGATGTGGGTAACTCAAGGCCAGGGCGCTTTCTGTAGGCTAGTCCCCTCCGTTAGCCATGGCCCTGTGCCCCCGCCCCCCACCTCTGTAGGGTGCCAAGTACAGCTATCAATGGTCCTGCATCACCCATGTGTGCATTTGTCGTCCATAGACCTGTAGGCCTAGTCACAAGAACTGATTAGTGTACCCCGATTGCGCAGCGTAGTTCAGGGGGCTTCTGTGTCTGTCCTCTCCGCCAACGGTGTTGCCAATGCATGCACTCAACCTGTCTTCATTTTTCCCCCCCACCCATTTTCTTTTTCTTCCTGTGCATGTGTGCATTAGCATCATCAGGCGGAGGAGAAGTGGCATCGGCGCACGAGGGAGCTGCATCTCACATGGCCCCGGAGGGCCATGCAACGGACTCCGAGTTCAGCAGTGAGACGGAGGGCGAGGGGAGCTCCACAACGGGGACCCGTGGAGATGTCAGCGACACCGACACGTCCTCGGAAGGGAGCTCCCTTGCGGTGGCGGCAACATCCGTGCCCACCGCAACTACAGGTACAGCCGCCACCCAGCGCACCAGCTCCGCCCTCCAAGCAGCCCCTCAGCGTTCGCCCCGTGCCCGCTCGCACACCAAGGCGGGCATCTCCTTCGCCCCAGGCACCTCAGGCCCTGCCCCAGTTACCCCTGCTGCCCTCAGTGAGGAGGTCATTGACCTCCTTCGGACGCTCATTGTTGGGCAGTCTACCCTTTTGAATGCCATCCAGGGGGTGGAAAGTGAGGTGCATCTGAGCAATGCATACCTGGAGGGCATTCATTCGGGTCAGGATGCCCATCAGCGATCGTTCAACGCTCTGGCCTCAGCACTGACGACAGCCATTGTCCCTGTCTCCAGCCTCCCTCTTCTAACTCCCTCCACCCAGTCCCAGTCTCCTGTTCCTCAGCCTATCCCATCCACACCATCAGACCAGCCTGCACACACCTCAACACCCAAGGCAAGCTCATCCAGACATAAGCACCACAGATCCCACAAGCATTCACACAAACAACATCCAGATGCAGACATGCCAACAGTCACTACCACCTCTGTGTCCCCCTCCTCCTCGTCTCCCTCCTCCCTCCCTGTGACGTCTCCACTCACACCTGCATGCACACCACCATCAGCCAGTACTTCCATCACCAGCACACCCTCCATTACAGTCAGCACACGTGCAGTCACCACCCCCACTGCCATTTACACGTCCCCTGTGTCCTCTCCCACTGTGTCTGTCACCCCCTCTTCCAAACCACACAAACGCAGGCAGCCACCCACCCAACAGCCATCCACCTCACGACAGCCTCCAGCCCAAGCACCTGCACCCAAAGACAGCACACTTGACTCTCCTACAACCACATCCTCTTCCTCCACTCCCATACCCACTGCACCTACCGTTCCCATTGCTCCTAAAAAACTTTTCCTCTCCAAAATTAACCTCTTTGCATCACCTGACCCACCCCCTCCATCTTGTAAGAGTCCAAAGAGCACCTCAGCCACCACCAGCCCTGCATCTAGTATCACCATAGTGCAGGGCTATTGGAGTCCACCAGCTCCTAGGGAAGGAACATCGGCCAGCAGCAAGGGGACAGCCAGCCCACCCCCTGGGAAGAGGACAAGAAAACTTAAGGGCCGGCGCGAAAAGCCTGAGACGGCTGCCACCACGGAGAGTGGCCTTGCCACGTCACCTGCCACATCAACTAAGGGAGGCAAAGGCCCGAGAGCTGCAGCGAAGGAGGGCAAGGGCAGCAGGGCGGAGAAGACATGCAGCAGCCGAGCGCACCAGGAGGGCCCCATCAGCCCCATACCGGGTGTGATGGACAACACCCACGGGCACAAGACTCCATCACAGGAGGGCCCCGCTACCGCAAGGTCAGAGGGCGACTAAGCGGGGAGTCTTGGCCAGGTCTGGCTCCCTTGAAAGACAGGACAAGCACCGCTGAAGAGGGCCCCTCCAAGACAGGCACCGCTGAACAGGGCCCGCCGTGGAGAGCACCGCTGAAGACGGCCCGCCGTGAAGAGCACCGCTGAAAAGGGCCCCGCAAAGACAGGCACCGCTGAACAGGGCCCCGCCGTGAGGAGCACCGCTGAAGAGGGCCCCGCCAAGACAGGCACCGCTGAACAGGGCCCCGCCAAGACAGGCACCGCTGAACAGGGCCCCGCCGTGGAGAGCACCGCTGAAGACGGCCCGCCGTGAAGAGCACCGCTGAAGAGGGCCCCGCAAAGACAGGCACCGCTGAACAGGGCCCCGCCGTGAGGAGCACCGCTGAAGAGGGCCCCGTCAAGACAGGCACCGCTGAACAGGGCCCCGCCAAGACAGGCACGGCTGAACAGGGCCCCGCCAAGACAGGCACCGCTGAACAGGGCCCCGCCAAGACAGGCACCGCTAAACAGGGCCCCGCCGTGAGGAGCACCGCTGAAGAGGGCCCCGCCAAGACAGGCACCGCTGAACAGGGCCCCGCCGTGAAGAGCACCGCTGAAGACGGCCCGCCGTGAAGAGCACCGCTGAACAGGGCCCCGCTGTGAAGAGCACCGCTGAACAGGGCCCCGCCAAGACAGGCACCGCTGAACAGGGCCCCGCCCTGAAGAGCACCGCTCCGCTGGGCACCGCCGTCTCAAGCACTGCTCCGCTGGGCCATTCCTGTCAAGCACCGCTCCGCTGGGCCATTCCTGTCAAGCACCGCTCCGCTGGGCCCTTCCTCTCAAGCACCGCTCCGCTGGGCACCGCCGTCTCAAGCACCGCTCCGCTCGGCCCTTCCTGTCAAGCACCGCTCCGCTGGGCCCTTCCTCTCAAGCACCGCTCCGCTGGGCACCGCCGTCTCAAGCACCGCTCCGCTGGGCCCTTCCTGTCAAGCACCGCTCCGCTGGGCCATTCCTGTCAAGCACCGCTCCGCTGGGCCCTTCATCTCAGGCACCGCTCCGCTGGGCACCGCCGTCTCAAGCACCGCTCCGCTGGGCCCTTCCTGTCAAGAACCGCTCCGCTGGGCCATTCCTGTCAAGCACCGCTCCGCTGGGCTCTTCCTCTCAAGCACCGCTCCTCTGGGCCATTCCTGTCAAGCACCGCTCCGCTGGGCCATTCCTGTCAAGCACCGCTCCGCTGGGCCCTTCATCTCAGGCACCGCTCCGCTGGGCACCGCCGTCTCAAGCACCGCTCCGCTGGGCCCTTCCTGTCAAGAACAGCTCCGCTGGGCCATTCCTGTCAAGCACCGCTCCGCTGGGCCCTTCCTCTCAAGCACCGCTCCGCTGGGCCATTCCTGTCAAGCACCGCTCCGCTAGGCCCTTCCTCTCAAGCACCGCTCCGCTGGGCACCGCCGTCTCAAGCACCGCTCCGCTGGGCCCTTCCTGTCAAGCACCGCTCCGCTGGGCCATTCCTGTCAAGCACCGCTCCGCTGGGCCATTCCTCTCAGGCACCGCTCCACTGGGTACCGCCGTCTCAAGCACCGCTCCGCTGGGCCCTTCCTGTCAAGCACCGCTCCGCTGGGCCCTTCCTGTCAAGCACCGCTCCGCTGGGCCATTCCTGTCAAGCACCGCTCCGCTGGGCCCTTCCTCTCAAGCACCGCTCCGCTGGGCCCTTCCTCTCAAGCACCGCTCCGCTGGGCACCGCCGTCTCAAGCACCGCTCAGCTGGGCCCTTCCTGTCAAGCACCGCTCCGCTGGGCCATTCCTGTCAAGCACCGCTCCGCTGGGCCCTTCCTCTCAAGCACCGCTCCGCTGGGCCATTCCTGTCAAGCACCGCTCCGCTGGGCCCTTCCTCTCAAGCACCGCTCCGCTGGGCACCGCCGTCTCAAGCACCGCTCCGCTGGGCCCTTCCTGTCAAGCATCGCTCCGCTGGGCGCTTCCTGTCAAGCACCGCTCCGCTGGGCCATTCCTGTCAAGCACCGCTCCGCTGGGCCATTCCTGTCAAGCACCGCTCCGCTGGGCCATTCCTGTCAAGCACTGCTCCGCTGGGCCCTTCCTCTCAAGCACCGCTCCGCTGGGCACCGCCGTCTCAAGCACTGCTCCGCTGGGCCCTTCCTGTCAAGCACCGCTCCGCTGGGCCCTTCATCTCAGGCACCGCTCCGCTGGGCACCGCCGTTTCAAGCACCGCTGGTCCATTGACAGTGCCGGTTCTGTGTCGAGCAGGTGTTCACGAAGCACTCTGGGCACCATGCCTCCTCCAATACCAGTGGAGTCGGTTATCCATCTGATGGACTGTGGCTTTGCACTCCCCAGGATGGTACAGTGGGCATGGAGGCCCCTCGTGGATCTGGCGTTGTGGACTCATGTGGCTGAGGTGCCCCCCTTTCCCTTCCCCCTGAGGTGCCTGTTGTTTTCTCATCTGATGCCCCAGCAGTGTTCTCTCCAATGGTTTCCGGTCTCCTGTGTGGGCTTTGCCCATGTGTTTGTACACATTGGCCCACGGACTATGGATGTTGAACGGACTGTGCAGGACTTGTTGACTATGTTTATACTTTGCACTATGTTCATTATCACTTTTGTATATTTCATATGGCATATTTACCATGACTTAAATGAACCTATTTTATACATAAATTTGAAACTTCATTTGAATTATGTCTTTGCATTCTTCCGGGGGGTTTAGGGGGTGTCACTCTGACTTGTTGCTCTGCATTGGTGTGTAGGTATTGGGGGGGTGGGTTGGGGGGGTGGGTGTATCGCGTATGTGTGTGCCGCTAAGCTTTCCTCCTCCCCCCTCCCCTGTGTTGTAGGTGCAGTACTCACCGTTGTCGTCTGCGCCTGCGTTCGTACTCCTGGTAGATGAGCAGGTAGACAATAGCCGGTAGGATGTGTAATTCGGGCTCCATGCTGTCCTCCTTCCTCGTGGAGTGTGTATGGGTGAGCGTTTTCCCGTTCGTAGTCTGTTTCCCCCGGGTTTTTATCGGCGGGGCTCCCGCCCCGGAAAAGGTGGCGGATTGGTGAGTTGTGATAGGGTGGGCGGTACATTGTCTGCCACCTGCCTGTTGGCGGTGACCGCCGCGCTGTTTGTCGGTCCCGCCGTGGCGGTCGGAGTGTTAATGTGGCGGCCTGTGTTGGCGGTTCCCGCCAGGTTCAGAATTCCATTTTTTGGACCGTCTGCCTGTTGGCTGGTTGGCCGCCTGTTTATCACCGACCGCCAGGGTTGGAATGACCCCCCATGTGTGTCTATTGTGAAAGCCAGGTTGGGGTGGGTCACATGGGTGAGGGTGGGGTTGCATGGGAAGCTAGTTCTGGTTAGGGGGGTTTGTTTATGGCTGTTGGAGAGAGAGACAGGTGATACACATATTACTGCGATAAGATGGCATGGTCAGGCCATGGTATGCAAGAGCTACACACACTACACCATGGTGCAAGGGAGCCTGCATTGTTGCTAGGCAGAATTTGTGCGCCAGAGCTGAGGGAGAGGACCAAATGAGCTGTATCTTGTAGATACAACACATTTCTGTCATTTCCTGGTGGCACAGGGCAGCGCAGCAAGGCACTTGCTGTGCCGCTCTGTGCCACGGGCCTTGTAGATGAGGCCCATAGTTTCATAAATTGTAAGATGTGGTATATAGTCTGTGACTGGGAGATATTCACATACATGTTGGACAATGTAAGCAAAATGTAATACATAATGCGATTTCACATGAGAGCTGGAGTATATTTCAATACATCCTGTGAAGGCTTTCATAACCTGATCGTATAGGCAGTTTTTACCTTGTGTATTTTATTTTACAGTAAGACATAAGCAGGAGGTACATATATTTCCGAATATGTGTTCATTTGTATTTCAAGTGGACAATACTTTGTTCAATTTATCACCGAATGCATAGGTTGACTTTCACGTTTTCATTTACACATGAATAGATGTTCTATCACGTTACATATTATGCATGCATAGCTGTCACTGAGAGGCGTTAGCATGAACACCGGTTTTCAAATCTTGGTATTCACTGCTCTGGCATTATTGAAGTGAAAACCAGTGTACCAAGCTGGTGCCTTGGTGGATACGTCGACTCATCGGTGTCTCCAGAGACCCAAGGGTTGCAGTGCACGAGGTACATTTAAAATGTCTTAATGTCTAACATGGAGTATAGGAAACTAAGGTTGGTAAGATCATGTTGTGTAGGGCTCTGTATACCTTCGCTTGCATAGGGCATCTTGGAGGACACTATACAACATACGTTTGTACATGTATATATGTCAATAGTTAGGTTATTTACCATCTTGGGGCTGTAGGTGACATCAATGACAACTCAAACTTCTTTCCATCTAAGTTCACTTGGAGGACCTCGGTGGAAAACAACCCCATTGTATTCTAGCTACCAACAGCGCGGATAGCAAGTTGATAACTTACCTATCAGTATTGCTCATGTACTGTATATTAATTCGTAGGTGAAAAGGTTAACATCTCATAAAATGTGCATTCTTTTATTCATGACGATACAAATGTAATCTTTTTGTTTGTACAATGCAATAATCATTGCATCATGGAAAGAGTAAAACTTCATGAACAGTATTGGGGAATGGATAATACACGGGTTTGTTTCATGGCGTAAACTGCCAGTCAGGCAAACTCAATACACCATTTATTATAAAGAAAAGTATAGATCACATACCGCACTGACAAAAGTGTACTTGCTTGTCTGTTATTCTGAATAAAACAATAATGTATGGAAGAGACATTTGCCCATGGTACGAATTGTTTCTTTCATAGAACTGGAATTGACGTGCAGCTAAGTATACTGTTTTGCACAATAAATAAAGCCTGTGTTTAAAGGGGCAGTCAATAACACCACAGCATAATAATCAATAGCTCTTTGTAGCAGCAGGCCAAGCAGTGGGGGCAGATCAGGCGAAATTACTGTCACCGTGTGCAGCTGTGTCGTACAGCCAGTGACTGTAATGGAAGACAAATTGTCCCACATTCTTAGAAACTGGATCATTTTTACTCATACCTGCACAGTAGTATTATTGTTTGTTTGACAGGATTGGTAACAAAATGTAACAAAATGCAATTACACGACATTTAGAGAGCAGTACCAATGTATTAGTGTACCAGTAGCAATCAAAGTATATAAAAACTGCTTCATGAATTTGTCACATTCTTTGACCAGATACAACATTACTGTCCTGCGAGCTCTTTAGCTCAAAGAATTATAGAGTAATGCAGAAAGGCACACATGTAGAGGCTAGAAATAGCTGAATATGTGTGATGATGACTTCCAAGAGTTTTTCACTTCAAATTTCATTCCTGCATAATAGCAGTTCAGAAACACGTTTATAGACTATTGTTTTGCTGAAGAAGAATAAGGCCTCCTCTTTTTTTCGTTTGTTGGAACTAGGTATTACTTACCCTTTTGATATAGCAATTACTAAATAAATTAACCTACTTAGTTTAAGTTAAAAATAAAAATAAACTAACTGATTACAGATCTATCCCTCCCATTATTTTGCAATTCAGAACCCTGATTCATCACTGTTAGTCCTGTCAGCCTTGCACCAAAACTTTGGTGTACTTACCTCCATTTTTTCTGAATTTTATTTTTGTTGGCCTAAGGACTCTGTACACTTTACCACTGCTAACCAATGGTAAAGTGCATGTGCTCTTAACGTAAAACATGGTTTGATCAGCATATAGACAATTGGTATATTTAATTTACTGATAAGTCCGTAGTAAAGTGTACTACATTGATCCAGACCCTGTAAATTAAATACTACTTGTGGGCCTGCAGCACTGATAGTGCTGCTCACTTAAGTAGCCCTTTAAACATGTCTCAGGCCTGCCATTGCAGAGCCTGTGGGTGCTGTTTAAACTGCCATGTCGACCTGGCAAAATAACTCTTTTGACAGGCCCAAGCCTTCCTTTTTAAAACATGTTAGTCACCCCTAACGTAGGTGTCAGAAATGGGGTCTTTGGTTGGAAGTCAGGTTACCAATCAAGGACCCTGACTCTAGTCAGGGTAAGTCACACACAATCCAAATTATCCTGTGTGCATCTTCTGGAAGCTTGTCACTGAGCAGCCAGGCTTAACTTAGACGGCAATGTGTAAAGTATGTGTGCAATAAATCATGCAATAACACAGTAGTACACTACAAAAATACACCACACAGTGTTTAGAAAAATATTTATCTGGTAAGATACAGGTCAAAACGATTAAAATGCAATAAGAATATTCTGGAATATCACTGTAAAAATGATATAAAGTGTCTTTGGTCTCTTAAAAGCAATAAATGTCTCTTTCAAGCACAAAGTACCTGGTTTGCGTTCAAAATCTCCGCAAAGAACCGCAGAGGAGGAGATGTGTGGTAAACAGGGAGGTGTGCGTCGATTTCTTGGGCCGCACACAGCAATGCGTTGTTTATTTTTCATGCAGGGAAGGCTTTTCGACGATTTCCGGTGCTCGGCCTTGGATCCTCTTTGGGTTGCAGGGTTTTCAGATGCCCCAGGGATGGTGAGTTGAAATCTGGCTCTGGCAGGATGAATTCACAGGGGCTGCGTCGATACGGTGGGTGTTCCGTGGAAAAGTCTACCGCACGGCAGGTGCTGCGTCGATTCCTCTCAGGAAGTCGGGCTGTGTCGTTCCAGCTCGGCTGTGCGTCGATCCAGTGGGCCGTGCGCCGAATTTCCGGTTGCTACGATGACGCTGCGTTGATCTTTTCCTTGCGAAATCAGGCTGGCACACAGTGAATTTTTCACTGCGATGCAGGCTGTGTGTCGTTTTCTGCTGGCTGTGCATCGATTTCCACCGCACAGGGAGTTCTTCTTGCAGAGATGAAGTCTTTTTGATCCTGAGACTTCAGGGAACAGGAGGCAAGCTCTATCCAAGCCCTTGGAGATCACTTCTTAGCACAGCCAGAGAGCAGCAGGGCAGAAGAGCAACATCAAGGAAGCAGTCCTTCACAGAAGGCAGTCAGATGAGTCCTTTGGGTAGCCAGGCAGTTCTTCTTGGCAGGTTGCAGGTTCTGGTTCAGGTTCTCTTCTCCAGGAAGTGTCTGAGTTGGTAGGGGCGGAGGCCCTGTTTAAATACCCAAATGTGCCTTTGCAGTGGGGGAGACTCCAAAGGATGGCTTAGAAGTGCACAGGGTCCCTTTTCAGTTCAATCCTTCTGCCAGGGTCCCAGTAGGGGGTGTGGCAGTCCTTTGTGTGAGGGCAGGCTACTGTCTTTTGACATGTATGTGTCAGGCCCTCCACCCTACCAGCCCAGGAAGAACCATTTAATATGCAGATGTATGCAAGTGAGGCTGAGCATCCTGTGTTTGGGGTTTGCCTGAGTGAATGCAGAAGGGAGCTGTCAACTGAACCTAGCCAGATGTGGGTTGTAAGGCACAGAAGGATTTAAGTGCAGAGAAATGTTAACTTTCTAGAAGCGGCATTTCTAAAATAGTAATATTAAATCCAATTTCACTAGTCAGCAGAATTTTGTATTACCATTCTGGCCATACTACACATGACCTTCCTCCTCCTTTCAGATCAGCAGCTATCACTCAAACAATATATGAGGTCAGCCCTAATGTTAGCCTCGGAAAGGAGCAGGCCTCACAGCAGTGCAAAAACGAATTTAGGAGTTTTACACTACCTGGACATGTAAACTACACAGGTGCATGTCCTGCCTTTTGTCTACACACTGCCCTGCCCTAAGGGTTACCTAGGGCCTTCCTTAGGGGTAACTTATATGTAGAAAAAGGGGAGTTTTAGGTTTGGCAAGTACTTTTAAATGGCAAGTCTAATTGGCGGTGAAACTGCACCCACAGGCCTTGCAATGGCAGGCCTGAGACATGGTTAAGGGGCTACTTAAGTGGGTGGCGCAATCAGTGCTGCGGGCCCACTAGTAGCATTTAATCTATGGGCCCTGGGCACATATAGTGCACTTTACTAGGGACTTATAAGTAAATTAAATAATCCAATTGGGTATGATCCAATTTTATCGTGTTTAAAAGGAGAGAGCATATGCACTTTAGCACTGGTTAGCAGTAGTAAGGTGCGCAGAGTCCTAAAACCAGCAAAAACAGTATCCAAAAAGTAGAGGGAGGCAGGCAAAAAGTTAGGGGTGACCACACTAAGGCTGTCGGGTCTAACAGCAGGCACTAGACAGTCTGAAGGGCAGGGTGTACTGTAATTGTTGGACATGTACTCATACGTTTCACATGTCCTGGTAGTGAAAAACGTGACCACTGCAAGGCCTATCTCTCTCATAGGTTAACATTGGAATTTTCTTATCATTACATATTATAAGTATGATTCACAATCTGGAGGAGATTCGTTTTTCAAGTCTGGTGTCTCTGGAATCACAATTTAAAATCACAACTTATGGTGAAGGATTTTAAATTGTTGATCTGAATTGTTATCCCCCGGGACATAGCAGGAGCCTGCCCTGGGGGGTGCCAGTCCCCAGGGCCATTATTGGCTCCATGAGGAGGGCCCCCTCCATCATGCACATAGCCCCAGGGTCCTGGTGAATCCCGGGACTAATAGGGGTCAGAAATGGAACCCCTTTACATTATTGACTATGTGCCTCAGCTAGGTGGTTATCCCTGGGGCACGGGGGTCTGTGCAGCCCGCCCCCACACATGAAAGGCATTTTGTCCCATGGGTCGTAGTCCCCAGAGTGCCAGGAAGCCACACAACCCTCCTGAGCACATTTCAATATTCACCCTGGGGAGGGGGTGGTCCCAGGGGCTGTGAGGGAGGCCGTAGGGCCTCCCCCACTTTAAAAAGCATTTTGCCTGGGGGGCTGGTGGCAAAATATGAGCCTCCCACTCATATCTCTAGATGCACCACCTATAATACAGCCCTTGCGTCAGGGTAACTCCACGCTAACCCCTTCTAGTACTTTTCATGTGAAATATCAGCCCTGGGGACAGTGTCCTGTTCCTTAAGATGGTGGCTGCAACTTTCTAGTCAAGTTGCCGTCAGCCAATCACAGCATTTCTGTTGGCTTGTGCATTCACAAATATGCAGCAATCACCGTGAAACCGTCACAAACAATTTGAGACCTCAAATATACAAATTTGTTTGACCTTTAATCCTTTAATATCTCCTAATCTACTGAACAGATTTACACCAAATAAGTGAAAACGTAATCTGTGTACCGAAACCTAACTTTCTGAAAAATGTTGTATAATTCCGTCAAGTGGTTTGGGCTGTAGTCGCATCTAAAGGTTCTATGGAAATTAACATGGGAAACGCAACTCCCCCTGCCCCCATTTTCTTATACGTAACAAGAATAACTGGTACACATTTTTTGGAACATTTTGTGAAGATTCGTCAAACAATGACAAATATACAGGCAAGTCAAAAAACGCTTTTTCTATGGAAAAGTGGTCCTAACTATAACTACCTAATGGCGACCACCAGTACATATATATATATATATATATATATATATATACACTTATATATATATATATATATATACAGATATAAAGATATAGATATATTACATCATTTTGACACCATTTGACGAATCTTCATTACATTTTCCAAAATAAGCGTCTTCCTGTGCATGGAAAGTTTCACGGTGATCATTCAGGTGAGGGCGGAGAAAAAGAGGGGCCAAAAAAATTGCATTTCCCATTCTAATCCCCTAGGGATTTTTAACATGAATACAGCCCAACCAAAACGCTGAAAGGAATTACACTAAATTTGACAGAAAGTAGCCCTTGGTTCAGAAAGCACACTTTTTGTGCTTTGGTGTAAATCCATTCAGTAGGTTTTGAGATATTAAAGGAAATCCAAATTTGTATATACAGGTGCGCAGATACTTTGCAATGAATTCACACCGAATCCCGAATGCATGTACCAATAGGATCCTGAGCAGAAAGTTGTGGCTGCCATTTTAAGTAACAGGACGCAGTGATGTGAATATATATATATATATATATATATATATATATATATATATATCTATATATATATATATATAGATATATAGATAAATGTAAGTTGGACCTGGCCCTTTCTGCAGGTTCATCCCAAATCTTTTTGACTTACACCTTCCCTTTATTGCTGAATTTGTTTTTTTTTACATTAGGATTAGGACTCTGGGCGCATTACCACTGCTAACAAGTGCTAAAATGCATGTGCTCTCTGTTGAAAACATGAGAACACTGGTTTACCCACAACTGGCATATTTGCAGCTAAAGGGACATACACTCTGCTGGTCTTTGCTGGACGTCTGCTCTGCTGTGCCTACCCTGCTGCATGCTGCCCTCCTTTCCTGGAAGTGAGAAGGACTGGGCCTGCATTCATACATCTCCAGAACCAAAGTGACTCCAGGGGCTTGCTGGCTCACCTCCTGATCTGAAGTGTCATGGACATCGAAGACTTCACTCCATCCTGCAACAATACCTGGACTTTGCTTGCTGCAAGTCATGCCCTGTCAGAGTGGTGCCAATCCAGTACTGGGCCCTTGGTAGAGGGTGTAAAGTGCTGCAACTGTAAAATTTATGCATCGTGGTCACTGTCCAGGTCAGAACCGACAAATCCCCCCTCGAGGCCAACGCATAGCTGCTGCTGCAGAGGGAAAGACACTGAAGTGCCAGCTGCACAACTCAATGACAACAAATTGCCTTTATTGCAAAGGGTGCGCTGACGCTAATGCTGTTTATGGACATTGCATCAATGGCTGTGAGTCTTGATGATGACGCCTCTCCAACCGGGTGGTTGGTACCAATGCCTCAGCTGCATCTGAAGGGATCAATGCATCCATCCAAGGTGATTTTTCCGCGGAAGAAGGTTGATCCCTGTATTTGACCCATGCTCCACCACAGTCAGTCTGACTTTCAGATTACACCCAATCTAGTGTGAACAGAAAGCCCAGGTTGGTGCTTTATGCTTTTAAGCATTATATTTGCAGATATACAAGGCAGTGTGATTTTCTATGAGATTCTTCATAGATTAGGTCAGTTTCAAGAGGAAACCTTCTTACAGCCATCATGCAAAAACATTATAAAAAGAACACCATGCTCCGTCTTCGGTGAAGAGGACATTCTTCAGTTTCAGGGAGGACACTCTGGCCACTATGTCAAGCCTGCCAAAGGGCAAATGGCAGCAATTTCACCTCTCACAATGGTTGATATTTTGCTGCTAATAATTACTAGCAGAGGTATCTGAGAGAGCATTAGTGTAGGGCTGCTGCTCAGAATGATAACAACCATGCCATGGAACTCATATTCCTAACATTTACTTTATTAGGCTACCTGTCTATGTGTAGTATCTCACTCTATGTTGCTTTGATGGCTGTTCTAGTGGGTCTCTTTGTATTGGCCCGAAAAGGGTTTGTGCTTGCATCTGGTCACATTTGGGGCATTTGGTTATGTAGTGGAAGCAGCCCGCTACCCACTTTGCTCCAGCAAGGACAGTAAAAATGCATTGTATCTGTGGGGTAGAAAGTATGGTAAGGAGAAGAGGAGCAGGCAGGAGTGTCTCTAGAATGAAATGTAGACAATACTTTCCAAGGAACAACTACCACTCTTGCATGATAGGTATGCAATTGTGCTTTTGCTTCTTTGAAGTCTGAAAACTCTAATAGTTTAATTTAGGATTGTGAACAGAACACAAGACAGCAAACACATTACAGGTTTCCCCTCGCTCTTTCCACTTCCTAGTTGTTGCTCCTTTGCACCTCTAGTGCCTCTTTGCATCTAAGGTTCAAACAATAGCTTCAGAGTGTGGCCAAGCACAGAAAGATTGGGAACATTTGAAAGACGGGCTTCTTTCCAGGTGCCAGGGAATCAGAGCTGTTGGACCTGGCACTTTTTACGGTGTTATCCCCAAACTTGTTGCCTCTTTCCTCCTATTTTTCCTGACCTGTTTTTGTTGGTTTTTGAACTCTGAGCACTTTACCACTGCTAACCTGTGCTAAAGTGCATATGCTCTCTGTGTAAATTGTACTGTTGATTGGTTTATCCATGATTGACATATTTGATTTACTACTAAGTCCCTAGTAAAGTGCACTAGAGTTGTAAATCAAATGCATGCTACTAGTGGGCATGCAGCACTGGTTGTGCCACCCACATGAGTAGCCCTGTAATCATGCAGTGTCTGTGTATGCAGTATTAAACTGTGAATTCGACTTGGCAAGTATACCCACTTGCCAGGCCAAGCCCTTCCTTTTTCCTACATGTAAGACACCCCTAAGGTAGGCCCTAGGTAGCCCCATGGGCAGGGTGCAGTGTATGGTTAAGATAGGACATATCCAACTGTGTTTTATATGTCCTGACAGTGAAATACTGCCAAATGTGTTTTTCATTGTTGCAAGGACTATCTCTCTCATGGGTTAACCTGGGGGCTGCCTTTAAACATGATTAAAGCATAGATTCCCTTGGGGAGCAGATAGACATGTGGAGGTTGGGACCTCTGAACTCACAATTTTAAAATACATCTTTTAGTAAAGTTGGTTTTGAGATTGTGTGTTTGAAAATGCCACTTTTAGAAAGTGGGCGTTTTCTTGCTTGAACCATTTTTGGGACTCTGCCTGTTTGTGGATTCCCTGTCTGGGTTAGTTTGACAGTTGGGCTGTTTGCACCTCTCTCCAGGCAGTGACACAAAGGGGTCTGGGATGTAGCCTGCATATTCTAATGAGCCATCTGTGCTAGGAGGGAGGAGAGGAGTGGTCACTCACACCTGAAAGGGTTGTGCCTGCCCTCACACTATGCAGAATCCAACCCCCTGGTGTGTGTCTGAGCCCTTACCTGGGCAAGGCAGGATTTCACAAACAAGTGAGACTTTCCTTTGAAGTAGGCCTAATTCAAAGGCCAAAATGGGTATAAGAAGAGGACCCAAAACCACAGAATTTAGACACTTCTTGAGGTAGACACTCTACCTCACAGACACTTCTGGACAAGAAACCTGCTGGTGAAGAATCCCTGAACCAGACCTGCCAAGAGGAATGGCCTGGCTGCCCAAAAGACTCACTGGGACTGCTTTTCTGACAAGGACTGCTGCCTTGCTGTTGCCCTGCTGCCTTGCTGCTCCCTGGCTGTGCTGAGAAGTGCTCTCCACGGGCTTGGATAGAGCTTGCCTCCTGCTCCCTGAAGTCTCAGGACCAAAAAGACTTCACTCCTGCAACTGGACTCCTTGTGCAGTGAAAATTTGATGCCCAGCCTGCTAAAAACGACATACAGCCTGACCCGCGGTGAGGAATTCAGTGCACGACAAACCAGAATGACGCAGCCCGACTTCGCAAGGAGAAGATCGACGCAGCGCCTGCGTTGCGAACAGCACGGCCCACGGGATCGACGCACAGTCAACCCGGGACAACGCAGCCTGACTTACAGAGAGGAAGTGACGCAGCACTGGCAGTGCAGGAGAAATTTTCATGCAATGTCCCACTGGATCTACGTGGCGCTTGTGGCTTTGCTCTGCAAGCCCAGGATTCCACTCACAGTCCCCGGGGCACCAGAAAACCTCGCAACCCAAAGAGGAACCAAGTATGCGCGCCGGAAATCGACGCAAAGCCTTTCCCTGCTTGAAAAATAACGATGCAAGTCGGTGTGCGGAGTGGCGAAACCGACACACACCTCCCCGTTTTCCATGCATCGCCTCCTTTGTGGTCCCTTGCGGAGATTTTGAAAGCAAACCAGGTACTTTGTGTTTTTAAAAGGCATTTACTTGTTTTTCAAAGGCTTAAGTCACTTTATATCACTTTTACAGTGATTTCTCAACATCTATTATTGCATTTTAATAGTTTTGACCTGCATTTTACCAGATAAATATTATATATTTTTCTAACCACTGTGTGGTGTACTTTTGTGGTGCTATATTGTGTTACTGTATGATTTATTGCACAAATACTTTACACAGTGTCTTTTAAGTTAAGCCTGACTGCTCAGTGCCAAGCTACCAGAGGGTGGTCACAGGATAATTTGGATTGTGTGTGACTTACCTTGACTAGAGTGAGGGTACTTGCTTGGACAGGGGGTAACCTGACTGCCAACCAAAGACCCCATTTCTTACAAGAGCTAATCTGGGCAGGCATTGATGCTAACCCCTAATCATAGCAGGGAACCATCCCTAGTAGAGGGAACAGCAGTGGAAAAACCCAAGATGGTCATGTGAAGTAGTCAAAAGATGGTGGGCCAGCTTCAGAATTGCAACATGGGTGTCATCCCAACATAGTAGTGCAAAGGAGATAAAGTGAAGCCTTTGACCCAATGTCACTGCAGCAGATATCTTCCTCTACGAGGAGGAAGAAGAGGGTCATCTGCAACTAAGGCACTTTTGATCAACATGTAACTAGCGGTTAGTGATGGCAGTGAGGTCTTACTAGCAGTTGGCCAAGATGCAGTGTCACAACAGGGATAGGGAAGACCCATGCTGTACTGTGGAGTGTGGTACTGGAGTCAGCCCTTTGGAAATATGGTGTATCCCGGTCCACTGTATTGGCTTTGGCAGTGGCACTCTCAATGTCTGACAAAGAGGTCTGAATGCCACTATAACTATTAAGTGCAAGAAAGA
This sequence comes from Pleurodeles waltl, assembly GCF_031143425.1. Taxonomy (NCBI): domain Eukaryota; kingdom Metazoa; phylum Chordata; class Amphibia; order Caudata; family Salamandridae; genus Pleurodeles; species Pleurodeles waltl. The sequence continues at coordinate 1,516,793,115 of NC_090440.1, forward strand.
GCATAGCACTTTCTAAATCTGTTCCATCTCTGTTGTGTCTGCAATTACAGAACTTTAGCTGCTAGGGACAAAAGAGAGTTGTGGTTTGGCATGTCAGGCATCCTCTTGGCATGAAGGCAGACCAAGAGATATGAGAGTGGAAGGTTGCAGAAGAGAGACCAAACTACAGCAAATAATAAGGCAATAGAACCCGCATCATCTGGGCTTGGACTCAGTGACAGTCCTAAGTATCCATTTAGTGCTGGCTTCTGGGCTGTGCCTATTTTACAATAGTTAAGGGGTAGCATAATAAACACCTATTTGAAAAGACAAGAGATGGACATAAGAGAGAGCATACCATTAAGGAGATGCTCCAGAGATATCTAGAAAGAGGCCCAGGAGGATAAAGCATTGGGGGGATACTGTAAGGGGAACACTGTGGAAGACACTGGTAAAGCAACACAACATACATGTTTTCAAGTTGGTGAAAGAAGAGATTGTCAGAATCGAAATGGACCTACAGCAAGTCCTGAGTGAGGTCCGCAGAAATATTATGGGCTCAGCAAAATGGTGGACATATTTGAGAGAGCCCTATATGGGCAGGTTAATATTGCAAGCACCAGCACACATTCATACAGCCCTTTTATCCATCAAAGCAAATGTGATGAACTTTAAAAGCATTTTAGGGGGAATATTCTCTGCAACTACTCTCAAAGTTAAGGGCAGGGGTTTGATTGAATATCTGCAAAGGCTCTTTGTGACAATCCAGGAAGCACTATTTGTGAAATAGATCAATATTAACAGGTTCAAGAGAGTTGCCGGCATGTAAACCACAGTGAGCTTTCTGCTAGGCATACTAGTGAGTGTTTACTCATACCAAGATAAAGAACAAATCATGAATGAAGCCTAAGCTTCAGCTATTCCATGACCTTTTAAGCCTTCTGCCCAGTCATAGGACATCTACACAACAAAGGGAATAAGCATAAATGGTGCCAACCCTTCAGAAGCATCTTCCCCAGGGAGGAAATCAATAGGCCTTGTATTCATTGAAGGAGACACATCAGGAGCTTTGGGTTACTCCAGGGGCTGATGAGACATCCTCCACACCCTAGGTGACATCCAGTGGGGCACCATGGGAGGGATGTCAGATAGTAGGTCACCACCTTCCACAGAGGAGACTGAATAAAGTGGAGCTCTTGGATAGCATGGAGGAAGGGCTCCAATGAATTAGCACTGGCTCAGAAACCATTGCACAAGGTTGTCAGCTATTAAAAGGGTTTGAAGCTCACTCGCAGACATGTGATCAATGATGGGGCCATACTTGCTATAGAAGGTGAAGATTTGGGAAATGCTTGTATTGAGTTTGCGGGGTCTGGCAAGGAAGAGGTGCATGAGGAATGACATGGCCTGACTGGTTAGCCCCTACCTACATACATAGGGGGTCATTACGACCATAGTGGTCGGTGGTATAGTGAAGGTAATACCGCCAACAGGCTGGGGCTACCTACCTCCACTATTATGACATTGGCGGTTTGGCCAAAGCCAAACCGCCAATGTACTGCACCGACTGCCACGACATTAAAGACCACCGGGCTGGAGACTACAGTTTCCAGCCCGTCAGCCGTCACTAGGCCGCACATAGCAATATGACCCCTCCCACCACCATGGTTTCAGCGGTTTCTGTACCCCCACTGAAACCATGGTGGTAGACACTATCAGTGCCAGGGAATAGGGGTCTCTCCCGGCCACCTGCCCAGAGTTCTCCCCCACCCTCCCCTCCCTTTCCCGACAGCCCTGCACATTTACACACATACACGCACATACATACACATCCATACACACAAGCATACACACATTCACCCACGCATGCACTCATTCACACATACTCCTACACCACCACGCACGCACACAGCCCCCCCCTCCTGTCAGAGAACCAGACTTACCTGCTTGCAGGGGGTCCTAATGCAGAAGACAGGATGTGGCGTCTGCCGGAAAAACACAGCCAGGCCGTATCATGGACAGCAGCAGCCATGACCGTTGATGGAATTCCACCAGCCTTCTGGCATGGACGGTCGATAGCCATGGCGACGGTATGTTGTCGGCTGTCGCCGTGGTGGTAGGTGGCATTTGCCGCCATTCTCATAATGAGGGCCGTAGAGACTTGAGTCAGATGAAGGGATACTTCATTTCATACTACTGATGCTGCAAAAGTTATTAACTAGGGACAATGTAATGTTAATCGTTATGTACTGATAGGTTCCTTGATTTCTGGAGGTTTAGGGAAGGGGGACGTGGTGGGAGGACATTATCTTTTTCTTGTCAAAGTGCTGCTTCAATCCTTATCCCATTCTACACTCCTCAATACTAATAGATTTGTCCCTTGTGAGACCTTTGGGAAGAATGTGCAGTCTTATGTGGATCTAGTCTCTTATATCCAAGATCTAATAAAGAATGAGGATATTGCTCATCAAATAATCTATATGTTCCTGGAGCCCTTATTTATTTTCTTTCTCTCAAGATGTATCCCCTTTGCTCTTCATCTTTACAGTAATATTGGCATTTCTTTGTCCTATATCCACCCTGGGTATTCACACCTTCCACCTTGATTGCTGCCAATTCTGTATCTTTTACCTCAGGTTTGTTTCACTCTCTGATTTGGCTATCAATTGAGTTTTGTATTGTTTTGCGTCTATTGTGTCTCTACCCATGGAGACGTAAACTTGAGAGATAATCTTTTGCAACTCCACTTCTTTCTGATCCTGTGGCGTTATTACATATCTTTGGGACATGGCCAGAAGAGCTATGTGTTAATATTAACAAGAATTATTTCAGTGACTCTATCTAATTTTTTGCTCAGCTTCATTACAAGGTCTACTGTACCAATTTCTTCTAGTATCTGTTATAGTTATTGAGGTAATGTCATGCACAATACTGCTTCCCTATGACAGGCACTGATGAGGGTTTTGCACCAACCCCTTTTGGAGCCACATACTTATTAACCAGTGTTTATTCAACTGATTTCCCATATTCCCAGAATGTGATTCATTTTATTCAGCTGATCAATGCACCATGATTGCATTTATTGTCAGTGGATTAATGGTGGTGCTTTGCAGATGCATAGGACAGTGACTGTCACCTCAATGTCACATTGCTGCAATACAAACTGACTCAACCCCATGTACATGGCTAGCATCTCATTTAACATTTCAGAAGTCTAGCCTATGAGATGGCAAAACCTATATGGGTGAGGCATACAGCTAGCTAGTGCAATCCATGTCTCTGCTGGAAATGTTTCAGGTATCAAATGTACAAACAAGGTTGTAGGGTCTATGCATCTGAATCTGAATGATATGGATCATAATGTACTGGAAGATCTAATATTGAATTTAATAGCACCGCAGCACCCACAGCTTCTATTTCAATCCATGAACAAAATACCACGGTGGTACAGCTTGGGTTGGTTCCAACCATGAATGTGATCTCAGCTCAGTTGTTGGGAATCCCCTAGCAATGGCATGCATATTAAGGGCTTGGTACATGTTTTTGCATATTCATTGTTTCTAGTTCTACCTCCTTTGCTTCTCCCACCTTTGTTTACAAAGACTCATAACAACTAACAGTCATTTTATACGATCTTCAGTAATTATTAGCCACTTACCAAATCTCAGTTGGACAAGGAGACACCTTTTTTAGTAATGAGGAGAATAGTGAAATGTATCCTTCTGCATCAAGTTAAATCTTCATGTTTGGTTTATGCTTGGGTTTGGTGCCCTAAGGAGTTGTCAAGGGCAATGCCCCACTGTGGGTGCTATGTTGTGTTACCACCAAATTATAGGGATTACAACTGGTAGATTCCCTAACACCCAAAAGAAAACTACAGCTTTTCAGAGAAAAGGAGTTATGCTCAAGAAGATGGGAGAATTTGGTATCAGCCAAAGCAGTCAGACAATCTCTATCTGTAGGTGGTATTTGGAGAACCCTATCCAGTATACCGAAATAAATTTGTACACACAACAGTTTGTATTCTAGACTGTATGATTATTCACTATGGCCCTCATTATGATTTTGGTGGGAAATTCCAAATACCGCCAAGGTGACTGCTGCCAACATACCGTCGGGTAGGCGAACAGCAGATTATGACATACACACACAAAACAGACAAAAAACAGCCACAACCACAAATCCGCCAGACTCAACGAAGGCAATAAACTGTCGGAACTAGCACCTATACCGTTACGCCACCAAAACAACGCCCTCCAAATAATGACCCACAAATCACCACAGTAGACATTCAATGGTGGTAAACCATTGGTGGTGCGCACCGCCGTGGCTGAAATGGCCACTCAAAAACAAAACAAGACAACATTGGCCAGAACAAAAAACACACACCTGACACAAATACACACCCCCACACACCCACCAATAGTACTATAAAACACATACCCAAATTACCTACCAACCTTTGCAAACACGAGAAGACCGCTGCACCTTGCCACGCCAACCTCAAACATAACTGCACACACACCACAACGAGCCATTCATACCTCACGCACCACACACCCCACCACATCACACATCACCCTTTGCACGACACACACACCACAAAATACCCATGTCCCCACAAAGGCACCCACGTTTTACTGATGAGGAGTTGCGGGTGATAGTGGAGGAAATAGTCAGGGTAGAGCCACAGATGTTTGGAGCCCAACTACAGCAAATCTCCATAGGAAGATGGAGCTACGACAGAGGATTGTGGACAGGGTAAACGCCATGGGAACAAACCCAAGCACCAGGGACGACATGGGGAAGAGGTGGAACAACTTATGGGGGAAGGTGCATTCTGTTGCAACAAGGCACCAGCTAGCCATCAGGAGGACTGGCGGTGGACCCCCAACTCCTCCCCCTAAGTTGACATCATGGGAGGAGAAAGTCTTGGCAATACTGCATCCTGCGGGCCTCACTGGAGTACCCAGAGGACTGGACACTGGTGAGTCACCATTACCAACCCACCACCACCCATACCTGCATGCCATCACCATCACCACCTCACCCTTACTCCCTTCACCCCACTCCATCCCACACAGTGCACCATCCCAAATTTCCACACCTAAATGTCTACCCCTGCATGCCATACCCACTGCAGGCACATCCCTCCGAGCTCTGCATGCACACCCACCACCAATGCATTGACAGCATGTAGAACTACCAATCCCACAATCCATCACCATACACTACCAAAGGCGGGATGACAACACCGATATCATTAGGAAAGGTAGAAATGAGGATTATGTAACAGACAATCACCCTAACATATCACGTACATCCCCACAGGTGCACCAGTCTATTTCAGCAGCGAGGAGGTGCGATGGCAACCCAGTCCCCTACCAGAATATGCCCTCAGTGATGACAGCAACTGTAGAGGACTTGATCTGGATGAACTTCCTGGCCTATCTGGGACCACAGGTCAGTTGGCTACCACATCCCACAGCCAGTCCACCACAGGACCACCCCCTCAGACTCAAACCTCACAGCAGCCAGCCAATGCTCCCAAAACGCTGTCACCAGGACAAGTCAATCAGTAGTGTACCCACCTGTACAGGGACCTGAGTCAACACCACACAGGCAAGACGATGAGGGTCCTGGTATGTGTGGGAGTGGGCACACCATTCAGGGGACACAGGCACAGGGGGCCAGGGATAGTCAGCAGACAGCTGTGTGCCAGGGGGAGGCCAGGCCCAGGGAACCGTTTGCCCAGGAGGCACTCACAAATGTCCTTGGGGCATACCAACAATCCCAGGACAGGATGGGTCAGGTGATCAACATCATGCAGGAGAACCAGCGGCTGCTGGGGGAACACCACCCGGAAGTCATGCAACAATTGCAGGCCTTGAATACCACCATAGCCTCTATTGCAGGGGTGCCATGGCGAACATCATGCGTGAGTACACAACACACCAGTGGGCCCCTTCCCCCAGCAAGTGTACTGACCAGCCCTCCACATCTGTTGCAGCAAATGAACAGGAGGCCCTGCCACAGGACACACGGGCCACCAGCACTCCTCCCCTTGCAGAAGGTGAACCACCCCATAAACATTCCTTGAGACCCAGACACCAGAGACAGTTGCCAAGACCAAGACCACCACCACAAAATAAGCCCCTCCAGAATGTCCTCCTTGTGTTCCACTGATTCACCTTGTTCACTTTGGACTGCCAATGCTCGCCTACCTCTGGTCCCATGGACACAGGACCTGTGTTATAAACAGACTGGGCCGCTACACTGGATTATTCCCAACCATCACCTAACTCTATTGCATTGTATTTTTCTAAGTCAAATAAACACCCTTGAACACAACTAGAGTAATAGTACTTTATTAGTAAGAAATGTGGAATGTATAGAACTGTATTGAACTGCATTAACCTGTGCAAATCTCCTGTAATGTGTGACTCCATCCAACAAATGTGTTCCAGCAGTCTGTAGACATGACATCAGTACACTGTAGTAACCACACAAACATCTGCAATAAGGGAAGGCATAGGTGACAGTCAATTGGTGTACAAAGGTAATGACTTGCACAACATAACAGCCACCCAGCACATCACTAAAATAGAGACAAGTATTGATCAACAGTCTTACCTGAGTGTCATTGGAAGTACTGCTGAATAATATGTGTCCTGTTTTCACATCCTCCTCCTCTTCCTCTTCCTCCTCCTCACTGTCCCCAGTGTCCACTGCTGCCACAGCTGCATTGTCACCTCCCTCCTCCTGCAGATAGGGCACATGGTGTCTAGGAGCCAAATTGTGCAGCATGCAGCAGACCACAACAATTTGGCAGACCATCTTAGGGGAGTAGCATAGGGATCCACTTGTCAAATGGAGGCACCTGAACCTGGCTTTCAGGAGACCGAAAGTGCATTCCACAATCCTGGTATGCCCATGTGCATCATTGTACCTATTTTCAGCCTCTGTTCTTGGATTCCTAACAGGGGTCAACAGCCAGGACAGGTTTGGGTAGCCGGAGTCACCTGGAAGAAGTGAGGGATACACATTAGCCATGCACAATGGCATGGGATGTTAGTCCTGGCAGCTTTTTGTTGTGTTTCCCTTGTCGTTTTGCCTTCTGTCCTCCTGGTTTTAAGGTGTACTGGACTCTTTTTTTGCTGGTTTATTGTCTCAGCGCACTTTACCACTGCTAATCAGTGATCCCCATATAAATTGTACTGTGGATTGGTTTATCCATGATTGGCATATTTGATTTACTAATAAGTCGCTAGTAAAGTGTACTAGAGGTGTCCAGGGTCTCTAATTCAAATGATATTATTGGGCCTGCAGCATTGGTTGTGCCACCCACATTAGTAGCCCTGTAAACATGTCTCAGACATGCCACTGCGGTGTCTGTGTGTGCTTTTTTAAACTTCCAATTCGACTTGGCAAGTATACCCAATTACCAGGCAGAAACCTTCCCTTTTACTAGATGTGAGGCACCCTTAAGGTAGGTTCTAGGTAGCCCTATGGGCAGTGTGCAGTGTATTTAAAAGATTGGACATGTACTGGTGTGTTTTATATGTTCTGACAGTGAAATACTGCCAAGTTCGGGTTTCACTGCTGCAAGGCCTATCTCCCTCATAGTTTAACATGGGGGCTGTCTTTAAATAACTTTAAAGCACAAATTCCCTTTGAGGGCAGATAGAAATATGGAGTTTGAGGTATCTGAACTGAACAATTTAAAAATATGTCTCTTAGTGAAGTTGGTGTTTAGATTGTGAGTTTGAAAATGTAATTTAGAAAGTAGGCATTTTCTTGCTTAAACCATTCTGTGACTCTGCCTGTTTGTGGATTCCCCGTCTGGGTCAATTTGACAGTTGGGCTGTTCACATGTCTCCTCCAGACAGTGACACAAATAGAGCTTGGGTGTACCTGCAAATCCTGATAAGCCATCTGAGGTAGAGAGGAGGGAGGAGTGGTCACTTACACTGAAAGGATTGTGCCTGCATTCACACAATACAGTCTCCAACACCCTGCTGTGTGTCTGGGGCCTTGCCTGCACCAGGAACGATCTTGCAAACACTTGAGACTTTGGGTATAAGAAGAAGACCCAAAACACCAGACTTTTAGAATCTTTCTGGAATCAAGAGGAACCTCTGCCCAGGAGAAGAGCTGAGGAGCTGGAGGAGGAGTAGTGTCTCTTTGCTGTGTTCCTTTGCTGGACTGGCCTGCAGTTGCTGCTTCTGCTTGACAAGAGTGCAAAGGGTGAACTTTGCTGTGTGTCCTGCTTGAGAGAGTTCTCCAAGGGCTTGGAGTAGAGCTTGCCCCCTGTTGGAAATCTCAGGGATATCAAAGACTTCAGTTTCCTCTTCCTACAGCATTGGGAACTGTGTGTTTTCTGCTGTTCAAGGGGGAAAACCATCAGCGACACTGCTTGCCCACATCATGAACAACTGACACCGCACGAGCCGCACTGCCTCGCTTTGCACCGCAACCCTGGTCTCACAGACGCTGTCATTGGACGACTTCACCGAGCCACTGCTCACACAGCGACCTGTGGGCCTGGCACTCCAGCATCACCTGCTCATACTGCAGCCTGGGCATCCCTCACGACACCGCTCCTGCTGACACCGGCACCGCTGCCTGCACCATGGACTGTGGACACTGCTTGTGAGGTACACAAAGCACCGTCCCATCTCGCACCGCTGCCTCGGTCCACCGATGCTACCACCATTGACTCCAGTGTCATCTCCAGGCATCCCTGACTGGACTGTGGCCTGTGGACACCGCTCGTGAGAGTCACATAGCTCTGTCTCGTCCTGCATTGCTGGCTTGGGCCTACTGACGACAGTGCTTCAGCAACAACGATGCCGCTGCCTGAACCGTGACCTGGTGACACAGCACGTCACACTGCCTAGCTTCACACCACAGCCCTGGTCTTACCGAGGCCGCTGGATGCCGTCACTGAGCCACTGCCTGCACCGTGACCTGTGGGCACCGCATGTCACATTGCCCCACTTCTCACTGCAGCCCTGACGCCATCCATGCCAGCACTCCTGACTTCATCAGCCCGGAGTTTGATCTGCAACGTGTGTAACTTCGAGAGCCCGACAACTCCTGCACCGACTCCTCAGCTTACACTGCGACATCAGCGATGCCACTCTCCGGAGCTCACCATGAGAATCATGATGCCCTGCAAATCCAAGGTACTGGTTGTGGGTCTTCCCAATACCGTAGCTGGTCCATGAACCATGGCGACCTGAACTGTTGGTTTTGTTTATCACGATGCTGTGAGCCCCAGGTGAAGCCATCGACTTCAAGGAACTGTATTTTTAAGATAAATCTTACAACATTCATATCTTTAGCACTGTATGTTAGATTTTTATCATTTGGTCTTGTTTTACACAGATAAATATTGACTATTATTATAAAACTGGGTTGGTGTCCTTTTGTAGTGTTTTCACTGTATTACTGTGTGTCATGTGCAAGTGCTTTACGAATTGCTTCTGAGACAAGCCTGACTGCTTGTGCCCAACTACCAATGGGGTGAGCAGGGGTTACCTGAGCAGGTATCTTCCTTATCCTGACTAGAATTAGGATCCCTACTTGGACAGGGTGCAAACTGACTGCCAACTAGAGACCCCATTTCTAACATGGGGTATGACGCCAGTAGGAATACACTGACATACATTGGGTGGGGACTCAAGTTCACCTACAAGCCACTCTCTGTGCCTCTTTAGTCATGCCATCACCTGTGGGATGCTGCTATTCCTCAAGACAAAGGCATCATGCACAGATCCAGGATACTTGGCAGTGATGTGGGAGATGTAGTGGTCAGCAAAGCACACCATCTGGACATTGATAGAGTGGAAACTCTTCCTATTCCTGTACACCTTTTCATTTGCCCTGGGAGGGACTAAGGCAATATGCAGCATGTGAGCCATTTGTTTGACAGGTGAGATTGTCTGGTTCATGGTGTCCCTCTGTCTGTGTTTCCTCTACAGGTCAGCGTCCATCACCAAGGACGTGCAGAACCTGGGGGTTCATAGCCGGCAGAGCACCCACTGTAGGAAACCATGGGAGGAACTGAGATGCTGGGCCTGGAAGACTGTGGAGGCCCAGCTGGGGATGGCCTCCCACCGAGGGAGGTGTACCCATCGGAGCTTGACCCTCCTAATGGCCCACATACTGGCGGTGGCCATTCCTGAGTTAGATGGGCGCTTGAGGGCAGCACAGCAGCAACAAGGTGGTGAGTACAAATTGTGTGGTATTCATTTTTCATTGCCTGCCATGGGATTTGGGTGCAAGGCTGTAGTCAGTGGGTGTCCCAATATGCTGGTTTAGCCATTCCTTGGTGGTACTGGTTAGCTATGTAGGGTGGTATGCATTTTTGGTAGTGCTAGGTAGCTAGCATGCCAAGGCAGACAGTTCTTAGTTGTTCCCAATAGGTGTGCAGATGGTAGTGTTTGGGTTCCTTCCTGCTGTAGTACCTAGGCAATGGTTTGTCACAGTGGTCCATACTGCCCAATGTAAGTCCCAAGGAATTATTGTGATGTGTATGCCATCTGTGCTGTTGGTGCTGTAATTGACCCTGTGCTCCCTTTCTTTCTCCCCCCTCTCCTTTTTTCATCCTGTCCATGTGTGCATTAGCATCATCTGGCGGAGGAGCAGGGGCACCGGTGAGTGAGGGAGCTGCAGGCCATTGGACCCAGGAGGCAGAGTCTACTGACGTCGACGGGACCAGACGGACGGATTTATACCAAATTTGGCTTGAATCTAGCTTTTGATATGCATATTGTGCTTTTGCTACTTTCGTTTAAATCCATTTAGTAGTTTTGGAGATATTAAAGGGAAAATACATTTGTATATCTCTGGCTGTGACGACTTCACGAAAAAAGACAAGCTTGTGCAGGAAAATGCATAGCTCTGATTAGCTGCCAACACTTCAAACCAAGAAGTGTTAGAAACCATCTTGGGCCTCGGCTTCGGTCAAGTCACACAAAAAAATTTGAAAAAAGGAAAAAGCACCAGGGTAGGGATAGCCTGGCCCCTTGGCTCTGATGGTGGGGTCCCAGAGGGCTCATCCCAAGGGCTGAAAAGCATTTTTTTAATGTTTTGCTGCAAATTCACAAAATGTGTGAATTTGTGGAATAAAAAAAAAAAAAACAAGAGCGGGCTCCTGCGCTTGCTTCTGTGAGGCTCCCGAGTGGGGTGGGTCCTGGAGGCATTTATATTTTTAACCCCTTGGGTGCCGCGGACGAGCTGGTTTTGTCCTCGGCAACGGTGCTTGTGTGCCGAGGACGAGACCAGCTCGTCCTGCGCCAGGCCCATAGGGGAGCACAGGCGCTCCCCCATGGGCCACCCACCCCCCTCCCCTGGGCAGAGATGGCAGGGAAAATCCCCTGCCACCCCGACCCCCCATGACCCCTCCAGTGAGTTTCTGATGACATCAGCACATGATCGCACGCTGACCTCATCAGAGGTCGCCTCCAGCACACTGAAAGCATGGTTTACAGCGTGATCCAAGGAAAAACTGATTAGTTTCTCCTCTGGAAGGGGAGGTCAGAGAGGCATGAAAAGGAAAGGTTTTTTCCTTTCCTTTTCGTGTATCTCTGAGCATTCACTAGACACCAGGAAGGTTGTTTATATGTAGTAAACAAAGAAGGGGGAAAAGAAACCCTAGACACCAGAGATCTTTTATTTATTTTTTTTACAAGAGGAGAGCGGCCCCTTAACCCCTTAACCCTCCCTGGCCTCATGTAAGGACCAACATTGACCGTTGTGTGATCTATTCCTGTCGCGGGCACTAGGCCCACCCACACAAGTGAGGTACTATTTTTATCGGGAGACTTAGGGGAATGCTGGGTGGAAGGACATTTGTGGCTCCTCTCAGATTCAAGAACTTTCTATCACCGAAATGTGAGGAAAAAGTGTTTTTTTTTCAAAATATTGAGGTTTGCAAAGGATTCTGGGTAACAGAATCTGGTGAGAGCCCCACAAGTAAGCCCATCCTGGATTCCGGTAGCTGTCTAGTTTTCAAAAATGCACAGGTTTGGTAGGTTTCCTTAGGTGCCGGCTGAGCTAGAAGCCAAAATCCACAGCTAGGCACTTTGCAAAAAAGAGGTCTGTTTTCTTTAGGAAAATGTGATGTGTCCACATTGTGTTTTGTGGCATTTCCTGTCGCAGGCGCTAGGCCTACCCCCACAACTGAGGTACCATTTTTATTGGGAGACTTGGGGGAATGCTGGGTGGAAGGACATTTGTGGCTCCTCTCAGATTCCAGATCTTTCTGTCACCGAAATGTGAGGAAAAAGTATTTTTTTGGTCACATTTTGAGGTTTGCAAAGGATTCTGGGTAACAGAACTTGGTGAGAGCCCCACAAGTCAGGTCATCCTGGATTCCCCTGGTGTATAGTTTTAAAAAATGAGCAGGTTTGGTAGGTTTCCCTAGGTGCCGGCTGAGCTAGAGGCCACAATCTACAGCTAGGCACTTTGCAAAAAACATGTCAGATTTCAATGTAAAAATGTGATGTGTCCATGTTGCCTTTCCTGTCATGAGCATTAGGCCTACCCATGCAAGTGAGGTACCATTTTTATCGGTAGACTTGGGGGAACACAGAATAGCACAAGTGTTATTGCCCCTTGTTTTTCTCTACATTTTGTCCTTCCAAATGTAAGACAGTGTGTAAAAAAGACGTCTATTTGAGAAATGGCCTGTAATTCACATGCTAGTATGGGCACCCCGGAATTCAGAGATGTGCAAATAACCACTGCTTCTCAATACCTTATCTTATGCCCATTTTGGAAATACAAAGGTTTTCTTGATACCTATTTTTCCCTCCTTATATTGTAGCAAATGAATTGCTGTACACCCAGTGTAGAATGAAAACCCATTGCAGGGTGCAGCTCATTTATTGGCTCTGGGTACCTAGGGATCTTGATGAACCTACAAGCCCTATATATCCCTGCAACCGGAAGAGTCTAGCACATGTAACGGTATATTGCTTTAAAAAATCTGACATTGCAGGAAAAAGTTACAGAGTAAAACGTGGAGAAGAATTGCTGGGTTTTTTCAGCCCAATTTCAATATTTTTTTATTTCAGCTGTTATTTTCTGTAGGAAAACCTTGTAGTATCTACACAAATGACCCCTTGCTGAGTTCAGACTTTTGTCTACTTTTCAGAAATGCTTAGCTTTCCGGGATGAAGTATTGGTTTCACACCCATTCCTGTCACTTACTGGAAGGAGGCTGAAAGCACCAAAAATAGTAAAAATGAAGTATGTCCCAGAAAAATGCCAAAATTGTGATAAAAAATGTGGTTTTCTGGTTCAAGTCTAGCCTGTTCCTGAAAGCTGGGAAGATGGTGATTTTAGCACCTCAAATCCTTTGTTGGTGCCATTTCCAGGGAAAAAACCACAAGCCTTCTTCGGCAGCCCTTTTTCTCCATTTGTTTGAAAAAAACAAAATTTTAGCTGTATTTTGCCTAATTCCTTGGTCTCCTCCAGGGGGACCCACAAACTCTGGGTACCTTTAGAATGCCTAGGATGTTGGAAAAAAGGACACAAATTTGACGTGGATAGCCTATGTGGACAAAATGTTATGAAGGCCTAAGCGTGAATTACCCCAAATAGCCAAAAAAGGGCTCAGCACTGGGAGGGGGGAAGGCCCAGCAGCTAAGAGGTTAAGGAAGGGTCACTTCGCTGGGGGCTAACCTTATTTTAGGCTATTTCTGTCCTCCTTGGGGCAGATCTGCCTATTTTTCTTAGGCCAATCTGCCCCCAGGGATTTTTTTATTTATTTATAATTTCATAGGGGGAGCGGCCCCTTAGGCGAGGATCACTCTCCGGGGGCGCATATTATATTAGGGCATTTCGGCCCCCTCGGGCAACTTGAGATACTTTTATTAGGCCAATTTGCCCCAAGGGGGGCAGAAACCACTTAGGCACAATTTGGATTGTTTTGTGTGTGTGTGTTTTGTTTGGAGGGGCAGCCCTTGGGCAAGGCTCGCTCCCCATGGGGGCACATTACTGTTTGCCATTTCTGCCCCCCTTGGGGGCAGATCGGCCGATTTTTATTACGCCCTTCTTCCCCCAAGGGGGTCAGAATTTACTTAGGCACTAGGGATTGTGTGTGTGTGTTTTGTGTGGGGGGTGGCCCCTTGGACAAGGGACACTCCCCATGGGGCACATTACTGATAGCCATTCCTGCCCCTCTGGGGGCAGATCGGCCTATTTTTGTAATAGGTTTGATAGGTTTTGATAGGTGCCAGCTGAGCTAGAGGCCAAAATCCACAGCTATGCACTTTCCAAAAAACACATCAGATTTCAATGTAAAAATGTGATGTGTCCGTGTTGCGCTTCCTGTCGCGGGGATAGGCCTACCCACACAAGTGAGGTACCATTTTTATCAGGAGACTTCGGGGAACGGAATAGAAGAACAAGTGTTAATGCATTTTGTCTTTCTCTATATTTTTCCTTCCAAATGTAAGACAGTGCGTAAAACAGAAGTCTATTTGAGAAATGCCCTGTAACTCACATGCTAGTATGGGGACCCCGGAACTCCGAGATGTGCGAATAACCACTGCTTCTCAAAACCTTATCTTGTGCCCATTCTGGAAATGCAAAGGTTTCCTTGATAACTTTTTTTCACACTTTATATTTCACCAAAGAATTGCTGTATACCCGGTATACAAAGAAAACCCATTGCAAGGTGCAGCTCATTTATTGGCTCTGGGTACCTAGGGTTCCTGATGAACCTACAGGCCCTCTATATCCTGGGACCCAGAAGAGTCTAGCTGACTTAACGGTATACCACTTTTAAAAATCTGCCATAGATGGAAAAAGTTACTGAAGAAAACGTGTACAGAAATGGCTGTTTATTTCAACTTAATTTCAATACCTTTTTATACCAACTGTTACTTTCTGTAGGAAAAACCTTCAAGGATCTACACAAATGACCCCTTGCTGAATTCAGAAAGTTGTCTACTTTTTAGAAATATTTAGCTGTCTGGGATCTACCAATGATTTCACATTCATTTCTGTCACTAACTGGAAGGAGGCTGAAAGCACAGAAAATAATAAAAATGGGGTATGTCCCAGTAAAAGGCCAAAATTGTGTTGAAAAATGTGGTTTTCTGATTCAAGTCTGCCTGTTCCTGAAAGCTAGGAAGATGGTGATCTCAGCACTGCAAACTCAAAATTTCAGCTGTATTTTGGCTAATGTCTCGGTCTCTTCCGGGGGAACCCACAAACTCTAGGCACTGTCAGGAAAACTATTTTCCAGCGTTGTTCAGTTCTTCCCTCAGCAAAAACGATTCCCCTTTTCCTTGTACCCACGTTGCTTGCAGCGGCGTCCTCACTCCGGTGGGTCTTGCAGAGGCTGTTCTTAGAACTAGCTTCTTCAGGTTTATCTGCCACTCAAGATGGTGGCCGCAAATCCTTATGTGGTTAGCGCTCTAGTGTTTCTACCTTAGTCTAATGCTGAAGCTTCCTTCCAGCTGTTTCTCTCTGGGAGCCCTGCACTTCAACTGTCATCCTGAGGAGAAGGAGCAGTGTTCCTGAGGCGCTTCGTTTCATAGAGAATTCTTCCAGTTTTCAGTAATTAATTATTTCTCTTATTACAGTGTGAACACCAGCTACTTTTTCCCTTTTGAAGAAGCTGAATTTTTCCCTTCTTCCAACAACTGGCTATCTGCTTTCTGAGGAGAATTTGTAATGGCTTAACAGAACGTCAAGCAACTGCAGTAAAGAATCCTTTTGTATGATTTCCAGACTTGCCAATATATATGTAAATACATTCAAAGAACTCTTTGCTTTGCAGACTTGTCAGTCTTAGAGACCCACCTCAGTTCTCAGATTAGTTCCTAGAGACTGTGATTGAGGAAACTGAATCTTGAGAAGGAGTTTTTGTTTCCTGTAAAATACATTAGTAGTTTGTATATTTGTGAACATATGAACTATTCTCCAGAGAACCTTGGAAACCTCTGACTCCTGGAGAAAAGAAGATATTAAGTTAAAATTATTCTCTTAGAGAGAGGCTAGTCTCTCAAAAGATCCAAGTAAGGAGAACAATAGAGTTGGGTGAATGTGAATGGCTGAACAGTTGCATGCACAGTAGGAATGTACTTATCTATGCTCTTATCCCCCGACTGCAGGTCCTTCCTTTAAAAAAAATCCCAATAAGAAGAAAGGTGCAGGTTTTCACAGACAAACACTGAATATCCTATCTTCAAGTGGAAACACACGCTGGAACTGGATCTACAGGCGGTCTCTCTTTTTCTATTTCCATTCCGCTTTCCCCCTAACGGATGCAGGATTCAGATAATCAGTTAAAGTCTGAGCACACATCTATTGGAGGGAGTTGGGTAAAAGGCATCTGCTCCTGTGTAAGTTGGATTTATTGGGTAATCTCCTGACAGACTGAAGTGCCTAAAAATACTTATTTCCACCCGAGCAGAATGGCTGAAAGTTTAGATTGTAATGCCTTGGCGGCACTTATGGACAAAATGTAAAAACAGTTAACCCTTACCCTAGATGAAAACAAAAACTTGAGAGAGGAAATAAAAAGATCCCATGTTGAGACCCAACAGTTCATGGACAAATTAAATAACTTCACTTCTGGGAATGCCGCAGGGACTAGTGGGGTTTCAGGTAAAACCTTCCTACCTCTACCTCAGAAATATCCACACAAATCATTCATTCCATCTTCCTTATCATTCCCCTGGCCCCACCTGAACGTTTTAGTGGAGATCCATACAAGGCACAGATATTTTTAAGCCAGTACTCCTTATACTTCATTTGTCGTCCTGGTATTTTTACAGAGGATCAGTCAAAAACAGCGTTCATTTTGTCTTATTTGAGTGGAGATGCGGCTTCATGGTCTATGCCTTTGGTGTCACAAAATGACCCTATATTATATGATTTTGAAGTCTGTAAAACCAAATTCCTTCGAATCTTTGACGGCAGAACAATTTCCTAAGCCACAGATAATGAATTACTAGACTTAAAACACGGTATTAGGGATTTGGGGCTACATGTACATACATTTTGCGACTCGCAAATCGGTCGCAGCGCTATCTGCGACCGTGCAAAATGTGAAATGGTATGTTACAATGCCATTTCGGAGTCCCAAATAGCTATGCAACCAATTACTGAATCGCAAAAATTTGCAACTCGAGTTTGCGACTTGCAATTAAGAAATTGCAATTTGCGAGTTGCAATCCGAATGTACAAAGCAGTCGCAAATTGCAAATAGTCGCAAATAGGCCATTTTGCACACCCAGATTAGCACTGATTCCAAACCGGTTGTAACCAGAACTAGAGTATAAAAGCAGACCCAGAGGGCATCAGGGTTTTTCAAAATGGCTGCACTCTATGTGATTGCATGGAGGAGGTGAGTCCAGGCTGCCCAGCAGAGGAGGAGGAGGTGGAGACAGGAGAGGATATACAGAACCAGGCAGACCATATTTCAACAAACTGAGGAGGAAATATATGACAAATACAGACTGAGTAGCACAGTTATCTTAGATATTATTGAACTGCTGAAACCTCAGCTAGAACGTCAAACCTTGTGCAGCTGTGCCATCCCCACCCATGTGCAACTGCTGTGCTCAATGCACCTCTTGGCCTCGGGTAGCTACCAGGGGGTGATTGCAGTTGCTGGTGGGGTGTCACAAAGTGCCCTGTCACGATTTTTTAGACGCTTCTCCGATGCCATACTCACACACATGTTCAGATACATGTACCTACCCAGGAATGAAGAGGAAATACACAACACCAAATTGGACTTCTACAGAATTGCAAACTTTCCCCATGTATTAGGGTGTGTGGACGGGACCAATATGTCCACCTGAAAATCTGGAATGTGTGTTCCGCAATAGGAAATGTACTCACTCACTCTACATCCAGGTGGTATATCACATACCACCTGCCCATAATGTCATAACTGTGATAGTAGCTCAATTTCCAGGGAGCACACATGATGCATACATATTCAGGCACAGTGGGGTACACCAACGCCTAGAACGTGGGGAGTTTGGTGAAGGATATTTATTAGTTATTGTGTAGTACACGCCAATGTCAGAAATGCATTTCAATGCATAACCATGTGCAGCCATGCTCATATCTGCTGTTTTGTTCCACAGGTGACAGTGCATATGCTCTGAGGCCATGGGTACTCACCCGATATCTAACACCTGCCAATCAGAAAGAGAGGCGCTACGAGATTAGACATCGGCGAACCAGAACCATCATTGAGAGGAAGTTTGTCATGTTAAAGTCACGTTATAGATGCCTGCACAAAAGTGGACGTGCACTCCAGTATGCCCCAGAAACTGCATGCAAGATTGTGGCGATGTGCCATCCTACACAACGTAGCAACCAGACGTGGGCTACATCTCACCCTAGATGACACAGACTCGGAGGATGAGGAGCAGGAGCCACCACAACTAGGGATGGTAGCATCGCAATGGAGGGCAGACGGAGACGGGACCACATAGCAACTCACTACTTTGGCAGGTACGTGGCAACCGTTACAGGACTCACAAATGTAAGACACACATAGCCAGGTTGTGCAAAACAAAACTTTCCTTTAAATGTCAGGAGTGTATTATGGAAATGTTGGTGTTTAGCTAGCAGTAAAGAAGTAAAATGTAACAAAGTCTGACACATTAATATCATGTGCCTCAGGCTAAACCCAGGTAGACAACATCACACCCTCCTACGGCTACGTCCACCATGGCCCGTGCCTGGTTGGTCCCCGATGTCTGGCGGGCACTGCTACTACGCAGGATGCGGGCATCTGAGGTAGAAACGCTGCTTACGCTTGATATGTCCTCACTGTCCTGAGGGGTGTCACCAATACCTCTTGCTGCCTGGGAGGTATGTATGATTTCAACTGCAGCAGTAATGCGCCCTAGTCCCCTTGCCACATCTCCGGAAAAATGGCCTAGTTCCACCTGGAGCATGACAGTGCGCCTTGACAGGAAGGTAGTTGTGGTGGCTAGGCGGCCAATGGACAGACTGAGCTGGTCCAAACGTGCAGCTGTGTTGCGCTCTCTGCACCTTGCATGGGCCCGATCCACAACCATTTCCCTACAGAGGTCATTGATGGAGGTGGTAAGATTTACCATGTTGGTGTTCATGGTGGATAATTGGTTCTCAACATTTCTAAATTCCTGTGTGAGGTTCTGTTGCATTCTGTGCAGGTTCCGGTTCATCATCCGTATTTGTTTGTTTTGCAGGTGGTGACTGCTCCGTAGGGATGCCTCCAGTCCAAGGAATTGTTCTGTTGTGACATCCTCCTCACCTGCATCATGTGTTCGATGATGCCTTCTATGCCCAGACCCAGCTGTTTGCAGTGGCCGACTTCCACCTATCTGTGGCCCCGGTGTCAGGTTACCTGCCTCATTTTCCACATCTGTCTGTTCTGTGGTCTCACGTGCATGGTGGACAATCGGTGTGGTAATGCACTCCCCTGCAGAAATGCTGACTGCCTCGTCTGCTTTCATGGTGGCGTCGTCATCTCCCTCCACACTAGAGTCATCAGTGGATACTTGAGGGAGACCTGTGGGACACAGGGATACACTGTCAGTGCCTCTCAGACGTATGGTGTATCAAAATAAATATTCCTAAACAGTTGGACTACTGTACTACATTACCCATAATGCACTGTCCCTTGAGGTTGGCATATAGGCATAGAACAAATTTGGATGATGCATGCTTTTGTGGACTATGGTTGTGTACATGGTGCCTTGAATAGTGTAAATAAGTGAGATTTGCTATTTACTTTTGGAGGTGCTGAACTGTCCAGGTCCCCAATTCCTACCACAGCCTCCGGCTCCAGAGTGGTCTCCATCATGCTCTCTATTTCTGTGGGTGGTGGTACTTTGGATGGTCCTGAACCTGTTCTCTGCACCTCCTTCAACCGCTCTGCCATCCTTTCCTTGGTTCTGGACCTGAGGTCATACCATCTTTTGCACACCTCCTCGATGGTGCGATGGCTGACTCCTATGGCATTAATCTTGCTCTGTATGTCCAGCCAAATCTTCTTTTTTGTGTGTCAGGGACACTCATTGCTGCCTTTTCAAACAAGACCTTATGGTGTAGGCAGCATTCCTCAGTCAGGACCTCCAACTCTTTATCAGAGAATTTCAGTTTTCTCTTCCTCCCTGCAGTCTTTGCCTCCTTAGTTTGACTTGCCATGGCTGCAGTTGCTCCTCTCAGATGGGTGTGCCTCTGCTGTATGTGCTGGCTAGAATCCTCCCACTTCCATGTGGGGTACTTCCTGGTTCTGAGGTCATCATCCAGCACCAGGAAAAGTGTTTTCTCTTTTCTTTTGCACCTGTTCGCTAATTGCAATACAGTTGCAATTTGTGATTCTGTGACACACCCATGTGCAATTTAGGAAATCGCAATCTGTGATTTCGCAAATTGCGATGTGACTCGGCACCGAATCGCAAAATGGAATTGCATTTTTTCATTACATCCTGTTTTACGAGTCGAAAATAGCGCATCGCATTGAATAACTATTTCCCACTCCCAATTTTTTAGCTTCGTACATGTGGCCCTTGATCTCTTATCTGGCCTAATTCAACAAATTAATTGTGGAGACTGGTTAGCCCGAGAGCAAATGGGCTGCGCTTTTTTACAGAGGTTTACGAGAAGAACTAAAAGATACACTAGCCTAAATTCCATATCGACCTACTGATGTGTCAAAATTAATAGATCTAGTTTTACAGATTGATCAGCATCTGTTTGAAAGAAAAGCTGAACGCAAGAGAGAATTTCGTCCTATCCCACCACATTTCGTTAGGAGTAAAGTGAAAAGTATCAAGACCTCCGAGACACACTCTACGGAAGAGCCAATGCAAGTCAGCAGTGTGAGAGGTCCCCTGTCTAAAGAGGAAAAGGACAAGCGAAGATCTAAGAATCAATTTCTCTATTGTGGGTTGTCTAGGCATTTTGTAAGAGAATGCCCAAAGAAGCCTAAACAAGATAATTCAGGCAAAGAGAAATTTCATTCTACCAAGAGGGAAGCCCTAGTTGACTTACACCAACCAGCCCCTGAATCCCACTTAATGGCAAACACCTTACAGTCTGCTTCCCCTTTCTTACCATCTCTCTTGACCTCACCTTCAGAGAAAAGGTGGTTTCAGTGATGATTGACTCAGGACTGTTGGAAATTTCTGCGACATCCAGTATGCCACAAAAATGGGAATACATTTTGTAAAAAAGAGAATAGCAGAACCTGTTTGTGCGGTGGATGGAACAAACTTGTCTTCAGATCCAATCACAGATGAAACGGAACCTATAGTTCTGAAAGATCATCTAGGACACTAAGAAAATATATATTTCAATCTCATAGATACTCCTCAATTTCAGCTGATCCGGGGCTTACCGTGGCTTATGGAACACAACCCTGAAATTAATTGGGAAACGAGGACTGTCTAATTAAATTCAGGTTACTGTCGGAAGCATTGTTATGGTCCTCAAGAGATAAGTAGTGCACCATCTCCCGCTCAAGTTTTAGCTACTAAATCCAATGTGCTTTGTGCTCTAGAAAAGGTTGTCATTCCCCCAGAATATAAAGAATTCTCTGCAGTGTTTGACCAAGCAGAGGCAGAGAAGCTACCTCCCCACAGATCTTTTGTTTGCAGGTTCGAACTTGTGCCAGGTGCGAATCTACCTTGCAGTAGAACCTATGTCCTTACTAAAAAGGAGAACAAGTTCCTAAAAGAATATTTGGAAAAATATTTGGCATACGGTTTCATTCGTCCCTCTTAATTCCCAGTCTCTTCCCCCCTTTTTTTCACCCCAAAGAAGAAGAATGAAGAGTTAAGAACTTGTATCGATTATAGAGCGTTAAATCAAGTTACGGTGAAGAATAGATATCCCCTGCCCTTGATTTCAGTACTGCTAGATCAGCTAAAAGATGCAAAAATCTACACCAAACTAGATCTTTGCTGACCGTACATTTAATTTGAGTTGCTAAGAGAGACGAATGGAAAACAGTCTTCCGCACCCGGTTTGGTCTATATGACTACCAAGTGATGCCTTATGGGCTATGTAACGCGCCTGCCGCTTTCCAGCACTTTGTGAACGATGTTCTGAGAGAGTTTTTAGATCAATTTGTAGTAGTCTACATAGATGATATTTTAATCTTCTCCCAGAATTTGTGAGACCATGTAGATCATGTGAGAGCAGTTCTAAAGAAATTGTTGGAAAATAACCTATATGTGAAGTTGGAAAAGTGTGCCTTTCATGCGAAGGAAGTAGAATTCTTGGGATTCCTCATATTGGAAAATGGAGTTTCCATGGATCCTGCTATAATTCAAACAATCATTGATTGGCCTTCTCCTAAAACGGTGAAGGAGATGCAAAGTTTTATTGGTTTTGCCAATTTCTACCGCCGATTTATAAAAGAGTTTTCTAAAAAGGTGGTTTCCATTACAAAACTTTTGAGAAAAGGAGTACCCTTCCATTGGTCAACTGATGCTGAAGAATCTTTTGAGTTCCTCAAAAGAGACTTTACGACAGCCCCGATCCTTCTCCATCCTAACCATGAGAAGCCATCTCCTACCAAGTGATTGGTGGTGTATTGTCCGAGTGGAACAAGGAAACAGGCCAACTTCACCAAGTGGCATTTCGATCCAGGAAATGAAAGCCCTGATTCATACTTTTCTTGAGCCACATTAGCTTCATGGTTTGACGCAAAAGCGGCGCAAATTTACAAAATACAATTTGTTTATGCCACTTTTGCGGCAAAAAATTACTTGAATGCGGCACAAAAAAAGTATAAATCAGGGCCCAACTCCTCCTGAAAGAAATTATCCAATTGCTGACAAAGAGTTATTGGCAGTGAAGGATGCCTTTCAGGAATGGCGGCATTATTTATGAGCAACTCGTCTCACTTTTTAAAGTCTGCTAAGACATTAACTCCAAGGCAATTAGGATGGTCCTTGTACTTTGCAGATTTTAATTTTACCATTACCTATCGACCTGGTTCTGCCAATGGTAAGGCAGATGCGTTATCAAGAATGAATAATATACCTGGAGCCGGAGAAGCTGAAAAGATTCCAACTCTTCCAGCAGACAAGTTTGTCTGTACCTTACAATTTTCCGAAAATAAAAAGGAATGTTCAAGAATCCATGCCTGACCAAGAATTTCAGATTGGGCCAACAAAAAAGAAGGAAGAAGGGTTTTAGAAAATCTTTCTTTTGTTGAAAATGCTTTATATTTGCCAACTCGTGAGTTGCAAGAACTAGCGCTACAAGCATGTCATGATGATCCTTTAGCTAGCTGTAAAGGCATTTTGGAGACTACCAAATTAACTAAGAGGTATTTCTGGTGGCCTGCCATGATCCCTCAAATAAGACATTAAGTTCAAACCTGTGATAAATGTATTCAGGGAAAGACAACACAATTAGCTCCTAAAGGTGAGCTTCAGCCTCTTCCCATTGCACCATATCCCTGGCACACCATTACTATGGATTTGATTGTAGATTTACCTTCAAGTCAAGGTTTTGACACAATACTAGTTTTTGTAGACACCTTTTATAAAATGAGTCATTTCATCCCTCTGAAGAAGGTTCCTCGAGCCTCTCAGTTAGCACAATTATTTTCACAGCAAATAGTGAGAGCTCATGGCATTCTGGTGGTTGTAATCTCAGGTCGAGGTCCCCAATTTGATTCCCAATTCTGGAGGGCCTTTATGAAACAACTTGGAATAGACTCACCTTATTCTACCAGTTATCATCTGGAAACGGATGGACAGACAGAAAGAGTTAAGCAGGAGATAGAGCAGCACCTACGCTTATATCTCCTGGACCAAGATAATGATTACCCAGATTTTGTTTGGACAGCAGAATTTGCGTACAACAATGCTATTCACGCCTCCACTGGTTATTCTCCTTTCTATTTGGACTCTGATAGGCACCCAAACATTATCTTAGGAAGGTCAGGAGGCTCGGTCTCAGCTGCGAATGAATTCAATAAGAAAATTCAAAAGACCTTACAAGAAACATGCTGACAAAAATAGGAGAGGCAACCCTGGTTATTGTGAGGGTGAGAAGGTCTGGCTATCCACTCGGCATTTACATTTAAGAGGAAACAACAAAAATTCCAGCCTAGATATCTAGGACCCCATAAATTAAAGAAAATTGTAAATCCAGTAACAGTCAAACTTGCCTTGCCCCCTCAGATTAAGGTTCATCCAGTATTCCATGTCTTGTTACTTAAAATAAGCCCTCCCAATGTTAGGTCACCCACCCCTCCAGATCCTATCCAAGAAGATTCACATTTAGAATATGAGGTAAATATAATTTAAGACTCAAAGTTTAAAAAAGGAACATTATATTATCTCACTGATTGGAAAGGTTTTGGGCCAGAAGAAAGGCCCTGGGAAGCCTTCTAAAATGTGCATGCTCCAGGGCTGATAAAGCAATTTCACGACACTTTCCCCAACAAACTTTCTGTGGTAGGGAATTCTTTGGAGGGGGTACTGTGAGGAAAAATATTGCCATTGTTGTTAAGTTCTTCCCTCAGCAAAAATGATTCCCCTTTTCCTTGTACCCACGTTGCTTGCAGCAGCGTACTCACACCTGGTGGCTCTTGCAGAGGCTGTTCTTAGAACTAGCTTCTTCAGGTTTAACTGCCAATCTAGATAGTGGCCACAAATCCTTGTGAGGTCAGCGCTCTAGTGTTTCTACCTTAGTCTTGTGCTGAAGCTTCCTTCCAGCTGTTTCTCTCTGGGAGCCCTGCACTTCAACTGTCACCCTGAGGAGAATGAGCAGTGTTCCTGAGGTGCTTCGTTTCATAGAGAATTCTTCCAGTTTTGAGTAATCCATTATTTTTCTTGTCACGGTGTGCACCCCAGCTACTTTTGGCTTAACCGAACGTCAAGCCGAACTGCAGTAAGGAATCCTTTTGTATGATTTCCAGTCTTGCCAATATGTATATGTAGATATATAATCAAGAACTCTTTGCTCTGCAGACTTGTCAGTCTTAGAGACAAAACTCAGTGCTCAGACTAATTCCTAGAGACTGTGATTGAGAAAACTGTACCTTGAGAAGGAGTTTTCGTTTCCTGTAAAATACATTAGTAGTTTGTATATTTGTGAACATTTGAACTGTTCTCCAGAGTACCTTCAAAACTTCTGACTTTTGGAGAAAAGGAGATATTAAGTTAACATTGTTCTCTAAGAGACAGGCTAGTCTCTCAAAAGATTCAGGTGAGGAGAACAATAGAATTGGGTGAATGTGAATGGCTGAACAGTTGAATGCACAGTAGGAATGTACTTATCTCTGCTCTTATCCCCCGACTGCAGGTCCTTGCTTTAAAGAAATCCCAATAAGAAGAAAGGTGCAGGTTTTCAGAGACACAAACTGAATATCCTATCTTCAAGTGGGAAACACATGCTGGAAATGAATCTGGAGGCGGTCTCTCCTTTTCTATTCCCATTCCCCTTTCCCCCTAGTGGATGCAGGGCTCAGACAATCAGTTAAAGTATGCATCTGTTGGAGGGAGTTGGGTAAAAGGCATCAGCTCCTGTGGAAGTTTGATTTAATGGGTAATCTCCTGACAGGTACCTTTAGAATCCCTAGGATATTGGAAAAAAAATGACACAAATTTGGCACGGATAGCTTATGTTGACAAAAAGTTAATAGGGCCTAAGTGCGAACTACCCCAAATAGCCAAAAAAGGCTTGGCACAGGAGGGGGGAAAGGCCTGGCAGCGAAGGGGTGAGTGCGTGTGAAGCCCCCTGATCCCCCGCAACCCCGGGGACAGCCACCTTCCTTGGGCATTGCCCTAGGGTTGCCATGCATAGCTGCTGATGCTCAGGGCACATTTGCCCCTCTGTAGCCCCATTCAAATACTCTCTCTCTCTCTACCGACCAGTCCATTCCCCACCCCCAAATAGGTGGGTCAGATGTCTTCAACAACAAAAAAAAGGGTAGCTGACATATTTTCAATCACTGTTGGATGTTCTCTCAGGCCAATCACTGCATAGAAACAAATTGTACATCCTATCAGCCTATTTCTCAACCCTTCTCTAATAATACAATGCAGTTCTCTCTCCAGCTCTGTCTTTAAAACCCTTTCTTGCCATGTCTTTCAGTATTACCCTCACCCCCATTCTAATGCTACCTCAGAGTGGTAAATGGTGGATCCGGACAATACTTGCAAAGAACCACAAAGACCTACACTTTTAAAACATCAGTGGAGTGAGTGGAGGGAGGAGTCGCATAGCGCTGCGCCGTGAGCTCAATGACTTCTAGGTGCTTTTAACCCCAACAGACAACACTTTCTCAAAGTGTTTTTTACAGCCAGCCCCAACAGCTTTCAACCCTTTCCCATTTTTATATCCTTCAATGGTACAGAGACACTGACACAGGATGACTTGCTGACTATCACAGCGTTTTGGTCAGAAGGAGGTGCTGGGATAAGAACATATATATATAGTCTTGAGGAAACTCGATCTCATGAAACAGAGGCTGCTTTGAGTTGAGGGTTCCCACTTTTTATCCCACTAAAATGGACTTCAACAAGAGGTCGCATATAGCCTAAAAAAGACGTAAGCACGTATTTCAACAGCTGCATCTGTAAAGCAGGTCCTGCTGTTAAAAAGTGGAGCTTTCACCTCTTTTCCCTGCATGCAGTTATACGTGTAGGGAACAGAGATTAAAGGTTTGCTTCAGTAACAACAGAGCTTCTACTTAAAGCAGCTCCTAGGTTGCTGAAGCAATGGGACTGCAGGGGAGGCCTTGAGGCTTTCCCTGTGGCCTCAGATAGCCCGTAAATGGCTTGTTATAAAATAAAAACAAAAATATTTTTAAAAAACGTGAGAACTGTGGGGGAGCTCCGGTCCCAGATAGCCCATAAAGGGCTAAAAGAAACACAAATACAAAAGAAAACAGAATAACTCAGTGAGAAGGTCACAGACCTTCACACTGAGTGTTGAGAGTTTCAGTCAGAGAGACACATACTCACTCAGAGGCCCTCTCAGAAACTCACACAACCACAAACAAACCCACTCACACACCCACTCACAGACCCACAGTAAGAGGCTGGCTCTCTATATAGTGTACAAAAATCATGTGCACTGTGCTGAGTCCGAGCAACCCCACCTTGGTATCCAGAGGTATAAAGCAGACCACCTAATGCTCTGTTTTTGTGGCAGTGTGAGTGAACAGTTAGGCTGATCTTGGTGATGTTGTAAGCATTTGTTGTACTCACAGCATTAATAAATGTGAATAAACACTTGGAAGAATAACTCAAGAACAATTTACAAAATTACTTCACATTTTTATAAAACATTTTAAGACCAAGATCATCAGTAATCGGCAAGTACTTTTTTAGGTATGATTTTTCAAAGTTGAGAAAATGATCTGTTTTTGTGTTTAATTACGCACAATAGGAATCAAAGGGAAAATCTTTAAAAATGGATAGAAAATCAGGCAATACTGTCACAAGTGACACCTTCTATTTTTAGTTTGAGGTTCACTTGGAAACTCCCTGCACAGATGGAATGCTCGGTGGTCCCTTTGGAGGGTGGAAGTCGCAAAGGGTTAAGGACTCTTAGAGTACAGAAGGTTTGTCACTGCAGGGGCAATGGAGGCAGCACAGTTAGGTCAGTCAGGTGTTATGTGTCTTGGAGTCCTTAGAGCCAGGAGTAGGTCACCTGGAAGATAGATTGGGGGTAGTTCTTGAGTGTTGTGAAGTCCCTCGACTGGTACTTGCTTCTGGGCATTTGAGCGTCTGGAGTTTCTGACACTGCAGGTCCAGTTCCCACGGTAATGGTATGTCTCAGGTCCTAAAAGTCCCAGTGCCACTAAACTTGGCAAAGTGGTAGTTTTTTTTATACTTCTGGTCTGTCATTTGGATTTTAGTGAGGCTGCTGGGGCTGGTTTGCAGGTCAGTGGCCAGTCAGTGAACAGGACTTCATTGGTTTCTTGCCTGCAGGGTGCAGGAGAGTGATACTGTCACTCTGAGGGAGGTTTGTGGCAATTTTCAGAAGGCTGGAGGTGCTCTGGGGTTTTGTAGAGTCCTTGATGTTTCCAGGTGACACCTCAGCAGTGATTGTCGAGTCATTGAAGCAGCAGGCAGGGTTTGGCACCTTTTTCTTTGTGCAGCAGGACTTCTGTTCTTGTGCCTTGGGTCTTCTTTGCTCTTGGGTTTTTTGTGTCTGTGAAATCTGATCTGTTGGTCTAGAGATGCCCACTAAATACTGCATTTAGAGAGCATTGGGGGGACTATCTGGTAGAGACCAATGGGCCACTTACCTTAGGGTGCCTACACCCACCAAGTGACCACTTCCTGTGGGAAAGAGTCACATCCCTAACCCTGATTGGCTATGTTCCTACCATCCAAGATGGAGGAAAATGAAATGGAGTGGTCACCTCGTCTGCCACATATGGGGATTGGTGCAGGCTGGGGATGGCCACTCTTTCTATCCTTGCTAGTTTTCCCACCTACAGTGGTGGCAAAACTGTTGGGGGGCCATCTGCTGCTAGCAGCAGAGACGGGGTCAGATTTCAAAGGTGGTAAAACCTTTGAAGCTGACCGCTGATGCAGTGTGCCTGTCTGGGGCAGGAGGTGGAACACCTCCACCCAGAAAAGTCATTGTGTTCTGGCTCTTGAGAGCAAAAGGCTCTAACCCCAGGAGTCCAGAATAATTTCTGGTGGTGGCAGGCTGGTTAGGACTAATCAGCAACCATGCCAGAGCTGTTAGATTTGCAGGGGGCACCTCTAAGGGTATATTTTATTTAAAAAATCCATTACGTCAGTGTGGGTTTATCATTCTGGTTGTTTGATAGCAAACAACCCAGGGTTCAGAGAGGCCATCATGTAGCTGGGGAACCCTTAATGACCAGTGTCCAGCACATGCATTTGCTATGGCTCCCCTGTACACTTACTATGTCTTAGGGTTTAGCAAAGACACAGTAGGGGCATTGCTGATCAAGCACACACATGCCCTCATATGCATGATAGTGCACCATGCCAGAGGGATGGCTTATCTATATTTCATGCAGTGTTACTGGCCATGGCAATCTGGATGACTGTCAATTCAAGATTCACCTGGTCATACACTTGCAATGGCAGCCTGCATGAGGCTGGTGTGGGGTCTCTCAGAATGGCACAATTGGTACTGAAGCTCTAAAGGGGCCCTCTTTAGTACCTATGCCCTAGGTAGTAGGGACACTATTTACTAGGGACTTACAGAGGTGGCAGAAGTGCCAAACATAGTATAGTTTTGGGGAAGGAGACCTGGCCCTGGGTACCAGTTTAGCAGGAGCCTAGGGCACGTACAGTTTGAAACCACAACATTTTCCAGGCAAAAAGTGGGGGGCTACCATGTCAAAAAGAAGCCCTTTCTCACACACACAGACACTCACACACACTCACTTGGAGACCCAGAGAGATACTAACACACCACCTCACACCACCTCACAGACCCACACAATCGCACACCCACTCACAGACCCACCCAGACACTCACAAACCCAGTCACAATCTACTGAGACTCTCTCACACCCAGTTGCAGACACACACAAACACTCATACAACCACTCTCAAACCCACTTAGACTCACGTACCCACTCAGTGCTGCACAGATACTCATGCACCTAGCAAAATACCCTGTCAGATAATAAGGCACCCACTCAGACAATCTGACACCCACTCACAGACCCAATGAGACAGGCACCCACTCACCAGACCTACTCAAGCATTTATGCCATAGACCCACTCAGATACTCACACACCCACTCACAGACACACACACCTACTCACAGACTCACATAGACATACACACACCCATTCATTGACCCACTCCGAGATCAGCATTTCCACTCACAAACCCACTCAGGTACTCACACACCCACTCTCAAACCCATTTAGATACTCACCCATCAACTCACTGAACCACAAAGACATTCACACACACCCACTCACAGGCCCACTTAAGACACACATACACCCATTCATAGACCCACTCAGACACTCTCAAACCCACTTGCAGACCCACTCAGACACTCATGCACCCACTCACATACCCACTCAGACTCAGACACACATGCATTAATTTACCCACTCAGAGACTCACACACCCACTCACTCATATAGTTTGACACTCATGTACCCACCCAGACTCTGTCAGACAGTCACGCACACACTCACAGATTGACTGAGACACTCTCACACCCACTCGAAGATCCACTCACACACTCATGCACCCACTCACAGACCCACTCAGACACATTTGCACCCACTTACCCACTCAGAGACTCACACACGCACTCACTCATGCACTCAGACACTCGTGTACCCACTCACAGTCCCACTCAGAAAATCAAACACCTACTCACAGACCCTGTGAGACAGTAATGCACACACTCATAGACCCACTCAGACACTCTCATGCCCACTCACAAACCCACTCACTTATGCACCCACTCACAGACCCACACAGACAATAACACATCCACTCACAAACCCACTCAGACAAAAATGAACTCACTTACCCACTCAGAAACTCATATACCCACTCACTCATACACTCCAACACTCATGCATCCATTCACAGACTCTCTCAGAAACTCATGTACACACTCTCAGATTGACTCAGACACTCTCACACCCACTCAAAGACCCACTCAGACACTCATGCCCCTACTTACAGACCCACTCAGACACGTATGCACCTTCTTACTCACCCACTCAGAGACACACACCCACTAACTCATGCACTGAGACACTCATGTACCCTCTCACAGTCCTACTCAGTAAATCAAACACCCACTCCCAGGCCCTGTCAGACATTCATGCACCCACTCATTGACCCACTCAGACACTAATGCCCACTCATAAACCCACTCAGACACTTATGCACCCACTCAAGCACACACCCACTCACAGACACACACACATCCACTCAGAAATGCTCACACCCACTCACAGGCCTATTCAGACACACAAGCACCCACTCACAGACCTACTCAGACACTCATGCACCCACTTAGAGATCCTGTCAGACACTCATGAACCCACTCACATACCTATTCAGTTTCATACCCAGAGACACACTCAGACACATCCACTCACAGACCCACTGACACTCATTCTCTTATTCAAAGACCCACACAGACACTCACACACCCACTCACTGATCCTCTCAGACTCTCACACACCCACTCACAGACACACACTCACACAGCCCCTCACAGACTCACACACCCACTCACAGACCCACTCAAAGACCCACTCACAGACCCACTCAAACACTCACACCCACACACAAATCCACTCAGACACACACCCACTCACAGACCCACACAGACAAACACCCACCCACATACCCCCACAGATAGTCACACACCTGCTCACAGATCCACACAATCACACCCACTCACAGACCCACTCAAAGATCTCAAAGATCTACTCACTCTCAAACCCACTCACAGGCCCACTCAGACACACATGCACCCATTAACAGACCCACTCAGACACATATGCACCAACTTACTCACCCACTCAGAGGCTTACACACCCACTCACACCTATACTCAGAGACTGATGTGTACAGTCACAGAGTCCAATAAGGCACACATGCACCCACTCACTAAGCCACTCAGAGACTCATCCACTTATATACCCATTCAGACACTCACAGACCCACTCAGACAGCCACTCCCACTGCAATGCTAATTACAGCACATATTACAGCACTCATGACATCTTTGATAAAATCATTGATAATATTGTTGTAGTATCAATTAAAATTATTTCTTGATTAAGTCTTAATCAGATGATACATATGTTACATAGATGGGATTTAACAATTCGGATTTAAGTATGATTATTTGTCATTTACTTTATTTAAAGGTCGTTTTTTCACATCTTATATTTTATAAACACTGTGTTGCTTTAAGTGCACTACTTGTAATCTAACACACATGATATATGAAGGGGGCCAAAATGGCGGCCCGCAGGTTGAGAAAGGCGGCAACGCCAAAATGCGTTCCTGTTTTGTTTGAATTAAACCTTATTTTCACATTCGGTTGCCTTAATGATTTTTAAGGTATTATTCTCATGTTAGACGTGGTGCCGCGCGTCAAATCCAGGCACCATTGGCATTCAGGTGCGGCTAGGGAAATGCAGAATTAAGTGTTGATATATATATATATCAGAAATGTCCTGCTATTCTTCCTGTGCTCACCTAGCGAGGTGGGTGCTCAGAAAATGGGCACAGGACCCATTCAATATATGCTCCACATAAAATGTAAACGATGGCACTCCATGCAGTTTGCTGTCCTTTATTTAAGCCAAAAATTCCATATCAATCCAAATAACTCAAAAATCACAGATCTAGGGTGACGCGTTTCAACCATCACGGTCTTCCTTCTTGGCCCTCCTAGTTTTAAAGTCATGTGATCCATCCTACTCTGTAAATAACCACTGATCCATTGTATAGACATAGAAAAAATCCTTTTTTTTTCTTCTCTCTCTCTCCCTTTCTTTCTCTTATCTCCATGTACATTTTACATCTATATTGGGTTTTACACTATTAATTACCAAAATCACCAAATCATCTCTGGTATTCATCATTTTGCATCCAACCTTCAAAATTAACCTAATAGACAGTGTATCAATATTTACAACATTACTTATTTCCCCCACTGGTGGGGTAGCCACATGACTTTGCTAACAAAATTACAAAATGAAACTAAAAAATACAGAATTCTGAAACACTGACCCAATTTTCCCTTTTCTAATCACTGTCTGACTATCCAATATGAACATGGAGTTCTTCGTCCTTGTTCAATCCTCAAGGGAACCAACAGTTTAATCGAATAATATATTCTGATTACAACTTCCTCAATTGTTTCTCTCTGTCACCCCCCCAGATAACTACCTTTATTATTGAAATAGTAACCTTTACTATTAAATAACTACCTTATCCAAAGAACAAGCATCCTATTTCCTTTGTCAGCAACATTTGCCACTATATGATGAAAAGCAAAAAAAGACTTTACAGCACTTTTAGTAGGGAAAATGATGGACTAATTCAAAGAAAAAAATATTAAAATATATTGGGGCTTTTTTACAAGCACTGTGGCGCAGCGCAGCACATTAAGGCCCTCATTACGACCCTGGCGGTGGGTGAAAAAGTGGTAGTAATACCACCAACAGGCTGGCGGGAATTACCACCAAACTATGACCATGGGGGTGGTAAGTCCCATAGACAGCCAATGTACCACACCAACCGCCAGCACGGAAACAAGAGCTATCACAGTGGTAGCCGCCAACAGTCATTCAGGAGACAAAGTACTGCCCACCATATTAAGACACACGGAACCTCCACCTTTTCTGGGGTGGTACCAATGCCAACAAAAGCTGGCAGAAACAGAGCTCAGAAGTGAAAGGACTCACCATTGGATACACAGGGAAGAACCCGAATTACATGGAACCCGAACTGCATGTTTCTCTGATGATCTTCTACTTTATGCTCAACCTGGAACACCAACACCAACAAAGCCGACGACAGTGAGTACAGCTGCCTAGCACACAAGGGAGGGTGGGAGGAAAATGAGAGTGACACACAATCATACAACACACACCAGACAAACACACACCATACACACAACCAGCTGCACACCAAAACCAATTAGTTCCCGAAAAATGGCAGAATAATGCAAGGACAGGAATGAACAAAAGTGATTGTAATCAGATAAAAATAAAAATCAATAATTCAATTTGTCAATGAAACAGATATGTACACATGTACACAAAGGGACACTGCCCAGTCCAATGTTCAAAGGGCCCACATGGCCACAGGGCACAGTCCAAGGCCCAGTTCGAGTCCTGACCACATCCGGATAGTACACTGCAGGGACATCAGTTTGCAAATAGGCAGGTACCTCAGGGGAAGGGGGGCACCTCAGCCAGATGCGGGAACAAGCCCACAGGTTCTGAAAAGGGCAACAAGCCCATTGCTTTGTCTTGGGGGGTGCAAGGCCACAGTCTCCCCATTGGGTGACTTGCCCACTGGTTCCGGAGGGAGCAACATGCCCATTGCTTTGTCCTGGGGAATGCAAGGCCACAGTCTCTGGAGTGGGTGTCTTCCCCACTGGTTCTGGAGGGGGCAACATGCCCATTGCTGTGTTCTGGGGAGTGCAAGGCCACAGTCTCTGGAGTGAGTGTTTTTCCCACTGGTTCCGGAGGGGGCAACATGCCCATTGCTTTCTCCTGGGAAGTGCAAGGCCACAGTCTCTGGGGTGGGTGACTTGCCCACTGATTCTGGGGGGGGGCAGCTCGCACACAGCCCGTGGAGGGTGACCTACATGGCGTCCACCAGCGCTGACTGCTGCACTGTGGTGGTGGTTGGCAGAGGCTCCTGGGCAGTCCCTGCACTCACTGATGGCTGCATGGTGGTGGTTGTTGGAGGAGGCTCCGGGCAGCTCCTGCACTCACTGATGGCTGCACATCGACAGCTTGTGGTGGGGGGCCGGTGACAGCTGGTGGTGTTGCTGGTGTTGGGAGGAGTAATGGGAATGGAGGATGAGGGAGTGGTTGTTGGAGGTGTATGTCTGCTGGATTCGTGTACAGGTGCATGGTCTGTATGCTGATGTGAGGTGGATGGCTGTTGGGTGTCTGAGTGCTTGCGTTTGTGTCCTTTTGGAGGGGGGACAGACATGGTGGGAGAGGACACAGGGAAGGGTGCATGGATGTTGTGGAGGTGTCTGCAACTGTGGTGTGTGTTCTGTTTGGTGTGGTGATCCTGATAGTGGATGTAGATTTAGTGCATGCAGGTGTAAGTGTGGATGTAACTGGGAGAGAGGTGGAGGAGGAGGAGGGGGAGGAGACAGTGGAGGCTGTGGATGTTGTCACATCTGCAATGGTATGTTGTTTGTGTGAGTGCCTGTGGGATGAAGTTTGGTGCTTGTGTTTTCCTGTGCCACTCTTGTGTGTTGCCTTGTGTGCATGCTCGTCTGT
Organism: Pleurodeles waltl; assembly: GCF_031143425.1. Classification (NCBI taxonomy): domain Eukaryota; kingdom Metazoa; phylum Chordata; class Amphibia; order Caudata; family Salamandridae; genus Pleurodeles; species Pleurodeles waltl. The sequence goes on from NC_090440.1 coordinate 1,516,828,070, forward strand.
CTGTGTGCTTGGGATGGTTTGGGTTTGAGGAGAATGGGACTGGGAAGTGGAAGTTGGAGGGGGGACGGAAGAAACAGGGACAATGGCTGCCATCAGAGAGGAGGCCAGAGCCTGAATTGATCTCTGTTGGGCTGCCAAACCACCATGAAAGCCCTCCAGGAATGCATTGCATTGCTGCATCTGGGATGCCAGCCCCTTGATGGCATTCACAATGGTTGACTGCCCAACAGAGATGGATCTCAGGAGGTCAATAGCCTAGTCACTCAGGGCAGCAGGGCTTACTGGGGCAGGGCCTCAGGTGCCTGGGGCGAAGGAGATGCCCAACCTCATGGGTGACAAGGCATGGGCAACTCGCTGAGGGGCTACCAGGAAGGTGGTGCTGGTACGGGAGTGGTGGCTGGACCTGCAGCTGGGGTGGTAACAGAGGTGTCCGCCACCACCAGGGAGCTCCCATCGAAGGAGGTATTAGAGTCTGTGTTGTCCCCTCCAGCCTCCGCCGTGGTGCTCCCCTTGCCCTCTGTCCCACTTGTTCCCTCGGCGTTGGTGGACTCTGCCTCCAGGGTCCTGTGGGATGCAGCTCCCTCTGTCACCAGTGCCTCTGCCCCTCTGCCAGTTGATGCTAATGCACACAAGGACAGGATGACAAAACAAGAAAGGGGGGAAGAGAGACAGAGGATACACTGAGTCAATGACTGCACCAACACCACCGTTGGCGCACACAGCACCCTCACACATAGGGAACAGGCCTACGCACTATGCATTGCACTACCAGTGAAATGGCTAGTCACCAAGGCATGAGAAGGAGCATACACCGCCAACTGCAGCACACCTGGGACCCACGCAGCCGTGCCTAGAAGTGAATACTAACATGCTAAGTTACCTGTATTTGCCATGCAACCATTACCTTGCTGAGGTCCTACGCTGCTATATCTGGCCTAGCCTTAGGGGCACCCACTAACACACAACCACCACCCGGATACCACCCGAACAGCCATAAGTTGTAATGACACCCACTATACTCACCCCCTTGTGCCTGTTGTGATTCCTTCAAGAGCCCATCCAGCTCAGGGTAGGCCGCCGCCAGTATGCGGGCCATCGGCGGGGTCAGGGTCCGATGGGCACCCCTTCCTCATTGGGAGGCCATCCCCAGCTGGGCCTCCGCGGTCTTCCACGCCCAGCATCTTAGGTCCTCCCACCGTTTCTGACAGTCGGTGCTCTGCCTTCCATAGACCCCCAGGGTCCGAACGTCATTGACAATGGCATGCCATAATCCTTTTTTTTGATGGGCATTGACTTGCCGAGGTAATACATACAGGAGAACTCCATTAAACAAACAGTCCAGCCTGTCACACACATGGCCCACCATACCCAATCCCATCACCACTGCAACACACATAGGCCAGCTCACAACATGTACACCGCCAACACACATTCTCTATCCCCACACCCACCCTTACACAATGCCTTCACACACATCTCCATGCATTCATGCCACATGCATTGTGTCCACAGTGTACTCACCTATTGGTCTGGAGGCCCATATAGCAGTCCGTACTGGGGCAGGACCCCTTCTACCAGTCGCTCCAACTCCTCTGAAGTGAAGGCTGGGTCCTTTTCCCAGTCACACAGGCCGTGGTAGGTTCCAGACACAGGTCACAGCAGCACATGCAGTGTAGGTCTTCTCCTGTGGAAGGTAAGGAAACAAGTGAGGATTGAGATAGAAAATGGCGGTCACGTCCGTGGCGGTGTACACTGTCACCGCCGGCGTAAATCTCCATTGGCCACTGTACCCCATAGGGCCCAAAATAATCCAATGAGGAATTGCACGGTGGTTCACGACCGCCTACGGCCATGGCGCACAACGTCAGTGGAATTACCTCACTTCCACCTGTCCCTCCAATCAGGACAGGCGGTCGTCATTTCAGAGGGGGTGAACTATCGATAATTTCTGTGTCACAGGATAAATAAGCACATACTCTTAAACTACACTGTCCCAAAACATGATTGCATGATGTGGACTGCTGTTGTGGTATAGTTGTTCAAATTGTGACAGACAGCCTACTCACTCTTGTGTCCCTCAGATTCCTACTGATGCGGATGAATAGGAGATGGAAACATACCCCTGTGTAAAGACCCCTGATGGACTTAGCTACGCTGAAGGACAGGCATATAATACTCACCTATAGACTGGACAGGAATACAATCACAGAGCTGTGTGCCCAGTTGCAGCTGACCTGATCTCAGCTATCCGTCATCCAACTGGGATCCCCTCTCCTGTGCAGGTTCTATCAGTGCTCCATTTCCCGGCGACAGGTTCTTTCCAAGTGACAGTGGGCTTGGCAACTGGAATGTCATAGCCAATGTTCTCACTCGTGCTGGCAAGAGTCTTGTCTGCCCAGGTAAAACACATGTGTAGCTACATTTCTTTTCCCCAGATGGAAAATTTGGCCACTGTGAAGGCCGGATTTCATGCAATGGGACATATCCCCACCCGCTTGTTCTCCTGCAAGTTGTCAAGGATCTGGCCGATTGTTTCCTGGGAATATTGATAGGCTCTCAGGATCTCGGAGAGTGCCTCCTGGAGAGTCGGTTCCCTGCTCCTGTCCTCCTCCAGGCGCACAGCAGTCCTTCGCGTGTCCCTGTTGGCCTGTGCCCCTGTCCCCTGAACAGTGTGCCCACTGCCACTGACCCCAGGTCCCTGATTGTCTTGTGGGCAAGGTGTGGCCTGGGGTCCTGTACAGGTGGGCACACTGCTGATTGATGTGTTCTGGGGACAGAGGTGTGGGTATGCTGGGTGGGTGCTGTGGTGTGGGATCCTGAAGGGGAGGCTCTGCGGTGGTCTGTGAGTGGGCTTGGATGACTTGCTGTCCAGTGGTCCCTGATGGGCCAGGTTGGTCCTCCAGATTCAGAAGTCCAGAGTTACTGTCATCACTGGGGGCCTCTTCTGTTGTGGGACTGGATAGTGGAGGCACCTCCTCTCCACTGACATTGGCTGGGGTACCTGTGGGAATGTAAATGATATATTATGCTTCATGTGTGTGACATTTGTACTTCCGTAGCTTCTCCTCTATGGTTTGTGTTGCCCTTACAGCTTTTGCTTGTGTATGCTGATGTATTGTGGGTATGTTAGGTTCCCTATGCTGTACATGCTTTGGTGATGGGTGTCCATGCAGGGCTGGGAGGGCTGTCCATGCATTGGTAAGGCACACAGGCCTGGGCATTGTGGTTAGTCACATGTGTAGGTGCAGTGTGTGGGATGTTGTGGAGTGATGGGAGTGAGGGGGTGTGATGACATGCAGGTACGAGGGGTGATAAGTGTTAAATGTTGACTTACCAGTGTCCCGTCCTCCGGCTACTCCAGCGAGTCCCTCAGGATGCAGTATTGCCAGTACCTGCTCCTCCCATGCTGTGAGCTGTGGGGGAGGAGGTGAGGGTCCAACACCAGTCCTCTGTATGGCGAGCTGGTGTCCTGCTGCTATGCAACGTACCTTCCCCTGTAGGTCATTCCACCTCTTCCTGATTTTGTCCCTTGTTCTTAGGTGCTGTCCCACGGCATTGAGCCTATCCACGATTCTCCGCCATAGCTCCATCTTCCTTGCTATAGATATCTGCTGTACCTGTGCTCCAAAGAGCTGTGGCTTTACCCTGACATTTTCCTCCACCATGACCCTTAACTCCTCTCAGTGAAACAGGAGTGCCTTTGTGGTGCCATGGGTGTTGTGTGATGTGTGTTGGTGAGGGTGTGTTGAAAAATGTGGAGTGTGTGATGTGGAGTGCGTGAGGGGTGTATGGCTATATGTGGTATGTGTGTCTAGTTGTAACTGTTGTTGGTAAAGGGTTGTGGATAATGTGGGTGTGTGTTTTATAGTGGAGTGGGTGGGTGTGTTGTGTGTATAGTTGCCAGGTGTGTATTTTTCGTAGTGGCCAATGGAGTGTTGTTTTGTCTGTGGGTGTCCATTTTGAGCGCAGCAGTATGTACCGCCAATGGTTTACCACCGTTGAATGTCCACCGTGGTGATTCGTGGGTCATAATGTGATGGGCGTTGTTTTGTTGGCATAATGGTATGGGTTTTAGGACAGCCAGTTTATCACTGCCCTTTGGTCTGGCAGATTTGTGTATGTGGCTGTATTCTGTCGGATTGGTGTGTGTGTGTCATAATATGGTGAACGGATATCTGCCATTACAGCGGTAAGTTGGCGGCTGTTAGCATGGCGGAAAGTGGGATTTACCACCAGTGTCATAATGAGGGCCTAAGTGCCTTGCTGCACCACTTGGAGAAGGCAGAAATGCATTGTATCTACAAGATACAGCACATTTCTGTCCTCTCCCCAGCACTGGTGCACAAATTGCTGCATAGCGCCAACGCAGGCACCCTAGCACCATGGTGCAAGGACGCTTGCATTGTGGGGATGATTGCTTTTGTGGAGGAAGGAACGCCTTCCTACCCAGTAACAATCAAGAGCGGTGTTTTTCTCTTTCTATGTGTGCTGCACAATGCAGCACACACTGAAAGAGGAAAAACGGGGAGAAATAAAGATATTTCTCCACATTGCATCATGTCTATACCACCTCTGAGGTAGCTAAGAAATCTGATGCATTCCCAGACTTGTAAAACTGGGAATGCATTGGATTCCTTAGCGTTTCATGGGTATTGTGTGGACACATCCACAGCAACACCATGGACCGCCCCCTTTCATGCAGTTTTATGCATGAAAGGGGCCCATATTTACAAGGTCATGAAAAGCCATGAATGGTGGCTTTGTGTGGCCTTGTAAATATGGGATGGCACACTGTGCCAGTGGAGCATTAAAAAAAATGACGCTCTGGTGGCGCAGTGTGCCGATAGGGCCTTGTAAATGAGGCTCACTGTACTTAATTGAAAAACTATTTTCTTCTGATGCCAAATATACAGTCATTGTACAATTTCTTATGAAGAAATCCTTCCAGTATTCATGTTATTTTGACTTTAAAATGTAAACTATTATTTTCACAGAAAAGAAACCTTTATATAAATGTTTATCTTTTACAATTGGTATTTTATTAAATGTACGTGCTAATTATTTCTCATTTAACCTATTTTATCTTTTTATGTTATACCTTAAACATATATATAATGAATACTGCCAATGTCATATTGTTTTATACAGTGTGCTAAATAACTAGTTTAATAATAAAATAATAATAAAAATATAATTTGTCTTTTCTTTATTACTATAAATGCTGAATATGTTTATTTTAATGGCTAAAATGTGTTTACCATTCTTTTAGAAATCAAAAATCAAATGATATATAGATAGCAATACTTGTTTTATTTACATCATGTGCATATTCTGCAAAATAACTAATACCAGATTAACGTACTCATCTTATTACTAAATATTTTTTCCCAAAACTATATTACTTTCACTATGAGGTACCATTTCTTAAAACCTTTATGTTGAGTTTTACCATCATTGAATTTTTGATTTATTATAATGTACATTTATGAACTTTTGCATGTAAATTCTGACAGAAGAATGCAGTATTAAACCAATGTAATTATAATGTCACAAACAATTTTTTCATATATTTTATTTTTATCTCATTAACAATTCAAATCCCAATTCTAAACACATTGAAGAAAATGATTTAATTTAGATGTTTTTTATATAGTACTCTAATTCTAATCTCAAAATTATCAAGGAACATGTACGTATTTAGAGTCGCTCAGATTTACTATTCTAACTTTAGTCCTACAATGCTGGTGAAAGTGTACACACAATTTGAGAGGTTCTGATATACTATTCTAACTCCATTACCAAAAACATTGTGGTGACAACATCTATATTAGGAGTGGCTTGGATTTACTATTCTAAGTCTAATCTCACAAACACGGGTGATTTCACGTATGTGGATGGGTTCAGATTTACTACACTAAGTCCATCCCACAAACTTTGAGGAAAGTACATACATTTGGAGGGGTTTTGAGTTACTTTTTGAAAGTGCATGTTTAGAGACATTCATATTTACTATTCTAACTCTGGTCTCTTCAGCATATGGAAACATCCATAAATGTGTAGAGGTTTTGGTTTACTACTATAACTCCAGATCTGCAAACACTGAAGAGGTTCACATTTACTTTTCCAAATTCAATCCCTGAAATGTTGTAGAAAAAGTATATATATTTGGATGGTTTCAAATTCACTGTTCTACTGTACTCCAACACTGGGGAGAGTTCATATTGAAATTTATGATTCTCACTCATAATTATAAGAAAACATATTCAAAGTGCAAATATGGAGGGAGGATGATGAGATGATGTCGCAATTTATATAAATGCCCACAATTATTTGATTTAATAAAAATATACATGTTTAAATAACAATCAACATTATTATTTCAAAAACAGTTATTTCATATATTATTGTATAATATAAAATATTAAGCATATAACAATAAAATAAATTGTGATGTTTTTAATGTTATGATCAATTCAATAATTTAAAAGACATCAAAATAATGACCTCCAATACACATTTAATATGTTCATATTTTCAAGTATTTTTAAAATTATCACACCAAATTGTATTTCAATTATTTAAAAAAGAAATACAATTAAGTAAAATATAATCAACAGTATTTTGGGATAAATCTTCCTAATGAAAATGAACACCTCATCCAATCAATAGAAAGGATGTTTCATTTTTCAATTATGATCCCCCATACTTTATTCCCAATGTTATATTTAAATGAAAAAAAAATTAAATAAAAATGCATTTATTACATTTTATTTAAATTCAAAACACTCAGTATCAAATCACCTAACAAACCATACAACCCAGAAAAAAACAAAATCAAAATAACCACTGTTGGGAATGGCCCTTCTACAGAGTCATTCCTGGACTTTTTGCCTTCCTCCTCCTCTTTTTCTGACCTTGTGTATGGTGGCTTTAGAACTCTGGGCACTTTGCCACTGCTATCAAGTGCTAAAGTGCATGTCCTCTTTGTCTGAAACATGGTAACATTGGCTTATTCATGATAAGTATATTTGATTTACCAGTAAGCCCCTCGTGAAGTGTAGTATGTGTGCACAGGGCCTGTAGATAAAATGCTACTAGTACCCAGTCACTGACCAACAACCTGGACCCTGCAGCCTGACCAAAATTCGCACGCCAGACCCTAAGGACAAAACCTACCAGTGTGCCAAGTTAGGTGGCACTGGGACTTTCAGGGCCTGGAGCACACCCTTACCCTTGGTACTGGACCCCCAACGTCGGACACCCAGAAGCAAAGCTCACTCCGGATGCCTGAAAGCCCAGAAGCAAGCACAAGTCAAGGGACTTCAGGCACCCAAAAACCACCCCCCAGAGTGTCCCTGCTGACCTGTAATCTAACCCCCAAGTGACCTGCTCTTGGCTCAAATGACTCCAAGACGCACGACTCCAGGCTGACTTCTCTGCGCTGTACCTGGCCTCCCTGACCCCTGCAAGTACAAACCAGCTATGCTCTAGGGGTCCCTATCCCATTGCCACCTCCAGGGGGACCCACCGACCTTACCTTTAAGTCCATCTGAGCAGTGAGTTTCCAAGTGGCCCCCCTCTCCGTTGTTCACTAGCTCCAAGACTTTCAGCCATTGCTCCTGCTTGAACCAGGAACCGCCCAAACTTCTCTGGCTGCCCACAGGACATTTCAACATCCTTGATCTAAAAATAGAAGATGGTACTTTTGAGAGCGTTGCCTGATTTTATATGCATTTTAAAAATGCTCTCATTGAGTCCTAGAGTACATAATTACGCACAAACACAGAACATTTTCTAAACTTTGAAAAACCAAAAAAAAAAAGGACTTACCATAAATTGATGATCTTGGTCTTAAACATTTTTTTTAAATAAGAAGTCATTTTGTAAATTGGTTTCAAGCTATTCTTCTGAGTGTGCATCTACATTTATAGATATTTTGAGTACAATAAATGCTTAGCACATCTCCAAGATAAGCCTAACTGCTCGCCCACACTACCACAACAACAGAGCTTTAGGTGGTCTGCTTTTTACCTCTGGATACCAAAGTGAAGTTGCTTGGACTCTCTGCACAGTGCACGTCATTTTTGTACACTATATAGAGAGCCAGTCTCCTACAATGAGGATTATCAGTAAGTAATCAGGACATTTCAAAGTCTCTTGTCCTCTACCCAGTCCTAATGTCATGAGGCCATGAAGACGTTCGACAATGCCCTAAAGAACACATGAAAAACCACAGAACACAGCCAAGTGTAAGATGCAGTTATTTAATGGAAACACACAAGCAAGTCAGACAGATGTGACCCTATCAATGGCCTGCAGAACACCACAGCCAAAATTCACATATGTAGGCTGTGCACAGTTCAGACGATAGTGTTAGATAAACATGGCGTCAGAAATCCAGGTCCCAGCATGGAAAATCTCTTCTAAGAAGACATCGTTAAATGTACCTCAAAAGGCCAAGAGACCCCTAGTGGAACATGCCAGGACAGACACTGGGCAAAGCAAACCAGCACCTTTGTAAGCCAGAGAAATCGTGTCCTTAATTCAGTGACTGAGAGCGAACTTGGAGGCCACCTTCCCCTCACCTGCAACATCAAAAGTCACAAAAAGACAGCCAGAAGACCTAAAAAGGGCAGTGCTATCAACATAAACAGACAAGGCATGCTTAACATCGAAGGTGTGAAGCAAGTGCTCCTCAGGAAAAGGAGAGGGACAAAAATCAGGCAATATAAGTTCCCACAAAGAATGGAAGCAGGAAGCAATCTTAGGAAGGAAACCCAGATCCAGGCGTAGAACCACAGCAACTACAAGGTACCACAGAAATGGAGGGGGAACAAGGCAGAGCCACCAATTCACCCAACCGTCTAACAGAAGTAATAGCCACCAGGAAGGCCACTTGCAAGAAAGAAATTTCAGACCCACTAAGGATAGAGGCTCAAAAGGGGCACACTAAAGCACATGAAGAACCAAGGAAAGGTCCCAAGAAGGAACACAAGACCTCACCAAGGGCAGAAAGAAAGAAGCTGCGAAACAACAGAGACACCAGTATGGTAGATTGGAGGACAAAGAGAGTGGGTCATGAAATGCGTGAGTAGCAGCCCATTGACCCTTCAAGGTGGAAAGTGCATAATCCTTCCAAACCCATCCACAAAAAAATGCAGGAGAGCAGAAACTGGACAGGTGACCGCTGAAAATCTGTGAAGGGAACACCAAGAATCAAAATGAGCCAAATGCTTCGAATAAGAGGATATCATGGAATTTCTATGTGAACTTTGCACCACAGAAACAATATGATCAGGCAAACTTTGCTTCAGCAAAGCTCTCTGTTCAACATCGAGACCGCAAGTGTTAAGGAGGCTGGCAGGTGGGGACTGAGGAGCCGAAAGGGGGCAGGAACCCTAGGCTGAACCCAAGGAGGAAAAAAACAGCCAGGCTCCGCAGCAAGTGGAACAAAGTCCATTGAGACCAGAAAGGGAGCACCACCACCACCCGAGCACCCTTCAGCTGGACCTTTAGCAGAAAGGTTGAAGGCTAGGAAAGGGACGAAAGGCATACAGAATTTCCTGAGGCCACTGAATGGACAACGCATCCAACCTCCATACCCCCACCTCTGTACTCCTGGAACAAAACAGGGGCAGAAGGGAGGTCTTTTGGAAGCAAAGAGCTCCAGGCAGGGACATTCGAATCTTCTGCAAATCATCCAAAACACCCGAGGACACATCCTCATGTCAAGTGAAGAGGGAAATGTCTGACTCAGGAAGGCCACCATCACACTGTCCACCCCCTGATATGCTGAGCATGAAAGGACTGAAGATGACACTCTGCCCAATGTGCAATGGAACAGGCCACCAGATTGAGAGACTGGCTATGTGTACTGCCCTGATAATGGATCTAGACGACAGTCACCATGTTGTCTGGACAAACCAACACATTGCACCCCAATAGATGAGCCTGGAAATGATGCAGGGCTCTGTCTACTGCCGACAGCTCCCTCCAAAAGGACAAGCGTCTTGTCTCCAAGGGGAGCCAGTGACCCTGGACCAACTGCTGACCCAATATAGTATCTCATCCCATGAGGCTTGCGTCTGTCACCAGCACCACTACAGGAGAGGGATGCATCAACATCCCCTTGTTGAGACTCTAGGAATCCAACCACCATTGCAGACTGGAGACCACTCCTGAGGCACAAGGATCATCTGGGACATGTTCTAAACCAGAAACCGCACAAATTTGTGGAGGTGTCACAGCAAAGGTCTCAGATGAAGGCAGGCACATTGGACCATGAAGACAGTGGCTGCCATATGACCCTGAACCTCCATCCACCGGCCCAGAGGAGTGGACATTAGGACCGACAAGGACTGCAACAGAGACTGTAGCAGCAAGATCCTGGGCTGAGGGAGAAACACCCTGTCCAGAAGCATGCCAAACTGTGCCCCGATAAACAGCTTCCTGGTGTCCGGCTGGAAGTTGCACTTCAGAAGATTCAGGAGGAAACCATGGCTTTCTAGTGTGTGAATGATCTGTGCCAGATGCATGTGCAGCACAGGAACTGACGGAGCCCATAGGAGCCAGTCGTCTAGGTAGGGGAATATGGAAATCCCCTGGAGATGGATATAGGCCACCAAGGGAGCCACCACCTTCATAAATACCCTCGAAGAGGAGTGAAGACTGAAAGCCAGGACATAAAACCACCAATGGTGATCCATCACAGCAAGCTTCAGGAAATGTTGGCACTCCAAGGAAACCGGTACATGAAGGTAAGCATTTTGGAGATCCAAGGTTGCCATGACAGAACACCTCTGAATCAACGGAATGATGTGTTGTAGGTTTTCCATTTTGAAAGGGATCTTCCAGACAAATTTGTTCAGGGCCTTCAGATTGATCACTATCCGAAAAACCCTCATCAACTTTGGTACCAGAAATATGATAGTATATACTCCGACCCTGTCTGGGCAGGGGAAACTGAAACAATGGCTCTCTTCTCTAGAAGGGACTGGATCCCTGACAACAAAGCCTGGTATTTCACTAGATCCCACAGAACAAGAGTCACCACTGTGCTGGATAGAGAAGGATTGGTTAGAAACTCTATTTCGTAACCCATGTCCAGAATGTGAGGCACCCACTTGTCCAATGTTGTGAGTGGCCAGGTGTCCAGAAACCACGAGAGTCTCCCACCAACCACAAGTGGAACCCGGGAGGAGGGGGCAGCGACATAGTCAGGACCACTGAAAGTCATTGCCCGGTTCTGGGCAGGACTTCTGAAACTTCCCATGAAAACTTTTACCCTGAAACTTCTGGTTATTGAAGTGGCTGATTGCCTGCGAGAAGGCTGACGAAAAGACCTAGAGAAGGACCCCACAAAGGAAGATCTGACCCGCTGATGCTTATAAAAGGATAAAGAATATTTTTTTTCTTCAAAAACACTATGCAACTTCTCCTCTAGATCATGGTGAAATAGATGAGACCCTGTAAAAGGCAACAATGGGGTCATTGAGCGTTGTGTAGCATCCGTATTCCAACCTTTCAAATATAAATTTTGTCTGGCTGCAATGGAGGTACCACAGGACAGAGAGGAAGCCCTCACAGAGTCAAAAGCAATATCTGACAAGAACTCAGACTTCTTCTCCACAGATTCCAAGAGGTCAGGGGCCTGGCCACACTCCTGCATAGTGGCAAAAAGAGTCTTAAAGTCAGACAATTAAGATTGTGCCCCATAAGCTTCATAAACTCCAGGCCTGAAAGCGAAATGAACACCCGCATAAGCTTCTTCACCAAAGAATCCACTTTTTTATCTGCTCTTTCCTTCAGAATATTCTCCTCAGTCATGGACAGTCTACCCACCAGGGTGGCGACAACTGAATCAATTTGTACAGTCAGGTAACTTATCAATCATGTCCTCCAAAGGATAAAGCTTGACCATAAAACAGGGTACAGCAATACGTTCTGGATCCTTCCACTCAAGCAATAAGACATCCATACCAAACTGATGAATGGGAAGGGCCACACTAAGCAGTTTCTTAAATTGAGGCAACACAGACGCCCGGGAAGTACTGGGCATAGCGTTCGCCAGAAATCCCATATTTACCCTAATATGGGTCAGCAAGTCAAGCAGCAGATCCTTAGACATTTATTTCCCCAATATGGTCACTGCTGGGCGATGATGTATTAGAAGAAGAGGCACTAGAAATATCAGAGTAGAGATTCTACTCTCGGGAAACACTGGAACTCTTTTTCTGTCTTTTAAGGGAAGACAAGGTCTCCACAATCAGCTTCTTTAACTTGTCATCCTTGCTTACCCAAGTCTTTTAGGTGGTGAGAAGATGGAGACAACCCCAAAGCAGAAGAAGAAGAGGCCATGGAACTGGAAAAACAATACCTCTGCTAAGCAGCATGCTTCCCCATTGTGACCTGACACAAGGAACAAACACCAGCACACAAATGTGCAGCAACACCAACTGCACCCATAGTGGAAAATGTAAAAGGCACACACACGCACCCAAAAACATAGCTGAACTGCATTCCCGAGGCAACTCCTCCTCTAGGGGGAATCTGGCAGCCAGAATATAAGTCAGCGGCCAACAGCCCCGCCCACGTGTTCCTAAGTGTGTCTGAGGTAGACCATTCAACTCAGGCTCACGATCAAAGCCCCGCGTATCACGGGCAAGCACCATAATAAATTAATACTGACAGCCGAGACCACAGCCCAGCAAAGGGGAACTGTTGTGAGACACAGTGAAGGTGAAAGCCCAGCACCTCAGCGTTGCCTGTAAGACCCATCTCATACAGGAACCAAACAGGAAGTCTTCCAGTGAGGTATGTGGTTATTTGCCTGGACTTAGGCATGGGTGAGGCTAGGGAGTGTTTCCTGTTTTGTTTCGTGCCTGGGAATGGGCGTAAGCTCATGAGGTTATGATTGGGTCGAGGACAAGGGAAGTAGAGGTAATGTCTTTGTAACCTAGCAGATACACTGATAGAGGCTAGAATCCAACAAAACCCCTGCAGTTGGTAGTCCACCTTACTAGTTGTGTAGACACTGAACTTGAAGTTCTTAGCCCTAAGGCTTTGGGTTTCCTTTCCATAGATGTATTCACCAAATGCAGGCCCTGTCTTTGTTGCCGTAAAAAGTCTACTCAAAGCTCATTTAGATTATTTATCCTCAGGTGTTTTTTTTATGTTTATGTGCTTGCTGGGCCAGGTGTGGATAAGAGAGATAGTGCGCGTTATCAATTTAATAATACAATAAAGGATGCTCTGCATTACCAAGGATCTGCGTTACAGACTTAGGAAGGTGATATTGACTTATGTTGTTAATTCTGTGTATTTTCTTCTTGTACTCATGGGTTTATCTGTTCATTAATCGTGGCAGGTATTTATTTTTCAGTTCATTCACTGTAGAAAAGAACCTGGCTTTATAATCCCCAACATACCAAAACACTTACAGGCCTGACTGTCAGTTTGTTTTGCACTCACAGACAATGCCTAAAGTTAATTAAAAACGCTTCCCCTACTGCAAATCCATGTAAAACGCAACTGAACAGAGAATAACCTGTTTCAATTGGCATTCATCCTTATGCATTTATCCCCTTTCACTGTTTTTTCGTTTTGTGGCTTGCAGGAGGGTTCTAAAGTCATTTAATAAAACATGTAAAGCACTACAAGAGTGCCATGGCTGAATTTAATGCGTACAATTAGGATGAGATGTTTGTTGTTTTTATGTCTGCCCAGGCTTGTTATCTTTTTGCCAGATGAATGGTTTAAAATAAATGAACAAAAGTCCCCTCACACCAAAGCGGTAAATTTGCGATACCCTTTCTTCAAGTATTCATTTTTTCAGTTTCCTCACTTCTTAAGTGAATCTCGTTCTAAAGATTCCCAAAGTAGTTGTTATCGGCTATCACACATTTAATATGGATGGTTAACTAGGAATATAAATATTTAAATCATTTTCCTGGGTGTAAGAACCTGAACTGGATATATAGAGCCTTTGAGGATCAAATGAAAATGGTATGTGAATTAAACCACTCTCCGGAACAGTATTTCACATACAACGAGTTACTTTTTCATCTCTCAGGCATATGCGTAAAGAAATCAAATCCATTTGCAAGTTATGCTACTGTTTCATTAGTTACGTTGCGTGCGCGCTTTGCTAATGCTAACTTCAACACACTGAAATTAAACAGACATCTTCTTTCGTCAGAACATCTGTTATCCAAGCTCTGTTGGTGTCAAGTATAGAATACCTCTACATGCATGGCGACGGCGCTTTGTAGTTCCGTCAATAAGGGACCTTTTTATACTTAAATAGTCAAAATCATTTAAACAAGATTTTATAAAGTGAAGCACTCATGTAAATGTCGGCTTTAGCGACAGTTAGGGAGATCACAACTGTGGAGCCTATGAAACCCCGTGAAGAAAGTTAATGATCTGAATACGAAGTAACATAGCAGCCTTAGCAAAAGCAGTGAAAATACTATATCTGTCATTTGCAGGACCACTTATTTTACCGCTCAATCGCCAACCTACGAATGTCCCTCCATGTAGGCCCATCGTCACTTGCCGTGATGTCGATGCGTCTTCCTTCATACAGAAACGCTGACTTCGCTACGTGAAAAAAAAACCTTAACTCCGTCCGATTGGATGACGCAACTCATTTCACATTGTCACATTCCACGCAAATGCTACCTAACGAGAAGAGTTATTTAGATGTAGGAAATGTACAATCGCATTTAGAAAGATTGGCGTTCAAAAAGGATGTGATGTCGGCTCAAGAAACGTGCTTAATTAAGTATACAATATTTAAGTATACATGTCCCTGTATTTTTAGGCATCAAAGAATAAATACCCGTAACACCGTCCACATGAATCAAATCTGAGAATGTTGTGACTCAAATTATGACAATGATTTTCCCAAACTGAAATACAGAATCAGTTCATTTCACCATATCTATGTTTAACTGAAGGCGTTTGCTGACGTGAAATGATATACAAAAAATAGAACAGATCTAAAAAGCTGACTGTAATGCAGTGTCAAGTGAAAGCTACCGTCAGCCAAAGTAGGCCACTCTGAGTGAGCGAAACGCAAACGAAGAAAGAAGTGTTCTAGTTTTCAGGAGAGTTTCCCGGAATAAAACTTGAAATTAAGGGACTGCATTTATGGACAGTTGCCATTGCACGCAAATAACTTGAATTACAAACGTATTCACGTTTGGTATTACAGACTTCACAACTAACATAGCGCCACCTTGTGTCACATAAAATATCATTACCTGGTGAAGAACTGATATCACGTAGTGAGCAGCAAGTTAGTTGAAAATCCTTTTTAGAGTGAGTTCCAAGATCGTACGTGGAGCTTTTGCCATTCTACATTTCACTACTTCTCCCAATGGTACATGGGAGATGGGTTAAGAAGCATTTCATGTTTTGGCCAGGCTAGGGATGACCACACCCCTTTCTAGTCTCCACCCTCTAAAGTTCCAAGGCAGCACAAGTTGTGACAGCCTGAAATACCGCCCTGTAGTGCTGGGGGCCCCATGCCATCATGCTGCAATAAAAGTGACACAGACACAGTACTAAGGTTTGTATAACTGGCCTCCGGCATGTGCGCCCAGCCCTTTTTATTAGCAAGGTCACCTGACTAGTGAACCTGTGATGGATGGATGTGGGCTGAGTATGTAAGCCAGCCCTCAGCAGAGTGGCTGGTGGAAACACTAGAATGAGTTCATCCAGACTCTACATCCCTCCCAAACTTTATTGAAAACTAAAACAAACCTACGGGAGAGAAAACATCAAATATAAACAATCACTGAGTATCTTCAGGCGTTCCGCCGGACATGCTGCATAGAATAGGTACAACTGGTCACTCAGCATCACCGCACGCCTCTGTTGTTAACCAGACTGCTCTGGACATGAATAGCAGTGTGGATGAAGTCATGATGCTTCAGTTGCTTGTCCATTACATCTCAGTTCGCTTCAGGACTGTCGGTCCTGTCCCGCCTGGGCTCACGGTGGTAAAGTCTATTTACACGGTTCGAAGCGGGTGCAACAGGAGCAGTAGGGGGTCCACTTCAAGGATCTCAGGAAGGCATTCCTGCTATGGGGATGGCACACCTCCAAAACATCTTGCGGAAGATCAAAAGGTGACGGTATCTTCTCTGGCGAAAGGATGACTTGAGGGACTTTGTGGCCTCTGGCGGTTCTTGCCTGGCATGTGCAGTTGGGACCAGGGATGCCATCAGGGTCAAAGAGCCAGTGAGAGGTGGCAGGACGGTCGAGCTGGCGAAGCGTGGGGCCTGGACACAGTTTGCGCATGCTTGCTGCTTGCAGTTGGTCCATCCATGGAGCTGTCTCCAATGACGTACGCTCACCCAAGTGGCTGGCTTGTAGTGATGGATGCCCGCTTGTCTGCTGGCACGGGTCCTCAGTCCTGTCGCTCTTCTCTTTTCGCTTGCACACCTGTGGTGGTGTTGATCTTCAGTGTGACCGGTCTGTCGCACCTTTTCTCTCTTCACTCATTCACGCTATGGCATTGTACCACATTCTTCTTTCCTGTATCTTTCTTGAAGTGGCATCGCGCCACAGGTCACATGTTGCACCACATGGACCTTTCACTGCACCTCTGCTGGTGCATCTTGCTCTGTCGCAGCCTCTTGCTGGCTGAGTCCTACCGGTAGGACTTGATCCGCTCTTCTCGCAGACTTTTTGCAGGTCTGGTCTGTTCCGGTATCATCTTGGTGGACCACTCCATGATTGGAGAGTCACTGTCTCCTTCTCTGGGTCTTGACTCGAGGGCACTGTGTTTGTGTCTAGAGACTGCACTGTTGCAGCAGTTGCTCCTGCCTCCATTTGCTTGGCAGGGTTGATCAATTGACCGACTGAACAGTGGCCAACAGTGGTCATCTTGTGCTGTGGTGTGGCTGGCTGGCACTGCCTCTTCTTCCTGGTGTTGTGTCACTCTCTCAGTGGGCTCTGTCTGTCTCGCAAACTCCTGCCCATGTTGTCAGGTTTGCCAGCGAGCCCTCTACGCACCTCTGACATTGTCTCTTTTTCCATGGGCGTCCTTGGCTGACGCCTGGCATGCCCATCTCCTGTCTTGCGCTGATGTCCTTCACTGCTAGGGGCATATAGCACTGTCTTCCCATTGGGGATTGCAGAAGACAGCCACTAGGGGCAGCGCAGGCCATGCACGTTGTCCTTGTGCACCACTTGCAGCATGCAGCATCACTAGGCTTTTGCTGGTTGGCGAAGGCGGCTTTGTGCATCTGCGGCAGTCTCTCTTTTCACTGTGCAGTGGTTGCACACCTCTCTGCTCCTCTTGTGCAGTCACTGTCTGTGGGTGCTGCTGCTGCCCTTTCACCTGTGGGCACGGCAGCTATCTCAGGGCTGCAGTCAATTTGGTTTGGCTAGTACTTCTTATATTTGAAAATACTAAAATGGGTGCAGTACCTCTGTTTGGCCACTGGATGGCACCGTGGTGCAGTTCTTCAGGTCACGGCAGTCTTTCCTCCTACTGTGCCTCATTGGTGCAGAGGTCAGTAAATCCCTTCACCGGTGGCCGTCGTTGCAGCTCACCTGTGCAGGTAAGTGCGGTTTACGTTGTTCTCTTCTCTTTTTCATTTATTTTCCTCATACAGCCTCGGGGTAGGGAGGCAGGTGACCTGCTGTGGGGGGGTCGGCAGTCTCGATGTGGCCCATCGCGGCCAATCACTTGTCCAGTCGCTTGTAGTGGGGGTGGCCCTGGCACTTCACTTAATCTTTGGTGCGTGGCACCACCATCCTCGCGGTTACAGCAGTCCTGTCAGCTCTGCGGGCCACGGTGTTGCATGCTGCATGTTGTTCCCCACCACAGCAGTCTCTCTTACTGTGGGTCACACGGCTGCTGATGCTGCAGATGAGGGGACCTCTCATCAGGTGGGTGATTATGGACTGGCGGGGTCAGGATCATTAGGAGGCAACAGCTGCACTCTGTTTGAGGAGCACTCACCACTCTGGTGGGGGTCCGTCACTCCCTTTTCTGTAGCCGCGGAGGCAGCCAGGTTTTTTCATTACTCGTGCTGCCCACACACTTTCAAAGGTGAGTGCGTACCTCTCGAGGCTCTCGTCTTGCACTGCCTCATCAGTATACAGGCAGCAGCATGCAGGGAATTACGTTCCCCATGCCGGTTCAGCATCGGAGCGGCATGCCTCACATTGGTGGGGCGCTCTGAGCAGGCTGCAGAATGCTGCCTCCTTCAGGTCTCCTTGTCATACGGCTGCTCCTCACCTTTTTGCACTCTGACCCGTTCGCGTCCTGACGGGCAGTAGTCGGTTTCTCTGCTTTGAGGTGGGTAGCACTGTTGGGCTCACTGTGACACCACAGGTTGATGGCTTCGGGGGCCTCACTTGGGCAGCCGTTGCCCATGCTGGTTGTCCCTCGTTGTGGCAGTGGGCACAGTGGTGCCCACTGCAAAGGCTTCTCTTCCCCTCATATATGACATTTAAGTCGCTGCCAGCGCCACGTGGGGTCAGACCCACTCGTCGCCATTGTAGTGTTGGGGGGCCCTAAGCCCTCATGCTGCAACAAAGGTGACCCAGACACAGTACTAAGGTTCGTGTGACTGGCCTCGGCCATGCAAGCCTGGCCCTTTTTATTAGCAGGGTCATGTGACAGGTGACGCCTGTGATGGATGGGTGTGGGGTGAGTGTGTAAGCCAGCCCTCAGCAGAGTGGGAGGTGGAAGCAATAGAATGAGTCCAGCCGGACTCCACACGCCCCCTCTCCAGATCACTCCTATTCCAAGGTCCCACATCTTTTCTCTCTCAGTGAGAAATGTTTTTGAGTTGGCAAGCCTGATATTATAAAAAAATTAACTTACATGAGCAAAATGTTCTCACAAACAAAGCAACACAATTATGGTAACATTTGACAAAACAGTATAGCTCACAGTGACAGTCTGGACGTTTCTGTTTCGGCAAACCCACACACTATGAAATTTGTGGGCAGTCATAATCTTTTGAAGACAATTTCTCATGAGGGTAACACTCCCAAATTTACTCTTTGTAGCAGCATGAGTAAATATGTATATAGGATGGGATGGAGGAGGGATAACCCCCTAATCACACAGCATAGAAAAAGACGAAAAACAAGTTGGTGGGCGCCACATACCACATGACCGTCTTCTCAGATTCACTCACTACCACCCGGCAAATGTGCTCCTCATCTCTGCATAGCCCCACTTTTACAAACATTCATTTGTTTTAAAGCGCTTGTAAAGGCTGGCTTTCCAATCTGCTCAGCTATCCACATAAAATATAGTTCTGTTCTCTGCAGCAGCCATGGTAACCCCTTACACCGACATTATGGTGAGTCAAAGCTGCCACTAGACAAAACTTCTATCTCTCTCCCTAGCAGGAACATTAATCAGAAGAGGTGTCTTGACATTTTAATTGTTTCCTGAATGCTTGCGGCACAAGTACATTTTTAGCAGGTGCTTTTCAATCACAAGTTTCATAAGTCATTGCTAAACACAGTGTCCCCTGAGGTCAGCACCCCCCAATCCAGGTCAGCACCCGTGCAGCCATCCGCTCGCACAGCCCTGAAGCCGACAATGCCTGCAAAGCTGCAACGTTCATGGCATCCTTGCAGTATTCTTCCATTGTTTTGTGATTTCCAGAACAATTAGAAATGTATTCTTACTCTCCGAGCAAAACTACAGGTGTAAATTTGTAATGTGTGTGAATCAGTTCCTCTGACTTTAGTAGGCAAAGTCAGCCTCAGAGCCTCACATGCTCTTAACTTGTAACTCATCTTCTACCCTTCTAAACTGAACAATTGTTGCTGTTGGCTGCTGTCACTGCCCAGTTATAGATGGGTTGGGAATGAAGGTGGTGAGTGGTCTGTGCATTGCTGCCTTATTTGTGCAGATTCATTACAACAAATTCCTTACCAAAATGGAAACTTACAATGTAAGATTTAACACAACACGTATTTACAAATCAGGACGCTACAATGCAGAACAGGACATTGCAGGCCAGTATAGGAGAGTACATTGTTGTACAAAATAATGAAGGACATTCTACCACAGGTAAATGCTTGTTGGGTAATTTGTTTTGTTAAATGTGTATTCATGTTGAATGGGTAGTTGTGTAAATAGCTATTTGTAAATGTATTTGTAATTGTAAATATGTATTGGTTAAAAAAGAATAAAGATAATCAAAGGCATTCTTAAGGTTTACCCCCTCCAATTTGATATTCATTTTACCAGTAAATGCAACTAAAAAGAATTACAGGGGGCTGTAGGGATTTTTCCCCACATAAAATAATATTATTATTTGTAAACATAACTAAATTGAGGAATAGGGGTGCTGGCAGGGTTTTAAAAATATTAACATTTTAATTGTTAATAGAACTAAAAAGAATGATATGAGTTCATGGAGTACCCCATCTCATTTTAGATCTCCTTCAATATATAATATATGATATATATTGATATTGGTCTCATGTCCAGTAAAACAAAATAAGTAATCAGCATTGATTTATTTTAATTTACATCACTGTAGAAAAGAACACACCAGTTCTTATATAAATTACTAAAACATTCTTTACAATTTTGTTTATGTTTCTTGAAATACAAATAGTACTGTGAAAAATAGAAATTGTTAAACACCTTTAACAGAATCTATACAAAAACCAACACAGTGTAATATTCAAACTCAAAAAGCATAGAATCAACTGTTTCCATATTTCAACCATCAGAAATCATCCCAGGTGTTATTATATAATTAATGGAACCTGTGAATACATATGAAATTTGAATCATTTCCGTTGGTCCGTATATGTCAAATGAAAATTTATCCCAAACAATCCCAACAGAAATCAGGGTAGCTGAAATGTTTACGAGGGACAAGTTTCTGCGGACCTTATGTGATGACAAGTGAGGCTTCAAAACCTCATCCACCAGTTCAACAGCTGAGCACTCAGGAAGATAGTGACCATGTATCAGCAAGAAGAAAACGGTGACAAACCCAATCCAAAGGAGGAAGGCAAGCACAGTTAACTAAGCCCAAAGATAATTCCATGGACAAATTGGATAGTTAGTTTTGAGCCAATGAAGTAGCTTACATACACTTTTTGAATGCGCAGTCGAAGATGAAGAAGAATAAGGAAAAAAATTGTTGACGTCAGCAATATAACCAGAAGCAGTGCAAATACTGGAGCCGATGTAGGAGGAGGAGAACTGGCAGATCTCTCCTTTGGAGTTTGTAGTAAACAATTCCACCAGTTTGTGTTACATTTGAGTATAATAATTCAGAACCTTTGACATCTCTTCTCGTAGATGCAGTGACAGATACGAATGAAAGTTCATTTTCCACCCTCCCCATGCTCTGGGAAGTTTCATCATTGATGGTCAAATTTTGGAGAGGCACATCCTGAATGGCAGTCAGAGGGGTGCAAAGACTGCTCAGGATTCCTCATGGTCTACTGTGTAGGACTGGCCACATGGTGTAACTTGACTTTGTCAATTGAAACAAAGAGGTTTTATTTGGAACCTGGCAGCGACAGTAGAATGACAATTCTGGTACTGTGTATTCCCATGATTGGAACAGGAGCTCAATATGCAGGGGCAAATTCCTTTTTTTCACAGCAACCCTTTCATATACTAGATCCCCAACATTTGGAATCCAGCCGGTAGGCATTGTTGGCGTATCCCTCATTCCCAAGGTGGCAACATGCAAATGAGTTGTCATCATGGAACTGTTGTAACTCCAGCAAGACAGTGACACATTCCTTTATGCCAAAAGGTGTGTCCACCGCCACAGCACCAGAGCCATAAATGTCTGGGACATACATAGGTATGCCAAGCAGAACCACATATGGGGTGCACTGTCCCTAGGACCTTCTGGACAGAATATTAAGTGCTCTCTGGACTCCATGCAGGTGGTTAAGCCAACAACGAACTAAACATAATACTCTAGCTGTTATGGATTGCTTTAAGTCTCGGTTCTTCCGCTCCACAATGGTAGTTCCCTTAAGATGACATGGTGATGAGAAATGTAATTGGAATCCCATCGTCTCCATGGTGTGCTTGAATGCCCTGGAGGCAAAGGCAGGGCCCTGGTCCGAATGGAAAGCCGCAACTGCATATGTCCTGATAAAGACATGCAATCTTTAATAACATTTTGAGCGTCAGACAATCATGGCTATACCCTCAGAAATCTGGATCAAGAGTCAACAAAGACTAGGATGTGTTTGTATGCACCATCAGGTGTTAGTGAGCCACAATAGTCCAGGTACCCACACTGTTGGAAATTAGGAGGGGTGTCTGCGGTAGGGATTCAACAGTGGAATCTGTTATTTGTTGACAGGTATCACAACAAAGGACATACTGTTTAGCCCATTTGTATAGACCTGGCCACCAGTAGCATTTTTGCAACAATGCAATAGTAGCCACCACAACTGCATGGGCAGAGGTAACCCCCTCATGTGCTGTTTTTATTAGGTGTATGCTTTGATCTTGGTTGGGGATCACATGATCAACCACCCCTGGTATGGTTGTGAATGCAACATTTTGGGCACCTAAATAGTAGAAATACTTGGCAGGATATGCCTTGGCAGGGACTTGCTGTCAGCTGAAGCTTTCACAGCATCCAGTGTTTCACCATCCAACGTCTTCCTAGAACGAGTAATCTCAGCAACAGAAGCTATTGCAACTGCTGACTTGGTTGCCTCATCAGCCCAGATGATTCCTGCAACGTTTATTCCTACACATTGATGGTCACTTGTATGTACTACATGGGTATTTGGTAGTATCTCCTTCAGATCTGTTACCTACCCCCACAAGAAGCCTGTTTCTGATGGTGTTCCCCTTTAAATCTCTTAATCCATTCTGGCACCAGTAATGCAGGTATTCATTGAAGGACTGGACACAATAGTACGAATCACACACAATTAGTGTAAGACGGCCTGGATCTGTATATTCCAGAGCCAATATTAGAGCCTGGAACTCTACCAATTGTGCAGTGCTGTCCCTAAAGTCTGCATGTACGTGTTCTGACGGGGGAACTTGCCATCCCTCATGAATTAGCTCACAGCCACACAAGCGGTGGAGTATTGATGTTTTGTGCCTACTGCTGGCTGCGCTGTACCATTAGTGTATATTATCATCTGCTATTGCTCAATAAGTAAAATGTTTGTTGGTGATGGGTATTCAATTTTTTATTGAAGGAACTCTTGTGTCTGAAGTTTTGGATCAAAAACATAATCAGCAGCAGTGGTTGTCAGAGACGTTACCCATTGGATCCAGCTTCCAGGTAATGCTTCTGGGCTTCGAACGCTGGCTTTTGTAACAACCTATAAGGCTGGTATGGGGGTCACAACAACAATGCGTTTTCCCTGGGCCAGAGGGCTCTCTTTTATGGCAGCCATCTGTCAAAAGTGAAAAGTTTTTCAGTGGGAGCAAAACTTTGTTCAGCTGTGGAGAACAAATGTGATTTGTATGCTGTGGGGACTGTATCGCCTTCATTGAATGTTACATAGGAGAACCCAATGGCACCAGCAATTATTTAGCTGACCAAATTTGTTCTGTTGACCCGTGTAAGTGTTTTGCTTCAAGCACGGCCTGTTGTGTTTCTCTGGGAATGTGGGTGTGTTCAATCATCCAATACTTGCTAGAAAAATCTGGACATATCAAATCATAAAGTGGCTTTGTGCACTGTGCATAATTTGTAATGTAAGTTCTGTCAAAATTAAACAAACCCAATAATGAATGTAGCTTTTTAATGGTGTTTTGTGGTTGTAATTGAGCACACTTTTCTAGAAAGTGGTGCATTAGGCTATTTTCTTAATCTCATAACTCATATCCCAAAAACAGGACACTGAGAAAGGCAATTTTTGTTTTCTTGAAATAAAATTTAGGGCTTATTTCAGCTAAACATACCAAAATGTGGTCCACCCGTCTTAGGTGTTTGACCGGGTCATCGTTTGTCAGGTAGATGTCATCTATGCATCAGGGTCAATGTCGCGTAGACTGGATATTACATGTGGTGATAATAAATAGTCAAGGACTGTTCCTATAGTGTTGTGGGAGTCATGCAAATTTTCTTTGTGAGCCTAATGCACTGCAGGCAGTCAAATCCTGTATTTCAGGTGCTATATTTTGGCAAATAACGGTTCGAAATATCTAAGATTATTTTGAATTTTTTGTGCACTAAATTGTTGATAAGTGCTGTGCTATCTGAGTTTTGTAAAGCAAATGTGTGTGTGTAACTGTTTAAGTGTCTGTAGTCTAAAACTATTCCATATGAATGGTCTGGCTTAGTTCTAGGGAGCAAAGGGTTGCTCATGGGTGATATGCAGAGTTCTATTACACCGTAGTATTGAAGTTGTGTGAGTTTTTCCCACACTAGTGCTTTAGCTTCATTTTTAATGGCATACTGTGTGCATGGAAATGGTGTTGATCTAATAGGTATTATGTGTTAGGGGGAGTCTTTATACCAACCAACATGGTTGCGATACAGTGCAGCTGCTTTTGCCGTGCCCAATCTCTAGAGTGAGCTTCTCTTAACTCTTCAGGAACAAGGACCGAGAAAGATGGCTTAATTACATCTTCTCCTAGTGGGAGATTACGGACAAATTCTGGTGGCCAATCTTTTTCGGCCAATAGGATGTCATAACACAATGTTAGTTTTTCCTAGAATATACCGTTAATTGTCTCCATCAATTTTATTTTTAATTTGTAAACCCTATCCGGGGGGGAGACTCGCAAGTCCGCTGTTTGAGGTTCTGAACAATTGTTAGATGCTGTCACATCCAGAAGCTCTTGATGATTCTGGTGAACTATTGTGACCTCTGCTGCACTGTCTAGCAGAGTCAGCGCCCACTTCCTGTTCTTCAGTAAAGTTCTCATTATGTGCACATTTGTAGCTGAAATTGCTGCCACTTTTTTCTTTTTAAATGATGCTTTCCATTGGTGAGGTTTCTCTTCCTTTTTTATGGAAGGCTCAGATGAGCGTTGTGAATCTTTTCTTGGTTTCAAGTACATTTTTCGTTGTTCGGAACGCCCACCTCCCTCCCTGCATTTACCCAGTGAGTCCTGAAAGGAACAAGATTGGCATGTATCAATATATATTGGTACTTATCAGGAGTTTTTAAACTGTCTCTAGTTCTCAGATTGTAGCATTTCTCAGAGGTCTGCGGTCGCGGAGATTCTCCTTTTCATTTTGTATTATCTTTATTTTGTTTTTGTTTGTACCAGTGTTTTTTAGATCCCTCTTCTGCTTGCTTGGTAGAATCCTTATTGGATTTAGCTCGTAGATGTGGCTTTCTTGGTCTGGCCCCCAGACTATCCCGACCTATACTTGAATAGGTTTCAGCAATAATCTTTGGCAGCTCACACTCCTGATCCTGTATAGAAACATCCCTGAGCTGCTGGCACACTGCCAATGCTACTGCTTTCACTTTAGGATTACATAATATTATCAAGGCTACTGTGGCAAAATTGCCCATTCATTTCATCCCCAGGTCTAGGGCGGGGAAGCCCCGTATTCATCCTGAATTTTTTTAACACTTCTGGAAGATTTGCAAGTGTCTGTGTACCATGTGTGGTAGTGTAGAGTGCAGCAAACACTGCGCCCCAAGTGGCACAGTGGTCCAGTGAGGGAACCATCACAAATGGCAAGCACATTGTGAGAATTCTATATTTATCTTGGGGTCCCGAATGAGGAAACACTGCTTCTTTGGTGCTCATACTTTGTGCTAACTAACAGAGAACCTCTTCACATTTCGGAAGTACTTTATCCATAATTGCATAGTATATGAATTTATTCCAGTGGTAGCCACATGTGCTTGTGCCTGAGAAGCCCTTCCTGGGGTGGTATTTAAAATCTGCATTACAAATTGCATTAGGTGTCTATACATTTTGACTAAATTAGTGTATATGTGGTGTACTTCTGCTACCACCATTGTACCTCCATTAGGTTGTGGTGTATAAGTAGCTATTTCTGGCCATGTAGACCCATCATTACTTAAGGGAACTAATCAAACATTCTGTGGAACGTGGGGTAGAGCACCATCAAGCCAATTTTAGGGTTCTTTACAAGATAATGGTATTTCTAAATACGCCTATTGACTACATTGTGGGGGTGCATTTTCTGGAATGTAAGGGCGAAATGTGTGTCTTCCCATCTGCTGCTTGAAAAGTGACCCAAGAGTAAAACAAATTCTGTTCTCTATGCTGCATGTGTCTCAATGACAAATGTAACTTCCCCTCCCTCATCTGTGAGGCTGTTGTTTCTTCAGTGTGTTATGACGGGGAGTCTAATGTTTGCAGAAATTATGACTCTATTTTGGTCCGCCATTTTAAAATGAAATTACATTTTTGAGAGATATTAACATCAATTAGTGAATCATTTTAAATGCTCCAGCTTGAACAACCTACATTGTCAAATAGGTACTGCCTATTTAGCTGAGTAGGATATTCCCTAATACCATAAAGTAATTTTACGTTATACTTGGGTACTCTGCAGAGTCAGTGCCTCAACAATGTTGGTGGCACCATGTGGTAGGTCCTCACTTTGGTAACAAGACTGTTGGATTTTTGAGTGGCAGCCGCACTGAGCGTGGGGGACTGAGTCTAATCCCATGTCGTGTGACAGCTGTCAGCCTAACCCCTTCCGGCTGGCTAGCAGCACATCATAAGTACCAGAGGTTAGAAGTGATTTGTGGCAGCCTATTACATGACACTCAGATCTCTCAGGGGAGTCGTGGTGGAGCAGAGCCCATCCCTTTCTCTCAGACAATTAAATCTCACAAGTGCAAGGACAGAACAGAAGCTGGGTTTTGGTTCAATAGGTTTAATACTGTCATATAAGTACGCCTGGTATTTCTACCTACACTACTGAGTTACTACATGAGAGCAAGTAACAGTGTTAGCCGTAATCCACCCTTCTGGTCTTGGAAAGAAAACTCTATCCCCTTCCCTAGCTGGGATTGGAAGATGTCTGTTAGTCTGACGGGAGTCCTCCCACGTAGGTAAAGAGGAACCAAAATGTTTTGGCAGAACGTGCATCGACGTGCATCATATGATGGCAAACTGGCTTGAACGTCCCCTTTAAGATGTATTAGGCAGTGTGATGTTTTACAACAGCATATTTGTTATTCTAAGAACTTGTCCTGACATGAAAACACTTATTTTACATGTAAGGTAGACAGTGTTTCCTTTGGATTGCCAATACCTGGTAATCATCGTGGGCAGCGTTGGGTTCAGCATAAGATGAGAAATGTTGTGCAAAGAAATGAATAACAGTTTCTGTGAGGAAGGGCAACTAATAAAAGTAATAAAAACATCTCCACTAAAATGAATCATTGCTAAAATAACAAAAGAAATAAAAGGAAAATGTAAGTGGGTAAAATGGCACAGGCATCAGGACCAGAGCTAAATAATGTGCTCATGTAAAAATGATAAAATAACCTTGCAACATTATCTATCCGTCTATCTATCTATCTATCTATCTATCTATCTATCTATCTATCTATCTATCTATCTATCTATCTTTCTATTAAAAATGTATTATGTACTTATGCCATTTAAACAATATTTAATTTTTAAGGGTTAGTAAGGTTAGTATGGGTATTGTTCAGCAATGGGTGGGGTAAAGGAGGGAAAACCACCCAGCCAAAAAAGAGTAAGGCTGTTGAAATTTACCAAGTGTACTTCTATAGTTACACAGACAAAAATGACTCAAACAATCACAAAATGTACTCCAACTCAGACCTGGAGTAAGCCCGGCTCCACACACAGCCAATCAATTGTACTGCAACACTCTCACATAGAAAATAATAGAGACATGGTTTTGAAATAGAATTCAATAGGAAATAATTTATTTATTTTGCCTTACTTTTTAAAAATATATAAATGTAATTTGCTGTTCAAAATTGCATTTAAATTAAAAATAGGTATTTTTTTATTTTAAAATATTTTGATATGATTTCCTATTCAATATAAATATAACTATTTTTAAATCATTAAATTAATTATACATTTAATTTCAGTAATTTTTAATACACAATAAAAATAAACATTTTATTTTAGATGAGATTGTTTTTACCTACATATTTGTTGGTTTAAATCTTTATTTCACGCACAAACATAGCCACTAAAGTGCAGCAGATAAAAATACATCACATTTCAAGAAAAGAGTACCTC
Source organism: Pleurodeles waltl (assembly GCF_031143425.1). Taxonomy (NCBI): domain Eukaryota; kingdom Metazoa; phylum Chordata; class Amphibia; order Caudata; family Salamandridae; genus Pleurodeles; species Pleurodeles waltl. The sequence continues at coordinate 1,516,856,247 of NC_090440.1, forward strand.
ATATAGCAAGTAAAAAGTGCACCACAAAATAAAAGACTTCAATTAACCTAAATCACATTAAAATGCATGCAGCATGGTCTCCAAGGCAAGAAAGTACAATTTATAGGTAGGGTATCAGGGTATTAGGAGCAAATCATATATGAAGAGGGGTCACCTCACTTGATAGACACCTGATCGGATCTCCAGATAAAGTGTAAGTGCAAAATTATTGCGCAATGAATAAGTAGCATCGTCCCATTGTTGTCTGTGCTTAAAAACTACTCTAATACAGAAAAAACGATAGGAAATTAAAACAACAAGATTGAGTTCCTCCTTTTTAGGAGGACATCTTAGAAAGGAGCATATGTTGATACAGTTTGTTGGGGATTCCAGGGTTTGAAGATACTCCTGGGCTGCCATGGAAGTTCGAATGTCCTGCTTCCTGACAACCGGAAGTAAGTACATTTTTCCAAAAAAGTGAAATGTAGCAATCTTTGGGGTGAAACTTCATCATACATGCATGTCACAATGCTGGCCACATCATGCTGTCCCAAGTGGGAAACTCAGGTGCCATCTCACCAAACCTAGGCAAAAATGTATGAGTAGCATTCTCTCCCAAGAGGAGTCTATCGACCCCAGATATGATGCCGTACCCGCAATGATGTGCAGAGCGTTATGCTCCCTGACAGTAAATTTGGAAAACTCATTTGTTCCTCATTGGACATATCTATTCATTTTGAACTAGGATGTTTCCCGAGCCATATCTTGCTTGGACAAAGTTTCAGGCTGATGGAATAGCTACAACTCTCCAAATCCTACATCACAGACTTCACATAATGAATCCAGGGGATGTTCAGCCCTCTATCACACAACAAGCTTTCTAGGACTATTTCCCTGTTAAAGACTGCATGCTGTTTAGTCCACATCATGTACCACAACAACAGTGGGGCTCGATTAATGAAGTCCTCCATATATTGCACCCCTAACTCCTGGTGCAAAATGAAATTGGAGCAGGTAGGTGGAACACCCATGAGTCTCATCAGTACCCTGTTTTGCACCCCATGGAGTGACTTAGGTTGCTATAACCTCTTATGCCTGTACCATACCTTAAAATGGGGAGATACTTTAGATCCCACTCTCTGCATTTAGGATTTAGGCTATAGAGACATGTGGGACTACACTTAGTAGTAAATTTGCACTTGTAAATAGCTAAAAGTAGCAAATATTACTAAACTTAAGAATACATTTACACATGTAGATTTACCTTTGTGAAATACCTTTTGAATTTACCTTTGTGAATAGCCTTTTAAGTTGTATTCTGTTTATTTACTATTTTAACAGGAAATACTGCAGAAAATATGGCCTCAGCTCAATACGGTATCTATAAGAGGAGTAATTAGTTTCTAAGCCAGATAGGGTACATTTCTTGTAGGGAAAGATACTCTGAATCCAAGGCTCACTAAGGGCCTGATTATGAGTTTGGTGGTCCTGGGACCACCACGGCTGCTGAGGAGGTCCGACCGTCACAGTGTTGGTGGTCCTACCTCCGTATTATGATACATGCTGTTACACAGACGAAAGACAGCTGCGGTCCCGCCCACACCACCAGCAAATCTAGACCGCAACATTGGCAAGATAGGCTAATGTGTCTATCGGAGCCAGTCCAATGGTCGACCCAATCACGATGTTGCTTTGCACTGACATGACTGTGGTGGTGCATTCCCCACACTTGAGCAGGTGGAAACGAAGGGATATAAGGCTGAAACTCACTTGTAGGCAGTGTCATAGATCCTGTGCCACCATAGAGCCGATACTTCAGGTCCTGCCACTGCTTGTGCTGCTTGATGGTGCTTAATGGTGCAAAAAATGTATACCCTTGTGGAAGCAACCAATGGTAAGTCAAACACCTATCCTTTTCCTCAAACTCCACAGCAAATCAAACGGCCGCCATTGACTTTAATACAAGCTGTACTCTGTGGCCCAAATATACATCATGTGTTCCGGTTCGGAGTTGTACACAACATATGTTACAATCACAGCCCCATGGTGCTCCATTTGGCCAGGGCACTGACACTGCACCCCTGCACTCTACAAAACTTGATATTTATGCATATCCCAGTTTCAGGGATAGTGATGTCCTCACAACAATCTGTCACACAACAGCAAATCCTCATCAATATCACACCTACAAATAGAAGTGACCCCCTCACATTGTCACATTCTATGGCCTGACGTGATAGGTGTCAAAGGGCAGGACTTGGATATGGAAGGAATGGGTTGGGGTATAGATGGGGTCCTTTTTGCTTTGCTGTGGGGGTTTCACATGGGTAAGGACAAGGCCACACTGGAAACTTTCTTTGGGAAAATGGGGATGGCATACAGGAGGGATTAAGGGCTGAGAGGTTGAGGAAGTGATTGTGTCAGCTGTAGTTTTGGGTGTTGTTGGTTCTGGTGTGCGTGTACTTCAAACAAAAGGAGGGGATAGGAGGATTAATGGTCCAGTGTATATCCTCCAAAGAACCTAGTAATAGAATATGATACACTGTTCCAAAGAAATAGGGAGAAGGAATAAAAGAGTCCTGATCATCAGGAGCAAGAGTCCTCACACACCATACTCGGTGTCATGTTTCATCATCGGACAGCTCCTCGTCAGACCGGCGCTGCAATGTCTGACGGGCACCCCCCGAAGGGGGGCTCTTTGCCGGAGATCTTTTGTTTGTCGATGATGCCGCGGAGCCAAGTATGGGTCCGTGGGGAAAGAAAACACAAGAGTAAAGAATAAAATTGGCTCAGGACCCTCACTAATTATTTTATTCTTTGATGTTGGGAGATGGCCAAGATTAAAAAATGGCAAGGGAGTGGAAATCGAGATAATGCTCAAACACTCACACAAGACAATCAAATGGAGGAAGTCGGTAATTATCCGAAATTCCTTAGAATGCGGTCGACATGTTTCGCATCTCTTATGGTCCCAAAAGGATCCTCTGACGCTTCTTCAGGACCTATTAAATTATTGGACTTCTTCAATTGAAACCAAGGTGAAAAAAATATATATAGACTCCTGCAATCTATCGTTCACAGTCAAGACGTCATCAGTCACTTACTAGGATGAAACAGGACTGGCTTTTTCCTATCAGTCACCCATCTCCACTAGAGAAAGGGCTTCATGGGATCTAGTAGTATGTCCCAACCCATGTTCAGTGGTTTGTTAAGAGACGTGCTATTAGCAATGATGAAAGACATTGACAGCAATGTCATGTTCCCCAGCCATGAGGATTTAGCCATTGTGAAGGCTGACTTCTCTGGTTTTGGTCAACTCCCACATGTGGTGGGAGCCAATGGTGGCACATATATTGCCTTGGTGCCACTGCAGGCCAGTAAACAAGTCTATTGCAAGAGGAAGCACTTCCATTCTATCAACATGCATGTCGTCTGCTTATCAGATCTCTACATCTCAAACATCTGTGCCTTGTTTCCAGGTTCAGCTCATGATTCATTTGTAATGTGGAACAGAACCATACTCCAGTTGATGGCACAACTGCAACCAGAGAGGGCCTGACTGGCTGGTAAGTCACTTCTGTCCTGATTTTGCGTGTGCAATGTCAGGTTCTACAATCATGAAGTGAGTGACTCATTGTGGCACTTATGTCTCATTCCAAAACAGGAGACTCAGGCTATCCAAACCATCCATGGTTGTTGACACTGCCAAGGAATCCAACTACTCCAAGGGAAGTCTGCTTCAATGAGGGCCATGGGAGTTGTGTGGATGTCCCTCAGCACCCCTGTTAGGGTGCCTATGTTTCAATTGTGGTAATCCATTTTTTAGATCATGTCCTCCGCAGCTGCTTCATTTCCAGGACTTTAGTTGACACCTGGCCCATCACACCTTAGGACTCCGGATAGACTCCCAAGACGTGGCTGATGGTATCCTGGTAGACAGCAACCCCAGTAGCCTCGCTCTACTGGCACGGCATCCCTCTCACTCTACCCCCACAAGCCTGTGCCTTTGGACCCTCAGTGTCCGGAGCGTTGGGTTGCACCTCAGTATCAAGGACTGGGGGCACAAGATGGTTGGAATGGTGATAGGTATACAGATTGGGGGTCACGTTGTTGCCTGTGATGTTGACACAACAGGGCTGGGAAGTGATGTTGTGGGAAAGGTGAGACTCACTGTTGCTGTCTGACCAGGTTGTCCAGATTTGCCAGGACCATCCTCAACGTCAACAAGGCCAGGAGTGTCATTATCACTGAGGGCTTCATCCGGGGGTGGAGTGAGTCTGATTGGTGGACGAGTTCTGCCCAGAGGCTGTGCCAGCTCAACCTGTTGACTAAGAGGGTACATTGTTATTGGTTGGAGTGTGGCATCTACCTCCAAAGGTTTTGTGGTACAGTCGAGACATGGGAAATTCTTAAGTAGTAGCTTAGCCAATTCGGCCATGTTACCATGGCTTAGGAGTGTTTGACATGACATGTGTTGAAGCTTGCCTAAACTATTAGACTGAAGCAGCTCATTCGCTATGTGGATCAGTTGCACTTTGGATGAGGGAATGAAAATGACATCTTACCAACAGTAAAGCCAACTCAGTGGAGAGGCAACATGTGCATGTGAACATTCGGAGGCCTAGCTGAGTGTGATACAGGCAAGCAAACAACCTTGTTGTATCTGTATCTGCAGTCATCATGTAAGCAGTGCTGTGTCAATGTGTTTGCTGATGCTACCAATCTTCTCATGCAGCTTATGGCTGTAGGAATAGTTGGTAATCGGTCATTCCTGTCCTCAATGGTTCAATCTTGGGATACTGGTATCCAGGATGGCCAAGACCTTCTCCTCCCAGGGAAATAATTCTAATAGGACACTGGGAGGGCCACAGCCAGTTTTGTTGGCCTCCATCTGGTGCCTAGAGGCCAGGAAATGCACCTTGCCCCTCAGGTCCTTCCACCGCTTCCTAATTTCCTCGTTTGTGAGCAGGGTGGTGCCTACAGCATTTACTCTGTTGATGATCCTTTGCCACGGTTCAATTTTCTTCTGAGAGGAGTGTACTGGACTTGGGCTCTAAACAATTGTAGGTCTATTTTTATGATTTCATCCACCATGACTGTCACATCATCTTCTGAAAAACATGACATGGTGGGGAATTTAAGTGGGTCACAGGGAGTTACTTACAAAAGGAAAGTGATGTGGGGAGTAAATGGAGGAAAGTGTGTGAAAGGGATAGTGAAAAAAAGGGGTGTTTTATCTCTCTGGTCAGAAATCAACTTTCATTTGCAGTGGAGGTGCAAAGGATCACTGTCTGTGAAGGGGTATGTTTTTTGAGTGCTTTGCAGGCGTGCCCACTGGGCCCATGATTGTCAGCTGTGTTGTTCTTGAATTCATCCAATGGCATTTGTGCGTTGCTTTGTTGAATGCGTACCACAGCAGTTGATGCCGTTGATTGACCGCCACATTGACTGTGTGTTTGTAAAAGGCTCAGCATTTGGCCGCTGCACTGACGGTGCTTGAATACTTGAATATGGACCACCAAGCTAGCAGACCGCCTCATCTCTGGCAGTCAGCACTTTGGCCGGCAGCGGTTCTGTCTGTCTACATCATAATACAGCATTCTGGGGACCACCACCTCAGCAGTCTTTTTTTTACTGCCAACATGGTGGTCTAGTGGTCTGACTGCCAAACTCATAATCAGGCCCTTTGTTTGTAGAGGAGTTAGAATACAAAATGCAATCCCTTCAGTGCCCAACACCTTCCCTGACTTTTTGAAGCAGAGTGGGAATAGTAACTGCTACCCTTTCAGTGTCCAACACCATCCTTGCCTTGTACTTGTGTTACAATAGTAAATGTCACTCCTTTGGTGTCCAACACCTTCCCTGGCTTGCTTTCTAGTGGGGTGGGAAGGGAAATTGTTACCCCTTTAGTGTCCAACACCTTGCCTGACTTGCTTTGTACTGGAGTCAGAATAGTAAACGTCACAACTTTAGTGTCCAACACATTCCCTGACTTGGTGTGCAGTGGAGTTAGAATAGCAAATGTCACCCATTTAGTGTCCAACAGCTTCTGTCACTTGCATTGTTATGGCATGGGAATAATAAATGTTACCCATTTAGTGTCCAACACCGTCCCTGAATTTGTATTGGAGTTAGAATAGTAAGTGTCCAACTCGTTGCCTTACTTTATAATGAAGTGGGAATAGTAAATGTTACCCCTTTAGTTTTCAACACCTTCCCTGTCTTGCATTGAACAGGAGTGGAAATAGTAAATGTTATCCCTTTAGTGTTCAACACCTTCCCAGACGTGCTTTGTAGTGGAGTGGGAATAAAAAATGTCACCACTTTAGTGTCCAACACCGTCCCTAAATTTGATTTGGGGTTAGAATAATAAGTGTTATAATTTTAGTGTCAAACACCTTCTCTCACTTAGTAGTAAAGTGGGAATGGTAAATGTTACCCCTTTAGTGTTCAACATTTTCCCTGACTTGCTTTGTACTTGAGTGGGAATAGTAAATGTCACCCTTTTAGTGTCCAACACCTTTCCTGACTTGCTTTTCTACTGGAGTTAGAATAGTAAATGTCACCATTTAGTGCCCAACACCTTCCCTGACTAGGTTTATAGTGGAGTTAGAATAGCAAATGACACTCCTTTAGTGTCCAACACCTTCCCTGACTCGCTTCGTACTGGAATGGGAATAGTATATATTATCCCGTTAGTGTTTCACATCTTCCACTAGTTGTAGCTAAGTGGTAATAGTCTTTGTAGTGTGAAATATTTGCTCTGAGTATCTTTGGATTGGAATGGGCATATACAATTTTATTTTTCAGCTATTATTATTTATATGTCATTAAGTAAAATAAATAAATCACACATATATGTTTTACAATTTATTTTTCAATTAATAACATTTATTGCATATTTGTAGTAGTTGATAGACATACATCACATACATTTGGTAAATTTACAAAATCACAAATAAATTAGTTTTTATTATGTGTTGCTTAATATAAATTTTCATTTTGTTGATTATTGTACACATTTATTGCAATTTTTTTGTAGTTGTAAAATATATTTGGTAAATATTATAGGAGGTGTTTTGTATGTAAATACATCACATACTTTTTTTTAAACTTGTATAAAAACACAAAACATAGTTTATTACTTCTGGCTTAAGAATTTGTTTTATACTTTTTAAACATTTTACATATTTTTAGCACATTTTAAAAACAATTTCTATACATTTTTTAAGTGTAGTTTAACATCATTATAATTAGTAAATATTAAATGATGGTATATATGTCATACTATTATGTATTATATACTTTAGATTTTTTTAAATATTTCTTACAGCATTGCTTTGTATGTATATTATATATATTTTTTTTTTGTGCATTTTATACCACCTTTGCTGTTTTTCCTTTTGATTCCTATGGGGAGGTAGTTTATTTAAATGTTTTCATTAGGCAGCCATTTTGCAATCACTAGCTATATTTTGTACTCCAGTGGTGTTATTTTGTGTCATTTGTAGGAGCTAGAAGTCACTGTTGGATGTTGCTGTTCAATATAACAGGTAAGTCACTTGTATGTGTTTTTAAGGTTTTTTTAGGGTGGGAGATATATTATAGTTGTGTTACAGGTGGACGGATGTGTTGTTGTTAAGGAGTGGTGTGTGTACCTATTGCATTTTCTAAACTATTTTGTAATATGTAGTTCTACTGAATGTCTTTCTACGAACTGTTAATGAATGGTTATGTTATGTTTAACATATGTGTTGGTCACTGTGTTTTGATACTTAAATGTTTTGTATGTGTTTATTTTTGGAATGTACTGTTTTGTTCTGGAGAGTATTTTACTTTTCTGTTACAGGTTTCTGTTTCCAAGATGTTTCAATGGGGAGTTGGAGGTTCTGTTTTTTATTTTGTAAAGAAAACTGTTTTTGTGTATGTTAAACCAATTTTGTATATAGAATTCCTTATTTTTCACATTTCTGGAGCAGCTTATTTTGTAAATCTTTTTTTTAATTATTTTAAATGGAAACTGTAGACAGTGGATCATTCAGAGGGATTTTCAGTGCATTTTGTAATTTTTTTTGCATTTTTTTGAGATTTTGGGCTTCGTTTTTATTATGTTTTGGTGGAGATCTGTAACTACAAAATATTAAGTTTTATTTCTTTTTTTTTACTTCCGGTGGGAAATGTGACATTATTTTATTATTGTTATGCTGATGTGTTTGATATATTGTTTTGTTAATAATGTGTTGCATATATTTATTGTTATGGATTGAGTTTGTTACTTCGTTTGTTAGAATTATATATTATTTTTAATTGCTATTAATAATTTTATGATATCATTGACTGATGTATTTATTGTTTTGTATTACTCAGTCATTAATATATTAAGATTATTGTGTTTGTATTTAGAAAAATATATTTTATTCATCGTGGTGAAGTCTTTTTGTTGTTTTTGAGGTTTATGGCATGTTTGGATGTGTTTTAGAGAATAGATTTGGCTGTGTCATCTAAGTAGTCCAGTCCTTTGCTATTTACAAACATTTTGATTTTGCTTTGTATCATCAAATACATGTTTTTAGTTTGTTTAGTTAATTTAGGGCTAATTTTGCTTACAGATTGTCCTAATCTTAGATGTTGGTAGCTTTGTGCTTTTTGTAGTGTTTCGATTTATCTGCACATAGTAGGCTGAGTTCTGCTTAGTATGGATTGGAAGGCATTTTGCCATCCTTCTTCTGTTAGCTTGTTAGCTAGCTTGTTTGTTAGCTTGCTGTGCCAAGGTGCTGCCATAGACATTCCACCATGGTATGGTGAATTTGGGTTGGTGTCTGTGTCCTGACTGATGCAGTCTGCCAACCCATGTGTCCTCAAAGTAGTCCATTGGAGGTGGTAGGGCCTAATTAAGAGTGTGGCGTCCTCGGACACCCACACTCACGGTGGCTGTCGGACTACCGCAGTTGTGGCCATCTGACTGCCACATTACGAGGTTGTAGGACAGCCCCACCAACCTACTGCCGTCTCTGCCACGATCGGGAACCCGGCGGGCTGACAGCGGGTGAAGAATAGAACCAACCCGAAATGCCTGCTGATTCCAACCTGTTTCCCTGCCAGCCTTTTCAGGGTGTTTCACCGCATGGCGGAGAACAGGTTCAGGGGGGCCACAGGGCATGGTATGGCATTGCAGTGCAGGGGTCCCCTTGACCAGCACCCTCATAATGCGCACTGTCTGCTGTGTAGACAGTGTGCATTATGAGGGTGCCCCCTGTGATTACAAGCCAGCAGCAATGCTGCGGGCACATTCCTTCTGGGCTGTTTCTGCCAGTCAGCCTAGCAGGGAAGTCTTAATGGGGCCAGTGGGGAGGTAGCCAGCATGATGGCAACCACCCTGTCGGGAATTTGGCGGACAGGCATTCCCGTTCGCCAAACTCATAATCGGCCCTTAGTTTGTTTTCATTCTGTTGAGAGTAGGGGCTTTCTATTAGGATGTTCTAGTGGTTTACTACTTCTATGACATGGACGTAGGCTAGTGCTATCATTTTTTCACCTAAAAGGCAAATTGTCTGTTGGTAGCGTATTCCACACTTAGGGCCTCATTACGATCTTGGTGGATAGGTTACAAACACGGCAAATATCCTACCTGCCGTATTGCAGGTTCCATCATAACCTCGTAATGTGACGGTCAGACCAGCACAACCGCGGTGGTCTGACAGCCACCACGGCAGCCCGACAGCCACCGTCAGTCTACCCAGCACAGTGGCAACCAACCTGTCAGGAGTTTGGCGGATGGGTGTTCCGCCAAAGTGGATGGGAACACCCGTCCATCAAACTCCCAACGGGCTGGTTGCCACCATGCTGTGGCACCCAACCTGTCTGGAATTTGGAGGATGGTTGTTCTGCCAAAGTGGATGGGAACACCTGTCCGTCAAACTCCTAACGGGGTGGTTGCAAAAATGCTGGCTACTTTCCTGCCAGCCCCATTAAGACTTTCCCACTGGGCTGACCGATGGAAATAGCCCAGCAAGAAAGTGGCGGACACCAAAAACCTCGTAATGCGCACTGTCTGCCCAGTACGCATTATGAGGGCGTTGGGCAGGGGGATCCTGCACTGCCCATGGCACTGGAATGGGCAGTGCAGGTGTCCCCCTGTGGCCCCCTCCACCTGTTCTCCGTTTGCCTTTTCATGGCAGTGAAACCGCCATGAAAAGGCTGGCGGAGAACTAGGTTGTAATCAGCAGGGTGGCGCTGAGTTCAGCGCCACCCTCGCTGATTACAACCTGCACCCACCATCAGCCCATCGGGGTCTATGATCCCGGTGGAGATGGCGGTAGGTTGGGGGAGGCTGCCCACCAACCTTGTAATGTGGTGGTCAGGCCACCACAACCGCGGAAGTCTGACAGTCACTGCGAGTGTGGTGGTCTGAGGACCACCACACTCGACATTAGGCCCTTGGTACAGATTTTTGTTGGTGGTGCTATGTACTTTGATTAAATTTGTAGTACCATTGTAACATTGTATAGCTGTGTGGGGTATACTTTTAGGATAGTATGAATCATTGCTTGTTCTAAGTCTATGATTATTTTTTGGCGGTAATAGTTGTTTGTTTGTTGTATTACTTGGGTTAGAAGTTACGTGTAAGTAGTTCCTTGTTTATTAGGAAGTAAACGGTATATAAAAGGGATGTTGGTGTTCTGAAATTCACCATGTAAGGTGTGTATTTTATTGAATGGTTTGAGACACATATTTAATGTTGCATCCATCATCCAGGTTTGGCATGGGATCATTTGAGTAAGTTATTTGAGGTGGAGGACATCAGTATTAGTTTATCATAATCATAATTGTCATAAAGTGGGAAGGGTTTCTCTCTATGTGTTATTTTTAGATGTATTGGTATGTCTATGTCCTGGTATCTTCTAGGAGCAACAGTGGTGTCACCGGTGGCCTTTTTAATGCATGTGATTAGGCAGTTTAAGGATCAATTGTAGTTGGCTGTTATAAGTTCAGGGACTTTGGTTAATAATTTTTTTAGGATTTGGATTGTGGGTTGTTGAGAACTAGTGCTTGCTTCTCTCATGTCTTGTAAAACCTTTGTCACTTCAATCTCTGTGACATTTTGTGGATGGATATGCTCTCTGACATTATTAACAACATTTTCTTTTGTAGTTGCCCTCCCATTAAATGCACTATAACAATATTTTGCACATTTTAAGTTAATACTTTCCACAGATGCATTTCCGTGAATGTACATGTGCCCCATATAACTTAATAGCTGTTTTCCTTTTTGTAAACTTATAAATTTGGCACCTTCAGTCATGATTTCTGTAGCTACTGTAATAATATAACTACAACATTGAGTTATATTATGCATGCTATTTATTAATATATATTTGAAGATGCATTTACTATTGTTTAATGTACTTACTTCTACGTATTTTGGAAAAGTTTTGTATAGTTCTAGAGTGCTTTTTCCAGGTAATTTGAATGTGAAGCAGGTGTTTCTTTTCTGTTGGAAGACAGAAAGAAGTTAATATTTATTACATTTTTTTAAAAAAGTTTAGTGAGGCTTTGGTTGTGCTACCAGATTTACTAATGCTATTAAACCTAGAAATGGGTCAAAATGATATTGCTTCCCAGGGGAGAAGTAACAAAAAGAAATGTGTTTATTTCTCTTGGTTTTTCTTCTTTTACATGTGCTGCATTCTGCGGCACACAGAGAAAGAGGAAAAAGGAGAATTGTTTTGGTGCAGGAAGATGTCCCTCCCTGCACAAAAAACTCCTGGCTGTAATAACAGGGACCCTTGCACCATGATGCAAAGGAACCTGCATTGGTGTTTGACAGCCACATGTGTCCTGTGCCAAATATTAGCAAATCTGTCCGGGTATGTTCGAAAAATAAACAGACTATCACACAAGCTTCTCAGTTTTAAAGACCAGGAAAGTTCCATATCCCCAAAACATCATCTCTTAGGGTTTAAGACAGGAAAGCCATACACAGTTATCTCTAATGGTCTGTCAAGATTTGACTAGCACTGTACCAAGACATTAAACCAATATGCATTCAGATACATAAGATATGTTCAAAAAGATACACTCAGAAACACTTACTTTACTGTATGTTAATGAATAAGGTGTACCTAGGAAATGGAGGAAAGTGCATCACATTTATGTAAGACAGAAATTCAATGGACAGTTCAACTAGTGAATGAATTCTAAGACATTTTGAAGAAAGAACCTTGAAAGTTACAAAGACAGGAACATCCTGAGCATGGCTTCCTCACAAGGAACATATGTTAAGTATAAATAATTCAGACATGAACAATAGTCTAGACTCCTGTTTCGCTGGTGTTCTGAATTGGAACAGTACACAGAACACATGCACGTGGAGAAGGTTCATTCACATAAAAGAAAAATGCACATTTCTTTCTACAAACAGAGAAAGATGTCAATGCAATGTGGCTTCGGCTTAGTCATGCTAACTTAAGCACATCTAACATTATTTTAAATTCAGTAAAAGACTGAGGGTCTGATTACATGTTTGGCAGTAAGACTGCCAGCTTGCCATGTTGGCAGACTCAAGAACACCGCCGTGCTGGTGGTCTCCAGATCACCAAATCACAATGTATGCAAGCTGAACCACAGACTGCCAAGACAAATGGTGCCCCACCAGCTAAGCATCATTCAGCAACCTTGCCGCTGCATACTCATTTGTAGTCAGGCCGCGTGGAACAGCTGAGCCCATTACAAAAACATAGTGGACATGGCAGTCCGCTTGCGCAGTCAGCTGATGGCGGTCGGACGCTGCAGTACGCATTCAGCAAAACATGTGTCCTTTCGATGGATTCAAAAACTACACAGCTGACCTACATTGGCCCATTGGACAGACCTGCAAATCACACTATAAAACACACCCCTTCTCAGACAATGATCCTTTGTCTCTCCACTGCAGTACAGCAAGACAGACACCAGAGACCACTACTGCATACCACAGATAGATTAGCCACCTTTTTTTCTCAATACCATTTCACACCTTGCACACATTTTTTTCCATTTGCTCCCTATTTCACTTTCCCTGTTAAGTCACCCACTTTAATTTACATCCATGTCATGTCCCAAATATCCCCATTTTTCAGAAGATGAGTTGAGAGTCATGGTGGATGAAATCATAAGAGTAAAATCACAATTGTTTGGAACCCATGTCCAGCACACTCCTCTCAGTAGGAAAATGGAAATGTGGCAAAGGATTGTCAGCAGCTTGAATGCTGTAGGCACCACCCTGCACACAAAAAAGTACATAAGGAAGAGGTAGAATGACCTGAGGGGGAAGGTGAGTTCCCTAGCCTCTGGGCAACACCAGGAGTTCCTGAAGACTGGTGGGGGTCCTCCCAGTGCCCCATTACAACTCTTTCCCTAGGAGGAGAAGGTCTTGGCCATCCTGCATCCTGAGGCTTTGACAGGAATAGCTGTGGGAGTGGACTCTAGTGAGTCACACCACAAAAACTGTCACGAATCCTCATTGTCCTGTATGCTCACATCTCACCTTTTGCTACTGCGCTGTTCAACTATTTTCCTAAAGTGCAACACCCAGAGTAGCAGATCCCCATTATGTGCTATACGTTGGAATTTGGCCTGTAACTGTGTCAAAATCATAAGAACCTCCCACTACCCATGGAATGCGTTAACGTGGAAATGTATGGTCTCACCTAACCGCAGTGTGCCAACAGATATGTAAGAATAAACATCTGTCAAGTGTTGGGAAGTTGAGAGAGTGACATGCCTGCAACTACCAGGAGAACCAGGAGATCCTTTTTCTGCAACACACAACAACAGGCCATACTGCACTTGACCAAATACCCATGTATGCCATCCTTCATATGATGTACCCTCCCCTGGGAGTTTAGCACTTGTATAGTGTTGAGAGCCAGCAAGTGACATGCCTTCAGCTAGCAGGAGTCCCTTTTTCTGTAACTCAAATGAAGAGGCCATACTGCGCTTGAACAAATACACCTGTGTGCCATCTTTTAAATGATATACACCCCCTTGGGAGTTTAGCATTTGTGTGGTGTTGGGAGCCAGCAAGCGACATATCTACAACTACCAGGAGCCCTGTTTCCGTACTTCAAACAGGACATACTGCACTTGACCAAATACACCTGTGTGCCATCTCTCAAATGATGTTCACTTGAATGGGAGTGAGAAATCTACATATCATCCTCAACTCAGAGACATGTCTGTCTACCTAGCTTGCTCTTGTCCTGGTTTCCCAAAATTAAGCTATTGAGGACAGGAATTACACTATACCAAGTTAGCAAATCAGGGCATAAAGCTGCTTCATCAGATTGGTAGTGGCAGCTAATACATTGCCTCATCACGGTCCATTGTGTGTTTGCCTGTATCTCACACAACTAGACCTTGGAACGGTCAAGTGCACATTTCACCTCCCTACTGTGTTGGCTTAAATGTATGTGAGATGTCATGTTCATTCCCTCATCTGAAGTGCAAGTGATCAGCACATCTAATGATGCTGCTTGAGTCTAATAGTTTCTGCAAGCTTCAGACATGTCAGATCAACAACTTCAGTAGCATGGTAACTTAGCACAATCAGCTAATCTACCACTTACACTCTCCACACAAAACCTTGGGATGTAGATTGTATATTTAAAACAATAACAATGTATTTTATTTCTCAACAGGTCGAGCTGGCACAGCACCTGTCCAGACAATGCTACTGACCAGACTCCCAACCTCCTTCGAATGAAGCCCTCAGTGATGACAACAATCCTGGACATGTAGATGTAGATGATAGTCCTGGCCCCTCTGGGCAGCCTGGTCAGATGGCTACAGTGAGTCTCAATGTGCCCACACCGTTACCTCTCACTCCAGTTGCATCAACATCACAGACAACAACATGCCCCCTGTGTACCTCACACAGTTGCTACCATCTTGTGCTCCCCGGACCTCAATCAGGAGGTGAAAATCAACAATCCAGACACTGAGGGTCCAGGACCCAGTTGCAGAGGGCAAACTGTGCTAAGGGTAAAGGCCTGTGGAGGTATGGTCTATGGGCCAGCAGTGAGGTCACTAGGCCCACTCCTGACCAGGGCACGATCAGCCAAGTCTTGGAGGTCTATTATAAGTCTCAAGGCATGATAATCCAGTTGCTAACTGATCCCTGGGAAATCAAGCAGCTACAAAGTGACCAGAAAGCACACATGGACATCCTAACAGGGGTGCTATGGAACATCCACACAACCATGAGCAGGCGTTTTCAACCACCATCCACCCCTCCCAGAGGACCAGACACCTCTCCCTCTGCACCAGCTGACCCCTCCACCCTCGCAAGTGGTGATATCCGTGTAAGGATACAAGAGGTGCAGCTGGCAAGACACCTACCACTGCCAGCAAGAAACCTTATCCTTAATGTTCTCCTTTGTGTGCCACACATTCACTCTGAGGACTGATACTGAACTCCATTCCATTTCTAATGGGAGGAGTACTCTGGACTTTGGACTGTCTGCTGTCTTAAATGTTACATTTAGCAATGTAGATATGTAAGAACATGTGAACCATACAATGAAAAAACAAACTACTTTTGGAAGCAGGAATATGTTGCATATACACAATGTTTTGCTTAGGTTCACTACTGTGCCACATCAACACATACATACAAGTGTCTTGTCTAAGAAGATTTTTATTACATTGTACAAATCTTAGGCTATCAAGATGTCATAAACATAGGAAATCATACAGGTTGGAATCATACAGTGCACATGATCATATATACAGGGACAGACCTCCAGAACATGGAATGAAGGGATATATCAAACATTGTCCTTTAGAATAGGTAAAACATGAATTTGGTTGATGTCATCAGCTGGAGACATGTCACCTAACCCACAAAAGGATAACAATATCATAACATGCAAGATTCAGAACAATGGCAGTACAACAGTTCCTGATCACAGGATCATTACAATCTAGTACATTTGCATCTGTTGGTATGACACAAACAAACGTCTGTGATGTGCCACAGGCACTTTGGCCTACAATGATGAAACACTACAACAGTTGCATACATTTCATACAAAAAGAGAGTTTAGCCAAAGTGAAGGAAAACTGTTGGGAAATGGGTTATTGGTAAGGGCAGGTAAGTACCTACACTTAGCAATAGGCCACTAACCGCCACTTAGGTCCAGTTAGGTCTCAGTAAATGAAACCCAGCTGAACCCTTGGTAGCTTGGCAACGAGCGTTAAGGCTTAACTTAGGAGACAGAGTGTAAAGCATTCAAATATCACAAAACAGTAATTAAATAAAACACAGGGAACAGTTTAAAAATCCAAAACCAATTCAAGAAAATAGATTATATTTTTATCTTTAAAATGACACAAAAAAGAATAAAATCGGATAAGGGGAACCGGAGATATGAATTTTCAAAGAATTATTGTTTTTTTTTACTGCCTAGAAACAAAAAGCGCCAATCGGGTCATCTGGTTGCACCTCGACCGGGGCAAAGTCAAAGTTTAAGGCCGACTGCTATGGAGCCCTGCTCGGCTACAGCTCGCGGGAGGCCTCAGTCAAAAGTTTACCTTCGGACTTAGGCCCTCATTCCAAGTTTGGCGGGCGGCAGTTGCCGCCCGCCAAGCGGGAACCGCCAATTGGCCGCTCCGCGGTCAAAAGTCCGCGGGGGCCATTCTGACTTTCCCGCTGGGCCGGCGGGCGCCCGCCAAGGGAGAGCCCGCCGGCCCAGCGGTAAAGGGCCTGCAACACAGAAGACGGCTCCGAATGGAGCCGGCGGTGTTGCAGGTGTGCGACTGGTGCAGTTGCACCCGTCGCGCTTTTCACTGTCTGCTAAGCAGACAGTAAAAAGCATACTGGGGCCCTGTTAGGGGGCCGCTGCACTGCCCATGCCAGCGGCATGGGCAGTGCAGGGGCCCCCAGGGGCCCCAGGACACCCGTTCCCGCCATCCTGTTTCTGGCAGTGAAAACCGCCAGAAACAGGCTGGCGGGAAGGGGGTCGGAATGCAGCGCCGCCATGGAGGATTCGCCCAGCTGGGGCTAATCCGGCGGGAA
Organism: Pleurodeles waltl; assembly: GCF_031143425.1. NCBI lineage: Eukaryota > Metazoa > Chordata > Amphibia > Caudata > Salamandridae > Pleurodeles > Pleurodeles waltl. The sequence goes on from NC_090440.1 coordinate 1,516,873,282, forward strand.
ACCGCCGGACCCGGTTTTCCGACCGTGGCTTTACAGCTGCGGTCGGAATGGGCACTGAAGCACCGCCAGCCTTTTGGCGGTGCTTCCGTTGCCCGCGGCCCTGGCGGTCTTTGACCGCCATTGTCGGAATAAGGGCCTTAGTCTCTTTTCTGAAGATTTTCTTCAGCGGGCCGAACCTGCCAGTCCAATCCGACCTCCTGGAACTCTTCTGCGGATATGCGTCGAGGGAGCCCTCAGTGGAGATTTTTACCTTCGGACTTAATAGTTTTTTTCGAGGTGAAAATCCTTGGATCGGGGCAAACCTGGATCTTGATCCGACGTCCGTGGAGCCCTCCTCAGATACGCTGGCTGGGAGGTCCCGGTCAACTTTCTACGTTCAGACTTAGGGGGTCATTCCGAGTTTGGCGGGCGGCGGTTGCCGCCCGCCAAACTTCCCCCGTCGAAAGACCGCGGGGCCATTTCGACTTTCCCGTTGGGCCGGCGGGCGACAGCCAAAAGAGCGCCCGCCGGCCCAGCGGGAAAGGCCCTGCAACATTGAAGCCGGCTCCAAATGAAGCCGGCGGTGTTGCAGGGGTGCGACGGGTGCAGTTGCACCCGTCGCGATTTTCACTGTCTGCAAAGCAGACAGTGAAAATCCTGCTGGGGCCCTGTTAGGGGGCCCCTGCACTGCCCATGCCAGTGGCATGGGCAGGGCAGGGGCCCCCAGGGGCCCCACGACACCCGTTCCCGCTATCCCGTTTCTGGCGGTGAAAACCACCAGAAACAGGCTGGCGGGAAGGGGGTCGGAATCCCCATGGCGGCACTGCAAGCAGCGCCACCATGGAGGATTCTCTCAGCCGGGGGAAATCCGGCGGGAAACCGCCGGACCCGGCTGGGCGACCGCGGCTTTACAGCCGCGGTCGAAATAGCAAAGGAAGCACCGCCAGCCTGTTGGCGGTGCATCCGTGGTCGTCCACCCTCAGAATGACCCCCTTAGTCTCTTTTTTGGAGATTTTCTTCACCGGGACGAACCTGCAAATCAGGCCGAGTCACGGTTGAGGCAAGCTGGCTTGAGTTGCCGCGGTGGGTCGGTCCCTCTATGGAGCTTTTTCTCAAAAGTTCTCCAAACTTCTCCAAACTTCTGGGTCTTCTCCCAGATGTTCTTTTAAGGTTCTTTTGGGGTCCACAGCTCACCCCAAGGGTCCAGAAGCTCTGAGATGATCCTTGGGGGTGTAGAATACAACTCCCAGAATGCACCTGGCACAAACTCCTTTTTGGCCACTGGGCAGTGGTCATCTGGTTGATTTCTTCAGGTGTTGGTGCAGGGGACTCTGGTTAGCAATATTTTACCTGTAGCAAACAGGGAGTCCCTCCTTGAACCAGTTGAAGCCAGGCAAAGTACTTCTTGTGGTGAAGCCCAGGTGTGCAGCTGGTGCAGTCTTACTGAGTACAGGTTCCAGGTGCAGGCCAGGGGTCCAGCAGGGCAGTCTTTCTTCTTCTGTGGTTCTTACTGGTAGGGATGAGGTAGGGAACTGAGGTGTGGGTGCAGGTCTGCCAGTTTTATCCTTGCTCCTGGGTGAAAAACAGGGGGGTCCTGATTCTCCAATCAGGTGCAGGGTCCTTCCCCCTGTGATGACCACTTCCTGGGAAGTGTGGCAAAAATCCATCCCAGGAGGCAACATTCTTCTAAAATCCATCATGGCTGCATCAGATTTTTGGAGGTTACATCTGGCTGAGCCCACCCACTGGTGTGGCTGGAAATCATAAACACACCCCTCTCCTGCCCTCTCCTAATCTAATCAAGGGGGCACCTAGTTGTCTGGGGTTGCAGGATGGTGGGTGTTGGTTGGTTGCTCCAAATGTCCTTCTCTGCCTTTGAAGACCAGTTTGGCAGCCCTCCCCCTTCCTGCCTCACCATCTGCTGAGGGGAAAATCCCTCCCACAGGCACATCTCTTTGTGTGAAGCCAGGCCACTTCACACCTCATCAAGGCAGCCTGGCCAGTCTACCAGAAGTGGGCCAATCAGAGCACAGCAGCAAAAACAATGCAGGGCTGAAATTGGAAACTTTTCAGGTAAAGTTTAAACTCTTTACCTGAACAAGTTATATTAAATCCCACAACTGGAAGTTGTGGGATTTATTATAACAATTAATTTGATACCAAACTCTTGGTATCCATTACTTAAGGGGACTTTTAAAATAAAAATAAAGTTTCCCCATATTAGCCTAAGGAGGCCATTCACTACAATGAGGGAAAAACGAATTTGGCTGTTTTTACCTCACCAGGGCTTATAAAACTGTTTTTATAAGGTCCCTGCTTATAGTTACGTGGTACCCAGCCCTAGGGGCACATAGGGCACACCTTAGTGGTGACTGTATGTAAAAATGAGGTAGTTTAAGATTTTGGAACTACTTTTAATTCCAAAGTTGAATTTGCATATAACTTTAATTTAAAAGCAGCCAGCAAGGCAGGCCTGCCTTTAAAATGACACTGGGCACCTCAGCAGCGCTACCTATGCTGTGGTCCCTAAACCTACATGCCCTACCATATACTAGGACTTATAGGTAGGTTAACTTAGCCAATTATAATTAGCCTAATTTGCATCTTGATTTCACACAGAGCACAGGCCCTGGGACTGGTTAGCAGTACCCAGGGCACCCTCAGAGTCAGGAAAACACTAGCAAAAAGTGGAAAATGGGGGAAAAAAGTTAGGGAGCCTCTGCAATCAGCCCTGTTTTCTCACAAAAATCTAACATGAATTTGGGCTAGAACTGCATATTTACTGACCACAGGATGACACATGATGTATCTGGCCACCACAGTACAAGGAACAAGACCAATGGAGTCTTCTCAACTACCATCCTATCACTGTGCAAGATGTCTTATCACAAGTCTTGTGCACTCAAAGTCTGTGGCATACATTCCCAGGAACAATACATGTCCACTTTGTATGTCCCAACAACATCATATACCTGCAAATGTCACAACTCTAATATGTCCAAATTAAGATGCCATGGTGAAGGTACCTAAACAAACAGAAAAACAATGAGAAGAGTTATCAAAACATCCAATGACACAATTCACATAACAAATGTCAGTAGAACTCAGCCCATTAAAAAAGTGACACAAACAAAGCAACTTTTCTGAAGTGTGATTGTGTCAAAAGCTTCTGCAACAAACTTCCTTTGCCAGTTTTTGCCAGAGCTTCAGCTTCCTAACATGTACTACAACTATAGTTCGCACATTATCATAACAAGAGTTCATTGCAATGTTATAATGCATGTAGCAGGCCACAGTTATTTGACATATCTTCCTGGATAAGTAGAGGAGGGATCCCACAGATTTGTCCAGAGATCCAAAGCTGGCCTTCTGGAGCCCAAAAGCCTGCTCCACTGGCTGCTGTGTTCTTTCATGGGCCTAATTGAAACAGACTTTCCCTGGTCTAGTTGGATTCCTCAGTGGTGTTAACCCAGCACAGCTGGGATATGCTGAATCTTCTGTTATGTATTGAGACATAATTGTTACAATGAATCACACACTTCCTGATTATAGCACCTAAGATTGCACACACAAAGTTAGGACAGAAGTTACTTACGAACAAGCTAGGCCCTCTCCCGTTGCAGTTGTGGCATCAGGTGGGGTATGATGCTGTTCCACATTACAAAGGAATCATGGTCTGATCCTGGAAACCGAGCACAAACATTTGAAATGGACAAATCTGGCAAGCAGACATCTTGTACATTGATAGAATGGAAGTTGTTCCTGTTGTAATAGACTTGCTCACTTACATGTGATGGCACTAATGCAGTATGTGTGCCATCAATGGCTCCCACTACTTGTGGGAGGCGACCAAATCTATAAAAGTCAACTTTAACATTGGCTAAATCCTCACGTCCGGGGAACTCAATATAGCTGTCAATGTGTTTCATCATTGCTGATAACATATTTTTTAACACACACTGAACATTGGTATTGACATTACACCACATTTAGCCACTGTATATTGAAAGGACCCAGTGGCCAGGAAGTGTAGTACTTCCATGAGTCTGACAATGAGTGGTATACATGTCAGAATAGTATTTTCAGGCATGAGATCTGGCTCTAACTGACAACATGAATCCAGAATTGTTTGCCTATTAAGACAAACCTGTTTTATCACGTCACGTTCTTTCATGGTCTGAAGGTCTGGGCATGATCCGTAGACTAGATGTTGTTACCACCTCCCTCTCCCAGATTAGCTAATTGTTGAATCAAATGATTTAGAGCATTTGTTCTTGTGTACAAACCAACATATCTGATGAGTGGCAACAAAGTCATGTGAGAAAACATTACTGGCAGAAAGTACATTACACATCAAAACCGTCTGCTACTCAAGGTCCAGCTATGATCCCCATGGTTGTTTAGACATGTGTCTACAACATATATGTGCACATAACATGCCTATCTACTCCTCTTGTGTCCCTTGATGTTGTAAAGTATGTTTCAACTGCCAGAAATACCATCACCAGCGGGTTACACTGAGCCACAGTAATATGGCATCTGTGACCAACAACCCACTACACTGATGATTGTGTAGGAAAATATACATATCAAGGGCTGTTGACATATTTTGAGATGTTAGTGCACATTTATACATGTTGTGAAGCATTTTACAGTCTGCAAATCTGTAGTTTCAACTGCTAAATGGCAGATGCCTGACCTCGTTCATTGTACTTTGGGAACCTCCCTCTGCCGGCAGAATTCGACCCTGTGGTGGAAAGTTTCAACAGCGGGATTCACAGCCATAGGCTAACATTGCTGACTGTGATGGTCGCGGGTCAATGGCTGTGGCCATCGACAGTGATGCCCCGCATTTAGGGAATTACCCAATTGCCTCCTGACACTGCTGCCAACAACACCTCCATTGCGTCCGCTGCTGTGTGTTGCCTAAGGGAGAAATCATGTCAGGCCAAGCAGGTGAAAGTGCCCCTGCTGTCTCTCCAGAGGAGCTGGAGAGGCAAGTGGTAGAGGTTCTCAAACTGTTGAGGTTCTCAAAAAGTTGTCAAACTGTGGTACGATAACAAAGTAAATCTCATGGAGGCCTTCAAAGTGCCACATAACCCTGAACTCACATATGGGATGGCCACAGGATGTACTGTCATGCATGGAAATGATGGAAATGTGATGGCCATGTACGTTCTGTATGCTCAGCCTGCAGAGGGCAGGGCCCCTCAAAGCCCTTTCACATTATGGGACATAGCCCGGGCTAGTGCACATTAACCATCGCTATGCAACTGAGGCACCTGGCCCACTCCCTGTAGACCTTCAGATTGTTAGATGTGGACAAAATGAATCTTCATAAGCAAGATTTGGCCTGAATGCTTTTACACTGACTACATTAGGAATGGTAATTGAGGTAATCACCTGACCTGGTACTCCTTTACCTTGACCATCATTGTCAATGTGTGATATTGACTTATGAAAGGTCCCTTACTACCACAGGTCTTTTGTTACCTTTCCAAAAGTCCTGTTTGTACAGTGCAGGCCTTGTGCACAAGTGACAAACACAGGGTAAATAATATGTGAATCACTAGCTTTTTTAACATGCAACCAATCGCAAGAAACATACTTTGCTATGTTGGATGTCATCTCTGTTGGGAGTGCCACATATGGTAACAGGTGTCTCCTGTGATACCAGTACGTACCATAAAAACCCACTCAGAAGTGGTATGAAGTGGTATAAGATTCCATTAGGAAGGCAACATGTCGACACATCCACAGAGAAGAAGCTTTCAGTGACACCCATGCAAGCCCTTCATTGTCACCTAAGTCTTAGGATGTAGTCGTTACATGGGAGTTGCCTGTATGCACTGTGTCAAGTGAGTCATTGTGTTAAGGTGCCTGTACTATAGTACACAAGTAGTTTATCCTTCCGAAGGTCACAAGGTGTGTTGTGTGTCATTGTAGCGCCCTATCAGTGGGCTTGCTTAGTCAGTGCAGGCTATGTCCACAATTGTAGATAGACAGCAGATGACTCCAAAAGTGTATATTTGTGTCCCTATACATATCACCAAGTGTGCTTTACACATGTAGTGTGTTGCCAATTACAGAATGCTTGTGCTAGGTGTATCCAAGATGTGTATTAAACAACCAGTCAACCATTAAAACCATTAAAACAATTGAACAGTGACCTCTTCATTTGTGTATTGCATCTATTCAAGTCAACGTCCATCAGAAGCAAGGGATTTGGAGAGCCATCACCCAGAAGGTGCAGACCCTAGGGGGTCCATCTTCAGCAGAGCATCCACTGTTGGGAAAGGTGGGAGAACCTGAGATGCTGGACCCAGAAGATCACAGAGTTCCAGCTGGGGCAGTCCTTCCAACGAGGGTGTGGTGCATGCCCCTCTTTGACCCTCCTGCTGGCCCGCATTCTGGCGGTGGCCTATCCCGAGATTGATGGGCATTTGAGGGAAAGACAGCAGCTACAAGAGGGTGAGTCCTGGGCCAATTCCTGCCTACTACATTGCCAGGTTGATGTTTCAAAGGCAGCTATCTAACCATGAACATTGGCGATGGTCCATGTGAGATACACAAGATGAGTCTTTGTTTGAGTAGGTATGGTGGTAGATGTAAGCTAATGTGCCTTGCTTATTGTCCTAGTAAGCAGGTACACAACAGAGTACAGTACACTACTAATATACTCTGTTGGGTAGACACACGGCTGAGTACAGCGATCAATCATCTCATGTTGTTTTATGTTGTGGGTGTCATTCGTACCCAACAGTCCCCTTGTCTTCAGTGTGTCAGCCCCAACATCAAGCAACATGAGGTAATAAATCATTGTACTCAGCCATGTGTCTACTCAAGTGATCATATTGGCATCTGTACTCAACAGCTTTCAATGTATCAAGAGTGCTGGTGCCTCACTACTATCTCTCATGTGATGATGGCCATCATACATGTGAGATGGCAGACATTGTCCTTTGTGCGCAGTCAGTGAGCAATACTTGCCCTTGGTAAATAGTGAATGTACAGTTATATGACTGGGTGACATCACCATTAGCAACAGTATCTTTGCCAACATGTTGGCATGTGTAGCGTACACTTTTGAAGTATCATTTCCACTATTGTTTCATACATGTTCTAACGGTCTTCTTCATGGGATGATGTCTGATTCCATCACACATGTGTGCATGTCAAAATCTCTTGGAAAGTATTTGTGTATGTTGGGTATACAGTTCACGTGGTTCCACAGACAGGAGTGTATCAACATTGTTGAGTCACACATACCCTAAGCCATTACTCTATGTCATTTCTCATGAACAATTGAAGGTGCAATGATGGACATGACAGGCAGACCTACAGTCCTTACTCACAATGTGCATTTCCATTCCATTGATCTGGAATCACTTGGCTATATGCTTGGCACATGTCAATTGTTGTAGGTTCATTTTTTGACTGTAGACATGCATCGGGGGTAACATGCAGAGAGGTTGGAATCATATGTGAGTGTGTACACTGTGTTTGCATAACAAAAAGGTACAGTGATATGCCTTCCTGTTGAGAATCATATTAAAGGCCCTCTTCAGATGATGGATGAGATTCCCTGAGCCAAAACAACATTCAATGGACTATTGGCATTTAGTTATGCAAAGATAGAAGGGTGTTCTCAGCATTACCAAGTGAGACAGGTGATCTCCTGAGGCCAAGCTGATTCATTGTGATGTGGACATTTCTGGACAAATCTCTTAACCATTTTGACCAGATTGTCTCCATTGTACGTCAGTTGAAGATGTGTCATCTAGCAAAGCAACATTAGAAATACATCCATGAGAATATTCAGACAATGTACATGCTGTAAAGTAACCATAGGTGAGTTTTTACAGTGTGACATGGGTTTACCGATGTCACCTTCTTCCTGTTACTGTACTTTCTACTGCAACATGGCCGGATTATTTGCCCAACAATTTCTCATTATGCAGTATTGTGTATATATAAATATGCTGATTGTAGGACCTGACATTGAATCTGTGAGAATGAAGTTGACTTTGCCATAAAAATTGATCTCAACAGGTTAGTGAGAGGTGCTACAAAAGCCAAACCATTCAAGGTGACAAGGTCTCCTATTGGATTCATGGGTATTGTGATTGGACAACTTCACTCATGCAATTGAAGTTGTATGCAAATCTCATTTTCCTGTGTGCAAATGTTTACAGTTCATGTAGAATGCATGCATGTGATGTAACAAATGTTGTAGACACTTTGAAGGACCTTGTGGCTGGAGGATAGTGTGCATTTTCATAATGGTTTGTGATCAAAGCATTAGTTCAAGTGTGTTGAGGCATTATTTGTATTTGTGATTTCAGCATCATCCCAGGCAAGTGGAGGAGACAGGGATAACAGCAGTTGGGAAGCAGCTGGCCATGGTACATCCAGTCACAAGACAACAAACATGGAGGGACCCAGTGGCCCAGAGAGTGAGAGGAGTGCCATGGAGGACATCGGCTCCACATCGTCATCTTCAGAGTGCACCTCCAGTGGACACTTCCTAGTGGTTGTGGAAAACTCAATACTTGTTCCTGTTCCTTCTTTGTCTGCCACCCCCAGTTCCATCTCCACCCTCCTTGTTGCTCCCCTCCCAGTCGGCTGTGCCTGCTCCCACAGGAGGATAGGCATTTCCTTTGCACCAGGCACCTCACCCCCTGCTCCTGTTACCCCTGCTGCTCTGAGTGAGGAGGCTATTGACCTCCTGAGGAACATCTCTGTAGGTCAGATTGCCATTTTGAATACCATCCAGGTGTGGCACACCCAGCATCAACAGATAGTTGCGTACCTCAAAGACATTCATAGTGCTATGTCTGGCCTACAGGGATCTTTTAAGGTTCTGGCCTCCTCTCTCATAGCAGCCTTCCACCACCATAGCACTCCCCCAGTACCTTCCTCTTCCCCATCCAATTTCCCTATTCCCATACCTGTCCAAAGCACACTCACATATATGCATGAATAAACCTCGACAGTCACATACTGCATAGATACATCCAAACACCACAAAACACACAAGCACTTACCCCACTTACAACCACCACCACATCCACCACAGCCCAGACACCACCCTAACACACACTGATACAGCCACCACCCTCAACATACTGCCAGATACACCACAACACCCACAGACCCAGTCACCACTCACCCCATGCCCCCAGGTATCACCCAAATACACACAGACACACCCACCACTCCCACCATGCCCCCAGACACCACTCCAACAACCGCAGACACACCCACCACATCCACCATACCCCTAGACCCCTCACACATCACATCCATATCCCAGCCCACCAAGGAACATAAACACCCACACTCACATGCAACAGACACCAGCAAAACTCAAACATATTTCAGACAGACATGCACCAGCATCAACAACACACAAAGCCACACCAGACACAGGCAGTTCCTCAACCTCCCAACCCCTAATCTCTCCTGTGCACCCTTCCCATTTTCCAAAGGAAAGTTTCCTGATTGGCCTTGCCCTTACCCCCATGAAATCCCTCCTCAAACCCAAAAGGACCCCATCCACAATCCTACTTTATCCCATCCATGTCCAAGTCCTCCCAGGTTACACCTGCCTCCCTGAATCCAACATACCACACCCAAACCTGAGAAGAAACGCTCCACTCACAAAGTAAAGCCCAACCCTTCCAAAACCAAACCCAACCATCCTAAACCCGACCACACCCCACCCAAGGGCGATTATTGAGATGCCTGGAATGCCCATTAGATGTCCTTTCCTGGGGAGGTTCTGTGGCAGTGATTAGTGAAGCAGGGTTTGAGGCACAGCAGTGTGCTATGCACATGTTGTCATGGACTGGCGTTTGGCTTTTCCTCCATTTTGGGAGTTCTGTCAATAAAATGTATATGGTTGTGCTAAACATTGGTTCTGCCATTACTTTCCTACCTTTTTGATGTTAATATATAACTTGTGATGTATGACTACAGTTGTGCTTGTTTAACCCAGATTGATGAACCAATTGATGTAGTGGTGAAGATTTGACTTTGGAACCAGTGCAGGAGCCATCCATGGGGAGATGTTGGATGGATGAATGTGTGGGATGTAATCCAATTTGGTTGGCATTAAATTGGGTGTTGTTTCATATAGTATTTCATCTTGACGTGGCCATTGTCAACATCTATTGGGTTTCATATCCCCCCCTGATGTAGATTGGACATTTGTTTCATGTGTCCAGGCTAGAGGTTTGTTTGTCCACACATGAAGGGTGTTCAATTGTGCTACGTTCCTTTTTTTTCAATTAAATGGACATGTGTCCATTTTGATGTGTGTACCTTACACTTACTTTATCCAAGTGTGTGACCTATGCTGTTACTGTTGTATTTGCTGTCTCGACTTGCACTTACACATTTGCCACATGGGCATGCCACTTAGTATTGCTAGTGGTTGTCCCTGGTATTCATCAGGCCACAGTTCCTGTGCAAATAGTGGTTTAGAGACATGTGCTAAGTAGAATGTGCCCCTGGGCAGCAGCCTTACTGGGGTCCCCCTGATACCACCATACCTACTGTGAAGGGATTGTTTACCTTGTGTGTTTTGGATGTTTGTTACACAAATTATTCTGCATCCTGTTCACCTTACGTTTTCTTGCAATGTGAGTGATATGTGTGAGTTCAGTACAAGGATGCTGTAGGAGAGGTGTGTTTGGGTTCAATGACACATTCTACAGATGTATCTGTTATGTCATAACAGGGCATAGCATGTGAACAATGTGAAGGTGTCACTTCAATTTGTAGGTGTGAGATTAATGAGGATCTGCTGTTGTGTGACACAATGTAATAAACACATCACTGTTTCTGTGACTGGGATGTACACATTCAAGGTTTTGTAGTTGTGGCGGTCCAGTGTCAGTGACTTGGCCAAAGCACGTGCATGGGGCTGTGATTGTGATCTATGTTGTGTACGACTCGGAAACAGGGCACAGGGAAACTTTTGGACCACAAAGCACAGCCCACATACCAGGTAAATGGCAGCCCATTAAATTGCTGTGGATTCCTGGGAAACAGATATGTATTTAGCTTACCGTCAGTTGCATCCATTACAGTGATGATTTTGTGCACCATTGAGCAGCACAAACAGTGGCAGGACATGTAGGATCGGCTCCATGGCAGCACCGAATGTGTGAAGCTGAGTACAGGTGAGTTTTGGCATTAGGTATTTCCCTTTCCACAAGCTCAGTTGTGGTGGTTGGACCGCCACAGCCATGTCAGCAGACAGCGACATCAATATTGGACAGGCAGTAGCAATGGTGGTCTGACCTCTGATAGATGCTTTGGCATTTCTTGCCAATGCCGCAGTCATTTTTGCTGACAGTGTGGGCTATACCACGGCGGTCTTTCATCTATGTCACTGCATACATCTTAATATGGTGGTCGGACCGTCAACATGGACCACCGTCCCAGCCATGGCCATCCCCGTACAACCAATCTCGTAATCAGGCCCTTATTCTCTAACTACGTCAGCTAGTAAATAGTACATTTCTGATTGACATAAAAAAAGTAACTATCAGCATTCCGCTTTGCACCTCCTGATCAAGTTGATGAATAAACAATGATAATCATTTGCTAATAACAAGGAGTAATTGGCACCATTACTAAAGTACCTTAAAGATACAGGCGGTCATTCTGACCGCGGCGGGCGGCGGTAGCCGCCCGCCATGCGGTTACCGCCATTTGGTCGCTCCGCGGTCAAAAGACAGCGGCGGCCATTCTGGCTTTCCTGCTGGGCCGGCGGGCGCCCGCCAAAGGAGCGCCCGCCGGCCCAGCGGGAAAGGCCCTGCAACACAGAGGCCGGCTCCGAATGGAGCCGGTGGTGTTGCAGGGGTGCGACGGGTGCAGTGGCACCCGTCGCGATTTTCACTGTCTGCAAAGCAGACAGTGAAAATCTGTATGGGGCCCTGTTAGGGGGCCCCTGCACCGCCCATGCCAGTGGCATGGGCAGTGCAGGGGCCCCCAGGGGCCCCACGACACCGCTCCCGCCATCCTGGTTCTGGCGGTGAAAACCGCCAGAAACAGGCTGGCGGGAAGGGGGTCGGAATCCCCGCCGCCATGGAGGATTCCCTGGGCCAGGGGAAAACCGGCGGGAAACCGCCGGTTCCCCTTTTCTGACCGCGGCTTTACCGCTAGTCGCTGACCTGTTAGTGAACCTTAAAAAAAAAAAAATAATCCCAGGCACAAAAATATCGACACTTAAGTCCTATTATTCTAAAAACATAAAAACCTACCATGAACAGCAGAAAAGCACCCAAACAATGAATACATTATCCTCCAGTAGCCCCTATTATCCCAATTACCTGTCCCTGGAATCCTGGAAAAATGTCAAATAAAAAACTGCACACCAAAAAAGTCCCACTCACACGTCATAACACACCAACAACCCATAACTTGTACCCAACCATAAATGCTAAGCAAAACCCCACAATTAATGCCCTACCCACCTATTACCTCTGTAATGCCAAAAGCTTACAGTATATCTAAAAACATGCCCTTTAACCCTAAACATGAAAAATACAATTATGCACCCCAAAACCACACTCACTCATAAGCCCCAAGATCCCAATAACCCATAACTTAAAATCCAACAATAGAACCTCACAAAGCATTATAAAAAGCACCTCAAAATGAATGCACGACCCATGCATAGCCACTATAATCCCATTAACAAATTTCTGAAAACCTGTCCCTGAACCATAAAAATTTTAAAAATAAATACTGCACCCAAAAAATAACCTACAAAAACCCTAGTATCTCCATAACCCATATCTTAGAGCCCGACCCAAACCTTAAAAACCCTAAAATATCACCCCAAAATTCAAACACTACTCACCTATAGCTTCTTTAACCCATGAGTATGCCAATTTTGTATAATTTTCTCCTGCATAATTATACAAAATTTCAGAAAAATTATGTGAAATTTAGTATAAATGTACAGAAAGCAATTCTATGTCTTGGAGCTACAATTAGCACTGATAGCATCCTCACGTTTAATGGGCTCATTGCCTGCTATCTAAAAAATAGCACAAAAAAAACTCACATTCTAGTTTGGTTATTTGTGTTGTTCCAGCACTATAACTTTGCTGTGAACAGCAGCATAATTAAGAGGCGTATGCTAAATTTGCTAAATTTACTTTCACCTAATCACATAAAATTTGCGCCAAATTTCACACAATTATGCATAATTATGCAAAATGCAAACACATTATTCAGTGCTATGGTTTAGCACAAAATGTGTCATTGCATCCATGTTTGTCACAAGGGCACATTTAATGCTGTGTACAACAAGTTCCCTGTATTCTGTTGTTCCCATCTATTCACAGAAAATATTTTTTATGAATGCCATGTGATTATGCAAAGAAGCATATTGAAGTGATTTCAGGAAATTTGCATAATGAGTGTAATGTGAAATTTCCAAAATGATGTGAATTACGCCAGTGCTATTTAGTTTTCCCTCAAGACCTAGTAGTCATGTGGTGTGTCGTAATGGCATAATTTTGGGAATTTCATGTAATGGGCGTAAAATGAAATTTACTAAATTAGTTGAACTATGCTGGTGTAATTTAAAGTTCACCTTAGCCTACTATAATCCCAGCACCACATCCCTATAAATATCCATGTAAATCCTAAAATTTCAAAATAAGATACTGCAGCTCAATAAAAAGGTACTGCCCCAAGAGCCCTACTAAAGCTATAAGCCTCAACTTAAAACCCAGTTCTAAAACTAATATACTAAATATCCCTAGACCCTATACTTTCAATAACACTGTCCAGTATAAAAGTAAACTGCTGCACCCCAAAGAAACACCCACCTATGAAATTTGGTATATCAATTACCCATAACTGAGAACTCAACTAAAAAACCCAGAAAAAGTACTCCAAAGGTAACCAAGTACCTCAGATTAGCTCTGCTAGTCACAATACATCATATATTGCTTTCTATTGCTGTGAATTGAATGACACAGAATGACATACAATTTAGTGCAGCCATGTGCAAGATTGCGACACAGCACTCAAAAACCAACAGGTAATGAAACCTAGTAGGAGTTGCTTCCAAAGGTGCACACAGTGCTTCCTGCCAATAGAGCACTAGGGGCTATATTGAGTCCACTCCAGTGGAATGTAAGCTTCACCCACAGAACAAAATAGCTTCTAAAAAACCTTAGGAAATTAAAGTTTCACCTAGAAGTAGTGTAGAGATGACCCACAGGAGGTTGTGGTACCTGAAAAACACCAGATACATATGCCTATGAATCACAAAAGTTCTACATTATTTTGAGTGAATCCAACTAGGCTCTACAAATGTGCTATCCACTGAAAGGCACAGTTTCCAAAACCACCAGGTATGTAGGTGTTTATATCACAAGTAAAAAAACAGTGTAGGAGCAACCCAAAGAAAACACAGCATTCAAAATCTGTAAGGAGATTTTAAAGGTTAGAAAGTCTATCCAGCAGCAGCATAAGTGCAACCTCCAGGAAGACATTAATTGCAAAATTTTCAAAGTACTTAGGTCAATCTTTCACAGCTAGATAGTAATCTATGTGATTCATAGGTAAGCAGGATAGGTTACCCGTCAAGAACACATAACTTTCAGACACCACTATGTACTTAGTTCTGCGTATATCACTGATCTTTGAGGTCCACCTAGAAGTGAAGATGGTGCAAACTATAGGAAGACAAAGCTGACAAAACCCAAAAGATTCAAGAATGTGTGAAGTCCACTTAGGCACCACCGCAGGCACACATGGTTTTGAAAAACCACCATGAGATTTAAGAATCTATAGAATCTATAGAATCTACATCAGACTTAGGGGGTTATTACAACTTTGGAGGAGGTGTTAATCCGTCCCAAATGTGACGGATATACCACCAGCCGTATTACGAGTTCCATAGGATATAATGGACCCGTAATACGGCTGGTGGTATATCCGTCACTTTACCGTCACTTTTGGGACAGTTTAACACCTCCTCCAAAGTTGTAATAACCCCCTTAATGTTTTGAAGTTTGATCTGTATTAAAAGTGACACCTTGGTTTTATATCTTCTTTTCAGCCTTATGGTTGGGTCAATGGCCATTTGAAGCAAAACTCTGCCTGTGCAGCATGCATATATTTTAAAATTTAGTACATCTATGTCTTTATGTACAAAATGAAGACTGTGAATTGCATATAAGTTCTAAAATGGACCTCAGTGTTAACATGGAGAAACCCTAGCTATATTTTAGATAGTGGATTTCACACACTAGGTCGATGAACCAAACCGAATCTGCTTTAATGAAAATGTCATTCGAAATACGTCATAGACATCACATATACCATGTGATGATCAATTTAACTTCAATACCACACCAGTTTATTAAAAAGTTAATGATTTATTTCCCTATATGTAACAACGCTAAAGTCACAAAAATAATCCTCAAACACAAATGATACATATAGAGAAACAATAAAGGCTGATTCGGACAATGGATATATCTAAGTTTAATCAATGCAAAAAATACATATTATCTCAATGGTTAGTACACAAAACCATGGCAACAGAATTTGAGCAAGAGAACTTGAATACATTTGATAATGATGAGACAAAAGTATCAGTAATTACTCACAAGCATGTGAGTAACGCCTCACTAACCACTAATTAGCATCAACATGTTGGGCTTCATGTAAATGTTTCAGTAACACAAATTTAGAAAACATCTAAATATGGCTCTATCAAACATATGCAGCAGTAATAAATATTTGCAACTGGTACCTGAAAAACAAAAGACAAATAACAATTCAGAGCTCATACATTTACCAAATCACTGCAATAATCAGCAACAATGTCTACTTCGTCAGTGGGACATCAACATCAGGCACCAACATCAGGACAGGAACAGGTAGCAATGGGTATAAGAGTAGGGGGGATGGTTTAGAATTTGGACTATAAGGTACGCTAAACCATTGAAAGCATAAGTTCAGTATTTGAACAGACAAAAACTAACAAAGTACCAGAATGACAATAGACTATCTGAAAAACATGAAATGTCAAAGTGACAGATCATAAAATAAATCTCTGTAACTTAGAATACAAGTCCGAGAACATGAGAGTAGGAATGCTTGAATGACGAATGCCTCAAGAACCAGAGGGACTGAACATTAAATTAAACTTGTTAAATCAAAATGATTGGATAAAGCATGAGGTGAGAAAGTAATGACCAATCATAATAACAGATATCAAAATCATGGCCCTCATTATGACTTTGGCTGTCAAAACAGTTGACCGCCAAAGTCATACCGGTCAAGAGACTGTCTGTGATGGCGGTCTTGAGACCTCCATATTATGATTCCTGGCAGCTCCCTGCCATAAATTGGGCGGAGAGCCGCCAGCAGCCATACTGGTGGTAGGCGGTCTAGTGGTGGCTGCTCCGCTGGCACCACCACGCCATCACAACACTGCCTGCTGTATTACAACTTTGTAATTGGCGTGGCAGTGTAGTGGTGATGGGACGGTGCTGGCGGAGCAGGCCCCATGGACCCCATTCCCTCCCAGACGACCACCACGAGGAGGTAAGGTGATCGTCCAACAGGGGTTGTTGAGTGTTGTGTGTGTGAATGGGGGTGTGAGTGTGTGTGAATGGAGGGGAGGGTGTTTGTGTGCATGCATGTATCTGTGTGAATGTGTGTCAGCAGGGGGTGTCATGAATGTGGTGTGTACGTGTATGAGTGAAAGGTGTGTGCGTGTATGGATTGGGGTGGGGAGTGTATGTGTGCATGTATGCAGGGGTGTGGGGATGTCGTGGATGCGTGTATGTGTGTGAATGTGTGTGTGCGGATGTGTGAGTGTGTGAATGTGTGGTGTGTGCATGTGTGGATGGGGCAGGGGTATGTACAGGTTTCAGTGGCAGGGGGTGGTGTCTATGGGGTTTAGGGGTAGGAGGGGGCGTGGCTGTTTCGGGGGTGGTGGAGTCACATACTTGCAACAGGAATGTTAATTCCTGTCGCCAGTATCCTTTCCACCAGGGATTTCCTGGTGGGGTTGCCACCAAGAAATCCCTGGCAAAACAAAGACTCATAAAACCGTTGGTGGTATAGGGTGCACTGCTGAGCTGAAGGTGGTACACCTTCGGACTGGTGGGCCCACCGCCCTTGCAGTACAGGCGGTGAACTTGCTGTTTTGCAGCCCATTCACTGCCGTGATCACAATTTGGCGGCCCTGCTCCGCTATGCTGTTGGCGGGGTTACCGCCACTGCCAGCATGGACCGCCAAACTCATAATGACCACCTATGTAATTATTTTACTTTAAGCTCTTCTATTCGCTGTTATTCAATTGATGACATCTAAACAAATACATTTGTATCCTGCGTTTCGTCTTCTCTGGTTTCATCTGTGGATCCATTGTTTTCACACCACCGGAATACGAAGTCACAGGAAAACGACTACTAAATATGCTACCACATCCTTTTCTTTTGCCTTGAGGAAAGACATATAAGTTAGAAACATAACTACAAACAATGAAGTCAGTCAGAGTACGGAACACACTAGAAACATTTTTTACAGCTTGCATTACACAGTGACCTTGCAGCTGCTTCTACTTCAGTCCAGCAGAGGCCACTAAATACACGTTTAATTCTGACATTTATTTTAGTTAAGAAACACACACTTTTGTGAAGACAGAATAATTTCATCAGCTTAAGTTAGCATGGAGAACAAAATATAGTCCTTACATATGATGGTGGCTATTTAATTTATCACAATCTTCATAAACACAATATTAGAATCACATTAATTCACACATTAATCTGTAAGTATAATTACGTAAAGAATAAACAAATTATCAAGAAAATCTCCTCTATCACAGTGTCATTGGAATATATGTAGACATCCAGTTTCTGGCATGGACACCTATGACAAGATCAGTGAGAGGTGGTACATGAGGTGATTCAAAAGCACACACCTTATATCCACATATCTTCCCTGCCACTGATGCCCATGACTCTGCTGAGATGATGGGGTAGAATCTTATTAATTTTGTATTTCATTGTTATTGTGATTCATAAACCTAAATGTAGTCATTTAACCTTTTTTGGGTGCATTCATTTATTTGCATTTATTATACCTGGGCTTGCCTTATTCGCATTTCCTTCTCCCAAGTTAACCAATTGTTTGATATGATATTATTTTTAAAAGCATTGCTGTAACCTGTGACATTAATTTTATATTTGTTTTATAATGTGCAGGCATAACACTGGTGGAGACACAGTTACTAAACTTTCATACAACGCAGGGGAGAAAGCAAAGTTGCTGCCATGCTTTGTGTGAAAGGGAACAAGCAGAAATTAGCCTATTTACAAAGATATGAAGCATTTCTGCTCCTTGCCTATGCTGGCACCCTGTGTGCAGCCTAATGTTAGCACAGGGACTCTTGCACATTATTGCAAGGGTGCCTGTGTGAAAGATAGGATTGTTTTTTTGCAGGATGGGGCACCTTCCTGTCCAAAGGCAATCCTATGTGTGGTGCATTCTGCAGCACAGGTAGAGGAAATGATGAGGGCAATAAAGGTATTTCTCCCTGCTATTTCACTCTTGGGAAGGCATAGCAGTTTGGCGCATTGCCAGGTTTATAAGTATTTGTAAATCTGGGAACGTGCCAAGGACCATGGGTGAATATATAAGACTGCCAATGTCCCACTCAAGGAATGCCTCCAAATTTGAAACGTAAAGGTAGTGCAACACAAGCAGGTGTTTTGTGTTACATTTCTCTGCAAAGCCATGCAAGGACGCCAATTACAGGCCTTTGGTAAATGGTAAATATTACTGATGCCTTTGTGCTGTCCTTGCCTTGTGTATCATAAAAATTTGCCTTTTTAGCAGGGCTGTATGCAAAAGAAGAAATGGTGTATTTACTGAAAATGTGCTAAACTGTTTAAAGCATAAAACACTATAGCGTATATTATTATATATTATAGTTAACTATATAAACACTACCCTTATTCAGTAAAGATACAGGAGACAGTTTGATGGAGGTATACATTGAAGTTGAATGAGTTCTAATCGAAAGAATTACTGCAGTTTGACTATCTACAGTGTCGAAGTCGAACAAAGAATACCGTCCAAAAAATAGAGTCAAATTACTATGCACACTATGTTGTTATTTCCAAATAGTTTGGCAACTTTCTACGTGTAATTACCCACTATTTAAAGATTTGATGTTATGCAGGATGCTGAAAACCTGCCAACATAATTTGACTGAAATAAAATATGAAATTAGTTGTAATATGAGATGCAGACAACTAATTTGTTACTTTAAGTTCTCCTTCCAGTGAGCTGGGCTTACATCCCAGCCAAACATGTTTTCCTCAAGGTAGAAAATGACAGGACATAAATAAGACTCAATAAACATGGATAAGATTAAATAACACTTTATATCGATAAAGATAAACAATACTAAATTCATACCCTTGACAGTTCTGAGTAGTTTAAGTTTCGGTCAATACCTTGTTTTTTTTCCTAGGTAAAAAGGTAAAATATCCTTTTTAATTGCCAGTACTCGATTACGATGGATCGGCACAATTAGGGTATATATTGCACACCGGTTAATTTATGTTTGTTTGTGGTTCGCTATGTAATAGGTGTACAATTAGAATCTAATTCTGTGTTTGACACCTCAGAATTGGGAGTAATGCACCAATAGTTAGTCCTCATTGTGATTTGTAGACGCATTGTCTGTGCCACAGTTTCCTGTGATTGAGGTCGAATGCTCAAATCACAGAAGCAAACACTCACTCTTTGCACCCAATTTGTAATCCTGCTTCCAGGGCAAATGGGGCATATGCAGGCTCAAAGTATTTTGGACTTTAAAAGGCTGTTAGGCAGACCAACAACCTTAAACAGCATCTAAAATGATAGGGAAATACGAGGACTCGGTTTCACCCAATCCTAATTTTCTCTTCCTCTTTACTTTTGTGTTTGTTTGTATGTATAATTAAATTATACAATTGCTGGTAATTTCACAAAGACTGGGTGTAACAAAATGGGTTATTAGTTAGATGGTGGAAGCCCCATTCAGGCAACAACCACAATCCATGTCATGCTGAACCACAAAAGTCACTAAATTATCCTGTGCTTATCACTCTGGTAGCTTAGCACAAAAGCATTCAGGCTTACCTTAAAGGCAAAGTGTAAATTATTTAGGCAGCATGCAAATGGAAATAAAGTAAAACACAACTGAAGAAAATCTCAAACCAGTGTTGAAAAATATAGTAACATTTAATGAATACAACACCCAAAATATTACATCCAACAAGTAGAAATGGAGTTATGATTTTTCAGTGCCAAAAGATCAACTCTGCAAGACTAGGGCAAAGTCAAAAGTTAAGGCAAACCGCAATGCTGCATGGGTTGGATACTTAAGGTGAATTGGGCCAAGTCTTGGCTTACCTTCAGATATTGAAAAAATCCAGAAGAAAAGTTCCTGAGAAGGTAAAGCTCAGCGAGGCAAAACAGTGGGCTGTGTCTACGAAGGAGTCCTCATCACCGAGAAGCCGCTGGATGAAGTCTTAGCAAAGCTGTTGACGATGGTTGGAAAAAGTTCCATAGGGAAAAAGCTGAGTTTTTAGGCCAAAGAGATAGTGGTCGATGGAGAATCAGTCAGTCACCATTGAGCCCGGTGAATATTTGTTCCTTCAGATTACGACAACCATTTGGAAGACATGCACCTTCAGGCAGGTGAAGCTGCAGGCTGGAGCAGAAGAGGGCTCAATGAGACCAGATCCCGTCACTGAGAGGTCCCACTGAACAGGATTTGCTGCTGCAAAGAAGAATGTAGAAGGAAGCACTGCAAAATTAGGCCAATTTGCGATGCACCTTGGGCATATAAGCTAGGATGTTGGTCCTGATCACTTCCTGGTTCTCAGAGCACTTTGTTGCCAGTCCACAGTTTTGGAAAATGGCCATCTAGGCACTTTTAGCACCAAAACCAAGGCCCATATTTATACTTTTTGACGCAAAACTGCGCCGGCGCAGTTTTGCGTCAAAAATAATACCGTCGGCTAATGCCATTTTGGTGCGCCATGCGGGCGTCATATTTATATTTTGATGCACAGCGGAGCAAACCACAGGTGGGAGTCATTATTTTTGACGCACACCACAGCGTCAAGTCGTAGAGCAAAACTACATTAACGCTGCGGAAATGACTGTGGGTCGATTTACGACCCCGCAAACCGGATATGCTCCATTTTTTTACGCAATAGCATAAAAAAAAAACGCGAACACTGCCATTTCACCAGAGGGGAGCCAAAATGGATCCCAGATGCCACTACAGACCCCAGGAAGATGACAGCAGACCAGGAACCAGCCAGGAAGACCCACACAAGAACCAGGACACTTTTAAGAAGAAAAGAAAGTGTCGCTTTAGTGCAGAGGAGCAGGCAATTCTGGTTAAAGAGGTGACGGAACACCAGCACCAACTGTTTGTCACCTCAAAGTTGCCAATCAGTAGGAGAGAGGCCATATGGCAACAAATTGTCGACAAGATTAACAGTGTGGCAGAAGTACGCAGAACAGTCATCGAGTGCAAGAAACGCTGGCATGACTGCAAGCGCAGGACCAAGGAAAAGATAGCCAGGAACAGGAAGGCAGCACTGCAGACTGGAGGTGGGAGTCCAGCACACCAGGATGCCCTGGACCACATGGAGGAGATGGTCGCAGCCGTCATCCCTGAGGAGATCATCACAGGGATTCAAGGACAGGACAGCGCAGACTACCAGGAGACAACGCACATGCAGGGTAAGTCGCATGGGGAATTATAATGCACTAATGTCATCTACAACCGGGGGGGGGGGAATACCGACCACAAAATGCATGGAAGTCATCTGATACATGGAGTGGCATGGGTAAAGGGGCACGGCAGGGGGGCATGGCCCGTTCTGAGAAGACCTGGGGCACACCATTACACAACACCAACAACAGTACCATGGGGGCCTGCTGTCATGCCAACGATGGAGCAAAGGGAAAGCCACGCCAGGAGGGAAGGCCACAACTTCAAACTGACATCCCGGCACACGTCAGCCACCATACCCCTACATTAACTAGGGCCCCATTAACAACCTCTAGCCATACCGACAACTGGAATGTAACTGCGACAACAGTTGCCACTACCACCTCCGCTCTGTGTGCAGCTCAAGTAGCCAATTGCAGTAACCTCCCCATGGATCATACACACCTAAATTAGGGGGTGAGGATGACAACTTCAACAATCCCCTGAAACTAGACAAAGGCCCCAGTATTCTCAAATGTCAATGCCCATAGTTGTCGCAAATATCAGCCAATGTAAACAACAATAGGAGCTACACAGCACTTAGGACACACCCATGCTGAATATGTCAGGGTCCATCCTGTGCCTGGGTAACAATGCAACATCCCAAATGTCATACTGCTCAGACAACAGCATTGAGGGGGACACACATGTAACTGGTCACTGAAATACACCTGCACAGTCAGAGGAGGAAATAGGACACTGATACGATTATCAGGGCAATCCAATGTAACACACATTCCCCAACATCAGCAGTACATTACCAATGTCAATATCCATATCAGATCATAACATTGCCATGCATAGGATATGCCACATGTCAAATACATTTAAGTGGGTGTGAAAGATAAGAGATTAGGGCAGGTCCAGATTGTTAATTGTGCTGCCAGGGCCATCAGAACACCCACAGCCAGTGAAAGGTCTCACCATGAGAATGGATGTAGATGGAGGCTTGAGTAGGAAAAGAAGGTGGCAATTCTCTATTTGGCCTAAACCAACACCTAGAGGCGATGATGCTGATAAGTCTAATAACTCAATAACATACATGTGACATGCAGGTGGGCCATAGGCCTGGAAGAATGCCCATCTGAAGGACTGGATCAGTTAACGCAAAAGAAGATCACAAAGTGAATTCATCAAAAGGCAGGCACGTCACATCAAAATTGCCACAACACAGACACACTAATTGTACCCTGTTTCATTGCAAAGGAAGATGGATCTCCTGCGGATATGCCTGTCCCAGATTTCCCTGATGAAATGGATGACAAGCCGATAAACACTCCCCTGGAGACTATCCAAAAGGTCCTCAACACCCTCCAGACCCCACCTTCTGTCACAAGGAGGAGCACAGAACAAGCAGCTATCGCAGAGGACCCACCCACCACCCCAATTGTAAGACCTGCCAGCTCCAATACAGCTGAGGACTCAGACGACACTGGCACCAGCTTTGAGAGAACTGTAGATCGAGTACAGCAGGAGCTGGCCAAGGAGGTGCGGTGGGGATGCAAAATATGGCAGCCAGCCTTGAGGGGAAGCGTTCGTGCATGATGTCATCTGCACATCAGACAGCAGCTATGCAAGCCCTAACATCGAACTTGCAGGAACTGCAGAAAACCCAGAAGGAAATCAGCACAGCTGTAATACAGTTGACCCAACACCTACAACAGCAATCCTGTCAACGCATGCACAAATGCAACATTGAACCCCTCAGGGCCAACCTGGCTGCTGACCATCGTGATGTGGCTGTTATCGCCAAGGACCAGCAGACCCTCCTTGCTGCAGTACTGCCCTTAAGACCTTCACAGGGAGCAGCGACCGGGATGTCTGACTCCACGTCTTCTAACACTGAGGTGTGTGTTGCCCCTTCACAACCAACAACAACAAGGACAGAGGAGGCAACACACACATCAGAAGAGGAAGACATGGAACAGATCACATTCACAAGGAAAATGACCCGGAAGCACTAGTCCCTGCCACATGGCCAACATTTACCAAGGTCCTGCGCTTTGTAACTTGCCAGTCTTGCAACAACTGTACTCAAGCACTGTTCTGCAAACCACTGTATATCTTGTCACCCAGCCCAGTGATTGTCTCTCTCCAACTCATTGGAAAATTATTTCCCTCTGCACTGTCTGAAAAAGCAACCCCAGCATGTCAAAAGCATTTTGGTAAACCGTTGTGGTGGATCACAATGTAAGATGTCACTATAATGGACTCACAATCATGGACAATGTACAGATAGCACTACAGCACTTTTCAATAAATAGCACTTACACAACAAATCTGTCTCTGGGTAGTGTGACATATCAACTGTGCAGTAGATAACTGAAATGTGCCTACTGTCAAATTACGTAGCTTGTCAATACAACTGTTCTGATAATATGTAGTCAGAGAAATCTGCACAGTGCCCATGATTGCATCATACTTTGCCCATCCTGAGGGACAAATCTGATGAAGTGAGAAACCATACACCATCATGCTGCGTTGGACAGAAGAATGCTTCCTCAGGGGATAACTAAGTCATCAAATACTGGCCGCAAAATGTTGTCAACATGCAAAAATAACACAAATAACATGGCACACTAATCTAAGCAAACACTACAAAAACTGCATAAATGAAGGTGTCTGAGTTTACATATAAATAGGTAATCATGCTGAACTGTGTCACAAATGATGTATGAGAGTCATGAAGACAAGAATACAAGATTGCCAAAGAGAACTCATCTTATAAGGGTGTCCATGATCATCAAACTGCAGTCAGACCTAAAACTGTTTCCCCAATACCAAGTCTGGAAGCACTGTTTGTGACTTTCAAAACACACTTATCAACAGAAACACATTGTCATCCATATTAACTGTGATTGGTGGTTGCAACAAAGGCTCGACACTTTGCAAGTTGCCAATCGTACAGCTCAGTTGGGATTTGTTTGTAGCATAGGACACAGATGTTATAGTACAAAAGTTATGTACACTGTATCCAAACCCACGATCAAGTACCATTCAACACATACTATTAAGGGTTAACTAAATATTTATTAACTGCTAATCACAGAAGAGGAAACTGAGGGAAAAATCTTACCTACCCTAATCTACCCTGACTACTCATTACCCACAACTGTCCCTAACTAACCTAAGCTACACTTACTTATCACATGTAACGAAACGTTCAAAACATCCACCCCCACCCCCCTTATGAGACGGGACACATGGAGGACAACACATACTAACCTAAACACATACTATACCATCCTAAACAAATATATATATATATATATATATATATATATATATATATATATTTTGTATTTTTATAAAACACACAAGAACCCCAACATAGCCCCCACCCACACACTTAATAAGTAAAAATATAAAGATTCTGGACCCCCCACTCCCCACCCACTAACACTAACTAAACTAACAGCCTATACTAACCTAACACTAAGCCCCTATGCCCACTAACTATAAGAACTTGGAAAGAGGAGGGAGGGGAGGGAATCATGTCCATCAAACGTTTTCTATAGGTTGGCCCTCCGGAGGGTCCTCTTAATAGACTTAACACGCCGGTTGATGTGGCGCACATCCCGGTTCAGGTGGCTCAACTTGCGCAGCACTCTGTCCATTTTACACTCCATGTTGTGGAAGGCTGCAGGGTCAACAGATGGAGCTGTGGCAGTCTGGGTACCGGTGGAGGAGATCTGTGCGTGTGTGGTACCAGGCCTAGTGGGCTGTCCTGCACCGGTGGCAATGCTGGGGCCTGGAAGTCCAGCAGATGTAGGACCAACAGTCCCAGCTGTGGGTGGGGCCACCTGGCTTGGATTGGTGGTTGTGCTGGTGGTGGCTGTGTTGGGCAAAATAGGGCCACCCTGTGGGAAGGCTCTCCGTGCCCCGGAGGCCCGTTCATGGCGATATCACCAGGCCATCCTCCTGAACCCCGACTCCACCAGCAGGATGTGCTGGTATCTCATGGCCCGGTGCTGGAATTCAAGAACCTGGTCTGGAGTCATGTTAGCAGCTGTGAAGACAAATGCAGATATTCTACATTAGTAACTGCATTGTGTGAAATGGCACAAGAAGTCAATCAGACAATACATCTACTGTACTTGTAACAGCTCATATCACAATACAGATCATTGAATGTCCCTGAGGAAGTACATGGCAGGCCAGCCTACAAAGGTCACATCACACATAGCACATCCATAACCTACAAGATGGGTAACAACTGGCTTTTACTTGCAATCTGAGTTCTGCCAGTCATCAGCTAAGAATCATGCTGCATATCCTCCGCCAAGACCTGGGCTAAAAATGTCAGTGTACGGAAAGCAAAACTAAAGCCAGATGATCTGAAAGTTGTAACTGGACTTGCCAGTATAGTACCAAGTGCCAAACCTGAGTGCGTATACTAGGTTGCAACCAAATCGTCACTTATTCACATGTATGTGTAACATACTGGTAGCATCAGTACTAGGTACCCCATTCACAAACCCATGCCCGTGTTTGATGGTGGGGGGGTGGATAAACAACTATTAATTTCCAACAACGTGTACACCGAGGAGTGTATAGAAAATTCCACACGTGTTTGGCTCTACACACACACCACAGGTAAGGTCTATCAACAATTAGGAGTCAGCAAACCCTCGACCAATCATAGGGCCACACATGTCAGGAAATGCAGAATTTGGTACACAACACATGGCTGTACAAATATCTGGATGCGGCCTAATTTTCACTCCTGTGCGTCAAAAAAAATGACTCAAATACAGTTTTGGTAGACAAAAAATGACGCATAACACTAGGAACGTCAAAATTTCAGTGCATTAACTGGTTTTGGGCAATTTTTCTTGTTTTTTTGTTATGTTACATTTGAGACACATCAGAGATAGGCTGATTGAAGACACTATGGTGTTGATGGTGTATGTTCACATGTGTGACATCATACTGCAGCGGACCATGATCCGCTACTCCCTTCACAGTATTTTTACGGTTGGCTGACGCAATAGTTCTTCATAAGTGTGGCCTACATATATGTGTTGCAGAAATTGTGCATGTTTGGCATAAGGAGAGGATAGCAATGTGACGCACATATGTACAATACCTAAATGCCTTTGGCTAAAAGTGTGTGCTTTGGCAAATAATGTATTTGTTGACCAAGTGTGTGTGTATCACATGAAGCATATTTGTACATATGCTTGTATGAATGAGACGTCCATGTGTCCAATCCTTTGATGCAAGTCATTGTGGAAATGAGAGAGGGCATGTGTTAGTCATACATGTAACAACACCCGTAAAGTGGACTTCCAAGATTTAGGGTCACGTAGACACCACATGTGACATAGCATGCACCAGATGGATGGCAGACGCTTGTTCATGTCAATGGTCCACAGTTTCTACATCCTATGTCCAAGAGTATTGGCAACAGCTTCCTAGGCACTAGTTGGGGAATCCCACAGTGAGTCATACACATGCATTGAGGAAGTGGGTACCATGTTGTTTGCACAGACAGACAAGGGTGAATCTCAAATGTATGATGACACCACAGTTGAGGCCATAGAAGTGAGCCCCAACTATCAAGTGGCTGTGGTTGGCCAGTATACAAGACAGCACGCGTCCACGTATTTCCAGTGATCAATTGCACATAGGTGTCTTGTTCATGTGTGTGGTCCAATGATGATCCTGTATATTGTTTGGGGTGCAATTTGTCACAGTTCGGTCCAGGACTCATCATGAGTCAGTGGCAGCTATTCCTGTATCTACTGAGTATCCTTCGTTGATCAATGTGAGTAAAGTGGATGTGGACATGTGAACCTACATGGGATGGTCCCACCCTGTCACTAAAGACGTGTAATGAGACAGTCAACAGGGCAACCTTGGTGTGCTGAGTGACATAATGTCTCAGGTGTCATGTTCCGGCAGGTGTCATTACAACATTTGTACATAGGTTAGCCTCTGCAATTCCCACTGCATCTGGGAACATCATAGCCTCTGTGCTGATTATTCTCACAGCTATTCATCACACTCGGCCCATCACTATGTTGTGAGCACTGTGATTCTGTGTGTGAACTGTCATTGTCCTGACATTTGTGTATTTTTCATGGACATTATCAGAGGTTGCTGGTTGTGCTGAAAGCCCCTGCTTATGGCCCTGGGACACTGTCACACTTTGTCATTCATGCATAAATGCGACCCAGACAAGGGATGGGCCATGAATTGTGCTTTTCCAAGTGGATGTAACTCAAATGGTACAGTTAAAAGGCAGATGATGCTATACAATGTATTTGTGTATGCATTGAAGAAGCTTATGCCCATGCCCAATACCCCCTGATGAATAAGAGGTTTGCTAACGTAAGTGTGGTACATATGTAGACACAGGGATACTTTAGTGTGACGCACAGACAGATGCCAGTCAGGCTGACAGAATGCAAGGTGATTCAGGATCCAACAATTTGACAAGTTACATAATCAGTGGTCTGACTCAGACTGTTTGGAGGACAAACTAGAGAGCTGACATGTCAAACTGTGTATGTCCTGTGTTTTTGAAGGTGACAAATGAACCCAGTGGCTGTGTTACACAGCTTAATTAGTATCAATGCTTAACGGTGTAATTGACTAAATCGCAACTCCTATGCTGTTCCAGGCATCAGCAGGGGCAGTGCTTTTTTAAATGGGTGGTGTGCATGGAGGTGATCACAGGTGTGGGCTGCATCTGTTTCTCACCAGTCCTCTAGGTGAGACTTGCATTCTAAGGGCCAACAGACATTTTCACACGGGAAGCAATCTACAGGTGCTAACAGGGCAAACTAGAAGAGAGTGTATAAATTAACCTGACGTCCATGCAGTCAGATGTTCTATGACAATGGCATACCATAGGAAAGGGTGTAGTACACTGGATTGCTAATGTTGGTCTGTGTGTGTAGAGGAGGGAATATCAGGGTACACGTCTTAGTATTCCAGGGACCTATTCCGACAGGTGGGTTGTGACCAGGTGCATGGGTGTGTCAGGAGTTAGGAAATAGGCTGACATGTACATGGAATGTCATGTGTGCAATGCTGCTCATATATATGGCACTTGCACTGTCTATGTTCTGCTTCTATGGGACTCTGGTCACAGATAGTCCTTGCAAATATTGGATGCAGTTGGACTTACTGCTGTCAAGGTTCTGGTCAGGCTTTCCTGTTACTGATGCAAAAGCACATTGACTGCTTCATGTATGAGGCTTGTTTTCCCCTTATTGAGTGATGGTGTCTTAGTTGTGTGCCATATGCTGCGTTGGACCTTGATTTCAACATGTATGTGTGAAATTGTTGTGGTCCTCTGCTATTGGCCTTCAAAGGAGAAATGTACATGATATATGTCATAACAGTGTGTGTGTATGTGACCATTGTATGTTAGGCATCACATTAGCTCTGGGATGTTCAGTGTCCTACTCAGTATACCAGCAATGCTCCATGAGGCAACACTCTTATTTTGATAAGTAGAGATGAAGATGTCCAAAAGTGAATAGCCAGACCATGATATGGTGATTATAATAGGTGTTTATTTAAATTAGTTAACTAAAGTGGTGAAGGTGATTATAATCAAAAGAAATTGTAACGATCTGTTGCTGCCTGCGTATACCAGTGGCCGTGTTCTGTAGTTCCCCATCATGTTGCAGGCCAGCATCCTCCTCTTCCTCCTCTTCAGGCATGTGTGGCTCTGGTTCCAGTAGGGAAATGTTCCTTTTGATGCAAATGTTGTGCAATATTGCGCATGTTAGGATGATCCGACAGACCATCTCCGGGGAATATAGGAGGCTACCACCAGTGATGTCGAGGCACCGGAACCTTGACTTGAGGATGCCAAAGGTCCTCTCGACAATGCTGCGTGTCCTCCTATGTGCATCGTTGTAGGCACGCTCTGCACCAGTACTTGGGTTGCCAAATGGTGTCATAATCCATGGCTGGATGCCACACCCCTGATCAGCTGCAAGAGAAAATGATTGGGATCATGTTGATGTAGCTGGCCCTATTGAAATGAACTTTCATGGCAGTAGTTGTCTTGTGTTGTCTGTGACTCTTTTTTGTTCTAATGTAGCATCCTAGGCTTGTAGGATGTACCATCTGCATTGTGTTGTTTCCTTGGCTGAACGAGTGTTTGTCTGCTAACCGGTTGTCAGCAGTATGTTTTGGGATTTGCAGTACAGTGTGCCCTCCCTAGCATTGTGACTTGTGATACAGGTGTCTGTGTGTCTTCACTGGGGGTGAGATGATAGTTCCATACACAGATAAAATTGACAGTGTGGTTAACACGTTCATATCAATGTACACTGTACATCCCATACCTTTAGACATATGAATTGGATTAATGTAAACATAATTGAGACGCTTACAATTTTGCAAGGTGACATTTAGGCAACCACACTCATTGACGTCTTAACATTAGGCTGTACAGTAATTTCCGATTTCTGACAGGTTCAATGGTGACCTAAGAAACATGGCTAGCGATGTCTCGACCTCAGTGTGTTCCTGTTCACATGTTGCTGTTGTGGTGTATGTGTTGTGTGTCCTAGAGGGTTGCTGTGCAGTGTGTATATAAGTAGGTTTTTGTACTTACCAAAAAGTAGTCCATTGCCATACCATCCATCCTGGAAGTGTTCATTGATGGTGCAGTGACGGAAGATGAATGAGTCATGTACACTCCCAGGATATTTAGCCACGATGTTGGTGATCAATCCCTGGTGATCGACTATGGCCTGCACGTTGATGGAATGTGTGTGCTTCCTGTTGTGGTAGAGGTGTTCAGTTGCAGCAGGTGGCACAAGGCGTACATGTGTGCAGTCGATTGCACCAAGGACATGTGGGAAGCCACTGATGAGGTAGAACCCCTGTTTTGTTTCCTGCTGCTTCTGCAGTGTGTTAAGGAAGCAGATGTGGCGGGGTGTCAGTCCAATGATGGCATCCAGTACTTTGGGCAAAAAAGCGGAGAATGATGGTTGTGATATTTCGGCAACCAGGGCACCAGTTGTTTGAAAAGAGCCACTTGCCAGCATAAGAAGTACAGCAAGCAGCTTGGTTTCTGTTGGGATGGTGCGGGGTGTCAGCAAAGTGGGGGCCAACTGCGGTTCAATGTTGCGCAGCAGCTGCTGAATGGCCTGCCAGTTCAACCGGTACCTCTGGATGATGTCGTGTTTCCTGAGGCCCTGAAGGGTGGTTCTGGGGCGGAATATATTCTCCTGCCTTCTGCGCTGCCTTTGGGGTCCCTGCTGGTGTTGTTGTAGCTGCTGTTGTTGCTGCTGGGCTCTGCGTCTGCGTGCACGCTGGATTAGTATCACCTCCAATGCTCCCTGTTGCTGCTCTGCTGCTCTGCTATTTGTTCTGTGTGTTCTGATTAAATACATGTGTGTTTTCCCCATTTTAACGCCTGTCCTGACCTAGGCATTAAATTGTGACGCAAACCGGGCTGTGCGTAATTTTCCAGGTCCGCCTCACGGCCATGCGTCATTTTTTCCCGAAAGCATAAACACGACGCACGGCCGCTTAAGCCATTTTTGGGACGGGAACGCCTACCTTGCATATCATTAACGCAAGGTGGGTTGCCGCATCCCAAAAATGACACACACAGCGGAATTTTGTTATCCGTGGGCTCGGGCGTCAAAGTTTAAATACGGGGCAACGTTTGCGCTGAATGTGCGTCAAAAATTTTTACGCACATTCGTGCAGACTGAGTATAAGTATGCCCCCAAGAGTCCAGGAGTGGATGGAGACCGCTTGGGGGTTGAGGACTCACTTAGACTGGGTCCAAGCATGGGTTCAAGATGGTGGGGGCCTGTTATGTCACTGTGGCACTGAACAGGAGGCCAGCAAACTATCCCTTCGAGGCCCTTGTGGCAGTCCTGGGAACAGGTATATGTGCAGGGCTGAACAACAGCACTGGCCTCTGAGGTTTCAAGGTAATCTCCAGGCAGTCCTTCCAGGTACCGCAGGTACAGCAGCAGTCTGGCAGAGTGAACAGCAGGTCACAGCAGCAGGCAGTCCTCTGAGAGTCATTCCACAGCTCCAGGAATAAACTGAAGAGGGGGACTGAAAGTTCTACTTGTATACCCTGGTGTCCTTCTTCTGGAAGGTGGGAGAAACTTCTGGGAAGGTTCTTTGGAGTGCATGGAATTTTCTGACTCCCCTGTCCTGGCTCCAAACTGGCTGCAGTAACAATACAGTGTTGTTAGGCCTTTTGTGATGAGACAGGGCCCAGCCTATTCAGGGTCACTATCTGGGAGGTATTCACAAAGTCCAACTGCCAGCTACTGTGCCTACCTGTGGATTTTGGCCTCTAGCTCAGCCGGCACCTGGGGAAACCTAGCAAACTAGC
Organism: Pleurodeles waltl; assembly: GCF_031143425.1. Lineage (NCBI taxonomy): Eukaryota > Metazoa > Chordata > Amphibia > Caudata > Salamandridae > Pleurodeles > Pleurodeles waltl. The sequence goes on from NC_090440.1 coordinate 1,516,905,439, forward strand.
GCATTTTTGAAAACTAGACACCTAGGGGAATCCAAATGGGGTGACTTGTGGGGCTCTGACCAGGTTCTGTTACCCAGAATCCTTTGCCAACAACAAAATTTGGCTAAAAAAACACGTGTTCCTCAAATTTCGGTGACAGAAAGTTCTGGAATCTGAGAGGAGCCACAAATTTCCTTCCACCCAGCGTTCCCCCAAGTCTTCCGATAAAAAATGGTACCTCACTTGTGTGGGTAGGCCCAGCGCCTGCGACAGGAAATGCCCCAAAACACAACGTGGACACATCACATTTTTTGACAGAAAACAGAGGTGTTTTTTGAAAAGTGCCTACCTGTAGATTTTGGCCTCTAGCTCAGCTGACACCTAGGAAAACCTACCAAACCTGTGCATTTTTGAAAACTAGAGACCTAGGGGAATCCATGATGGGGTGACTTGTGGGGCTCTGACCAGGTTCTGTTACCCAGAATCCTTTGCAAACCTCAACATTTGGCTAAAAAAACACATTTTCCTCAAATTTCAGTGACAGAAAGTTCTGGAATCTGAGAGGAGCCACAAATTTCCTTCCACCCAGCACTCCCCCAAGTCTCCCGATAAAAATGATACCTCACTTGTGTGTGTACGCCTAGCGTTCACGAAAGGAAATGGCCCAAAACACAACGTGGACACATCAAATTTTTTCACAGAAAACAGAGGTGTTTTTTTGCAAAGTGCCTACCTGTGGATTTTGGCCTCCAGCTCAGCCGGCCCCAGGGGGGGGCAGAAATGGCCTAAAATAAATATGCCCCGTCAACCCCCCCGGGGAGCGACCCTTGCCTACGGGGTCACTCCCCCTGCGTGACAATGGCACAAAAAAAAAAAGAAAAAAACCATTAGCCCTGACGCCTAGAGGTTTCTGTCCCCTCTGGGGGGCCTAATAACAATACAATTCCCCCCCAAGCCCCACCCGGGAGCGACCTTGCCTACGGGGTCGCTCCCCTTGTGTGACATTGGCGCAAAAAAAATAAAAAAAGATCCCCGGTGCCTAGTTGTTTCTGCCCCCCTTGGGGCAGATTGACCTAAAATCGGCTGATTTGCCCCAAGGGGGGCAGAAATGGTCTAAATATAATTTGCCCCCCATGGGAGCGACCCTTGCCTAGTGGGTCGCTCCTCATCTCTAAAAAAACAAACAAACAAAAAACAAAACAAAAAAACATTAGCCCTGGTGCCTAGAGCTTTCTTCCCCCCTGGGGGCAAATCGGCCTAATAACAATAGGCCGATCTGCCCCAAGGGGGGGCAGAAGTGGCCTAAAATAAATTTTCCCAGCCCCCCCGAAGCCCTCCACGGGAGCGACCCTTGCCTAAGGGGTCGCTCCCCATCTGTAAAACAACAACAACAACAAAATCCCTGGTGCCTAGTGGTTTCTGCCCCCCTTGGGGGCAGATCGGCCTAATTAAAATAGGCTGATCTGCCCCCTCAGGGGGGGCAGAAATGGCCTAAAATAAATTTGCCCCCCAGGGGAACGACCCTTGCCTAAGGGGTCGCTCCCCTTGCGTGAAATTCACGAAGAAAAAAAAAACTCCCTGGTGTCTAGTGGTTTCTGTCGCCCTTGGGGGCAGATTGGCCTCATAAAAATAGGCCGAAATGGCCTAAATTTAATTTGCCCCCTAGGGGAACGACCCTTGCCTAAGGGGTCGCTCCCCACCTCTAAAAAAAGAAATAATCCCAGGTGCCTATAGTTTTCTGCTCACAGGGGGGGCAGAAAAGGCCTTAAAAAAAAATGCCTCCCCTGGGAGCGACCCTTGCCCATTTCAAATAAAAATAAAATCCCTGGTGTCTAGTGGGCATTTCAAAAGTCAGATTGGTTTACAATCCGACTTTTGAAATGCTGAGAGAGACTTCAAAGGGAAGGAAATTAATTTCCTTCCCTTTGAAGCCTCTCCAGCCTCCTCCACGTGATCGGAAGAGAAATGCTTTGCATTTCTCTTCCGAGTGCACTGGAAGCTGAGCTTCCAGCGCGAAGGAATAGGCCTCTGTGACGGGGGCATGAGGGGGTCAGGGGTGGAAGGGGAAGGGATTCCCCTTCCATCCACGACCAGTGGGTGTGGGCCCCATGGGGGGAGCGCTAGCGCTCCCCCCGGTTCCCGGGTGCAGGACGAGGTGATCTCGTCCAAGGCATCCGAGAACCTCGTCCAAGGCACAGAAGCACAGAAGGGGTTAATATGGAATCCCCAATGTTATCCAAAGGGAAGAATAGGCCTCACAGAAGTGAAAAATTTAATTTGGAGTTTTTCACCACCAGGACATGTAAAGCTTAAAAGTAAATTTACAACTTGTTAATTACACGGCATCCTGCCATATGGGCTGCCTAGGGCCTAAATTATGGGTTACATATATGTAATAAAAGGGTAGTTTAAGGCTTGGAAAGGGGAGTTAGTAAATGCCAAGTCAAAAGGGAAGTGTATCACATCATTCAGGCTGCAATGACAGTCCTGGAACATGTTTTAGAGGGATACTTAAATGGGTGGCACAATAAGTGCTTCAGGCTCAGTAGTAGCATTTAATTTACAGGCCCTGGGTATAAGGTATACCACTCTAAATGGGACTTATAAGTAAATTAAATGTGCCAATTGGGTGTAGGCTAATTTCAACATATTTTAAGAAGAGAGCAGAAGCACTTTAGGGAAAGGCATGGTACCTCCTATGACTTACTCTGTGCATCTGCTGGCCATGCCACTGAAACTACACACTTATTATGAGACTGTTTGTTATGGGAGAGGATCACCAGTAAAGTGGTCACCCTTTCAGTTGCAGCTCTTTTAATTATGTTCAGGCATTCCTTAGATGTGTATGAGTTGATTGGTAATACACTTACTGAGTATATTAGTAAAGACTCAGTAAGGCAGTAAGATAGTGCTTTGGATCATATGGCACACTTAGCCTAGATTAATAACATAGGTGAAGCAGAGTTGGGCAAGAGTAGCAGCTTGAATCACAATGTGTACTTGAAAAATTGGAGTGCTAACTTGGTAGTTCAGTCTATGCTTGTCACTCAAGAGCTGCACCATGCTTTTGAGGGTAAACCTATGTCAGCCAAACTAATTGGATATTTAAGTCCACACATGAGGACTATGAAGCTGCATTGGTCATTTCAAATTAAAACTATGCTTATTAAGGCTCTAGCCTTGCATGTGGTGGCTGTGGTTAGTCAGTTGTGATCATGCCCGGAGATTACTTGACACTGCATCTAGGCATTCAGAACTAGGTTTGGCAATTTGGAGTTGTGTATGGAACCTGAGGCAGTAACTCAGTTCTGAGACTATGCCACAGTATTTAGGTCAGTTTCTGTATTTTGGATGACCCACTGGATGTTTGGAGGTTTAGGGGTGTAAAGCCTGTATAATGCTGTCCTTGAACTTATGATTGTTTTCCCTGGGTGGCATAGTTGCCAGGTGGCTCTATGACATGGTGTATGCCTTACGATGGCATAGTTGCCAGGTGGCTCTATGGCATGGTGTATGCCTTATGTGTGCAGGAGTGTGGCAGTGTGGAGACATATGGCACAATGGTTAGAGCGGCAGACCCTGATGCAGAGATCTGACCTGGGACCAAGTTTCAATTCCCGCCTCGGTGGGTCTTGGGCTCAATTCCCTTGAACCAGATAATTCTTGTCTCGGTGCCTGATCTAATTAATGGGTCCCACTCTGTAACTCTGGGCAATAGCTTGCTTAATCTCCACAACAGCCCTGACAGCACTTGGATGCCTGGCTTCATCCTGGGGGTGTCCAGGAGTGGGCCCCTCACAGGGAAAAGCCAGGAGGGGTTCCACAGCGTTATGCGTACAGCGACTTGAGACCCTAATGGGTGAGTAGCGTGCTATACAAGTGCGAAGTTTACAGTTTTTACGATAGTGCTGAGTATTTTTCCTTTAAGAATTATTCTTATTGTGTTTTTTAAAGAAGTGTAACAGCAAAAGACATAGACATATGGCACAATGGTTAGAGCGGCAGACCCTGATGCAGAGATCTGACCTGGGACCAAGTTTCAATTCCCGCCTCGGTGGGTCTTGGGCTCAATTCCCTTGAACCAGATAATTCTTGTCTCGGTGCCTGACCTAATTAATGGGTCCCACTCTGTAACTCTGGGCAATAGCTTGCTTAATCTCCACAACAGCCCTGACAGCACTTGGATGCCTGGCTTCATCCTGAGGGTGTCCAGGAGTGGGCCCCTCACAGGGAAAAGCCAGGAGGGGTTCCACAGCGTTATGCGTACAGCGACTTGAGACCCTAATGGGTGAGTAGCGTGCTATACAAGTGCGAAGTTTACAGTTTTTACGATAGTGCTGAGTATTTTTCCTTTAAGAATTATTCTTATTGTGTTTTTTAAAGAAGTGTAACAGCAAAAGCACTCCAAACATCAATAACATGTCCATCTGTCCATAGATCATTGATGTAAAAATGTAATGCAGCTCACACATTATCATCTATTCCACAGTACTACATTGAAATGAAAAGGGGTACTCCATTGAAATGAAAAGGGGTACTCCATTGAAATGAAAAGTGGTAATCAATCATCTAGGGAAACACCACTCTCATGTGTCTTCATGGAATTGCTGCTACCTCTTTCACACCATGTCCTGTTTCCTGGAGCATCCATGGGTTTCATAGTTTCTCCGCAGCGGAGGAGAATGGGATCTAATGTCTTATTCATGGGCCACATTCTTGTGGGGTTAGTGGGGTTGTGGGGTTAGATATATATGATTAAGGTATTTATATTTAATCAGTTGAAAGAACGCAATAATTCACAAATCACAAGGGCCCAGCAGGGTCACCACATAGTCAAAGTCATCTAGTCACCCACAGATGCGCTTCCATGTCACCTTAAGTGCTGAAACAGAATCTTTGATATTGATCACTAGGGACTTATGCATTAATGAGACCCAGCCTCTCTCAGGAGGGGAAGCAATTGTCAGTTTTGCTTTGAGAGGCTGTGTTAGACCTGGTATCCTTGGTGTGCTCTCCCCTAACTTTTTGCCTCTACTTCCCAGGTTGTTGATATGTGCTGGACTCTGTTTTTGCTGTTTTTGTTACTCTGGGCACTTTACCACTGCTGCCCATTGCTAAAGTACAGGTGCTCCCTATGTGAAATTGTATGTGCAACTGGCTTTTCCATGATTGGCTTATTTGATTTACTAGTAACTCCATAGTAAAGTACACCAGAGGTGCCTAGGGCCTGTAAATCAAATGCTACTAGTGGGCCTGCAGCACTGATTGTGCCACACACATGAGTAGCCCTGTAAACATGGCTCAGACCTGCCACTGCAGTGTCTATGTGTGCAGTTTCTAAACTGCCAAGTCGACCTGGCAAGTGTACCCACTTCCTAGGCCCTAACCTTCCCTTTTTATACATGTAAGGTACCCCTAAGGTAGGCCCTAAGTACCCCCATGGGCAGGGTGCAGCGTATGTCAAAGGTGGGGCATGTACATGTTTTACATGTCCTATTAATAAAATACTGCCACATCTGATTTTCACTTTTGCAAGGCCTATCTCTTACATAGGTTAATATGGGGCTGCCTTTACATGTTCTTAAAGTTCAGATTCCATTTCAGAGCAGATTGAGATGTGCAATTTGGGGTCTCTGAACTCACAATTTAAAAATACATCTTGTGGTAAAGTTGGTTTTTAGATTGTTAGTTTGTAAATGCCACATTTTCTTGCTTTAACCATTCTGTGGCTCTGCCTGTTTGTGGATTCCTTGTCTGGGTCAGAATGACAATTGGGCTGTTTGTGAATATCCTCTAGACATTGGCACAAAGGGAGTCGGGTGTAGCCTGCATATCCTGATGAGCCATCAAGGCTAGGGTGGAGGGAGGAGTGGTCACTTACACCTGAATGGGCTGTGCCTGCCCTCACACAATGCAGTCTCCAACCCCCGGTATGTGTCTGGGGTTAGTCCTGGGAAAGACAGGATCCTGTAAACAACAGAGACTTTTCTTTGAAGTTAGGAAACTTCAAAGGCAGAAAGGGGTAGAAGTATTGGACCCAAAACCCCAGACTTTAGATTCCTTCGAGATTTGCTTCTGAGCCAAAAGGAACCTCTGCCAAGGAGAAGAGCTGAAGAACTGAGGAGAAGTGCTACCTCTGCCTGTAACTGTGCTTTGTTGGGCTATCATGCATTTTCTGTTTCTGCCTGTGAAAGGGGACAAAGACTGGACTTTGTGGTATATTACTGCTTACTCCATCACGAAGCTGTGATACCATCTAATCAAAGTATTTGTGTTTGTAAGCGCTACATTGAAGGTTCATCTTTTAAAAATTCATTACTTTGCTTGTGTATGTTGTTTTTTTGTCATGTTAGTTTTGTTGTACTCAGATAAATATTGGCTATTTTCCTCACATGGTATTGAGTCATTTTGTAGTGTTAAACTGTATTACTGTGTGTGTTGGTACAAATACTTTACACATTGTCTCTGAGTTAAGCCTTTCTGCTCGTGCCAAGCTATCAAGAGAGTGAGCGGGGGTTAACCCTAACTAGAGTGAGGGTCCTTGCTTGGACAGGGGACAACCTGACTGCCAACCAAAGACCACATTTGACATGACCAACCGAAGCAAAACCCAGGGAATCCGATCCTCAAAAACTCTCGAGTGTGATGACCTGGGTAGTAGAGTGGCATGCCACAATGGTGTTTCCACTGTAAGTCTGCCCTCCCACTAAATATATCTAAGCAATGTTTCCTGCATTTTCAGGGTAGCCGGGGTCAATGAGGGGGAGGGTGTGCTGGAGGTTTGCCCCCATAAATATAGTGTAGACAAGATGGTTTCCCATTGCCTAATACTCAAGTTTGTGTGCTTTATACTCAATTGGGCCATAGATTCAGTCATTGAGGCCCAGTAAGTGGGAAGATCAATAGTCTAATAGTAAGTTAATCATTGCTATCCCTCTATCATACTTAGGGCCTCATGTACAAGAAACTGATGCATCAGCATCGATGCATCATATTTCTTGCACCTGACGCAAATCCCCTAACGACGCCATGGATGCACTGTATTTACAATACAGATCTCCATGCGCACAATTTCACTGATGCGTCAGAAATTCTGAGGCATCTGTTTGCACTAAAGTGACGTATCAATGGAGTTATTTCACAAAACTGATGCAACTCCATCAATGCATAAGAACACAGAGGAGAGTCCAATTGTAAAAAGTATTTTGTAAATTTCACGCCTGGTCTAAGGTGTTAACTTTTTGATCTCATTAAGTGACACAGTGAAATGTTGTAAATTCACTGGATCAGTTCTACATGGCTTTTTATGTGAGAACACCTACCCTGCATATATTACACCTAGTGCAGGTAAAATTTGACGCAGGGCTTCACAAACTGACAAATTGGGCCCAATGAGTCAGTTTGTAAATATGGAGCAGTGTAGAGCACCGATTGCACTGCTGGCGTGTCAAAAAAAGGTGCAAGGGGCTTCTAAATGAGGCCCCAAGATTTGCAGCATTTAGAGAATGCCACATGTTGAGGTCCCAGTCCCGATATGAATAAAGGTAGGACAGAAGTAAGGGAGCCTCGAGTCCCTTTAAGTAACTAGTAAGGATAATTTCAGTATTGTCTAAAGAAGCTAGGGGAAAGTGGTCATCTTAAGCAGTTCAGCATGCCCCTGCAGCAACAGAAATAATGAGGCCCAATACCTCATGTCATTGCACACCATGTCCAAGAGGGGGTGTTAGATTTTTCATTTTCGCCAAAGTTGCTGTGCGATGAATCTGAACCTCGAAGTATTAAAAACCCCTGGTTGCCATGGTCATACCAGCCTGGTTTTCTCATGCTACAGTTGGTCTCAGTAGGCCGACAGGGAAAGGTCTTGTTTGGTTCCAGTTAACTCTGAGCCCAGAATAGAGCTACAAAAGTGTCCAGATAGTAATAGCAAATATGAGGTATTGAGGGATGGGGGCTACCCATATAAATTAATAATTCATTTACATAAAGGGACAGCTGATTCTCGGAAGTGTTGGTCTAGTGGATTCCCTGTATGTGCTCAACATTCTGGATAAGGGGTAGAAAAGTCTTGATTGCTAGCGCAAATAACAAAGGAGACAATGGGCATACCTTTTGTTTACCTCTCTTAAGGTCAAACAGTCCAGATGAAGTTTCCCTAACCTTCAGCCGTGTTCGTGGTCTATCATAAAGGAGTTTCATAGCTGTATTGTGTAGTCATTGAATATCGTGTCTTTGTTGACCATTGCATCATATAGCTGCTATGGTATTTATGGATTAAATCAGTTATGACCCTGTTGAGGCGTATTGCCAGAATTTTGCCAGGATCTTAGATTCACAGTTAATCAGTGAGCTTGACCTACAAAAGGACCAGGAATGTAGAGGTCTTTGGGGTTTTAGAATGGTGATGAAAATAGGTTTCCTGTACGTCCACAGGGAGGTGTCCTATCTCACGCCCCTCAGTGTTAAAGGTTAGTAGGTGCTGCATGAGGATATCAGTTTGGCATTGAAAGAAATTCTATCAGAAACCCATTGGGTGTCCAAGACATCTCCCCATGTAGCTGAGAGATGACCTCCACCAACCCATCAGGCCTGATGGGCTTATCTAAAGAATGTCACTGCTCATAGCTGAGTTGTGTTTACAGGGAGGCAGAAGCATATATGTTATTTGATCCTTTGGTGGCTCTTGTGGGTTTGCATATAGAAAGGAGTAGGAGAAAAAGTAAAAGGCAGCAAAAATGGTTGGCAATTGTTTAGGTGCTGTGTGGATGGTGTCAACTGTGTCTTGAATTTGTGTCAGATGTCTTTTTCTGTTATTATGTTTAGTCAGCCATTGGAGCAATTTACCCATTTTATTGCCATGTTTATACAACTGCCATCTGAAAGTTTGCCATAGTTTTCTAACTTTGTCCAGCTGGAGTTGCTTAAACTCTTGAGTGGCTTTCATGTGTGAATGTTCTGAGGCCTCAGAAACCTATCCTGTTTAATTTTGCTCTAACATTTATAGGGCCTGACCAAAGATGGTAAGTGTGTGAAAGTTTTCTATATTTTTGTAGGTTATTGTGCAAGTTACACTTTGTCTTGTTATACTGCTCCATACACATCACATAAGGTAACAGTAGAATCACAGATTCCAGATTATGATTGAAAAACTGTGTCAAATTTTCCTGGAGGGAGTCCCAAAAGTCTTTCTTAGTCAACAACCAGGTGTTTAACCACCACGGGATTTAAGACGCTCAGTGGCCCTACTGGGCATGAGTCTCCAGTGGTGTATGATCCCACAGGCCCTATGCATGGAGAATTAAGTTGAAGAACTGGGTTGGGAACATGGACGTAATCGGGATAAAATAGTAAACGAGCTGAGACACAGTGCCATGTACCCTTTTCATTGTGGAGATGATTCCATACATCGCTTAGGCCAATGGTATTTGCGAAGGTCCCCAGTAGACTGGTGAAGGATGGTGAAGTGAGGGCCTGAGCCTGTCAAGGATATTGCTCATTAGGTCATTAAAATCTCCCCCAGTGATTGTAAGACACTGAGAGGGCAAAAGCAGAGGCACGCTAAATTGTGTGAGAAATGACTGCATAAAGGGGTGGCTCAGACGGAGCAGAAGAGGATGAGAAAGCCCCAGAAATCACCCTGTTATCAAGGTCGAATGGCACTATTTAAAAAGGACAATGAGCATTTATCCACACCGGCATCCCCTTGTGGAATCCAGAGTTAAAGGCTGTGGTATAGCTGTTGTATTGCTGTATCTCTGTAGACATTAGCAATAGTTCCCAATGAGATGTGCTTCTAGAAGCAAGAGAACGTCTGCTCTCATTTGGTTAGACCAGCTGAGGATAGCTCCCCATATAATCTGGTTGAGAACTCCATTAACATTCCATGTTAGACAATAAAGTATAGCCTCAGCATTATAGGGGTACATAGTCTGTGAGTACAAAGGAAAACTTAGAGACAGTCTGTGAGTGAGAAGAGTTGTGCTGAGTAGGTGTAACTAATGGGTGAACACAATAACAAACAAAATATTCCCATCCCCACTACACATACTTGAAACTTTGAAGTGCCCGTTGTTGTTAACTGGGGCCAATGCCCCCTTTCTGGTGAGGTGGGGTAGCTTTCCCATTCAGGGAACCTCAATGAAGGAAAGAAAGACAAAAAATAGACAGGCATGTGGAGTTCAGTGGCTAGTTCCCCCAAGGATCAGGTTGAGGGGTAAATGGTGTATCTCAATAGCTTACAAACTGTGTCACATGCCTTCTGTGCCAATGAAAAATCTATCTATAATTTTCCATCTTAGACTGCCTCTCCATAGCACTAGCACGGCCCTAGAAAAGTTTTTTTCCTCCACCTTTTGCCAGGCGTGTTCAGGATAGTAAAAAAGTAATCAGCATTGAAAACAGACATTGAGTTTCACAGGAGTTTGCAATATATGTTGCAAGCCCATAACAGTTTCTTCTTAACAGAATCAAAGCTTTTTGATTGTTTTTGGACAGTCCTCAGATAATCTAGGAAGATCATAATGGTTTATGAGTTGTATGGAATGTTTCCCCTTTTTTTTTATAGTTCGGAGGTCCAGATCACAGTCTCAGAAAATTGAGAAATCAAGCAATAATAGGATTGGCACTGACCCCCAGTGGTGACTTTGGCTTGAGGGCACAGTGGACATGTTCTAGTAGAAAGCAGCAGAATAGCTTCTGCTTGGGTATGAACATCTCTAACCAGTCTAGCAAAAAGCGTTTAGGACCCGAACACTCTGCCCTTTCTAGGAAGCGTATGAATCTCAAATAGTCCCAGCTCCACCAACCTTCTGCATCCTCCACTCATATGTTGAAATCTTGTGCTTCGACTGCTAGACATGTCACAACTCTTTTGAGCTCCATTATCATGTCCTGTAGCATGGAAATCCTCTTTTCAGCCTCTGTAACATTTTCCACTATATAGCAGAGATCCTGTCTGAGCAGAGACACATCTATGCCAACTTCTGCAATCTTCATTTTGAAGATAGTCTTTGATTCACCTTTGGCCTGCAGGATAATGTCAATAAAAAATGGTTTTGTGAGGATCTAACAGTGGGTGCTGCATCCGCGTCAGCACCGTTAGGTGCGGATTCTATTTCTATGCCCTTTGTATATTTGTCTATCCTTCTCTTTGCAGAATTGGATGACGATCTCTCTCTACTCACAAGCATACTGACTTGATTATAGTGCCATAGCTGATGGCCAGCGGGAGACTTAGAAGGAAAGTGGGGCATTGAAAAAGAAAAATGAGAAAGGGAGGGGGAACCCTCCTGAAATCAAAGGATAAGATGGGCAGCTGCCCATACACATTATTGTAGGTGGTTTTGAATGTAAGATGAACTGGTCCCCTTAGGAGTCCACCAGATCGGGAGAGGGCACTTAACTACATGCATTTTAAATGGGGTATAAGATGCATATATCTTCAACACACCAATGTCCCAGGAAGTTCCCTTCTTCCACAATGGATCTAGAAGTGGGACACCACGTCTAACACATTATGAGTAAATGATGCAGCCAGCTTTCTATCATTCCCAACAACAATCTATTGACCCCCCCCATGTTGTCCCCACAACTGCAGCTTACCAGGTATGCTCAGATGTTGAATAGCACATAGGTTTTGAAGCACTGGAAGTGGGGGGAGGAGGGGAGTCTTTAGGTGCTTACCAGCAGCAGATTACTTTCACTGTGAGCAACTGTGCCCCCTGATTGGCCTATAGAGTCTCTGGACCCTTCACAACAACATTGCAGTCAAGTTGTCTCATGTATCTGTGTTGGGCACATCTATGCAGCTGCCTCAAAAGAGCCCCAGGATGAAATACAGCACAGCACCAGCTTCACAGCCTCCCGCAATGCCCCTTTCTGGAATGAAAAGCAGACTTCCAGCTCAAAACATACATCTCTATGGCATCGCATCCAGGGAGCAGCCCTCTGCTGAAATCCTGTGTCTGACGCAGCCCAGTTGAGGCCTCAGAGGTCCCCTGGTAAGAAAAACATACAGCACCTTGAGCCATACCATCAGTGCCATTTCAGATTCACTGATGTCCCCAGTCCACTTACTGCAGAATTATGTCAGATGAAGCATGAGGGCCAGGGACCAAAAGGCATATAGACCTCTTTTCCTGTGGTGCCAGGTGTGCCTCAATAATTGTGGGACTCCTCCAGGACACAATCAGCTGCACCTGTAAAATCCTAGTTCAGCAAATAACACCTTATGCACCATCGGGACTGAGCATCTGCTTGAGTTCTTCAAGGTCACCACAACATGTGTGGTGCAAATGGGGCCTCAATGTTCTATCTGTATTCAAACCAGTTTCCCACCACTGAAGGCTGCCACAAATTGTCTGGAGGTCATCCACTGCACGTCCAACTGCACAGGAACTCCTCCATCCCTCACATTACACAGGATTGTCTAGGATCTCATGGGCCATGGCCAGGACTGTTACAGTGTTACATAGAAACGTCTGCCAAGTTAGCCATTTCTCAATGCTAACTTTTAACTCACACCAATTTGCACAATGGTATTTTTAAGCTTAAACATGAAGTGTTCAAGAAAAATCTATTAGTACTAAAATACAATACTCAAAAACACATTCACAATTAGCAGCTATATGGTGGGCCACAGCTGCCACTATGTCACTTTCTCAATGTCATATGTAAAGTATCAATAGTGATGTGATTCCATTTCATATGATCTCCGTCGGCTCAAAGGGGTTGTGATATCACTTCAGCTACCTCTGTCAATTTGCTGAATTTACTTCCATGAGCCTCTAAACCTTGAAGGGCTCCCAAAGATGAGGTAATCTGAGAGGAGAGAGGCACGTTGGGTAAAGCCAAAGTAGATGAGTGGACTTCTCCAGTAACAGAGGGCATTGTGAATGTTAGGACAGAATGCTAGTACTAGCAGAAGCACCACATGACAAGTATGGATCTTTTCTAATACCCTTGGGGTTAGTAGACCTAGAGTAAAGAAAACACTGGGGCACACAATAGCTAGTGCATCTATCCCTCTGTAGAGATGGAGACAGAATACCAACATTGGAAAGCAAAGGATTCTCCTGGTTCCCAAAAGGATCTACCCAAGGACAACAGAATATCTTGACTGTCCATTAGAAAGGAACTGCACTGAGACAGAGATTTGATTTTGACTAAACCAACAATTATTTCTGCTCCAATCTTTCCAACTCAGGATGGTGTAATATTATATCCTATTTCTTCTACAATTGCTTTCATGACTTTACCTGTAAAAAAAGGCCACTCTGTGTATCTAGTGTGTCGTAACTTTCCTAGTTAGCCTATTGTTTTCTAAGGAGGACCCATTGGTGCTCCTTTTTAACAGTGAGGCCATGGAGTTCGAAGGAACTCAATTTGATGCCCAGACTTTATGATTTCCAAGTATCTGAATTTGAAGGTTTCCAGATCACAAAAAAACAACGTGAATCTCCCAGCAGTGGGACCTAGTAAGCACTGGGAAATATTCCTGTCTTTGGTGGAGGAGGTGGCCTAGATGGATGTGATAAAAGTTGCAGCTTACAGGCACCAGGATTTATCTGTGAAGGGCTCCCCAGCCTTGAGCTCTTCTGGATTCAAAATTGCGAACAGAGGGCTTGCTCTTTCCCCTCTATACAGCACTAACCCTAATTGCCCATCTGCTTTTTCAGGAATTCCTTGGAGGCTCCACTGATCTGGCTCGGGAATCACTGCCAAGAGAATACCGACGCATTCTCCACACCACACTGAAAGTCAGGAACTAGCCCATAGCCCTGCGGTGGAAAGGCACTTATATAACTGCTAACTTGGGCCAAACAAGCACTTCTCACTTTGATTGGTTACAAAGGTTGTAAGGCATCCCATTGACTTTCATTGCCACAGCCATTTTGAAGTCAGATGTAAGAGGTAAAGTGAGCACCAGTTATTTAGCATGCAACCAGTGCACTTATCTACACAGGGAATCCTCGTTCCAGCAGGACCTTTACAGACATTAACATAACATGCTTACTTGTGAGCCTTCTAGAGCAAAGTTCCCTAGGTCCTGCTCAGAATATAAATATGAAAGTGAGTAAGAATTGTTAATGCCGGTCCTATTAGTACACAATAAGAACAATAAAAGAACTACACAACTTTAAAACTGACAAAGAACTAAAACAAGCTTCCCTACGTTCCTCACAGACAAGCAAACTTCACTATTGCTTGAGATAGAACAGAAGACATTTAGTGATGTTTCTATTTCCTCCTTTTCTATGGAGGTATGAGGTGTCATAATTGGATGATCCCTTATTGGTATTAGACAGACGTTTTTGTTCGGATGGGTAAAAAATGTCTGGGGTGCGGAACAAATGCCCTTAAAACAAGGTCTGATACAAGAAACACAGATGAGGAGGTAATGTCTGGAAATGTCGTTTAGAGCCAATTACTGGTACAAAATTGGAGCAAATAGCTCTTTCTTTTCACTACTGTTTTTCGCAAGGTGTTATGTTTTGCTGGTGCTAAAAATGGATGCAAAACATATTTACGCATCATCCTCAATTTATTACACCAATCTGCAAATCTGGTGCCAAACCACATTCTACAACTGGTGCAAAATGTTGCTTGTGTTAGTGTTTTTTCACAAGCAATTCACAACAGGATCTAAATTATTAATAAGGGTTCATATTGGAATGGTGATTATAGAGGGTATGTCATGGACTAATATTTTGGAAATCTAATACGGTGATGGGCAAGATATGTCAGGCTCCAGTTTGATATGTCTAGTTCGAATTCTTTAACGGAAAGATGATGGGCCCAATTCACTCTGTTAAACTTAGACTGTTGGTCTAATTTTAGACCAAAAGTCCAAGATTATGACTTTGGGAATTCACAAAGGACGTTTACGAGTACTATCTTTACATCCGCACTCGGGACAGAGATATGCCCCAATGCGGCCAAAAAAAGATAGTACATGTAAATGTCATTTGTGAATTTCTACAGTCGTAAACATAAACTAGGTCTAGCTTTAGACCAAATGTCTAAGTTTACTTTTGTGAATCAAGCCCATAATGTCTCCTATAATACAAACTTCCCGACAAATTGAGACTATTTTCATGCAGTGCAGTACCATTAATTCAAACTGCCCCACTCCATTCTTTAGCACTGAGCCCACATCACCGCGCTGAGAGACAGACATTGGTAATATGTGAAAGTAAAAAATCGTGATTGCACAGATTAAAGGAATTGTGCTCCGCGAGTATTAAAAGCTTCTGGTTCATGATAAAAAAGAGGTATTGTACTAATGCACATTGTAAAGCAGCAGCTGAGGCGGTGGTGGAAATGACCCTTTTTGCAGGGTTATCCCCAAACATTTTGCTTCTGACTTCCTGTTTTTGGTCCTGTGCTGAATTTTGTTTTTGCTGCCTTGAGGACTCTGGGCGCTTTACCACTGCTGACCAGTGTGCAAGTGCTCTCTGTCTAAGTTGTATTGGTGATTGGTTTACCCACGATTGGCATTTTAGATTTACTAGTAAGTCCCTAGTAAAGTGCATCATGTGTGCCAAAGGCCTCTAAAGCAAAGGCTAATAGTGGGCCTGCAGTACTTTATTGTTCCACCCACATCAGTAGCCCTGCAAACATGTCACAGATCTGCCACTGCAGTGTCTGTATGGGCAGTTTCTTACTGCCGTTTCGACCTTGCAAGTGCATCCACTTGCCAGGCCCAAACCTTCCCTTTTACTACATGTCAGTCACCCCTAAGGTAGACCGAAGGCAGCCTCATGGGCAGGGTGCAGTGTATTTAAAAGGAAGGACTTGTACCGGTGTATTTTACATGTCCTAATAGTGACATACTGTTAAATTAGTTGTTCACTATTTCAAGGCCTATCTCCCCCATAGGGCAACATTAGGATTGCCTTGAAATAACTTTTAAGTGTAATTTCCAATTGGAAGCAGATAGAGACATGGGATTTGGGTGTCCCTGAAATCACAAATTAAAAACATGCCTTTTGGTGAAAATGGTTTTTAAATTGTAAGTTTGAAAATACCACTTTTAGAAAGTGGGCATTTTCTTGCTTAACCATTCTGTGCTTCTGCCTGTCTGTGGATATACTTCTGGGTCATGACGAGATTTGGGCTGTTGGTGAATTCACTCTAGACGGTCGCACAAAGGGAGTAGAGGTGTGCCCTACAAATCCTGATGGGTCTTCCTGAGCTAGAGTGGTGGGAGGAACTGACATTCGCACCTGAACAGGGCTTTGTCTGTTCTTACACAAAGCAGTCTTCAACCCCCTAGAGTGTGTCTGGGGCCAGGGCAGGAATAGCAGGGACGTGTACACTACAAAGACTTTTCATTGAAGTTTGCCTACTTCAAAGGCAGAAATAGGTATAAATACTGGACATCTGACACCACATAGTTAGAATCCTTCTGGACTGAGTACATTCGGCCGGGCGGAAGAGATGGATGCTGTAGGGGGACTGCTTGTTGCTTTGGTGTACTGGCTTGCTGCTTCCTGCTTCTGTCCTGAGATTGAAAGGACTGGACTTTGCTTTCAACATACTTCTTCCAAAGTTTCTCCAGAAGCTTGGACTGTGCTTGCATCCTGTTTGTTAAGAAGTCCAAGGGACATCAATAGCTTCATCTGTCAGCACCCAGGGTCTCTTGCTGAGAGTTCTGACTTGCCAAGTAGTGCCAAATCCAGTTCCTGTGCCCTTGGGAGTGAGTTCTGGTGTACCAAAGAAGAAACAAAGCATATTGACTCCAGGGCGACTTCGAACCGGTGCTGCTGTCTGACTCCACACTGCTGCCTGCACCGGAACCAGAACCGTGGTCCCAACTGAGTACAATGACCGTGACCGATGGTGCAGGCCTGATGCCGCTGCAGCACCTCTGAAGTCCCTCCACATCATAAGTCCAGAGCGTTGTGTTCCAACAGCCAGGATTCCTGGCTCCGACTTTGCGTAGCACCTGTGGTCCCATGGTGTGACTGTGACACTACAAAGTCAACACCTCGCCCCTTGACCTGCAGGATTCGTTGACCCTGCCTAGCAGTAAGTAACTGATGCCTCACTTCCCGGTAGCAGTAAGGAACAAACGCCACACCAGCTCCCTCAGTTCCTCACCGCCCGACTCTGTGCAATGTCTTTATTTCCTCATGGTTTTCCAAGGTACCTTACCTGGAATGCGTGCAACTCCATGGCTGGCCCGCACTCCCTTGTGAGTGGGGTTAGACTGTTGGGCACAACTCCATCAAGACATTATGATAGCCCCAGTTGGAGCTATAGTGTTTCTAAGTGCTATACTACGATTTAAACTTTATAAATTCATCCCTTTATTTGTGCATGCTGGATTTTTGTCACTTTGGTCTTGTTTTACTCAGATAAATATTGGCTATTTTTCTAAACTGGTTGGGAGTACTTTTGTGGTGTTTTCACTGTGTTATTGTTTGTGTATAAATAGTTTACGCATTGCCTCAGAGATAAGCCTGCCTGCTCCTGCCAATCTACCAAGGGGGTGAGCAGGGCTATCTTAGCTGTGTGGTTCTCTTACACTGACTAGAGTGAGGGTCCCTACTTGGACAGGGTGCAAACCACTGCCAACTAGAGACACTATTTCTAGCAGGTGGCTAGTATGAGATTACAATTTTGCGTGGCATAGATTAGGGTACTGTCAACACTTGGGCCCTCATTATAATGCATAATATATGAGGTATTTACCTTGCATGGTAAATATCATTACCATTGACCACGTGTGGTAAATACCTCCTATACCATTTTTTAAATCTTGAAATTAGGCATAACATCCAGAATCGGTATTTACCACCCCAAATTGCATGTGTTTCGCCTTTTTACAGGTCTTTTCACCAAATAAATTCCGGCAGGTTTGACATGCCGGAACTTAACACAAGAAAACTCTCAGGGTGTGATATGAGGTGTTTTTACCACAGCCATCATTACAAATCAGGAGCTAAATTCTGATTATAGTGTAAACAACAGAAATCAAAATTATGAGGTGTGAGATAATTATCACACCCTCAGTGTTTTCTACTATGTGATTCAGGCAGGTCAAATCTGGTGAAGTTAATCAGGAAAAATGCCCCAAACAAACTCAAAACATGCTGAATTAGCTATGTCAAAAACTGATTCCACATGTTATGGCTCATGTTGATGTTGAAAACTTAGACTATGAGCAGGGTCTGATGGTAATAGATAATAGACATTGTCACCAAAATGAAAGTAGCCCAATTAGTGAATTCAATAGGGTAAAAAAAATGTCCTGTGTTTGTAAATTGGGGCAGGTTCAACTTGTAAAGGCACACTGTATATGTGTTTTGCAAGATACAAAGACAGCATGGATTTGAGATTGCTTCAGGCAACGTTTGTGGTAATATCAGGGAACTCAACAGAAAGAAAATGGTCCAGCAGACCATAAAACAGGCCAACAAACAGCCAAGAAAGCATCCCACACATTTACCTGTCAGACACACCCTCCAGGCACTGCCTGATTGCCCTATAGGCCAGACCAACCCTGACTATGAAGTATGTGTGGTGTATGGTAAATACCTCAGCCTGGGATAGTGGTATTCATCACTATTGGTAATGTCCCCACCCTATTCTGCCTAATTTGTAATGATGGTAATAGTGTGGTAAATACCTCAACTTATTCAGGCTAATTTGAAATAATTGTAATTGCACTTATATAAATCTTACTACCCCTAACTAGGTGTCACAGTGGTTTTGAGCAAGTACCAGGCTACTTTGGAGCCCAAAAGGATTGGTGGTGAATTAGTATAGGGGAATATGAGTACAGTATTAGTATTAGTATATGGGGTATGATTTAATTTGAGCGGAGGACATGAGTCTGTTAGTTGAATTGAAAAGAATAATGGAGGCATAGACCAGGCAAGAATCCAGAAGTGTTAATTGGGAGATCATAGAAGCAAGATGAGGTTTGGATTGAGTATAGGAGAAATGGAGGAGGGGAGAGTCTGCAGAAAGGGATTGGGGAGATCATACTAGTAAAATGGGGTTTGGGATGAGTTAAAGGAGAGATAAATGAGGGAGAATTTAGTAGGATTTTTTGGGAGATCATAGTAGTAAACTGAGGTTTGTGGTGAGCCAGGGCAGGTAGAGGAGAGAAGAGTATAGGAAGGGTTATTTTGCAGATCATAGTAGTCAAATTGATTTGGGATGAGTCAGAGATTGGAGAACGAGGATAGATTGATAAAGGTATAGGGTGATTGTGAGACAAAGTAAAGCTTTTGAGAGAGTATATTTTTTCCTATTCTACAGTAGGATTAAAGTAATAATTAGTTACATACATGATTGCATTGTAAGGGAATATATGTGTAAGGAATAAAATATATTAAGATTTAAGTCATATTGTATAAACACAGTTCATTTATTTGTGTGCTTTTATAACATTAGTTTATGTTTCCTCAAAATTTCAATAGTGTAATGCTTGTAGATAAATAGTTAAGATAAAATGTACCTATTGCGATGGATCAAATAAAAACAGAGACTCTTAAGCAACTTATCAAACAACTTATATAGAAACTATGCAATGGCATGAACATGTTAAGCATAGAATAAAATACACATTTATATATAAGTTCATCCACACGTACACATACATACATATATACATTCAACCATACATAAAATATATATTTTTTAAAACAAGCATAAGGAGTATGTATATATTTTAAGATAAAATACTTACTACACTTAATTGTACAAAGAAATACACATACCTTGATATATACATATAACGACATTTTGAATGTTTACATGTACAAGGATATGCAGTCCATTGCTGTTTGAGTATGGTAGTTATGTAGGAAAAAGCTAACTCTTGATTAGTCTTCTCAGATAAGATAATTATCCGTGGATCTTATATTTGGGGTTAATGAATTTCATAGTTTGGCCACTTGAACAGAGAAAGATGCACCACCTATTGTCTTTTTCATGTATGGTGGTGTTTTGAGGCGGGGGGCCAATGTTGAGCGGAGGATTTTATAAATGTATTTTGTCATTTTGTTCCTGATGAAAAGCAGTCCTGCTCCATGCTTTGTAGGTGATACACAGCATCTCAAAGGTGGATCTTCTGGCAACCTGCAAACAATGTAAGGCCCTCAAGGCAGGGAAGATGTGGGATTGTGACTTTAAGTGTAGGAGTAGTCTGACAGCTCAGTTCTGAATGTGTTGTAGTATTTCATAGTAAATAGAAATGATCCATGATAGAGGCCATTGGCATAATCTAGCTTAGGTAGTACAAGAGACATAGTAGCCTGTATCTTGTGTGGAAATCTGAGGTGGGGAAGATGTGTCACAGAGTTTTCATGGTGATGAAGCTTGATCTTGCTAATTTGTCCAATTGAGCATTCATTGTTACTTTGGAGGGATTTCATGGTAATTCCAATGTTTCTAACTTTCTTAGATACTTTAGGAAGCGGTTCCAGATTGTCAGGCCAGGAGTAGAGTGGGTCATAATTTTTCCAATTGCCACATGTGAGTATTTCTATTTTGGAAGCACTCAGTTTGAGATGGCTCCATATCATCCACTGATCAACAGCTCTGAGGCAATTGAAGATTTGTGAGTTTTTTTGGCTTTTCGGTTTAAGGAGTATTTTTGTGTCATCTGCCTGGTTGTAGCATGTGAGTTGAAATACATTGATCATTGCTGGTAATAACATCATGTAGATGTTGAAAAGCATGGGTGAGATGATTGACCCTTGAGGGACCCCTGATTTTTTGCAGTAGGGGTTGAATGGGAAAGGGGGAGTACGGATGACATTTGTTCTGTTTTGAAGGTAGGATGTGATCAAGTTGAGAGCAGTCCCCTCTATGTTGGCTTTGTAGAGTCTTTGTAGTAGGGTGTCATTATCAACTGTATCACAAGCAGCTAATAGGTCCAGGAGAGGTAGTGTAACAACTCCATTGTGGTCTATTGCGTTTTTAAGCAAAATACAAACGCTGTGGGATAGCGTGCTTCCCATGCCACTGGATTCAAGCTAGCCTGGCTGATGAGGGGTGAAACCCCGAAACCGGTCCCAGGATGCTTGTTTCCAGTCCAGGGAAGACCTGGCCTAGCAGTTCGGGCTGGACTGTTCCTATGGGGAATAGGGTCAAGACTGATTTGCATATGGCTGGGTCCAAACTGGAATGGCATGGGCAGCAAAAAAACGATGGATTTAGGCCCAGATCACTGTACTGGGGGTGAATGTTTGACAATGTTCAGCATTCCGTCCATCACTTGTTGTTTTTGCTTTGTCGCCCTAAGTGGGAAGGGAATGCCCAGACGTGGGTCCCGTGCTTCCCATGCCACTGGATTCAAGCTAGCCTGGCTGATGAGGGGTGAAACCCCGAAACCGGTCCCAGGATGCTTGTTTGCAGTCCAGGGAAGACCTGGCCTAGCAGTTCGGGCTGGACTGTTCCCATGGGGAATAGGGTCAAGACTGATTTGCATATGGCTGGGTCCAAACTGGAATGGCATGGGCAGCAAAAAAGCGATGGATTTAGGCCCAGATCACTGTACTGGGGGTGAATGTTTGACAATGTTCAGCATTCCGTCCATCACTTGTTGTTTTTGCTTTGTCGCCCTAAGTGGGAAGGGTATGCCCAGACGTGGGTCCCGTGCTTCCCATGCCACTGGATTCAAGCTAGCCTGGCTGATGAGGGGTGAAACCCCGAAACCGGTCCCAGGATGCTTGTTTCCAGTCCAGGGAAGACCTGGCCTAGCAGTTCGGGCTGGACTGTTCCCATGGGGAATAGGGTTAAGACTGATTTGCATATGGCTGGGTCCATACTGGAATGGCATGGGCAGCAAAAAAACGATGGATTTAGGCCCAGATCACTGTACTGGGGGTGAATGTTTGACAATATTCAGCATTCCGTCCATCACTTGTTCTTTTTGCTATTGCGTTTTTAAGATCATCCCAGGTGACGATGAGGGCCCATTCAGTGTCTCTTCCTGGTCCAAATCATTTTGGTAGTCTGAAGGTATGGAGTTATCTTCAGTGAATTGTAACATCTGGGCAAAATCTGCTCTTTCTATCAGTTTACAGAGGAAAGGTCCATTTGTAGTCGGTCTGTAGTGGGTCACGTGGGTCCAAGTTTGTTTTCTTTAATAATGGGCATATCTATGCATTTTTAAGGTCTTCAGGAAAGATTACTGCAGTTAAAGCATTATTGATGATTCTTCTGACTGGTGTAGCATCAGAGGTAGATAAAAGAATGTTCTTGAAGATGTGTGGTAGACAAAGATCAGAAGGGCAGCTGGAAGGCCTGCTTGCTTTGACCAGATACATAAATTCACTTTGTGATATTTGTTTGTAAGAGTGCAGAGGCTGGGCTTACTCTTGGAGGGGATGTTTGGAAACAGGTTGGTGCTGGTGGGTTTCCTTTGTTTTCCATAAGACTCCAATGTATCTGCCTTGGCTGTGTAATGATTTGAACATTTGTCTGTGAATTCCTGAGCAATGGGATGAGTTCCTTCCCTATATTTAGGGAAAAACAATTGCAATTTTATAAAATTCTTTATGTGCAGATATAGCATTTTGAATTCTGTCTCAGTAGTACCTGCTTTTAGCTATTTTGATTGAAGATTTGTATATTTTGTTAAGTTGGCGTAGGTGAAGTTTGTCTTGAATGTTGTTAGTTTTGAGCCAAGTTCTTTGCAGTCTCCTGATTTGTTGTTTTATCTTTTGTAATTCTGTGTGTCTCCAAGGTTTTTGTTTTCTTTTGTCTTTTTTTGTTTTTCTGAGTGAAATTAGGATATTGAAAGCTTCCTGCAGCCACTTCTAAAGTTTTTTTCAATAGAATTTAATGTATCTAGATCTATGTTGGCTGTTAGTTGTGTTTCTAAGTAATCAAAATTGAGTTTGTTTCATGGTTGATAGGTGGATGTATGTAAGGTGGTCTTTGGTGTGTTGATTTGTTGTGTTTTATGTTGGAAAGTTACAAGTGGTGGTATGACCATGTGACTGGCATGATGCTTTGAACAGTAACAAGTTCTGGGTTTGCAAAAATGACATCTAGGTTGTGCCCAGCGATGTTTGTGGGATTGTGTGCAATTGATGTAGGTTCAGTGTGACTAGGCCAATTGATTATAGCTTTTGGATGGGACATATTGGTTTTCTCAAGCCAATTGTTTAGGTCCCCAGAATACATAGTTTGGAGTATAGTGCTATAAGGTTTGAAACTGTCTCTGGAAATGTGTCTGGGAATGTTGAATTGCTAGGTGGTGGTCTGTAAAGGTGGTGGAAAATGCAGCAGGAAGTTGGTTTAGGGTTGCATCTGGTGATCAGGGCCTCACAAACTTGTATTGCAATGTTGTCTGTATTGCTGAGCTGTATTGCTTGTTTGAATATAACAGCTAGTCCACCTCTTTTTTTGCCTATACTGTTTTGTGTGATGGCTTGACAGCCTGGATGAATGGCTTCATGCAACAATGTGCCCATGTCATCTCCCAATCATAATTCAGTTATAAAGAGTAAATCAGGATGTGTGCCAGTGAGTAGGTCATAGGTGTGGTGCTTCTTTTTATGGAGTAAGAGCATTTATGACTAGGCAGTTCAGAGATTGTGTTTATGTGGTGGTATCATTTTGTTTTGTAGAAGAGTGATCAGTATATTTCGAACTTGTAGCAGGTGTGTCATTAGTGCTAATATTAACTGTATGAATGTCATAATAGTGTTTTGTTATACTGTGTTCCTCATCCAGCAGGCTTAAAAGGCATTTTGTTGGGTCTGTGTGTGTCTGTGATGGAGATGGTGGTTGTGAGTGACATGGTGAGCAGCCTAGTTGAGTAATAGACATGGGAATGAGAAATTGTGAAGAGTAGCATTTTCTTTATTTGCTTGCATCTGTTTAGGGTGGAAGAAGTATGGGTTAGAGATAGTGGTGGAGCATGTGGATCATATTCTAATGCTCTAAATTGTGCAATGGGTGATGAACAAATGTTGCTGCGTTGGGGTGTTTGTGGAGGATGTTGGTGAAGACTGAGAATTTAAGAGGGAAGCAGGTTCAGGATTTGTATTATTTGTGTAGTCATTAGGGTGGGAGTGGGTGTGACTGGAAGTATTATAATAGTGTGTGTTATTTTTATGTGCTGTGTGTGGTGTTTTGTTTTGGTTTTGTTGAGTAGAGAGAGGACATATTAATGTAGTGTTTTTCTGTGAAGGATTTGTATGTGACTCACTGCTAGTGAGAAGTATTTGAATACAACAGGGAATGGTGATGTTTTTTGGAGAAGAGTGTATGTGGTGTGTAAAAGGGGATGGACAAGAGTTATGAGTGTTTGTGATTTGGTCACTGGAAGAAGTAATATGTATGGTGGAGCGGAGTGTAAGCATTGGATTGTTGTGTGTAATTGATAAAAAGGGGAGGAGGGTGTTGGGGTGGTGTGATGGAAGTCATAGCATAGGTTTTGTCATTATAAGAAGCACCTGTTGAGAGGAAGTAGAGGATGGAGCTGCTGTTTAGCATGAATAGGGCATGTGTGCCTTGATGCATTAAAGTTATTTATAGTGTGTTTTTGTTGGTGAGGTTGTTTAGTAATTAGTAGTATAGAATAGAGTGGTATTTTACGTGTGAAACAAAGGTGCTAAAGTGTTGTTGTTGGGGTGGAATTGTGCATAGATGTGGTTTTTAGGGTTTTGTAGTGGTTGTTTAAACATTGAAATCTGTATGAGGTTTTTTGTTGTACATGGGTAGAATGCCTTTGCTGTTATTGTGCTTGGATGTTTTTTTACATGGAGGGCTTAAGATGGTAGCTGGTGAGGGTAAAATTGGGCAGCATGTCTGGCTCTGGGGCCGACCAGTCTTGAACAGAAAAAAAACAAGCAGCTGCCCTTGTCATCTTTCTTGTCATCTCTACCCTTAGGCTCTCCGCCTGGACCATAGGCTTAAATAACCCTAATGGGGAATGGAACCCTAGCCCTAACCCTTACCAGTCAGCATCCTAAACTATAGAACCAAGGGGAGACCAGGCCCTATTAACCTATTACAGCCCTAGCCCTAACAGCCAATCAAAACCAAAGTCCTAAGCCCTAAGTCCAATCGGAACCCAAGCACTACTAACCAATCAGAACACTAGCCCTGATAGCCAATCAGAACTGTAACCCTAAACCATTAGTCCAGTGGAAATCCTAGCCCTAGTAGCCAATCAGAACCCTAGCACATACAGCCAATCAGAGCTGTAACCCTAAACCCTTAATCCAGTGTAAACCCTAGCCCTTGTAAGGAATTCTAGCCCTAAGGGCCATTCAGAACTGTATCTCTAAACCCCTAGTCCAATAGAAATACTAGCCCTAGCAACCTATCACAGCAACAGATGCAACAACCAATAGAAACTTAAACAAGGGATAAGTGACCTTAAACTCAGGTTGCTGGGACAGTGGCAGGAAGGTGCTCCTCTATTAAGAATCTCCTTGGGTACAGACAGGCACAGTCCACAATTTCCAGTTTTCAGATTCTGCTTTTCAGGTAAGGGACAAATTTGAATCCACTGAAATACTGCTTTTCACGCACTTAAACTAATCACTTTTTCAAGACAAAAACAAGTGTTGCACACAATTCCCAAACACAGTTTAAACCATAGAGCAGATTAAGCAGTCTCCCAAACACACACTGTTTAGCCACTGAAATGTATTTAGCCTTTGTAAAAACATTGTAGGGAGGCGGTGGTTGCAAGGCTTAATGCAGTATTTATGAAAAAACTAGGAGGGAAATTCATACATTCACAGGTAGCACAAAAACAGCATTTTAATGGTACCAAGTTTGCATAAGTGGTGTCAATGTGCTTTCTTATGAACATTCAATCGCTAAGATGAACAAACACTCACTTTGTTATGTCAACATAAGTTACAGCGAAGGCATCTTTACAAATTTTAACTACAAATTTTGTTTCAAATAATAAAAATATAACGTTATGAGGCACACAGTAGCCATTTAGTTTAACAGCCACTGACATCGTTGGTGTTATATATGGGTGGAGTACTGTGAAAAGCTCGGAAGTCATCTTACACCTTAATATGAAGGCAGACAACAATGCTATTGTCTTAAAATTAACCACAAGTTATGATCACAGCTATTATCAAGTGTACAGTTTATCGTGTAGGTCTACAAGTAGTGCTACGTGAAAGCATAAAGTGGGCGTTCCGTCAGATACATTTTCATTAGTAAAAGATGAAAGAAATTGTGTCTTCATTTTTAATTTCAGCCAGTGTAAGTGATGACATATTTTCACGGAAAAACAGAAATCCTTGTATTTTGTGAAAGGTGAGATTCTCGTAGAAGACTTCTCTGTGACACGAGCTGTTGAAATAACACTACATTTTCCTATAAATTGAAGCATGTGTATGTAATTGAAAAACAAATTAATGAGGGAATGTGAAGCATGTTTTCTCCAATTCAAGAGAATGTTCTCTATTGCGCAACCCGTTTACTAATTATGTTGTACATCTATGTTAATTCCTAAAGTTATTTTCCTGTAAGGCTGTGTTTTAGATGTCTCTGTGATTGTAAAACATTAGCTAATGTTCACGACAACTCAGTTGTACGTCCTCATTTAAGGTTTACTTCTGTAAGTCTCATGTGGTGAAGGAAGATTATGAAGAAGGGTGCCCTGATGGTGGATAAGGGCGTTATTCCCTTACAGGGTACTTGTTCATGTGTTCGTTTACTTGTATACTTCAATGTTGCAGTACAGTTAGCGCTTTAAAAGAATGGAAACTGGCATGCAATTATACCTCCTACAAAGAGACTGATTAAGAATTGACCAAATTTAGGTGCGAAGATATAGGCTGACCTGGATTCACTGATAGACTAGCATGTCAGACAGTCTGGTGCTCAGAGGCCAGAAGAAAGAGCCAGCATTAAATGACAAATGTGTGGTCTGTATTTTTTGGTCTCATCGCAGCCAGTGGGACAAAAAACAAAACCGCCCAGGCAGTGTTCTTTTAATGATGGACCTCTGGCATTGCCAGCTTGCCTGACTTGTCAGTTCAACACTGCCTAGATTTCTATTTCCGGCTGCTATCGTCGCCCGTGATATCTGGTAATTTCAAGCTATTTGGCCCAAACCTGGAAAAATCCACATGTGGATCCCAGTTCTGAGCGGATTAACTGGTCTTTTATAATACCTTTTACCTTGAGCAGGTGGTAAATGGGGGGTGGATAATGCTGCAGGCAATGGCGAGAGGTCAGGATTATATCTGTAGGAATGGTAAGGTCTGCCTATGGTGTTGGCGGGTGTCACTTGGGGGTTTAGCTGTCCCTCCGTTCACAGACCAGGACCCACTTGCAATTTTACTAGGTGCCTTTCTACCCAGAAAAATCGCTTTGGTGTCTCCCCAGCTGGTACTCCCAATGAAATAACCACAAATTCCGTTTATCCAGTTTTTTTTTTTAAATGAAAAATAATTAAACAAAAAGGTTTTGAAAAAAGAACAATGTTTCCATAACTTCTTATTCCATAGTTTCAAATTGTCTTTTTGATTAACATTTCCACCAAAATACGTTTTAGGTGATACAATTCGATGTCCCCTACAATTACGCATTGTTTTATTTTCAAGGACCTTGACCTTAAGGATGCAGTAAGCCTTTTTGTTTTACCAAAGCACACATGTTATCCTAAGTTTTAGCCCTGTAACTTTAGCTGTCATATTATTTTGCTGCACGTGTGACGTCTCTGATTCATATGGTGTGTCTGCGACGTCACACAATCATGAATGATGGTTCATCAAATAAGAATCTTGGTGCACATTCGATTTCCAGTCTTAGGTTTCCTTTCGGCAGATAAGGTAATAACATATTGCATACTTGATGTGTCTGTAAAGGGACACATGCAAAATCTATAGGGTTTTAAATTCTACCTGTTTTACCGTTAGGATCCAGTGGACTGACAACTAAGGTCTGTTTTCTGTAGGCCAAGATTGAAGCAATTGTGTGACTTTGGAATCTTTGGAGCTTGAATATCATCTCGGTAAGTAATCCTAGAAAAATCTAGTGACAAACTTGTCTTTTATCAAAACCATGGGCTTTAACCACCTTAGCTAACAAAAAGTAGAGTAGAACCAAATTAGCCAAAAGTGGAGGTATTTAATCAAAAAGTTCCTTCTTCTCTGGACCTGAAGTCTGCATAATAAAATAACATAATCTGAGAACAATGAATGTCCTATTTTGGTACTTGTGAGAACATTCTTTGATGAGACCCAAAATCTGGAGCATCAGTATATTGATTCATTGCAAGTACCCATGACTAGCCAGTGAACTTTAGGTTAACTAGATCTCCTAATGGAGAATATATGCAAATTCAGGGAGGGGGAATCTTCCAAAATAATGGATTAGAAGAATTATGGAGGAATTTCAAAGGTGTGAGTCCCCACAAGAGAAGTTTGTACGGTTGAGAGGAAGAAGGACAGTTTTATCTGGTGAGACCTCCTGTGACGATAAGTGGCAAGCAATGGAAAAGAAGTTCTTCCGAAACCAGGGATTGTTGAGCAATAGTGAATGTTTATTTTGTTGTTAATTGAGTTGAACATCATTGGCCTAGTAAACGTTTAAGAAAAAATTAGGAGCTTTTGCTGTCATTTGATAAACAGAAAACAACAGGTTGTTTTATCTTTGTTAAAAATTGCCTAATGTGTAATGGCTTGGTCCTTTTAATAATAGAGCTTTAACATGTCAGTCAAAAATATGTCCTTCTCTTTGTAGGATTGAAATATGTGAATAATTGAGCCAAATTAGTGGAGTAATTTAGGGGTTCGAATCTTTTAAAATATGGGAAGTTTTTCAAAATGAGGGCCTGCTAAGCACCAGGGTATCGGTGTTGTTTGGCAGCCATACACTTCAACTCAGTTTGGGGCACTAGACATGTCAATCAGCTCACACACACATATAATTTCCCAGTCAGTACCCCTGCACTGCCAAAGTGATTACTACCTTGGCCAATGCAGTGCAATTTTTATCTCTAGTGTGACCTGCCTCTATTCTATTCTGTGTAAATTCTATTCTATTCTATTCACCATACTTGGATACCCGGGACCGGGCCTCCCACCGCTCGATGAAAAAAAGTGAGGGAAGAAAACAGAACAAATTATGGGAAGAGATAGGTTTTTAACAGCTTTCTAAGGTTCAAGAAATACTTTTCACTTCTCAGGTTAAGAGCCAAAGAGTTGCAGAGCATAGAGGGCCAGAGCTTGCTGGTCTATTCTTGCTGGTCAATCCCATGACCTGCACTATCCAGGCTGCTAGGGGTGGTGTAGCTTTCTAAACTTTATGACATTCACTCTGTATTGTGGAAAAAAAAGAACTTCCACCACAGTTTCCGAATTTAGTTAAATGCAGAAGGCAGGATGGCCTGCCCTTGCACTACGACCTTAGAATGGGCTAGCTATTAAAATATTTTCATTCCCCAGTCTCAGTCTAACGTGGTAACAGGAAACCAACTCAGGGCCAGATATATTAATGTTTTGCATCGCCCTTACACCATGCAAGAGGGTGCAAGGATGGATGATACAAAACTTAAGAAAGATTTATCAAGCAACAGAAGACCACCTTGTGTGTCCCTGCATGGCTTGATAAATCTGGAATAACATGACACAGTGCTAATCACTGCCCTGCATTACTCTACCCTGGGAGGCATTTCATGGGTAGAGCATGGGTGTTCCAATGCATTGACCCACAAATTTTGGCGAATTTCCAGATTTACCATTAGTGGTAAAGCTGGAAATACATCAAAATCCTATACCTCCCCATGGGAGGCGTAACGAGGAGTAATGTGTTATTTTCTCCTCATCATTTCCTCTTTCTACGTGTGCAGCATTCTTCAGCACACACAGACAGAGGAAAATTCCTCTGAGGATTGTTTTTGTGTCGGAAGATGTCCCTTACTGCATAACCACAGTCCTGCTTACAACACAGGTACCTTTGAACCATGGTGCAAAAAAATTAAAAATGACATCTGGCAGGATTAACGTGCAGAGGAGGAGAGTTATACATTCACAAGAAACAATTGAAATGTTCATTGTGAAGAAACTTTTTGGGGTTTCATCAAAGCATGTTCTCACAAGTACTAAAATACGTCATTGATTGTTCTCAGATTATGTTCTTTAAATATGCGAATTTCAGGTCTACAGAAGAAGGAACATCATGATTAAATACATCCACTTTGCCTGATTTAGTTCTACTCTCTTTGTTATTAGATAAGGTGGTTGAAGACCACGGTTTTGACAAAAGAGCAACTTGTCACGGGTTAGTGTGGGATTCTGCGAAAGACTCAGGGCCTGATTTAGAGTTTTGTGGAAGGTATACTCCATTACAAACATGACAGTTATCCTGTTTGCTGAATTACAAACACATTGTGGGCATCTCAGGGTGCCCTGTTGTGTGCAAAAATAATACATGATGAATGTGAGACATGCTGCACAGGTTGAAGCATCCACTGTC
This sequence comes from Pleurodeles waltl, assembly GCF_031143425.1. Taxonomy (NCBI): domain Eukaryota; kingdom Metazoa; phylum Chordata; class Amphibia; order Caudata; family Salamandridae; genus Pleurodeles; species Pleurodeles waltl. The sequence goes on from NC_090440.1 coordinate 1,516,935,847, forward strand.
TAGGCATAAAAATACTTAGGCCCTCATTACAACCCTGGTGGTCGGTGGTAAAGCGGCAGTAATACTGCCAACAGGCCGGCGGTGAAAAAAATGGGACCACGACCATGGTGGAAACTGCCTACATAGACAGCCACTTTAACACACTGACCGCCAGGGTGGTAGCAACAAACACGACGGCGGTCACTGCCAACAGACAGACGGAAGACAATGTACCACCCACCGTATTACAAAGCACCAATCCGCCAGCTTTTCTGGGTCGGTACCAATGACATCAAAAGCATGGCAGAAACAGTACACAGAAGGGGAACCACTCACCTTTCGATATTCAATGAAGAACCAGGACGCCATGGAGCCTGAACTGCAGGTCCTCCCCATGCTGGTGTATCTGCTAATACACCAGGAATTTCAAAGAAGCTGGTGGCGACGACCACGGTGAGTACTGCACCTAGCACACAGGGGTGGGGGGGAGGAAAAAGAGAGTGGCACACACATGCAACACCCCCAACCTCACCCACAACACCATATACACAAACACATGCAGCAACATTACAGTTACACCCTGTAACCCCCTGGAAGAACACCATGACAAAAGGAATTGAGTCAAATCTGTGATGTTTAGAAAATGTTTATACAAATATTTACAATATGTACAGAGGGCTGTACACTGTCCATTGCAAATGTCCGTGGACCAGTGGCCCAAAAAATCATGGGCGAAGCCCACACTTGACTCCTGCCTCAAAACAGAGAGAACATTGCAGGGATATCAGGTCGAAAAAACACAGGCACCTAAGGGGGAACGGGAGGGGGGGAACCTCAGCCAGAAGATGGTACTACGCTACTGCTCCTGGAGGGAGCAACATGCCCACTAAGATGTCCTGGGGAGTGCAAAGCCACAGTCTCTCAAGTCTCTCCAGTGGGTGGTTTGTCCAGTGCTTGGTCCTGGGGAGTGCAAAACCACAGTCTCTCAAGTACGTGGTTGGCCCATTGCTTGCTCCTGGAGAGTGCAAAGCCACAGTCTTTCAAGTCTCTCAAGTGGGTGGTTTGCCCACTGCTTGCTCCTGGGGAGTGCAAAGCCACAGTCTCTCAAATGGGTGGTTTGCCCACTGCTTGCTCCTGGGGAGTGTGAAGCCACAGTCTCTCAAATCTCTCAAGTGGGTGACATGTTCCACTGGTTCTGGAGGGGGCTTTGTGCCCAGTTTGCTTCATCCTGCCGAGGATAGGGGGAGTGGATGCATCTCCACACTGGTTCTGGAGGGGACTTTGTGCCCAGTCTGCTTCATTCTGCCAAGAATAGGGGGAGTGGATACATCTCTCCACTGGTTCTAGAGGGGGCTTGTGCCCAGTGAAGCTGCACCTGGGGTGTAGCAGTTACCATTCCCTCATCTGGGTGTCTGAGGCATGAGATGAGCAGGGAACAAGTAGCATGCTACTCCATGAAGGCAGAGCCAGACTCCATCTGCTGGTAGTGCCACTGCTGGTGGTGGTGATTCAAGTGGTTGGTGCAGGGTCCAGGCCGTCTCCTGCAGCCTCGGACGGGTGTCCACTGGGGATGCTGCTGATGTCCGATGTAGTGGCACCGGCAGGGCATGTGGAGGTGCATATGGCGGTGCCTGCAGCGGAGTCTGCGGTGGTGTCTGCGGCGGAAATGCTGCCGGTGCTGCCTGTGGTGCAGGTGCTGGTAGTAGTGGAGGGAGACAACAGGCCGTCTCCAGCAGCCTCGGACGGCTGCCCACTGGGGATGATGCTGCTGACTGTCGCATTGGCAGCGGCGGTGCAGGGGTCGGTGCAGATGGCGGTGCAGGTGGCGGTGCAAGTGGCGGCACTTGCAGCGGTGCTTACCACAGTACAGGTTGCTGGCCTGTCAGGACTAATGGTGGTCACCAGTCCCTCACCTGGAGGCTCCAAGCCCTGAAGTGCCTTGCCTTTGCTTTTTTTCCCTTCCCCACCTTGGTAGACGCTGCTGGGACCTTGGCACTGTCCTCTTGTTTTTTGGATGAGGCCTTGCTGGGTGGGTCGTGCATCTTGTCCGTGCTGCATGCTGGCCCCTTCTTAACCTTGGTAGGTGGTGTAATCGGCTGGTCTTTTGCATTGGTAGGTGGCACACTGCCAGCCCTGACCGTTGCCCCTTTCGATCCCCTCGGACTTGCAGGAACCACAGCGGATGCCGACTTGGTGGCTGAGGTGCTGGCCTGGGATCTTGACAGACGGGGGGAGGCATAGGGAAGAGATCAACGTTAGCCAGGAAAAGTTTTTTAGACCCACTGGGATGGGAAGATGAAGGGGGTGTGGGAGTGGAGGAAGAGGTAGTGGTTGTAGGAGGTGTATGTCTTCTGAGTTTGGGAGGAGGTGCATGGGCTGGAGGCTGTTGTGAGGTGGATGGCTGTTAAGTGGGTGTGTGCCTGCATTTGTGTACTTTGGGAGGAGGGCTCACAGACACACTGGGAGAGGACACAGGACGTGTGCATGGTTGTGGGGCTGGTGATTGCTCGTGAGGGGTGTGTTGTGATGGGCGTGCTGGTGATGGAGGTAGTGGGTGAAGATGTAGTGCATGCAGGTCTGAGTGGAGATGCTACTGGGAGGGAGGTGAACGAAGAGGAGGAGAGGGACACAGTGGGGAAGTGGATGTTGGTATGTTTGCATGGGTATGGTGCTTGTGTGAGTGCCTGAGTGATGATGTGTGGTGCTTATGTTTTCCCGAGCCACTTTCGTGTGTTGATGTGTGTGCATGCTGGTCTGATGGTGTGCTTGGGATAGGCTGAGGTACAGGGGATTGGGTCTGGGTAGTGGATGTTGGAGGGGGAGGCTGGACACAGGGACAATGGCTGTCATCAGTGCTGAGGCCAGAGCCTGAAATGCTCTCTGTTGGGCCGCCACACCAGAATGAATGCCCTCCAGGTGCGCATTTGTTTGTTGCAAATGCCTCTCGACACCCTGGATGGCATTCAGAATGGTTGACTGCCCAACAGTGAGGGATATCAGGAGGTCAATAGCCTCCTCACTGAGGGCAGCATGGCTGACTGGGGCAGGGCCTGAGGTGCCTGGGGCGAAGGAGATGCCCTCCCTCCTGGGTGAGCGGGCACGGGAAACATGCTGAGGGGCTGCTGGGAGGGCGGTGCTGGTGGGGGGGTGATGGCTGTAACTGTTGTTGTGGTGAGCACAGAGGTGTCCGCCACCGCCAGGGAGCTTCCATCGGAGGAGGAATCTCTGTCACTGGTATCCCCTCCTTTCTCTGTCATGGAGCTCCCTTCGCCCTCGGTCCCACTCGTGCCTTCACCGTCAATGACTTCGCCCTCATGGGCCATGTGGGATGCAGCTCCCTCCGTCGCCGGTGCCTCTGCTCCTCCGCCAGATGATGCTATTGCACACAAGGACAGGGTGACAAAACAAAAAAGGGGGGGAGACAGAGGATACACTTGGTCAATGCCAGCAACATCACTACCGTTGGCGTACACAACACACAGTGAGCTGCCCTATGCACTAGACCATGCCCAACCAGTCACTAAGGTAGTCACCAGCCCATGGTGTACAATACCTAAAGCCAGCAGCTGCACACCTGACACCCACAGGACCCTGTCCAGTACTAGTTGGCCACTTGTACCATTGGGTTAGGAGTGCTTCAGAGCCTGCACACAAGGGACCTACCCTGCCATCATCGCCCTGGCCTAGGGGAACCCACATCCCCCACCCAGCTAGCTCCTAAAGCACGCAAAGTCATCTTTCAGAAATTGTACTCACCCCATTGAGGCTGCTGCGATGCCCTCAAGCGCTGATCCAAGTCCGGATCAGCCACCGCCAGGATGCGGAACATCAGGGGGTTCATGGTGCGACGGGCACCCCTTCCAGGTTGAGAGGCCAGTCCCAGCTAGGCCTCCTCCGTCTTCTTGGTCCAGCTGCGCAGGTCCTCCCATCTTTTGCGGCAGTGGGTGCTCTGCCTGTGATAGACCCCCAGGGTCCGCACCTCCCTGACGATGGGACGCTAAATACCCTTTTTCTGGTGGGCGCTGACCTAGAGGGAAAAGACAGGGGGAAATGTAATTACTCACCAGTCCAGAGCGGCATACTTATTGCCCACCAGTTCCCACCCATGCCCTGACGCACATACACTGACCACCTCTCATGCAGTACTCAGGCCAGGACGCTTCAGCACCCCCCAACATGTGGCTTACATACACACCACTCAAAACATGCATTGCCCACACATCATGCTGTCAGTGAACTCACCTGTTTGTCTGGAGGACCGCAGAGTAACGTGTACTGAAGTAGGACACCATCCACCAGTTTCTCCAACTCCTCCGCAGTGAAGGCAGGGGCCCTCTCCCCAGACACTTGATCCATTGTCGCTTCCAGACTAAGGTCACAGCAGCACTTGCAGTGTAGGTCCTCTCCTGTTGAAGGTCAGATAGCAAGTGAGTGAATAGCTAGAAAATGGCAGTGACGTCCGCGACGATGCGTACCGTCACCGCCGGCGTACATCGCCATTGGCTCCTGGGACCCATAGGGCCCAATGATAACCAATGCAAAGTTGTGCGCCAGATATTGTCCGCCTACCGTGATGAGGCAGAACACCAGTGCACTTACCTCATTTACCCTTGTCCCTCCTCACAGGTGAGGTAGCCACCATTTCAGGGGGGCACATGGCATGGCACCTAGCAGTGTCACAGCTCATATTGGCACATGTACTGACTCTTGACTTCACCCACTGCCTCTGTGACATACTTTGAAAATTAGTTGTGCCATCTATGTGGAAATATGACCTGCTGCTCACCGTTCTCTTCCATAGGCTACAGCCGCTGAGGCAGATGATGAGATGGTGGCATCCTCCAGTGTACAGACCCCTGGTGGACCTGGCGAAAATGGAGGACAGGCACATTATCATCACATACAGACTTGACCGTGCCACAATCCAAGAACTGTGTGCCCAGACCTGATGTTAGCTATCCGTCAACCCACATGAATCACCCTCTAGTGCAGGTCATGTCAGTGCTCCATTTCCTGGCAAGTGGTTCCTTTCAAACAACAGTGGCCATGGCATCAGGGATGTCTCAGCCAATGTTCTCCAATGTGTTGACCAGAGTGTTGTTTGCCCAGCTGAAACACATGCGCAGCTACATCGTATTCCCCCAGGTGGAGGATTTGGTCACAGTGAAAGCGGAAAGCTGACTTGTATGCCCTGGGACATATCCCCAACATCATTGGTGCCATTGATGGTACATATGTGGCATTTGCCCCCCCGCAGAAATGAACAGGTCTACAGGAATAGTAAAAGCTATAATTCGATGAATGTGCAAATGGTGTGTTTGGCAGACCAGTATATCTCCCATGTGAATGCCAAAAATCTTGGCTCAGTACATGACGCCTATGTCTTGAGGAATAGCAGCATTCTTTATGTGATGGGGAAACTCCAGAGGCACCCAGTGTGACTATCAGGTAGCCCAAGGTCCTCACACAGTAAAAGTTGGGGTCTGAGTATGGGGTTGTCCCTAAGGGTTAGTGTGTGTCTAACAGTTGTCCCTCGATATTTACAGACTCTGGTTACCCCAACCTCTCATGGCTACTGACCCCAGTGAGGAATCCCAGGACAAGGGCAGAGGAACGTTACAATGAGGCACATGGGCGTACAAGGAAGATTATTGAGAGGACTTTCGGCTTCCTAAAGGCCAGGTTCCGGTGCCTCCATCTGACAGGTGGATCCCTGTACTACTCACCCAAGAAGGTGTGCTAGATCATCGTGGCATGCTGTATGTTGCACAACCTGGCCTTGAGACGGCAGGTGTCTTTTATGCAGGAGGATGAACCTGGAGATGGTCTTGTGGCAGCGGTGGAGCCTGTGGACAGTGAGGAAGAGGAGGCAGATGAAGAAGATGTGGACAACAGAACAAACATTATACAGCAGTACTTCCAGTGACACACAGGTAACAGACTGTAACTCAACTTCACATATCAGTATACTTTTGGACATTGTACATGGCATCAAGAGGACCTATGGACACTGACTATTCCCTTCGGGTTCCCTTTTTTCAGATCTGTGTACCCCATTCTGGCTCCTGCTATATGTACTGCTGCCCAACAACTGTCATCCTGTGGTATAATTCACTGAACATAGACGTTACAATGCTTTGAGAATGTTGTAAGAATACATCTTTCCAATCATTACACTGATTCCAGTATGGTTTATATTTCAAGGGTGTTTATTTTTTGTGCTAAATAGTATGGGGGTAAGTGCAATGGGCTGGGGTGATGGTAAAGGAAGGTCCAGGGTAGAGTCCAGTCTCTTGGTATCACAGGTGCATTGTCCAATGGGGCATAGGAAGGGGAGTAATGGCAGTTCAAGGTGGACAGGGTGACAGAGTGGGACAGAAGGGTGACAATTAGGAGAGTCCTATTTCCTGTTCTCTCTCTTCTGCCTGGATTGCAGGGACCGTTTGCGGGGTAGTTCTCCTTCTGCAGGGGGTAGGGTGCTGGTGGCCTGTTGGCCCTATGGCAGGGCCTCCTGTCCACTAGCGCTGGCGGAGGTGGAAGGCTGTTCCTCGGTTTGGCTAGTGTCAGGGGACCTTTGTTGTGCCACGGTCTCCCTCATGGTCTTGCCCATGTCAGCCAGCACCCCTACAATGGTGACCAGGATGGTGTAGATTTTTCTGAGGTCCTTCCTGATCGCCAGGTACAGTCCCTCCTGCAGCCGCTGGGTCTCCTGTAACTTGGCCAGTACCATGCCCATGGTCTCCTGGGAATGGTGGTATGCTCCCATGATGTTTGAGAGTGCCTCGTGGAGGGTCAGTTCCCTAGACCTGTCCTCCCCCTGTCACACACCAGTCCTCCCAGCTTCCCTGTTGTCCTGTGCCTCTGTCCCCTGAACCGTGTGCCCACTGCCACTGACCCCAGGTCCCTGGTCGTCCTGGGTTTGTGGGGTTGCCTGGGGTCCTTGTTGTGGTGGACACACTGCTGATTGACGTGTCCTGGGAACAGAGGTATGGGCCCACTGGGTGGGTGCTGTGGTGGTGTTTCCTGAGGGGGAGGCTCTGTGGTGGTTTGGGACTGTGGCAGGGTAACCGACTGTCCAGAGGTCCCTGATGAGCCAGGTTGGTCATCGTGATCCAGGCGTGCCGAGCTGCTGTCATCACTGTGGGCCTCTTTTGGGGGGGGGGGCTGGATGTAGCTTGCACCTCCTCTCCGGTGACGTTGGGTAGGGGTCCTGTTGGGATGCAAATGCCTTGTTATTGTATCTGTGTGTGCCATCTTGTGCTGCAATGGGTGTGTTTCCCTGTATAACTGTGCTTTCCCTGTCGCCTTGGCCTTGTATGAGTGGTGATTATGTGGGCTGGATGAGTCTCTCTAGTGTGCATGCTGTGGTGATGGGTGTCCATGCAGGTCTGTGATGGGTGTCCATGCATTGTTGTTGCATGCAGGGCTTGGGATGGGTGGGTTGTGATAGTGGAATATATGTGAGTTGGTGGAGTGATTGGAGTGAGGGAAAGGGTGGGGGTATGTGATGGCATGCAGGTAGGGTGGGGGGTTAAAATAGTAAAGATATGACTTACCGGAGTCCAGTCCTCCTGCTACTCCTGCGAGGCCCTCAGGATACATGATCGCCAATACTTGCTCCTCCCATGTTGTTAGTTGTGGGGGAGGAGGTGGGGGTCCACCGCCAGTCCTCTGCACAGCAATGTGGTGTCTTGAAACCACAGAACGCACCTTCCCCCGTAGGTCGTTCCACCTCTTCCTGATGTCATCCCTAGTTCTTGGGTGCTGTTCCATGGCGTTGACCCTGTCGACAATTCTCCGCCATAGCTCCATCATCCTTGCAATGGACGTCTGCTGCTCCTGTGATCTGAATAGCTGTGGCTGTACCCGGATGATTTCCTCTACCATGTCTCTTACCTCCTCCTCAGAAAACCTGGGGTGTCTTTGGGGTGCCATGGATGTGGTGTGAGTGATATGTGTGTGGATGTACGAGGTGAAATGTGGGGTGATGTGTTGGAGTGTATACTGTGATGTGCGTGGATGTTGTATGGGTGATGGTGTTCTGTGCCTTTGATTGGGTGCTCTTTGCTTGTCTCTCTGTGCTTGGTCTCTTTTTTTTCATTGTAAGGGATTGTGGGTAATGTGGGTGTGTGTGTTATAGTGGTATGAGTGTGAGGGTGTGGTGTGTGTATGTGTGTCAGGTGTGTGTATTTTGAATTGTCCAATGTGGTGTGGTTTTGTAAGTGTGTGTGCATTTTAAGCGCAGCGGTGTGTAACGCCAATGGATTACCGCAATTGAAAGACCGCCACGTTGATTCGTGGGTGGTGATACTGTGGGCGTATTCCTGTTGGCGTAACGGTGTGGGTTTTGCTATCGACAGTTCATCACTGACCTTTGGTGTGGTGGACTTGTGTGGGTGTCTGTATTGTGGCAGTATTCTCTGTGTGGGTCATAATAACCGTGGCAGATTTCCACTGCAGTCATTGTATCTTGGCAGCCGTCGGCACGGCAGTAAACGGCATTTACCGCCAGGGTTGTAATGAGGGCCTTAATGTGCAAATTTAGGCGGTCATTCTGACCGCGACGGTCGGCGGTCGCCGCCCGCCAAGCGGTTCCCGGCGGCCGGCCCAGTGGGACAGCCCCTTCAACAATGAAGCCGGCTCTGAATGGAGCCGGCGGAGTTGAAGGGGTGCGACGGGTGCAGTGGCACCCGTCGCGATTTTCACTGTCTGCACAGCAGACAGTGAAAATCTTTGTGGGGCCCTGTTAGGGGGCCCCTGCACTGCCCATGCCAGTGGCGTGGGCAGTGCATGGGCCCCCAGGGGCCCCACGGCAACCGTTCCCGCCATCCTGGTTCTGGCGGTGGACACCGCCAGAAACAGGCTGGCGGGAAGGGGGTCGGAATCCCCATGGCGGTGCTGCAAGCAGCGCCGCCATGGCGGGTTCCCTGGGCCAGCGGGAAACCGTCTGGAAACCGCCGGCTCCCCTTTTCCGACCGCGGCTTTACCGCCGCGGTCAGAATCACCCAGGAAGCACCGCGAGCCTGTTGGCGGTGCTTCCGCCGCACTCCGCCATGGCGGTCATGGACCGCCAAGGTCAGAATGACCCCCTTAGTTCCTTGTAGAATGGATGCTTCTGAATATGATCCACATTACATTTTACAAGTAACTACACCCAACACAAGGAATACTTGGCAAGTGCATTGCAAATGGGAAGCATTGATTGTGAAGTACAGAACACAGGCTAGTAGGGCTTTGACTTGACTTAACATCACCTGCCCCTTCCACATCCCAATTTAAGCTCATTTTGTTAAATGGTTTGCCATCACACATGCATGTCTTCTGCCGCACAGCAGCTGGAAGGCAACATTGTCAGCTGCACTTCTTCCCTGGATTCTGGGGACTGATCACTGAAACACACAATACAATGCATACTTACCAAGCAGCCAGGCCCTCTCTGTTTGTAGTCATGCCATCAGATGTGGGACATCGCTGTTCCGCATTTTGTGGGAATTATGCACTGATCCTGGAAACTTGGCTGTGACTAGTAAGATGTACTAGTCTGCAAGACACACCACCTGTACATTGATTGAGTGGTAGTTCTTCCTGTTCCTATACACCTGTTCATTGGTAATGGGAGGGACCAGAGCTACATGGGTGCCATCAATGGCTCCTTCCATGTGAGGAATGTGTCCCATCTCATGAACGTCTGCCTTCACAAATACCAAATCCGCTTTTTGGGGGAACCTGAAGTTGCTGTCCAGGTGCTTCAGCAATGCACACAGTACATCCTTCAACACCAGACTGAACATGGGCTGAGACATCCCTGATGTTAAGGCCACAGTATTCTGAAAGGAACCTGTATCCAGGAAGTGTAGCACTGACAAGACTTGAACGATGGGAGCTATGCAATAGGGATTGCGAATGGCTGGCATCAGATATGGATCCAACTGTGTACATAGATCAATGCTGGTATGGTGATTCAGATGATATGTCTGGATGACATGCCTGTCCTCCATGGTTGTCAGGTCAACTAGTGGACAGTACACTGGTGGTTGTCTTTCTCTCCTCATGGCAGGATAACTATGTTGAGCGGAGAGAATGTACAGTGAGTTATACAGTATGCACACATCACCAACACATTGTATATTACCTGACACCTAACACCTGTAGAGGTGTTGTAGGACTGCTGACATATAATCCAGGACACAGATATATACCACATTAACCCTCATTGCTGTAAATTGTCTAACATGTAAATTAGAATGTACATATGAAACATATGTCATTGTACATGTGTGGGTGGCTTTGCTGTCATGGACTAATTACGCATATGTTTAGGTATCTACCCATACCTAGCTGTGTACCACAGAATCGCTTTACATTGTTCTCAACATATAGACAGCCTGAATGCGTCATTGTGTAAAGATGGTCGCAATATGTAGCACAACCATGCAGGGCCAACATATGGCTACACTGCAAATAGGGGGACTAAGTGAGTGACGCAGATAATTTTGCACATCCACAATTACATGTGGCCAAAATGGCAGGCACCTGACCTACTGTAGTGGAGAGTTGGAAGTGACCTAAGTCTGCCAGCGGAAGTCACCATGGAGGTAAGCAGTCGCAATCACCACGCTTCTTGTCATTGGTTAACATTGCTATCTTTGACGGACTGGGGCCAATGGGCATGACCACCGGCTGTGACGGTCCTGTACATGGCAGTTGTGACCGCCATTTTCTGCAATTATGTTCACTTGACTCCTGACACTGTTGCTAGCAAAACCTCCACAACGTGAGTTGCTGTGTACTGCCTTTGGGAGCCATCTTGCCACGTCCTGCAGGTGATAGGGCCTCTGCATTCACCCTGAAGAGCTTGAAAAGCTAGTGGAGGAGGTCCTGCCCCTGTATGGACAGCTAAATGGGGAACCAAAGGAACAGGTGAGTACAATGGCCCTGACATGTGCGGTAAGCGTTGTATGTGACATTTATTCAGGCATGTGAACTGGTCAGTGTGTAAATGCATGCAAATGCCAGGTTGTGAAGGTGTGTTAACAGAGAGGATGGGTATGTGTGCCTACTTTCAGTGACAGATGTATAGTGACCAACCCTGTTGGCATGGTCCATGTATACATGACTTTTTCCTTTTGTTTGTAACGCCCATCAGAGGAAGGGGATATGGCGTGCCATCGCCAAGCAAGTGTGAACCCTGGTGGTCCACAGCCAACGGAGAACCCATCATCACAGGTGGTGGGAGGACGTGAGATGCCGGCCCGGAAGATCGTGGAGGCCCAGCTGGGGATGTCCTCCCAACAAGGGACTCCCCTAATGGCCCACATCTTGGCAGTGGCCTACCCTGAGGTGGATGGGCGTTTGAGGGCAGCACAGCAGCCACAAGGGCGCAAGTAGTGTCGGTATCCTTGTACTTGACTCTGGTTCTATGGAGTTTGCAGTCACACTGTAGAAGCTGTGACAATGTTGTAGGTGCTACAGGTATTTAGAATAGTGGGAACACGTAGTACCCAGGTTGCCTGACAATTAGATGTGGATCCAACATTAATGGTTTGTTTAGTATACTTTCATTTCACCTGTGTCAAGACATATCTATGACTATATGTGGAGATGTTCAGAAGACAATTCCACATGTGTGAGTTCACCCAGCCATCAAATGGTTGCAAGCTGCAGTTTCATCCTACCCATAGAGTATGTCCTGGTCTATCCTTCAGCATTCTTGCTTTAGTAGGTGTCTGAGCACTCCCACCTGTATTAGCCACTGGGTGCCTGGCATATTTTGTACAGGGGCTCTGTCACATTTTTCATGGTACAGATATTGACTCCATGTGAGACAGGCTTCTCCATCACAACACAGATATGGCCAGGATCAGACAGTACATATGGGTCTGTAAATGCATCCCCATTGCCTCATCTTCATCAAACTGTGGGGTATGTGAAGGTGGTAAGGGAATGCTATTGAACTGCGGTGTCTGATTTTGTCTATTTGTTCTTTACATGCATGTCCATGGCATTGCCATTTGGGCAAATCACATTTAGCTCAGTGGCTTTGTTCCCTCTGTGAGAAGTGGCTAGGCAGTGCTACCCTATCACTATATGCAGTGTCCATGCACTGCGTGCCAATGTCCTACCAAATACAGTGACACATATTTTATTATCTGCCTACAGCATGTCTCAGTGGTTGCTTGGGGTCAGAGTGGGTCAATCATTACAACCCTCTGCCTAGATGATGTGGAGAGTTTTGACAGGATTTTTCATAGATTGCATTATAATTTTATTGTATGATGGTTTAGCTATACTACCATTTCAAAGACAGGTGTTGCTGTGGGATATGTTGTCAGTGCAACGGCAGTCGTGTAATTCAGTATATACATCATGTGTTCATATCTCTTCAGTGGGATATGTGTGTTGTGTGCACTTAGCTACAGCTAATCACATCAGGAAAGGTGTGAGTGGTGCTGCTTCAATCATGTAGTCATGGGGTGGAACAGTATCAGCATGTCAGGTGGTATCTTAGGTGCCCTATGAATTTTTCATGACTGGCTAATTGTTAGGTGTCCTTACACTGTTTTCAGTGATTGCCAGTGGATGTCTCATGTGGGCTATGTAGCCTACTGTAGCTGCACATGCATATATGAAGTGATGTGGTGTATCTGTGGACAGCGTCTACAGAGGTTCCTCTGGAATTTGGTGCATGTGGTCAGATGACTGTTCTCCAGACGTGCACTATATACATCAGATGTCACCTTTCTGGCAGTGCCCCGTGTTGTGGCTATATCAGTGATAGTTCACATTATGACCTATATGTATAGAGGGTTCAGTCAGGCATGTGATGTGAATGGCAGATGCTGTATGGTCTGTATATTGACTTTATTTCCTATCATAAGACATTACTTAAAGGACATGGAATGGTCAGGTGTAGATTCAATTAATGCATGTTATGCTGTGATTACTAAACTGTTGTAACTACAGATCATAGGAGTATGGAGTGTTATGATTCATATTAGGATAGATTTTCTGCTTCAGCTAGGGCATGGTGAACATGCTGAAGTACCTTTTCAGGTGATTTCTTAGAATGCTCCAGTCATGCTACCACATTTGGATTATGATGTGGTTGAGAGGGTAGCCATGATGGGGTGGATAGGAGTAACATGTTGGGGCATGATGGAGGTTATGTGGGTTACTAGATGACATAGCTTAGCCAGGAGATGTATAACTGCAGTTGTCATTGTTCTAATGTGTTTATGTGAAGAGGGTGATGACCCTCCCTCTTTCTCTCTATCTGCCCCTTCCTCTATCTCTATTTGTGTGCATCAGCATCAGCAGGCGAAGGAGGCGGGCACATGCCAGTGGGATGCTGCTGTCCAAGGGACCTGGAGTGCTGATACCACTGACAGTGAGGAACCCAGTGGTCTGGAGTGCCACGGGTAGACCGGATCTTCTACTTCATCGTCCTTGGAATCCTCCTCCAGTGGACTCTCCCTGGTGGTGCAGACCAATCTAGGACCACCCCAGAACTGTCTTTGTCTGCCACTCCCTTACTACCACCCTACCACCACCCTCCCTAGAGCTCCTCACCCAGTAGTCTGTGCCTACTCAGTAAGGAGGCTATTGACCTCCTGAGGTCGATCTCTGTGGGTCAGTTGACCATTGTGAATACTATCCAGGGACTGGCAACTCAAGTCCAGCAGAGTAATGCGTTCCTGGAGGGCATTCATAGTGCAGTGGCCGGTCTACAGAGATCATTTCAGGCTCTGGCTTCCACACTGATGGCAGACAGTCACCCTTTGTCTTCCGTCCCCTCTCCACATTCCTCTTCCCAATCCTAAACTCCTCTTCCCCATCCCAGCCTAAGAGCCAAAGCACACTGACAGACAAGCATGCATCCATCTCAACATCCAAGGGAACTGGTGACAAACACAAACACCACAAGACCCACCACCGGCATGCACACAGACAACACCCACCTGCAGACACACCAACACTCACTACCTGCACTGAGTCCCCCATTACCCCCACCTTCACAGACGCTACCCTGGACATACCTGCAGACACCACACCCACATCCACTGTTACAGCCACAACTCCTATCCTAACTACAGTCACCACAATAGCAGACCTTCAGACACCAACCCCAGTCACCACATCCGCAGCCACCACAACCACAGACATGACTACATGCAGCACATCCGCCATACCTGCAGTCACCACCCTAATAGACAGTTTCCCATCCACCACAGCATCTCCCAGTACCTCCACCCCCCTTCTTCCCAAAACACATAAACGCCGACCCTCACCCACCCCACAGACATCCAGCACACAGAAGCATACCTCGCACACACATACACCCAAGACATCCTGCAAAACACCTCTCACAACCACTCTCTCTCGCTCCACTCCCAAACCCTTTTGCCATGACCGTCCCTGTGTGTCCAAGAAATGTTTCCTCTCGAAGTTGGACTTTTTCCCTACTCCTCTCCCACCCAGTGTGACCCACGAAGATCTGTACCCCGCCCCCATGTCTAGCCATTCCACCTCCATGTCCTCCCCTGGCCACCCTGCAGCTGCCCATGCCCCTCCCCCACCAAGAAGTCGAACCCTCCCAAGAGTTCCCAGCCCTCCTCTATGTCTCAATTTAGGCCTTCCCCTCCCAAGCCCAAGCCCAAGGATCCACCTCTGAAACCCAACCCCACTTTTGTTCCCCATCCCCTGAGGTGCCTGTCTGACCCCTTAATGTCCCTACCTGTGGAGGTTGTATGGCAGTCAGATGTCAAGGAGGGGCACTGGAATGTGCCATCTGTGCATATATGTATTGGACTGGCCTATGGCCTACTAATCTTGTACATAGTTATGTTTTTAATTATATATTTTTTGCCATACATCTGGGCCAACCAGTTGTTGGTTCCAAGGTTACATTTTTGTCCTGCCTTTCATTCCTTATGGCTGTTTTGGTCTTGCCTGCTTGAGTTTGTATGTAAGTACATTTTGTGTCTGTTTTGATAGTGCTACCAGTTGTGTGTGGTCAGCATGTGTGGGTGTGTGCATTGCATTAGCCCCGCTGTGATGGCTGTGTGTTTTCTGATGGGCATGTATGAGTTAGGGTCATAGATTAATGTTGATATTGTCTGTAGTGATTGTGTTGATGTGTGTTATTTTGAGTGTTGTGTGCCCTTGTGTGGTTGTACTGTGTGTGTGAGTGTGTGTGTTGACTGTTATTTCTGATGTGTTGTGATGTGTGTGGTGGGATATGACATTTGGCTTGTATGGATGTCTGATTGTGTATGTTGGTTCTCTGGTGTTGTTAGGTTGTGCTGTATGTATGATTTGTCAAGGGGAGGTGTGTATTGTGGATTTATGACTGTGATTTCGAGGCATTACAGTTGTGGCGTTGTGTCATTTGGTTGTGTTGTGTGTTGTAGTGTTAGACTGTGCCGGTACTATGTATCTGGGTGTTGGTGTGTGTTTTGAAAGTGAGTGTGTGTGTGTTGGCCATTCTGTGCATACTATGTATGAACGTGTGTGTGATGTGCGTGTTAGTGAAAGGTTACACGTGTGTGTGGTCATCACTGCCCGTTCTGGATGTGTATGTTGTGTACACGTATATACACTGACATTGTGCAACTGTGTCAGGTAAATGTGTGTACTCATGGTTGCTGTTGTCGTTGTTGTCACTGGTTCCGGAGTCGTTGGGTGAATAGGAGCAGTGGGAAAACATGTAGCTCAGCTTCCATGGTGGCTCAAGATGGGTATGTGTTCCTGAAGGTGAGTGTCTCCTTTTATAGAGTTGGTTTCCACCAGGGTTTCTGTGCTGGTACAACCACAGGGGAAATCTTGGTGGTGTGCAGCCTCATAATCTGTCCAGCGGCAACATGCTCTCCGCCAGCCTGAAGGTGGCTGCCGTCATCTGTGGTGGCCTGACCGCACTGGTGGTGCTGGTGGTGATTTGGCTGTATTCTTTTGAGAAGACTGCCATGGTCATAATTTGGTGGTCTTCTCCGTCAGCCTGTTGGTGGTACGACCGCCACCTCCAACATGGTAGTCATGAAACCGCTAAACTCATAATGACTCCCCCCTTATGTACTGGATGAAAAAACTCTTGTGGTGATTCAGATGTCCCTTCAGTTTGGTGCATCCAAATGCATGCAAATGACATGCATAATCACTTTCAGCTAGACAACAGTTAAACGTTAAAATGAAATCACACCTAGTGGAAAAAACATGTTTTCTACTGGATTAAAGAAAGTGTCCTCTGCTTGAACTGATCTAAAAGTGAGATTCTTGTAATGGAGGCTACAGAACCAGGCATGCTAATGCCTGAATGAACCCCAGGGCTGGGAAACCTACCACCACCCTCTCAAGCAACCTAAGTAGCTGTTGTTATCATTTTGGTTAACATGATTGCAAAGCTTCCCCCAGTTTGAAAGATATGCCACTATGTCAACTACATCACTGAGTAGACATGCTAAGACATGTTTGCAATACAATATCATGTATGGCAAGGTTACAACGGCTACAGAATACAGCAGCCAGATGTGTCTAACTATGAGCATGAGTTCAGTATTAGTATCAGTATAGGGAGGTGTGATTTAATTTGAGCGGAGGACATGTGAGTCTGTTAGATGGATTGAACAGAATAATGGTGGGATAGAGGAGGGAAGAATTCATTCATTCCCAATTAATTGGGAGATCATATTATTAAGATGAAATTTGGGATGAGTAAAGGGGGATGAAGGAGGGAAGCATCTGTAGAAAGGGATTGGGGAGATCACAGTAGTAAAATGGGGTTCAGGATGGGTCAAAGGAGAGATAAATGAGGTAGACCTTAGTAGGGCTGTTTGGGAGATCATAGTAGCAAACTGAGGTTAGGGGTGAGCCAGGACCGGTAGAGGAGGAAAGAGTCTATCAAGGGTTGTTTTGGAGATCATTGTAGTAGAAGGGGTTTGGGATGAATCAGAGAGTGGAGATAGAGGTTAGATTGATAGAGGTAGAGGGTGATGATGAGACAGAGTAAAGCTTTTGAGAGTGTAATTTCTTTTCCTCTTGCACAGTAGGAATAAAGTAATAAATATATAGATACATGATTACATAGTAAGGAAATATATGCATAAGTAATAAAATATATTGAGATTTAAGTTTTACTGTATAAACATACTTTGAAGAGTTGCAGTATTTGAAGTCAGTTTATTTGTGTATGTTTATTACATTATGTGGTTTTGCCTCAATATTTCAATAGTGAACTGCTTGAACATAAATAGTTAAGGTAATATTTACCTACTGTGACAGATAAAATAAAAACAGAGACTCTTAAGCATCTAGTGAAACAACTTATTTAGAAACTATGCAATCACCTATGAATGTTCAGCATAGAATAATATACACATATACATAGATACATACATACATATACGAAATATACTCATACATACACTTACACATGCACATACATACATATACATTTGAACGTAAGTAAAATATACAATTATTAAAACAGACCTAAAGCATACATATATATTTTAACATAAAATAGTTATTATACCTATTTGTACAAGGAAATACACATATCTAGATATATACATATAATCAAATTATAAATGTTTACATACATGGGGATATGCAGTCCATTGCTGTTTGAGTCAATGAGGTTTCATGGTGATGCAGCTTGATCTTGCTAATTTGCCCACTTGAGCATTCATTGTGAGCTTTGGGTCCATGGTGATTCCAAAGTTTTTAACTTTCTTAGATACTTTAGGAGGTGGGCCCAGATCATCAGGCCAGGCGCAGAGTGGGTCATAATTTTTCCAGTTGCCACATGTGAGTATTTCTATTTTGGAAGCATTCAGTTTGAGATGACTCCATGTCATCCACTGAACAACAGCTCTAAGGCAACATAAGATTTGCGAGTTTCAAAATGCCTTTGGGGCTTTCCAGTTTGAGGGGATTTGTGTGTCATCTGCATAGGTGTAGCATGTGAGTTGAAATTAATTGATGATTGCTGGTAATGACATCATGTAGATGTTGGAAAGCATGGGTGAGATGATTGAGCCTTTAGGGACCCCTGCTTTTGTGAAGGAGGGTTTGGAAGAGAAAAGGGAAGTATGGATATAATTTGTTCTCTTTTGAAGGTAGGATGTGACCCAGTGGAGAGCAGTCCCATCTATGTCAGCTTCATAGAGACTTGGTATTAGGGTGTCATGGTCAACTGTGTCAGAGACAGCTGAGAGGTCCAGGAAAAGTAGTGCAGCAACTCCGTTGCAGCCTATTGTGTTTTTAAGATCATCCCAGATGGCAGAATTTAGTTTGGTAGTCTGAAAGTATGTAATTATTTTCAATGAATTGTGACATCTGGGTGAAAGCTCCTTTTTCTATCAGTTTGCCCTGGAAAAGTCAATTTGCAAGCAGTGTGTAGTTGTTGGGGTCATCCTGGTTCAGGTTTGTTTTCTTTAATAATGGGTGTATGTATGCCTTTTTTGAGGCCTTTGGGAAAGATTTCTGTAGTTAAAGATTTTTTGATGATTCTTCTTACTGGTGTGGCAGCAGAGGTAGATGAATGGTTGTTCTTGGAGATGTGTGGTTGACAAGGGTAAGAAGGACAGTCAGAAGGCCTGCTTGCCTTGAGCAGATCTATAAATTCACATTGTGATATTTGTTTGAAGGAATGCAGAGGATGGGTTGTCTTACTCTTAGATTTTTTTATAAATGGGTTGGTGCTGGTGGTTTTCCTTTGTTTTAAATAGGAGTCAATGTGCCCCCCTTAGTTGTGTAATAATGTGCCAGTCTGTCTATGAATTCTTGAGTAAAGGGAATATTTTCTTTCCATGCATTTAGGTTTTCAAAATTCGTTAAGAATTTTAGAAAATTATTTATTTGCAGATTTAGCATTTTCAATTCCGTCTGAGTAGTACCTTTGTTAGCTTTCTTGATTGATGATTTGTATATTTTGTTAAGTTGGTATAGGTGAAGTTTGTCTTGAATGTTGCTTGTTAAGAGCCAGGTACATTGCAGACTTATGATTTGTTGTTTTATCTTTTTAGTTCTGTATTTTTCCAAGGTGCATGTTTTCTCTTGCCCTGTTTTTTTTCTAAGTGGTATTAGGATATTGAAAGCTTCCTGTAGCCACTCACAAAGGTTTTGAACAGAATTTACTATGTCTAGAACTGTGTAGGCTGTTGGTTCTGTCTCAAAGTATTCATAATTGAGTGTGTTCCATGGTCAATAGGTGGGTGTATATAAAATGGTCTTGAATGTGTTGATGCGTTGTGTTTTATGTTGAAAAGTTACCAAATGGTAGTCCGGCCATGTGACTGGTGTAATGCTTTGAACGGTAACTAGTTCTGGGTTTGCAAAAATGACATATAAGTTGTATCTATCAATGTGTGTGGGATTGTGGTGTACAACCTGATGTAATTTCAATGTGACAAGACCATTGATGATAGCTTTTGGATGGGGCAAATTGGTTTTGTCAAACCAAATGTTTAGGTCCCCAAGAATGCAGAGGTTGGACTATGGAGTTGTAAGGTTTGCAACTGTGTCTAGAAATGTGTCTGGGAATGTTGAATTGCTAGGTTGTGGTCTGTAAAGGAGGAGGAAGCTACAGGAATAAGTTGAAGTAGGGTTGCATTTGGTGATGTGCGCCTCACAGCCTTGTATGAAGATGTCATCAGTTTTGCTGAGATGTATTGCTTATTGGAATATAAAAGGTAGTCCACCACCTCTTTTGCCTATAAGGTTTTGTATGATGGTTTGAAAGCCTGGAAGAATGGCTTCATGCAGCACTGAGACCATGTTGCCTCCCAACGATGATTCAGTTATGAAGAGTAAGTCAGGTTGTGTGTCAGTAAATAGGTCATAGATGTGGTGCTTGTTTTTAGAAAGTGATCAAGCATTTATGAGTAGGCAGTTTAGAGATTGTGTTTTGGTGGTGGTGTAATTTGTTTTGTAGAAGTGTGATCAGTATATTTTGAACTTGTAGCAGGTGTGTCATTAGTGCTGATATTAACTGTATGAGGCTCACAATAGTGTTGGTTTTCCATATTGTGTTTCATCCACCAGGCTTAGTAGGCATTTTGTTGGGTCTGTGTGTGTTGCAGTGGTTGCAAGTGACATGGTGAGCTGTATTCTTTTTGTAGAGTAGCCTAGTTGTGTAAAAGACACGGGGATGCAAAATTGTGAAGAATGGTATGTTTTTAATTTTGTTTGTATCTGTTTAGGGTGGAAGGAGTGTAGGTTGTGGCTGGTTGTGGCACATGTGGGTGATATCCCAAGGCTCTAAATTTTCTAAATTGTGCAATGGATGAGAGTGAATGAATGTTGCTGTGCTGGGGTGTTGGTGAACATTGAGAATTTAGGAGTGATGTTGGTTCAGGATTTGCATTATTTGTGTAGTCATGAGGGTGGGAGTGTGTGTGACAGAAAGTATTATGAAAGTGTGTGTTATTTTGATGTTCTGGTGAGTGTGTTTTGTTTTGGTTTTGTGGAGTAGTGAGAAGAGATATTGATGTAGTGGTTTTCTGTGAAGGATTTATATGTGAGTTACTGCTGGTGAGTGGTATTTGAATAGTACAATGGGTCGTGATGTGTTTTGGAGAAGAGTGTATGTGGTGTGTAAGAGGGGATGGATAAGAGTTATGAGTGTTTGTGCTAGATGTGATCACTGGAAGAGGTGATATTTGTGGTGGAGGACAGTGTAAGGATTGTATGGTGGTTATAATTTGTAAATGGGGAAGGAGGGTGTGATGGAAGACTGAATATAGATTTTGTCATGGTAAACAGCGGTCTGTTAGGAGCAAGTAGAGGATAGAGCTGTTTTTTGTATGGATAGGAAGTGTGTGTCTGAATGCATTAAAGTTAGGCATAATTTGGCCTTGCGTTGTATTGGTCATGTGTGGATGTGTTAGTGGTATAGGATAAAGCTGTGTTTTGTATGAAACTGAAGGTGCCATAGTATTGTAGTTGTGGTAGAATTGTGTATAGGTGTGGTTTGCAGTATATTTTAGTGGTCGTTGAGACATTGAAAACTGTATGAGGTATGTTTGTGGTGTATGAGTAGAATGACTTTGCTGATATTGTGTTTGGATGTTTGTGGACGTAGAGGGATTAAGGTGGTAGCTGGTAAGTGAAAAATTGGGCAGCATCTTGCCATAGACCCGACCTGGCCTGAACAGGCCCAAACATGGAGCTGCCCTGGTCCACTCTGCATCGATGCCCAGGCTAAGGTGCCTTGAGCCCTAGGATTAAATAGCCCTATGGAATAGCCCAAATGGCCAATGTAACACTAGCCCTAACCAATCAGAATGCTAACCCTTAACCCTAGAGCCAATGGGAGACTTGGCCCTATTAACCAATCACCGCCCTAGCCCTAATAGCCAATGAAAACAAAAGACCTAAGTCCAATAGCAACCCAAGCCCTACTAACTAAATAGAACCCTAGCCCTGATGGCTAATCAGAACTGTAACCCTAAACCCTTAGTCCAATGGAAACCGTAGCCCTAGTAGCAAATCAGAACCCTAGCCCTGATGGTCAATTAGAACTGTAACCCTAAGCCCTTAGTCCAGTGGAAACCCTGGCCCTAGTAGCCAATCAGAAACCTAGCCCTGATGGTCAATTAGAACTGTAACCCCAAGCCCTTAGTCCCCAGTCGAAACCCTAGCCCTAGTAGCCAATCAGTACCCCAGCCCTGACGGCCAATCAAAACTGTAACCCTAAACCCTTAGTCCAGTGAAAACCCTAGCACTAGTAGTCAATCAGGAACTTAGCCCTGATGGCCAATCAGAACTGTAACCTCAAACCCTTAATCCAATAGAAATACTAGCAGCCCATCACAGCAACAGATGCAACAACCAATAGAAACTAATATAAGGGGTGAGTGACCATAAGCTCAGGTTGCTGGGGCAGGGATGTGCTCCTTTATTCAGAATCTCCCTGGATACAAAGAGGTACAATCTACACTTTCTAACTACCAGATTCTACGTTTGAAGTAAGGGAGAATTTTGAAACCACTGAAATACTCCTTTTTGCACACTTAAACCAATCACTTATTCAAGCCAAAAAAGAGTGCTGCATACACTTTCCAAGCATCATTTAAACCACAGAGCAAACAGCTCCCTACAGTTCCAACAACTGAGCTATTTAGATGTGCTTACCACTGAATTTATTTAGATCAATGATTGCTAAAAGACATTGAACACCTTCACGCTCCTTACCAATCAAACTTTAAATTCCTCTACACTTTCCTTCATTCTGCATTTCTAATTACGAGTCCTTACTATTCTGAAGTAACCAAAATGCAAAAAGCGGCACTTTCTCAGAAACTGAATAAATAAATGGTAGCTACTTCAAGGTATCAAGGTTTGCTCATACTTGATTAATTTGAAAATAATTTTTCATTGTAACATAGCTCCCAACCTGCAACTGGGACAGCTCAGGATTTTGTTGCTTTTGAGATTGCTTAATAAAACAATTACAGCAAATAGAGCAAATGGAAACGTTATTGTTGTGTTAAAAATGAACAACATTTATGGAATAAATAGCCTCATGTATAATGCCCAAATGCGATTGTAAACACTACGAATTGCTGAATCACAACATTTGTGGCTGCAAAAGATCCTTTATTTATGTGCAGAAGCCCTCTTATGTGTCAGAAGACTCTTATAGATAAAATTACTTTTGTGATCTATCCTGAATCGTCAATAGGCGGTCCCCCCCCTCGTGTTTCCAATACGGAGAGGAGTATATCAATTGTATATTGCTGCATGTTTGTTTGCAAACCATTGATGTGTTACCACCCCCTGAGTTGCAGTAGGAACTGATTCTGAAATGGGAAGGGCCCCCTCAGGTCCTCTCCACTTTGGGAATCACTTTGGCAGCCTTGGGTGGAGCAGGCAGTGTTCCTTTCTAAAATGGAAATCTTTTTTGATTTAAAAGCAGCACTGGTTCCTTTAAGAAACATGGACTGTTTTAAAAACAAAAAAAACAAAAAAAAACGTTTTCCATTTTGGAATGCAATCAAAGGGTTGGTGGTCTGCTATCCCTTGCAGGCACAGGGGATTGCAATTTGCTGCCTGCCTAATGAATATTAATTAGGCAAGTCGTTCTAGAACTCCCTGTGAGTCAGTATTTTGTGAACCAACCTATTAGTAGATAGGTCTGTCTGCACAATACTCAATTTGAGACCATTTTTGCTAGTGGAATAATAATACATCAGGGCCCCAGTGCTGTGTAAACTAATTTTTTTATTAAAAACACATGCAATTTTATTTCATGCATGTGTTAATAGTTAGTGACTTTGTTGTTGATTGAAAACCGAGCAACAGTTTGGTTAACTATCTCATTCATTTGCCTTGACTACTAGAATAATACAATTAAAACAGAGGCATTTTCATTGCCGGCAATTCAAAGAGTGAATTTTCATTTTGGAGCCTTTTGGCCATGGCGTGAAGATCACTTACAATTGTACTTGAGAGTTTAGTGACCAGAAAATATGCAAATGCTACTGCCATAGGTGGTTAAAGAACACAAGCATATTGAGGAAAGTACTACAGGCAAAAATTAGCCATCATCGGTTAGCCCTGTTAACATTGCAGAAAATTGCAATGCTTGCCTCACTGAGCCATGCACTTAGAACAGCCAAACAGCAGAACTAAAATTTACTAGCGATGTATAGTGATTTAGTAACACGTCTTGTGAGGCAACTGCGATAGATGTTTGTTTGATGGGCCCCTTTCGGTATTATTTTCAGAACACTTCACTTACATTGGTGAAATTGTATAAATTTGAAGAAATAAACTGGTTAAAGACACAAACTAAGGACTTCATTTACTAGGCCCTAGCAGCAAACTGCGCCACCAGAGCATCATTTTTGTTATGCTACAGTGTCGCAGTGTGCCAGCCCTTATTCACAAGGCCACACAAAGACACCTTGTAAATATGGACCCCTCTCACGCATAACACTGCCTGAAAGGGGCATTCCATGGGTGTTCCCATGCTATACCCATTGAACCTGAAGGAATCTGATGCATTCCCAGATGTACAAGTCGGGAAATGCATCAGATTCCTACACCACCTCAGGGGTGGCATAAGAATGATGCAACAGGGAGGAAGGAGCACCTTCCTGCACAAAAACAACAATCCCTGCCTTGGAGCTAGGCTGCAATTTTTGATCCAGCGCATGGGGAGAGGACAGAAATTAGCTGTATCATGTAGAGACAGCACATTTCTGCCCTTTCCCAGTGGCGCAGGGTGGCACAGCAAGGTACTTGCTGCACAGTCCTGCACTACAGACCTCATAAATGAGGCCCTCAGTCTGAAATTTTCGATTTGGCTAAATAGAAGGTAGAGTGTTTCCCCAGATTGACAGACCTACAGAACCAACAGAACGGGCACAGCAACAAGCAGTCCCAGTATTATTAAATACATTTTCACTTTAAAGCAGGATATTTTTCATTGCTCTGTATACACACTTTATGATGTTCACAACATTCCCTCAAAGCTCTTCTGTTAAATATCTATGGTGTGACTGGTACACTAAATAGACCGGGCACCAAAACAAATATAACCCCTTTAGCGAATCAGGTAGTTAAAAAAGTTACCCACATTTGAAAATCGGAGCAGTTTGAACTTGTGTAATCGTGTTGCGAGGTATGGAAAACAAACTTGTATTTGTGCTATTTATGGCAATATCCTGGAAATCAACAGCAAAAACTGGCATACCGTGCCATAAAACAGACCCACAAACGGCCAAAAAAAATAAAAATAAAACATTAACTTATCAGGCCAGCCTTTTTGGCACAGCTTGATTGCCCTGTAGGCCAGCCCGACCCTGTACAACTAACCCCATTTTGTTTTTATGACACGTTATAAAATTTCTAATCGATATTGGCAATTCTCATTGCTTTAAATTGTTTTGTAATCTTAAATTAATCTTCCAGAGGAACAGCTAAAGCATGTCACCTTGCCTGACGCTCTGTCGCCAATAGTTCGGTTAGAGCTACATATGCAGTAAAAAAAACATGCATTGTCTACTACTGCCGTAGTTGCCAAAATATTAGAATCATAATGCATAAACATGTTGCAACAAAACATTCAGAAAAGTACAATAAACTTGCACAGACAGCAAACTGCACATTGATTGCATAGTAAATAAACAGGCAAATAAAGCGATTATTAAGAGTGCTTTTAAGGAACATGTGAAAATTTTCTTTATGGTAGCGGCTTCATATTGTAATTTTCCTGAGGGTTTTCAAGCATTTAAACCGCTGCACAAAATAAAAGAAACAAAAACTGGGCAGCAAATAGTCATATGCATTTGTGCAAAGAGAAAAAAAAATGTCAAGGCTCATGCATGACCACTACAATTAACTAATGGCTGTTGAATGTTAAGAATGCCTCTTGCAAAGACCAATAGGTAAAGTGGCTTCCTTCATTGCCCTACTTGTACCAAATGTAAGAGCTCTGTACTGGTGACTTTCTTAGATTAAGCTGCGCCTTCTCATTCAGGGCCTCATTTACAAGGCCATTGCGCCACTGTTGTGTCATTTTTTTTGTCTTACGCAACAGTGCTTCACATTTACAAACTGACGCATTGGGCCCAAAGAGTCAGTTTGTAAGTCCTTGCGTCACACTACACCTGCGCCAGGTATAGTATATGCGAGGTAGGCGTTCCCACTGGAAAAGCCACGCAGATCTTGCACAGTGAAATTTACAACATTTCACTGCATCATTCTACAACTCCACTGCATCTGAGTTTTACCACCTGCTCAGTGCAGGTGTACAATTGATGCAGGGCTTTTCTCAATGGGGTCCTCCTGTCATTGCTGGAGTAGCGTCATTTTTCTGATGCTTGTCCAGCAAAGTGTGAGTTTAGCTCCACAATTGCATCAGAATGTCTAGTGCATCTGTGAACACTTGTGCCATGTAGCTCTGTATTGTAAATGCAGTCCATCCATGGCGTAGTTAGGTGGTCATTGGGCAGCGCAAGAAATCTGACCTATCAGACGATGTGTCAGATTCTTGTAAATGAGGCCCCCAGTTTTTAGCTACTGAAGCACTGTTTGTATTGTGACTTAACAAAACATCCTTGTGGACTTCGAATCTGAAAAGGGAATTCTGTGACTCGTCTTCAACCATCTACCCCCACCTCTTACTTCCCACAATCTGACTGAAGCTTCTCAGCATCAATGGTGGGGAAGGCATGGTTTAGGAGCTGGGGAGTGGGGACGATGTGGGAGGGTAGTGCAGATTATCCAAACGGGACCAAACATATCAGTGATCCGAAAGAGAAAACAAGCAGTCTCGTAAACGGGAAAAAGAGAGTGAATTATATCCATAGGACTGGTTAATGGGACTGGTTAATGTCGATTATGTGATCCATATTTGTTTCTTTGAAACAATCATTTCTATATATTGATTGTTGATTTATTCCCAGACATGACGTTTTTTATATAAAACTGTGTAAAGCAATCATGCAATTGAAAGAAACTGTTCCAATTAAGTTGGTTAAGCATTCTAAAGGCTAATCTTCCACTCATAATCATGGTACTCCTTTTTAGAGGTGACCTTAATATCTATGTCGCTGTCAAGTATATTTTTGCTGCACCTGTTATAACTGCTGGAGGGCTGCATGCACATGTAGTACCATATTGAAATGGTTCAGTTCATTTGACATTGAGCACTAAGGTACAGTAAGTGTCGTCTAACATTTTAATTCAAGCCAACTCTGATCTAGAGAATCTAAGTGTGTTTATTATGCTCATTGACCTAAAAAAATAAAATAATAAACTGTTCAGAATGTTTATATAATCCTGTCAATCAGGGATATGCTTTGTGAAAAAAACTGCTGTTTTGGACCGTGGTTGTATTTGCAAGTAAAGGGTAATAATTAACTACTGTGCTGTAGAAACACGTCTTTTAGACTATTGAATATATCAGCACTGAATGCTAAGCAGTTTATATTGTTAAACCTCGGCGGCTCAAAATAGAAAGGGGTCACCTCTGAACAATGGAAAGGATTTTCATTTGTTTGTATTTCAGTAATGACCACAGACAGGGTACTCTTTTGCTCTAAAGATGTAAGGCAAAGATCTTACTTAGATTCTAGATTGATTTTACTTTGTGTTGAAAGTACACACACACACACACATACATATTTGCCAGGAACATTGACAAATGCATTTTATTTTTCAATTTGTCTGTAAATATCTCTTTCTAAGTACATCATTCATTAAACTCTAAAAAAACACTCTCTTGCTCTCTTTTCCTCTCTCTCAATCTCTTTCTCTAATTGTCTCTCTGTCTCTCAATCTCTCTCTCTCTCTCTCTCTCTCTCTCTCTCATAAACCCCCACCTCGCACAGCTGAAGGCCGTGCTTGGTGCAGGGTTGGCTGCGGCCAACCCCCGCCACGCACAGCAAGGTCTGTGCATGGCATGGGATTGGGTGGTTAGAGGGGGCTGGCTGCAGGGCTTGACAACAGACCAACCCCCACCAGCCAACCCTCATCGAAGGCCATGCGCAGCAGTGGTTGGATCAACTTATAGTAATTAAAATTACTTTAAATTTAAAAACAATTGATATTCACTGAAAAAAAAACAAAGGTAACAGGAACATTATGGTTAGGAAATAGAATGAAAGAAAAAAATTGAAATTCATTTTTTTTAAAACAGGGACGTTATAGTTAGGTTTTGAATTTACTCACACAAAACCATAGCAATTCAACAGTTATAGCTGGAGTTATTTCACATAACTATACCTCGTGCCCTCGCCATGCTCTGCTAATTACCCCAGACATCACAACTTCTATAAAGTCATAAAAAATATAAATGAAACATTAGCAGTCAGATTTTTGAAGAAAAAACTGCATGGTGGGAGTTACTTTCTGGAGCGAGTTATAGTTACTTGAAATAACTCTAACTAGTACTGCTGAATTTCTATATTTTTGTGTGAGTAAATTCAGAGCTAGCTCTCTCTCTCTATATATATAGATAGATAGATAGATAGATAGATAGATAGATAGATAGATAGATAGATAGATAGATAGATAGAAAGATAGATAGATATTTTGAAAAAAACAAAAGGTTACAGGGATGTTTAGTTAGCTTCTGAATTTAGTCATACAAAATCAAAGAAATTCAGCTGTTGGTTTCTGGCCTCTGTTCAGGGCCAGCTCTAGGGCGGTGTGACTGGTTCCACTGCACAGGGCACTGACTTTGGGTGGGGATGCTATGTTTGCAGGTATATTATTGTTTCAAAAGCACTTGTTTTCTTGTTCCCTACCTCCAGGAATTTTTCAGGCAACAACAAATATGTCAGGATAACTCATAATAGTGTACAGAGTGGAGCGAGATCGGAGTTTTCTCTAGTGCAAATGTTAAGGTAGTGCAGGGAGTTAATGTGCCTCCTGCAAAGAATATGTACTATGCAGATCACAAAGTGCATATACTGCAAATCAATCAGTAGGTCATTACTTTTGTCAGGGAAATCCTTTTGTTACTTGCAGCTCAAA
Source organism: Pleurodeles waltl (assembly GCF_031143425.1). Lineage (NCBI taxonomy): Eukaryota > Metazoa > Chordata > Amphibia > Caudata > Salamandridae > Pleurodeles > Pleurodeles waltl. The sequence goes on from NC_090440.1 coordinate 1,516,964,311, forward strand.
TCTTATAGATTAGAGTGTACTATTTTTTCCATAGTCTGTCATCATCCTAATGCTGCAACATGGGTCAGTTTGGGTATAAATCAGTTCTTATTTATGAAAGAGAACCCCCAACAATGGTGTTACATTTTAAATTCTGAGTTTGTGCTTTTCCAAACTAAACACCTACCAGTGTGGATGACATGTAACTCCTACATCTTTTAATGCTCTATTTATGTAACATTTCTTATACACTGATTTACACATTATAATTGATTGTCTCTATGTAATGTGTGTGTGATGTAAAGTGCTCTGACACTCTACACCACTACAAAACTAATTAAATGTATATGAGAGAGAAAGGTTATGGAAACTTGAGGGCACTGTTAAAGGGTGGTAGTTTAGGAATCCTTGGCAGAGGTTGGTCATTAGGGGCACCAACAAACATTGTTGCACATGGCCCCACCAGCGCTAATGCCGACCCTCCCTCTGTTTGTCTTTCTGCTCGTTCATTGCCCTTTCAGGATATATCAGAGTTGCCAGGGGAGCCTCAAGGTCCCCCGTTCAGTCCAGGCCGGCTTCCGCCTCCAGTAGGAGCACACATTTTTCTCACTGAGAGGGAACTGCTAAGGCAGCACCCTCTCTGTGAGAGCATTTTCCTCTGTCTGCCTGCCCGCATCTCCACGGACAGAGGAAACCTATGCTCCAATGAAGGGAGAGCTGTTTGACAGCTCTCCCTTCATGGGGCACAGTGTTTGCTGTGACTTGGAGGCAGCTTCAAAGCTGCCACCAAGCCACAGCAACTAGGTATGTCCCAGGGTGGGCACCCCAGGACAAAGCAGGAGGTGGCCTTGGGGGGTGGCGTCCCCTGAGCCATCAGTGGCTCCATGAGGGGTGCTGCATGGGCCCCCTCAAATAATACCATAGCCCAGGGGAGGTGGTGGTCCCTGGGGCTGCAGGAGATCTGAAACTGGACCCTTTTCCATTTTGTAAAATTTGCCTCAGGAAAGTGGCAGTCACCGGGGCTGCGGGCAGGAGGGGTCCCCCCGCATCATAATAATTTAAAGGCCCGGGAGGTAGCGGTCCCCAGGCTGCAGGGGGACTGGGTGCCCCCTCAAACTAGGATAAATAATGCCCCTGGGACTTTGCCCACCTGGGGGCATCATAATAATGAAGCGCAGGAGCCCACGCTTTGTTAGTTTTAACATTTTCTATCAGATCCGCTGTGAATTAAAAAAAAAAAATGCTTTTTAGGTCTGAAGCCTAATCCCAAAATGGCTGCCAACTATTCCTAATTTGGCTCTGCATTTCCCTGCACAAGCTTGGCATTATTCACAAAGTCATTGTGGCCAAAGGGATACAAATTTGGATTTCCTTACATTTCTCCAAAACTACTAAACTGATATACACCAAATAAGCGAAACCGTAATCTCCCTAACTTGGTGTAACTCCATCCAGCGGTTCAGGCTGTAGTCATGTTCAAATGTTCTCTGAGAATTAACATGGGAAATGCACATTTTTTTACCCCGCCCCCTTTTTCTCAGCTCCCGCTTGACGGGTCACCCTGAAGCTTTCTGTACACAACTAGAATCACGGGCACTTTTTTAAAAAAAGTTTCAGATTAGTTAAATCTAGCTGTAGATATAGGCAAGTAAAAAAATGCTTTTCCTATAGAAACATGCTCCTAACTATAACTATATATATATATATATATATATATATATATATATATATATATATATATATACACATACCAAAACAAACCAGCAATGGCCCATCCCCATATTTCATTCAGAAGCAGTTGTAATTTGCAAAAATAGGCAAGGGGTACATTTCATTTCATTAATTTAAAAATATGTGCCAATTATGCTTCAACCTTAATAAGTATCCCGCCACTGACCCATCTTCAGTTTTCAATATTAGAAAATATAACATGCACGATTAGACATAAAGTGCCTATTCCGTGTTGATGCCTTCGTTAGAAGATATAGGGGGTCATTCTGACCTCGGCGGTAAAAGGCGCTTACCGCCGGTCAGAAGACCGCCATGACACCGCCGCGGCCGCGGTAAACCGCCACGGTCATTCTGACCCGCTACTTGAAAACCTCCAAAAACCCGACATCCACAAAAGTCCGCCACACCAAAGGTCAGCGAAAAAATGGCGATGACCAAACCTCCACCGTCACGCCAACAGAAATACGCCCATGCCATAACGACCCACGAATCCACGCGGCGGTCTTTCAACCGCGGTATTCCATTGGCGGTACACACCGCCGCGGTCAAAATACACACACCTTTACAAAACATCCCCACATTGGACAATTTGAAACACACACACCTGAGACACATATACACACCACTCCCACACACCCAATACAAAATAAAACACACACCCACATCACCCACAAACCCCTACGACCACAATTGCGAATCAAGGACAGAGAGAGACAGCACTGCTTAGAGTAGACCATCACACAGAGGCAAATCACAACATCACCCACACAATTACCACGCACAAAACACCATACACCACCACACACATTACACTCCACAACACATACACCACCCCTCACCTCATCCACACCACCCCATGGCACCCCAAAGACACCCCAGGTTCTCTGACGCAGAACTCAGGGTCATGGTGGAGGAAATAGTCCGTGTAGAGCCCCAGCTATTCGGGGCACAGGTGCAGCACACCACAATAGCTAGGAAGATGGAGCTATGGCAAATGATAGTGGACATGGTCAACGCGGTGGGACAGCATCCACGCAATCGGGATGACATCAGGAACCGATGGAACGACCTACGGGGGAAGGTGCGTTCCATGGTATCAAGGCACAACATAGCGGTGCAGAAGACTGGCGGCGGACCCCCACCTACTCCCCCAGAATTTACAGCATGGGAGGAGGAAGTCTTGCACATCCTGCATCCTGACGGCCTCGCAGGAGTATCTGGAGGAATGGACTCTGGTAAGTCAAATCTTAACTACTACTTCCCACCCCCACCTGCATGCCAGCACATACCCCCACCCTCACCCCCACCCCCATCACACCAACTCCTTGCAAAAGGCTCACCATCACAACCCACCCACCCCAACACCAAGCCCTGCATGCGACCACAAAGCATGGACACCCATCACCAAAGCATGCCCACTGCACACACACATCACCCCCACAAGCCACCCTCACAAAAGCCCCCACAAGGGAATGCCTGCACTTGGGTACACGGACACCCACCCATCACACGAAATGCCACACACAGAAGCTATAACCATACCTTAATACCCCTGCAGGACCCGAACGCCACCACACCGCCACAGAGGGTCCAGAGATGTCCATCCCACCCCCAGATGAGGCCCCCAGCGATGACAGCAGCTCTGTCTCCCTGGACCCAGATGACCAGCCCGGCCCATCGGGGACCTCTGGACAGTCGGTTCCCCACAGACAGCCACAGGCTACAGCAGACCTAACCCCCTCTGGGAACACCAGCACAGCTCCCACCCAGCGGGCCCATGCCTCTGTCTCCAGGACACGTCAATCAGCGGTGTGTCCGCCACTACAGGGCACCCAGGTTGACCCACCACCCCAACAACCACAGGGACCTGGGGGCAGTGGTAGTGGGCACACCGTCCAGGGGACAGAGGCCCAGGGAAACAGGGGAACTGGGAGGGCTGCTGTGCGACAGGGGGGGGACAGGCCCAGGGAACCCACTCTCCAAGAGGCCCTCTCCTCCATCATGGGAGCATACCACCACTCCCAGGAGACGATGGCGACGGTACTGGCCAGGTTCCAGGAGATCCAGGCACAGCAGGAGGAACGGTACATGGGGTTCAGAGAGGAACTGAGGAACATTGGTTCCGCAATGGGGACCATCGTCCTGGCCCTTAACCAGATAGTCACCACATTGCGGGACCATGTGGCACCACAAAGGGCCCCTGTCACTAGCCAGGACCAGGAACAGGCTACCACATCCGCCGGCGCTAGTGGACAGGAGGCCCCCACCCACGAAAGTCCACCAGAACCCCACCTCCTGCTGAAGAACAACCACCCCGCAAGCGGAACCTGAGATCTCACAAGAAGACAGAGTAGGATGCCAAGACCCCCGCCAGCATATGATACCCCCTGATGTCATCCCACTGTCCCACATTGTCACCCTGTCCAACCTTAAACTGCCCCTGCTCCATCCTTCCACAGGCATATGGACAATGCACCTGTGAAACTGAGAACTGGACTCTGCCATGGACATTACTCCACCCCCACCCATCACCGTCTTACAATCATGTACCTATATGTAGCACTTGAAATAAATCACTCATTGCACTTAAAATAACAGGAGTCTGCTTGTATTTTTCACAAATGTATTACACATAACGGTGCAATTATGTTCAGTTACATTGTGATGACAACATACCAATGCCAATAAGCTTTAGTCCATGGGCAAACAAAGCAGTAGTCACGCAGTCGGTCATACAGGTCTGAAAAGGGAAGGGAAAGTCACAATTAACTTAAAAGGAACTGGGGGGAAACACAGACAGTAGAGACGCAGGAGGCCTTAAGTAAATGTGAAATGGCGTGGTTGATCCTTACCTGTGTGCTACTGAAAATATTGTTGTATCACTGTATCCCTGTTGTCTGTGTCGTCCCCGTCTTCTTCCTCCTCTTCACTCTCCACAGGCTCCACAGCTGATACAACACCACCATCTGGACCATCCTCCTGCACAACAGGCACCTGGCGTTGCAAAGCAAGATTGTGAAGCATACAGCAGGCCACGATGATATGGCACACCTTCTTTGGTGAGTACATTAGGGATCCACCAGTCATATGTAGGCACCTAAACCTGGCTTTCAGGAGGCCGAAGGTCCTTTCTATGATCCTCCTAGTTCGCCCATGGGCCTCATTGTACCGTTCCTCTGCCCTGGTCCGGGGATTCCTCACTGGGGTCAATAGCCAGGAGAGGTTGGGGTAACCAGAGTCACCCAATAACCACACACGGTGTCTCTGTAGCTGTTCCATCATATAAGGGATGCTGCTATTTCTCATAACATACGCGTCATGCACTGACCCAGGGAACTTGGCATTTACATGGGAGATGTACTGTTCTGCCAAACAGACCACCTGGACATTCATCGAATGATAACTTTTTCTGTTTCTGTACACCTGCTCACTTCCACTGGGGGGAACCAAAGCCACATGGGTCCCATCAATGGCACCAATGATGTTGGGGATATGTCCAAGGGCATAGAAATCACTCTTCACTGTAGCCAAATCATCCTCCTCAGGGAAAACAATGTAGCTCCGCATGTATTTCATCAGGGCAGACAACATTCTGGACAAAACCTTAGAAAACATAGGCTGAGACATCCCTGATGACATGGCCACTGTTGTCTGAAAAGACCCACTTGCCAAAAAATGGAGTACTGACAGAACCTGCACCAGAGGGGGAATCCCTGTGGGTTGGCGGATGGGGGACATCAGGTCTGGCTCCAGCTGGGCACACAGTTCATGTATAGTGGCTCTGTCAAGTCTGTATCTAAGTATAATATGTCGTTCTTCCATTGTCGACAGGTCCACCAGCGGTCGGTACACGGGAGGATTTATCCTTCTCCTCGCAAGTCCCAGCGGACGGTGCCTAGGAAGGACAACATGGAGCAGAAAGTCAAGCAAACCACAGGTTCGTTCACACAGCTTGCACAGTAAAAGAATCGCAATGCATTGAAATGCTTGTATGAGTGGCAATGCACGGCCTAGGCCTGTGTGACGCAGTTGAAATTATGCCATGTGGGCCCTGGAAATGGCGGCTGCCTGACCTGTGAAGTGAGACAGTGGGATGTGAGGTCAATGCGCTGGCGTGGCACACCGTGGCGGTAGGCGGTCGAAGACCGCGGTGCGAAGCCGCATTGGTTAACATTGCACCCTATGGGTTTCATGAGCCAATGACGATGTGCGCCGGCGGTCGCGGTACGCACCGCCGCGGGCGTGACCGCCATTTTCTATCTGATTAATCACTCGAGACCTGATCATCCACAGAAGAGGACCTATACTGCAAGTGCTGCTGTGACCTCGGTCTGGGAGATACTATGGCTGCTGCGACTGGGGAAAGGGCCCCTGCCTTCACATCTGAGGAATTGGAGAAACTTGTTGATGGGGTCCTCCCCCAGTATGCGCTACTCTACGGTCCTCCAGACCAACAGGTTAGTACACAGGGTGCACGCTGAATGGGCTATGCCTGTGTTGAGTGGGGTGGATGTAAGATGGTGGGGAGGGGAGCGAATGAGGAGTGCAACGCACGACAGATGGAAACATGTGCCACATGGCAAGGTTGGGGAGGGGGGACCATGCAGAAAAGTGATGATATTTCCTTTCCCACCCTGTACATGTCAAATAGGTCAGCGCCCATCAGAAGATCGACATTTGGCGTGCCATCGCCAAGGACGTCCGGGCCCTGGGGGTCCACTACAGACGGGGCACCCACTGCCGAAAGAGGTGGGAGGACATCCGCCGCGGGACCAGAAAGACCGCCGAGTCTCTCCTGTGGATGGCCTCCCAACGTAGGAGGGGTGCCAGCCGCCAATTGACCCCCCATATGTCCCGGATCCTGGCGGTGGCCTACCCCGATTTGGATGGGCGCGTGAGGACATCACAGCAGACACAAGGGGGTGAGTATCAGCACATTCTGCTATCTTTGCGCGCAGTGGAGGTGTCTGGGTTGGGGAGGAGGGCTGTGGGTAACTCAAGGCCAGGGCGCTTTCTGTAGGCTAGTCCCCTCCGTTAGGCATGGCCCTGTGCCCCCGCCCCCCACCTCTGTAGGGTGCCAAGTACAGCTATCAATGGTCCTGCATCACCCATGTGTGCATTTGTCGTCCATAGACCTGTAGGCCTAGTCACAAGAACGGAGTAGTGTACCCCGATTGCACAGCGTAGTGCAGGGGGCTTCTGTGTCTGTCCTCTCCGACAACGGTGTTGCCAATGCATGCACTCAACCTGTCTTCATTTCTCCCCCCCACCCATTTTCTTTTTCTTCCTGTGCATGTGTGCATTAGCATCATCAGGCGGAGGAGAATTGGCATCGGCGCACGAGGGAGCTGCATCTCACATGGCCCCGGAGGGCCATGCAACCGACTCCGAGTTCACCAGTGAGACGGAGGGCGAGGGGAGCTCCACAACGGGGACCCGTGGAGACGTCAGCGACACGTCCTCGGAAGGGAGCTCCCTTGCGTGGCGGCAACATCCGTGCCCACCGCCACAACAGGTACAGCCGCCACCCAGCGCACCAGCCCCGCCCTCCCAGCAGCCCCTCAGCCTTCGCTCCGTGCCCGCTCACCCAGGAAGGTGGGCATCTCCTTCGCCCCAGGCACCTCAGGCCCTGCCCCAGTTACCCCTGCTGCCCTCAGTGAGGAGGTCATTGACCTCCTCAGGACACTCATTGTTGGGCAGTCTACCCTTTTGAATGCCATCCAGGGTGTAGAAAGGGAGGTGCATCGGAGCAATGCATACCTGGAGGGCATTCATTCGGGTCAGGCTGCCCATCAGCGATCGTTCAACGCTCTGGCCTCAGCACTGACGGCAGCCATTGTCCCTGTCTCCAGCCTCCCTCTTCTAACTCCCTCCACCCAGTCCCAGTCTCCTGTTCCTCAGCCTATCCCATCCACACCATCAGACCAGCCTGCACACACCTCAACACCCAAGGGCAGCTCATCCAGACATAAGCACCACAGATCCCACAAGCATTCACACAAGCAACATCCAGATGCAGACATGCCAACAGTCACTACCACCTCTGTGTCCCCCTCCTCCTCGTCTCCCTCCTCCCTCCCTGTGACGTCTCCACTCACACCTGCATGCACACCACCATCAGCCAGTACTTCCATCACCAGCACACCCTCCATTACAGTCAGCACACTTGCAGTCACCACCCCCACTGCCATTTACACGTCCCCTGTGTCCTCTCCCACTGTGTCTGTCACCCCCTCTTCCAAACCACACAAACGCAGGCAGCCACCCACCCAAAAGCCATCCACCTCACGACAGCCTCCGTCACAAGCACCTGCACCCAAAGACAGCACACTTGACTCCCCTACAACCACATCCTCTTCCTCCACTCCCATACCCACTGCACCTACCCTTCCCATTGCTCCTAAAAAACTTTTCCTCTCCAAAATTAACCTCTTTGCATCACCTGACCCACCCCCTCCATCTGGTAAGAGTCCAAAGAGCACCTCAGCCACCACCAGCCCTGCATCTAGTATCACCATAGTGCAGGGCTATTGGAGTCCACCAGCTCCTAGGGAAGGAACATCGCCCAGCAGCAAGGGGACAGCCTGCCCACCCCCTGGGAAGAGGACAAGAAAAATTAAGGGCCGGCGCGAAAAGCCTGAGACGGCTGCCACCAAGGAGAGTGGCCTTGCCCCGTCACCTGCCACATCATCTAAGGGAGGCAAGGGCCAGAGAGCTGCAGTGAAGGAGGGCATGGGCAGCAGGGAGGAGAAGACATGCAGCAGGTGAGCGCACCAGGAGGGCCCCACCAGCCCCATACCGGGTGTGACGGACGACACCCACGGGCCCAAGACTCCATCACAGGAGGGCCCCGCTACCGCAAGGTCGGAGGGCGACTAAGCGGGGAGTCTTGGCCAGGTCTGGCTCCCTTGAAAGACAGGACAAGCACTGCTGAACAGGGCCCCGCCGTGAAGGGCACCGCTGAACAGGGCCCCGCCGTGAAGAGCACCGCTGAACAGGGCCCCGCCGTGAAGGGCACCGCTGAACAGGGCCCCGCCATGAAGAGCACCGCTGAACAGGGCCCCGCCAAGACAGGCACCGCTGAACAGGGCCCCGCCGTGAAGAGCACCGCTGAACACGGCCCCGCCAAGACAGGCACCGCTCCGCTGGGCACCGCCGTCTCAAGCATCGCTCCGCTGGGCCCTTCATCTCAAGCACCGCTCCGCTGGGCACCTCCGTCTCAAGCACCGCTCCGCTGGGCCCTTCATCTCAAGCACCGCTCCGCTGGGCCCCGCCGTCTCAAGCACCGCTCCGCTGGGCACCACCGTCTCAAGCACCGCTCCGCTGGGCCCTTCATCTCAAGCACCGCTCCGCTGGGCACCGCTGTCTCAAGCACCGCTCCGCTGGGCCCCGCCATCTCAAGCACCGCTCCGCTGGGCCCTTCATCTCAAGCACCGCTCCGCTGGGCCCTTCATCTCAGGCACCGCTCCGCTGGGCACCGCCGTCTCAAGCACCGCTGGTCCATTGACAGTGCCGGTTCTGTGTCGAGCAGGTGTTCACAAAGCACTCTGGGCACCATGCCTCCTCCAATACCTGATGGACTGTGGCTTTGCACTCCCCAGGATTGAACAGTGGGCAACCCTCCCACTGTAGAGACTTGTGAGACTGTGGCTTTGCACTCCCCAGGATAATGCAGTGGGCAAACCACCCACTGTAGAGACTTGTGAGACTGTGGCTTTGCACTCCCCAGGATGGCACAGTGGGCAACCCTCCCACTGTAGAGACTTGTGAGACTCTGTCTTTGCACTCACCAGGATGGTACAGTGGGCATGGAGGCCCCTCGTGGATCTGGCGTCGTGGACTCATGTGGCTGAGGTGCCCCCCTTTCCCTTCCCCCTGAGGTGCCTGTTGTTTTATCATCTGATGCCCCTGCAGTGTTCTCTCCAATGGTATCCGGTCTCCTGTGTGGGCTTTGCCCATGTGTTTGTACACATTGGCCCATGGACAAGGGATATTTAACGAACTGTGCAGGACTTATTGACTATGTTTATACTTTGCACTATGTTCATTATTTATTTTGTATATTTCATATAGCATATTTACCATGACTTCAATGAACCTATTTTATACATAAATTTAAAACTTCATTTTAATTATGTCTTTGCATTCTTCCGGGGGGTTTGGGGGGTGTCACTCTGACTTGTTGCTCTGCATTGGTGTGTAGGTATTGGGGGGGTGGGTGTATCGCATATGTGTGTGCACGTAACCTTTCCTCCTCCCCCCTCCCCTGTGTCGTAGGTGCAGTACTCACCGTTGTCGTCTGCGCCGGCGTTCGTACTCGTAGTAGATGAGCAGGTAGACAATAGCTGGTAGGATGTTTAATTCGGGTTCCATGCTGTCCAGATTCCTCGTGGAGTGTGTGGAGGTGAGCGTTTTCCCGTTCGTAGTCTGTTTCCGCCGTGTTTTTATCGGCGGGGCTCCCGCCCCGGAAAAGGTGGCGGATTGGTGAGTTGTGATAGGGTGGGCGGTACATTGTCTGCCGCCTGCCTGTTGGCGGTGACCGCCGCACTGTTTGGAGTGTTAAAGTGGCGGTCTGTGTTGGCGGTTCCCGCCAGGTTCAGAATTGCATTTTTTGGACCGCCTGCCTGTTGGCGGGTTGGCCGCCGCTTTATCACCGACCGCCAGGGTTGGAATCACCCCCATAATTGCACAAAATGCTTAATAATTCAACCTTATGAGAGCCCAATAGTATTATCTTCCTAAGTAAATATAAAGTGCAAAATAGAGCGGAAAATAATGTATTGTTCGATCAATATAGAAACCAGTTATAATATCTAACATTTAGAACCCATATTGTTTGTCAGAATGCGCTAGTGCCAGCTGAACTCCAGCATGGTGTGCCAGAGGCATGTTGTTTGCTCTTCATTAGCCAAGTCAAGATATCAGAACTAATGGATAGCAAATATCAAAGGTAATTAACAATTTGGCACCAAATATCTTCTCAGCATGTCACATTACTAGCCCAGATTCAATCTTCGTTAACCATTAGTTGATGGAACAAGTGTGGTGAAACTTTCCAGAAACTGGACCAGCCTAATATTCAACATTTCATTCTTTGGATCAAAAGACTCAATGAGGGCTGGTTTACAGGCTCTGATCCCCAATACACTAAATTCCTTTTTCAGCAGTTTTCTTCCCTGATTAACCAGTGCAGGACATTCCTGATTCCCAAAATTGGTGATTCCTTACATGCTTTATAAGATTTTAGCACCAGCCAACCGCATGATCGCTTAGATAACTCCTCCTTGTCTTCTCTTCAGCTCTGGAGCTTAATTGACTTATTAACTGCTTTCTTAAAAGCCAGACCAGACGTATAGCAATCCCACAGGTCACCCAGATACAGCTGCTTTATGCTTTTTTTCCAGGTGGTTCTTATAGCTACTATGGCCACTCTAAAGCTTAATTTCCAGCCAAACTAGAGTCACTATTGTTCCTTCTGAGGATTGCCGCAACTTATGACAGCATTTTACAAAAGCTTCGGGTCTAGTAAACAACTGTTTTACTAGCATAAATTCCAGTCTGACTTTGGTGGGTGATGTCGACCTGGGTAACCAGAAAGCTTGCTTATATGCTCTTACCAGTAGTTTGTCCAAAACACTGTTCTCAGCATCCCTCATTATTTCTGTGCCATTGGAAAGCATGGTTAGTAACTTAGCTCTTATGACTAATGCCAACAGATTGAGGGTGTGCCCATGGATAGATATTGCTAACGTTCCAAAGTCATGGTTGAGTGCCTGAGCTTTATCCTTTTTCACTTCCCTGTGGGGTGTATACGAGCCTTTCAAGTCTAACTAGCTTTCCGTTTAGGTGAAATTTTGCTGGTTGGAAGATCAATGATTAAAAACAATCACTTTTGTTCTGCTTTGATTTATTTCCAGACCATTGATCCTAGTATACCCTGCTAGACTGTTTAATAATCTTCATAAACCTATTCAGGGATTGCTAAGCAGCAGAAGATCATCTGCCAAGGGTAGGGCAATGTGCTGACTGTCTAGAACTGTGGAAAGGTCGGAAATATATTAATTGAAATGAAGTGGTGCTAAGACACAGCCTTGATTTAGGCCGGAGGTTGTTTTACCTGCCCTAGACAAATGGGAACTCTCCCCAAGCCTAATTTTTACCTAGATTTCAGAGTAAAGCAGTCTAATGGCATTCAGGATATCCAAAGGTAGACCTCATTGCTGTAATGTTGTCCAAAGACTGCCCCGAGGGACACAATCAAAGGCTGCTTTAAAAGCAAATATAAAGTGGGGTCCCAGTTGCATTTGCTCTAATAACTATCAAACCCAACGTCAGAAGATTAGTTAATGTACTTGATTCTTAATAAAAACCAGTTTGATGGGTAATCTGCCATTATCTACAACCCATGACTCTAGATCTTGCAGTAGGCACATGGAAAAATACTCAAGATCCACATCCAAAAGTGCAATTAATAGATAGTTGCTTGGGGAAGTGGTCATGCCTCCCTTATAAATGGGGTGAATTATTGATCCGTTCCAACTATCTGGAATGATGCCAGCTGACAAAATCTGATTAAACCTTGCTGCAAGGAAGGTTGCCTATCTTGATGTTGATTGATTAACCAGCACTTGAGGTAACCGTTTGGGCTGGGTGCACAATCAGATTGTGACTTTCCAATGATCTTAATTATTTATGACGATGTAACAATGAGAATATTCTTTTCCTCGGGAATCCATAGGCCCCTCTCCCATAATCCGGTGGTGTTTTCTTCGACTGTTTTGTTTTTGTAATGTGATTTTAGATAAACCACCCAAGCTTCCTTACTTATGTTGGCATTATGGGCCACCCTTGAACCTTTTTCAATGTTGTTAATACGTTTTCAGAAGTGTTTTGAATCCACAGATGCTGATGCGTGCTGCAATTTGGCCCATAGTGTTTCCTGTTGTTTTTTTTTTTTTTTTTTAAGGACCATATCTCCCTTTTTTAATAAATTCCTTTGTTCTTACTAAGATGACTTAATAACCTTTCATTGTCTGGGAATTTACCCAGTTGCCCCAACAGTTTACACACAACAGATTTTCTCTTATGCTGTGAGAGTGGCATAGTTATTCCATCAATTTGCCCCAAATGTGCTCCTTTATTCAGTCTCTCAGACAAACCTTGCTTTGTTATTTCTTTAGCACAGACCTCCAACACAGATATCAGGTTTGTATTTCCGCTGGCCATGCACTCCAAACTGGCCACTGCCTCTTCTGCTTGGGCCATAACAGTCTGAGAGCTCCATTTCAGTCACTTTATGTTTTCAGTGCCAATCTCCTCCTCAAGGACTGATTCTGTTTCCTGCTTACATATAGTTGCCTGTACCTTAATTATCTGGGGTTTATGGTCACTCTCCCCTCGAACGGAGACTCTGAACTCACTCACGTGCTTATACAATAAGAAATTTACTGGCATGTAGTCTAGATATGAAACTACATCTCCTGAGGCTTTTGAAAATGCCAGTGGAGTATCGGCTGGATTCCAACCGTTCAGTGTAAATAGACCAGATAGCTCACATGCCTTTATTAACTTCTCTCTGATCTTATCTTTTCTCACAAATGATGGCATGCTTTGACTTGGCACAGATCCAGCTATTTGTATGTGTTCCTTACTCTGGTTATGAAATAGATTGAGATTGAAGTCACCTGAGCCTGACCGGTAAAATGTTTTAGATGAAGCAAGCATGTTATGAAATTTCCAGCTTCAGCAATTTCTTTTTGGATTAATATATGCATTCATTAGGATGAGAAGTTCACATGCATTCTTTGTCCAGCCATCTAAATGGACGGACAGGAAGGGCTGGGCATCCTTGTGAAGTTCTGAGATCTTAACGGAGATGTTAATGATGTTATAAATCACCAAGCCACCTTTTGCCCTTCTGAATGTGCTGCTTTTTCCCCAGGTTTATTGAATTCTTCATACCCAATAAGAGGTATACTCACTTGCGCCCATGATTCTTGGATCATTATGATATGATATGAGCCTAGGAATCGGGTGACTGCTAGGTTTTCCATTTTTGCTTGCAGACCCTCTATATTCCATGAGCAGATGCTCAGTTACTCCTGTGTAAATGGGATCTGTTGAGTTGCTATTCAGCTTTTATGGGACATTCCATGTGATAAAGTTGTGGGCAACCAGTTGCAATTATCCAGAGAGTCACGTCTGATTTGAATCTTCCTGTGTTTCTCCTCTCTCTCTCGAGATTTGAACTTTCACATTAAACTAGGTTTCAGCTCCTTTGTTGACTTCCCCAGAGTTTAATTTCCTATTTGTCCTTTATAGAACAAGCAATGGAACGTCTTTTTCCGTATTAGGGCTTTGCTTCTCTAGTAATGGGTATTGATATCTATCTCCTTGATAAGTGATTACCTCAATGCCTCACGCTTTCAGAAGCTTTTTCCTTTCCAGGATTTGATCTGGGAGATCAAGGCCTGAGAAACTCGCTAAAGTTGGATCTGATTGCTGACTCCCTCTTGCTTGTATGAATTTTATGGCCAGGATATCTTCAGAGGTCACATGGTCTAGGCAGTTTTAAAATACCTGAGCGATTAAGTACATCCTGAGGACCTCTTGATTTAAATTCTGAAATCCAGAGTAACTGATGTCCCTGCTCTGGATCAATCAGTATCTTATGGTTTACAGGATTCAAATTCTGCTGAGCTGTGTCCCCTCCTCTCAGTGCTGTGCGGCAATTCCAAGATGTGGGAACATCCTCTCCTGCGGTTAGGCCCCCAGGTATGAATCCTAGATGTCCACTGATCAGGCCCTCCTTTTCTTCTGGGAGTGCTTTTTTAGGTAACAATTTCCTTGATACTTGCAATGGCTGAGCAATCGTAAGCACACCTTTCAGCTAAGACAACTTAATCCCCGGCACTGCAATTTCTTGCCAAGGGGGACCCTCTGGTTTTTGCACTATCTTTAACATCTTGTCTTCCTCGCTACCTTCGTCTGCTAGTGGCACCGTTTCCTTTGTGGCACTTATGTTTGCACATGGTTCCCCTCCCTCTTTGTCAATTGCACGGTGAATGCCTTCCTATTTCCATTGGGCCCAGTGGAGAGGCTGAGGCGTCAGATACTCCAGCCTCCATTTCTTGCTTCTCTTTTTCTGTGCTTTTATCGAGATCCTCTATTAGATCCAGCCTTCCAGCGAGGAATTCCACTTGGCTAACTTTGCTATGTATGCCCCACGGATAGTACTGCTGGCGGCATAACAGATGGCCGGTTGGTCTGTATGTACTGTGTGTGCTCCTTTGTGGGGGTAACTCAATATTCCCTCCAAAGTTGCCGGCAATTGGACTAACCTGTCCACTACCACCTTACATGAGCAGATAGTAAAGTCATTACGCTGGTTTGTTAGGACCCTTGTTATCAGAGCATTTAATATTTCTAGTTTGTCATCAATACCAGAGATGAACACAGTCAGTGTTTTTAACAGGTCCACCTGAACATCCATTTTGTTGGAGTGATAACAAAGAGCTGTAACTGTTGCCTGCATCAAATTCAGAATTGCTACCCACATCTCAGTCATGGTGTTTATGACTGGGGGCCCACAGGTCGGTCATCTACCTTTTTGTCAAGGGGGAGGTCCTTTGAGTTCTAACTGAGGTCTCCCAGTCAACTTTAGCTGTCTGAGGCATATCCCCTTCCCCAAGCCCCTCCCTTAAGCCAGGCAGATTGATATTGATAGGTCCTACCACTTTATTACTCAATCTGTATGACGGGAAAGTATAGAGCTTAGACCTCAGGCTCCCTAACAGCTCCAGCTCCTGAATTTCATCGGTTTCAACATTAACTTCCTTGTCTATGTCTGATTTGTACAGATTAGACAGGTTACATCGAATGTACTTTTGTGCGCAGTTTCCCATCATTTCATTTCCTTTTATAATGGCTTCTTGTCCTAAGATTGACATTCCTGCCCCCACTGTTGGCACTGCCTTTTGATTCACCTCACTACAATCAATTCCAGTGAGTCCACCATATGAGCTGTCATACTGGAACTGATGGTCACAATTATTGAGGAGAGGGGAATTGGGGGGGGGGATTCACTTCTTGCTTCCAGACTCCTTTTAGACTGAGGGTCCTGGGCCAAAAAGAGGGTGCCATCTGGGGTTTGATACTTAGGGCCATTTAATGTCCTCTTATCACCTTGCTTGCACTATTTTCTCCTCCTGCTCCTTATTTTAATGTTCCTTCTGCAGGGCTGCCACTACTCTAAATTCCTGTTAGAGGGGCTATTCACATTAATCACCATGGAGTTTGGATTGCGCTGTTAGCCATCCTTTTTGATGCAGGTTAATTTATTGCTGGCTTCCTTTTCCTCTTACTAGAGGATAAAGGCTTGCCTCTGGTTTTTCCTGATCTCAAGCTTAGTAAATGATGAGGATGCTCAATGAACAGGATGCTCATGTTTTTCACAGATTGCAGGAGGCTCAGCAATTCAACAGTTATTTAACAGTTCAGCAGTATATCAGGATTCAAAAGCGTATTTTGGGCAGTTTGAGGTGGTTGCATTGGTTACAGTGAGAGACAACTGGGAGAGATCAAACCAAAGCACCAAAATTCAAATTACTGCAAATATAGTGCTGCTTCAAGCTCTTCCTTTTTCCAGGTTGCAGATGTTAAGCACAATTAGCGTGCGGGTCTCACCAGCCACCCCACAAGCCACACTCAGTCCTAGCAGGGCTGCCTCTGTGGGGAACCAGGGAGCACACTCAGTGGCAGCCGCCTACGGCTATTCTAGCTAGCCGTTACTGCAACTGTTGGTGCTCCTCCACTTCTCAGGCTGGCAGCCGCCTCCTGCCCACCACCTCATGTCTCACAGCTGCCTCATGCCCACGGTGTTTGCAGGATACAATGGTGTATGGAGGCGGAGGGGAGGGGCACTTCCGCGGTGGATGGTAGATGGAGGATGGACGACAGTCAGCATGCACACACAACCCGAGCCACCACAAAGCCACCAAACGGCTGAGCCGCTGTGCCACATCCCCTTAAAGGTCTCCCCTGCAAAAGCTAACCTCCCTGGCCTGGTTGCTGGCTGTTCACAACCAGCCTGCCACCACCAGACAAGATTCTGGAACCCAGGGTGAGAGAGCCTGCTCTCTGGGTCCCGGGACAAAGCCCACACAAGGGACAGGAGAAGTGGTCAGCCCCATCTTGCACCACCCCTAAGGTGCTGCATGCGAGGTGATGCCTCAATTTAATATTCCTCCATCTTCCATGGAATGAAAATAGCCAATCAGGTGTAGGGAAGTGACCTCTGCCCACAGGAAGTGGTCGCTTTGTGTGTGTAGCTACCCTAAGGTAGATGACCCATTAGTCACTAGTAGTCACTAGTAGGTACTCCTCTAAATGCCCACTAAATACAGTATTTCAAGAACAAAAGAATCCAAGCAACAAAGATAACCCAAGGCTCAAGAACTGAAGTCCTGCTGCACCAGAAAAAGCTGCCAAACCCTGCCTGCTGCACCCAGGTCTCGACAATCACCACTGGGAGGTTGCTTGGACATTTGACAGACTCTACAAACTCCCAGAGGACCTTCACACTTCGAAAATCACCAAAGATCTCCCTAAAAAGTGAAATCATCACTCTTCTGCAACCAAAGACCAAAGTTCCAGTTACGGCCACTTCACTGACTGGCTGCTGACCAAGGAACCGAATGCCACAGCCATATCAAACGCCACCCAGTGAACTGTGAGCGCAAACCCTGCAAGTGTGCCAGGTTTTGTGGCACTGTGCCCCCCCAGTGGCCAAAACTGAGCAATAGACCTAGGTACTGGTCTCCTGACATTGGACACCCAGAAGGACAGTCCATTCCAGACTGTAAAAGAACCAGGAGGAATCCCCAGGCAAGGGACTTCAGAAACCACCAGGATCTCCCACTAGAATACCCCTCCTGACCTGCAAGCAACCTTCAATGCGGCCTACTTCCTGCTTCCAAGGGCACCTTTGTGCACAGCTCCTGACTCACCAATTCGCTCTGCACCCAGGTGCCGTGAGCCCTGCACCGAAGATCCAGCTGTGCCCTAAGGGTTCCTAACTCCCTGCAACCTCAACACTCCAAGGGCACCCACGGGACTTAGCTTTAAGTCCATCTGTGCAGTGCTTTTCCAGGTGGTCCCCCACAGTGGCCTGGCATTAGCTCCAATGACTTTCTGTAGCTGCTCCCACCGAAACCAGGAGCTGCCCGAACTTCTCCAGCTGGTCTATAGTGCCCCCTAACGACCTTGACATACCTGCGAAAGGAGATATTGGTAAATGCATTGCCTGATTTTATGTGCATTTTTAAAGTATTTTCTCCATTGATTCCAAAGGTGGGTAATTATGCACAAAAGGTTTTTTTTAAACTTCAAAAATTCATAACTTAAAAAGTACTTACCCCATTTGGATGATCTTGGTCTTAAAAATGTATAAAGTACATAAGTATTTTTGTAAATTGATCGTGATTTATTCCTTTGAGTGTGCATCCTTCTTTATTGATACTGTGAGCAAACCAAATGCTTTGCACTTCTCCAGATTAGCCTAAGTGCTCGACCAAGGTACCATAAAAATTAAAGCATTAGGTGGTCTATTTTTTTACCTCTTTAAACCAACGTGTGGTTGCCCAGACTCTCAACAGTGTGCCTAGCTTTGCACACTACATAGAAAGCCAGCCTCTTACAATATTCAAGAAAAGGAAATGCAATTTTGTATGCAATTTGCAGTTGCAAGGTGGGTGCAGTCACTGTCATCTTCTTGTATGCTGCAGATATAAATGTGTCCCACACTTTCTTCAGGTTCTGCACGAAACATTAACACTGCATGCACATGCAGAGGATATAGCGGTGTGGCATGAACCTGTATAAAGAAGAGTTGACTGGTACAGGTTGTCGCAATTCAGCAGCACGAGTCCCAAATTAAACGTTTGAAAAGTGTGATTATGTGCCCCAGACAGACAAGAGAAAACATTTACCATTGGACCTGTTTCATTCCACTGAGGTATACACAAAACATAAATAGTGTTGATGGAGCACGAAATGCGCTCTCAGCGTGAGACTTGAGGTGTCCTTGCAGATGTGCTCAAAATGGCAGGAGCAGTACTCTCAGCATTGGTACACAGGAACCCGGCCCTCTAACCCCTGATTACAACACTACTGGAACCCCCCTCTGCTGGGCTCATTAAAGGGGAACTTCAGGGTTTCTACGGCTCCCCTACTCCAATTTACTTCAAATGGTCACTAAGATTTAGCTATCTTGTTGATAAATATTTCAAGTCCATAAATGAGCAATGCCCATAATTTGTCAATTCTCTTTTGCTGCAACGTTATATTTACTTATGCTTAATTTTTCGCAACACAGTATTTTGATAAGTAATTATATACATAGCAAGAGG
Organism: Pleurodeles waltl; assembly: GCF_031143425.1. NCBI lineage: Eukaryota > Metazoa > Chordata > Amphibia > Caudata > Salamandridae > Pleurodeles > Pleurodeles waltl. The sequence continues at coordinate 1,516,983,429 of NC_090440.1, forward strand.
ACACAGTGCACAGAATATCCTCAAAACATCATAACCATTTTGAGTGTGTATGTGGGTATGTAGCGATGGGGCTGATATGGTGGATGCTGAATGATGAACAATGCAGAACCTATCTTCAAGACAAATCTAAAAATAGGCAGAAAATGGTGTCCCTATTGCTCAGTTTAGCCTGGTAGCTTCACTATGTGCTCATGTTTCGTTCATTTTCAAATTTCTTAAACTACGTTTGTATTCATTCAGGCAAAAAATGTACAGTACGATTGATCTTCAGCTGTCTTCCTATGCTCTTGCTTTCAGTAAGTATGATACAGTAAAAGGGAGCTGTGTGTGCTACTGTGAATTCAAAAGTCAACTCTAATAAATTGCTACTTCCAATAATCAGATATCAGAACTCGTTTGTAATACGAAAATGAAAAACAGGTATTTAGAGTTATGTTACATTATCTGATTCACTGCATATGGGATAAGTACCATCTTCTGAACATGGGATAAATACCATCTGCAGTACATTGTGGATGTTGCAAGTTGCCAAGGAGTTTCATTAAAAGATATAGGAAAGAGGTTGAAGTTCTTTTACAAGATCACAAATACCATTATATGGTACTTGCTCCACTCTAATGACGTATGGTAAAAGGTATTTTATTGGGCATAATGCATGTTCATACATTACCTTAACACACAAAGCTTAAATCCATGGGCCCGAATTTAAGAAAAGTGGCCTTCCATCCAATGCAGTGCCACTTATCTTGTGCGCCTTAGCATCCCCCTACCACCACCATGCGTGTGCCGTATTTAATATACCGTGCACCATGACGCAGGGTAGGGGCAATAGCATGAACATTTTTGACGCTATTGATGTACTGTGCAGGATTAGTGCCAAAATGTTGGTGCTAATCCTGCAGAGTATATAGGGGCCCATTGAAAACAATGGTGCACCCCCTTCTAACGCCTCTTCTGTGCAGGTGTTAAAAATAGCCACTAAAAATGGCACAGTGGAATCTTTTATATTCCACTGTGCCATTTTTGCAGTCCCCCTAAAGGGGTAAGGCCCACCTTGCATACATTATGACTAGTGCAGCGTTAAAGTGATGCAAGGGGTTACAAATTGGCATAATTACTTTTTAAATATAGTGCAGGGAATTTGGCCTTAATCGGCCATATTAACATCATAAACAATTACACTAATGTAGCGCAAGGAGGTACCGGGCCCTCCTAAATCTGGGCCATGGTCTCTTGCTCATTCGTATAAAACTGCCAAAATGGTTGCAGAAAAGAAGAATAAGGTGGTCATTACAACCCTGGCGGACGGAGTTAAAGCTGCGGTAATACCGCAAACAGGGCGGCGGATAAAAAAAGGGAATTATGACCCAGGCGGAAACCGCCAACAAAGACAGCCACTTTAACACACCGCCCGCCACGGCGGTACAGACAAGCAGCGCAGCGGTCACCGCCAACAGACAGGCGGAAGACAATGTACCGCCCATAGTATCACAACCCGCCAATCCGCCACCTTTTCCGGGGCGGATTCACCGTGGATAAAAACACAGCGGAAACAGCTTTTGCAATGGGAAAACGCTCACCTGAACACATTCCACGAGGAACGAGGACTCCATGGACCCGGAACTCCAAATACTCCCTGCCCTTGTCTTTCTGCTTCTCTACGACCATCCTCTACGTAGGCGCCGAAGACAACGGTGAGTACTGCACCTACTACATGGGGGAGGGGGGGGCCAAAGTAAGGGGGACACCCACCAAACACCCCCACCCCCACCCCCAACCTCGCATAATACAACATACACACCAATGCATCCACAAAAATCACAGTAACAACCCACAATCCCCCCGGAAGAATGAAAAGACAAAGCGAAATCCGTTCAAACATTGTAATGTTGCAATATACATGTCTTACAAAAATATACAGATATATATGAAATTCAGTCAGAAATATATACATTACGAGAAGTAGTGCAGATATGTACATAACAATGTCCGTGCACCAACAGTCTAAAAATGCATGGGCGAGGCCCACAAAAGATACCTGACCACAATCGGAGAGAACACTGCCGGGGCGTCAGATAGAAATACTACAGGCACCTCAGGGGGAAGGGAAGGGGGGCACCTCAGCCGTATTACTGCAAAGCCAGATCCACGACGGGGCTCCATGCCCATTGATGTATCCTGGGGAGTGCAAAGCAACAGTCTCTCAAGTCTCTACAGTGGGTGGGGTGCCCACTGGACCATCCTGGGGAGTGCAAAGCCACAGTCTCTCAAGTCTCTACAGTGGGTGGTTTGCCCACTGTGCCATCCTGGGGAGTGCAAAGCCACAGTCTCACAAGTCTCTACAGTGGGTGGGGTGCCCACCGTGCCATCCTGGGGAGTGCAAAGCCACAGTCTCTCAAGTCTCTACAGTGGGTGGGGTGCCCACCGTGCCATCCTGGGGAGTGCAAAGCCACAGTCTCTCAAGTCTCTACAGTGGGTGAGGTGCCCACCGTGCCATCCTGGGGAGTGCAAAGCCGCAGTCTCTCAAGTTGATAACATTCTCCACTGGTTCTGGGGGGGACTGGTGCCCAGAGTGCTTCATCCTGTGCAGGACTGAGGTAGTGGATGCATCTCTCCACTGGTTCTGGAGGGGGACTGGTGCCCAGAGTGCTTCATCCTGTGCAGGACTGAGGTATTGGATGCATCTCTCCACTGGTTCTGGAGGGGGACTGGTGCCCAGACTGGATGAGTCTCCCCGTGAAAGTTCCTGTCCTGTCACTGTCCCAGCTGCACATGGGATAAGGATGCCTGATGTGGCGGTCTATTAATTCCTACCCGGTGCTTGCCCTGTTCAGCGGTCTCCACCATGGCGGTCTTTGCCCTGTTCAGCGGTGCTTTGCCATGGCGGTCTCTGGACTGTTCAGCGGTGCTTTGCCATGGCGGTGCTTGCCCTGTTCAGCGGTGCTTTGCCATGGCGGTCTCTGGGCTGTTCAGCGGTGCTTTGCCATGGCGGTCTTTGCCCTGTTCAGCAGTGCTTTGCCATGGCGGTCTTTGCCCTGTTCAGCGGTGCTTTGCCATGGTGGTCTTTGCCCTGTTCAGCGGTGCTTTGCCATGGCTTTCTCTGGACTGTTCAGCGGTGTTTTGCCATGGCGGTCTCTGGACTGTTCAGCGGTGCTTTGCCATGGCGGTTCTGGTACGGACATTGGTGTGTGGCATGACGCTCCCTACACTGGGCATTGGTGTGTGGCATGACGCTCCCTATACTGGGCATTGGTGTGTGGCATGACGTTCCATCATAGCCCACCTGGGCTGTGGCAGCCGGGGCCCTCCTGGGCACTGATTCCGGCGGTGGTGGTGGTCTCCTGACCAGTGACGATACTTGGGCCCTCCTGGGCAATGACTCTGGCAGTGGTCTCCTGACCAGTGACGATACTTGGGCCCTCCTGGGCTGTGACTCTGGCGGTGGTCTCCTGACAAGTGACGATATTTGGGCCCTCCTGGGCTGTGACTCTGGCGGTGGTCTCCTGACCAGTGACGATACTTGGGCCCTCCTGGGCTGTGACTCCGGCGGTGGTCTCTTGACCAGTGACGATACTTGGGCCCTCCTGGGCTGTGACTCCGGCGGCTATGACTCCGGCGGTGGTCTCCTGACCAGTGACGATACTTGGGCCCTCCTGGGCTGTGACTCTGGCGGTGGTCTCCTGACCAGTGACGATACTTGGGCCCTCCTGGGCTGTGACTCCGGCGGTGGTCTCCTGACCAGTGACGATACTTGGGCCCTCCTGGGCTGTGACTCCGGCGGTGGTCTCCTGACCAATGACGATACTTGGGCCCCCCTGGGCTGTGACTCCGGCGGTGGTCTCCTGACCACTGACGATACTTGGGCCCTCCTGGGCAATGACTCTGGCGGGGGTCTCCTGACCAGTGACGTCGGTGCTGGCAGTTGTGTCTCGACCATCGGGAATGATGGCGCCCTTCTCCGCCGTGACACTCACAACAGGCTGGGCACACTTCCTCTGGCCCTTCCCCACCTTTGGTGGAGTCACAGCTGACTCTCCAATCCCCTTGGAACCCATGTGAGTTGTTTTCTCACCAGGAGTCTTCACACGGTCCCGTCGTCCACTCTACAATTTTAGAGCCTTTACAGGGGGTGGGCTGCCAGTGCCTTGGCTCCGGGTCACACTGCCTGCCCTGGTGGCCGGTGCACTCCACAAACCTTGAACAGGCACCACTAGTATTGGAGGCTTTTTGGCTGAGGCGCTACGACGGGACTGATGAATTGGAGGGGGGGTGGGAGCAAAAAGGTCAACTTTACAGAGGGACAGTTTCTGACGTACACTGGGATGGGTAGTTGGAGGGGGTCTGGGAGTGGAGGAAGAGGAGGTGGTTGTCGGAGGTGTCACTTTAGGTGTTTTGGGTGCAGGTGCAGGTACTGGAGGCTGTTGTGAGGTGGATGGATGTTGGGTGTGTGGGTGCCCGCGTTTGTGTACTTTGGGAGGGGGCGTCACAGACACACTGGGAGAGGACACAGGGGACGTGTAAATGGTAGTGGAGGTGGTGAGTGCAGGTGAGCGGCTTGTGGTGCTGGGTCTCCTTGTGCGATTCATGGTGCCTGTAGATGTGGTGCATGCAGGTGTGTGTGTAGACGAGACTGGGAGGGAGGAGGGAGAAGAGGAGGAGGGGGACACAGTGGAGGCAGTGGATGTTGCTGTGTCTGTACGTGGGTGAGGCTTGCGTGAGTGCCTGTGGGTTGTGTGGTGCCTATGTTTGCTTGAGCTACTTGTGTGTGTTGACTTGTGTGCATGCTGGTCTGTAGGTGTGCTTGGGATGGGCTGGGGTACAGGAGATTTGGTCTGGGTAGAGGAGGTTGGAGGGGGGAGGCTGGACACAGGGACAATGGCTGCCATCAGTGCTGAGACCAGAGATTGCAGGGTTGGCTGAAGGACAGCCTGACCAGAATGAATGCCCTCCAGGAATGCATTACCGTGTTGCAACTCTCGTTCTACACCCTAGATGGCATTCACAATGGTAGACTGCCCAACAGTGAGTGACCTGAGGAGGTCAATGGCCTCCTCACTGAGGGCAGCAGGGGTGACTGGGGCAGGGCCTGAGGTGCCTGGGGCGAAGGTGATGCCCACCCTCCTGGGTGAGCTGGCACGGGGCGAATGCTGAGGGGCTGTTGGGAGGGCGGTGCTGGTAGGGGAGGTGGCGGCTGTACCTGTAGAAGTGGGGCGCACAGATGGTGCCGCCACCACAAGGGAGCCTCCATCGGCGAACGAGTCCGTATAGCTGCTTGGTGATCCGGTGGCCGACGTGAAGCTCCCCTCGCCCTCCGTCCCACTGCTGCATTCAGAGTCCGTGGTGTGGCGCTCCATGGCCATGTGGGATGCAGCTCCCTCGTGCTCCGGTGCCACTGTACCTCCGCCTGATGATGCTGATGTACAAAAGGACAGGGAGAGCAGAAAAAGGGGGGGAGACAGAAGAAAGAGAGTTTTAGTGCATGGCATACCACTACCGTTGGCGGACAAGACAGACACAGCAGCCCCCTGCATTACGCTGTGCTCCTGCGCTCTGCACATGCAATCTCTGGGATATGGCCTACATGGCAATGGTGGACATCTGCACACATGGATGCCACAGGGGCAACTATACCTGTACTTGGCACTCTGCTGAGGTGGGGTAGAGTGCCACATGGCCTGCATTACGGAGGGGCCTTGCTTACCGAACTCGCCCTGGCCTAGGGACACCCACAGCCCACCTCCCCCACCCAGACACCTCCACTGCACGCAAAGTCACCAGAATGAGAGTGTACTCACCCCCTTGTGTCTGCTGTGATGCCCTCAAGCGCCCATCCAACTCCGGGTTGGCCACCGCCAGGATCCAGAACATCAGGGGGGTCATGGTGCGACGGGCACCCCTCCCACGTTGGGAGGCCATCTCCAGCTGAGCCTCCGCCGTCTTCTTGCTGCAGCGGCGAATGTCCTCCCATCTTTTCCGGCAGTGGGTGCCCCTTCTCTGGTGGGCCCCCAGGGTCCGGACCTCCTTGGCGATGGCACGCCAAATGTCCCTCTTCTGATGGGCGCTGACCTACATGACATGCACAAGGAAAGAGGAACAGACATTACCAACTGCACCGTCGATGTGAGTGGCCCCCTCCCTACTCTGGCCATGTGGCCCATTCATTCCCATGCATTAATGTTCTATGAACTCTGCCCCCTTCCCTCTTCCAACCAGCCCTCTTCACCCAGGCCTAGCCCATACAACGTGCTCCCTGTGTACTAACCTGTTGGTCTGGAGGACCATAGAGTAGCGTGTACTGGGGGAGGACCCCGTCTACCAGTTTCTCCAACTCCTGTGCAGTGAAGGCAGGTGCCCTTTCCCCAGACGCAGCAGCCATCGTCGCTTCCAGACCGAGGTCACAGCAGCACTTGCAGTGTAGGTCCTCTCCTGTCGAAGGTCAGGTATCTAGTGATTGAACAGATAGAAAATGGCCGTGACGTCCATGGCGGTGCGCATCATCACCGCCGGCGCACCTGTTCATTGGCTCCTGGGACCCATAGGGTTCAATGTTGACCAATGCAGCATTGCGCCGCGGTCTACGACCGCCTACCACGACGTTGTGCAACGCCAGCGCAGTTACCCCACAATCCCATTGTCCCAGTTTAGAGGTCAGGCAGCCGCCATTTCAGGGGCCCACATGGCTTCATTTACCTCTGCGTCACACATAGCTAGGCCTAAACTCAACACACATACAGGAAGGGTTTTGTGAGTGGTGTATTCTTCTGTGTAACTCTGGGTACATACCTGGAGGAATAATGACTGATTCGTCGCTGTTGTCCTTCGTAGGCACCGTCAGCTGGGACATGTGAAAAGATGGCGGAATCCTCTGGTGTACCGACCGCTGGTGGACCTGTTGACAATGGAAGAGCGACATGTCATCGTCACCTACCGGTTTGACCGTGACACAATCCAGGAACTATGTACCCAGTTGGAGCCAGACCCGATGTCACCAATCCGCCATCCGACTGGAAACCCCCCTGACATGCAGGTGCTGTCAGTGCTCCATTTCCTTGCAAGTGGGTCTTTTCAGACAACAGTGGTCATGGCATCAGGGATGTCTCAGCCTATGTTTTCCAATGTGCTGTCCAGAGTGTTGTCTGCCCTGCTGAAACACGTAAGGAGATACATCATTTTCCCTAAGGTGGCAGATTTGCCTACAGTTAAAGGTGACTTCTATGCCCTTGGACATATCCCCAACGTCATAGGTGCCATTGATGGGACCCATGTAGCTCTGGTCCCCCCCCACAGGAGTGAACAGGTGTACAGGAACAGGAAGAGTTATCATTCTATGAATGTTCAGATGGTCTGTTTGGCAGACCAGTACATCTCCCAGGTAAATGCTATGTTCCCTGGCTCAGTGCATGACGCCTACATCCTGCGGAATAGCAGCATCCCTGATATGATGGGTCAACTCCAGAGGCACCGTGTATGGCTATTGGGGGACTCTGGTTACCCCAACCTTTCCTGCTATTGACCCCAGTGAGGAATCTCAGGACCAGGGCAGAGGAACAGTACAATGCGGCCCATGGGCGGACTAGGAGGGTGATCGAACGCACCTTCGTCCTCCTGAAGGCCAGGTTCAGGTGCCTCCATATGACAGGTGGATCCTTATTCTACTCACCAAAGAAGGTGTGCCAGATCATCATCGCCTGCTCCATGCTTCATAATTTGGCTTTGCGATGCCAGGTGCCTTTTCTGCAGGAGGATGATCCAGATGACGGTCTTGTAGCAGCTGTGGAGCCTGTGGAGCTTGTGGACAGTGATGAGGAGGAAGCTGAGGAAGAGACAACGACAACAGGAGTCAGTCATACAGCAATATTTCCAGTGACACACAGGTGAGAACATTTTCATGTTTAACATTACATTAACTTTCACACGTCTACCTCTATCCTGTCTGTCGATTTCAACCACTATTTGGTAACTGAGTTGTACCTTTCCATTACGGTTTCACAGGTGTGGTTACCAACGTGTCACCTGCTTGCATCCTTCAAGGACTTGTGATGTGTGACATAGGTATGTTAGCCTTACAATAGGAAACGCATTATGACACTGTCATTGATAATACATATTTACTAAATCACAGACTGACTCCAGATTGTTTTGTGTTGCAAGGGTGTTTATTGAAGTGCTCAGAAATGGGAGGGGGTTGTAAAATGAGGATGGGTGATGGCGGAGGAATGTCCATGGCAGAGTCCAGTCTATTAGTCTCACAGGTGCACTGCGCCATCTGGGCATAGGAAGTGGAGCTGGGGCAGTTTAAGTATGGACAGGGTAACAAGGTGGGACAGTGGGAGGACAAACAGGGTGGTCTCATTTCCTGGCGGGGGTCTTGCCATCTTGCTCTGTCCTGTTCCTGGATCTCAGGGACCGCTTGCGTGGTGGTTGTCCGTCTGCAGGGGGTGGGGTGCTGGTGTGGTGGTCCTGTGGCAGGGCGTCCTGTCCACTAGCGCCGGCGGAGGTGGTGGGCAGTTCATCGTCCTGGCTAGTGTCAGGGGCCCCTTGGAGTGCCACGGTGTCCCTCAAGGTCTGCTGTATGTCCTTCAGCACCCCTACGATGGTGCCCAAGGCGGAGCTGATGGTCCTGAGCTCCTCCCTGAACCCCAAATACTGTTCCTCCTGCAGGCGCAGGGTCTCCTGCAACTTGTCCAGGACCGTCGCCATCGTCTCCGGGGAGTGGTGGTATGCTCCCATGATGGAGGATAGGGCCTCGTGGAGAGTGGGTTCCCTTGGCCTGTCCGTCCCCTGTCACACAGCAGCCCTCCCAGTTCCCCTGTGTTCCTGTGCCTCCGTCCCCTGGACCATGTGCCCACTACCACTGCCCCCAGGTCCATGTTGTTGTTGGGGTGGTGGGTTAGCCTGGGTTCCCTGTAGTGGTGGACACACCGCTGATTGACCTGTCCTGGGTAGGGAGGTTTGGGCCTGCTGGGTGGGTGCTGTGCTGGTGTTACCAGAGGGTGGAAGGTCGGTGTTGGGCTGTGCCTGTGCAAGGGGAACCGACTGTCCCGAGGCTCACGATGGTCCGGGCTGGTCATCAGGATCCAGTAGGGCAGAGCTGCTATTGTCACTGTGGGCCTCTTCTGGGGGTGGAGTGGTGTTGTCTGGACCCTCTGGTGTGGTGACAGTCCTTCGGGTTCCTGCAGGGGCATAAGAGCATGATTATTGCATGTGTTTGTAATGGTGTGCAATGGGTGGGTGAGCGTGTACCCCAGTGCAAGCATTCCTGTGTGGGAGCCTGTGTGATGGTGGTTTAGGGGGTTGTATGGGTGTGTGCATTGGGCATGCTTTAGTGCTGGGTTTCCATGCTTAGTTGTGTCATGCAGGGCTTGGTGTTGGGATGGGTGGTTTGTGTTATGAGTACATTAGTGAGGAGTTGTAGTGATAGGGGACGGTGTGAGGGTGGGGGTGTGTGAGAGCATACAGGTAGGGTGGGGTATATGATAGTTAAGATTTGACTTACCAGTGTCCCATCCTCCACCGACTCCTGCGAGGCCCTCAGGATGCAAGATGGTCAAGATTTGCTCCTCCCATGTTGTTAGTTGTGGGGGAGGAGGTGGGGGTCCGCCGCCAGTCCGCTGAACCGCGATGTTGTGCCTGGAGACCGTTGAACGCACCTTCCCCCGTAGGTCGTTCCACCTCTTCCTGATGTCCTCCCTATTTCTTGGGTGCTGTCCCACGGTGTTGACCCTGTCCACGATTCTTCGCCATAGCTCCATCTACCTGGCTATTGATGTGTGCTGTACCTGTGAGCCAAATAGCTGTGGCTCTACCCGGATGATTTCCTCCACCATGACCCTGAGCTCCTGCTCGGAGAAGCGGGGGTGTCTTTGGCGTGACATGGGGTGGTGTGTGTGATGTGTGGGGCGGTGTGAGTGTTGAAGTGTGTGGTGATGTGTAGTGGTGTGTGGTGTTGTGTGCGTGGATGTGGGTTGGGTGATGGTGTTGTGTGCCTCTGTATGGTGGTGTTGTCTTGGCTGTGCAGTCTCTCTGGCCTTCTCTCTGTAATATTGGTCGTAGGGGTTTGTGGGTGATGTGGGTGTGTGTTTTATATTGTGTTGGGTGTGTGGGAGTGGTGTTTGTATGTGTATCAGGTGTGTGTATTTGTAATTGTCCAGTGTGGCGGTGTTTTGGAGATGTGTGTGTATTTTGAGTGCGGCGGTGTGTACCGCCAATAGAATACCGCGGTTGAAAGACCGCCACGTGGATTCATGGGTCGTAATAACATGGGCGTGTTTCTGTTGGCGTGGAGGTGGAGGTTTTGTTTTTGCCAGTTTATCACTGACCTTTGGTGTGGCAGAGTTGTGTGGGTGTCTGAATTTCGGCGGATTCCGAGATGTGTGTCATAATAGCTGTGGCGGAATTCCGCGGCCGCAGCGGTGTATTGGCGGTCTTCTGCACGGAGGTAAGCGCCTTTTACCGCCAATGTTGTAATGACCCCCTAAATTTGGAATCTGTAGTGCAATATTAAATACACCAGCGATCAATAAGAGTGGGCCAGTAACTGGTGTGATATTTATTATGCCTGTTAAAATCAAACTCTGTAGAGCTGAAATTTATTGAATGCGGTAAATACAACTCAGTTTCGAGTTTTTGAGGAATATCTGCATTTTGGTTCTTTACACACCAAAATCTGCAGGTTCTGATAAATACCACACATTTTACCACATAAATAAAGGCAAGTTTTTACCTGCCAATATTTATCTCAAAACTCATAACTGTGATATATGCGGACTGCCTTATCGCAGCTAACCCTGCTGCTAATAATGGGGGCGATAATCCACAGTTTGTTATTTGTTACAAGAAACATATTACAGGCAGTTTAAAAAAACATGGGACATATTTATGCGCTGCCTGAGTGTCACTTTTTTTGACACTCCAGCGGCTTAAGCTTCTCAACCATATCTATGAGGCCACGCAAAGCCACCTTGCGTGGCTTTGCATAACTTCATAGATATGGAGAAAGACAAAGCATCACAAGTCGTTGAGTTGCCTTACTCTGCACCAGGTGGTTTTCCCACTCAAGACCCATGGATTTTGACACTGCCCCAGATTTTCTTAATCACGTAACCTAGGGCAGCGCCAAAACCTTATGTCTCCCCAAAGCAGACGTAAGGAGGAGAAATATTTTTATTTCTCCTCATTTTTTTCCTCTATGTGTGCTGCATTCTGCAGCACACTTTGAAAGAGGAAAACACCTCTCTGGATTGTTTTTGTGCAGGAAGGTGACCTTCCTGTACTAAAACAATTCTGCATGCAACACAGGCAGCCTTGTGTAGTGGGGCAAGGGTGCCTGCGTTGGCGCTAGGCAGCCAATTGTGCGCCAGCACAGGAGGAAATGACAGGCATGCCCCATATTTTCTAAGTACACTGCATTCCTACCCTTTCACATTGGCGTAGGGCAGCTCAGGAAGAAGACTTGCAGCGCTGCTCGATGCCAATTCCCCATAAATATGGGCCTATGTACTTAGCATGTGTGCTAAAATTCAAACAATGGACTGAATTGTGCCACACCATATTAACAGTCATACAAGCCCCCTTTATTCTAATGCTTGTCAATTTCACAGCTTTTGTGTTTGATTTCCCTCACAGATTTTGAGTCAGATAAATGTCGGCTTTAACACAGAAAAAAAGAAAGACAATTTGAACTGCTTAGGCAGGGTTATGAACACATTTCACTGCTTAAGAAATGCCTTCAATAGAAAAGCATGATAAATGGAGGGAGCGATTCATAAAAAATGAGCAATTCATGTACACGTTCCTTATTGTTGTAAAAATCCATTGTGCTTGCTATAGTTGAATAGAACATGTGTTTTTTACACCTGTAGGTGAAACAAGCACTAAATAATGAAATAATAGTGTTCGGCTCCTGCACAGTAAAACCAGCACAACTACCTGCAGTGTTAATCCAACATGTTTTACAGTAACTTTGCCTGAAGCTGTGTTAAACAAGGAGATTGGGACTGCAACGCGATATCTGGACTCATAAATCATGGGTGCTGGGAGATTTTCGTTCACTTAGAACTCCCTCTTACAGTTCCAGACAAGTCATAATTACACATCACTAGGCATGTGAACGGAGAAATGGACTGCTTCCTTCTGCAGGATAAACCGTGTGACATAAAAGCAAAACAAACAGAATGAAGGAAACAGTGATTCACTTCACATACCATAAAATTATTATACAGTATAATTTCATGATAAAACCAAACAAAATTCCAAAGCCCATTAAAAATAAATATTTCAATATTGTGTAAACAATTATATGAGTGATATGAATATAACTAGTTAGGCTCCATAGCTACACCGGTTTCTAGTTTGTATAATAATATCCATGAGGATTTTGAAAATATTGGGGTCAATAATCAGAGGTATTTATGAGCAGGTAAATCAGTTTTCCTGTAGTGCTACTTGGCCGACTCATAAATGGCTTTGTGAAACGTGCTCACCGTGAGGATTATGAAGGAGTGCGAGAAATGATTTTCACCAAATAGTGGTCATTAAACAAGCGTTGGCAAAGCCACTATGTCTCACCTGTAGGAGATCCATTGGGTTTGTCATTTTTTTCATACATGCCGTACAGCAGCACAGCTGCTGTGAACCATGGTTGAAAGCAAACAAAAAAAAAAAAAAAAAAAAGTGTTATGGCACGCTTTTTCGTTTTAGCCATGCTGCACAGCGATATCGTACAACACATTAACAGAGCCAATAGATCATACTTAGGCGAGATATATTGGCTTTGCCAATGCTTGTTAGGGTTTGGGTCGTCAACAGCCTGTTGACACACACACTTTGCAGAGATAACATCTTTGCTTCCTTACCCTACACTGATTTTGAGCGTGCATTTTACACTGTCTTCAGATTGTGCACATAAACCCACTAACTACATTACCATACAACTGATTTGTGAGGCATGCTGAGGGCACTTAAATACTCACTAAGCAGATTATGGTATGCTCCTTTTCAGTCGTAATGCAGTATGCTGCCATTTAGTCTGTGTTATTGCTGAGTTGCTATCTTTGCTAGGAAAAGTGTCATTTTTTGCACTGCCAAATTCTGTCTCTAACCTCCAGCAACCCTACCTAAGTAAAACTTGAATTGCTTTGCCCTACGATCCTGAGAGTAATATGAGGAAAAGGGGTACCTAGAGCATCATGTATGAAGGGCTTTAGCATTTGCAAACCCTCTGATTCAGTAAATCAGAGGGTTTGCAAATGCTAGAAGCCTTTTTCAAAGAACAATGAACTGGAAAATGACCCTCACTAATTACAAGTGAATTATATTAATTCAAGCATTCCACCCATAACATTTTTGTTTTCCTCAGTGTTACTCTCTAACTGTGATTGTTATTCCGAGAAGTGGATCCCATGCTCACTGTGTCACAGGAGTTAAGCTATTTCTCAGTGTCAAGGCCTAACAATGTGGACACTGATCTGGGGGTGCCTTGCTATTCAGAGGGGACATGGCCGAACAGTGTGGACCATACTACTCCCACTAGAGAAGGAGCATGAGAATATAAAGATGAGGCAGAGAATACAAGGAGGGGTTGCGGATGTATGCAGCTGCACATAGAGGTGTGGCAGGAGTGATGCAGGAAACCACAGAGGGATTGGAGAGGGAGAGGGACATGTTGAGAACCAGGCAGTGTAGAGCTTGACAGCATACAGAGACACATACAAAGGGACTGCACCGGGTAGCCACACAGAGGAGCTGCAAGGCTTGAATGGACACACATAAGGACTACAGGGTGGAGGAGAGCACAGAGGGCAAGCAAGGCTGGTAAGGGTGACACTTAGGGCCAGAAGGTGAAAAGGACATTTCAGGAGTCATACAACATAAATAGAAGATACTAAATAACATTACATTATTGTATTCTTTATTAAGCGTATATACACCCACAAAGGCATCTTGGCGTTAAGGAACTATGACAGCTGATAAAAGAGATGATTTTTTAAAAGCTTTCTGGAGCTCAGGAAGGGAGAAATATTTTATTATGATAAGGAAGATTATTTGGTAAGTGGAGTCAAAGAGCTGACAATGCACGACCACCAACTTTACATCATCTAAAGGGTGGTACACAGAGAACAATACTTGACTGGTAGAATCTGGAAGTCTTGCAGGGTGATAATGAGAGACATAGAATGACAGGGGAGATTTTTTAGGATTGTATTACGCTCTGCGCATAAGACAGAAGCTCTCATTACGAGTCTGGAGGTCTACTGACCGCAAGACTCACAGTGGTGGTCCCACCGCCGATGGGCTGGCGGTGAATTCTGCCAGATTACGAGTGTGGCGGTTTGGCCTGTGCCAAACCACCACTTACCAGTTTTGAGCACCAGGGCGGGTGGACCGCCGGACTGGGGATAAGTATGTCTGACCTCGTGGTCCACCAAAGACCACTGGTGATATAGCGAGTCCCCTTCCCACCAGGGAGCTACCGTCACCTCCTTGTCACCGGCAGAGGACTCCCACACCCACCTGCAATCGCAACACACCGCACACCCTCTTCCATAACTGAACCCCCTTTCCCCCCTTCATATAAAACCATCTCACCCCTTCCATTCCAGACCCACCTGCCCCCACATACACACACCCACACACACCCAGCATACAATCATTCACAAACAGTGACATATATGCATTTACTCACACACATCCATACTCGCATTCACACAGACATTCCAACAAGCACTTACTTCAACATTAATATACGCATTCATACATCCATACACACATGCCTACACACATGCATGCACACACACATTCAAACATGCTTACAAACACACATTCAAACATGCTTACAAACACACATACAAGCACCAATACACATAAGCATACACATACGCATACATACTTACATTGACACATGCAGACAACACCCACTCACACACACACAACACTCCACATGCTCCCACCCCACCTCCCCTGTTGGATGATTGACTTACCTTGTCCGGCGAGGAGGTCATCCGGCAGGGAACGGGCACTTCCACCGCCGGCAGAGCCCCGCCATCGGGACACCGCCAAACCGTATTACAGGTCATAATACAGCTGGTGGAGTCCTTTTGGTGGGGCGGGGCAGTGGTGGAACTGCCCCTGCACATCTGACCACCAGCACGACTACTGGTGGATTTCGACCCATATTGTGGCAGAAATCCCTCAGTTCTCGTAATATGGTGGACTTCCGGCTCCCGCTGCTTCGGTGGCCTGTGTAAAAGACCGCCGAGGTCGTAATGAGGGCCAGAGTGTCGTAAACTGACAGATAATGTAGTTGCTTTCTGACCTTGATTAGCAAGCCGGTTTGTTTTTATTTTACACAATAGTACAAGTCACATGGCATAAATTTGGACTTCAACGAAATTCTCAATCAGAGAGTCAGTCAGTCCCAGGTAAATTTTATTACAAAAATCACTTCTTGACGTGATATATGCAGCCAGCTAGGTGTCATTGGCATGGGGATTTTTTACAACCAAATGAGCCAAATAGTTTGGTCTGCGGGTGAACATAAACATTAAAGAACACAGGTGAGAGGAGTGATCCGTGAGGTACTCCAAAGCTGACCGGCTGAGTAACTAAACAAAAAAAGGAGGCACTACGACAGTTTGAAAATGATCTGTAAGAACAGTCAAACAATAATGTAAAATTGTACCCCCAATGTCAAATTCATTTAAATGATATACCAGCCTATTACGGTCAAATGCTGCTGAAAAGTGAAGAGGTCAGGGGCCTTTTCAGTTCTCCTCTCTATAAAAAAGAACCAAGATGCCATTGATTGAAAAAGGTTATTCAAAAAATTATGTTGGTTGTTTTGCTACCATTTTTCGGTAGGTTACCCTTAATCTAGGAGGACAGTAATTGGTCTTTAGCTTTTCACCAACTCTGTTTCATTTTCAAGAGTGGAGTTATTACTCCTCTCTTCCATTCGAATGGGACTTCACCAGAGGTCGAAAAAACAAAGGGGCATATTTATGAGATGTATTGTGCTGGCGCTACACCACAAATTTGGACACAATGGCAGGCAAAAGCAAAACTCCATATTTATAGGATGTGGGATTTGCCCAAAAGCCTGGTTTTTGAAGGCTTGCATTGCGCAAACATTGTGCCTAAACCAGCTGCGCCACACACAAATTAAAATGTGCATGGTAGGTGTTACCCCGCAGAATCTAATGCATATCTAACACAATGATATTTATGGGTTTTCCAAAATGTTATGTATTGTTGGGATGCAGCAAGCAAAGCCTGAAATGTGCCAAAACATCTACGCATAAAACACTTTGGCAAGCTCAACTACACCATGGAGGTTGTGATCAAGCAGCTAGGAGTCATGAGGAGACAACAACCACCACATAGGGAGTGAAGAAAGAGTGAGTGTATGTTCAAGCAGCACATATCTCTCATGGACCTCAGGGAGGAGGAGTTAATCAAATTCTTCAGACTAAGGTGGAGTCTATCATTGAATTGCTCTGCAAGATTGGGCCTATTTTCCAGCCACCAACTGCCAAGCCCACTAACATTCCTCTACAGGTCTAACTGATGTCAATGCTCCATATGTTGGCATCTGGTTCCTTCTGGATCACAACAGCCAGAGAGGCTGGCATAGTTTTCTGCCTTTCTACCCTCTGTCTTTGATGTCATAATTATTCTAACACTCCAGTACCTCCTCTTCCTCAAGACCCAACATCAACAACTGGACACCAAGCACGGCTTCTATGCCAGTGCAGGATTTTCCTATGTCTTAGGTGCAAGGGATTGCCCACATGCACAATTGGTTCCCCCTGCTGAAACATCCCACCAGTACAGAAACCGGAAGCACATGTATCCCATCAACATCCAGGCCATAGTGGACCATCTGGGGATGTTCATCAATGTGCTGGCCAAACACCCAGGAATGATGATGTACATGAGGAAAGAGCCATATGGCATAAACACTGTGCATTCCCGCCCTTTCCCTGTGACACAGTGCAACCATTTTGCCATATAGCTGGCCCCTAGTGTCATGAGCACATAGTGGGAACAACTTACTGCAACATGTAGACAATATTTTTCCATTGTGTCATTACTCACTAGTCCTGCAATGGCAGTAGCAAAATAAAGGTGTGCATAGTAATGTGCAATCTCACACTGTGAATGGACTGTACCACATCATTTGCACTGGTTAACACATCAAGACAAAAATCATGTGGAACACAAGACAACTCAATATAAGTACAAAGGGCACAAGATGGCTACGTGTGAGATAAGTGCTACCTCAATGTCATACCTAGTCTTGGTATCAGGTAAACTTCCACTAAATTAATGGTGTGTAAACAAATAATGTGTTCATAAGCAAGTGTGTCACACATGGCAATATACTTGTATGTTGACCAAAGTTTCGGGAGCAATACTGGAAGAAGTAGTTGTAAATTCTATTTTTGTCATGCAAAGTGAGTGTAGGCCATTCATGCATGCATTTCATTTTTGTGTACCAATGTCATTCTAACAGTACAAACACACAGATGTCTCAGCCATACTGACAGTCCAGGTACACACATACACATATGTATCGAGCCACATAGACATGTGTAACCAATATGATAGATCACCAGTATTGTTTTGTAAGTTGGCCAAATTCCTTGCATATGAATCCATCAATGTTAAACTCACAAACTCAAATAAAATGCTGTCAAACATGTCATAAACCAGTATTGCATTTGAGTGTGTGCCATTACATAGACCCGTGTCATGGATTGCAGTCTTCTTGGACCAGGAGAGCCACACAAAGTCCAACCCTCAAAGTAAATGTACTGCTACTGCCTTTGACAGGAGTACGCCTGAGCTAACGTGGGTATGACAGCATGGTGTTGATTGAAAAATGGCATTGAACAAAGTCATGTGGCTCACTCTCCTATTTAAATGAGCTGTTGGTGTGTATTACACTCACCTTCCCAACATCATGTTAATCAAAATAGGTGTGCATGAAGTAATCATGTGCAAAATGCATGTGCAAGACATACACAACACATAGGTTTAAATGTGGAACACAGTACACATTGTGTGTGTGTGTGAGTGCACCTTCACACACTCTACAACAGTCCAAAGGGAGTATAAAACCCAACAGTTTGCAGTACCTAAGTGTGTGCACTGCATGACTTGCTGTTTGTGGTAGCCCGATATATGTGGATAACAGTATTGCTCCCTAATGTCCTGTGACTGTAAACAGAGGGGCATATAATGAGCATGGCCACACAGCACAACACAGATAGTCACCCTACTTCAATGCTATCTGTGATATCAAAAGGGAAGTAATGTGCTGCATCTAATAGAATGCAAATCATTTCTGCCTTTTGTTCTGCACTGGTGCTGTTTTGGTTGACTATGGCCAACACAAGCACACTTGCACCATAGAGCAAGGGTGCCTGTGTTTCATTCAGGAATATGTTTGTGCATGAAGGTGTGCCTTCCTGCTAAGCAAAATATCCTGTGAGCCATATTCTGACACCTACATGACCTGCAGAATGCAGCACTCATTGCAAGATTCAGGGGGTCATTATGACCCCGGAGGTCAGCGATAATGTGGCTGTAATTACCGCGAACAGGCTGGCGGTACTTACCACCACATTATGACATTGGCGGATTGGCTGAAGCCAACCCGTCAGTCTACCACTCCGACAGCCACAGCGGTAACAGCCGCAGGGCTGGAGATATTTATCTCCAGCCCAGCGGCCACCATTGTTCCACCTGCAGGATTCTGACCCCACCTACTGCCATGGTTTTCGTGCTGTTTGTAACGCCACAAAAACCATGGTGGTAGGCCATAACAGTGACAGGGAATTCTTTCCCTGTCACTGATAGGGGTCTCCCCCCACCTCTCCAGTTACCCCCCCCCACCCTCCCCTACATCCACACCCCCTACACACACACACATACACACACTCATTCACACAAACATACACCCATGCATACATCCAATCACACACACACATCCGCACACACTTCCAAACATACATGCAGACATGCATTCACATTTCACAGCATACACACACTCACATGTCCGTACATGCACACATGCATTCAACACTCAATACACACCCACATTCACACACACACATACATTTACACACCCCCACACACACAAACACCCCCCAATCGGAGACCCGACTTACCTGGATCAAGGGGGTCCTCCAGCAGGAGACAGGACAGGGTGCTGCTACCGCCAGCAGCGCCCCCCAGAAGAACACCTCCAGGGCGTATTATTTTTCATAATATGGCTGGCGGCAGTCTACTGGCGTGGCGCTGCTGGTGGTAGCAGCACCACCATACCACCATCTGCCGGAATGGCCACAGCCAGATTTTCGCCCTTCTTGTGGCAGAAATCCGTCTGTGGTCATAATATGGCAGACCGCTGGTAGCTGCAGCGATGGTCTTTTGGCAGCCGTCACTGCAGCAGTAGGCAGTTTTTACAGCTAAAGTTATAATAAGGGCCTAAGTAATGAGGAGATTTAAAGGTTTAACTCCTTGTAAACTTCCTGGCACATTCCTAGGTTTACCTAGTTTGGTAAGTCTTGGAATGTGTCTTAAACCATGGGATGTGTTTGGGTTCCCCCATGCAACGGTCATGGAACCTCTCTCTGGTGCAGAGTAAGGCAATTCAGTGATTTGAAATGCATTGTGTCATTCGAGATTAAAGACACTTGTCAGGGCTACACAAGGTGGCCTTGGGTGTCTCAACAAATATCAGAATGGATTTGCACTGCCCATTTACCATGATGCATTGTGCAAGTGCACACACATTCGGTCATGCATACAGTCCTAAGTTCAGAATTTTGCCACCACATTACGTGGAGGACCTTGGCTAGCTTTGTGCTCCAAGACATGGCTGCCTGACAAACACATGCGTAATATCAGCATTACACCAGATGGATAAGGAAAGACCAGTAAATCTGCAGGGTGGGTAGCACATAGCACATAGACTCTAATGTGCCTGTAAGCCTGCCTCTGTGTTTTTCTAAGTGTGTGTTGCATCCATGACACATATATAGGGAAGGGTTCCTGGCACACTGCATGAATAAAGAGATTAATCAGAACAGAGGATACAATAGCCATTGGTCCCATAAGCAATCTTATCATGCACATATGACTGTTGGGGACATCCAGGTGGGTATGCAGGTAGTAGCTGTGACAACTGATTTGTGATCATACAGCTCATGATTCCTACCTTGCTGTGCTGCCATGCTGCCATGCTGCCATGCTGCCTGCTGTTCCCCTGGCTGGGTGGAGGAATGCACATGCATTCTTTGAACCCAGACTGATTCCACAGCCCATGTGCCGGCCCACCTGTCATGAAGTGATGAGGACATGAAAGACTTACAACCACCCCGGTTCATCAACTGGACACTGCCCCCTGTCACACAGATCTGCCTAGTGGTGCCACCCTAGTCCACTGTTCTGCCGAGTACCACAAAGCGCGGGGTATACTAACCGATCTTGGACAAATCCCCACATTACTTGACAATGTCACATACCTGTTCTTTCACATTACAGCAATACTTCATTCTACCTAGGGCCAATGGTGTCAACCATTTGTCATGGTACAGTGGGGCCTGTGTGATGCTGACCAGCATAGTTATAAAAAAAAAACTGATGCCTGAGGCATGCCCCTGGCATTTTATAAAAGTATACCTCTGAACTTCAAAATTCAGGAAGTTCAGCCCTGTAAGATGAATAGCTGCACCCCATATTAATAAACTGAATAAAGTGTTGTACATATCTGGTATACTAGGATGACATAGTTATTAGCATTTAACGTTGACCATGTGTGACTGCACTACTCACAATGCAATGTTTAAAACATTGTCTTCTAGGTGGATACCTCCCATATACCCAAGGTGAGGTGGACAGCTTCCTAGACCCCAATGCTACCAGTAAGTGTAATAAGTATGTTTTGTAGCATTTTGATGTGTGTGTGTGATGCAAGTCCAAGACCTTAACTTACGAACTGCGTCATGTGTCCAATTTCAATTTTAAAACATCATCATGATTGTGACTCATTGGCCTGAATTATGTGGTTGTAATCATATTGTGACTACATTTCTATATTGTGCATCTACATTGACTGCACTCTTTAAGCTTGTCTCATGTAGGAGATGTCTTATTACTGAAGGTATAGTATCAATATCTCTATCTCATCATGTAGAGATGATCTGGACAGACACATATGATTGTATAACAATGTCCACATATTTTCACTCACATCATGTACATTTACAAATTGTGCTCATTTTGTAAATTTCATTTTTGTAAATTTAGGTGAAGACCTATGAAGCACATTTGGAATGCAATTTTGCCAAAGTTTAAGGTGGTGAGGTCATGGAGAAGCCACACCCAAGTACAACATAAATTGCATCTGGGGTCCCAAAGACATCACAACATGTGTAGCAGCAGCAGTCCCAACCCCAACCAACCCCATGGACATCTGCGGCCTCACAGCCGCCACCTACCCTGCCTAGACCACTATGAAGAAGTTGAGGCTCTTGTCTAAAATATTTTAGCCTTCGTGAGCTGAAACAAATAGCCAAGTGAATGGGCCAAATACAGTATGATCAGGCCGTCATGACAAAGCAGATGAAGAACCTACAAAGTGGAATGGAGCAGGTTGCACAATTTATGTAACTCTCTTCCTCTGTATATCACACTTCCCTTTTTTTATTCTGTTATTTTTATATTATAGTAATTACAAATAGTGTTATGGGCATAGTATAGATATAGGGGGTGATTCTGACCGCGGCGGACGGCGTCGCCGCCCGCCAAGCGGTTCCCGCCGAAAGACTGCTCCGCGGTCAAAAGACCGCGGCGGTCATTCTGGCTTTCCCACTGGGCTGGCGGGCGACCGCCGAAAGTCCAGCCGCCAGCCCAGCGGGAAACACCCTTCCCACGAGGAAGCCGGCTCAGAATGGAGCCGGCGGAGTGGGAAGGTGCGACGGGTGCACCCGTCGCGAATTTCAGTGTCTGCAAAGCAGACACTGAAATTCTTTGTGGGGCCCTCTTACGGGGGCCCCTGCAGTGCCCATGCCATTGGCATGGGCACTGCAGGGGCCCCCAGGGGACCCACGACACCCCATACCGCCATCCTGTTCCTGGCGGGTGAACCGCCAGGAACAGGATGGCGGTATGGGCTGTCAGAATCCCCATGGTGGCGCAGCAAGCCGCGCCGCCATGGCGGATTCCCATGGGCAGCTGAAAGTCGGCGGTACACCGCCGGCTTTCCGCTTCTGGCCGCGGCTGTACCGCCGCGGTCAGAATGCCCGGCGGAGCACCGCCAGCCTGTTGGCGGTGCTACCGCCGACCTCCGCCATGGCGGTAATTACCGCCAGGGTCAGAATGACCCCCATAGTGTAGGTTGGGGTTAGTTTAAAGAATTTTAATACGTAGTGTTTTATAAAACTGTTTTAATCGTTTCCGTTTTTTAAGTGGGTGGGGGTTGGTGTTTAGGATAAAAAATATAAGAACATAAACACCCAAAAATATATATTTTTTTAGCTTTACATGGGTAGTTAGTATATGTTTAGGTGTAGCTGATGTTTGTATTGTACCAATCTATGTTTATTAATGGGG
The DNA here is from genome assembly GCF_031143425.1 of Pleurodeles waltl. NCBI lineage: Eukaryota > Metazoa > Chordata > Amphibia > Caudata > Salamandridae > Pleurodeles > Pleurodeles waltl. Next base: position 1,517,006,049 of record NC_090440.1, read on the forward strand.
TGGATGGCTATGTTTATCTTGTCATATGTGTATGGTAGTTAGACTAGTGTAAGATAAGTCAGGATAAGATAGCTTTTGATAATATAAGATACATTTAGGTAGTATAAAATTGCTGTAGGTATGTTAGGCTAGGTTAGTTAGTGTAGAGTAGATAGATGTATGTTGTTATAATATTTTCAATACTTTCAATTTTTTCTACTTTCAGTAGTTCATCATCAGTTCATCTATAAGAGTTGGTACCATTGTGTATGTTGAGTTGCATACATGATGTAGCAAATGAATTGCTGTCTATGAAGGTATATGTAGCTTTGTCAGAGGCCCAGGGACAGCTGTTAGTCTATCTCAGATTTGAAACATTTCTTGAACATTTTCCATATATGGGACACTGTAAGTGGGACACAGTTGGAGATTTCACACACAGCACAGCAAAGTTAGCCTCCTACTATTGCTCTTGCACCCTGTGTGAAAGTGCTATGGCATTTTTTCAATGCAAATTAAAGCTCTCTAGCTGTACTGGAACACACACTGGTGTCTTGCACTACTGCACACACACTTGCAACATTGTCCTAGGGGATCATTGCTGTTGACAGGTTAATAATTGTGTATGTAGTCACAGCTAGCAGGAGGTTGTCAATCATCATTGCCATGGCACGGGGCACATCATGCAACTCACTTTGAAGGAGTCATTTCACAAATTTCAATGCCCTTATATCTCCCATTTGCTCTTCTCCTAGGGACCTGTTGTGTTGTTTCTAATTCTGGCACTTATAGGATAAATGTATGTACAATTGACAAGAAATGTAATATGTGGTTACACTCACATTTTACACATACTAGGCCTCTCATGGGCAGAGATACACATTTATTTTAGCTTTTGTGTATTACTTACCAGTTGGCACTGGTCCTCAACATGGAGCCCTTTCATTTCTTTGTTACTGACCACCAAGATATTGAATTTTAGTTGCTCTACCTTGTGTGGCACAGGTATCTTACTAACTCATGATGAATATTGCCATGAGTATCTGCCTATTACTGCTACAACCATGCAGATGTATTTACAGGACAATCTCTTCAGTGTGTCCATTAATGTTATTTTTTTAGGATGATGAAGTTGACATGTTCACTGCGTAACACTTATATGGATGAGTGGAACAGTATTATGAGCTCACATTTCACATTTTTATGTGATAAGTATTAATGTGATTAGGAGCAGACTCTCAGTGAGTGTCAGTCAAGTGACTGTCTCTTGATGTTACATACTGACATTACCTTACACATTTGACCATAGAAGTGGTTATAACTGTTGTATATGCATACCTAAAGACAGCAAGTTTTGATCACTCTTCTTGTGATGCGAACAAGTGGGTTATGAATGTACTCTTCCTCATGATATATGTAGTCCTTCCAGAAAAAAAATACAATTCCATTTGAGGTTTTGTACCGATTTGTGTACAACTGTTATTTTATTTAAGATTGATTTTTCTTCACAATATTTGCCAGACGTCCTATTTTCCTATTTTGACCAACATCAACAGTTATAGAACATGTGGATGACCAGACAGATAGATAGATCTAGATGAGTGAGAGTTGGCAGAGTTGGTGATAAACATTTATGACACAGGAATTATTTCAGAGTTATGTGATGCATGAATTCATATGTGAGACATGCCTGCCCTTTCACATACACACAGTGAAGTGCAGTGCAGCAAAGTGTCATGCTGTGCTGTGTTTCATTAAACATCTCCTAATATGCCTGATGGTCCATTGTTTTCACTTACCTTGTAGTTGTTCCTATTTCTCACCCACAGCACTGTCCTGTCGGGCTAACCCTGGCACCAACTCTGTTGGGGTGAGTGATGCCACCTGCTCCTCCAGTGGGTCCAAGTCTTCCTGCAGATCAGGTCCTCCTCCAGTCATCATGGCTGCCCTAAGGTTCTTGGCCCATTTCCCTTTGGTCCTGTGTTATAGTCATGCTACCTCCAGCACTGTCCTCTTTTTTTGCCCTACACTGTTGATTTTGTCCATTAAGATTTTTCCAAATGGCTTCCTTCTTTTTTAATGACAATTTGGAAGTGACAAAGAGAAGGTGTTCATTTTTTGTCAACTCAGCTATCAATATTTCGTTCTCCTCCGCGATGAAATTGGTCTTCCTCTTCCTCCTCCCCAGACCTGCTGTCTGGTCATCTTGGCTGGGGTTGGGATTATTGCCCTCCTGTCAGAACTCCGGAGACGCGCGGTCTCAAAGGCACCTCTCTCTACGACACCCCTGTTGCTCTGCCCGCCTTCCACACCTTGAGAGCGACCTCGCTATCTTCGCCCTGCTGCTGTAAGCTGCGCTCTTCCTATTCTCCTTGTGGAAAAACCCATCTGCCTGGGAGTTGCGGACGATGGTGGCTACTGTGCCCTCATCGGCAGCTACCACTTGGGACTACATTTCCCAGCTTCCCTGGGCGGCGGCCATCTTGGGGTGTGGCCGATCCATAAATACCAGCCACACCCTGCATCCAGCGCTAATCATTCTGAGTCTTCTCAGAGGTCGTTAGCTCCGCGTGACACTTTTGCCTCCCCTTCAAATCTTGGCAGGAGGCCTTCTTAGCGAGGGGTCGGACTTTGCACACGTTAAGACCTTTCTGACGGGGGGTTTCACCCACCGGCTTCTGAACTCAGTCTTCGGAGCTGATACTTTGTTTCCGCACTGACTCCTGAAAGTTTCTTGGCAACACTTGCAGTCAGTTCTACTGCTGACGTCTCCCAGTGGGAACCCGTTCATTATTATTAGCATGTGATCATGCCAATGTTATTATTGTGTGTGATAGTGTTCTGTCAATAATAATTACAGTGTGTCGTTTCATTTTTTAATATCTGCCGATGCCTGCAGTGAACATTCTAAGGGAACTCAGCGTTGCAATATATTTCATGATAGTGAGTTAAAGGCTTTCCGTGGCCTTTGATTGATAATGTTAGTTCGTTAGATACTCAGCAGGCAGTTTGGTGCAGGTAACCTTGTGTTTTCCGCGTGACATTCTAGTTTAGTATTTTGTGTTGGTGAAGCGCAGTGGCTTCGCTCTAGCCCCTTTTTAGTAAGACTAAGGGGGGTTTTATTGTAGTTTGTTGCTTTTCTTGATGTTGTTGAAGAATTCATGAATGACATACCAAAGGTGCTCTTGATTCTATGACCTAAGAGTGATTATTGATAGTGCTTGTCTTCAATTGTGATTATTGTTATTGCCTGCATTTAACCGTTTCCATTTCAGATCTCCCTCCTGGCTGTTTCCTTCCTATTATCCCTTCCCCTTGCCTGGCCCCTCCAATCCTCAGCGCTACAAAGGCATCTGAGTTGGTGTTGCCTGGTGGTGGGCCCCTGACTAGCAACGTGCAGATCCCGAGAATTGGGCACCTGACACCTCCTGACTTGTAAGTGGTGCTCCCTCCTATTTGTGCAGTTGTTGTGATCTGTTGTACTGGTTTTTAAAATGGGTCTTTTTTTACGCTTCCCACCATGCAGCGCTCTCAGTGACACAATGCTGATTTGTGGCACTTATAGGTGCTTTACGACATGTAAATCAGCTTTGCATCTGGTAGGGACCAATTGCCTTATGACACGTTACTTTAAAAAAAAAAGATGAATCAAAATGTTTGACGCAACTTCAGAGCTTACACCATGGTGCGGCAGACCATATGTCCAGCGCATTAATGGCACAAGAAAATGGTGCTACACAGTGCAAGTTATTGGGAAAAGAAGAGGGGATAGGCCAGGTTAACATGGGGGGAGCTGCAGAGGATATAGATGCTACATACAGATGCTGAAGCAGAGCAGGTACACATAAAATAGAAGTTAGGGTGGATGGAGGGGCTGCAGGGGGCAAGGGCTGCAGTAAGAGTGGTATTGCACAAAAAGGCCAGCAGAGGTAGGGGGAGGAATACACTGGTTGCTTGGGAGATTGTGGCACACACAAAGACTGCAGAGGACAGATAGCACAATGAAGTAATGAGGGTAGGTGTTGGACAACATAAGGCCTCAGGAGGAAGAGGTCAGACCCATCATACTCAAATACTCACTTGTAGTAATACACTAACACACCACACATCATATGGTAATGCCTATGTACACAGCTAACATCTAATGTCAACACATACATCACCATATATCTGCACAACCATGATTTAACAACACACCTACGTCCACCATCATGCCTCAACACAAGCAACCTCATGCATCAACACACCCCTTCAAATGGCCGTATAATCACAATCATACCCCTCATGCTTTCACACACACAAGATAATATGCAGGACATAATCATCATTGTACATTTATAGAACTTTTATCAAACAATAAAAAAATAAATTCCCTAAAGAAAATAAAGTCAAAAGTGAGCTGGGGGTGTCTCTTAAGTTACAGTGGCTTCACCTTTAAAAAAGTGAAACAATTAATGAGATAAGGTAATCCATTCATCTCATGTCCCAGCCCCACAAATGCAAATCAGCCTTATCTCCCACCTGTAGCATATCATACTCACACCTTTTCAAACAACGATACACTAAAATTATAAAACTTTATTAACTAGTTCATATGCCATCACACTCAACATAATGAATACTTCCATACAACCAACAACATCTGTTAACAAACCCACCATTATATGCCAACACAGTCATACGTGGATCCATTCAACCTCTGCTGATAACACCCATTCTCCAATGAACTTCCATACATCTTTGGTGCCACATACTAGTATATATCTGCACAGCAACCAATATTCAGACTCCTGCATTTGTCAACCATCCAGTTACATTTATATGCACACACCCACCAACATATGATGAAACACCAACCAAATGCCAATACACCTAAATGTGTACCCTCATACACCAACACATCTACCTTCTTACATCTGAACACCCAACATCGTACACGCACACAAATACAAAAATACAACAATACATCCAGAAACCCAGCATCAAATGTCAACACACTGACCATCAAGCACTCACACAGCCACTATTTTCCAATGATGTACAGTATCACTCGAAGAACGCAGAAGTGGAAACATACAACCTTTTACACACTAAACAACATAATCAATTAGACCATTGAAAAGTCACTAACCCCCATGTCATGGTGGTAAGCAATTTACAAAAGGCAAAAAGTCTCCTGCGAACTACTTCCCCTTTGTGGATGTTGAAAAAAGTAAAAGGGAGATTAATTTGTAGTCAGACATGTAGGTGAAACCAACAAGTATCTCTATGAAACATGTAATCAGTTTTTAGCATGGGCATTCAATAGGTAGGCAGGATACAAATGGAAGAATAATGCTATAGTCAGAAAAGTAGGCTTATTCTTAATTAAGTTTGAGGTATTATATGAAACCCAAACAGTGACTTTCTGGTTTATTTATGTTGTTATGTTCTGCAAGACACAGTTTCCTCATTTCCATAAATTATATGTCTAGGCACAATTCTATCTGTGGAAATTTCTTAATGTATGGTGTGTAAGGGGAGAAGAGGGATGCTGGCCAAGTGGCATCTTGACCCTTGGGAGCTTAACTAAACAGCAGTGCACAAGCAACCATTCTGTGATCTGATCCATATTCCTGTAAAAGCAGCATTAATACTTGTTACATATTGTATAATAGGGAAATATCTAAGTTAGTAAATGAAGATGTAGACTGTCAGAGGTTGTGCTGTTAACACAGAGATACGACTACCTCTTAATTGGAGTCTTCTTGTTTGGACAAATTTTTGTTGTTGTCAAAGAACCACTCTGCCTCTATTGCACCATCTTTATCCCTCTATGAATGTAACTCACTCAAATGCTTCACCAACACACTGTCATAATGAGTAATGACCTCTAGCAAAAAGGGCAATCCACTGCTAGAAGAACTTATGGTGAGATCAACTTCAACCATTCTCTATTGTGTTACTGTTCCCCAGCAGATCTCTACTCCCATAAGAATCGCAACATGTTGAAAGGTAAGGAGAATGCTTGAGTGGATTTAGCAATTTTATGGCATAGCCTGCAGGAAACGGAGATCAAATGCAATCAGCAGGGATATTTAGATGATGAAACTGTTGACAACTTCCTGTAAAGAAACTGAGCAGTTTGGGGCTTATGTCAGCAGCCAATCGCAAGATAAAGGTGCAAGTTCCAGTGTTAGACCCAAATACCCTAATCCCGATGCTGAATGACTAGAGGGTTACCAGCTGGACTCCCTGCTAATTGACACTTCTGAGATAAACAGAGGGCAACATCATAGCTGCCCAAGGGCTGAAAAAGAACGCAACCAGAAGCGTGTATGGCATAAAGGTCTTTAAAGGCTACCTATAAAATCTAGAGCTAATAAGGATGGCAGGGGAATTGGAATACCATTCCCTTGTATTACTGGGGCCACTTGTACCATGACAACAGTGAGAGCTGAGAACACTGAGCTGCCCATGGATATTTGTAATTCTGTTCCTATTTCATCCTCAGAATGGAGGGGCTCTAGTGATTGCAGTGCAGCAAACTTATTCATGGACCAGCAGAGGTGAGGGCTCGGAGTACGGATTCCTCTAGCTCGAGGTTCTAGTGTGGGATACCACAGCAAATTGAATTACATTGTAATCAGTGACTCCCAAAGTCTCCCTCCAGTCCCACGGCCACCTTGGGACAGCAGTGCACTTGTAGCTCAGGGAGCTGGGAAGATGCATAGGAAGGTCTCAGGTAGAACAGGTGGAAAAGGGAGTAATTGCAGTAAAACACTGGGAAGCAGAGCCCTGTATATTGAACTGTAATTGATCTTGAAACTTTTCACTAGTTTTGCACCTTTGAACCGTTTTGAACATTTAATGTGTAACTTCTTTTTGGTGTTGCAAGAAGCTTCAACTCCTTAGCACAGGATAAAAAAATAATAATCCCACACAGCTCAGAAAAAGACCTAGATATACTTTTAAGAATTAAAGGGTGAAAAAATATCAGTTGCATCCAATAAAGATAAATGAATTAGAGATGCTCGATAATGCTACTAAATTCAATGGATCTAAACATGGATGCACTTCAAAACATATCAGCTGGCTTTGTGGTTGACACACCACATTTAGAATTTGTCAGAAATTAGCTCCAACTAAGAGGGAGCCAAATCGTATCAACAAACCCCCAAATACTGTTAGCTGTGCAGCTGATCATTATATTCTTTCATTAACACAAACCAGGCTGAATTAAGTACTAAGGGGCTTATTTCCAAGCCCCTAGCGCTGCCGGTGCCTCACTTTTTCCCATATAAAAAGTGACGCACCAGCGGTCAAAGGAGCTTGTAAATAAGGGCCAGATGTAGGAAACGTTTGCGAGTCGCAAATGGCCCGAATCGCAAATTGCGACCCCGTAAAATTGGAAACGGGATGCAAAAATCCCATTTCCGACTCGCAAAATGCGTTGCGAGCCATTACCGACTCACAAAAATAGCGACCCCATTTTGCGACTCGCAAATAGCAAGTCGCAATTTGCGAGTCGCAAACCAAATGCAATAGCCACTCGCAAATTGCGACTAGTCGCAAAAAGCCCATTTTGCACTTCCAATTTACCACTAACTCAGAGCAGGTGGTAACCATTAACAAAGTATAAAAGGAGACCCAGAAGACACCTGGGTTACTCGAGATGGCGGAGATTTATGTGATAGGAATGAGGAAGAGAGCCCACGCCGCACAGCAGAGGAGGAGGAGGAGCCACAGACAGGAGAAGATATACAGAACCAGGCAGACACTTTTCCAACAAACTGAGGAGGAGATTTATGATAAATATAGACTCAGCAGTGCAGCTATACTAGATTTAATTGAATTACTCAAACCACAGCTACAACGCCAGACTGTGCGTGGCTGCGCCATCCCTACACATGTGCAAGTGCTTTGCTCACTGCACCTCTTGGCCTCGGGTAGCTATCAGGGGGTCATTGCCGTGGCAGGTGGGGTATCCCAAAGTTCACTCTCACGGTTCTTTAGAGCATTCCTAGATGCCTTACTCACACACATGTCCAGATACATATACATACCCAGGAATGAGGCAGAAATCAACAGCACCAAGTTGGAATTCTACAGAATTGCCAACTTCCCCCATGTCATAGGGTGTGTGGACGGGACACATATACAAATATGCCCTCCTGCAAATCTGGAATATCTGTTCCGCAATAGGAAGTGTACCCACTCACTCAACATCCAGGTGGTATGTGACGCCCATTATATTATCACTGACATGGTTGCCAAATTTCCAGGGAGTACTTTTAGGCACAGTGGGATACACCAACGTCTAGAACGTGGGGAGTTTGGAGACGGATACCTCCTAGGTATAGCTGAATACACCTGACAGACATACACACAGGTCATTGTGGAATCCATCTCTGCCCAGCTAACATTGTAAATTTTTGCCAAACAGGTGACAGTGCATATGCACTTCGACCATGGATACTTACCCCGTACTTAACACCCAGCAATGAGACAGAGAGGCGATACAATAGTGCACATAAGAGGACCAGAAATATCATTGAACGGACCTTTGGACTGCTGAAAGCAAGATTCAGATGCCTCCACAGAAGTGGAGGTGCTCTCCAGTATACCCCAATAACAGCTTTCAAGATTGTTGTCGCATGCGCTATACTGCACAACATTGCCACCAGACGTGGGCTACCTCTCACCCCTGAAGACCCTGATTCGGAGGATGAAGAGCAAGAGCCACCACATCGCCATCATGGGGATAGAAGCATCGCAAATCAAGGCAGACTGAGACGGGAACACATTGCAAACCAATACTTTGGAAGGTACGTGCAAACTGTCACCACACTAACTAATGTCACACACAAAGAATCCAGGTGTTAAGTGGAAAGAACAAGTGTTTTAATTTGTGCAACCAAAAAAACTATATACATTGTCAACAGTTCAGGGGCTGTAAAAGTCCACCTGGCATGGGACACATTGACTTCATGTGCCACAACCCCAGGACAGTGTGGAGTTCAAACCCTACACCGGCCTCTGCCAGCATGGCTGGTACCTGGGGTGTCAGCAGTGCCCTACCTTGCGCTTCCACTGCGCAACACCCTGGTGTCACTGGCAGAGACACTGCTGACGGTGGAGCCCTCCTTGCTATCTTGCGGCATGTTGGCCGCGCCCCTGGCCACCTGCCGTGCCTCCATTAAATCAACAGCGTGGCTGAGACGGCCCAGTCACTGGCAAAGTGTCCCATGTCAACTTGGAGGCTGACCGTGTGCCTAGAAAGGCCAGTAGTGTTGACCACAAGCCTGACTATGGATGCAGACATGCGGTCGAGCCGGTACAGTAGTTGCCTGTCACGACGCCTTGCACCCTCTGTCTGCGTTAGGAGTCCAGCCACAAGTTGTCGCATGGAGAGTGCAAGGTCGCCAATATGTGTGTTTATTTGTTGCAACTCAGTATGCACAAGCTGCATGCTACTGCCTTGATTTTGCTCAATGCGCCGCAATGCCCCTGTAATTCTCCTGATCTCCTGTGTTTGCAGGCGCTGACCCCGTAGGAGTGCGGCCTCAGCACGTGACATGGAGGCGTCCCTTGACTCTGCCTGCCGCTGTGATGCTACATTTCCACGTCGCTTGCGACGCAGTGGAGGCTCCGTGTCTTCTAACGTGGCACTGTGGCTGGGACCAGGTGCTGGATCACACACCAGTATGCCAACTGGTGTATCATGAGGGGACTGGGTGTTGGTGGTGCAGGTCTCAGTGGTGGCTCGTCCTGATTCCTCTGTTGGCTGCTGGCTGACCTGTGGCCCCTGGATGCTTTGGCTGGTGGGGGTTTCTTGTGGGAGACCTGTGGGACATAGGGGACACACTGTCAGTATCTACTATCTGTTATCAACTTCCTAATAAACTGTTGCCTATAAACTGCCTACTTGACTACATTGCCCATAATGCACCATTCTGGTGATTGCTACTCCGAAATGGAGCTATTTTGGTTGTGCATGCTACTGTGTACAAGGTGGGTGGGGGTATGGCATTAATGAGGGTACATGCATGTCTCATGGTACTCACCTGTTGATGGTCCTGGCTCAGAGGTATCCAGATCTCCCATCCCGCACACGGCCTCAGGCTCAAGGGTCTCCTCTACTCTTTCCTCCAGGGGTGTGGGTGGTGGTATAGTGGACGGTCCCCCTCCAGTGCCCCTCATCTCCCGGAGCCGCTCTGCCACCCTCTCCTTGGTCCGGGAGCGCAGGTCATACCACCTTTTTTTGAGCTCTTCTATGCTCCGGTGGCTGACACCCAGGGAGTTCACTTTCTCTTGGATGTCCATCAATATTCTTCTTTTCTCCACCTCTGGCACGGTGAGGGCTGCCTTTCCAAAAAGTTGGTCATGGTGCTGGCAGCAGTCCTCTGTCAGCACCTCCAGCTCTTTCTCTGCAAATTTAAGTTTTCACTTCCTTGGTGTCTCTACCACGGTAGCTGCTGTTCTGTCTGTTTGCAGTTCTGCTGTTAAAATGGGTGTGGTCCTCCCTCCTCCCAGGTGTATTTGTAAACTTCCTGGCTGTGATGTCATCATCATGTGCCAGAAACTGTTTTCCAGAGTGTTCTGCAGCACCTGCATTCAATTTGCAGTACAATCGCAATTTGCGACACCCACTCGCAAATTGCGTGTCCGTTTTTAGCGCTGTTGCAAAAAGCGACCTCGCAAAACAGCGGACTCGCTATCTGCGAAGTGACTTCATTTGCAAGTCGCAAATTGAAGTCGCGTTTTCTTTTTGCATTACATTTAGCGAGTCGGAAATTGCAAGTCGCACCTACATCTGGCCCTAAGTTCCTAAGTATTATATCTTATGTTGCTACACTTGAAAAAGACTCATTTAACATAAGGAAAAATCAATGCATGAACAAAAAAAGAAGAAGCATTTCAGAGATATTTAATAATGATTCTGCTGATGGATTAAATCCAGTTGTTACCAGAATCTCTGACTTCTCAATTAAGAAATGCTCTGTATTTTAAAACTAGAGTCCCCCAATTTCAGTATGGCGTAAGGCCCAAACACATGAAAGGCATAATTTACATAGACACTTGTTAAACCTTATGGAAGACATCTGTTCAGAAGCTTTCATAAACAGAGGTACTTATTAATAATTCCCCTCCCAGGTGCTCATAAACTTCTTAGAGCTCAATCATCAGAAAAAGTCTGAAAAATAAGCTGGGTATTTGGATCACCAAACATTTTGAACATCTTTACAAATTAAATTACGTTCATTTAAACAAAAAAATACAAAATCTATCAGTAAAAGGGCAATTACAAGAATGAATACTCTTATACACTCCCTTGTGTTAATAAGATTTAGTGAATGATAAGTAGTTTTCTTAGGAACCCCCCCCCCCACATTAGATAGAAAAAATTAAGACTTCCAAGACAAGAAGGTGGACTGAACCTATTTAATTTAGGCTGCTTATTTAATGGATCATTGAAACTTACATAACTTGTTAAAAGTTAGTGCCTTTATTAATTATTTTTTCAGTGTAAATAAAAGTGAGCAGTACTACTACCCAGAAAATACAAAACCCAACACCAGTACAATATTGCTCAGTCGCTCTTTACAACACAAGAAAACAACAGGTATATATCGTAATTTAATGATTACCTAGATACACACTGAATCATCCCTATGCACAATCCTGATGGAAGAAGCAGTAGGCTTAGGTAAAGTTGTGGATTGGCTGATTAATGGTATAACCATATACTGGTATCAATGTTCTTATTGTCAAGTGCACAGCACCATACCCAGTTTATCTAAATTTAACATTGAAAGGTCCAGAAGTATAGTAAAACGTCTTTTTAAGAATCATGTATTCTCATTTGGGATTGTTTTTTGTGTCCAGTATATTTGTTTACACAAAAAATAATACCAGATAACTGAATGATCAAATATTGTAAAGGTGGCATGCTGATATTTTGACTGCGATCAATTCATTACTTGGAAAACGGTGTGTGATCACAGTTTGAAGGCTTTATGAAGAGCAAACTCTCAAAAGAAAGCAACTATAGGCTCAATGTTTATCCTAATACACCCCCTTCTATTTGCACAAGCACAATCATAATATTTTTTGAAAATTCCTAATGTGATAAGAATCAGGATATTGGGTTCACATGGCCATCTGCAAGGTGGCAGATGTGAGCTAGAATTGCAGGGTCCGGGCAACGCACGATCCAACATCATCTACTGTCTTCACTGACTCCACATCATCTGCAGAGCATTGTGAAGTGGGGGAACATGCGGCATTCAGCGTGCTGTATTTGGAGGCTCAGAGCAGGGTGGAAGCAAGAAAATACCCATGTCAACTTGAAGCTGAGAGGTGAGTGGAAGGCGGAGGCTTGGGAACTGCATCGCTAACAGCGGTGGTAGGGAGGGGCAATTGGTCATGATCCCTTCCTGGGGGCGCTGGTTTATGCCCCCTCCCTGGAGAGCATTCAATTGGCACCCTGGTCTGGCTGCAATGGCACAGTGTTGAGGCCAAGGGGACTTCTGGAGATGGGCCGAAGCACCCCACATAAGATACGATGAGGCTGCTGGGGGCGAATACCATGGATGTTGTCATGCTTTGTAAAATTGCCAGTCAACACACTTTCCCCAGGTACTATGCACCTCTTGTTTGGAGCAGGGCCTGGTGAGGAGGTGGGACACTCATCTGCCTGGTGATGAGCCTGTGGGGTTTGGCCCTGGGCAGCGGACATCACAACAGTGCGGACCAAAAACATGAGTGGAAGCAACCCGGAAAAGCTGCCCTGACCTGGGCCCCTCTGATTTGCTCAAACCGGGGCCTAGCACTGATACAGGGTCCTTCAGGAGATGGAACTTGCCCCTTCCATTAGAAATTACTACCCAGAGTGGAGATGCTGCCAGACTGCCTTGTAGCCAGCCAAACCACACAGCGGCTTGAGTGAAGAGGTGGGTCTCCAAAGAACGGGCATGTTGGAGAGCTACAGTTGACTGGGGGCAGTTTGAAGACCATAGAAGGCATAGGTCACATGCCCCACCTGCGCCACATTGCTCCTGAAGAGACACCAGCGTAAGTTGGATGCCAAAATGCTGGATGCGGTTGACTGATCCTTGATTACACACCAAGGGCCTGCTCTTGCTCCTCTTGTGGCACAAGTGGCACTATCTCTATGAGTCCAGGGGTGAGACAGGTCCAAACTCCAGTATGGACACAACCCTATTTGCTCAAGTGGGATTTTATTTCCCATACCGCGAGCAACGTGCACAACAAGCCCTATTGTGCATGAGAATGCACACATATTTATATTCCCAGCTTACACCTTGGCCGTGCAATGCCACAGGCCCTCATTTCTGAGAGTAAAGAAAATACTACAGTTGGTTGGCCTAACTTACTCATTGTTACTTCTGGCAAAGCTGAAGGTCATGGTGAACAGATCGAGCTACTTCTTCACTGAGCCTGCGGACATCTGGGATAGGGTGTACCAGTACAATGCGGCCGCAGCCAAACATGGTGCAAAGGGTTTGGAAATGCCGGAGTCATGTAAAAGGGGACACAGGAATCACAGATGCCCCTACCCTCGTCCAGGCACAAAAGGAACAGGCCACCAACTTATGAACAGAGAGACGCTCCCCGTTAGACCAGCACTCTCGAAGAAATGCTATCTGAGGCAGATTCCAGTTCCTTGATTGGGAGTGTTGCATCGGTCGTCCCACCTGATATCACGACACAGACGGTGGATACTTTTGTTTGATCTTGCTAAAGGTAAGGTAATGGGAGCTTCTGTGGGGTGATCATCTACCACCCCCACTGGACCGTGGGTGCACATGATTACCAACCCCCAAAAACAGAAAATATACTTGAATGGTTAACCGCCCCACCCATGACTGTCAACTGGGCATGATCTGACTGATTAACAGGCCCAGTGCAGCTTACCTTGGTGACTCTTAGTCCTGATTCCATGATTAAGAAGGAATAGGCCTCCGCTCCCCTCTTTTTACCTTCACTTAGAAGCATGATGATGTGTACTGGCTATATACAAGTTGGCTGTGGGAGTTTGGCCACCCCCAACTACTCTCATGGAGGGCTGTTGTGTATACAGATACAAAACCCAAAGACCCCACCACAGGGATTGTTTGTTGCTTGTTTGGGCAGTTGGATGTTACTTAGTTGCCCTATGTTTGGGAGTTGGGAGTCTGATTTTCTTGTTCAAGCAGTCATGCAGCCAGGTTGTCACCAGTCCAGGTACCACCTATCCCTAGTGGCAGTAGGCCTGGTGAATGTGTCTTTGACCCCCTGACCACTCCCCCTTGCAGAATGGACACTATGTATAGGTTGCGCTTATTAACATGTAACGTTTAGGGCATTGAGATAGCATGCAAGAGGCATGCACTACAGTAATACATTAAGACGAAAGATGCCCAGATAGCGTTCAATGTGGAAACCCATATGTTAGAAAAGGGTTCTTTGGTTGGCAGTCAGGTTACCCCCTGTCCAAGCAAAGACTCTCAATCTACTCAAGGTAAAAGAGTATCCCCATCAGTTAACCCCCTTGGTAGCTTGGCATGAGCAGGCAGGCTTAATTTCAGAAGCAATGTGTAAAATATTTGTACCAACACACACAGTAATTCAGTGAAAACACTTCAAAATAGACACCATACCAGTTTAGAAAAATAGGTAATATTTATCTAAATCAAACAACACCATAATGACAAAAATCCTACATACACAAGTCATGAATTTTTAAAAAGAATAAGAGTCTTAATCCTTAGAAAACAGTGAGAATGCTGTTTTTACACAAAGTACATGGTTAGCATAAAAAAAGGCCGCATGGGCGAGCGTGCATTGGAAAAGGAGAGCGATGCATCTATTTCTTACTCGCAAGTGAGGCCGTGCGTTGTTTCCTTCTCTGGTCGGGTCAGTGATGTTTTGTTTTTTTCCCTTGCAAGACAGCAATGCATCGATTTCCTGAAGGGGCACCTCAAATCCACTCAGTCAGGTTGACTTTCATGCTCAAGGACGTTGCGTGGAAAATCCGGTCGTCCGGTATTAGAAAACCATGCTGCGTGGGGTTTGCGTCATTATCAGCCTCCGTAAGCAGTGTGATGCATCAACCTCCCAGCCGCGATGCAGGTGTAGTGTCGATTTCAGCCGCCAAGCCGGTGGCGTGTTGTTTATCAGTTGCATTGCGGAAGATGCATCTAGAATTTCCCTGCACTGCGTTCTGTGCATGAATTTTCAGTTCTTGTCTGCCAACTTCAACTTTCAAGGGCCTAGGAATTGGATAGGGCACCACTTGGTTGGTCAGGAGCCTCAGCAGAGGGTCCCGGTGCTGGCTGGGGAATTCTTTGATGGCCCTGAGACTTTAACAACAGGTGGCAAACTCAGTTCAAGCCCTTGGAGACTCTTCACAAGCAGGAATGCACAACAAAGTCCAGTCTTTGTCCCCTTTCACAGGCAGAAACAACAACTGCAGAATAGCCCAACAATACACAGTCAAAGGCAGACGCAGCACTTCTCCTCAGCTCTTCAGCTCTTCTCCTTGGCAGATGTTCCTCTTGATTCCAGAAGTGATCCAATTTTCAGGGGTTTTGGGTCCACTACTTTCTGCCTTTGCCGTAGGGAATCCTCAAAGGAAAGTCTCTCTTGTTTGTAAGATCATGCCTTGCCCAGCCCAGACCCCAGACACACACCAGAAGTTTGAAGTCTGCATTGTGTGAGGACAAGCACAGCCCTTTCAGGTGTGGGTGACCACTCCTCCCTTCGTCCCAACACAGATGGCTCATCAGGATATGGAGGCTTCACCCCAGCACCCTTTGTGTCACTGTCAAGAGGAGAGGTGCAAATAGCCCAACTGTCAAACTGACCCAGACAGGGAATCCACAAACAGGCAGAGTCACAGAATGGTTCCAGCAAGAAAATGCCTACTTTCAAAATAGTGACATTTTCAAACACACAGTCTAAAAACAACCTTTGCCAAAATATGTATTTTTAAATTGTGAGTTCCAAGACCCTGAACTCCATATTTCCCTCTGCTCCTAAAGGGAATCTGCACTTTAATAATATTTAAAGGCAGCCCCCATGTTAACCTATGAGAGAGATAGGCCTTGCACTGTGAAAACTGAATTTCACAGTATTTCACTGTTAGGACATATAAAACACATTAATATATGTCCTACCTTAAACATACACTGCCCAGCCCATGGGGCTACCCAAGGCCTACCTTAGAGGTATCTTACTTGTATGAAAAGGGAAGGTTTAGGCCTGGCAAGCGGGTATACTTGCCAAATTGATTTGGCAGTTTAAAACTGCACCCACAGACACTGCATTGTGAGGTCTGAGCCATGTTTATAGGGCTATGCAAGTGGGTGGCACAACCAGTGCTGCAGGCCCACTAGTAGCATTTGATTTACAGGCCCTGGGCTCTTCTGGTGCACTATGCTAGGACCTTATTAGTAAATAGTATATGCCAATCATGGAAAGCCTATTTCACACATACATTTTACATAGGAGAACTTGCACTTTAGCACTGGTTAGCAGTGGAAAAATGCCCAGAGTATTAAAAACAGCAAAAACAGAGTCCAGAACACATCAACCTGAAACAGGCAAAAAGGTAGGGGAGACCACGCCAAGGATGCCAAGTCTAACAAGTGCCCCCCCCCAGCTGGAAGTGGGGAGCAGCTACCCAACCTCATAGAAGTTCTCATTACTAAGGCAGAAGAATCTGGACAGACCATCAGCATTGGTGACTTCTGTACCAGGGTGGTGTTTCACCATAAAGTCTATTCTCTGTTGGAAAATGGACCACCTCAACAGTTTTGGATTCTCACCCTTCATCTGCATTAACCATCTGAGGGGACTGTGGTCGATCTGAACCCAGAAGTGAGTTCCAAACAAGTAGTTTCTTAGCTTCTTCAGTGCCCAGACCGCAGCAAAAGACCACACCAAGGATGCCACGTCTAACACCATACATCTAAAGGGGAAGATGCACGCTTACAAAATTCCTGACGTGGCCAATGTTACAGCACCACATATTTGGGCTTTGCTCAAGGGGCCCTCATATGTGTGAGACCCTCACTTCCCTTCTGGAGTGTGGCCACAGAGATAGACCCTGAAGGACATTATGGGGGTCATTACAACATTGGCGGTAAAAGCCACTTACCGCCGTGCAGAAGACCGGCAACACACCGCCGCGGCCGTGGAATTCCGCCATGGTCATTATGACCCACAGACCGGAATCCGCCAAAATCCAGACACCCACACAAGTCCGCCACACCAAAGGTCTGTGATAACCTGGTGATAACAAAACCTCCACTGTCACGCCAACAGGAATACGCCCACACTATCACAACCCACGAATCCATGCGGCGGTCTTTCAACCGCGGTATTCCTTTGGCGGTACACACCGCTGTGCTCAATATACACACACATTTACAAAACACATCCACATTGGACAATTCCAAATACACACACCTGACATACACACACCACTCCCACACATCCAATACAATATAAAACACACACCCACATCACCCACAAACCCTTATGACCATAATTGTGACTGAAGACCAGAGAGAGATACCACCATCTACAAACTAGCATCCACAGGCACGCACCACCATCACTCACACAACATCCAAGCACCTCACACAACACACCTCTAAATATCACCCCACACATCACAACACACACCACCCCACACATCACCCACACCACCCCATGGCACGGCAAAGACACCCCAGGTTCTCGGAGGAGGAGCTCAGGGGCATGGTGGAGGAAATCGTCCGGGTAGAGCCACAGCTATTCGGATCACAGGTGCAGCACACCGCCATAGCTAGGAAGATGGAGCTATGGCGAAGAATCGCAGACAGGTTCAACGCAGTGGGACAGCACCCAAGAACACAGGATGATATCAGGAAGAGGTGGAATGTCCTATGTGGGAAGGTGCGTTCAGTGGTCTCAAGACACCACATCGCGGTTCAGAGGACTCGCGGTGGACCCCCACCTCCTCCCCCACAACTAACAACATGGGAGGAGCAGGTCTTGGCAATACAGCATCCTGAGGGACTCGCAGGAGTAGCTGGAGGAATGGACTCTGGTAAGTCAAATTTTAACTATTACATCCCCCACCCTACCTGCATGCCATCACATACCCCCACCCTCACCCCATCACTCCAACGCCTCATAGATGTCCCACTATCACAAACCACACATCCCAACACCAAGACCTGCATGCAACACCAAAGCATGGACACCCATCACCAAAGCATGGCCACTGCACATACCCATACACCCCCCAAAACCATCATCACACAAGGTCCTACACAGGAATGCAAGCACTAGGGTACACAGTCACCCACCCATTGCACACCATGGCACACACAGATGCAATAATCATGCCTTTCCACCCCTGCAGGACCTCTACCCAACGTCACCGGACAGGAGGGTCCAGATATGTCCACTCCACCCACAGAAGAGGCCCACAGTGATGACATCAGCTCTGTCCAACTGGATCAAGATGACCAGCCCGGCCCATCTGGGACCTCGGACAGTCGGTTCCCCTCACACTGGCATAGGCCACTACAGAGCTTCCCCCCTCTGGAAACACCAGCACAGCACCCACCCAGCGGGCCCATACCTCTGTCCCCAGGACATGTCAATCAGCAGTGTGTCCACCACTACAGGGAACCCAGGATAACCCACCACCGCAAGAACACCAGGGACCTGGGGGCAGTGGTAGTGGGCACACAATTCAGGGGACAGAGGCACAGGAACACAGGGGAACTGGGAGGGCTGCTGTCTGACAGGGGGCGGACAGGCCCTGGGAACCCACTCTCCACGAGGCCCTCTTCAACATCATGGGAGCCTACCACCATTCCCAGGAGACGATGGCAATGGTACTGGCCAAGTTTCAGGAGACCCAGCGGCTGCAGGAGGATCAGTATTTGGGGTTCAGGGAGGAACTCAAATCCATCAATTCCACCCTGGGCACCATTGTAGGGGTGCTGAAGGAACTTGTGAACACCAGGAGGGACACTGTGGCACAACAAGGAGCCCCTGACACTAGCCTGGGCGATGAACTGCCCACCACCTCTGCCGGCGTTAGTGGACAGGAGGCACCGTCACAGGACCAGCACCCCACCCCTTGCAGATGGAGAACCACCCCGCAAACGGTCCCTGAGATCCAGGACAAAGACAGAGAACAATGCCAAGACCCCCGCCAAGAAATGAGACCACCCTGAATGTCATCCTTCTGTTCCACTTTGTCACTCTGTCCATACTGAAATTGCCCCAGCTCCACTTCCTATGCCCCTTTGGACAATGCACCTGTGAGACTGATAGACTGAACTCTGCCATGGACATTCCTCCACCATCACCCCTGACCATTTTACAACACCCTCCAATATTGAGCACTTAAATAAACACACTTAAATCACAAATCAATCAGGAGTCTGTCTGTGATTTCGAAATTGTGTATTAGCAATTACAGTGGCAAAATGCTATATCAAATGTAATGTCAACATACCAATGTCACACAGCTCTAGTCCATGCGGAAACAAAGCAGATGTCACAGAGTGGGACCCACATATGTGAAATCGTAAGGGAAAGTGACAACTCAGTGACCATACACTGGGTGAAAATGACAGACAGATGAGAGGTAGTAGAATTAAATCAGATGTAGCAGGCAGTGTTCTCTTATTACCTGTGTCTCACTGGAAGTATTGCAGGATCACCGTGTTCCTGTTGTCTATGTCCTTTTCTTCTGCTTCCTCATCTTCACTGTCCACAGGCTCCACAGCTGCCACAGCACCTCCATCTGGACCATCCTCCTGCAGAAAAGGCACCTGTCGTCGCAAAGCCAAGTTGTGAAGCATACAGCAGGCCACGATGATCTGGCATACCTTCTTTGGTGAGTAGAATAGGGAACCACCTGTCATATGGAGGCACCGGAATCTGGCCTTCAGGAGGCCGAAGGTCCGCTCCTAAATCCTCCTAGTTCGTCCATGGGCCTCATTGTAGCATTCCTCTGCCCTTGTCCTGGGATTCCTCACTGGGGTCAGTAGCCATGACAGGTTGGGGTAACCAGAGTCACCTGCAAATGTCGAGGGACAACTCTTAGACACACACTAACTCATAGGGACATCCCGAGACCCAGACAACTATTCACACTGTATTGGGTCCATGTCCTCACCTAATAGCCACACACGGTGCCTCTGGAGTTGCCCCATCACATAAGGGATGCTGCTCTTCCTCAGAATGTAAGCGTCATGCACTGAGCCAGGGAATTTGGCATTCACATGGGAGATGTACTGGTCTGCCAAACACACCATCTGCACATTCATCGAATGCTAACTCTTCCGGTTTCTGTACACCTGTTCACTCCTGCAGGGGGGACCAAGGCCACATGTGTCCCATCAATGGCACCTATGATGTTGGGGATATGTCCCAGGGCATAGAAATCACCTTTCACTGTATGCAAATCCTCCACCTGAGGGAAAACGATGTAGCTGCACATGTGTTTCAGCAGGGCAGACAACACTCTGGACAACATGTTGGAAAACATAGGCTGGGTCATCCCTGATGCAATGGCCACTGTGGTTTGAAATGACCCACTTGCTAGGAAATGGAGTACTGACAGCACCTGCACTTGAGGGGGGATTCCTGTGGGATGGGGGATAGCTGGCATCAGGTCTGGCTCCAACTGGGCACACAGTTCCTGGATTGTGACACGATCAAGTCTGTAGGTGATGATCACATGTCGCTCCTCCATTGTCGACAGGTCCACCAGAGGTCTGTACACCGGAGGATGCCGCCATCTCCTCACATACCCCAGCAGACTGTGCCTATGGAGGAGAACAGCGAGCAGAGAGTTAACCAACTCTGAGGTACGTTAACACAGCTTACACTGAAAATATTAGCAAAGCGACATATGCCTGCATGAGTGTTTAGGCAAGGCCTAGATATGTGTGACGCAGTCCAAAATAATGCCATGTGGGCCCATAAAATGGCGGCTGCCTGACCTGTAAAGTGGGACAAGGGGATATGAGGTAACTGCGCTGGCATTGTACACCGTCGCGGTAGGTGGTCGAAGACCGCGGCGCAATCCTGCATTGGTTAACATTGGTCCCTATGGGTCCCAGGAGCCAGTGATGATGTACGCCGGCGGTGATGGTACACACCGCCGTGGACGTGACCGCCATTTTCTCTCTGTTCAATCACTTGATACCTGATCTTCGACAGGAGAGGACCTACACTGCAAGTGCTGTTGTGACCTCAGTCTGGAAGAGACAATGGCTCGTGTGTCTGGGGAAAGGGCCCCTGCCTTCAGCACGGAGGAGTTGGAGAAACTCGTGTATGCGGTCCTCCCCCAGTACACGCTACTCTACGGTCCTCCAGACAAACAGGTAAGTACACTGTGAGCATGCTGTATGGGCAAAGCCTGTGTGGAGTGGTGTGGATGAAAGATGTGGGGGTGAGAATGAGGAGTGCATGAAACAACGGTGAGTGCATGTGTGTCATGGCAAGGGTAGGGATGCGGGCCAATGACTGTGATGGTGAGGATGGTAATAACTTCTGTTTTTCCCCTGTACTATTCCTGTAGGTCAGCGCCCACCAGAAGAAGGACATTTGGCATGCCATCGCCAAGGAAGTCCGGACCCTGGGGGTCTACCACAGACGGAGCACCCACTGCCATAAAAGATGGGAGGACATTCGCCGCTGGAGCAAGAAGATGGTGGAGGCCCAGCTGGGGATGGCCTCCCAACGTGGGAGGGGTGCCCGTTGCACCATGACCCCCCCTGATGTTCTGGATCCTGGCGGTGGTGTACCCGGAGTTGGATGGGCGCTTGAGGGCATCACAGCAGCCACAAGGGGGTAAATACACTCTCATTCTGCTGATTCAGTGCGCCTTTTAGGTGTCTGGGTGGGGGAGGTGGGCTGTGGGTTCCCCTAGGCCAGGGCGAGTTTAATAGGTAAGGACCCTTCTTAAGGCAGGCCCTGTGGCACCCCACCCCATCTGTGTACAGTGCCAACTACACCTAGTCAGGCTCCTGTGACATCCATGTGTGCAGCAATCGGGCATAGCCTTGTAATACATGTCACTGGGATTGAATAGGGAACTCCAATTGCGCGGCGTAGTGCAGGGGGCTTCTGTGTCTGCAGTGTCCGCCAACGGTCTTTCTTCTGTCTTCCCCCCCTTTTTGTGGTCTCCCTGTTCTTGTGTGCATTAGCAACATCAGGCGGAGGAGCAGTGGCACTGGAGCAAGAGCAGGAGGGAGCTGCATCCCACATGGCCCTGGAGGGTGACACTACGGAGACTGAATTCACCAGTGGGACAGTGGGCGAGGGGAGCTCCACAGCGGGGACAGGAGCTGAGACCTCCTCTGATGTGAGCTCCCTTGCGGTGGTGGGCCCATCTGAGCCCCCCCTCATCTACAGGTACAGCCGCCACCCTCACTACCAGCACCGCCCTCCCAGCAGCCCCTCAGCGTGTGTCCCGTGCCCGCTCACCCAGGCAGGTGGGCATCTCCTTCGCCCCAGCTATCTCAGCCCCTGTCCCTGTCTCTAGCCTCCCCCCTCCAACTTCCACCACCCAGACCCAAACCCCTGTACCTCAGCCTATCCCAAGCACACCATTAGACCAGCATGCACACACCTCAACACACAAGGGAAACTCTGGCAAACATAAGCACCACACATCCCACAGGCACTCATGCAAGCATCAGACACATGCAGACATACCTACATCCACTACCTCCACTATGTCCCCCTACTCCTCGTCTCCCTCCTCAATCCCTGTCTCATCTCCACTCACACCTGCATGCACTACATCCTCAGCCACTACGTCTATCAACAGCACACCCACCACCACACCCTGCTCACGTGCAGTCACCACCCCCACTACCATTCACACATCCCCTGTGTCCTCTCCTAGTGTGTCTGTGAGGCCACCTCCCAAGGTACACAAACACAGACACACCTTCCCAACAGCCATCCACCTCATGACAGCCTCCAGCCCATGCACCTTCATCCAAAGTCACCAAACGTACACCTCCTACAACCACTACCTCTTCCTCCACTCCCAAACCCTCTCTAGCTACCTGTCCCAGTGTTCCTAAGAAACTTTTCCTGTCCAACCTTGACCTCTTTCCCTCACCTCCCCCACCCCTTCAGTCTCCTAGGGCCCGACTCTCCAGGTCCCAACACAGCACCTCATCCACAACATCGGCGGGACCAGTGGTGCCAGTAGTAACCGGCTTCTGGAGTGTGCCAGGCAGCAGGGCAGCCAGTGTGGCAAGGAGCCAGAGCACGGACAGTCCCCCACCTGTAAAGCATAAAAAGTTGCCCAGTGCCCGGCGGGAGAGGGGAAAGAAATCAGCCACCAAAGCCGCTCCCAGGGGTACAGTTGGAAGTGTGGAGACAGCTGCGCCACCATCCAAGCTGGGGAAGGGGCACAGTAAAACCGGCAAGTCTGGGAAGATCTGCACGGCGGATAAGACTGCCACCAGCCCGCTGCCCAGGACTCCGCCGCCACCAGCCCCGCTGCCCAGGACACCGCCACCACCAGCCCCGCTGCCCAGGATACCGCCGCCAGCAGAACCGCTGCCCAGGACACCGCTGCCAGCAGAACTGCTGCCCAGGACACCGCCGCCAGCAGCCCCGCTGCCCAGGACACCACCACCAGTAGAACTGCTGCCCAGGACACCGCCTCCAGCAGCACCGCAGGCCAGTTAGCGCCAATGAGTCTGACGCTACTGAGGCCGCCACGGCAGGATGAAGCACTCTGGGCACAAAGCCCCCTCCAGAACCAGTGGAGATTGACATCCACTACCTCAGTCCTTGGCAGGATGAAGCACTCTGGGCACAAAGCCCTCTCCAGAACCAGTGGAGATTGACATCCACTACCTCAGTCCTTGGCAGGATGAAGCACTCTGGGCACCAGTCCCCCTCCAGAACCAGTGGAGAATAGCATCCACTTCCACAGTCCTTGGCAGGATGAAGCACTCTGGGAACCAGGCCCCCTACAGAACCAGTGGAGATTGACATCCACTTCCCCAGTCCTTGGCAGGATGAAGCACTCTGGGCACCAGGCCCCCTCCAGAACCAGTGGAGATTGACATCCACTACCTCAGTCCTTGGCAGGATGAAGCACTCTGGGCACAAAGCCCCCTCCAGAACCAGTGGAGAAAGACATCCACTACCTCAGTCCTTGGCAGGATGAAGCACTGTCGGCACAAAGCCCCCTCCACAACCAGTGGAGAATGTTATCCACTTGAGAGACTGTGGCTTTGCACTCCTCAGGATGCAGCCAGCCAACTGTAGAGACTTGAGAGACTGTGGCTTTGCACTCCCCAGGATTGAACAGTGGGCACACCACCCACTGGAGAGACTTGAGAGACTGTGGCTTTGCACTCCCCAGGATTGAACAGTGGGAAACCCACCCACTGTAGATATTTGAGAGACTGTGGCTTTGCACTCCTCAGGATGCAGCAGTGGGCAACCCACCAACTGTAGAGACCTGAGAGACTGTGGCTTTGCACTCCCCAGGTTTGAACAGCGGGCAAATCACCCACTGTAGAGACTTGAGAGACTGTGGCTTGGCACTCCCCAGGATTGAACAGTGGGCAAACCACCCAGTGTAGAGACTTGAGAGACTGTGGCTTTGCACTCCCCAGGATTGAACTGTGGGCATTGGGCCCCTGGTAGATCTAGGGTTGTGCACTCATCCGGCTGAGGTGCCCCCCCTCCCTTCCCCATGAGGTGCCTGTTTTATTTCTATCTGATGCCCCAGCAGTGTTCTCTCCGTCTTGTTCGGGTATTGCGTGTGGGCCTCACCCATGCCTTTTGGGCCCAGTGGTCCACGGACTATGATAGTGGAATACCTTCGACTTGTATTCTTGGTGTATATATTTGTTTATAGTGTGAATATTTTTATATATGTATCCATTTTTGATTACTGTCTTTGGATATATTCCAATCATTCAACTCATTTCCTTTTGTCCTTGCATTCTTTCAGGGGGGGTTGGGGGTTGTAAAAGTAATGTATCAACATGTACTTGTGTGTGTGTTGTAGTGGGTGAGGGTGGGAGTGTTGCGTGTTGCGTGTGTGAGTCACTGTTTTTTCCCTCCCCCTCCCCTGTGTCGTAGGTGCAGTACTCACTGTGGTCTTCTCCGTCGGCGTTCGTGCTCCTGGTAGAGAAGCAGAAAGATAGAGGCTGGAAGAATCTGAAGTTCCGGTCCATGGGGTCCTGGTTCCTCGTGGGATGTGTAGAGGTGAACGTTTTCCCTTCCAAGTCCTGTTTCTGCTGTGTTTTTGTTTGCGGTGAATCCGCCCCGGAAAAGGTGGCGGATTGGCCTGTTGTAATTCTGTGGGAGGTACATTGTCCTCCGCCTGTCTGTTGCTGGTTACCGCTGCGGTGTTTGTTTGTACCGCCTTGGCGGTCGGAGTGTTAAAGTGGCTGTCTATATTGGCGGTTTCCGCCACGGTAGTAATTCCATTTTTTTTTCACTGCCCTGTTGTCGGTTTTACCACCCCTTTAACACCGACCGCCAGGGTTGTAATGACCGCCTATGTTCTGGAGAAGGGGCAGCTAGGTGGTAGACCCCTTTTATTGGGGAGCATATATGCCCCAATTGTGGCACAACATGCCTTCCTGGCACTCCTCTGTACTATCTTGACCAGATGAGCACATATACCTCCATCGATGGAGACTTTGATTGTGCATTGCATTCTCAATTTGACTGCTCGCACCCTCTCTCCTAATGACCTCTCCTGTGGTGGCTGCTTGCCTGTCAGAATGGCTCACACATTGATTGCTGATGGATAGTTGGCTCATCTTAAATCCAGATGCCCTAGAGTATTCTTATTATGCCCTGCTACATGATCTGCATGTCCACCTCAACCATGTTCTTTGTCACCATGCCATCCAGTTGCATGTCATGAATGCCGACTATCTGGGGAATACCCTATAAGACCACAGCCCACTTCAACTTCACCTGACATGGGGGCGCCGCATCCACATAGACTACAGCCTGCTTTGTTGGAGTATCCTGTGTTTCAGGACTCAACAAGCACTGCCCTATCCAATTACCTGATGGAGAACTGAGCTACTACTACCATTACTATGCCGGAATGGGAGGCCATGAAGATGGTACTGAGGAGCCATTGCATACACGTGGTAGTAGGCATGTGGGCTAACCTACAAAGACCTGGTTGAGGTGGAGGTTTTCTTGGGGGTGCCTGGAGGTGGCAGCTCGGCAGCCCTGAAGGAGGATCATTGCTTACTGCAGTGAAGGAGTGCCATACTTACCTTATTGAAACACTGAGATGCCTGGATTATAGAGTGTATAAAGGAAAGATGCATGCTGAGGGTGGCAAGTCCGGTAGGCTGTTAGCATTGCTACTGGAAAGTGCCATACTGACCACCACCATAACCATGATACCAGTAATCCTGACACCATTAGCTACCAACCAAATGGATATACACACTGCATTCACTACCCACTGTTGTGCACTTTATGACCCCCCCCAGTAGATCGTCAACTCCCAATCCAAGAGTTCATGAGTAAAATCACATTATTTGTTATTCAACCACCAGATAGGGATGAGCTCAACGCTCTCATTACGCAGCAGGAAATCCAAGGAGCTATCCGGGGAGCTGCCACAATAAGATCCTGGGTTTGGATGGCTTTCCTGTTGAATTTTATAAAGCGTACTAAGGCCTACTGATCCTCAAGTTTTTTTGAGCTATACATGGCTACCCTGGTGGAGGGGCAGCTCCCACTGACACTTCCTGAGGTGTTACTGGTCTTGCTCCCGAAACCAGGTAGGGATTCCACTGAAATGGCGACATACCAAACCCTGTAGTTGCTAATAACAGACTATAAAATACTTAGCAAGATCATTGAAGTGTGGTAGTTTGAGCATCTCCCCCTTTGGCCCATCCAGATCAAAACAATTTCATGCCAGGCAGGTCCATATACCTAGACTTCACCTAGTGCTAGAGACTGCACCCACACAATGGCCTTATGTGGCATGCATAGTGCTGGACCTAGAGGAAGTGTTCGTCACTGTTGACTGGGTGTATATGTTCATGACCTTAACTGCTATGGGCATAGATGGCAGGCTACAAAGACCGATAAGGCTTCTATACACAGAATCCATGGCACAGGTGTAGATAAAGTGGTGTGTTTGAGACTCTTTTCTAAGGATCAGATTTCCCCTACTATTCCCTCTAGTGATGGAGCCACTAGTACTGAGGCTCAATCATCAGAGGCAGGTGTGCAGCATATCAGTAAAAGGGACATCACAAGTAGAGTCCTTACACGTGGTTGGTGTTCAAGTTTATACCTGGGCATACAAGAGGATAATAATGAGATAATATTGATGGAGTTCTAAGCTGCCTTGGGGCTGGGTGTGAACTGGTTAAAGACTTGCCTGTTCCTGATGAACTCAGAGAGCCCACCACAGCAATTTGTAGTAAACGCACACCCACTCCACTTGGGAGCTGCACACTTTCAAATACTTCAATATTTACCACACTTCCTGGAACCTTATAGATAACAATCTTACGAAAGGCATTGCCTCGGTTGCCCCCCCCAAATGGCATTCTGGAGCGCTCTCCTGCTCTCAATACAAAGTAGAGTGTCTCTGTCAAAAATGGTAATGCTTCCACACCTCTTGTATTATTTCCATAATCTCCTGGTGAGCATACCCTGGATCACCTTTTGCACTCCATGCAATATTTTGGACCTTCCTTTGGAATAGGGGCAGGGCCAAAAAGCACTACATAAAATGCATATGCCGGTGAAAAAAGGAGGCCTTTTGGCCCCAAATATTGAGCATTATTATCTGGTGGCACAGCTGCAGTGGCCCGTCTGTTGGATTGCAGGGCAGTATGTGGAGGAACTGGGTTATACTCTGGGCCAGAATGCAGCAGATAGTGAGGGAGGTTTTTCTACCACAGGGGTGATTCCTTGGTGGACCAACGGTTTACTGCACGTGGTTCACTGTAGCTTTCATATAAGGCTGTGCCTTATGCCGAATATGCCCTAATGCGTGCGTAGGATGCATGCCTGTCCAACAGTTTAGGTAAATTATCATGAAAGAAGAGATGATGATATAGGAGAACGGCCAGCGTGGGGAATCTGGGTGACCTGTTTCAGGATGGGTTACTAATCCATTTGAGCAATTGAGAGATGACAAAGACCTCCCAGCAGGACATTTTCTAGCTCACGGCTGGTTGGTGGATGAGCTTAAACATATTTTCTAAATCATCAATACAGAACCCGATCAACACCCACTAGTGCATACCTTGCACTTTATAGATGAGGGCCATTGCCTGATAACGTGGCTAGCGCTTGCACTCTTTTTCACACTTTACAGGACCCCTTATTGGCATTTTACAGCAATTGGGGGAAGGATATAGGCTGGGAATTGACACAGAAAGAACGGGACAGGACGGTCCTACACCCAAGCAAGGTTTCTTGTAATGCTAAATTTCCGTACATACAACACAACATTCTACACAGGGCTTATACCATCCTGGCGAAACTCCACAGGATATTTGGATCCACTTCAACTTGTCCATGGTGTACGGAGCCTGACTCTGGCATGGCACACATGCTCTGGAACTGACCGAAGACCTATGACATGAGCTCACAAATACACTAGCTGAAAAAACAGGCCGTAATCTCAATGACAATGTGAGTGGCATATTGGGGCTTTAAAAATGCAGGAAAGCAGGGAGCACTGCAAAGCATTTCATAGACCTGGTGATGCTGATGGTTCATAAATTGATTGTCATGCGCTGAAAACCTAACACACTGTCCATGCTGGGACATTGGCGTGCAGAGACAATTAAGTGGGGCAAGATTGAGTGAGTGATGCTATGGCAAGAGCAGGTGCAGGGACTGTGCAAGAACGCCATGGCAGCAGATTGGGAAAGCTTATTAGAAGACTTACAAGTGCTGCAGGAGGACTCCCCACGCAGGAGAGAGAAGCTTACCCTGTTGACAGAGGGAACACCGGTGCAGAGTACAGCTCCCCCCACCTATATCGGTTTTGTTCTAGAGAATGGGTGTCGGGTGCACAGGGGCTGTGAAATATGAGGCTATGATTCCCAGGAGCTGGGATTTTGGAAAACAAAAGAGTGAGAATGTGGGGTGGGTGCACTGAGGGACTGGAATGGCTACTACATCACCTTGCGTTCTTCTAGATAGGACTGCTGCTTATATGGCTTGTTTAAAAATGTTCTAATTATTCAACTCAATGAACCAGTAGCTTTTGCTACACCCAGAGAAGTCTGAC
Source organism: Pleurodeles waltl (assembly GCF_031143425.1). Taxonomy (NCBI): domain Eukaryota; kingdom Metazoa; phylum Chordata; class Amphibia; order Caudata; family Salamandridae; genus Pleurodeles; species Pleurodeles waltl. The sequence goes on from NC_090440.1 coordinate 1,517,035,321, forward strand.
ATGTGTACAATGATTATGGTAGGATCATGTTGCCTTGACATGTGTAATTGGTCAGCATGACTGAACTGTAAACTGTGAGAATGCTATAAAATCTATTGAAGATGATTTAAAAAAAATTGGGGTTCACATGATTTGGGCTTGGGGTTAATTGCAAGATATCTGGTATAAAATTATTAAGTTCATTAAGAACTGTTTAGAGACTCAGGTAAACACTGAAGAGATGTCAAAATGTTTAAACTGCTTGTTAGCAATGGGGTTTCTGGTTGGGTATGGAATGCTCCTCAGCCAGGAAGAACCCACCACTCTAGTCAAGGCAAGGTGGTTACACACTAATGATACCCTGTGCTCACCCCCTGGTAGCTTGGCACAGAGAAGTCAGGCTTATCTCCAGAGGCAATGTGTAAAGCGTATGCGCAACACACTCACACGCGTGAGACAATAAATACACCTCAAAAGAGACTCCACACAGAGTTATACAACATTGTATACATCATGACACAAAAATCATTTTTATGTGGGCATTAGAGATGACTCATAAATGCTTTGTACATTTTGTATGAAGGATAATTACTTTGAACATTAGGTATAAATTTCATATAAAGTCATTATTCAGCTAGTACTCACTAGCCAGGCAAAAAAATCACCCTATTTTCATGAAAATGACTTTGCAGAATATGGTGCATCCTACATAAAACAGAAAAGTTGTCCTCGTTATCATGGGCCCAGTAACGTGAGAATGACACCCATCACAATATCAGTAACCAACCGGGGTGTGGAATGCAGTGCGACGTAGATTATGTAATCAGCAAAATACTGCAAATAGAGTCAGAATACATAAATTACCACAGATTATCAGAAGGCACTGGAACACTTGCCCTCCTATGAGGTGAATTATGGTTTGTTTGTGCTAGCCTTTTTGAAAGGAAAAAATTCAGAAGCTTGAAAAAGCCAGACCCAGGTAGTCTACGCACCTAATATGTGCTATACTGTACTTTTTGTAGTTCCATATTGAGGACCCGGGCCCAGCCCAAGGTAAGGCAAGGATGTGGGAGGGCACACCCACCCTAGTGATGATGGTTGGAAGGTCTGGACTGCAGAGGAAGTGGGGAGACAACCCTTCCTCCCCGTGTAATGTGTTGAAGGAGAGGCAGCTGCCTGCAACCACACAGTGTAGCTGCGGCGTCACCACCTTGGACACAGCAGTACAGAGTTGGGTCCTGTTCCCTGGGGATGAGGTGGTCCTGACGCGGTCAGCCTACCTGACACTCTGACACATGCCTCACTGATGGCAGCGTGCCCAGCCGGAATGTGCTGTTAGGAAGCAGCAAAATTTATAGGACATGAGAGGCCAGCGATGTGGCTTGTCGGGGTGCTCCAGTCCACTCCACACAAGGTGGTGAAGAAGGAGCAGTCCCGCACAGCCCCTACCGCATCCCACTCTGCCAGTGGATAAGGCACTCTCCTTGTGCTGGGGGTGACAAGGGAGCACTCACTGAGGTGGGTTTGTAGTAAAAGGATGAGTGAAGTTATAGAGAGCACTCGGGGTACCAATGAAGATAGCAGGCAGCAGTATAGTACACAGGGGAGCTCGCACAATTGTGTTTCCTCCTGGTGACACAGCAATCCTCTGACAATGTGCCCTTTGTAGAACCAGCATCAGGGAGCAGCAGGCTGCAGGGCAACAAGCAGAAAAACAGTCCAGTTGAGTCCTTCAAGCATCACAACAATCAGGCAGCTGGCCAACACACAGGAAAACAGTCCAAATGAGTATTTTAAGCAGTGCAGCAGTCTTTCTGACAGAGGTTCAGTCCAAGTTCCAAAAGTGCCCTCAAAATCATGGGGCAAGAGCCCCTGTACTTATACTCCAGGTCCCCAGCTTGTACAAGCTAGGAGAAGGTTTCAGTCAGATCTGACCAGTTCTAAGAATTTCCCTTCTTCCCTACACTGGTTCCAGACATCAGTAGGGGGTAAATTATCCCTCTGTATGAGGACACAGCCTATTCAAGTGTAAAGTGTGAACAATCTCCCGCTCTCCCAGCCCAGGAAGACATCAGTATGTGGATGCATGCAGATGTAACCCTGTCACACCTAACCCTCCCTGATGGATGGCTGTCTGGAAAGTATGCACAATGTGGAGCTATCACTCTGCCCCTGGCCTGGATTGGAATTGGGCTATAAAACACCAGAGTTATAAACACAGAGAAATGCCCAGTTTCTAAAAGTGCCATTTCTAAAATAGAAATGTAAAGTCCACCTACACCAGTAAGCAGGATTTTTCACTACCATTCCAAGCATACCCACGCTACTCCTCGCAGATCAGAAATGACCACTTAGACATATATAAGGGAAATCCCAATGAAAACCTATGAGAGAAGCAGCGCTCACAGTAGTGAAAAACAAAATAGGCTGTTTGTCACTACTAGACATGTAGCATATAAAAATATATATCCTACCTTTTACAGCACCCTGCCCATAGCACTATCTAGAGCTTACTTTAGGGGTGACGTAGGTGTAGTAAAAATGCGGTTTAGGCCTTGGCAATTAGTTCGAATTGCCAAGTCAAGGTGGCAGTAAAGTGCACATGCAGGCACTGCAGTGGCAGGCATGAGAAAAGTTTGAAAGGCTACTTCAGTGGTTAGCGCAATCAGCGCTGCAGGCCCACTAGTAGCATTTAATTCACAGGCCCTGGGATATGGTATACTCCTTTACAAGGGACTTACAGGTAAATTAAATAAGCCAAACAGTTGTAAGCCAATTGTACCAAGTTTTAGTGGAGAGAGCACATGCACTTTAGCACTGATTAGCAGTGATAGAGTGCCCAGGGCCAACAAACAGAGGATCCAAAAATAGTATGAGAGAGGCAAAAAGGCAAAAGGTTTGGGGATCACCCTGCAGAAAGGGCCATTTCATACACTACTGCAGTGATTTGGGGATTATATCTAGAGCAACTACGCACTGTTGGTTTATTGTGATTTTGACAGAAAGTTTAGTGATAACTATGTATTGCCAATTTCACATCTTTCTCCACATGGGTTAACAAATGAAGCAAAATTTACAAAAGAGAAAAATATATGCCCAATGGATTGAAGGCCTAAATATGTTTGAAAATACCTTTTCTTTGTATGAGAACTATATGCAAAATAATTAAAAATTGCTATTAACTTTCAAAGGTCTCTTTGGGAATGCTTGACAATTCTGAAAAAAAATGTCATTGGTATGTGATAAATTATAATTGGTTAAGAACCTAATAGTGGGAAAAATTGATAAGAGAAGCACAGAGTTTAAGTAACCTGCACCTTATGCAGAGGGTAGAAAGAGACAATGGATTTCTCAGTTGAAGCTAGGTTTGAGCCTGAGTCGAAACCCACAAAAATGGTGCATGTGTTTTAGAAATAGCACATGATAAAGCATAAGAGGCAGAAAATGGAAAACAAATGTATTGATATTGCTTTTCTCAAAGGTGGACCCCTCTTATGCAGTAGGATTTGTACAGACAAGCACTTTTGTGTGTTATCTGCCATATAGAGAAATACATTGAAACTAGGGGATTATTCTCTCTCTGCCAAAAAACAGGGCTGACTCCATATTGCAAGAAGGATTGTGAATAAGTGGTTCCTGGAAACAGAAAGGCTGATGGACTAGCATTGTGATCAACTGACTACACACTTGACAACCTCTGGTGCAGGTCATGTCAGAAATGGAGAAGGGGGACATACATGTAAATTAAAGCCAAGCTTGTTATGAGCCAGTGAAAAGCATATGAATACAGTAGTTATCCACTGACTACTGGCAAAACATTTATAGAGGCTATGAGGCTAGAATCAAATAAATCCAGTGTTATTCAGATGATGTGCTTGCATCTGGGGAAAACCAGTGCCAGATCATGTATATACCATTCTCTAACATATTTTGACTAGGGTCTAATAGAAATAAATATTAGGATTATTTCCATGGAATAGAGGAACAGGAGACTGCAGATGTGTCATCTATGTGAGCCATGCAGGTGGATGCCCTTTCTGATCAGAAAGCACTAGTGCTTTTCTAGGTAGACAACACTGTGAATCACCAATGATGCGGAAACCTACAAATCACCTGCATCAGAAAAGGGTTGAGAATGGCAAGACAATATTACTGATCTTTTTGTCCCACATTTTTCCAGATTCTGCAAACTTGGACGTTCAGTTTGGAATATATTGCATACATAGCTCCTTTTCTGGGTACACAAAGATATCAGCTATACCACAACCTTATTATCACTCTCAGTTGTTCCCTGCATTAATGAGTGATAAAGAGCAGCAAACAGCATCAAGTCCCCTATAAGGTGAGCCATCGGTGGCCAATAAGTAAGGGTGCATTATAATATAAAGGTTGGACCTGTGTGTTTAAGTTTTATATGTCCTTTTAGTGAAATATTCCTCAATTTGTTTTTCACTACTGTGAGGCCTACCTGTCCCATAGGATAACATTGGGCTGCCTTATGTTATGTTATGTTACGTTATGTTATGTTATATGTTATTTTATATTGTTTGGATTTATAGAGTACAACTTATCACCCGAACTGTATCCAGGGCAATGGAGCAGGTATGTAGGTTGTCTTCTGGTGGTTGGTTGAAGAGCTAGGTCTTCAGCCTCTGCAAAATTCAAGAAGCAGGGAGCAGTCCTGGTGTGTAAAGGGAGGTTTTTCCATGTGTTGGGTGTGATGCAGGGGAAGACCAGGCCAACCGTGTGGATACGTATGTTATGTGCAAGTGAGAGTGAGGCTGAATGTGTCTGGTGGGTTGGTGGAAGTGAAGGAGGCAGCTGAGGTATGCTGATTCTGTGTTGTGCAGAGCCTTTTATGCATGCATTATTAAGAGTTTAAATTAAGAGCCTTTGTGTATTAGCAATCAGTGGGGTTCTCTGAGGTAAGCAGTGATGAGTGTGTGATGTGGTGGGAGGTCCAAGATTAGTCTGCCTGTGGCGTTCTGGATGGTCCGAAATCAGGGGAGGAGGTGGTTGGAGATTCCAACCTAGAGTGCGTTGCCATAGTCCATTGTACTAATGTCTAGGGCTTGAGTGACAGTACGACTGGTGCTCTTTGAGATTCATTTGAAGATTCTTCAGAGGATGAATAGTATGTGGAAGCAGGAGAAGCTGACTGTGTTCACCTGTGAAGCCATGTTGAATTTGTAGTCCAAGATAGTTGCCAGGTTTCTTGCATGGTTAGTGGGTATTGGTGTTGGGCCGAGCTCTAACGGCAAACAGATGAAGTCACTTAGGGCGTTCTTGTTCCCAAAGAACAGCACTTCTATCTTGTTCAAGCTGAGTTCCAGGAAGTTGTTTTTCATCCATTATGCTACCCAGATCATGCATTTGGTGAAGTTAAGTATGGTAGTGGATAACTTGTTGTATATTGAGAGGAGGAGCTGTGTGTCATCGGCATAGGACATATTGGAGATGCTGTGAGTTATGATGATGCTGCTGAGTAGTGTCATGTAAATGTTGAACAGGGTAGGGCTGTGTGAGAAACTGGGGCTGATTGCAGAGGCCCCCTAACTTTTTGCCCCCATTTTCCACTTTATGCTGGTGTTTTCCTGACTCTGATGGTGCCCTGGGTACTGCTAACCAGTCCCAGGGCCTGTGCTCTGTGTAAAATGGATATGCAAATTAGGCTAATTATAATTGGCTAAGTTAACCTACCTATAAGTCCCTAGTATATGGTAGGGCATGTAGGTTTAGGGACCACAGCATAGGTGGTGCACACCTAGGTGCATTGCTGAGGTGCCCAGTGTCATTTTAAAAGCAAGCCTGCCTTGCTGGCTGCTTTTAAATTAAAGTTATATGCAAATTCGACTTTGGAATTAAAGGTACTTCCAAAGTTTTAAACTACCTTATTTTTACATATAAGTCACCCCTAAGGTGTGCCCTATGTGCCCCTAGGGCTGGGTGCCATGTAACTATAAGCAGGGACTTTATAAAAATAGATTTATAAGCCCTGGTGAGGTAAAAACAGCCAAATTCGTTTTTCCCTCATTGAAGTAAATGGCCTTCATAGGCTAGAATGGGCAGACTTTATTTTAAATTTTAAAGTCTCCTTAAATGTTACATACCAAGAATTTGGTATCAAATTGATTGTTATAATAAATCCCACAACTTCCAGTTGTTGGATTTAATATAACTAGTGCAGGTAAAAAGTTTTGACTTTACCTAAAAAGTTGCCAATTTCAGCTCTGCATTGTTTTTGCTGCTGTGCTCTGATTGGCCAGCTTCTGCCAGGCTACTTTAATGAGGTGTGAAGTGGCCTGACTTCACACAAAGGAATGTGCTTGGGGGAGAGAATCTCCCCTCAGCAGATGGGGAAGCAGGAAGGGGGAGGGCTGCCAAACTGGTCTTCAAAGGCAGAGAAGGACATCTGGAGCACCCAGCAACACCCCCACATCCTGCAACCCCAGACAGCTAGGTGCCCCCTTGATTAGATTAGGAGAGGGCAGGAGAGGGGTGTGTTTATGATTTTTAGCCACACCAGTGGGTGGGCTCAGCCAGATCTCTCCTCTAAAAATCAGATTCATCCATTTTGGATTTTTAGAGACTGTTGCCTTCTGGGATGGATTTTTGCCACACTTCCCAGGAAGTGGTCATCACAGGGGGACGACCCTGTCCCTGATTGGAGGACCAGGGCCCCCCTGCTTTTCACCCAGGAGCAAGGATAAAACTGGCAGACCTGCACCCACGCCTGAGATCCCCACCAAATTTCAAGAAGAAAGAACTACAAGGAGAAGAAGGACTGCCCTGCTGGACCCCTGGCCTGCACCTGGACCCTGCACTCAGAAAGACTGCACCAGCTGCACACTTGGGCTTCACCACAAGAAGGACTTTGCCTGGCTTCCACTGGTTCAAGGAGGGACTCCCTGTTTGCTACAGGTGAAAAATTGCTAACCAGAGTCCCCTGCACCAACTCCTGAAAAAGTGACCAGCTGACCACTGTCCAGTGGCCAAAAAGGAGTTTGCGCCAGGTGTATTCTGGGAGTTGAAGTCCGCACTTCCCAAGGACCATCACAGAACTTCTGGACCCTTGGGGTGAGCTGTGGACCCCAAAAGAACCTTAAAAGAACATCTGGGTGAAGCCCCAGAAGTTTGGAGAAGATTGGAGAATTTTTAGAAAAAAGCTCCATAAAGTGACCGACCCGACGCGGAAATTCTAGCCGGCTTGCCTCAACCGCGACCCGGCCTGACTTCGTGGTTCGTCCCGGTAAAGAAAAACATCCGAAAAAAAGACTAAGTCCGAACGTTGACCGGGACCTTCCAGCCATCGTATCCGAGAAGGGCTCCACGGACGTCGGATCAAGATCCAGGTTTACCCCGGTCGAAGGATTTTCATCTTGAAAAAACGACTAAGTCCGAAGGTAAAAATCACCACCGAGGAAACCGACTTCGCGTATCCGGACAAGGGCTCCAGGAGGTCGGATTCAACTGGCAGGTTCGTCCCGGGGAAGAAAAACATCAAAAAAGAGACTAAGTCAGAAGGTAACTTTTTAACCGAGGCCTCCCGCGACTTGTAGCCGAGCAGGGCTCCATCGCGGTCGGCCTGAAAGTTTGACTTTGCCCCGGTCCTGGTGCAACCAGATGACCCGATTGGCGCTTTTTGTTTCTATGCGCTAGAAAATAATAATACTTTAAAAAGTCATATCTCCGGTTCCCCTGAACCGATTTTAATCGTTTTTGTGTCATTTTAAAGATAAAAATATAAGCTATTTTTATAAATTGGTTTTGGATTTTTAAACTGTTTCCTGTGTTTTATTTAATTACTGTTGTGTGATATTTGAATGCTTTACACTTTGTCTCCTAAGTTAAGCCTTGACGCTCGATGCCAAGCTACCAAGGGTAGAGCTGGGATTAATTTACTGAGACCTAACTGTACTTTTGTGGAGGTTTGTGGCTTGTTGCTAGGTGTAGGTACCTACCTGCCCTACCAATAACCCATTTTCCAACAGGCTGAGAGATGTTTTTTGAGGGACACCACAGATAAAGTCTCTGGGTTCTGCTGTATAGGGTTGGAGTCTGACACTCTGTGATCTCCCAGTGCAGAAGGAGCATACTGATTCAAGGGCTGATCCTTGAATCACTTTGGTGTGTAGTCTTTGATGAGGCTGGAGTTTGACATGGGTTTCAATGCAGCCAAGAGGTCTGGTATTATGAGAGTAGAGTTTTTCGTCAGTCCAGTAGGATTCAGATATTGTCTGTGGGATTTGTTTGCCTTTTCTGTCACTTTTGCAGGGTACGGTAGTAAGGTAATGGAGCAGAAGTTACTCATTTTGTTGGGGTCTGCCAAAGGTTTCTTAAGGAGGGCTGTGACTACAGCATGTTTCCAGTCTTCGGTGAAGGTTGTGGAATTGATGGAGGAGTTGATGATATGTGTGTGAGGAATTTTATAATCAAGGTCCGCCTAAGCTGTAGATATGATGTGGACAGGCGTCTGTTGGGACCCCGGAGTGGATGGTTTTCATGATTGAAGTAGTATCTTCCTCAGTGAGTATTCTTCAATTGATAGGTGTGTTTCCAAGTGGGTGGTAGGCAGGGTGCTGATGGTATCCTTGGGGTTAGGTTGTTTTTCAAAGTTCTTGTACATCTTTTCAATTTTGCTGTGGAAGACGTTTTGAGAGGTTGTTGGAGAATTCCTGGGGGGGGGAGGTGAAGGAGTTGGCTAAGGCTTCTGCGGTTGGGAACTCCTTGATGATGGCAAAAATGTCTTTGCTGTTGTTGGAGCTCATTCGGATCGGTGAGGTTTCTTCTCTTGGTGTCTCTCAGGAGGTGATGGTAGTGCCTGAGTGCAGCCTTGTAGGTTGATCTGATGTTGACATTGTGGTTGGCTCTCCATTTCATTTCCAGCTGTTTATAGTATCTTTTTGAGTCCCAGAATTAATCTTTATTCCAGAGGCCTATTTGTGGGTGCTGTGGAGTTTGTGAGTTTTGATGGATGCAAGAGCATCTCTACAGTTTGAGACTGACTGGTTGAAGTTGGCGATGTCCTTAACTATGTTGGTGCTGGGGTGGCCTGTTTTGATAGGGTATTAGGACACTGTACAGGTCAATTTCTGTTTTTCCGTTCCAGTTCTGGCTTTGTAGTTTGATGCTGATGAGAGCTTTGGTTTGTGGCATGGAGATTTTGAAGTGGATGATGGAGTGGTTTGTCTGTGTGACCAGTAGAGGTGGGCAGAGCTCACGGAGTTCCACTCTGCGGAATTCAGTGGAGTTGATTTTAAACTCTGTGGAATTTCGCAGAGGTGGAGTTCTGTGAGCTGCAGAGTGGCACTCTGAATAAGCCAGATCTTGGAAGCATTAAGCATGGTCAGGCCTGGTTAGGACCAATCTTGTTTGTGCTTCTGATATTAGGCACATTCAGGACAGGGCAGTAGGCAGCAAAAGCCTTTTGTGCACAGGTCTACCCCATGTTTAGTTAGGGCACACGGGGCAGGCCGGTGCACAAGAGGCCTGAAACTGCAGCTTTTGTTGCCTACAGCCCTGACCTGAATTCAGACCAGGGCCACAGGCAGCAAAAGCTGCCATTTCAGGCCTCTTGTGCACCGGCCTGCCCCATGTGCACAGACTGCACATGGGGGAGGCCAGTGCACAAGAGGCCTGAAATGGCAGCTATCACTGTCTACGGCCCTGGTCTAAATTCAGACCATGCCTGTAGGCAGCGAAAGCCTTTTCAGAACTTTTGTGTACCAGTGTGCGCATAGAAAAAAGCAAAATGAGGACTTACCTGAGTCCTCGTTCCCAGGGGGTCCTCATTGCCAGTGGCCTGGCTTTCTGCCTCCTCCTCCTCCCGGCCTGGGCTGCTGGCAGAGGGAGGACTGGCCCTGGGCTGGGCCACCGGTCAGCAGCTCTACGATGACGCCAACGTCGGGTGAGTGTGCATTGCTGCCCAATTATGGGCCAAACATCGCAATCACAGACTGCCTGCACTTGCGCTGTGTGGCTCATAATTGGGCTGCAGTGCATGCACAGCGAGTTCTGCTCCACTGACGGGGCTGGTGGAGTTTGTGGCCAAACGCCGTGTTCCAAGCGAAGAAAGTGCCAAAAATTCTGGTAGCTCGGGCAGTGGATTGGAGCTCACCTCCCACTCATATTGAGCAGTGAATTGGAGTGGTTGTTGATTCAGGCATTTCACAAGTGACTCAAATACCACAATGGTAAAGTCACTAATTAGCAGTATCCATGCTCATGTTGTAGTTGGACTCTTGCCTTAGGCAAGACTGCTGGTTTAAGTATGACAGTACTTATGTTTGTAGGTGACTATGCCTATCCTACAACAAGTCGCAACTGTAGTCCCAACCCTTCTGGCTCACTAGCAGTACCTCACCAAAAACCCAAAACAGTTAAAGGTGATTTGTGGCTGCCTTTACGCGTGGACTCAAGAGTATGACATCTCAGGGAGTGTTGTGGTTAAACGGAGATTACCCCTTTCTCACAGATACATCATGTCTCAACCAAACACAGGCAATGACGAAGATGTAGTAAGGTTTCAATAGTTTTTATTCAACACAATCTTCAATCTGCTCTAAATTGCATGGGCTGCAATGATTAGGATAATGAACAGTGCAAGAGACAGAATGGTAAAAACAAGAGTCATGATTATAAAGACCCCCACCATCTTGCAATAACATAGAAAGATATAAGGCCTGATTACAACTTTGGCGTAGGGGGTTAATCCATCCCAAATGTGATGGATATCCTGCCCACCGTATTACGAGTTCAATAGGATATAATGGACTCGTAATACGCGGGCGGGATATCTGTCACATTTGGGACAGATTAACACCCTCTGCCAAAGTTGTAATCAGACCCATAGTGTATAATATGTCCTAATACCTTTTCATAATAGGCCTAACCTTCTAACTAGAGGAGAGCTGGGTATGTTGAACTTAATCTGCCAAAGCCATGTCACCTGGAAGGAGCCCCCAACCCTTGTTACCTTGGAATGAGGTCTCTAGCTCAGACTCCGTAGGAACATAAAGTCCGGGTCAGCGTCAAGGCGACATGCAGCATCGATAGCAGCAATGGTATCTTGTTGGAATCCCTCTGATTATCTGTCTAAAGTGAGGTGTATTTATACAGATCTACTTGGACCCCTGACATAGGTTGTTCCGAAACAATAGATAACACAGCATGCTTGGGACGGTAATTAATATAAATAATTCCCTCAAAACCGTGACGAGGGAAAGTACCTAATGTGAACACCAACAGTTTGTCTTTGTCGCTTGATTTGACGCCTCAGCGTGGTGGCACTAATAACATAAAGCTAAAAAAATGGCCTAACTATAAACAAGGCAGCCATCTTAGAAGAATTCATTAAAAGAATCGGCTAAGACAGAGCAAGCTAAGTAGGTTAATAGTCACTAGGTGACGGGGGCACGAGTCTGCAAGCCAAAGGCTAAGCTAACTCCTGTTATCCCATTAAAACAAACTAGAATTCAATACACTCATGTCAACATATAAACAGACGCAACAAATTGAGTCAAGAGACGAGTAAGTGATGATCAGTGTGGAGAGTGACACAGAGGTAGTACAGCTCACCTCTATTGAACCTGCTCAAAGGCATGTGGATACACCAACGCTGCCAGCTCCCATATTTGCAAGACCCCAGAAAACTGCAGCCACCGCCATCACTGCTCCTACCCAGTTGCAGCATTCCCTACCCAAAGGCAAGTAACACAACCATATAGCTTACTTCCAGTTATGTAGGCTTTGGCACAATTAGAAATCTCTTCGCCGCAGATTGTGACTTCTATATGGTTAGCCAGCATGACGATTACATTGCAAAATGCTCCGCTTGCCACAGGACAGTTTGTCCTGTTTAGCCAGGTGGGCACCTCGGTACTACAGGGAGTGCAGAATTATTAGGCAAATGAGTATTTTGACCACATCATCCTCTTTCTGCATGTTGTCTTACTCCAAGCTCTATAGGCTCGAAAGCCTACTACCAATTAAGCATATTAGGTGATGTGCATCTCTGTAATGAGAAGGGGTGTGGTCTAATGACATCAACACCCTATATCAGGTGTGCATAATTATTAGGCAACTTCCTTTCCTTTGGCAAAATGGGTCAAAAGAAGGACTTGACAGGCTCAGAAAAATCAAAAATAGTGAGATATCTTGCAGAGGGATGCAGCACTCTTAAAATTGCAAAGCTTCTGAAGCGTGATCATCGAACAATCAAGCGTTTCATTCAAAATAGTCAACAGGGTCGCAAGAAGCGTGTGGAAAAACCAAGGCGCAAAATAACTGCCCATGAACTGAGAAAAGTCAAGCGTGCAGCTGCCACGATGCCACTTGCCACCAGTTTGGCCATATTTCAGAGCTGCAACATCACTGGAGTGCCCAAAAGCACAAGGTGTACAATACTCAGAGACATGGCCAAGGTAAGAAAGGCTGAAAGACGACCACCACTGAACAAGACACACAAGCTGAAACGTCAAGACTGGGCCAAGAAATATCTCAAGACTGATTTTTCTAAGGTTTTATGGACTGATGAAATGAGAGTGAGTCTTGATGGGCCAGATGGATGGGCCTGTGGCTGGATTGGTAAAGGGCAGAGAGCTCCAGTCCGACTCAGACGCCAGCAAGGTGGAGGTGGAGTACTGGTTTGGGCTGGTATCATCAAAGATGAGCTTGTGGGGCCTTTTCGGGTTGAGGATGGAGTCAAGCTCAACTCCCAGTCCTACTGCCAGTTCCTGGAAGACACCTTCTTCAAGCAGTGGTACAGGAAGAAGTCTGCATCCTTCAAGAAAAACATGATTATCATGCAGGACAATGCTCCATCACACGCGTCCAAGTACTCCACAGCGTGGCTGGCAAGAAAGGGTATAAAAGAAGGAAATCTAATGACATGGCCTCCTTGTTCACCTGATCTGAACCCCATTGAGAACCTGTGGTCCATCATCAAATGTGAGATTTACAAGGAGGGAAAACAGTACACCTCTCTGAACAGTGTCTGGGAGGCTGTGGTTGCTGCTGCACGCAATGTTGATGGTGAACAGATCAAAACACTGACAGAATCCATGGATGGCAGGCTTTTGAGTGTCCTTGCAAAGAAAGGTGGCTATATTGGTCACTGATTTGTTTTTGTTTTGTTTTTGAATGTCAGAAATGTATATTTGTGAATGTTGAGATGTTATATTGGTTTCACTGGTAATAATAAATAATTGAAATGGGTATATATTTGTTTTTTGTTAAGTTGCCTAATAATTATGCACAGTAATAGTCACCTGCACACACAGATATCCCCCTAACATAGCTAAAACTAAAAACAAACTAAAAACTACTTCCAAAAATATTCAGCTTTGATATTAATGAGTTTTTTGGGTTCATTGAGAACATGGTTGTTGTTCAATAATAAAATTAATCCTCAAAAATACAACTTGCCTAATAATTATGCACACCTGATATAGGGTGTTGATGTCATTAGACCACACCCCTTCTCATTACAGAGATGCACATCACCTAATATGCTTAATTGGTAGTAGGCTTTCGAGCCTATACAGCTTGGAGTAAGACAACATGCATAAAGAGGATGATGTGGTCAAAATACTCATTTGCCTAATAATTCTGCACTCCCTGTATTTCTTTTGAAAAACCAACACTCAAACATATAGGAGCACAATAAAAACATAGCAGCTGGTGGTAAGAGAGAACCAGCACCTGAAGTGCTAGAAGAATGTGGTGAAGAGGAAGAAGAAGAGGGTGCCAGCAGCAGCATTATGCAAAGCAGCCCTGTAAGCTTCACCCATGGTTTACAATCCTCAGCAAGCTCTGCATAACTCAAGGTACAGTGGAATACAGTAACATCCACCCCAGAGTGCCTAGACAGTATACCTGCTGCTGGTACCTGTATGTCGCTTGTGACAGTAGTACCACGGCAAAAACTAAGGTTCTATTTAACAAGGAGTTGATGTATCACCAGAACCTCACAAAATCCAGTTTCTACAACAGAAGCTGAGTAAATTTTTAATGCTTGACCTTCTCCCTTTTTTTGTAGTAGTAGTGGACTTTTTAGAATTTGTAGAGACCCTCTACCCAAAGTGGAAGGTTCCAAACCAGAACTATTTTGCCACTGTGGCTGTGCCATCACTGTATCATAAATGTCAATGAATGAGAAGTTCTTTGGTGGATAGGTTCATTCTTTGCTTTAATACTAATGAAAAGCTACAAAAAGAGACTGTGTCGTCCAAAGACTACATTAATGCAAGATACTGAATCCATGACTTGAAAAAGCTCTGGATCCCCTCATTCCTTTTAATCAAACTGATGTCTTCATTTACAACACTTGGATCATCAGTAAAGGAAGTGATCAAAAAGAACAACTGCAAATTTGAGGCCATTGTAGAAATGCAGCCATCAACCTCCACACAGCGTGAGGCTAGCAATTTTTGCAGCAGCCGTCAAAACCATCCCCAGCTACTCCAAAACCCAGAGCAACAACCACTTCAAGTTCACTGCCAACCTCTGCAACTGGTTGGTTACATTCAGGAGGATGTAAGTCATGTGCAGAAGCACAGGCAACACAGACTCAGAAAGTGGCAGCTCAATGTCGATTCAGAACATGGTCTAAGCCTATCTGGATGACCCAATAGAGGTGTAACTGAACAAGACCCATTGACCTATTGTTATGGAAAGAATGGTCGCAGCTCAGCAGCCTGGCAAAATAGTATCTTGCATGTTCGGTAGCCAGTGTGTCTTTGAGGCATGCTTTTAGTGCAGCAGGCACTGTTGTCACAGTTAGATGGACACATTTCTTGCCAAAATATTGGAGAAATTGGTGATGATTAAATGAAACAAACATTTCTTTCCAAAAGATTATAGTGCTCCTGAAGAAACCGAGGATGACGAGTGCAATTAGTTTGACATCTCAAGTTTGGCAAATGATTATCCTCTGAATGACACCCCGCCTTAAGTTATATAAAATTATACTTAATGTGCGGCTTACACTGCCCATTGTAAATAATAAAATGAAATGGAGTAGACCAGTGTGCATGGCACTGATGGTCAATCAAGTAGGACACAGTAATATTTTGGCCAGGGCTCGCTGAGTGGTGTTGAACTAAGAAAGACTAATTTAACCTTTGGGTCAACCATAGACTTCAAGAGAAGCTTATTTTGACAGTTGACTGCAATATAAAGCCTCCATTCACTGAAAAGAAGATAAAAACAAGATAACATATCCCATCCCTATGCTTTGTTTATCCTGTTGCTGGACTGTCAGCGAAGTGTTAAAACGCTGCCCTATGTTGTGTATCACTTTTAAGGAGAATATAGATATGTAGGTAAATGAACGCCACACTTGGAACAGGCACCTTGCTTGTACTATTGAGATTTACTAAAGAAATATTTCATTTTGTGGAGGTTGGGAGGGTCTGGTGAATTAACCTTAATAATGTAATGTTTGGGCAGGATCATTCTGCATCAACATCAACCATTCACATTTTACCAGCATATATACTTTCATTTTTGTTTACTTAAGTCCATCATCTCTAGCTTATTCTGAGACCAGTCAGTTTGTTTGTCAAGACTAATAAATACTCAACTTCTTTTAACTTTCTTGTACGACACTATGGGTTTATCTCTTTCGGGTGAGATTTCAAAGTACTCTTGACAAGAGCCAGAATGAGGACCAATGACTATCTGCTACAGTGGAAAACAAGAAGACTCAAAAAGGCCTTCCCCTGTGGACTTGGGAAAGGTGAGTTGATTAGGAAAAATGTAGAGTAGTGGATCAAGTGGCAAACTCTAATTATGTGTCTGACTTGTAGACTGCTGACTGGACACAGAACAAATGTGTTATTGCTAAAGTGATCAGCCGGGTACCAGTAACTAGTTGCCTGGGATTGGTGTACAGAATTGGTTCTTCTAACTTCTTTGTTAATGGCACACCACAGCACCAGCCTGTCCTCCACCCTCCTTCTCCTTCTGCACCATGATGCTTATTGCTGGCCTTAACTCTACAATATAGACCTTCCATTTTTTCAGGCCATCTCTTCTATAATAAGAATGCTCCATAATGTTCCAGCTTTGTGGTTCAGCCCTGCACCCAAACCAGACAATGTCAAAGGAATAGAGATGCACTGTCTATTTATATATAGGATACTTTTTCTTTTCCTAATTATAACAGTTATTTGAACAGTGTGGGCTCTCCCTATTTTGTATTTCTCAAGCCTAGGTGACAAGGAGTCTTGGAGCTGAAGGTCTGCTTGCAGTTGGTAACTGAACTGTCATCTTCCTTGCACAACAGTTGTGATGTGTTCCTAGATTTGATGAATGTTGTGTTTTCTATCTCTCACCTTTTCCAAATTCCCCATTCCTATCCATTCAATAAACCTCTAATCTCCTTCACGAAGATTATTTGTGATTGGTTGAGGTGTGTGTTGATTTCCACCATCTACAGATCTCACACTTGGTTGGCTATGTGGTTAAAGCAACGGCAACTGTTAAAAGAGGTGATACTCAAAATTAACATATTTGCCCAACCCATCTCTCCTACCCAGGCATGAAAGAGACATCCGACTGCAGAGACCTTATTACATTTGTTTTACCCAATGTATGCTTGCTGAGTTCTATTGAAGTAACCTGCAACTGAGTCCTGACTCCTGAGACATGAAGGCATAATTCTGCTAACTTTAGTAAATAACACAGTGCTATGTTGTTGCCTTGTAATGATGGTCTTAATCTTGGATTGTCCACTCACTGTGTGTTTCTTTTGTGTTATTTGTCTATGATGCATATTAAGAATACTTTGACTAGTTCACCTCATCAGCATTATTTGCAAGAACAATAGCCTTCTTTCCCTGCTAGGGCTAAGCCACTGCCAGCAGCATTAAGAAGGCTCTTTGGAAAAAGGTGAGGTATGAACCAACTGGGCAAAGTATTAGACATCACTTAGTCAATGCAGGAAAGAAAAAAATCATTGGGAAGGAAAGATTGTCCTCTCACAGGCAGGGAAACAGAGATTGTTCTTGTCTGGTGGGAGCAGAGAAATAAAACCCTCCCACCAGGTGTGAGCAAAGCCTGCTGCAGCTGCTCTTAGGATGGGTGTATGCAGGAGAGCCAGCAGGTCTGCAGTGGTCACGGTCCTCTCCCTGCAGCCCCCACCGTAGTATGTCTTTTGGGTGCCCTAGGTGGGACCAGAGCACTCACCTTAGACCCCAGAGGATGGTGTACCTGGGGCCAGCATTAGCTCAAGAAGTGGGCCGCATGTCCCCTATCCTTTAAATAAATTTTTGCCCTGGGGAAGGGAAGTGAGGGACCAGTGTTGACTTGGGATGGGGAGATGCATGACCTCCTCCTCTTTAAATGAATGTCAGCACTGTGATATTGGTCCCCGGACCTTTCAAGGTTTGAAGAGAGCTGCTGCACTCCTTCTTTCCTTAAAAAACAATTTGCTCCAGAGGATGAGGTTTCCAGAGCAAGCAATGGCTTGGGAGTGGGGGGACACATCCCCTTCTCTAATATTAAAAGTACAATTTTAAAAATTGCTGGCTCTCACTTCACCCAAGATGGGTGCATGCAGGGGAGCTAGTGGGGCTGCGGAGGTGATGTTGTCCCGCCATACCCACAACATAGTATATCTTGTGGGTGCCATGCCCCCTCCTTTTTGAAAGAATCTTGGCCCCCTGGGTTGGGGATACTTGGGCCAGTTCTGGCTTTGAGAGGTGGGAAGGATGCACCTCTCCCCTCTAAATAAATGTCTACAATGGGGGATATGGTTCCCTTGGCCTTTTGAGGCTCAGGGAGGGGAGGCTCCATGCCCCCCTCCATATAAATACAATTTGTCTCTGGGGATGGGGTGCCCAGGGCCAGCAATGGAGGGGAGGGGTGCTGCATGCCCTTTTCCCCAATGCTAAAAAGCAAAAATCTAAAGCATTGCCAGCTCCCGCTGACACCCAGGATGGATGCTGGAGGGGGAGCTGATGGAGCCACAGCGACCTTGAGCCCCACCCCCCTTCCCAAACTCCCCAAAGGAAACAAGGTGGGCCTAGGACAACAGTAATAATAAAAAATAAAAGAGCGTGCAAAGAATGCCCTGTAATAGTCTTTTTTCAAGTATATTTCTTGCTCGTGGTGCCACTAGAAGATGCAGGGGCACCACCCAACATCTTTTAATGATGTAGGGGGACTACAGAGAGTGCAGTAGACCCAACAACCTTAAAGCAAAACAGTAAGTCTCCTCAATTATTAAATCCATGACCCCTGGAGATCCTAGCAATTTTTTTTAAAGCAATCTGAGCTTGAGCTTTATGTTTTTCAGATGAAGTTCGGGTACCTCCAGTGGTTGGTTCTATGATTGCACCTTGTACCTTGAAAAATGTTAAAAGAAAGACTCAAACACATGTTAAGGTTTTTTTTTTTTTTTTTAAAGCTTTCTTCAAAATATTTTATGAGAATCATTTTGATTAATCATTGCAATGTGTGAATTTATGAAAAATACATAATTGGTGACTTTTTGACAAAGCCAGTTGGTTTGCCTTAGTTGAAATGCACCAAAGCCTTGTGTCCAACCCTACAAGATGCACAGCAAGTGACATCGTACTTTATGTTAAGAAAATAGAAATTCACTGAAAAAAACAAAGATTAAAGTGATGTTATAGATAGGTATGGTAATAATATTTTACTTTGCATTTAAAAACTAATAATTCACTGAAGAAAACAAAGGTTAAAGGGAAGTTATTGTGATTTGAAAATGTCAGTTAAAATTTGTCATTCAAACAAACAAAACCACTTAAAATTTGCTGTTATAGTTATGTCAAGTAACTATAACTTGTGTCCTAACGTAACCATAACTCACACCCCGACCATGCACTGCTTATGACCTCACATACTACATCAGTCATGACATGTTCTGCGGCATCATTGAAAACATCATTGCACATCTGAAATTACATAATTGATGATGAAACTGTGCATGACGGACGTGAGCTGGGTTAGAGGGTAACCCCCTACTCCAAATTCTAAAGGAGGCCCAAAGTCTTTAAGGAATATTCATCGAAAACAAAGATAACACTTCATTCCTCCTAAAGGGGACCTCGGAGTACACACCATTTAGATCTATGGGTTACTTATATTGGGGCACATCCTAATTCGTATTAACAATTGATATTTCTAGATGAACTTTAAACACCGAAATTCTATTGGCATAATTTAATCTATTGTGCAACTCTCACTATATGTACATGCCTACTTTAAGTTATTTTGTACATTAGCCCCATACCTTTCATCTTCAAAGACAAATAATAGTTATTAAAATTCAATTCTTTAAGGTATACTTATATATGTTGTCTATTTTGTGAATTGCCATTTACATGAAGGCCTTTCGGTGCCTTCTTTGGTGAAAGAATTAAATAAAAATGTAAATTTCAGGAATCTGTACTGTTTGCGATATTTTCATGTAGTGGAGGCAGGGACAAAGAAGAAGGGCTAACTGGAGATACCCAGATTATTTACAGATAATCTTCATTACACTGAGTTCTACTGCTTCTTGTCATAGTGTCCTAGGTAGGGCTTGAAGTATGGAGGTCGCCATCTGCACAGGTTTTAAGAGAATGACCTTCCTGTATGGTGTAGTAACAAAGAAATCTAATCGTTATGAATGTAGAAGCAATGTTTTTATATATTTTAATTAAGGAGCAGGTTTATAGATGTGTTCTTCCCACGGCAAGATCTGTAATATGGAAAAGTAGGCATCATTACCAGTAAATGATCTTGACATTATTAAATATGGCCGCGTCTCACAGGAAGAATGTTAAAAGCAAAACTGCCGTTCACCAATTGTGTGTGCACGCCTATCAATCACGCGCTGTCTCCCAAACAATCAAGGCACAGTCCCCTCTGTAAATAAGGCTCAATGGCACACCGTTACCAAGCACTCCTCAACACAGAGGTCTCTGCTTAGATGTTTATGTCTAATTACATTTAAATGGAAGCACGTCACCCTCTCTCCTCCTTTGTTTAGCTTCACTTTTTTATTATAAATCCTGATTTACCTTCAATTGCTAAAGTGTTTATCTGAGAAGCTTTGAAGACGGCATTTGCACATAATATTTAGAAGTGAACCTCGTTTTATTCTGCCGGAGATGAATACTTAGCTTTCAGGGTAAACATAATCAGAGCTTTACAGAAATCTAGTGAACCTTATTTGTTATACTTGCCCAGGATCGTTGCAAAAGAGGTCAAAGTTCCAATGTCTTGCAGAGAAGGATCGTGTTCTAGCTAGTAGTGCGGAAGAAAAACAGTGGGCGACGCTTTAATGGGTGGCTTATCGTGTGAATCACACTGCGTGATAATGATGGTGGCACGGGCAGCATAGGAAGGCTTTGGCTGGAATGCCTTTACTACAAATACGTATTCCTCCCAAATATAAAACGCCTATTGAAATTGTTCAGTATGTGTGAATGCATGCTAAATTGTGTAAAATATTAGAGATGTTAACATAAATAATACATAACCACATAAAACGCCGAGTTCATTGTGACAGCAATGGTCGGATTGCGTTTGACTTTTGTGATCAATCTTTTTGTGATCAGTCATTTCTGGAGAAAGTCGACATGTAATTGTGAATACGTTAAATTAAAAGTGAATTAAACAAACCTAGTTCCTTATGTACAGACCGGTTTCTTTTTTAACATAAACCAAATTCCGTCACAAAACCGAGACTGGGAGTAATAACAATTTACCATAGATTTTCTCTCTACAGTTAATGTTATGATTTCTTTGAATGTAAAATATATGTTTAGGAACTACAAAGAACACTAGCACAATGGTTACTAGTTTCTTCATTAAAATTCTAACAATGATCATGTAATGGCAAGTATTTTGAGCGGACTGTGTGCCACTATGAAGAACTGTTGTATTCCCATTCCAGCAGAGACTTGTTTTTCTTCTTAGTGGACATTGTACAAAATATGAAGATATTCCCTCATGTACTGTGCAGCATAGATACAGTTAACTGAATAGCTATTAAATGTATAAAATAAGTTTGATAAAGAGGTCATAAATTTAAAAAAAGAATTAAAAAAAAACAATGGACCACAATGAGGAATTTCAAGCACACAATAGGAGGGCATTCTTCTACAATACTTTTTTTTAAGTGTCATCGTGCGAAAATATTGTATTGAGGTTATCACCTACCACAATATATTGAAGGTAATTATATCTAGATAAGTATAGATTAATTATTCTTAATTCCACATCAATATACCATGGCAACATGTATAACAGTAGATTTTCTGTATAAGGTACTACTGCAGGGCAATATTTTGTCACTCAGTAGTTTGACATATATCCCAAAAGAGATGCTATAAGAGAAGGTTTTTGAGGCTAAAATTACATATTGAAAGGATATGTGGGGCTCGCCACCGAAGTTCCCTTCTTTGTGTTATTCCAGAAACCTCTCTTTCCTGATTGTGGCAGGACACTTGTAAATAAACGAAGAACCGGAGTCTCAAGATGAGTCGGTAAGTTTATTCAGATGAAAAGGGACCCACGCACGTAGCTGCCTCTCCGTCCTCTGTCCTGGAATAACGGCCGACTCTGAACTGAGCCGCCCGCACTCCAGAACCCAGAAGAACAACCAATGAAACAAAGGTTCCATTGGAGCCACACGCATGAGTAAAATACGCGCAAGAAGATGACGTACAACATAATATAAAGTACAAAAGGAAATTACATATTACAACATCTCCCTCCCTAATAATAAACTGGCAAAAAAACATTAAAACAGAATATAATCTCGAAATTTAACAGGTAAATTAATTTGTCTTGAACTTCTAGTTGTAACACATTTAGAATTAGCATCATCAATGTTTTTGTCACCATCCGGATCTGAACCATTAGCAATAGACTGATGATCAGGAACAAAACCCGAAACCTCAGAATAATTCATGTGAACCTCAAAATCATTCATGTGACCAGAATCTAAATCATAAGATTTCAAAGACCGTTCACATGCAATTTCTTGCAAATCTGTTGATAACATTGAATCCTCCTCCTCCTTTAAATGAGACATGTTCCTGAAAATCCTGAGTTGCTCAGAATTAATAGGAATTACACAACTTCTGCTCCACCAACCTCGTCCATCTAATAATACAGAAGCTCTGGTAACTTGGAGAACTTTAGATGGAAAATAATATCTAGATTCTCCTTTCCTTACTCTAAAAGTTTTTTAAGTAAAACCCAATCACTGACCTTTAATTCAATTATTTTAGTAGTGAACCTGTGATCAAAATTACATTTCTGTTTAAGTTGTTTATCAAAAACAGTACTTCTCATGGTGTTCTTAACCCCCAACTGAGATTTTTTGTCAATATCACTGAAAACATGAAACATCCACCTTGGCACGAGTTTGGTTCTGGGATCCCTTCCCCTCAGCAACTTGAATGGAGAACAACCTGTATTTGAATGAGGAGTAGATAGGTATGCCCAAATTTTCTCTTGCAGAAATTCTGCAACATCAACATTTGATGCTAAAGCTGTTTGAATTCCTTCCTTAAGAATCCGATTGACCCTTTCTACTAATCCATTCGCCGATGGACTGTGAAGTGCCACTCTGAGATGTTTGATGTCATGTAAAGTCAAAAAATCTGAAAAATTTTTTAGACAAAAAATGTGAACCATTGTCCGTAACAATTGTGTTGACAGGCCCCTCTGATCTAAACAACTTGCTTAAAAAACTGATAACCACATCCGAATCGGTTTCAGAAGTGAAAGAATAATAAACCCATTTTGAAAAATAATCCACCGCCACCACAAGATATCTCATGTGCCTTGGTAACAAATGAAATGGCCCCAAGAAATCTAATGCAACTTTATCCCACGGTTTCTCTGGCAAAGGAACAGGATATAAAGGCTTAGGGATAGTCCTCCAATGTTTATCTGAAACAATACATTAGGGGCACCTGTTGATAAAAGAAGCTACTTGCTTATCTAAACTTGGCCACCAAGAAGACATTTTAAGTTTTCTAGAGGTAGCGGAAATACCCAAATGACCCACGTGGGCTAGTTTAATTATCTTGTCCCTGGACAAGGAGGAACAATGAGATAGCCCCTCAGGCAAATGCCATTTTCGCATGTGAGCTCATTAGACACATGATAAAAAGCTCTAAGCTCCCCTGACAAACCTCTCTCTGCTGGCCATTTGGTCTTCAAAAATCCTACTACTTTAGACAAAGTAGAGTCTGAGGACATAGCAGACACCCATTCTTGCTCCGAAACATGATTGTTAGATACAGCCAAAATGTCCATCAGGGCTACCACACACTCCTTTTCTGCATCAATCTCCACTGAGGCCTCATAGTGTAAAGGCAAACAAAACAAACAATCTGCACGAAAGTTCATGCCTCCTTGCCACCAGGTTGTATTCTTGCAACTTGGATAGAATACGAACTAACCGTGCCAATGCTTTACCCAGACCATTTCCATTCAACAAATGAACTAAAGGTTTATGATCTGTGACCACCTCACACCTATTGCCCCAAATATAGGTTCTAAACTTCTGAACTGCCCACACAAAAGCTAGGGCCTTTCTTTCGATGGTGCTGTAATGTTTCTCCGCCTCTGATAACATCCTAGACGCAAAAGCATCAGTATTTTCACCACCATTCACCCACTGACCAAAAACAGCCCCAATTCCAATTAAGCTGGAGTCTACCATGACAAATGGATTACCCTCAGGGTCAAAGGGTTGTAATGCTGGTGCATTGATTACCAAATCTTTAACTCTATCGAGTGTAGAATTTAAATCATTTGTCCATTCAAATTTAGTTCCTTTTTTAAGTAATGATCTAAGAGGTTGCACTTCCATGGCATACCCCGGAACAAATCTAGCGTAATATTCACAAAGCCCTCAAATCAAATCAAATCAAATCAAATCAAATCATTAACATTTATAAAGCGCGCTACTCACCCGTGCGGGTCTCAAGGCGCTAGGGGGAAGGGGTTACTGCTGCTCGAAGAGCCAGGTCTTGAGCAGTCTCCGGAATGCGGAGTGGTCCTGGGTGGTCCTGAGGATGGTGGGGAGGGTGTTCCTTGTCTTGGCCGCCAGGTAGGTGAAGGACCTCCCAACCCCCGTGGAGCGGCGGATATGAGGGACGGCGGCGAGAGCGAGGCTGGTGGAGCGGAGAAGACGGGTGGGAGCGTAGAAGTTGAGGCGACGGTTGAGGTATTCTGGTCCCTTGTTGTGGAGGGCTTTGTGTGCGTGGGTGAGGAGACGGAAGGTGATCCTTTTGCTGACGGGAAGCCAGTGCAGGTGTCTCAGGTGGGTGGAGATGTGGCTGTTGCGGGGTATGTCGAGGATGAGGCGGGCGGAGGCATTTTGAATTCGTTGCAGACGTTTCTGGAGTTTTGCGGTGGTCCCAGCGTAAAGGGTGTTGCCGTAGTCCAGGCGGCTCGTGACGAGGGCGTGGGTCACGGTCTTTCTGGTGTCGGCGGGGATCCAGCCGAAGATCTTCCAGAGCATGCGGAGGGTGAGGAAGCAGGAGGAGGATACGGCGTTGACTTGTTTGGTCATGGTGAGAAGTGGGTCCAAGATGAAGCCGAGGTGGCGTGCGTGGTCTGAGGGGGTCGGTGCGGTGCCAAGGGCCATGGGCCACTAGGAGTCGTCCCAGGCGGTCGGGGTGTTACCGAGGATGAGGACTTCCGTTTTGTCTGAGTTCAGTTTCAGACGGCTGAGTTTCATCCAATCTGCGACGTCCTTCATTCCATCTTGCAGGTTGGTCTTTGCGCTGGTGGGGTCCTTGGTGAGGGAGAGTATCAGTTGAGTGTCGTCGGCGTAGGAGGTGATGATGATGCTGTGTTTGCATACGATGTCGGCGAGGGGGCTCATGTAGACATTGAAGAGTGTCGGGCTGAGCGAGGAGCCTTGTGGGATGCCGCAAATGATCTCGGTGGGGTCTGAGCGAAAAGGAGGGAGGTAGACTCTTTGAGAGCAGTTGGAGAGGAAGGAGGCGATCCAGTCCAGGGCCTGGCCTTGGATCCCGGTGGAGCGGAGGCGGGTTATTAGGGTGCGGTGACAGACGGTGTCGAAGGCAGCTGAGAGGTCGAAGAGGATGAGGGCGACTGTTTCACAATTGTCCATCAGGTTTCTGATGTCGTCTGTGACTGAGATGAGGGCGGTTTCAGTGCTGTGGTTGGCTCGGAATCCGGATTGAGAGGGGTCGAGAAGGTTGTTGTCTTCAAGGAAGTTGGTAAGCTGCTTGTTGACGGTCTTCTCTATGACTTTGGCAGGGAAGGGGAGGAGCGAGATGGGGCGGAAGTTCTTCAGGTTGCTTGGGTCAGCCGTAGGTTTCTTCAGTAGGGCGTTGACTTCAGCGTGTTTCCAGCTCTCGGGGAAGGTGGCAGAAGAAAACGAGGAGTTGATGATGGTCTGGAGGTGCGGGGCGATGATGTCGTCAGCTTTATTGAAGATGAATTGTGGGCAGGGGTCCGAGGGGGCACCGGAGTGGATTGAGTTCATGGTGGTTTTGGTCTCTTCTGTGTTGATGTGGGTCCAGACGTTGAGGGTGATGGCTGGGGGTGTGGGTTCAGTGGTGGTCGGCTGGGGCTGGTGTCCGAAGCTGTTGTGTAGGTCGGTGATCTTACGATGGAAGAAGGTGGTGAGGGAGTTGCACAGGTCTTGTGAGGGCGTGATGGCATTGGCATTGGCGTTGGCGTTGGGGTTGGAGAGCTCTTTTACGATGTTGAAGAGTTCTCTGCTGTTGTGGCTGTTTTTGTCCAGTCTGTCTGTGAAGAAATTCCTTTTGGCTGTGCGGATCAGGTGGTGGTGTTCGCGGGTAGCATTCTTGAGCGCAGTCATGTTGTCTGCGGTGTGGTCCTTACGCCAGGCTTTCTAGAGGGTACGACAAGTTTTCTTTGATTCCTGAAGGGTGTCAGAGAACCAGAGAGGTTTTTTGGTGTTGGACTGTCTTGGAAGGCGTCTGTGGGGAGCGAGGTTGTCTGCGCAGTTGGTGATCCAGTTCGTGAGGCTGAGGGCTGCGTCGATGGGGTCGGCGGAGAAGGTGGGTTGGTTGTCAATGAGCGTGGAGAAAAGCTGTTCTTCGGGGATTTTGTTCCACTGTCGACGAGGGATGGGTTGAGTGCGGAGGTGGCGAGTCTCGCGTCGGAAGGTGAAGTGGACACAACTGTGGTCGGTCCAGTGTAGAGCGGAGGTGTGGCTGAAGGAAACGTGTTTGCTGGCGGAGAAGATGGGGTCGAGCGTGTGTCCGGCGATGTGGGTGTTCACCAGTTGCTTGAGGCCAAGGTTGGTGAGGTTGTCGAGCAGGGCGGTGGTGTTGGGGTCGTTGTTCTGTTCTAGATGGAAGTTGAGGTCACCGAGGAGGATGTAGTCTGGCGAGGCGAGGGCGTGCGGGGAGATGAAGTCGGTGATGGAGTTGCTGAAGAGGGTGCGCGGTCCGGGGGGACGGTAGATGAGGGATCCTCTGAGGGTGGTCCTGGGGTCTGTGCGGATCTGGAAGTGCAGGTGTTCGGCGGCGAGGTGGGTGTCTTCGGTGGAGGTGGTGACGCAGATGGACTCTTGGAAGACGATGGCGATTCCTCCTCCTACTTGGTTGGTGCGGTCTTTCCTGGAAATCTTGTAGCCTTCGGGGATGGCTATGGCGATGTCAGGGGCCGAAGAGACGTTCATCCAGGTCTCAGGGATGAAGGCGACGTCTGGTGCGGTGGAGTCCAGGAGGTCCCAGAGTTCAACGGCGTGCTTGTGGACGGATCGAGCGTTGATCAGGATGCATTTGAGGTGGTTGATGGCGCGTGAGCTGGTGGTCGTGGTTGTTTCGTGGTGGAAGGTAAGTTTGCAGGTGTGACATGCGAAGGGTCCGTTTCGGGTTAGCTTGGAAGCAGGTACTGGAGCGTCCTGGGTTGAGGGCGTGGAGGGTGATGGGGTCGTAGCGGTGCAGCGGGGTTTGGGAGTGCTGAGGGCCAGGGTTCGTAGCGCTGGGCGAGGGCCAGGCGCAGTCGGGCTTGCCTTTGGCGCAGCTTCGGCGCGCCAGCGGCGCGCCCACTGCGCGCGGTCGCGCAGCGGCCGCCATAAGAGGGAGGAGGGGGGGAAGGGTCAGCTGGGGGCGGGGGACGGGAGTGGGGCGACGAATGGGAGCTGGGGGGGGCGGGGGCATGCAGGAGGTGGCGGCAGGAAAGCGGAGGGTGGGAGGACAGGTAGAGGGGAGAAAAGATGGGGGAGGGGCGGTTAAGGGTGGCGGCGAGTTTAGGAAGAAAGTTAGAAGGAAAGTTAGGAGGAAAGTTAGGAGGAAAGTTAGGAAGATAGGGGAGGGGGGTTATAGAGGTGGAGGTGGGTGAGGGTGAGAGGTAGAAGATAGATTAGGGTGAGGGTGAGAGATAGAGTGAAAGGATAGGAAGATAGGGGGGCTACAGAGGAGGTGGCGAGTGAGGGGGAAAGATAGAGACATAGGTAGATAGAGCGATAGGTAGATGGGGGCGTTACAGAGGGGGTGGCGAGTGAGGAAGGTCAGGGAGACAAGACAGGAGCAGGAGGGCAGACGCGGGAAGAACCAAGCAGAAGGTAAAAGAAGAAGAGGAGCAGAAGAGGGAAGAGCAGAAGACAGAAGATCACAGAAGAAGGTAAAGAAGAAGAGGAGCGGAAGAACAGAAGACAGAAGAACACAGAAGAAGGTAAAGAAGAAGAGGAGCCGAAGATCAGAAGACAGAAGAACACAGAAGAAGGTAAAGAAGAAGAGGAGCGGAAGAGCAGAAGAGAGAAGAACACAGAAGAAGGTAAAGAAGAAGAGGAGCGACGAGTAGCAGAGGGAAGAGCCAAGAAGAGGGACACAGAAGAAGAAAGCACACGCAGGTCGCGGTGCAAAGGAGAGAGAAAGAAGCACACAGAAGAAGAACACAGATGAAGACAGAAGACGGGGAGCAGGAAAGAAAGAAGAGTACAGATGAAGAATACAGAAGAAGAGCACAGAGGAAGAACAGAGATGAAGAAAAGAATCAGGAGAGGAGGTGAGTAGCGTGGGGCAGGGCGAGGGGCTGGGCGGTGGGGGGGTACTTACTGTGAATTCGCTGGGCTTGCTAGGAGGTCCCAGGAGCCTGGGCTGGTGGAGCTGCAGCGGCAGGGGGAGCGACCTACCCTTGGGCCAAGGGTCGCTAACTCTGTCGCTCAGCGGCCGCCATAAGAGGGAGGAGGGGGGGGTGGGTCAGCTGGGGGCGGGGGACGGGAGTGGGGCGACGAATGGGAGCTGGGGGGGCGGGGGCGTGCAGGAGGTGGCGGCGGGAAAGCGGAGGGAGGGGGGACAGGTAGAGGGGAGAAAAGATGGGGGAGGGGGGGTTAAGGGTGGTGGGGAGTTTAGGAAGAAAGTTAGGAGGAAAGTTAGGAAGATAGGGGGGGTTATAGAGGTGGAGGTGGGTGAGGGTGAGAGGTAGAAGATAGATTAGGGTGAGGGTGAGAGATAGAGTGAAAGGATAGGAAGATAGGGGGGGTTACAGAGGAGGTGACGAATGAGGGGGAAAGATAGAGAGATAGGTAGATAGAGCGATAGGTAGATGGGGGCGTTACAGAGGGGGTGGCGAGTGAGGGAGGTCAGGGAGACGAGACAGGAGCAGGAGGGCAGACGCGGGAAGAACCAAGCAGAAGGTAAAAGAAGAAGAGGAGCAGAAGAGGGAAGAGCAGAAGACAGAAGATCACAGAAGAAGGTAAAGAAGAAGAGGAGCGGAAGATCAGAAGACAGAAGAACACAGAAGAAGGTAAAGAAGAAGAGGAGCGGAAGAGCAGAAGAGAGAAGAACACAGAAGAAGGTAAAGAAGAAGAGGAGCGATGAGCAGCAGAGGGAAGAGCCAAGAAGAGGGACACAGAAGAAGAAAGCACACGCACGTCGCGGTGCAAAGGAGAGAGAAAGAAGCACACAGAAGAAGAACACAGATGAAGACAGAAGACGGGGAGCAGGAAAGAAAGAAGAGTACAGATGAAGAATACAGAAGAAGAGCACAGAGGAAGAACAGAGATGAAGAAAAGAAGCAGGAGAGGAGGTGAGTAGCGCGGGGCAGGGCGAGGGGCTGGGCGGTGGGGGGGGGGTACTTACTGTGAATTCGCTGGGCTTGCTAGGAGGTCTCAGGAGCCTGGGCTGGTGGAGCTGCAGCGGCAGGGGGAGCGACCTACCCTTGGGTCCCTAGGAAGGATTTTAACGCATCTTTGTCAGAGGGTGGACATGCCTTTCTAACCGCATCCACATTGCTAAATTTAGGTCTGATTCCCTCACCAGAAATGACATGACCAAGGTATTCCACCTCATTGACAAACAATTTGCACTTCCCAGGCATTACTGTCATACCCTTTTCCCTTAGGATACTTAAAACTTTTTAAAAAATGTCTAGATGTTCTTTCTCTGACACGTGTGTATCAAAATGTCATCTTGGAAAGCCAAGACCTGAGGCAAGTCAGGAAATAGATCATCCATCAACTTTTGAAAAACGCTTGCTGCTGAAGCCAGACCAAAAGGTAAGCGTAAATATTTGAACACTCCAAATGGAGTTACAAAAGTGGTTATCTCTTGAGAAGCTTCACTCAACGGAATTTGGTAGTACGCAGAGTGAAGGTCTATGGTTGAAAATACTTTGGAGGTACCCAGACTCGTAATCATTTCTTGAATACGTGGAAGAGGATGACTATTTATGACAATGTTTTGGTTAACAGATCTCAAGTCAACACACAGTCTCAACTCGCCGTTTTGTTTCTTGGTAATTACAATGGGTGATACCGATTCTGAGGCATCTGCAGGAGCGATTATCCCTTGAGATTGAAGTTTATCTAATAAGGACTTCAAGTCTGCTCTTACACTCAGGGGTATGGGTCTCACTTTATGTACAACAGGAGTTGCACCTTTCTTGAGTTTAATGCTATGCTCATAGCCCAGAACTTTCCCAATTTGGTCTTTGAAAACTTCTGGAAACAAATCAATAATGCTTTGCGTAGTGTCCTTAGATATACATACATTGGTTACCGAGTCTGATAGGAATAAATCAGGTAATTCCTCTAAAATCACAGGAACATCATGGCCAGGACGCAGTATTATTCCCAGACGTGCTAAATCCTTCTAACCCACAATATTACGCCCTTTGACAGCAACATAAATTTTCGGCACAATAGATCTACAAAGACATTGTAGATCTGACACAAAATAACCCAAAAGGTTAATGTCTTGTTCCCCAAACGCTTTGGGAGCAACATCAGGATATTGTAAGTCGATAGAACCTCTCCACAAGTTAAAAAACGTGTGATCTGCCAAGATCGTGATGGGGGCTCCTGAATCGGCCAAAACAGGAATGGTTTGAGAACGAATCACTATGTCACACACAGCCCCTTTAATAACTTTCTCAGTTTTCCCACCCTGACCAACCGGAAAGTCAATGGTTAATAACATATTAGAAAATTGATTAGAAGTCTGTGCAAATTCTTCATCAACGTCAACACTGTTGATCTTAACCTTACTATAAGAGCCTCTGTTTGAGGGTTGTGACTGGCACACAGCTTGAAAATGCCCCACTTTTCGACAATTATTCCATTTTTTGCCATGTGCCGGACAGGAAGTATCATTACCAATATGAAATTTTGAGCCACAACGGAAACACTGTTTTGAGTATTTAACCCTTTTTATCTTTGCCTGTTTGGTCAGTTTGTTATGAATGGCACAAATATCTTCTTTGTCACTAATAAGATCAACAGTGCTGTTCTGACAAGCTAAAACTTTGGAAGTATTTATGGACCTTTCAATTCCTTTGGCCAAAACCAACACTTCATCCAAGGTTGGATTACAACATGACAGAAGTCTTTCTTGAATCTTTTTGTGAAAGCAATGAAACACAAACTGAGCCCGAATATAAATATCAATATTTGAACCAAATTCACATTTAGCTGCTAAAACACTCAAATTTGCAATATACTCCTCAATTGACTCATCACTCATTTGTTTGCGCATGACAAAATTAAACCTTTCTAGTAGTACATCAGAGTCCCCAGAATAATGCTTTGCCATACGTTCCTTTGCTTCAATATACCAGATCCATAGTGCGTCGCCTCCAGCAGGAGATGAAATAGCTGGTAGATTATCGAATATTCTTTGAGCTGCAATACCTAAATGGTTAAATAATAAAGCCTTCTTCCTGTTAGGAGAAAAATCCACAGCATCAATGGCTGCCAGATAGTTTTCTAAAATGCGGATCCATTCAGCCCAGTTAATGTCAGGTTTACCTGCTTTCTGTAGAAAAACTGGTGTTTGTACAATATTTTGATTGGATGCCATAATAAATTTGAGAAATTACACAAATGTATATATATATTTTTTTTTTTAAATAAAACAGGGAGTGGTAAAACAGTACAGGCAAATTTCAATGTTTTTTGTGTTTTTTTTATAAACGTGGCAAAGTAGCGCACAGTAGCCAAGGCAATGTCTGAAGAGCCACATAGGGAGTGCACAAGCACGAAGAATCCGTCTTCAAATTGACGCTAGCAGCTCCAGCTTAAACAAAGCCAAGTCATTAAAGGAGCACGTGAGGAGCACGAGAAATCTGTTACAACATAATATAAAGTACAAAAGGAAATTACATATTACACTGATGCAGCTCCTTCAGTCTGCAAGAGAATGACACATTCAGAATCCAGCTGCAGTTTCCCTAGATCGATCTTAAGCCTACTCAGACAACCACCATGGTATGTGAGTTGTAAGATGGTTGCTAGCTTGTCTAAGCATTCATAGGCGAAAACACACCCAAACCTGTTCTGCAGTTACCAAGATATCTAGACTTTAGGCCCTGCTTTGCGGTGTCTCAAATGCAAATGAACTTGTTTTTTTTTTCAAGGTGTGAACTGGGGTGTGTTGGACTTTTTGCCTTACGCAGGGTCATCCCCAGTCTTTTTGCCTCCTTCCTCCTGGTTTTTCTGACCTCTCGCTGTTGGCTCTAGGACTCTGAGCACTTTATCACTGCTGACCAGTGCTAAAGTGCAGGTGCTCTCCCATCTAAAGTTGGTATGATTGGCTTATACCTAATTGGCATATTTAATTTACATATAAGTCCCTTGTACAGTGGTATCTCTATACCCAGGGCCTGTAAATTAAATACTACTAGTGGGCCTGCAGCGCTGCTTGCGCCACCCACTGAAGTTGACTTTTAAACCTGTCTCAAGCCTGCTAGAGCAGGGCCTGTGTGCGCAGTTTTCTGCCACAGGGACCTGGCATCTAAATTTACTTGCCAGGCCCAGAACTCACCTTTTACTACATGTAAGTCACCCCTAAGGTACGCCCTAGGTAGCCCTATGGGCAGGGTGCCATGTATGTAGAAAGGCAGGACATGTGCCATATTGCATGGCCTGTCCTGGTAGTGACAAACAGCCTAACTTGGTGTCTCACTGCTGTGAGTGCTGCCTTCTCATAGGATTGCATTAGAAATGCCCTGCCTTATGTGTAAGGGGTATTGTCTGATTTATGAGGGGTAGCGTAGGCGTTTTTGGTATGGTTGTGATGGTGATAATAAATACTGCTTACCGGTGTGGGTGTATTTTTTATTACTATCACAGAAATGCCACTTCTAGAAAGTGCGCATTTATCTGTGCTTATGACTCTGGTGTTTTGCAGCTTGACTCCAATCCACGTCTGGGCAGAGTGACAGTTGGGGCTTTGTGCATACTTTTCAGACAGCCTGTACAAAGGGAGGGTGGAGGTGTCACAGAGGTGCATCTGCATACTGAATAGTCTTTCTGGGCTGAGAGAAGGGAGAGGCGGGGCACACCTGCATTTGTAAAGACTGTGCCCTGGCCTCACACAATAGGGTCGTTAACCCCCCACTGATGTTTGGAGCCTGTGCTGACAGGAGAGAGGGGGCACTCCCAGAACCAGTTGTAACTGGCTGGAACCTCCTCTCCCTACCATTGTAAAACACTGCAAGAACTGACTATAAGCACAAGGGAATTTTCCCCACAATTTGAACATTCGTGGAACTTGAAACTGGACACAGAACGCTGATGAATGGACTCACCAGGAAACCGCCTTGGACTGCTGCTGCTGTGCTGACCTGTGACCTGCCTGGTCACTAGGAGGAACTGCCACCATCTGCACCCCTTGTGCTGGCCTGTAGCTGGGCCCACCAGCCCTGTACCTTTTCCTTGCTTATTGTTCCCAGGGGCAGGGTGCTGTGGCCCCTGACCCCTGCACCGATCTTCTATAGTGTTGCCTTAGCGCTTGGGAAAAGCGCTCTTTCGGAAAAATTCTGCAGAAGATCACCGCTGCAGCCCGGGCCTCAGATTGGCTTTGGCGCTTTAAAAAATGCATTATGAATGCTCCCCGGATCACCGCCGCAGCCTGGAGAAGTTAATTTGGTAAAGCGCGAGTGTTGCGCGTTTACCGGTGCCCCCAGGGCACAAAGACAACCTTCTTTTTGTCATCAGGAGCCAGCGCGCTCCTAGCGGTGCCCCCGGGGTAGGGATTGCTCCGAGGAGCGCCCCCTGGGCACCAGCAGGCCCCACCTTGGGCCACGACGTCATCAGGACTCCGAGGGAGAGGAGGACGCCTCTCCCTCGTTTGCGGGAGTCCCGGAGGACTCTCCTGCCACTACGGGCCGGGCGGCAGCCTCACCGGAGGCTCGCCTTGGCCACCGGCTCCCTTGTTGGCCCCCTCGTGGGCCAGTGGCATTTTGTTTGGGCGTCTCCCCGTGTAAGGGCCAGTAGAGGCCCGGGGAGACCCCAGGAGTTAACGGGTCCCTGGAGGGGCCCGTTTTTCAACCAGGAGGGGGTGCATGGCGCCCCCCTCCCCCTTCAGAGATTTCCCTGACCTGGGCCCCCCTGAGAGGGCCAGTGGAGCCCTAGGGGGGCCCCCATTGTTTACGGTCCCCAGAGGGGCCCATTCTTGGCATCAAGGAGGTGCGTGCCGCCCTCCTCTGACCCCAGGAGATCAGGGAGTCCCCTGTTTTGCGCAGAGGAGCGCCGGGGGCCCCATTGGTCGTTTTAGGCACTGGAAGTGCCTCTTCATCAAGACAGGTACTTTTGAAAGGGACCAATATAACTATAATTGAAGTTCTTTCTACAGACTTTGCTAATTATGATATATTGCCTACCTGTTCTATGATGCTTTTACATATATGTGCAAATGTTCCTTTTATGGGCATAACTTGCTAATATGTTTCCCCAACTTGCCATAGGTTTTCTAATGTTCCTACTATGGGTGTTTTATGATATTCTTATGACAAGTGTTCTAATGTGATAACGTGTGTCCTGACTACTGCTTATGTTGCAGAATACTGAGTAACCTGTGTGTTATGTGTGACTACTGCTAGTTTGCAGAGTAACTAATGTGTAACATTCTGACAACTGCTAAGGTAGCAGGATAGTACTGTTATGTGATGTTTGGTCTAATAATTACGTTGTGTACACTACAGTATATTTTCATATAATCTGGTGTTGTGTTTCCTTTGTGGTGGGGGTATTGCGTCACATGTGTGTGTGTGTTGTGCAAACGCTTTACACATTGCCTCCGGGTTAAGCCTGACTGCTCGTGACAAGCTACCAAGGGGGTGAGCAGGGGTTATCTTGGACGTGTAACTCCCTTTCTGCCTGGCTGAGGTGCATATCCTAGCCAACCAGAAACCCCATTTCTAACAGGGTGCAAGATAATCTGGCTGTATTTGGCAGAGTCCATTGGTCTGTGGTGTGTGGCTACTAAAGAACACTCTAACGGTCACATGGACTGAAAAATGGTGCACCTAAAGTTCAGCAAGTAGCACAGTAATTAGAAAGAACAGACAGAGTATACTGATGATCCTAAGAGGACATTATAATGGGCACACATCTGCTCTCCTTCGGCAGCACTCTGAACAAGTCTGGGGACCTGTCAACAAGGCTGTACTGTTCATGCGACTTTTAATGCCACCCAAGCTGCTGAATGTTAGGGTTGCAGAATTTCCAAGGCTGCGTAGTCATGATTCCACCTCATGATTTCACCACCAGAGCTCCTTTTTCCATTGTTGCAGGTTTTTTTCCAATCCTCCTATCTTCCTTTGTCACTGTTTTTCTGTCTGTCTCTTACTCATTCATACCATCTTTTTGTGTTTTCCTTCCTCTTACTCTGGATCAAAGTCTGTTGAGATAAAATAAGTGCAAATGAGTGCCAGTGAGCCCCACTGCAACCACCAGCTCAAATTAATCGCTGGGATATAAGGATTGATGTTAATCAAGTTTCCAAATTGCATCCAGACGTTGTAAGAGCTCAGATATAGTGCATGGGGCCTTTACTCTCTTTTATTCCTCTGATAAATCAGCAACTTTCACCCAATATTTTTTGATTACATGTATTTACCTGATGCAAATAACCAACAAATAGAATATTGCAGATATTTAGGAAAATTCTGTTGTATTAGATAGACACCACTCTGCTACAAACAAAAATGTCCTTCCTATCACTTATGTTATTGGAAATTGTTTAATGTTTTTATGCCATTTACCATTTATTTAATTGTTGTCAGCCTATCCGGCCTTAACAATAGTACACAATAAGTATCAATCCATCACACGCAATAAAATTACATTAAATAAAACATTGTAATAAAAGAAAGACTATACTTGAGTTTTTGATTTTACATGGCCCTAGGTGAATCCAGTATACCCTGCAATATCATAAAACTTGATAATTAGCCATAATTGGCATAAGACTCTTTACTTATTCTAAAAGCATTATAGGTCTAAAATTTAAATATCCTATTCTTGCACTAATCATTTGGGTTCTTGCGATACCTGCCAGCAATATAATAATAACCCAGGACCTAGCCCGGTTTAATCAGCAACCTTCAACGGTTTCCCATATAAATGATAGCTAGGATAACACAAGTTATTATACTTAGGCCAACTGTGAGTACATTAATGAACGTAGCTTCCATGCTTCCAATATATAAGTTGAAACCTTCGCCACAATATGTTTCTCATCTGATCGCATACAAAGCACTTCCGCCTCATTACATTTCCTGATTCCGTATGATCTAAAAAGCGGACGTAAGTACAATTTGCGGAGTTTAAGCGTAAAGTGACATAATAAAAGGAAGTGAGATAATGTTTCTTGACCACCATGAAGGCAAGGACAGCAGTCTGAACCGCACTGTGGGATGGCTTGCCATCTGTTAGTCACCGCCATCACTGGTAATGTACCCATACGAAATTTAAAATAGAGAGCCCTTTTTACTTCCGGATAAATGCAGTCAATGAAAATTGCTGGTTTAAGCTCTTGATTGAACAAAATGTACCGCTTGAGTAAAGGGCTAAGTATCTCACACATACTCTGGGTCTTTTGGTCCCAGTATGCCTTTTTAATGACAGATAAACTGGGCCTTCTGATTTTCCCTGGATGAAGCCAGAGGTCTTCTTGGCCAATAGCAGCCAGGGTAGTTGAGATGTGTTTAAACCAAGGCAGTTTTCGATGATTTTGTAGCTTCATGATGTCCATGAGTGTATCTCTGTATGGTTTGAGTTCCTCTTTTGCCCAGATACGGATCCAAAATCTTATTGGGGCCAGTGCAATGTAATCCTCGACCTTTCTCATTTGTAGATCAGTTCTCAACGCAATCATTGGTGCGGCAGTGCCTAAGCAAAGTAATCGGCGTAGAAAATTATTCTCGGTTACTTGTATTAATGGGGTCTTTCTAAATCCCCAGATCTCTGCGCTGTAAAGTGCTGCAGTCCTTGCTTTGGTTTTATAAGCAAGCAGTGCAGAGCTCACAGAATGATTGCCTGTGGCTTTAGCAAATCTAAGTACCGCTCCAGCGTGCTGGGCCAAAGAGATGTTACTTTTGTAGATTTGTGATTTCCATGTCTGTTTTTCATCCAATCTGCAACCCAGGTAGTCATAGGTAGTCACTCGGGCCAAGGGCTTCTTGTTTACCCTAAAAGTCGAATGCATCGTTTGTTTTGGGTTAAGAATCATAAACTTTGTTTTCCCCTCATTAATTACCATGCTCCTTGAAGTGCAAAATGATTCGAAACCCCTAAGTAGACGATGCATTGCTATCTCTGTTCTTGCCAGTAGTACAGCGTCGTCAGCAAAAAGCAGGATAGGTATACTTTCGTTGGCTAGTTTTGGCACATCCAGATTTAATTTCCTCAGATCTTGGCTTACTTTATTTATATAACAGTTAAACAAGGTTGGGGCCAAAACACATCCTTGTTTTACACCACGCTGGATTGGAATTTCTGCTGTATAATCATTTCTCATAGAATATCTAACCCTGGCAGTATTCCCTGTATGCAGTAGAATTAGCAGCCTTAGAATTTTTCCCTGTATGCCCATTTCCGACAATAACTGCCATAATGTTTGGCGATTGACGCTATCAAAAGCTGTTTGGAGTTCCACAGATATAATGCACAATCTTTTAGGGTGGCGTATTTCGCGCAGATCATATTTAGCTTAAAAAGTTGGTCTATTGTACTTTGGCCTCTCCTAAAGCCAGCTTGGTGTGTCGATATTAAATCTCCATCCTCCAGCCATTGATCTAAACGCAGCTGGATCAATTTGGCGAAGATTTTTCCAACGCTGTCAAGCAGTGAGATAGGTCTATAATTGCACACCATGTCCCGAGGTCCTTTTTTGTGAATTGGGACAATTATTGATTTCTTCCAAGATGTAGGAATTACCTCGTGGTGCCAAATACTGTTGAATATACGTGTTAGAGCAGGCAGCCATAGCGTTAACTGATTACGATAGACGTCTGAAGGGATACCGTCTGGGCCTGCAGCCTTGTGCGGCTTTTGAAGGAGAATAACTTGTTTAATCTCTTTCTCGCTGAATTCCGGTATCAGCTCCATTGCTCAAGGGATGGCATGGGTTACTTGGATGGCATTTGTGCCGGGGAGTTCATTTGGGACTAATTCATTCTGGGTTCCATTTGTCGATCTAACAAACCTTTTTGATGATGCTACATAGGTCGTTTGAAGTGGAACTACCTTGTTTGATCTTTGATTACTACCTTCCAGTCCTTGGATGAGGCTGGTTGAGTTATTTGTACTCCAGGATGCCGTCTTGACCTCATCCTGATACAAGGCGGTAAAATGCTCTACCCAGAGTTGTGGGTTGATATTCAGTTCTAGGTTTTTTGAAGGGCCTTCGCATCCCCATCTGACTATCTCCCAAAACTTTTTGCAGTTTCCTGCCGATATTGCCTGCAGGAGGGATTTCCAGAGCTTATGTGGAAATGTCTTCCTTTTATATTTTAGTAATTTTTTGTACTGTTGCCTGCATTCATAAAAGTATTGCTCATTATGGTTATTCAAATGCCGATTCTTTAGTGCTTGCGATAAGGTATTTTTTAGTTTCAAACACTCTTCATCGAACCAGCCTTCCATCGTATTAGGGTTAGTTTGGGGATGCTTAATTCTTTCCTTTGTTGTTTGTAATAGCAAGTTGTTAAAATTATCCAGGAGGGGTAAAGCTTCATTAACTGGTAGGTTTAAAAACGTACTAAGTGATAGAAACCAGGTTTGACTAGGTACGCTCAAATAGGGTTCATCTACGTTTGACCTTAGTATGTTTTTCCTATTTGGTCTCATGGTTATTGCTAAGCAATTTCCGTTAGATGGAAACTCAACCTTCCCCAGGCTTGCGTCCGGATGGATTATCTCCATTAGCAATGGGTCGTGGTCACTCTCGATCCTGTCCCTTATTTCCATATCGATAACATAATGCCAGGCTTCGATGTTTATTGCCATATAGTCAATTATACTGTGTCTTTTTCCAGTTTGAAAGGTAGATTTAAAAGTTCTATCTGAGTTGGTTCTTCCGTTTACTGTGCGAATTCCGCCTTCTATTAGTACTTCAAAGATTAGTTCCCCTTTTTTAGAATCTTGACAACGTTGGATGAGGGGCGTTGGTATATTCCAAGCGTGATCTTCCTCTACTACTTGTTCATCCCAAAGGATAGAATGGGGTTTAGTGTTAAAATCACCACATATTAGTAGAAGGGTTTTACAAAACTGAGGGGGACGGTTGTTCGCGTAACCTAGTGTTGGGTTCCTCCAACCCTTAGATCTTTTATTTAAAATATGTTCTTCAATGAGCCGCACACCAGGCGTGACTTGGGCCCGGCTAATGGGAGGGAAGTACACGTTTATTATTTCAAGTGACCACTCCTCATGTTTTACTGCAAGCGACTGGATTTCCTTGCTTAGTATAGCATGAGTTACAGCAGAATTTCCCAATAGCGAAGTTCTGATCCAAATGATCAGACCTCCCGATGGTCTTCCTTTTTTTTGTTTGATAGCAGGTATGTAAAAAGTGGAAAACCCATCTAGGTCAATGGCGTTGGTAGACCAAGTTTCTTGGAAGCAGCTGATATCTTGCTGTTTAATAAATTCAACCCAATCCTTATCTTCCATTTTGCTTTTTAGGCCTGCAATATTCCAGCTTAAGATTTTTAATGTAGGACTAGTACTATTTTTTATGTTTGAGCTGCCCATTTGTTGCTACAAATTTCTAGATGGCTGGTGTTCATCATTCTGCTACTGTGGGGGGTTGCCCCTGCTGTTTCTAGGGGAGTTGACAAGCAGGCAGAACCTCATATTGCTCAGGTTTATTCGTTCAGGGAGTTGTTGTTTGGAACTAATTGCTCCCTGTACGATCGAACCAGAATTGCCTTCTACCTCTTGCCTGCCCGAAACATTTTGCTTTGGAGCTTTTTCAAGAAATATTATTGGATACGTTTCCTTTTGTGGAATAGCAGTAGATATTCCCCATGTCTTCATCATGTTAGAACATTTTAAAATCTGTTCTACTATCCAGGGTGAAGCCCAGACTGTTTCTGTTGATTCCCCGTTCTCCGATTCTTTCCTTTGCATAAATCTTACTGAGAGGAGGTCTTTAGTTGTTACATTCTGCAGGGCTGGCAGAGAATTGACCAAATGTAGGATGTTAGTCCTATTTAGAATGTCATGACTTCCTCTTGAGGAGTACTCGGGAATAAACGTGATTGTGGCATCAGGCTCTTTAATTATTGCAGTGCGAATCTCGGTATGCCCGTTACCTCCCTGTGACCATCTTCCTTGAGATTGATTATCTTCCTTTGCTTTATTGTAAATAGTAGCTGCCCGACTAGTCAATGTTCGTTCTACCTGGCATTTTTCCCTCCCGAATTGCAACTCCTTGTTCCTATGTTCCTCATGAGGTTGTCTTTTTGGAGGCCAATTATCCTTTTTTCCTTTAGTTTCCAAGTCAAGCACTGGACGCGGTGGAGCAGGTGGATCAGTAACCCACCCTGGCTGGCTACTAAAGTTGTGGTTTCCCGAACTTGCCTGAGAGCAGTGTTTTACTTTTGACCGAGGTGCGGGAACCGGGGCTATTATATTATCCACGCACAAGGTTTTTCTTGTGCTTTGTTCGCTTCTTGTGCATTCTGGGCTCTCTGCCCTTCCGTTTTCACTTTTGCTGTTTTCTTGTTCTACCCCCTCGGTAATAAAGTTCAGAGGCTGCTGACGTTTTCCATTATGGACTCCTACTGTATTTGGATAATGCGCCTGAATTGAGTGTTCTATTTTTATGGCTGGGAGGTGCTTATCAATGCCGGTACTTGATTTTGTTGTCTCTGGGCTCCATTTGTATTGTCCATTGGCTAGGGGATCGTTTGCCTCATTGATCCCATGATTTGTACCTGAGTCTTTTTCTGGCCTCTTTCCTTTGTCTAAGTCGTGCCCAGATACTTGGTAGCCCCTAGGGCCAATGGGAATTCGGTTTATATGAGAATGGTGGGTGCAGCTTTTGTCGCACAATAATCCAGGATTTTTATTTATAAAACTAATATCTTTGTCAGTTGGTTTCTCGAGACTCTCGGGCTTCATGCACTGATCTTTAGGCTGCTGTTGAGTAGACTCATCGCCTGTGTTCCTGGTCTGCCCTGTTGGGCTTGCCTGTTTCGGCATATTTAGAGCCTTTTTTGCTGGTACTTTGTTGTTTCCTCTAGGTTTTTTCCATGTGTATTTCCATCTACCTGTTTGTTGATGCCCTTTACTCAGAGTCTTTTTTTTAACTATATTTGAGATTTCGATTGCTGATACAGGACTTTTGTTGATTCTCTCCGTCTTGTCTATGTGGGTTTTTGCGTCTGGGTGCTCGTCTCGTCCCGTACCAGAGGGCCCTTCTTTATCTTCGCTATCTATTGGTCTTTCAGTTAATCTCGATTCTGTTTTTGCTGACTCGTGATTGCACGCCTGTGTGTTTTTGAGACTAGATTTGCAATCTTCGATTATGTCTTTAATTACTTTCGGAACTTCCAGTAATTTTTCCAGCAGTGGGCCACAAGCTTGCCTGTCCATCTTGTCCATTTTTTCAGCCACTGCCTGATGTAACAGATTTTCCCTTATTACACCCTCTACTAAGGCCATCCTATGGTCTATGGTCTGTAATGAGTTAGTAAATTGCTTAGTTAGCTCGAGTTGATCATCAAATTTTTGAGACTGGACCATGATCGTTGTTGCAATTGAGTCCAATGTTGTGCATATAACTTTCATGATGCTTAGAATTGGTTGATCTAATGGGGGATCGTCTCTATTTCCCCAGGTTTGCTCACTTTGCTCATTATTTGTCTGGCCTTCTAGGTTCTTGTCGTCCTCTCCTCTATGACCTAACATTATACTACCTTCCAAGAGGTTTAAGTCTTCCGATGTTATACTGTTTAATTGGGGCTCTATACTACCAAT
Source organism: Pleurodeles waltl (assembly GCF_031143425.1). Classification (NCBI taxonomy): domain Eukaryota; kingdom Metazoa; phylum Chordata; class Amphibia; order Caudata; family Salamandridae; genus Pleurodeles; species Pleurodeles waltl. The sequence goes on from NC_090440.1 coordinate 1,517,077,001, forward strand.
TACGGAGTTGTCAGGCGAGGAGAGCTCCAGACTACAAGAACTATGATCAAATCTGCTCAACGTTAGGTTCGTTTTTACAATTTGGCTTCCATGGTGAAGCTGTGGCGTAGAGAGCTTGTGTGAGTATTTCTGTGATGATTGTTCTGTTTCAGGCCCCTTTACATTTTGAAGGATTGTAGGTTCTACTTTTAGATGAGGTAAAGGGAATATCAGTGGAGAGCTCCCAGAATGTAGTGGTCCCATTAGGGCTTCCGAATGAGGTGATTCATTACTTTTTCTTTTTCTTTTTCTTTGTCTTTGTTCTTCTGAGAAACTGCCCCATTCTGGGGAACTAATAGACCCCACTTCACTACCCACAAAGGAGTCGTTCGTTCCACAGGGTAGTCGTGATGGTCGGGCAGATCGCTGCTGGGATGGACAGGAATCCTGATGCCCGGTCTCTAAGAGGTCCAGCTCGCCCTCCACATTATTGTCACCTTTTTCCCCTGATGGCTGTGATGGGAGGTCGCTAGCTTTAGAGCTTTGCATCTGCAGCCAATCAGTATTTAGATTTATATGATTGTAATAGTTGGTAATAGTATTTATCTTTGATTTAATTTCCCTTGCTCCCCTGGTCCCACCTGGGCCCAGGTGCGTTGGTATATACTGTTGTCTCCTGAGCGGAGGACTTGCAGGGCCCCCCGCCGTTTCACCTGCATTCAGTGATACATGCCCCATGTCGTCAGAGTCAGTATGGACTAGCAGCATAGACAGCATAGACCCTGGTGCCGCTTCGGGTGTCCCACCCGGTTCTTCTCCTGGTTTGCTTTCATCGTTGGGAATCCCATTATGGGCTTCCTCTGCTGCTGCGACCACTCCTTGGTTTATAAATTCCCCTCGGGATGACTTAGTGGCTCTAGGGTCCAGGTCTTGGTCTGACCCCAGATCTTGTAAGCTGTTGGGTTCCTGCTCTGGTCTTTGGGGTTTCACTGGATTACCGAGTGCCTCGTTGGCCTGTCTGGCTTTCTTTGTTTTCCCTCTTGTTCCAACCATTTTTTTCCTTATTGTTTGAAAAGATCAGGACCAGCAACTTCAACAATTTCCGGGATCTGTAGGATCTGTAGGATGTTTCTCTAGAATGTATAGAGCTTGGCTTTGCTTGCCTTGCTGTGTGGTGACGCGCGATGTATGCACAATATGCACAATATGCCGTACAAAAAGCGCGATGTTCGAATGATAACTGTCCCTCTAGCGCAGTTTAATGTGTCGATTAATGGCCTCCTCTGGTTCTCTGGTTCTCTCTATCTGGCCCCTTCAGATCCTCTCTGTCTCTGTTGTGAAGGCTACTTACGCCTACTTGCGTTACTTATGCGTTGCTTATGCATTACTTGATGCGCTACTTTGTGTGGCCCACTCTTGATCCGCTCACGGCCAGGCCTGGCCACAGGCCACAGGAGCCACTTAGGTCACTTATGTCACTTAAGTCACTTAAGTCACTTATGTCACTTAAGTCACTTAGGTCGGGGTAATATCCTTAGGTTGGGTTAGGTCAGAGAAAAAATAAATATGGCTAGGTGCCACTGTGGTGGCTGAAAAACAGCGGATACCCTCCTTGGCTCACCTCCTTGGCTCACCTAGTCCATGTGATGGCAGGGCAGGGCAGGGCAGGGCAGCAACTCCAAGCTCCTCTGGTACCCCTCTAGTACTCCTCTCGTGCTCTGGGACTCCGGTACTCCTCTGGTGCTCCTTCTGGCTTACTTAGTGTCCAGACCACGCCGTAGTCCACACTGTAACAGCGAAGAGGCGCTGATGAGAAAACAGGCAGCAGCCCTGGTCACACCCGCCTGCTCGCGGAAGCTGCTCCCCCCTGCCAGCAGCTTCTGTCCCGGACCGTGCTCACTCGGCTTCCCGGCTTCCCGCGGCTGTTCTCCTGCTAGCACGGGCAGCGGCTAGCAGCGGCAGCCCCCAGACCGTGTGCCGCGCGCCGGACGCCGGACGCGTGCACCTCGCGCTCGCACTCGCACTCGCGGTGAGCAAACCGCGACGCGAGCAACCCGGCACCAGCGTCACCAGCACCAGCGTCTCCAGCGTCTCGTCTCTCTCGTCTCTCTCATCTCTCTCGTGCGAGTGAGTCTCTCTCTCGTGCGAGTTCACTGATTGAAATGTTTTTATGCATATGTATCACTGAATATCACAATGATTTGACTGTCTAATCATCACTACTTTCTTCACAAAATCGCCTTCTAATCTGCAGTTCTCAATGCCTTCTTTTGGTTCCTCAGTTACTACTTGATTGCTATTCATGCCAATATAATGTTCTCCATAGCAGGATTCCAAATAAAACATTCTAATACACTTAGGGGCATATTTATAATGCCATAGCGCCACCTTGTGCCAAATCAAAGTCATTATTTTTTACGTTAATGTGTCCCAACGAAGCTGAAATCCATGTGCTGTATTTACAGGGTGACGCAATGCATGCATTGTGCCACCCTGTAACCCTTTGCGCTACATTATGCCTGCACCAGGCATAATGTGTGCAAAGGGGAGCGTTCCTCCATTAGGGGAGCCAGAAAAATGGCTGAAGAAATCTATGAGATTATCCTGCGGCAATGTTTATGGCACTTTTAACGACAGCTCTAAAGCAGGTGTTAAAAGGGCTTTCATTCTTTAAAATGGAACCCTATGTACTCTGCAGGAGTGGCACCAATATTTTGGTGCCACTCCTGCAGAGTACATCAATAGCGTCATGAGGAATTATGCTATTGCCCCCTACCCTGTGCCATAGTGCACCCTATTTTAAATACGGCGCATACATGGTGGTGGTAGGGCATTCTAAGGGGCGCAGGGAAAGTGGCGCAGCACTTGGTGCAGCTCTACTTTCCATAAATTTGCCTCTTAGTCTGAAAGGAACAAACACATAGTAGTGGCCAAATGAAGTATATAAAAATGTGCATGCAGTATTTACCAAAAAAAAGCATTTTAACACATATTTTTGCGGATTCGTTTTTTTATGATTTTGCAAGCAGAATAAGGTGTAGTGATATAAGAAGACACAGGGTTTAGTACTGTGGTATTGCCTAAGTTGTCTAAAAATATCGTATGACAAACATGTAGAAATACAATTTGTGTGTATATTTCTCCTTTATTTTGCATCTGCCCTTTATTGAGGTCCATCCTTGTACACATTTTAGATTAAGACTTGTCAGTAGATAAAACTATCAACTTTTTATTTTGCATATAATTATAATGAAATATAAAATTATACATTTTACTTAGAGGTTATAATATTAAGTTACGCCCAGCATATGGCCATATTTACAAAGCTGCCACACAGTGCCTTGCAAATATAAAAAAATACTGATTCACAAAAACATGATCTATGAGAGTGATGTTAAGAAAGCATTGCAAAAATGTGATCAAGACACTACCAGTTGTAGATCAAAAGTCATAGTATAATACATCGAGATTAGAGTATCGCTTTTATGAAACAGTGAGGCAGCAGCCTTTGATGATATCAATAGCGTCACAAAACTCACTAAAGCTGCTGGCATTAGACAGGAGATCGGCAGAGCAAAAAAGGCATTAGCAGGTTTCGACATGCCATGCTACACAAAACAGGGAGAAATTGAAGTCAAACCCTCGGACACAAAGAGAAGGAAGAACAGGTGCATGGAAGGAGAACTTGAGATACTGATTGAGGATGTCCCAAGCGACCTAGACTAACTGTTACGGGAAGCTGTTTTGCGGGTCCTTGATCTTGAGAATTACAGTAAATGGGTCAGAATAAAAGGGCGTGGACTGATATCTGCAATAATATGGAGAAGAAGATTGTTCACAACATAGAGGATGCAAGGAGAGAAAACTGAGGGTATGTCCATCATTTTAGAGGAGATGCTTTGGAGTCCCACTTGCTCAGCAGTCTCTGGCTGAAATGTGATAACTGCGCCTATCATCTTTGCTACATTTGGAACACTATGCAGACCTTCAATGTGAGTGATATGCACACATGATGCATGTAGTCCAATTGCATGTTATAGACACATACTGCAGGTACGCATCTTGCCTGTGTGTAACAACTCACAAACACGTCAGGAAGCATTAAGATGGGGACGTGAATAGATCATTCACATCATTAGCTACAACTGTATGTACAGTTTGCACCCTAATTAATGTTTCATGAAATGAACAATATTAATCATAATACAACACACATGATCCGCAATTTTGGAAGCCTAGGCTATTCATATGCTGCTTCTTATTGTCAACAATGTGAATCATCCGGAGTTGGGAAGAATATATCAATAACAGATGATCTAAGCAAAAATAGGGCAAAACAACGACCAACGTGACCCAGTAGTCCAGTTGTGAACAGACTACTGGGTCCAGGGAGTCAGATGACAGAGACACGTGAGGTTCCATCATTGCCCGCCAAGTTGTTTCCCTGACTCTGTATGGGGCGTGTTCACTGCAAATTGAGCAGGATAGACACTCCACAAGTTTATTTTGCCAAACTCTAGACGAGTCTTTCGGTCACTTTGATATTCTGAAACGTAAGATGTGCCACACTGCAGAAAGGCGCACGGGAACAAACAAAAACGCATGCACACACAAAAACAAATATACACAGAAAAAGCAATATGTGGCCTCTGAAAAATGTTTCTATTTGATAGATTACATCAGGTGCTTCTCTATATGTTAGGGAACCCCTCCTCTCCTTTTTTTAATGGATGTAATATGTAAGCATTACTATGCTCTGCCAGACGATAAAATTGGACATATTTTTTGTGAGCATTCTTACAGTAGACAGTAACATAAAGTAAAACCTTAATTAATAAAAGTGCCAAAAATGCAGTTAAAGTTTAAAATGAAAAATGATCTAAGTGCAGTTTAAAAAGCAGGCAATGGGCTTTATTTATCAAAGAGGGTTTTCCCATTTTGTGTCTCTGGCAATACCCCTTGACAAATAGGTCCCATTTTTTCTGTGCCCTTTTCCTTGTAACATGATTGGTTATTTCGTCAGCAGTTTCAACAAGAAAATTGCTTGTTGAAATAATGCACCACTTTTTTCTGTTGTGAAGAGTAGTGTTTGGCACAAATCATTGATACATTATAAATATATTGTAATTGATATAATCTTTGTGTAATATATAACAAGAGTTTGTTCCTCGGACATCAAAGAATTTGACAAACACATTTTAGATTGTGTCATGTATTAACTAGAACCTATTATAATAGTTTCTTTAACGCAATCTGATAATGGAACTGAAAGAAAATCTGCGCAATGTATTTATAAGACCAATTCGTTAACTCCATTGTCATTGTGGTTGAGATACGGTATCACAGTGTGTAGTGAGTGCATTTTGCAATAGTGTTTACACAGCTATTCTTGACTTTAGCGGTAATATGAGCAGCAACTTGCACAACAACGTTGAAGATTTGGATGCCTTTCCATGTCATTCTGTTTTAGGGAACTTCAAAACGTAGGTGAGAACTGTTCCAATTGTGCGCTCTCTAAATAAAACGTATGTTTAATGAGGCTCTACACATCTATGTAGGTTGATCATAGACTCATGCTTTGTGATTTTAATTATGGCAGAGAGCTATATTCGCTAAAATCGCTTGCAACCTAACCTGGAGTCCTTTTGCTTGAATTATCAAATCATATACCTGAATCAGTTACTTCTGTTTATTTTAAACTTTATTCCCAGTACAAATTACAAAATAAAATGATTTTGTTATTTCTTTCTGAGAGTGAAATAAGCATACTATGAACAAAAGTGTGAAATATAAATCAATCATAGCATTTGTATAGTGCACTACTCACCCTTGAGGGTCTCAAGGCGCATAGGGGAGTGGGATGCTGCTACTTTTCCAACAGCCAGGACTTGAGGTGTCTCCTGAAGGTAAGAAGGTCCTGTGTCTGCCGCAGGTGGATAGGAAGAGCGTTCCACATCTTGGCAGGGAGATGGCCACCGGCAGTCGTTCTGTGGATGCTTGGAACGGCGGCAAGGGCAAGGTCAGTGGTGTGAAGCTGGTGGGTCGGGATGTAGAAGGAGAGTCATCTGTTGAGGTATTCTGGTATATAAATATAAAAACTTGGTGCCAGCAGTAACTAGATGAAAGAAAAATATATTGCCCATCATTCTTCTTTGGCCATCAGTTTGGTGCAGTGATACTTAAATAGCTTCACATAGTGTTTATTTTATGATGTGCTGTAGCATGTCCTTGCCAACATTCTAACAGTCAGCTGACTCCAGACTGTTGGGGGGCCCCAGGAAGGAGGTGCAGGGGGGCTGAAGTAAGATTAAATCCTGGGTAATTCACATTGAGTGGGTTGTTGTTATAGTATTTTGTGAGTTGTTGTTCATCCCTCAACACTACAGTTTAGTAACAACTGACCTTTTTCTGAACTCTTCAAATGGTAATCTCGATATGAACATGCACCTTCTTCAGTGCAGTGTGTCATCACTGGTTGGTGTCAATGGTTGTTGCAAGCCAGAATCAGGCTGAATCCGGATCTCCAGTCACATCTGCATTGTTCGCAGCAAGTGTCTCTGTGTAGTGTTCTCTATCAGAAGGACCTCCGAGAGAAAGTTGCCAAATGGAACATACATGGAGCTCACATGTGGGGCAGTCATTATGAACTGTGGCTTTCTTGCAAGGTCTATCCTTCCACATACTTGCATTGGGTATGTATCTTGACATCAGCTTTCATCTTTGTGGTATCACTTTACGAAAACCCAAGAGCATATTCTGTTGGGAGAAAAGGTTAAACCTGTAGGGTTCTGTGACACACATATCAGTTATTTTAGAGGAAAGAGATTCGAGGAATTTAACAATCTATATTTAAATTTATATGCATATACACTTGAAGAACAGGCTTTCAGTTATACATCCAACATTGCTCCATGCATGTGTCACTGTTTTTATTTGGTGATAAACATTTCCACCACCGATGTTGGAAATAGCCACCCAGTTTTTTCATATTTAAAAAAACAAAAAGCTTTCTAATTGTATAACTACGAATGGCACTGTTTTATCCTTACTAATGGAGGTATTTTCACTTACAGTTAGTTATTGATGTAATTTAACATATTCTTCTGAAGTATTATTTGATTTCAAGGAGAGCCATACTGATATTGTATCCTAGCTGCAGCTCTTTTGTTAGGAGTGCAAAAAGAAAATCCATTTGGAAACCAACAGAAATGTATTTTTAAGCAAGCAAAGGTTGGATCTGTTATGATTTTTCTGTGAACAATCAAGATGGAAGAGATTGTCCAGCTAAAATTCCAGCATACCAATAATATGTCAAATGAGCCTTTTTGCCATTGGTTGCCACATTTAGAAACCTACTATGTTAAGGTTTGTAAGAGGAGAGGAAGTTGAAGCTGGGCACATTGTTAAAAATATAAAGTATGGATTGCAGAAGACTAAAAAATTAAATGTGTAGGTCCCTATGCAGGTGGCACTGTAGAAGGATATTTGTTGAATCTTTGATGTACTCTGCAGCAGAAATGTGACTGAATGCTGAGGAATTATTCATAAAAGAGTGAGTAGAAGGAAAAGCTGTGACTCTTGACCAAACTCATTTGCTGTACAAAGGAAGCAAAATTGAATGTGTAGTTGATTTTGAATCAGTACTGATATTCAATATGTGATATACAAGGTAAAGTATATTCACCATTGTTAGAGTTACCATTTTAGAGTTCTATTTCAAAGGACTGTTTGGGCATTAACTTCAATTGTGGAGATTAATAAAAAGTTTAAACATAAGACACAAGTTAAAGATGATGAAATTGCTATGAACTCCACAATGTACCTTACAGTGTGAAAAATGATTTGAACTATAAAAACGGAAAAGCAAATGTAATGATGGAGTAACTGAATTGAATGAATGCTGTCCTTGCTTATCACTTTTGGTCATAGCAATCAAGAACAATTGACAACTGAGGGACCTATTCACAAAGATGTTTACATTTAGTAAAGTTATGAGTGCGGCGTCTCTGCACTTGTGGTGGATCTCCTCCACGCTGTAGTCCTCAATGCGGAGATTCCACACCGAGTGTGGAGACTCTGCACCCGTAACTTTGATACACATAAGTACCTTTGTGAAGCGGGCCCACAGAGTGTGTTGTTGTTTTGTATTGCACTAAGATCTCTGTATGGATAGTCAGCCACTTCCTTACATAGATGACATTAACATCGTGGTCAGGGGCTAATATCAGTTGTTAGAGGGCACCAACGGATTTTCCGAAATTGATAATCTATCTGCCACATATACCAATTATGAATTCCTAGATAGTTGAAGGTGTCAGGAATTTTCTTCTATGCTTGATTAATGTTAGACAATTTAGGATAGTAGCATCTCCTATACAGATTTTGGCCTTAATTATTACACTGTGCAATAATTTGGCACTAAATTTTGCAATCTGTTGTTATGGCCCTACGGTCCATCAGAGACATACATTCAAACTCATAGTCAATACCAGTAAAAGGCTGAAAATTGATACACTGAACAAAGCCAATACATCCTCTGTGATTATTTTATGGGGAAATGCTATCATTGGATAGGGTATAACCAGTTAATTGTCTCGGACAATTGGGCCAGTTTGTCTTTATAAAGAGGCAGAATGATCTGATAGAGTACAACTTCAAACCTCACAAGATCGTGTTGCACTAATTTTAAAATAACTATTTTACTGAACAAATGAAGAGGATTATTGTGGAGTGTGCATACAATGGACAAAACGCCTTGTTGTAATTGTAGAGTGCTAGCAGTGATATGTTGTGAGCATGTTCAATGGTGCATCATTCTACGATGGGCATATCTCCATTTCAAGAAGCTCTAGAATGGCTGAACCAATAAACAATAGTTGGAAAGTACCTATTTATATAGCCATAGCTTAGGCAAAGGATATGAATGCATGTGAATAGTTAAACTAATAATACTAATTATTTGAGAGCTAAAGCTATGTAGTTTTAGTACACATTTTAGGTGCTTATTACTCTGGTTTTGGAGCTCGGCCCAGCACACTTTTGATTATCTTTCCTGATGTTCTAAGTATCATGTGCACTCCAGGAGTCTCTTTCCCAGGCAAAAGGCAATATGAGGTGAGAAGAGCAGCCTGCTGACAGTTCAGGTATAGGCTTGCAAACAGGAGCTATAATTTTCACAAATTGGGTTTTCATTTTAACAGCTGTGATAGAATTCAGGCGCAATATAATGAAGGTGGTGTAATTGAAGTCCGTAAAACAGATATTTAACATTCAAAGAAAGTATAAAATGAGTCCTTACATTTCTTTTAGAAGATTTAGAAATGTGGACTTCGGTGATAGTGAATCACCATCATCTGTCTGATAGTAAGTACAAAATACTAATTTTTAGCCTCTTTAGAAGAGATCATTCAATATGCATGTATATGCTGAAGATACGCTGATTGGTTATGCTATGAAGAATAACAAACATGGCTGAAAATAGAATTACTGTAACTGAAGATGGGAAACGTAATGCATAGAGGTTTGGATAGAAAAACATAAGACAGAAATATGTGAAATTAGTTGGTAAGTGCTTTTAAAACGGTACTCTGGTTGCATTCTTCGCAACCTGGTTCTTGTACTTCACATTTTCCAGTTTTAAAGCTGGATAACAAAGTTCAGTAGGTAAAGACAAAACATACACTGGCATACACTGGCAAATCGAAAACATTTCGATTACATTGCTAACACTTGCAGACACAAGCATGCTCAATGCCGTTTGCATGTTTTGGAACATCCAAGCCATATTTAAAACCTTTGTCAATATTCTTTTGTTAATGGTCTTGACTTTTTCCCCTAGCATCAAAAATTCTTTTATTTTTTTAAATATGTATACGTTCTTGATATAGTGTGTCAATACCATGGGTACATGGCAGTAGAGTCCTTTATGGAGAGTGACAGAGAAAAAAACAGCAAGCAAGCAAATTATTTGTGACAAAATCTCGAAAACATTGACATTTTCTGGTATAGGTTTGGGAGCACCAGATAAACTGAGTGGGTACAGAAAACAAAACATTTTGCAAGATGTGCTGCTTGCGGTCCCTCTTAAAACATATATTGATGTGGCCTGCTGAAGAGTGTTGGTATGGCATTCCAGCCACTTACTATAAATCTAGAGTACAACAGTTTTAGAACGAAAGGTGTTCAGAATATGCAGAAACAAGCATGTCCAGCTTGTGCAGAGGACAAAGTTCTGTTTTTGCGTGTGCGAGGATTTCCAGGGCTATGGGAATTGCGAGGCTGGCTCTGATGCAGAAACTGCCTCTAAGTGGAGGTGGTGGCGCCTAATTGAGCACTGATGTGTAGAGATTTGGACTCCAGAGGTTGTAGTAATTGTGGCCAACTGCACTGGGCGTCCGACCTGATATGTACTTTTATAATGTTTATTTTTCTTCCAACGGTGTTATGTGTCTTGGGTGGTGCTCTTGAGGCATATAGCGGGCAACATCTTTGTTTCTTATAGATGCTCTTCTTTCATTTCTCTGTAATTGTACAAAACCCAGAAATAAAAGTGTCAAAAAGTTATGTTTCTTTTAGTAAAATGCAGTTTTGGAGATTATGTACTCATGTTTGTTCGCGTGAATCGTGTACTAGTTGATGCATGTAGTCTTTTTCTAATAGGTTTTTAGTTGCAGTTTTTAGAAATCACCTGCTATCTTCCCACATGCATGAGATATAAAAGGTCCTTCACAACTTTCTATTATAATATAGACACGATTCAGAATGCAAGAACAGGATCATCTCTTACAGCGTTTTCCCATATCGGACATTGAACAAAACCAAAGAGAAGAAAAATTGAGTGTTTTCACATGCAACACACATTCAAATCTATTACATCTTCTCCTGTAAATTTCAGAACTTACTCTCCTATTTGAACAAAACTAAAAAATAACAAGCAAGAAATGGTCATTCAGTGGAATCTAGAAGACACTGTAAATGCAAAGGTTATTATTTAATTGGAGCCTATAGTTGCCGCTGGAGGCCACTGACACTCATTTTTGAGAACCGGGTCTTAGTTTTCCTCATCAAGAATTTCCCTAGCAAGAGAGAATGTGCAAAGGGGAAAGAAGGAGGATAGGAAAGAGAGAAAAAAACATCAAAAAGGGAGAAAGAGGGAACCAGAAAGAGTGAGAAAAAGAGCATGAAGTGTCTGGTAGTGGATTAAAGAGACATGAGATGTATTGAAGACTACGTAGCCTTGGTTTAACTTGTGTTGACATTTAATAGTGCTGGATGTGGGCTTCTGAGCACAGTTTGGGCACTGGTAGTCATTCTTTTGCAAATCAAGCACTGTCAGAGGGAAAGGTTTAATCTGCTGAGATCCAAAGAGCATATTTATGAAAGAGCTGCATCGCTCTTTTGCCACACAGTGGGGTGCAAGAGTGACAGAAATCTTAAAGTACATTTATCAAGCTATGCAAGGCCACCTTGCCCGGCCTTGCCTGGCGTTATAAATCTAGAGTAACACAATGCAGTCCAAATCACTGCATTGTGTTACTCTGCTCTAGAAAGACATTGCATGGGTGGAGACTAGCAGTTCCCACACATCCCCGCATGGATTTGGGCACATTCCTAGATTTACCATTACTGTCAGACTTGGGAATGTGTCAGATTCCTATAACGAGGAGAAAAATCTTTATTTTGCAGCACACATAGAAAGATGAAAATGCCTCTCAGGTTTGTTTTTGTGCAGGAAGGTGCCACTTTCTGCAACAAAACAATCCTGTCTGCAAGGCAGATACCCTTGCACCTTGGTGCACCATGATGCAAGGATGCCTGTGTTGGCGCTAAGCAGGACATTGTGCACTAGAGGAGAGAAAAAACAGGAATGCACTGCACAATGTTAAGCACGGCACATTCCTGCCCTTTCCCTAACACAGTGCAGTGCAGTGCAATGCAGGGCAGCAAGGGGACTACTGCGCATGTGATTAGTTGATAAATATCCCCACAAATGTTTACCAAAGCTATCCCTAGGTTTACCAATGTCACACAGGTGCAGTGGTCAGTTAGAGTTTAAAGCATAAAACCAAATGCCCTGGAATCCTATTAATCCCATTGTATATGACATTTTGTGCAGTCAGTCTTATTTTATAATCTTCCTTCACGTTGTGAGAGAGAGTACCAAAAGTGCTGAAAGATTTCCAACCGATTTTTTGTTTTGTGAATGACATGTTTAAAGGAGGCCACACTTGTTAACAACCATTACCTTTTTTCAGGTGTGGCTGTTTTTCTCCAATGTCACAATACGTATAATTTTAATGCCTCCAGGACCAGTGTGATCCATCTATTCCTATAACTCTATACAGAAACAATCTCATGTAATAGGGCCAAAGGTGCTCAAGACAGAAACGCTGCACACACGGCTACTGGTGCCTTTCAATGGATGATATTGCCACGAGATAAAACCAAAATCGGTCACACCCTTGTTTGTATCTCCAGCACCTAGAGGGGTGCAGAAGGGAAGCCTTATAAGCTGAAGAGGACCCCAGCTCTAGCTATCAGAGCCAGCTATTGAAAATCATAAAATAGACTTTCGTTCCATATTTCCTAAGAAATCTGTCATATGATTGGAGTAGGGATTTTCAGTCTTCGTCAGTATAGGTATTTTGCAGCATGTTTCGGCAAGTTTGTTTTGATGAAACTGCCACATATTCTTTAAAAAGTCTATCAATAGTCACTCTTTAGAATCTTAATGCTACCTCTCTAAACTGTGCCCAGGAATTGAGGTACTGTATTTTCGGGGAGTCCATGAGGACAACTGGAAGTGGTCATAAGCATTGATGTAGCTAGTTTGCCCAATGTGGCTATTTCTTAACCTAAATTTGTAATCCATTGAGTGAAAGGACTTCTGCAAGCCGTCAGCATGCAATTGTTCAATACATGCAACACAGTAATTGGAAATTCAGTCTGTCAAGTTTACTGTAGAACTGCTAATCACAGTACCAATATTATGCCTTAATGGTGCTGAAGATGTAATTAAGGGTTAAGTTAAGCTTTTTAAATGGCATTTTCCAGGTTGGCAGCATACCCTAAAACACAGGATTGTTTGCTGTAGCCGGAATAGAGTTGAACTTGTAGTGTTAGGAAAGCCCTCGTGAACTCATTAAGGTATTTCTTTCCGGGGCAATCCAAGTTGCTCGAGTTTCACATGTGGCATAAAATAGGCTAATTGTAGCAGCTGATGTGCTTATAGTAATTGTTCAAAGGAGAGAGGAGTACACCTTTAGGTGAAGTACCTGTGTGTAGTTTACAAGGATTCAGCATTGTTTCACCATAAAACAAAATATTTAATGTCAGCATTCATTATTGTCGAAATTGGCTTGCAAATAATGAGAGGGAGCATCACCAAAAGTTAATCACAGCTATAAACCCTTATTTTGACTACCTGTGATCTCTCCTGCAGTGAAGGATTAAGGTGTGCCATCTTGTGCATGCATTAAACATGTTCTACATAATGGGGGCTCAAAATGTCTTCCACTAATAATTCATCTTATGCTGTAGTCACCTATGCTAGCACTCTTAGTACAATAGGCTATAGGCAGTGCTCCCCTATTAACCCAGTGTATCCTTTACGTGGGGAACATTGAAAATGAGCTTACTAGGGAAGGTAGAGCAGGCAAATAAAAGTTCACTTCACTGACTGCTCGCAGTATGTCATCTGCATAAAATGATTATTTAAAGGGTCTAGTTCTGTGGGCATTCCCTTGACATACTGACTTGCTTATTGTTGCTGACAGAGGGTCAAGGTCATGGAGACAAATTAGGCACTGGCCGGCATTGTCTTGTCTCTCTTCGTATATGATAGGAGACTCACACAATTACTCCAAAATATTGAGAGAATAAAACTGCTTAACTTCGTCACTGCAATTTTTACGGCTGGGTCCAAACTGGGGTGGCATGGCGAGCAGAAGAACAATGGATTAAACCCAGATCTGTGACTGATGGTGAGTGTTTGCATTGTCAGCACTCCGTCCATCATCCTTTTGTGTTGCTAATGTTGCCCTAAGTGGGAAGGGTATGCCCAGACGTGGGTCCCTTGCTCACTGTGCCACTGGAATCAAGCTAGCCTGGCTGAAGAAGAGTGATACCCTAAAACCGGACCCAGGATGCTTGTTTCCGGTCCAGGGAGGACCTGGCTTGGCAGTTCGGGCTGGACTGTTCCCATGAGGAACAGGGTCAAGACTGATTTGCATATGGCTGTGTCCAAACTGGGGTGGTATGGTGAGCAGAAAAACGATGGATTAAACCCAGATCTGTGACTGGGGGTGAGTGTTTGCACTGTCAGCACTCCGTCCATCATCCTTTTGTGTTGCTAATGTTGCCCTAAGTGGGAAGGGTATGCCCAGACGTGGGTCCCTTGCTCACTGTACCACTGGAATCAAGGTAGCCAGGCTGAAGAAGGGTGATACCCTGAAACTGGTCCCAGGATGCTTGTTTCTGGTTGAGGGAGAACCTGGCCTGGCAGTTCGGGCTGAACTGTTCCCATGAGGAACAGGGTCAAGACTGATTTGCATATGGCTGGGTCCAAACTGGGGTGGCATGGTGAGCAGAAGAACGATGGATTAAACCCAGATCTGTGACTGGGGGTGAATGTTTGCATTGTCAGCACTCCATCCATCATCCTTTTGTGTTGCTAATGTTCACCTAAGTGGGAAGGGTATGCCCAGACATGGTTCCCTTGCTCACGGTGCCACTGGAATCAAGCTAGCCTGGCTGAAGAAGGGTGATACCCTGAAATTGGTCCCAGGATGCTTGTTTCCGGTCCAGGGAGGACCTGGCCTGGCAGTTAGGGCTGAACTGTTCTCATGAGGAACGGGGTCAAGACTGATTTTCATATGGCTGGGTCCAAACTGTGGTGGCATGGTGAGCAGAAGAATTATGGATTAAACCCAGATCTGTGACTGGGGGTGAGTGTTTGCATTGTCAGCACTCCGTCCATCATCCTTTTGTGTTGCTAATGTTGCCCTAAGTGGGAAAAGTATGCCCAAACATGGGTCCCTTGCTCACTGTGCCACTGGAATAAAGCTAGCCTGGCTGAAGAAGGGTGATACCGGAAACTGGTCCCAGGATGCTTGTTTCTGTTCCAGGGAGGACCTGGCCTGGCAGTACGGGCTGGACTGTTCCCATGAGGAACAGGGTCAAGACTGATTTGCGTATGGCTGGGTCCAAACTGGGGTGGCATGGTGAGCAGAAGAATGATGGATTAAGCCCAGATCTGTGACTGGGGGTGAGTGTTTGCATTGTGAGCACTCGGTCCATCATCCTTTTGTGTTGCTAATATATAAATATGCAGTAAAGCATGCCAATTATCAATGCTAATATTCAAGTTATATAATTCTTACAGAGAAAGCTGCTATCATTCCTTATTCCTTATCTTCATTTTAGGGCACACTCGATGAGATATGATAAAACTTAGTTCATAACATCTTTTTAAGAGCCAGCGTATTCAGAGCATATGTACTGTAAGAGATATAGCAGAAAAAAATATTATGTGGCTGAGATGGATATACTGCTATATTTTTCATAACTGTAACATTTATTGAATATACATTTTTTCAAAAATCTTGTCCTTTTTCTCCTATTGCTTTTTGATCTGCTTATATATTCTTCTATGAAAGTGTTATTAAACCCAGATTATTTTTTGATTACTTCGTATTCTCCTGATGAATATTTGCTGCTTATGAATACCGTTCAAAGATTCAGGAAGTGTCCATATTATAAGATTAGCAATCCAAAAACCGAAGTTATGTTTTAGAATATTAACTAAACGTATAAAAATGGAATTAATACATGAAGAAACCTGTAAGGTATTTAGGGATTTTGATTTTTTTTTTTTAAGTCATTCTTTCAAGCCCATTTATTTGTGTAAGACGTTTGAACTAAAAAAAACAACAAACTTGATGAAAATCAAGTTCTTCCCCTCTCATTGGTTGATAAGTACCCCCAAACTAGTTGTAATACCGCCAAAGTGGATGTCACAGTATTCCATATTCCAATGGGCAAAACATGGATTGGGGCAAACAACCTCACATTAATGCTGATACCGTGGAGTGACAGTATTACCTCAAGGATTTTGTGCCCAAAAATTCCAACCTCCTTAGCTTTGGTTTCCTTGTCCCAGTTATACTAATATTCAACACAAAGCACCAACCATCTATCAAGATGTGGCACATTTTTTCTCTGTCCCAGCACTCGCACACTTATGGCTGCCATGTGTCATAGTCCAACAGTGCATTCTCTGAAGCATATATTTTGATGCAAAGTAGTGCCGAGAGGCACTTAGCTACTTTCAGTTACTTTGGGATACTTTCCAACGCAAATCCTAGTTCAAGTTGAATAGTAAATCCCACCGTAACACTTTGCGACAGGTTTGCGTCACAAAGTTGACACAGATACGGTGCGAAGAGTTAGTAAAAGTGGGCCAACATGCTTTGGGTATTTCTGCACAGATATGTGTGTCTGACTGTTTCTTGGATTGCACATTCTTAGGTTTATGGTAGCTTTAAATGCATACTATTATGTAAATACACGTTTAGGGTGTCAGAACATGCATGCATTTCCACATTGCTCAATAGACAACTATTTGGTTGGAGTTTTCACGTGCTTTATTGCACAATGCCTCTGGGCCAAAGCACAAAGATAAACACTCAAACAAGGGTAGTTGTTCACCAACCGTAATATTTAGTATTAGTCACTATGTGGCACACGATCCTACAACACTACACATAATTAATTGTATTAAATGAGATGAACAAGGGAGATGCAATATCAAGTGGTTTATAAAATCCCTCTCGTTTTGATGATATCATATGGCTGCTTGGCTTTTTAGAGAACAAAACTGCACACAAGTCCAATTTACAAAGGAGCCCTGAGGCATACATTATTTAGTAAAACTAAACAAAAGGAGAAACATTCAGAGGGAAAGCACAAAAATATGTGATATTACCTACAAAGCCTCATAAAGTACCTAGGAGTATAGGAACAGTCATTCTTTATTCCTTTCAGGGGGTTATGTCTTTGACTTTGGTGATCAATATCAGCCGTGCATCGGTTACTAAGGGAATACGCTTTTCCTCACTCAATAAACCCCAAGTTCCTTTTATACAAAGGTGAGCAAAACACTTTTAAAAGAGGTTTTATCTTGCGTATCTCTTTGGGGACTGTGCAACCAGTATTCTAAAGCTTTGTGGAGACTTTGAAATGTAGAACATTATGCACTAGCTCTAGGGACGCAATGCTCTGAAATCATTTTTTGCACAATGTGTATAAATCAATCTACTTTGCTGTTTCATCACCGACAGAATTGGGGGAGGGAGGTGTCTGCCTTATGATTCAGGGCGAATTGTGTTATGGTTTGAGTGATGTTATCAGCAACAGAACAGATAGTGTGCGGGCATTCTGTTTTGTTAGTGATAATGCTGTAAACTCTGCAGACGCCCAAACAGATCTCTCCTATGCCTCTACCCAGCCCCTCACATAGAGACAATTAATTTTAACCAGACTCATTCAGTGAGTTCATAGCTTTCATCAAAACTTTTAATTTATCACTGAATAGTTGCTGTCTTTTAGCCCTCTGTTTCTGACTTCACTTGTTCGTGCTTTGCACAGCAGGTTCTGCAACAGGAGAAATATCAAAACTAATGCCCAGATGTATGTACAATGTATTTGATTAAAGTGGTCACTATTTGCACACAGACATTTACTGAAAGCCTTGGTGTTTTGTGAACCGACCTAAGTATTAATAGGTTGGTTCACAAAATACCAAATCACAGTAGGGTGCATTTCAACCTACCTCTTTAATATTAATGAGGTAGGTCGCAAATTGTGACCCACTACAATTCTTTGCCGTCCCGAGATGGTGGTCTGTTGGTTCTGCAGATCACCATGTATGTGACTGTTTTTAAATAAAGCAATATTTTTTTTTTAAATGCAGCTCTTTTTCCTAAAAAGGAAAACAGACTACCTTTTTTTAAACAAGTGAGAAGTTTCACAAACCTTTTTACTATTTTGGAATGGAAGTTCAAAACATGTCCCTTCCATATACGGATTCCTTGTGGTCCCCTACACCCATTTAAAGATTCGGAAAAGCCTTTTCCAAATGGTTAATTAAGTTTAGTACATTTCTAAAATGTTTTAGTGGTTGCAAATCCTCAGAGGTGCAACATCTGAGGGATTGTGACCATCCAAACACTTCAAGGCCCTATATGCTTCAGCTACAACTGCAAGCCTCAAGGTCTTGCATGGCTCCTTTTATCTATTGTGCTGTGTATTGCAGCCTAATATATTGAAGTCAGGTAAACACATATTTGTTTGCCCTTTTATTTCGTTAAGAACAGCATTCAACCTGATCTAATAAGACAGTATTTGTGAGCATTTCAACAACAGAAAGGGCCGGCTTTAATGTAGGGGGACTGGTGCAGCAGCATCTGGTACCGACCTCAGTGAGTGCTATGTTTAGAAATAACCTGATCCAGCTTGGACCATATCTGCAATTATTGACTCCTATGAATCTTTCCTTCTCTGTTCTGAGGAGTGAAGAGACACACATCAAAGTAATTAAGATCAGTTATAGTGCAACCAAATAGTCACACATTCAATTTCGGAAACCAACTTAAAGTTTCAAAGGGCTTTATTACAAACTCAAAGTCAAATGTCCATAAATGAGTCTCAAAACTGTGGTATAGATATGCAGAATCGCTGAAGGAGAGTTAAAACGCTGCACAATATTGAATTGAATTGGCATGTGGAATACCAATATCTCCATAATGACAATGTAGAATATCAAGAAAAGTGTTTAATGTTTAAAATCCAAAACCAAATTCTCCTGCCTAACCATTGAATCTAGATTCCTAACTATTCTAATATTTAAAAAGGTTTCAAAGAAAGGTCGGCATAACAGAACTTCCGTGGAAGATTCTGTCAAAAGAGGTGTGTTCAGCATAAAGCCACTGAATGTCTAAGAATTGAGGGCTATACCTTAAATAGGTCCACTCTGTTCAAGGGAATAAAGGGGTTTGAACCTTTCACCTACTAATCCATACTTAACTCTCAATCCCTTCAATGATGACATCACTGTCAAACTCTTCTTCTGAAAAATAAATTCATAGATCAAACTAATAATTGGTAACAGTATCTACTTTGAGCTTCTTATTTGTGACCTTGGTGCAGCCTTGCGCTTAAGAATTTCAAAACGATAACTGCCAATTCAGGATACTCCTTCTATACTTGTAACGCTTCTCTCAAACTTTCTTATCTCTCACGCACAATAGGCACCTTATTAGTCTCAGCACTTGCAACTTCAAAAAACATCCAAAAAGCAAACTTCACATTGAAATTGAAACACAGGAAAAATATGGGCCTTCACTCTGGCCAAGCTAAATATGCACAAGTACACTTTCGAATTAAATGGTTGCTCTACGCCTTCTTATATTGAATATAAAATTATTATAAAGAATGTTAGTGCTTAAAATACTATAACATAAACATTTTTCAAACAATGATTAGATGTGGCATACATGAGACATTATACTAATTTGTGCACTTTATTAGTATAAAATTTGGTGCACCACATTTAAATGGGAAACGTTTTCATTTTATGCTTAAAAATAGAGTTTAAAAGCACCTGCCAAGTTCCTTGTGTCAAGCAGTTTTTAGACAATAAAGATTTCAAGATAACTCTGGTAATTAAAGTTTCTGCTGGCGAAGATTCAAGTTTTGTATAGTGGCACTTTTGCTTCATCATACTGTAGCGCAGAGTTAATACTCCTGCTGCAATTAACATCATCATGCGGATCACAGAGCTGCATTATATGTCAGTAGCTCATTGAGTTACTACTTTTGTCACAGAAAAATCCTTTTGTCAATTGCAATTCAGAATTTACAATCCTAACATAGCACAGTGACATATGTACTGTCATCAGAGAGCTGCATGAAAACGACATGGTATAGGTTAGAAAGTTATGCTTTCCCCCAGTCTTTAATTGTCCTAAAATTGCTAAAAATTATTTGTTTAGATAGAAATACATTCTTGTTAGTAAAGCCAACCACTGTGGTACATTTTAAATCCCGAGTTCCTGCTTCTCCAGACCAAACACTCTTAAACTATAGTGTGAATGACATGTGACTCCTACACCTTGTAATCCTTGTATGGATTGTAAGGAAGTGCCTCTTTTTGCATGTTCTCCCCCACATTTTTGGACTGATGCTATTGGTTTTTCAAATCTGACGGTGTACTGAGGCCTGCTAATTAGACCTCAGGGCCAGAGATCTAAACCCTTACAAAGTGTATGCTGAATTGGCTTACTCCAATTGGTAAGCACTGACTTACTTATAGGCGCTAGTATATGGTACTTAAGGTACCGAGAGCATTTAAGGCAGTGTCCACCCAGGACTGAAGCACTGATTGTGCAACCGTGGATACCCTGACATGACACATTATTCCAGCCTGCCACTGCAGACAGGAAGACCAGTGGTCACATTGCTGGTTCGTCTTTGCTATTCAAACCAATGGCAAAGCCCCCACTTCCCTTAACATTATAGGAAAGTCTTCCTTAAGAAAGTCCTATGGAGCCCTACAGCAGGGACCTGTATATTATTAAGTAGGACATGTATTTTTTTATATATATGTCTTAACAGCAACACCTCTACATTGTCATTTTGCTGTGGAAAGGCTAGTAGTCCCATTGGCCAACACAGGCTTATCGGCTGACCCCTAGGCTGGCTAACTTCTGAATGGGACTACCTAGCTGGGTACTGTAAGGTAGCAAAATAATTTTGGCATTGAACTCAACTTGAAGTTGAGTTTAATGTCACTATTAAAGAATGCAACTTTTTGAAAGTTACCACTCTGTGACTCAGTTTGTCCAGTGGCCTCACACAGACACAGGCTATCACACAGTGTTCTGCCCACCTGGGGAGTAGCGTGAATGGCTCCAAGGATTAAGAACAACTGCAGCCTACTGTAGGGCAAGGTGTTGCCTCCCCTTTGCAATAAGCCACTGGGGCACAATTACTAGCACCTTGCGCCCCTTAGCATGCTGTAGTGTCATTTTTGTATGCTACAGAGGTGGTAAACAGGTCCTCACCCTGTGCCATATTTACAAAGGGTCGCAATGCTAACATTGTGGTACTTTGTAAACCCTTGTGCCATATTGTACCTGCGGCAGGTGGAATGTATGCAAGGGGGGGAGGCGTTTCCGCACAGGGAGACCCCCAAAAAATGGCAAATTGAAATTTACAAGATTTCAATGTGCCTTTCTAGCATCATTTTTTAACACTTGCCCAGGCAGGCGTTAAAGTGATGCTAGGTTATTTCATATGGGCCTTCCTGAGCTTTGTTGGACTAGTGTCAAAACTTTTGGTGCTCGTCCAGCAAAGTGCCACAATACTGTCAAATGTTTTAATGCTATTGTGCTAATAAGTGCCATGGTGAGCTGTATAGTAAAACAGCACTACCATGGTGTCATTAGGGAGGCGCAGGGCAATGCAAGGAAGCTGGCGCATCGGAGCTGATGCACCAGTTCTTTGTAAATATGCTCCTTAACCGAAAGGCAAGTTTCAAAGGTGAAGCTGGCTTTGATGGACAAATGGCAATCACACTCCTGAAGGACTGCCCTTCGTTCAGGTAGCTGGAAATTAATCACCAAAAGGGAGGGGACCTGATAATCCATTGGCTATTGAACTTATCATCCCCCAAGGACACGTTCTGGGAATAAATATGGCACCTCAGCATCCTGGATGAGATTGGAGGAGAAAGGATGATATTTTTGCTACCAATGCCATTAAGGCAGCTAAACCATATGGCTAAGGGTCAGCCATATGTATTTGGGAATTAGCCATCTACCAATAATGTGCATGGAAGAAGTGCTAGTATTAATCTCAAGGCTGAAATTGTGACCCTTTGGAGCCATGCTCAGTGGCATTAATTGGTTCTGTGACTCCTGGCATTGCTTCTCCTCTTTGCAAGCTCATCAACTGTTTTATAAGGAATGGTGTGGTCATCGAAGCATGTAACAAAGGGTTACTACACATGACCTTTTCTCCAGCAAGCCTATCACTCTGTTTCCCATTGCTACTAAAATCTGGCTAATTGGATGGCTTCTACTTTAGAAATTACAAGAGGGCTTGACTGGCCACAAGTGGGCTTCATGCCATGGTACAGTCCTAGGATAGCCCTAGTAACTGTACTTGATGACCTCAAAGAACATTGAATATGTGCAAGGTGGATGCTCCTACAGCAGTCTATTTCGATCTAATGTCTGGAAACCTCTGGAAACCCTTGGACTGGCTGTTCTTTGGACTGTTGTAGGTTGTATCTGAATGACCTCAGTCAGGTGTTATCAATAGCACAATTTTTATGGACAGGCATGACAGTCTGGGGGATTCCTCAGGGCTCAACAATTAAATCACATCTTTTGATTGATATGTACGTCCAGTACTGAGTTGCTCTACAGCTTGTTAGCGTATGCTGATGACACACACTTATGTCTGTGAAATGACCAATTCCCTTCTCAGTGTATGGCTCACTTTTAGGAATAATACTCAACCACCCATCCTTGGATGTCAGCTAATATACAGGGGCAGCTCCTCCATGAGGGTGCCAGAGCATTGCCCCCCCCCCCCCCACCAGCAGCAGCAGCTGCAAAACCTTTACAAAGTAACGATAATAAACAGTGTTAAGTATTGTTTCCTTGTAAAGGGGCAGGGCCACGGGGTGATGAGTGTGAGGGGGAGTGCTCAGAACTCCCCTTCAGAGCACATGTGTGTTTGGCTGGCCTTCTTGGGCCAGCCGAACACACATGCACACAGGACTCTCTCCAGCCCAGAAACATAGTTGCTGGGCTGGAGAATGTTGCTGGGCTGGAGGGAGCCTGCACAGGCTTCCATTCTGCCAGGGATCACCCTGGCTGGGCGCTCCCAGCCAATCCTGACACTGCTCTGAGCAGCATTAGGATTGGCCGCAGGGCAGGCTGGGAGCCTATCCCGGCCTGCAGCCAGCAGAGGAGCGTATCACGGCACAGAGCGGCGTTCAGGTAGGTGTATTTTTTACATTTTATTCTATTAATATTTTCTCCCCAATCGTCACCCCCTCACCCCCACGCACTGCCCCGTCCCCTTTAACACCTGCAATCCGTGACTGCTAATATAACAATCTCAAGCTGAATGTAAGCAAAACATAGATCTTGGCATGTGGAGCAAAGTCATCCTTCTGGCCAGAAGGGATATGGCTGCAGCAGGATAATATACTTTCCAGAACTAAGCAGGCAACAATATGAGAAGTTGGTTTGATGAAACACTTTCTTTAAAACTGCATAGCCAACAGGTGTAAACAGCATGTTCCATCTTATGCACTTCCATTGAAAAAAATTCCTTTTTCACTACCCATGAAAAGGGCCCAGTTCGGTGGCAGCCTCTCATTGACACGGTTAGACTATGGTATCATAGCGTTCTCTAGGCCTGCCACAGGTCCAGATACTGAGGCTGCCACTGTTTTCAGAATATGACTGTTCATCTTGTGCTAGATCTGCAAAACTATAAACACATATCTGAGGCTTGCAGTAACCTACATGTGCGCTAAAGTCTGCAAAGTATTAATTTCAAGATTCCCTGTTTGAGAGAAAATGTATCTGTCTTTAATATCATACACTCACTCATTCCTGCATGCACACTGAAGTCTTGGTCCCTGGTGCTTCTAGCTATACCTCACTTTAGGATACAGAGTTCTAAGCCCATTTCTATGGAATGTGCTCCCACTAGAACACAAACTGCTGAAGTACAACCATTGTGTTCTGTAAACAGCTCCAACCAGGCTCTTCTGTTGTCTCCTCTTTTACTGTTTATCTTCTCTGTGTTGTATTGGTTTTTCTGATGTGTGTGTCTGTCTATTGATCAAATTATTACTTTTTTATGTATAGCACTATAATGGATACTGTTCTATGTAAGTACATAAATGTGAAATGTAAATCATTCCAAGACAGATATGTTGGCTTTTTGTGCTACCCCACATTTCTCTTCTGCCCATTTCCATGTCCTCCTCTTTTTTCTACTTTATTTCCTACTAATCATCTATTTGTCAGACCTGAAGTCTGGTTACTTTATTAAAAGCCACCTCTATTGAATGTGATGTCTCTTTTGGTAATGTCATCCTTTCCTTAATGTCTGCATGTAGCCTTACCTGAGATCATGCCATGAATAAAAGTCTTGGGGCTTCGTTTACGAGGCCCTAGCATCACAATGAACCACCAAAGCATTTTTTTTTATGCTCTGGTGGCTTGCATGGCTTTTCATGGGCTTGTAAATATGGACCCCTGTTACGCATAACACTGTGTGAAAGGGGTGTTCCATGGGTGTTGCGGCGATGTTCTCACGCAACACCCATGGAACCTGAAGGAATCCGGCGCTTTCCCAAATTTTGCCGCACACATAGAGGAAAACACCTCTTGTGATTCTTTTTGTGCAAGAATGAGGTGTCCCTTCCTGCATCATGGTGCACAGGTTCCTGCTTTGGCGCTAGGCAGCAATTTGTGTGCCAGCGCAGGGGGAGAGGACAGGAATGCGCCATTTATTGTAGATGCTGTTTCTGCACTGCTGCGCCGCCCTGCGCCATGGGCCTGGTAAAGGAGGCCTTTAGTTTCTGGTAACCTAGTGTATTCAATCAGGTCAGGAATACTGCAAACTTCTGCCAGACATTGATTGAGGATGTTGGCCAATAGTTTTTACAGTGAGTTGGAAGACAGCCTTTAAAGTTAACTGTTGCCCACATCTAAAAGCATTAATCTCCAATACACAGAACTGGATCCAGTGAAAAGAGTGCAAGAATATTCGAAAGTGTAGCAGACACATTTGAATCTGGAGGACACCTCACTCACAGATTCCACTGCCCCCCGCTACTACTGATAGGTAAGACCATGAAAGCATGTTGATTTTAATTTGACCGAGTGCATATGTGAGGGCAATATTTCTTGAACCGGTGAGTGCCCACAAACCAGTGCTCCATGAGTTACAGTTCAAATGGATCAATACCGTCTCATATTTGCTCACCCAGCCATCCCCTCCCATAGCACGGGAAGAGCTCAGCTGCTGATCTGGTTAGTATTTCTCTGTCACAAGAGCCTTCTGTATCTGCCAAAGATAACACAGTTGTGTCTGCTGTGTACTAATCTTCCACAACGTCACTGATTCAAGGTATACCATATTTTGCACAGTTGTGAACACTTCTTAATCTTGCCGTGGATCACAGCGCAGATAACATACACACATTCTGGACTGTATAATTAATCCTCAATGGGAAAATAAGCATGATGATTTCAGATGGTAGTTGTTGCGATGCTTTAAAAATACTAACTCGGGCACAAATATAAATGTATTTAATTAAGGTGCTCCATAGTTCAAAGTGCTATAGCTTCGATGAAAAACATTCTCAGATCGCAGAATGCATACGGGTAGGTCCTTAATCTGCACAGCGATGGGTGACAACAGACCGCCGTGTATAAAATAAGGAGAGAATATACCTGATGATAGAAAAAAATCATGTATTTACTCAAACATTGCAATGCGACCAAATCCAGTGCATTAGCCAAAAGTACAGTGTGTTGGCTTCCTTCAGCATGCATGATGTTACACTTTTTTTTCTTGTTTATGCCGTTTTGAAAAAAAAAAATACAAATACGTAAACAACTAAACCTTTGCGATAGAGTCTTGCACTGTCACCTTCAGCTGTTTCCACCTACTTAAAGTAACCCTCCCTTTTAATTTTATGCACACCATGTGGTATTAAACATGCTGTGAATGATTTTGGAAAAGATTATTATAACAATGTGGTTGTAGCTGGGCTGAGTTCATTAACCACTCTTGGGAGAGTTTCATCTGGATTTGACAATTTATTTACATTAATACATCCAGGTGTTCTTCTCCCAGTTTTTTTAATTGTAAAAAAACACATCTGGCCTAGAATCTCGGGTGTTCATTTTTTAACAGATTAAAAAACAGCTTCCTGGCGATTAATGAACCAGTGGGAATAAATTCAGTCTTTGAGAAAGGAAAAGCGAAGTAAAAAAATGCAACCCGTTTTGTGCCAGAACGAGAAGGATTTTCTTCCCGGAGTGTGAGGATAATACATTCACGTTCCCGCACTGGTGTGGTAAGGCAAGGATGTAAATGTATTGTGCCTCTCACTGAAGGGGTGAAAGGCTGGGATAGTAGCAAAGTGCTCACAACGTTCGCTCAATGTTTCGATTTTTATTGCAACTTTGACAACTGTGCTATCCTGCTCCTCAGGGCGGCCTTAGCGCTGGTAGGCCCCTGTGCAACAGTGTTTGTTGGCACCCCCGAATGACCACTTCCGCCATTTAACAGTGCCTCTCAAGTCTCCATAACAACCCGCTTACACATGCATTTAATTAGTTTTGTAGCACCACTCATTCCAGTGTAGGGTGTCATAGCATTTTGCATCGCACACACATTACACAAAGACAATCAATCATAAGTGTGAAATCAGAGTATAAGAAATGTTACTTAAAACAGGGCAGTACAGGATCTAGTACTGGTAGGAAGTATAGTTTGAGTGCTTATTTGGGAGAAGCACAAACTCAGAATTTAAAATGTAACATCCTGGTTGGGGGTTCTATTTAATACTGAGAATTGATTTATACTCAAATGAACCGTTATTGCAAAATTACGATAATGAAAGACTGGGGAAAAAATAATTACACTGTAATCTATACCTTGCAGAATGCAGGCAGTTCTTTGATAACAGGAAATAGTGTACTGTTCTATATTAGAATTTTAAACTGTAAGTAACAAAAGGACTTCTGACAAAAACTACAACCCACTGACCTATTTGCGTTTATATGCACTTTGTGATCTGCATGACACACACTTTATTTTCTGCAGGCATATTAACCACCTGTGCTAACTTACAATTTCCACTAGTGAAAACTCCGAACTCTCTCCAAACAGAGCATTAATCACCAAGGTATTCTTCAAATTTTTATTGTTGCCTGAAAATTGCTGAAGGCAAGAAATGCTGCATTAGGGGGCTTGCAAACACAGCACCCCCTCCCACAGTCAGCTCCCATTGCGGTGGCACCATTCACACTGCACTTGAGCTGGCCCTGCTGCTCCTAGCCTCAAGGCTACATCCCCCTCGTTGAGCTTAGCAACCACTGTTAATTAACATTTGCCGAAGAGTCAAGGGGGCTTTGGAAGAGGTACTTGCGATCACTGACTGAGTACCGAGCACTTTATTTAGTGGGAGCTCAACCATACACAATATCCATGACATGCTGAAGGTTGACCACTATCAAATTCTGACTTCTTAGAAACGATTTGTCTCATGACAGCCATCTACAAGCAACTATGAACTACTCCACTAGAGGGGAGAACATAACAAAGAATGAAGACTGGCATTTTATTTCAGGATCCACTTATCCACATGCTCCATCATAATGCTATTTTGCTAACTTGCCTATCATAGCAATTTT
This sequence comes from Pleurodeles waltl, assembly GCF_031143425.1. Classification (NCBI taxonomy): domain Eukaryota; kingdom Metazoa; phylum Chordata; class Amphibia; order Caudata; family Salamandridae; genus Pleurodeles; species Pleurodeles waltl. Next base: position 1,517,104,498 of record NC_090440.1, read on the forward strand.
ATCCATAGCCAATGAAGAATCCACCTCTCTTCTTAGCAGGCATCCACAACTGCGAATAACGGATTCTGTTACTGTCTAAGAGAACTTCCCCCAAGGAGATTTTCATTCATATGGCATCACCAACTCCTATGTTTAGGGCATATCATACATGACCTTGACAACCTGGGCATCCTTCAATTGGTTGAACAACCACCCCACTGGGGGTGGAGGGCACAGCCTTGAACCCCTAGTAGTGTTGATACACATCCTACATTGAGAACATCCAATTAACAAGCGTTCTTAAAGTCTGGCCATGCCACATTGTACTTCATCTGTAAGGGACAAGAAATATGGCAATAACCAGAGCACCTATTTAAGAGTATACCACCTCTCCCAAATAGTGACTGATCAACAATTCAACCTCACTCTTTTGCACAAGCTCTCCCAGAGAGGTCCATTAATGCACAACATGATTTATCCAAACCTAACCTCCCCTGCTTGTGTTGCCTATTATCTAAACCCCAATTATTGATTTTAATGCACTTAGCACAGCCAAATAATGCCTTGACAGTGATGATCTATCTCAAACACATCGGAATTCAGTGCCTGAAAGGAATCAATTTCAGGGACTCTTCCAAATTTCAGTAATAGCTGGATTTTTTCAAATAATGCAACATGTGCACAAAGAAGAGAATACCAGGTCAAGGATGTCTGGTTTTTATTATCCACAGATCGTCCATGTCTTCCAGCATTTTTGGGTGGTGTAATTGAAAATGCTAAAATCACCTTTCCCTTTATGTGGTTTCAGGACATCTTCAAAGCAGGTCTCCATATCAAAAACGTTTTTTAAGGTGTCAATTATCATTAACCTAGTCAATATAGTTCAAGTTAAATTCACACAACGGGGGGTTCAGTGTAATCTGCATCACAGTTTGGTGGAAATCCAGCAGCATATTCCTTTAGAACCACTAAACCTCTGCAAACACATCACACTGTACCAGCAGAGTGGGTATCTGTGTCCTTGAAGGCTAACCCTGGAGGCTGACTGGTCATAAAATAAAAGACTAGAGTTACTTTCCTTCACGAGAATCCAGGTACATAGCGGTTGGAACTATTTCCTAGTTATTTCTTTTGCCATCAGAACAAAGGTTTATTGAGTTTTCTTTTCTCTTTAAGACTTGAAATCCCAGAAAACAGGATACGTAGAGGAATATAAGCAATTGCCATTAGTATATGAGAACAGGTTTGCCCTTTGCACTAGCTTTTATCAATTCCAAACTGTGCCCAGATTTATGAAGCTCTTACATTGCCATTATGTCACACAAGGTGGCGCGGGGCAATTCAAGGGCTTCAGTGAGATTATCTAAGCCACACAAAGCCAACTTGCTTGTCTCTGCATGGCTAAGCATACTGCTGCCTTGCGTTACTCTGCCCTGGGAAGGCATATTTCTCAGGTGAGGCATAAAGAGGAGAAATATGTTTATTCTTCTAATTTTTTCCTCTTTCTTCATGTGTTGCATTCTGCATCACACAGAGAAAGAGGACAATGACTCAGAGGATTGTTTTCATGTAGGATGGTGTTCCTGTAAAGGAGGCCCCCCTGCACATGGAGCAAGGTTGCCGTGTTAGCGCTGGGGTCAAATGAGGGTGCGGGCGAAGGGAGAGAGTAGTAATGCTTCATATTTAAGTACATATGGCACATTCCTGCTCTCACCCTGTCACACAGTACAGCAAGTTGTCTTACTTTATAACTTTTTCAGGCACATGTATGTGTACAGGTGTGTTTCTGATGCAACATAACATCATTGTTTGGTCCAGGTGTTTGACCAACAAGGAATTAATTATCCTTGCAACCTGTCCCAGGTCTGCTACTTGGATGCCAATGAGTGATGATGCTGCAGGACAAACATTTCCCTTGATGGAGATAGACAACTTTTGAAAAATACCATAAGGCTGCTGCTGATGTTTTAAGAGTTAGTAGGGTTGTGCTCCATTACAACTGAAGAAACAAAGCCAGTGTGTTTTTGACAGTTGTTCTTTGTTGAAGTAATCACTTGCTTCCAGTCTCACTTATCTACTCTTGACACATTTTAGATTTACAACTGGAGGTATTTATCTGCACACTCCCAGTAACAGCATGTTTAATAAATGCGGAAGGTGCATAATGCGTGTAACACTTCCAATTTCTTTAGCTTATTAAATCACTCAAAGTGTACATGCGCACAACTTACATTATCGTCGTGCACACATCTGCAAAAATATGTTTTCAATATACAAAAATAATTGTATAAAGATTGTATAGAGAGGATAAAGGTAAAAGGCTGGCATGGACAACAAATGAAAGAAGGTTTAGGTCCTCATTACAAGTGGGCTGTTAATTTCAATGCCTGCACAAGCGCATGTGGGCACAGGGATCAGAATTATGAGTACTTCAGTAATTAGCACATTCCTAAAATTTCCTTCAGTCGAATTTCCGCAACTCAACCATGCTGAAATTTACCTTGGAAAAAATTGTCCACAAAATTTTGTTACATGAGCATTTTGATGTGCAAAGCACCAAACTCTGCATGGTATGTCCCATTTTGAAGGGCAGAACTTCTAATCCATCACATCACACATTTTAAATTGCGATCTCCAGGGTATCAGATTTCAAAAGGTGCGATAATAATCACATTTCCATTTTATAACCTACAACCAAACCAAATCAGTATACTTAAACCCAGACAAAGTGAGCTAGCACAGTGGAGCAGTCCCTTTTCAAAGTTTCCCATTCCCATGCTGAGAATTTCTACATTTTTGAAGTAGCATTGCTTCAAAAAAGATCATTCTAATGATTACCAGTTATTGATTAGCATTAAAATGAATATTATGGGACAAAAAAGGTACATTTATTCAAGAAATAATTTTAGGACAAATGTTACACAAGCATATTGTGTAAAGATATGTTTACTTCTCCCAAAACTCTGGTCAGTCAGAATGAATCTGAAAATGAAGTTTAATGAACACCAAGGGGCCGATTACGAACTTAGTGGTCTGACCATTGGACCACCAAGCCGACAGTCTGGAGGGCGCCACCAAGCCTGCAGCCTCCAGGCTGCTGTATTATAAAATGCTCACAGATCTGTTGGAACAGTCAGTGCGGCGGCATTGGGTTTGGCTTTAAAAGAGAGCAGTGGCCAAAGCCAGCTGCACTGACTGCTGCCTGCATAGTCGGAATGCGCATTGTCTACAATGGCAGACAGTGCACATTCCGACTGTGCTGACAGGGGGGGCTATGCACTGCCCATGGCATGGGCATAGGCAGTGCAAGAGCCCCTCTGTAGCCCCATCTCTGCTTTTCTGCCAGACTTTTTAATGTGGCATCCACACCATGAAAAGCCAGGAGAAAGGCAAGTCGTGGTCAGCATGGCAGTGCCAACATCAGCATTGCCGTGCTTGAACACGGCTTTCACCGCCACCAAGGCGTCAGGATCCACAATCCTGGTGCTGGCAGTTGAATTGTGGTGGTCAGACCATCAGCATCGTAATCTGGCAGGCGGATCACCAAGGTTGTGGCGGTCAGACGGCCAGCACAAGTAAGGCAGTTTTAGGACCAGTGTACTCATAATCAGGCCCCAAGTATGCACTTTGTATAATCTACTGTGAGGGTTAGGTAAAGTTTTACATTCTGCTAGATGATACTCATGATGATATTTAGTGATTGTCCCAATAAGCTAAGAATTGGAGATTTTAATTTGGCCTAGGAGATGAAAACCTGCCTGAAGTATTATGCTCTGAGCTTTGGTTGTAGCCTGTGGTTTAAATTATCGCAGTTAAACAGGGAGGGGAATCAGGATGATGATATTTGCTATAGGCAGGTTTCAAAGCATGCACTTAGATTTTGTTTGTGTTATTTATTTATTTCACTTATTTTCCATTTATGTATAGCACTTCAACACCTGGAAGGCAATAGTGCAATTTATGTTAATTATTGTATGCTCTCTTGTAATCCATCATGCGCCTTTGACTGCTAAGTTACAGCATTTAATAGTTCATCCGTGACAAACCTGTACTATATATACTTTTTCATATGTTCAGTTGGTGTCTTTGCCAAATGTACTACCACTGACTATGGAGATCTTTTCTGGCAAAACAATATTTACAGACGGCACATCATGTCCTTTTTTTGTGCTGGATCAGTCTTTGTCAGACCTACCATCATTGGCATGGCTTCTCCTGACATTTTGTCTTCAGACCTCCTGTTTTGCTGGCTTTAGGACTATGGGCACTTTTACACTGCTGGCAAGTGCTAAAGTGCATGTCCCTTCTGCTTAAAATATAGTAACATTGGTGTAGGAGGCTGGCCTGGTTTGTAGTGGGTACCTTCGGTACTTACACCTTACACCAGGGCCAGTTATCCCTTATTAGTAAATGTAGTAGTGTTCTACCAGCTTAGGCTGATAGAGGTACCTATAGCAGAGCAGCTTAGGCTGAACTAGAGGGCATGCAAAGCTCCTGCAATACCACTTATAGTTACACAGTACTTATACACAAGTAAAGACAATACTCAGTGTTACCAAAAATAAAGGTAGTTTATTTAGGTGACACAAGGCCAGAAATATAAGGCAATACTCCTTCTGGAGGTAAGTGTTATACACAATATATACACTAGACACCAAAATAAGTAATTAAACATAAGATAGTGCAAACAATAGGAAATGCTATAGAATGCAATGGGAGAAAATAGGTCTAGGGGCAACACACACCATATACTAAGAAAGTGGAATGCGAATCACAAATTCCCCCCTAGACAAGTGTAGTGTGAAGAAAATCACGAGGAGAGTAAGAATACAGTAAAGGTAAGTAAATTACCCCACCCCAGAGTCCAGAAAAGCAGGAGTAAAGTACTGCAAGTTTCCTTAGGACACACTACAAGTTGTGATTAAAGTTATTGCAAGACCCAAGCAACACTGCAAACAACAAATGGTGGATTCCTGGACCTGAACACCTGCAAAGGAAGGAGACCAAGTCCAGAAGTCAAAAGGAGTTCTGGGAAGGACAGGAGCCCCTGTCAACCCAGAAGAGGGTGCAAAAGAAGAGTCCCTGGTTGGACGAAGTCTGTAGAAATGCACCCTAGGAAGATGTCAGCGGGTTCCTGCATGATGCACTGGATGTCCCACGAAGAGAAGTTGGATGCAGGTGACTTTTGGCACTGGATTTCTCCAACAAGCCTTGGTTCTGGCAAAGTTGTGTTTTGCATCAAAATGGTGCTATCTGGACCCAGGAGGGACCTGGGGGCCTCAACTGTGTGAGGAGGAAGAGAGGGTTCTCAGCATTTTACAGAGCCCTCAGGACATCAGACAGCACCCAGGGCACTCCCAGGAGTCCAAGGACATGGGGACAAAGGAGGTGCAAAATGCAGGTGGTGCAGCACTACAAAGGAAGGTCCCGCGCCACCGGAGAACAACTCAGGGAGCTGAGCATTGCAAGATAGTGTGCTGGGGACCTGGGCCAGGCTGTGCATGAAGGAATTTGCACAGAGGCCTCTGGAGGTGAAGAAGACGTGGTGCATAGGGGTACTGTCATTCGCGGGGAAGGCAAGGTCTTACCTCCTCCAAATTGGGACAGCAAGACCTCAGGACAGTGTGAGTCGAAGGGGTCAACCACCTGTGTTCCAAGGAGCACGCTTGTTGCCAGGAGAGGAGTCCAAGAGAACCGGTTGTCGACTTTGAAGGTGTCTGCTTTAGCAGGGAAGTGACTCCGTCACTCCACAGGAGATTTCTTCGGTCCTTCTGGTGCAGGGTGAAGACAGGGAGTCCCCAGAGCGTGCACACCATGGAAACTGTTACAGTTGCTGACTGGAGCTGAAGTTGCAGAGGAAAAGTAGCCCTTCTGGATACTTCGTTGCTGTTACAGCGGTTCCTGAAGCAATCTGGGGTCGATCCGAGGTCAGAGGATGAAGTAGTAGTTGCAGAGGATTACTGATGGAAACTTGCAAGCAGAATCTGAGGAGAAACCCACAGGAGATTCCCTAAATAGCCCTGGGAGGGGGATTAGCTACCTTATCAGGTATGGACCTATCAGGAGGGGTCTCTGATGTCACCTGCTGGCACTGGCCACCCAGAGGCCTCCAGAGTGTCCCCACACCTTGCAAAGCAACATGGCGGAAGTCTGGGACATACTGAAGGAGCACTGGGCACCCCCTTTCCTTTGTCTAGGTTCACGCCAGAGCAGGGACTGGGGGTCCTTGAACCAGTGTAGACTGGCTTATGCAAGGAGGGCACCATCTGTGCCCTGCAAAGCACTTTCAGAGGCTGGGGGAGGCTACCCCTCCCCGGCCTGTAACACCTTTTTCCAAAGGGAGAGGGTGTAACACCCTGCTCCCAACAGAAATGCTTTGTTCTGCCTTCCTGGGACTGAGCTGCTCAGACCCAAGGAGGACAGAACCCTGTCTGTGAGGTGGCAGCAGCTGTAGCTGCATTGAAAGCCTCAGAGAGCTGGTTTGGCAGTACTGGGGGTCCATGGTGGAGCCCCCAGGATGCATGGAATTGGCTCTCCGATACCAGATTTGGAATGGGGGGAGAATTCCATGATCCTAGACACCTTACATGACGATATTCGGAGTTACCATTGTGAGGCTACATATAGGTATTGACCTATATCTAGTGCATGTGTGTAATGGCGTCCTCGAACTCGCAAAACCCGGTAATTGGCCCTGAACTATGTGGGGGCACCTTTGCTAGTGTATGGGTGCCCTCACACTTAGTAACTTTTCACCTAACCTTCAGCAAGTGAAAGTTAGACATATAGGTGACTTATAAGTCACTTTAGTGCAGTGAAAATGGCTGTGAAATAGTGTGTGCACTGTTTCACGCACGCTGCAATGGCATGCCTGTGGAAGGGTTTGTCTGAGCTCCTTAAAGGGGCAAAAGAAATGCTGCAGCCCATAAGGATCTCCTGGAACCCCAATGCCCTGGGGACCTAGGTACCAAATACCAGGGTCTTATAAGGGGGGGGTCCAGTGTGCCAATTGAAATTGGTAAATGAAGTCGCTAGCCTATAGTGACAAATTTAAAAGCAGAGAGAACATAAGCACTTGGGTTCTAGCTAGCAGAGCCTCAGTGACAAAGTCAAGCACTATACACAACACACACATTAGGCCATAAACTATGAGCACTGGGGTCCTGACCAGCATTATTCCAGTGAGACAGGCAAACATACTGACATACAGGTAAACATGGGGGTAACATGCTAAGAAATATGTTACTTTCCTACAATTGGCCTATCCACAATTAGCCTATTAATTTACTAAGCCCCTAATAAAGTGCACTACCTGTGCAAGGGACCTGTCAATTAAATGTTACTAGTGGGTCTTCAGCACTGATTGTGCCATCCACTTCAGTAGCACTTCAAAAATGTCTCAGGCCTGCCATTGCAGAGCCTGTGTGCAGTTTTAAACTGCTATGTCAACCTGGCAAGTTAACCCACTTGCCAGGCCCAAATCTTCCTTTTTAATACATATAAGTCACCCGTAAGGTAGGCCCTGGCCAGTCCCATGGGCATGGTGCAGAGTATTTAAAAAGTAGGGCTTGCACTGTTAAGTTTTACTTCCTAGTAGTTAAAAACTCTTAAATTTGTTTTTCACTACTGCAAGGCCTACCTCTCCCATAGGATATCACTGGGATTGCCTTATTACATTTTATAAGTGTAATTTCCAATTGGGAGAGATGGTACCCCGAAGCTTGGTGTCCTTGGAATCACAAGTTAAAATCACAAATTATGATGAAGTTGAATTTTAAATTGTATTTCTGAAAATGGCACTTTTATAAAGTTGCCATTTTTTTACGTTAGCCATTTGGTGCCTTCTGCCTGTCTTTGAATACATGTACGAGGTGGGTGACAGCTGGGCTTTAGGTATTCACTCTAGGCAGTCACACAGAAAGAGTGCTTAGATGTGACTGATGGGCCACCCACATCCTGTTGGGCCATCCTGGGCAGGAGATGGGGAGCTGACACTTACACCTGAATAGGCTGTGTCCTGTCTCCACACAAAGGGTTTCATACCCACAGTGGTGAGTCTGGAGCCAGGGCAGGAAGGGTAGGGATTCTGCTTACTTTAAAGGCATCTCTTTGGAGTCTCCCCCTCTACAAAGGCACAACTGGGTATAATTACTAGACTTCAGACACTAGCAAATCAGTACACTTCTGGAAATGTGGATACTCTGCCAGGAAGAAGGACTGGTGGGCTGAAAAAACTGCCTGTTCTGTTGTGCTGTCTCTGCTGTGTTGACCTGCTGCCCTCCTTGCCTGGGAATGAGAAGGACTGGACCTGCATCTATCGAACATAGAACCAAAGTTACTCCAAAGGCCTGCTGGCTTGCCTCCTGTTTTCTGAAGTCTCAGAAACACAAAATAACTTCAAGCTCACCTGCTGCAGCAACTGTGAGTCTTGCCCTGATAAGTGATGCCAATCCTGTCCAGGGCACTTAGAAGTGGGTATAAAGTGCTGCTCCAGTCAAATCAACGCATTGCTGGCATTGCACAGATCAGAACTGAGGCATCAACCGTTGTATGGATCTGAACTATTGCATTGGGACCCCTGGTGTGGATCAGAGTCAACAAAACACCTCTCCAGCATGGATCATTCTCGGAGCATTGCTTTTGGAACTGCTGAATCTTGGACCCAATGCATCACCGCTGCTGTGTGGAGAAAATCAATGTATCTACGCCACTGTGTAGAAAGGATCGACAAATACCCTCCATTTTGGGGATCAACACTGATGCGTCGCTTCAGCCTGCTCCCCGTATCTTTGGCACTGGTGGAACCAGGATTAAGATACTTTTGTTCAGTGGGCCTAACAAAGTCCAAGTAGCCAGCCCATTGTGGTTTATTCTTTAAATTTATATTGTCTATTCATATCTTCTATTCATAAATCTGCTTATTGGTATTTTGTCATTTTGGCTTTATTTGATTTATTAAATGAATATTTATTTTTATAACAAGATGCAGTATCTTTTTGTATGATGTTTTCACTGTTTTAGGGTTGAGGTCTTGCACAAACACTGAACACATTGCCTAAATAAAGCGTGACTGTTATGTGCCACGCTACTAAAGGTTGAGCACAGGTTACTCTAGGTTGTGTTTGTGACATACCCTGACTAGGAATGGTTCCTGCTTGGACAGGGTGCATACCTCTGCCAACGAGAAACCCAATTTCTAAATGTTTTCCTTTGTTTTTTTAATTTGTCAAATATATTCCATCAAACTGGGGGACTGTTTTTAGAAAATAAAAAATGTACCTGTGCATTTGGAATGGTCTCCAAGGATGTGGAAGACATTGTGCATTTTAATTTCCTTAAATGCATCAGAGTACATCCTGTAGTTGGTAAGAAAGATACTAGCGGGTGTCTTTCCAATGTCACAGCCAATGGATGCTCACTCAACAATCAGATTGCCTATCTCATCTAGCAGAGGGTGGACCTATGTTTGGAAGATGCTCATTACTGCCACTAAGGAATGCCTTTCCGAAGGGTCTTGTGGCAGATAAATGGTACTGACTTCCATTTGTTATGGCATCTTGAGTCCTCCACACAACAAGTCGCCCCAACAGGCAACAAAGTACCCCTTTCTACCACTTAACTCTCAGAGTAGCAAAGGAGAGCAGTTAAGGCTTAGTCAAGGGAGAGACCCTGGGTGGTTGTATGATGCAACAGCGCACGAAGACTTTACCATGCACATACCTTTAAAATGCATGTCTTAACCACTCATGCCTTTATCATGTACGCACATTGGATTAAATTAAGGTAAGCATTACCACGCATACCTTTATCATGCAGATATTTGTCAATCAAACCTTTACCTCTCAATTTTCTCTAATGATAAAACGCAAAAAAAATGGTTAAAAAAATTAATTTATACTCACATAGATAACTTAATTATAGCTTTGCATATCATATTTTTGGCAACATATTTATGTAAAAAGTAATTTTGTAAAATACATCGGCACACAACACAACACAATACATATTAAGCCAATGAAATGCATCCCAACCCTACAAGAAATGTTTAACATCATAACACCATGCACCACAACACTATGCAAACTTTTGAACATCATCATCTATCAACGCAACACAAAGCAAAACATCATAACTCTATACAAATGCTTCCAAAAATAAATATATAACATAGCATCTGATTAAAACATGGCACAAATGTTTTCCACAATAGGAAAACACTATGTAGATATAAAAGTTCAGATTTTCTTTCATTTCTCCATAACCAAACACCCTGTCCCCAACCAAAACGATGGATGCCCTCTATGAAGAAGGTCAAATACGTGTTACATTTCAGCAGGAACATATTTATACTCTTATTCATATTTAGCTATAGAAAAAACAGTTTACAACACTTATTTCACTGTAAATTATGATTTACTGTTATGAACCATATAACAACAGCTGTCCACAATTTTGTAGTGAGGGGTACACTGCTTTCTGACTTGACCACATGCTCCAGGGTGTAGGGGAGTGAAAATTAATAGAGGAGTGAGAAATAATGCGAAACATTGCCATCTATGAAAGTAAGCATAACTTGTATGATTTACTTTTTCGTATAGAAATACTAAGATATATTATGTAAATAGACATTTGTTGATTTCGATTTTACATTTTCAGACAAATTCAGTGGATTCTCAAAACCACACACCATTTGTGAACCTTCTTAAAGTAGACAACAAGGCAACTTAAAATACATGAATATATATATTTTTTTTAACTGATTAAAATATTGCCTCAATATGGGCAATGGAGTGACAATGCTCTCATTTTTTTTAAATAAAGAATTGCAGTATAGTCAGAGAAGGTACTGGCCAGTGACTGGAGGGGGGAAGATTTACTATTCTAACTCTGCAAAGTGTTACCTCAGGAAAGGTAATGGACAATAGTCGAACTCTGCCAAATGTTACCTCAGGGAAGGCGCTGGACAGTGGCTGCGGGTTGGGGCAGATTTATTACTCTAACTCTGACAAGTATTACCTCAGGAAAGGAAAGGTGCTGCACAATGGCCATTCTAACTCTGTCAAGTGTTACCTAAGGAAAGGTGCTGGAAGAGTGGTTGGGGTTAGATTTAATATTCTAACTTTGCCAAGTGTTACCTGAGGAAAGATGCTGGAAGAGTGGTTGGGGTTATATTTACTATGCTAACTCCACCAAGTGTTACCTCAGGGAAGATACTGGACAGTGGTTGGGAGGAAGATTTACTATCCCTAACTCTGCTAAGTGTTAGCTTAGGGAAGGTACTGGACAGTGGCAGTGGCAGATTTACTATTCTAACTCATCCAAGAGTTACCTCAGTGAAGACGCTGGATAGTGGCTGGGGGCAGATGTAATATCCTAACTCCACCAAGTGATAGCTTAGGGAAGGTGCTGCACAGTGGCCTGGGGGGTAGATTAAGTATTCTAACTCACTATAATGCTATATCATAGAACTATCTGGACAGTGGCTGGGGGAAGATTTGCTATTCAAACTGTGCCAAGTATTACCTATGGGGAGATGCCGGAGCGTGACAAGGGTGCATATTTAAAGTATTTTTTTAGAACATGAAAACAAACAACAGAACTTCAAAAGGCAAAAAAAGTTCCTGCAAACCAAATAGGGCCCTAAAATCACCAATTCGTGCTAACTAAAAGCAACAAAAAAAGTAAACAATTAAAAAGCTTGAAGTAAACACATAGGCCCTCATTACGAGTCTGGCGGTCCCAGGACTGCCATGTTGGTGGTGGTGGTCGCACCTCCAACAGCCTGGCTGAGAACACGCCATAATATGACCATGGCGGTATTCCCAACAGAATACAGTTAAAGCACCACTGGCACCGCCAGTGTGGTCTAGCCACTGAGGATGACAGTAGTCACCTGCAGGCCAGTGGAAACCATGTTTCGGCCGGACAGATTATGAGGTTGCACACTGCCAAGGTTTCTGCCGTAGTGGTGCCACCACGGAAACCCAGGTAGAAACAAACTGTATAAAAGGAGACACTCACCTTCAGGAAGCCATACTTGTCTGGAGCCGCCATGGAACCAGAACTACATGTCTTCCGGCTGCTCCTGCTCATCCAATGACTTCAGAATCTGTGACGATGACAGCAACCGTACGTACACACTCTCACCTGTTATTGTATATTGACAATTTTCGTACACACACACAACATACATTCGGGAAGGGGGTGTGAGAGAGACACTCACACGTAACTGCACACTAACGCACACTCACAGACAACCACACACACACATACACTCCCATATACACAATAAACAAGCCACAGTCACAGCACACAGACATAAACACACAAACATCAGAAAACACAGACAGGTACACACGGAAACACCACACAGGCCTACACTCACAACAAACACGCCACGGCCACCACAAACACACATGCATACACAAACATCACAAACACAGACAGGTACGCACAGAAACACCAAACAGACGTACACTCACACACTACCATGCAACACCACAACACATCACAAAAACAACACATCCTCACCATTTACAGTCACTTGGCAGTGACACACAGTGGACATGTACCCAGGGCCACATCACACAGACTTCACAACGTAACACCAACACACAAAACACACATACAAATACACAATCATACTACTTACTGATAAACCTATAAAGAACTCCGTGTGCAATATTTCATGCACATAACACTCACGCACTCAATGCACACAAAGCGACACAACACACCAACAAACACATCACCACACCAACAACACATAATACCAACAAAACTAATACCTTCAACACACAAATGTCTATGACACAACACACAGCTGACCAATTTCGGACAAAAACACTGGACACAACCACACAAACTGCCGAAACAACACATGTAGCCTAAGCAGAACACACACACACATACACCCACATAACTAGTGTCAGCCAGAAGCAACTCCATACTAGGGAAAGAAATGCATGACAAAGATGTAACCGGGAAACTAACCACTGCTTGGTTCAAGTAATTATTGCAAGTAAATAATGTATGTATTACAAATGTCATAAGCCAGTCCACAATGCAGACATGCTGCATGCATACAGTGCACAGATGTGTGTCCCAAACTTGACTCCTGACTGCCATGTAACCTCCACAGGAAGTGGGGAGGAAGGCACCTCAGGGGTAATCTGGAGGGGTCAGAGGGGTGTTTTGGGTTTTGTAGAGAGGCCTTTGGGATCAGACTTGGGAAGGGGGTTTGGGTTTGGATTTAGGTTTAGTGGAGGACTGGCTTTTAGGTGAAGGGATAAACATCTTGGCAGGGGGGGGGCATAAGAACTTGCAGGGGGGCAGGGGAGACTTGGAGGTGGAAAGGCCAGACTTGGGAGGGACACTGAACGTTTAGAGGTATCACGGGGTGAAGAGAAGTAGGGAAAAGGGCAAACTCCAAAAGGAAAGCTTTCTTACACACACAGGGATGGTCACAGCAGAAGGGTTTGAGTGTGGAGGGAGTAGTTGTCTAAGGTAATGGTGTGGATGTCTTGGGTGCATGTTTGTGTGAGGTATGCTTGTGGGTGGTGGGTGTCTGTTGGGTGAGTGAGTGCAGGTGTTTATGTGTCTTGGGAGGATGGAGGGTGGAGGTGCTGGGAGATGCCTTGATGGGTGGGTGAGTGTCTGTTGGGGTGGTGACTGCAGGTATGGTGGATGTACTGCATGTAGGCATGGCTGTGGTTGTGGTGTCTGCAGATGTGGTGACTGGGGTGGATGTCTGAGATTCTACTGTTGTGCTGTCTGTGGGTAAGATAGGTACTGTGGCTGGATCTGTATATGTGGGTGTGGTGTCTGCATTTGTGTCAGGTGTTGTGTCTGTGATGCTGGAGGTGGTGGGGGTATCTGGGCAGGTTGTGACCATTGATATGTGTGCAGGTGTATGTTGCTTATGTACATGCCAGTGGTGTGTTTTGTGGTGCTTGTGTATGTTTGAGCTACCCTTGGATGTTGAGGTGGATGCATGCATGTCTGTCTGTGTGCTTTGGCTGGTTTTGGGAAGAGGAGTTTGGGATTGGGAAGAGGAAGGTGGAGGGGAGTCAGAAGACAAAGGAAGACTGGCTGCCGTCAGTGTGGAGTCCAGAGCCTGAAAGGATTTCTGTAGTCCAGCCAGTGCACCGTGAGTGCCCTACAGGAGCACATTTCTCTGTTGTATCTGAGTTGCCAGTCCCTGGATGGCATTCACAATAGTTGACTGACCCACAGAGATTGGCCTCAGGAGGTCAATAGCCCCCTCACTGAGGGCAGCAGGGCTGACAGGATCAGAGGCAGAGGTGCCTGTGGAAAAGGAGACGCCCACCCTCTTGGGTGAGTGGGCACGGCCAACTGGGTGGGGAGCTACAGGGAGGGCAGTGGCAGTAAGACGGGTGGCGGATAGAGTTAGTGCTGGGGTGGTCCCAGATGGGCCCGCCACTGCAATGGATTGTCCACTGGAAGAGGATTCTGATGATGATGTGGATCCTGTCCCACCCCCCGTGGCACTCCCCTCGTCCTCTGGCCATTGGGTCCCTCGGTGTCAGTGGTCTCAGCACTTCGGGTCCCGTGGCAAGCAACTTCCCCAATTGGCTGTTCCCCGTCTCCTTCGCCTGCCAAAGCTAATGCACAGAAAGAGAGTGGGAGAGGATCATTACATTCCTAACATACACATACATTACAACATGCACAAAAATAACAACACATCTATGTCAAATAAAGCCCCAGCCAGAAACCATTAGGAGCCCCCATCATGTCACAACAAGGTACTTCCAACATTCCCATATGACTCCAGTCTCACCCACAACACAAGCCAACCATCTGACCACTACAACATCATCCCATCAATTCAGCAGTAACTCAAAAGCATCATGCACAGGATGGATTGGCTACCACTAAAATCTATCCCTATACAGATCATCACTGACTATCAACAAATCAGTCTAAGGAAATGCAGTTTACTGACAACAAAATAATGTCTCCCTGTACTCCACACTGGCAGAGGCCTTCACGGGTAGTCATCTTCCATTAAAGTAACCTAATCTCACTTCAAACACAAAACAGATTGTTGCTTTCCAATCACATTCCTAGCTTATCATTTTGCACACAACTTACACAATGGCAAACACCTCAGATGAAGACACTACATATGGCATACCCGTAGAGTGTGCCTCACAAAATGACAGCATGTAATTTAAACATGTATCTAAAACAATGAAAAGATTAATTAGGAGAATGCAATAAGGGCCTTCTTAGCACACAGGATATATCCACAGACAACCACAGGGAGCATAGTACACCAACAATACAATGGACACCAAACAATGTGCATGAATGGCTCATAGCACTCCATGCTGATTAGAAAGCTCTACATGGCAACATCTAGACACCTACATCACTAACAACTGTCCAGACATGTGATTCCCATTACCTTAGTCCAGAACTAACACTTATACAACTGATTACCTAAGTAACAATGATTGTCACATGCACCTAGAGTCAAGCAAATTGAATGACAATATATCCCATAACGCCAACATGTGTATGTCAAGTGGAACACCTGTTAAATGAGTATGTCAGGCAGACATGAGCAGAGCCATTACCTAAACTGTCCAATCAGCCGTAGATTAGCAAAGGTAAGTCTGGCAAGGAAGAGGTTTCAACATAACAATAGGCACAAAGTATCAATTGACACATGATGTAGGCACAAAATAGTATTTGTTGCACATATATATATATATATATATATATATATATATATATATATAGTATTGCCCTATGTAGCATGGACAGTATACATGGGTTAAGGGATCAGCAGCCTAGCCACTTACCGTCTTAACAACAAATGTGGTAGGATAAAAGGTATTTGTACACTTGTCAATGTAATGTCACAAAATGTCAATGTATTGTTGTCACCATAATTTTCACAATATATAAATTTGACCTGACAAAGGGGACACCTCCTCAAACCTCACAGGGAGTGTAGTACGTTGGCCATACCAAAAGCCTGATTGGTATGACAGCCTCACATGAAGTGTCCATTTATTTCAGGACACAGGATTACTTGGCCTGTTACTCATCTGTCAGACTCAATTTTGCTCATAGAGCTAGATCCAGTGGAATAGGACTGATCAGAGACCAAAGAGCTACACAATTTACCATTTGGGTAAATGGACTTGGGAACACGAGGTGGGAAGGATGACACAGCAGGTTACACATATGTGTGGCTGAATAGTGTTACACATATGACACAGTCCAGTCACATGTGCATCTCTACATGCAGTCATACTATTTGCTTAACATAGGTGATTAACATGTTGCTATACACAATACAATGGCCACATCTGTGTTTATATGTTGGCAACTGTAGTACCATGTCTTCCTAGTAGACGCTCAACAAGACCAATCATAAAAAAAATTAAAAACTGGACTTTATAACCATACTCATATAATATTTTCTCTGGTTTCTTTTGTGTATCATTTAAAAAAGGAAACACAAGACAGTTACATTAAATCAAGACATGATAATAGACTGTTAAAATATGGTAGCTGTATTTATTGTGAGGAAAGGAGTAATTGGACGCGTACTGAATGTTTTTCATCCCACTCCAAAGGCAGAGAGGTTACTCTTGGTGACACAGTGGGAGGAACCAAAGAACATGACTACTCTGTCTCCATAATGGAGAATAAAGTAAGGGAAAGTATTGAACAAATAAAGATATTTGTGGATCTCTCCAAAGGACTCTGTGGCTCTGTTATGAGGGGGTAGCCCAGATCTTCTCATGCACATTACCAGTAATATGCCCACAATCCCTGATTTAAGAAGAATGGTTCTATGACAAAAACTGGTGAGTAATCCCTAAAGATTAACTGCTCAATCCTACTCTGACATTAACATCCACCTGAAGTTACTATTTATTTTATTAAGTAACCTTTTCTACTCTAAGATAGTAAAAACCACTCTAAAATGAATACTAATCTTTAGTACAGTACATAACACAGTTACCCTAGAGAATAGTGAAATTTGGATAATGTATGGAACTCCTAAATTAAATTCCCATCCGTTCACCCAAATGTATACTATTCTTGCAAATATTGGCAACACTACCATCCCATTAGTTTACAGTTTACTTCCTGAAAAACAGTTGTTAACTTGCACTGCATTTTTATCAGTTGTAATATCTAGAACAGTAAATAAAAGTCCTAGGGAAATAAAACTTGACTTTGAATTACAAATCATTAATATAATTACTAAACATTACTAAAATGTACCAAAACACTCACATTCAAGAATGTTTATTCACTTTTTCTAGGCATATTGGGGAACAACTCAAACAATATCTCTAGCTCAGTGTGATATGTCAAATAGTAAATTGCAATATGAATACATTCATCTCTAATCCAAACAACCCATCCAAAACCCAACCCTAAAACAAAACAATCTATTTTTCATGCTGCATCCTTTGACGATCCAGAAATAACGCAATCTAAAAACCAGGTTATGTGGAAAAATTACAATTAAAAAAAAACACAAATTGAATGCAAAAACAGAAAAGCAATCCACACATCCAGATTTGTTTTCAAAAGCGTTGTCATCCTTTTCCAAAATTGAACAACGTTAAAAAACATTACACAAAAATATTGAAAATGTTGTTTTTTCAAGTAGGTTTTAGAAGGTTTCAGAAGTGCTGCATCACTCTGTGTAAATATGCCCCAAAGGACATACATTTCTATCTAAACAACATCTATCTACATCCACCATTTCTACTTATGATAAATTTCCTTACCAATATGTCTTAAAAAGTAAATTAAATTGTTCTTACCTGACTGCGGTTCATGGAACATGGCACATGGAATGACGGCGCCAGTGATGTCACCAAAATCATGTCAATGGACATTCCCCACTTACCAAGGGGAAGTATAGTTCTGTGACTGCACCCAAAGAGCAATGTATGCTCTGACATATGTATGATGGGCACCTTCACTTGGCAGACAGTAGTGAGACACCAGCACTAGTGACACACTGAAGACTAGTGTTCTCTGGGGGACAGATGACAAGATACTCATTTATGGCTGAGGACAGTGATCTATTATTCCATGTTGTTTGGGCTGTCACACTGAAGAGTAGTGGACTGTTGTGTGCAAATTATACCCACAACAACAAACAACATGACTTAGTTGTTCACTGTACTCAGTCATGTCTTGGCCCTGGTGAGTACATTGGTCATGGACTGTACTTGGTTGTGTTCTAGGTCACTAGCCTAATAGACAAGGCACATCATCATACACTAACTTCCATACCTACACAAGCAGTTACTCATCTTGTGTATCACACATGACCCATCCCCATTCTTCAGGGGGAGGAGGCAGAACCTAACACAAAAACCAGGCAATGTTACAGGCAGGAAGATGCCCTGGACTCACCCATTTGGAGCTTGTGTACTTCCCTCAAAAGCCCATCAAGATCCAGATAGGTCACCACCAGGTTTGGGGACCATTAAGGGGGTCAGGCTCCGACAATCTGCCTGTCCACGTTGGAAGGACAGCCCCAGCTGGACCTAAGCGATCTTCTGACCCAGCATCTCAGGTCCTCCCACATCTTCTGACAGTGAATGCTCTTCAAGCTATTGATCCCTAGGGTCTGAACCTTCTGGGTGATGGCTCTCCAAATCCATTTCCTCTGCATTGACCTGTATAGATGCAAGAGACAAATCAAAAGGTTACATCCACAAGTTTTTGCCCAAATGGTTGTGTCATACACATGTCAGAAACACATAGAACAATATTTTCAGCTTGTCAACACACTGCAAGTGTAAAGCACACATGCTGATAAGTACAGGGACATGACTGTGCACTGTTGGAGTCATCTCCAGTTCAAACCACTTCCCTGCTCATGGGCTACACTGACTAGGTAAGCCTACTGCCATCAGGTAGCCTAGGCTCAAGCAACATGGAATGAGATGCGAGCCACTATAAAACACTACACACCATTTAGGCCTTCTGAAGGGTAAAGTACTTGGGTCTGACTGGACAGACACATTTACACTCTGCAACATTGATTCACTGCATACAGTCCCTACAGGCAACTAGCATAGTACAGACTACACCCCAAGACTTGAGTGACAATGAAAGAACCGCCATGATGGGCACAGAAGGTCCCTAGGAGAGTGGAGTGTGGAGAGAAACGTTAGGGCTGTTACTATGAAAATCATATATCACGCTGACGATGCTTGTGCCTTGAAAAAAAAATAACTATTGATATTGTCAGGACCGGAGGCAAGGATTATGTTTCTCTTTCTATGCTTTAATATTTCAGCAGCCAATTAGAAAGAACTTTATTAACAAACTACATATCCCATGAACCTAGGTAAAACACCTGATCAACCATGGAGACCAGCCCTATAAAACCTGTATGAGTAAACACACTTCCTCTTTCTTTGCTGCTCCGCAGCCAGTTAAGTCCTTTTACCTTAGCACGTTTATTGAAATAATTGATTATTTGCCTTTTGTTGTGATCGGGCTCATGCACCGATGTTTGTTTTGTTATGCATGTTTCTGAACTCTCTAGGGAGCGGCTTGCTGCCCCATTTTATTTGGAGCGAGAGTTTTTGGGAGCGAGAACCATGCGGCTTTGCCCTGCAGTCCTCTTTCTATTTTTAACCTGTGAGGCATGCCTCGACGCGTGCCAGCTGGCAAGTGTCCTGTTTCTGGTGTCTGCTTGCTGACTCGCGCATGGGGATTCCCTCGAGGCCTCACTGCTCCTTGTGAACGCCCTGACAGGCTGAGTTCTGTCAGGGCTGTAAAATATTTCAGAGGCCTTGCCCAGAGCATTGTTCAGATCTTCCCTCAACACTTAAAGTAATCTTTGATCTGACTTGAAGTTTCATCTCATTTTCTCCCTGCTAAGCTCCCCCTAAATTCCCTTTGGGGCATTCTAAACCTGGTTGGTGACCATGTGACCTGAGTCAGATTTTATCAGACTTTTGTCTCTATTTACATTCTGAATCATGTATGATGAATACCAGGAGGGGCATGAGAACTATTATTATGACAAGGTGCAAACAAGCTCATTTGAACAGAACCTTGTGTATGCGCTGGACGCGGTAGTGCGCCACGCCATTAATGAAGCCTTACCAAGGCTATAACTCCACTAAAACATCACCTTTATGGGGTTGCTCAGCAGCAGGCTGGCCTCCCCCCTCCAGGGGCATGATTGAGGGGGCCAGACTCACTCCTACATCACTGCCTACTAAAGAAACCCATTCTCAGGCATTTAAGAAGCTTGCAGCCTCTTTAGCTAGTGAACACCCCTGCAGTATTCCTTCAGAACCCGGTTCAGAAGTGTTCACAGAATATTCTTACGCAACTTCCTCACAGAGCTCTTCAAAGGAAGACTCACAGTGTCCATGCAAGCGTAAAGCATAAACCCATCATACCTCCTCCAATAAACAACCAAAACTCTTAACTTTTGAACCAGGGGAAATTATCCATCCCAGATTTACTGCTTAGGTGCACCCCTCTGAGGTGGCTGATTATGTGGAATCTCATATTAGACAAGATTTTGACAAGGAGGTGCGAGCACGCTTATGCTCTGAGTGTCCCAGACCTGAGCTTTCTGACAAGGTGGAAGAGAATCCTGAGGTAGACCCCTCTATGGTAACATACTTAAAGAAATGTACTAAAGACCCAAAAAAGGGAATCAATAGAGCGTGTAAAGCTTGTCAGGATAAGCTTTTGGACTTGACAGGTCCCTTGATGAAAATTCTGGAATTAGTGTATCAGGCAAAGGAGTCTAATACTCCGGAGGATACTGAAACTCTTGTAGGTTGGGGCTAACTTGCGATTTGCCAGTTGGGCAATACTAATTGTGCTATTTCCAATGAGCGACGCCGCTCCATTTTGATGAAGCTGGACCCGAAGTTGGCCGCTCTTGTATCTTCTGAAGGTAGCAGAGCAGCACAAGGCCTCCTATTTGGAGCTCTGTTCCTTAAAGAACTCTCTAAATTCTTTGCCACTTTCTCCACCATTGATAGGGCCCAAGGTTCATTGAAGAGAGCACTGTGCCCACTTTTGCACAGGTGTGACGCTTCAGGGGGCGAGCATTTGGCCGCGGTTATCAGAGCTCATCCGGAGAAGCTGGTGTATTTGGTGTAATTCACGCGGTTCAGATCCCTTTAACTCTGATATTGAATGTTCTTTCTTCCCTAGCTGCTTCAGGGATGGCGTATAGTTCTATCAACCATTTCCAATCGGCAATCTCTGCCGGACATGTTTTAATTAAGGGGAGACCTGTGGGTCAATTACCTGTCGTTTGTAAGTTGATCCGTGGCATTAGGATGTTGAATCCTCCCCTTCCTAGATATTTGGATCTTTGGGATGTTAATGTTCTTCTATTTTTCGATTCCTAGCCTTCCAATACATTTTTATCTAGGAAACAACTATCTGCTAAGCTCACCATACTGCTCTGCCTTATCTCTTGTAA
Source organism: Pleurodeles waltl (assembly GCF_031143425.1). Lineage (NCBI taxonomy): Eukaryota > Metazoa > Chordata > Amphibia > Caudata > Salamandridae > Pleurodeles > Pleurodeles waltl. The sequence goes on from NC_090440.1 coordinate 1,517,125,961, forward strand.
ATGAGTATCTGACATCAAGGCTTTAGATTTAGCAGGGAGAAGTTTCTCCCCTGAAGGGGTATCTTTTGTTATATCTCGAAAAACAAAGAACAATACCAGGTTAGTATCTTATCCTGCATTCCCAGATAATAACAAACTTTGTGTGGTGCAATGTTTGAAGGATTATGAGGTGAGTACAGCCGAATTTTGCTCAGATATGTTGGGCCAACTTTTAATTTCCCTCCAGAGACCATTTCTTCCAGTTTCTTCGGCAACCCGAGCTGGATGGGTGAAATGGATCCTGTCGGAAGCTGGCATTGATGTATATAAATTTGGAGCTCACTCTGTTGAGAGGAGCTATGGCATCAAAGTCTTTTGCCCTTGGTTCTCGCTTAGAGGATATATTAGGCACTGCAGATTGGTCTTCTGATTCCACATTTAAAAGATTCTATTATAAACCTATTTTGGATATTTCTTTAGTTGTAATGGCAAGACTTTAAACTAGCATGATCAGAGCCTCCGGTCCTTACATGGAATAAAAAATATTCTAGCTATCGCGTCTAGAATTTTAAATTATATTAAGGACACGGAGGCAAGGATTATCCCACCCACTGTTTGAGTATCATCATCTATAAAGTTTTCTTTGTGTATTCTATGTTTTCAAATTTGTTAATGTTATCCTTTCTCCCACCCCATATATAGTGTTGTTACGATTCATTAAAAAACAAACAAAAAAATTGATTGTCTTGTTTGTAAGACAGCGTTTACGGCTAGTCTTTCTGCATTTTCTGATCTTAGGTCAAGAGGACAAATTATTGACTTCTCTTCAGCGACTTTGAGATCTTCTTCGTGGGATTCAGACTTTGTCCACATCGTTGATGAGATGCTCCTGCATCTTGGTTCAGAAGTTTAGTTTTGTTTCCTGGACTTTATGGTTCTGTTTTTGCTTCTGAGACTTCCGGTATCAGTGCATTAACTGTGTCTATCTCGCAAAGAAAGAGGAAGTGTGTTTACGTCATACAGGTTTTATAGGGCTGGTTTATATGGTTGATCAGGTGTAATACATGGGTTCATGGGATATGTAGTTTGTTAATAAAGTTCTTTCTAATTGGCTGCTGATACATTAAAGTATAGAAAGAGAAGCATAATCCTTGCATCGGTGTCCTTAATAGAATTGAATATTCTGGACGCGATAGCTAGAAAAATCCTCGTCGAATGAGTTGGCATGTAATGTAAACTTTGCAATGAGCGTGTGTAGAAAACACTCCCCAGTGATTGTACGATCCCTGAATACCGATGTGAAACAAAGGATTGTATGTGTAACAGTGCAATTTAAAAAAACAAACACAAATGATGAATGCTACAGACAAAAGTTCACCAGTGTTTATGTGAGAGTTAACGCGTCATGCATGCCATTGAGTACAATGATTTTGAATGCCTCATCAATGGTAAGTAAGCATTCCTCTGAAACAATATCATGTGGACATGCATGAAAAAAAAAATGTGGCATGCAGACTAGTGCGGTTTTCAAAAACTGAACCTAATAACCTGAAAACTAATCATACCGCAAAATGCTGTGTGCACTGAGTGTGTTCATCAAAACTCCTTTACAGAACCGCCTCCACTCACCATTAGTTCTTGTCAGTATCTGCACGTTCACTTGTGTGGAATGACCCTGCAAAGGATGGGCTGAGGGTGACCCATTTAATTGCAACCCTGGTATGAGTGTGACATCAAACTACTCCTGCTGCAGTAGAATACTTGTAATAAACAAAGGACCACCTTCTTCATGTTCCGGTGTCGTGCTAGAAAGCAGACTCACCTGCCGGTACTTCAAACCAAACCAAACCCAACCTCAGATGTTTTGCCATGTTGTATGTTATGATATAGTTTCAGAGGGGTGCTTTACTCGCCCTTGACAAGATATTCAAAATCAATGCACTTGGTGGCATGCACGAAGCGCTAACGCGCACAAAAACACTAGCAGTAAACATTTGTGGTTAACATTTAGCATTCATGTTCGGTTTGTAAAATTGCACTGTTATACATACAGGGGGTTATTCCAACTTTGGAGGAGGTGTTAATCCGTCCCAAAAGTGACGGAAAAGTGACGGATTTACCACCAGCCGTATTACGAGTCCATTATATCCTATGGAACTCGTAATACGGCTGGTGGTATATCCGTCACTTTACCGTCACTTTTGGGACGGATTAACACCTCCTCCAAAGTTGGAATAACCCCCACAATCCTTTGTTTCACATGGGTATTAATTATTAGCGCTGCAACTCTCGAACTCTCTACCGATGGAGTTAAGATTGATAAATGAGGTTTCAAGATTTGGGAAGCTGATAAAAACATGTCCCTATTTAAGCTACAGCTGAATCTTGGTATGACAGGAGGGCATCTAATTTGCTTCTATCCATCACCTAGCACTGCAAGGCCTTAGGGTAGTCATGGACTTTATACATTCACAAATTAACAGGTCACACAATCACTGTTGAGTGTTTTTTACACACGCTAGTTGTGACGCTTACGTTAGATGCCAACTCATTCCATGAGGAATTAAATTTGACGGGATTTCAAGGCAAAAGTATCTTCAGGATGATATGTGATTTTCGTAGTAACTGCCATACAGTTTCCTTCCACATTCACTCTTCCCCTCCTTATAAGATACGTGTATATATATATATTTTTTGTTTACATATTGTTTCCACTCATGAAGGGCAATGTCCCAAAATGCACTGGGACAGTGCGATTCTGTGGATATTGATTAATGAATTGACCAATAAAGATGTAATTATGTTGTATCTCCAATAGACTGGTGGAATTACAGCAGAGCACTAGTGATGGATTAAAATTCAGGAAGGCAGACACTAACAAACACTGGTCAAAAAGAGTGAAAAGAACAAAAGCATATTGATCTCGGTAATATTTGAGTAGTGCACAAAGGGGGCATCGCCCAGAGGGGCGATGCAACAGATTTTACTCATTTCAGAGTTGTGATATCGGCAGGTATGTGATGCTGTTTAGACACACGAAGTAGACATGGATTGTTCCAGGGAATGTAGGTCACAGACTTTGGGTGTAGAAGACTTGTGCCAAGACAGCTTACATAGGGATAAGATGGAAAGTAAGAATACTCCATTGGCCTTGTTCCTTGTCCTGTGGTGCCCCTGACCCATCATGTGCATAATCATGTGGTCAGAAAATATGTATTCTAGGCCAAATTCATGCTAGTTTCTATCACATTGGCTAAACACTCTTTCTGTATGAACTGAATGTAGCTGTTGATGTGTTTCATCATTGTAGGCAAAAGTGCCTGTGCCACATCACTGACATCTGTTTGTGTCAAATCATCAGAAGCATTGGATTGTAATGACACTGTGATCAGAAACTGTTCTACTGCCACCGGTCTGAGTATTGTATTATATGATGTTGGATTACTTTTGTGTGGTAGGCGATATGGCTCCGGCTGATGCCATCAACCCACTTTAATGTTGTCCTATTCTACAGGACAATGTCTGATAAACCCCTTCCTTCCATGGTCTGGAGGTCTGTACCAGTAAATTTGAACATTTAACCAGTATGATTCAATCATGTATGATTTGCCATGTTTCAGACATATTGACAGCCTATTTCTTTGACAAGAAACTTGTATGTATGTGTTTGTGTGGAATGGTTGTAATCCTGAGCTGGACACTGTGTACATCCAACATATTCCTGTTTGTACAAGTACCTTGAAGTCAACTTTTTCTTCCGTCTCAGCAAATCCTTTTAGAAAAGTCACAGGTTCAGCAGTTAAAGCTTCAAGCTTTGTTCCAATTGTGCTCATAGTGTCATCACCCGCAGGAATATGTGCCTTGATAATAACTCTGGGCTTCTCTGGGTCATGTTTCTTGTACAGAATATTAAGCAAGAATAAGTGTCTTTTCTCCTCTGTTCCATAACATTTCCATATCTCTGACAATCATTGACTTATGAACTTTGCAACAAATCTAAGTAGCACAATAATAACATCTGTGCCATTTGACAATAAAATGACTTGATTTGAACCATTTTGAACAGCCCGCTCAACATATGGCACAACACGAAGGTCAGCTTCCTCCAATTTGCTGTTAAGTTCTTGAACAATATGGCAAGTACCTTTTGAATATATGTCTGCAGGTACCAGCTACTCAATGACAATGATTCTACTTTCAATAACTGGAAATTCAGTGTTCACTGAAGCATTAGCAATGATTGGTGAGTTAACACCCCCAATTTCATGTTGTTAGATGTTAATGGCAAGAATTTATCAAGTTGCACAGGTATAGGTGTCAAATTTTTAATGCAGGCAAGGTCAATTGTACCACCTGCAGACATCCATCTGATTCTCTCAGATTCTTTGACAGATATTTCAAGATAACTGTCAAAGACACTGTGCAGGTCTTGCAAGGCGCACACTGACTTTGATATCTGTAGAACACTCTGAATGACCTCTCCGAAGTTTTGGATGGATGAAATCTTGAGCATTCTCCATCGTGACATATAGTCCACAACAGCAGTTTTCAATGAGGACACCTTTTTCAATTACAATTCTTCAAGTGAAAGGTTTTTTTGAGCTCACTGGTTTGGTTGCAGCATCTCAATCAAATGATGCATTTGTTGGAAGATGATCATGCAACAGAATGCCCTTGATAAATTCATCCCTTTCTTTTGCTACATCTATCTCTCTATGTGCTTGCAAAAGTTACTTTTATGTAACCTTTTTTGTAGTGGCCTATTGGATAAAACTCTTTCTGTGGCAATAAAAGCATGGAAGTTTAGCTTTAGTGATTATGTCAAATAGCTTTTTCTCTTTCAATGCAAATCTCTCCTGCTTCAGTTCTACATATAGTTTCAATCTATGTTCCAGAACATCTAGTAAAAGTGCCCTTCTATCATAATCCACATATTGTTTGGTCACAAAGTTGTGAAGTTGCACAGGCTCAGTCATTTCAAAGGGGTTTCCTTGCTACTACCATGAAATGAAGAATGACAGCCTTCTTTATTAAAGCGCTTCCCTCTCTTTTCTACAAGTTCATGGTGAGGAGCAGTTTCACAATTGTCCATTAATTTTCAATTTGTCATCTCTCTGAAAACATTTCAAAATTGCAAAAGAGAAAGGACTTCATGGTAAACTAAATGTCATTGAGAAACATATTCACTTTCGCATGCCAGACCAACAATTTCCTTGAAGCTTTCCTGTGATCTCTGGATTGTCTGTTCCAGTTACATAACTGGAGCCATAGCACTGAATCTCCTCTCTCTTGTCTTTCACCACAAAATGTCTTTGGATGAATTTTCCTTAGAGGTATGGTTTTTCCACCTGTAGATTCTTCACTCTTTCTAAACACCAGGACCCATAGCTCAGATAGTTTATACAGTCGAATTTGTGAAACATAGTAATCAGTGACTCCACAGTCTTCACATGCAGGTCCCAATCACCTTCCTGATCAGCATGTACCACTTTTTTAACTAGATCTATCATGTAATTTCATGCTATCATGGGGTAAAACATTTCCGCAGTACTTGCAAAGTTCTGATTTTTCTTCACATTCTTGGACAAACTCTACGAACTTGGTTTTCAGATTTTCTGATTTTGAACTGAGTGTATTGAACATTGCCTGGCTTTGTATTATATCTTTTGAATGAAGCGCACCCAGTGCCTTGTTCATTTCTGAGATAAGATAGGCAAAACTTAATTTGTTATTCTTGTTCCAGAAAGCATTTCAACACGATGTTTCTATAGCCTCATATATGAGAAGCATACATTGTAACAAACAAACATAATGAGTTCCACTCAGTACTGACTATACAGTTTTATTTCCAAAGAATTCAGCCTCACTAAGTGCATCGTCAATGCACATACACTGAGATAACTTCCTGCACACCAAAATGCAAATCTTGTTATTTGGAAAATGCTCATCATTGGAAAAATATCATAAAATTCTACTGGATTGCTCATAAAAATGTCAGCTACAATATGGAAAACACCTTCTTCGCAGAAAATTGGCAGGATAGGCTGGTCTTCAAGCTGAGCATGCACATTTTGGAAAAGTTTAAGAGCTGTGTATACTGTTGCGTAGTTTGCAAGTGGAGATGGTATTACTGGTAAAAACCTAACCATCTTAAATGGGATGGTATTCTGGGAGATCAAAACATTAATTCCAGACCAGGGAGGAACTGGCTTTTTTTCATTGTTCAGTCTGCACCAAATAAGCAATCTGATAAATTCAGTTGAATCAGTTTTACAGGCCACAGCATCAGGTGGAAGAAGATTCATGCCCTCAGCCTCTTTGAAACTTTCTGATAGACTGAGACGTGTTGAAGGCTTATACTGATGCACATGTTGACAAGGCAATTGGGTAATATGCTTGCAGCTTCATATGTTGATGCCTACAGCTTGTTTTCTAACAGCTACCTCATTGGTACAGTCTTGCACAAGCACCGGAGCAGTATCATATGTGCTGAATGTTCCAGCCAAAGAAGAGCTGTCTTCAAAATCAAAAATATCAAGAGCAGCAATTGTAAATCCTTTCCTTGTAAAGTGGCTTGGAAGTGGTGTGCTGTCAGATTCACAAGACTTTACTGCATGGGTTGCTAATAAGTTAGTGCTTCATACTATGTCATTACTTGTTGATACACAATCCTATTCAATGAAGTGATTAGCTCTATACTTTTGCACTTGTCAAAGATTACGTCCGCTGTCATCATGTGTAGCACAGTTTTCTTTTTGTCGTAATGTAATTCATAAAACATGATTTGGAAAAGACAGTACATTTGCACAGCATAAACTTTTCGGTTCATGTGATTGTCTTCCACTTCTTCACTTATATCTTCAAAGTCATCATCAATGTTGTTGGCTTCTGTTCTGAACTCAAGAACTTTATTTTGTAACAGTTTTGCTTTGCTGATATTAAACAATGATGTGAAAAATTTTAAGACATCATCAGGCATTCTTGTTGACTTCCATGATTCGCGGAGCTCTGGGGCTCCACAAAATCTCTCATTTAGTTCAAAACCAAAATCTTTCTCGACATTTCCTAATATGGTTCCTGCTGATTTTACTTCATCCTGTGATCTTATTTTGTCAGCAAGAACTTCAGGAATCAAATCAGTGGAGAACACCATAAGTGGCTTATTCTTTTTGTTAGATTGACAAGAACGAATTCTGTCATTGTACATACTCACCAGAAAATTCTTAATTTTATGATTATGGATCAATACAATTTCATCAAGGTTGACCATTATTTCTCTGATCTCAGAGGGTGAACCTGTAGCCAGCACTCAAGAGAGGCTTTAAAAATTAATTTGCTTTTTCAAAGAGTGCAAACTTAACTGAAGGCTAGCGGTTATGTTGTTGCTGGGAGTTCATTGTGCATTCATATTTTCAAATGCATGCATGCAATTCAGGTGGGCATTCAAATCTGCTGCAAATACATTCACCTTGCTATTTAGATCAGCTAATTGGCTGAAAACTTCATCTTAGAAGAAACTAGCTGCAGATAAAAACATGTTTGCCCTTTGAGGCTCATATATTATGTACTTTCTTCTTTCATCACTCCCTTTGGCCCTTGTACTGGCTATACCACAGATGACACATTGAAGATCCTTTGCTTTCTGATCAGTTGGTGAAAGTGGATGAGGGATAGCCATCAGTCTTCTAAGTGGATGGGCAATCAATTTGGTTGTCTTCGATTTCTCAGAAGACTTGGATTCTTGTTGTGATTCACTGGTTTCTGCTATTTTTTTACATTTATTTCCAGCTTTTTTACCATTGCATATGACTTGTAGCACTTGTTGTTACAATAATAAAATATTTGATTCTCTTCACCCAATCTTTTGTGAACTTTGTCTCACCACATTTCAGTATCATCTTGAACTCTTTCTGTCCAACCGCATTGTTAGCTTTTTTTTCGGATTAGTTTGGCATATGGCACATTTTTCTCTGTTGAAGGAGTCCTCACATTTTGGAGTTAGCAACACTCTGCCAGGAGGTAAAGATCCTCTGCTACCACCTGCTTCGCTCATGCTTATGAATTTGAATCAATGGAAAACCTGAAAAAAACCAATATTAAAATAAATTGCCAAGATGATAGCTAAAACACGTCATTATAGAACCACCATTTTTTAAAATGGTAGAAGGTTTACGCCAGGGAGTTATTTCTATCTGTATAAAACTACTTGACCCCAAAACCTATGTTTTAACATCAAAATGAAGTAAATAGGTTCCTAAAATATTACATCATCACTGAAAACCATCTGCCATTTTTAAAAATGTCCCCCAGAAAAAACATGGCCTTGATTAGTAACGTCTACCTAAGCTAAATTACTTCTCAATGAAATAAAAACACAAAACAAAATGAAACTCTCTGGGCAACTGTTTTTTTTACAGAGGTATATCAAGGGGCCAGGACTAGTATCAAGCCTACTTTGCAAGTCAGTAACTTGTTACTGACTTGCTCAAAAGGGTTTGAGAGTCGCTATTAGGAAAGGGCATGCCAAGGGCATCCCTTCCTAAAAGTGAGTCTCAGGGAGGTGTATGATTGTTTTGTGACTGGAATACAGTCACAAGACAATCACAGTTTATCACCTATTTCAAGTAGATGGTAAGCCAATCACAAATGGGAAGGGGTCCCCAAGGGACCTCTTCCCCTTTGTGAATGGCAGCAAAACATTTTCTAAGAGTGAAAAGTGGTCCGTTTCATTTTTAGGCCAAGTGCGCAAGCACTCTGACATGTTGTATTGTATATGTGGGGTTTTAACCACGCCCATCACTATCACTCCTTCATGGGCTTGTCTTTCAAAACTCCTTTATCATCATTGGTAAATGCTTTACCTTTGTCCCTCCTTGGGGAGTGTTTGTTACTGCATTGGCCATCAACCCTGTTACTTGGATAACTGCACGTTTGCTGATACATTTGACTGCTAGCAAACTTTTTTTTCCTTTTGTGTCTCTCTTTCCTGCTTACACTCATGGCGGCCATGGCCCTTTGAATTGGCTTGCTTATGTCACCAGTTTCACTTTTCATTTTCAATTTATGTGGCAAGAAAATTTCAGTTAGAAATTTACAATGCTAATAGCTCTAACTTGAGCAAACGCAAGACCTATTGGATTGCAAATGCTTGTTGTTTTTTAAACACTTCAATTTTTCCTTTAAGGAAAACGGGCTGCATTGTTTAAAAAAAGTTGCTTTATTTAAAAAGCAAATACAGATGGGGGTCTGCCGCCCCTTGCAGGCCACCATCTCTGTGTTATTGTACATTCCCAGTGGGTGGCAAATTGTGACCGGCATCACAAATATTGATGAGGCAGGACAATTGCGACCACATTGCGATTTGCTAAATATGTCACTAAAATTGGCAAATTGTGAGTTGCAAAAGGGAATGGTTGTACCTGTGTCCCAAAATGCCGGAAGGGCTCATATCATAAATTTTAAACTTACTGCCCAATGTAACCCACCTAAATGTATCCTGGACCACATTTGCTGGAGGCACCTTTAGAGGCCTACACATCAGCAAGCCTGAAGCCTAAAAACAAAATACCCCTTATGAGCTGGACACACATGAGGGGTGCATTTAATAAAAGCCAGGCCCACTTGTCAAGGTATCTACGCAGTAATAAAGGCAAAATAGAAAGGCAAACACAATTCAAATCTATGTTCAAACCCTTCAGAACAATATCAACTTTCAATTAAATAAAACAATACATGCGGTGATTTACAGTTCACCATGTACATGTCAAGTTTTCAAATTTCAATATGATATAGTGTCTGAATCTCTCCTTTACCCTTACCTTCATTGCAAAACTACCACCGTATTTAAAAGAAGGCCAGATGTACGAAGCCTTTTTGTATCATAGCCTGATTTGCAGAATCAGGCTGCTTTCCAATACAAAAAGCCTTTTTCTGACTTATCAAATGCAAACTGTGTTTCTGTAACACTTTATAGAATAGCAATCTGGGGCTGTGACCAGGACATTTTTGGGGTGTTCCTTCTAATTACTAAATTGTAATGGTATGTATTAATGTTTTATGACCAAATTCTTACTGGGTGGTTTACACATCAAAGGAGATTGTAAGCAATTCAGAAATAGGAAGGGATCCTCATGGGACCTCTGCACTTTTGGGTATGTAAAAAAATATTTATTAAGTGCAAGCAGCGGTCCCATTGACCACTGCCTACTCTTAAAAAACTACATTTAAAAGTTTCATTTTTTTTATTGAAACACATCCCGTTTCTCTTAAATGGAACAAGCTTATGTTTAAAAAAATGCTTTATTTAAAACCAACCACGGGCATGGTTGTCTGCTGACCCCAGCAGCCTACCATTCCTGTGATGGCTATCATTTCTATTCAGTCACAAACTTTGGCTTACGCAATAGTTTTCATGAGGAAGGTTGATTTATTTCCTCAGCCTGATTTTAAGACTACTTTGCAACTTCATCGCCTTGCTGCCTCTTTCCAGCAGCAGGGAGCTATGCAGTACCCAGGACAAACTCCCCTGTTAGGGATCCAGTTAATCTCCGTGGTCCAGGGTCTTCTTTCAGCAGCACTTCTGGCCCTCCAGGCACTTCACATGGCCTGGCCATACTACCCAGGTCTCAGAGCATCCTATTTTCTTGCATCACCAGTGTGTTCTGCAGGAATTATGGGGTGCCGCTCCAAGTGTGTTTGCCACAGAAGCACTCCAATGATGTCAAAGGGAATCCTCTATTTTAGAATCCCAGCACGCCCATCCTCTACTGTTCATCAAAGGGAGAAGGTAGCAAGGGAGGCCAGTGCCTCTGACCCTAAAAACTGAACACAACCAATTTACCAATTATAGTTACCTCAAGTAACTATAACACATGTCCTAAAGTAACTCTAACTCAAGCCCAACCTGCACAGTGTTGTCAACAATGTATTTTCAGATGTTGCAGTAATCTTGTCAATTATATCATATAACAGGTCATGAATGATGTCATTGTAGATGTAAAATCAGGGTGAAGTTGGTCGCAGCACGTAACCACAGTCAGTGAGGCTTAATTACTTTCTCAAAAAGTCACAACACCAAGATATATCAAGTGGACCTATTTCCTTTATCAAAAGGTGTTCATATCAACGTATATGAAACAGGTCTATCATCTTTGTCCAAAAATAACAACTATAATCAAATCAATATTTTAGTAATTCATACAGTGCAATGTTTAATAAAAGGGATGGTGGTCAGAAAAGGGGAACTGGCGGTTTCCCGCCGGTTTTCCCCTGGCCCAGGGAATCCTCCATGGCGGCGCTGCTTGCAGTTCCGCCACGGGGATTCCGACCCCCTTCCCGCCAGCCTGTTTCTGGCGGTCTTCACCGCCAGAACCAGGATGGCGGGAACGGGTGTCGTGGGGCCCCTGGGGGCCCCTGCACTGCCCATGCCACTGGCATGGGCAGTGCAGGGGCCCCCTCACAGGGCCCCATACAGATTTTCACTGTCTGCTTAGCAGACAGTGAAAATCGCGACGGCACTGCACCCGTCGCACCCGTCGCACCCCTGCAACTCCGCCGGCTTCCTCGTTGCAGGGGCTTTCCCACTGGGCCGGCGGACGGCCTTTTGGCGGTCGCCCACCGGCCCAGCGGGAAAGTTGGAATGACCGCCGCGGTCTTTTGACCGCCAAAGTCTCTTTCAAGCACAAAGTACCTGGTTTCTGGTGGAAAATCTCCGCAGAGGGCCGCAGAAGAGGAGATGCATGGAAAAATGGTGTGTGCGTCGGTTACGCCCCTTCACACACGGACTTGTGTCGTTATTTTTCACACGGGGAGACGTGCGTCGTTCTACGGGAGGAAAAATGGTGTGTGCGTCGGTTGCGCCCCTTCACACACGGACTTGCATCGTTATTTTTCACTCGGGGAAGACGTGCGTCGTTTTCCGGCACGCGGACCGTCTCCTTCTATGGGTCGCAGGGATTACCAGATGTCCCGGGTCTGTGCGTGGATTCTCCTGCTTGTTTTCCGGTTGCGCGTCGTTCCGCGGGGCTGTGCGTCGAAATTTCACTCTCACGGCAGGTGTTGCGTCGATTTCTCCTTGGAAGTCGGGCGGCGTTGTCCTTGCGAGGCCGTGCGTCAAAGTTTCGGTCGTCCGGAAGGCGTCGCGTCGATCAGCGTCGGTGTGCGGCATTTTTCTCGCCGCGGAACAAGCTGTGCGTCGGAAATTTCGGCGCACGAAGCGTCCAAGTGAAAGAGAGAAGTCTTTTTGGTCCTGAGACTTCAGGGAACAGGAGGCAAGCTCTATCCAAGCCCTTGGAGAGCACTCTTACAGCCAGACAAGAGTTCAGCCAGGCAGCATGCCAACAGCAAGGCAGCAGTCCTTTGTAGAAAAGCAGACAGGTGAGTCCTTTGAGCAGCCAGGCAGTTCTTCTTGGCAGGATGTAGTTTCTGGTTCAGGTTTCTTCTCCAGCAAGTGTCTGATGAGGTAGGGCAGAGGCCCTGTTTTATACTAAGTTGTGCCTTTGAAGTGGGGGTGACTTCAAAGAGTGTCTAAGAAATGCACCAAGCCCCCTTTCAGTTCAATCCTGTCTGCCAGAGTCCCAGTAGGGGGTGTGGCAGTCCTTTGTGTGAGGGCAGGCCCTCCACCCTCCCAGCCCAGGAAGACCCATTCAAAATGCAGATGTATGCAAGTGAGGCTAAGTACCCTGTGTTTGGGGTGTTTGAGTGAATGCACAAGGAGCTGTCAACTAAACCTAGCCAGACGTGGATTGAAGGGCACAACAAGATTTTAGTGCAAAGAAATGCTCACTTTCTAAAAGTGGCATTTCTAGAACAGTAATATTAAATACGACTCCACCAGTCAGCAGGATTTTATATTACCATTCTGGCCATACTAAATATGACCTTCCTGCTCCTTTCAGATCAGCAGCTGCCACTTCAACAGTGTATGAGGGCAGCCCCAATGTTAGCCTATGAAGGGAGCAGGCCTCACAGTAGTGTAAAAACAAATTTAGGAGTTTTACACTACCAGAACATATAACTACACAGGTACATGTCCTGCCTTTTACTCACACAGCACCCTGCTCTAGGGGTTACCTAGGGCGCACATTAGGGGTGACTTATATGTAGAAAAAGGGGAGTTCTAAGCTTGGCAAGTACTTTTAAATGCCAAGTCGAAGTGGCAGTGAAACTGCACACACAGGCCTTGCAATGGCAGGCCTGAGGCAAGGTTAAGGGGCTACTGAAGTGGGTGGCACAACCAGTGCTGCAGGCCCACTAGTAGTATTTAATCTACAGTGCACTCTACTAGGGACTTATAAGTAAATTAAATAGCCAATCATGGATAAACCAATCAATAGTACAATTTACACAGAGAGCATACTCACTTTAGCACTGGTTAGCAGTGGTAAAGTGCCCAGAGGTCAAAAGCCCACATCAACAGGTCAGAAAAAATAGGAGGAAGGAGGCTAAAAGTTTGGGGATGACCCTGTCAAAAAGCCAGGTACAACAGTGGTGCAACTGCCTCTTCTAGGGGCACCACCAGCAAGACAATATGGGGGTCATTCTAACTCTGGTGGGCGGCGGAGGCCGCCCGCCAGAGTTCCCCCCACAGAACACCGCTCCGCGGTCTGAAGACCGCCGGGTTGATTCTGTGTTTCCCGCTGGGCTGGCGGGCGACCGCCAGAAGGCCGCCCGCCAGCCCAGCGGGAAACCCCTTCCCACGAGGAAGCCGGCTCCGAATGGAGCCGGCGGAGTGGGAAGGTGCGACGGGTGCAGTTGCACCTGTCGCGAATTTCAGTGTCTGCAAAGCAGACACTGAAATTCTTTGTGGGGCCCTCTTACGGGGGCCCCTGCAGTGCCCATGCCATTGGCAGGGGCACTGCAGGGGCCCCCAGGGGCCCCACGACACCCCATACCGCCATCCTGTTCCTGGCGGGCGAACCGCCAGGAACAGGATGGCGGTATGGGGTGTCGGAATCCCCATGGCGGCGCAGCAAGCTGCGCCGCCATGGAGGATTCCTGAGGGCAGCGGAAAACCGGCAGGAGACCGCCGGTTTTCCTGTTCTAACCGCGGCCAAACCGCTGCGGTCAGAATGCCCTGCGGAGCACCGCCAGCCTGTTGGCGGTGCTCCCGCCGGGGTCGGAATGATCCCCTATGTATTTAGAAATCACCTTACAGTATTATGGGGTACTTCTTGCTGGAGCAGTGAATAATATATGAGGTGCTCTGACAACTTATTTGTTTTTAACTTTTTGAAAAACATTTTGAGGGTGTCTCAGTGCCCACCCGGCACCCACACATCTTTAATTTTGGTTAGGGTCATAGGGGAAGCTCAAGCGCTCTTGTGTCCCCAGCCAGCTCTTCAGCAGGCACCCATCATGGGTGCTGGTTGATATTTTTTTATTAAGTGATGCCTCAGTGCCCACCCAGGGCACCATTTTTTAAAATCTTAGATGGGTGGCTGTGGGGTGAGCCCGGTTAATACTACACCTTTCCTTTCTTCCTACCTGGGTGGGAGAAACATTCTTTACAGCTCCTGTCAGACGGGAGCAAAGTTCTGTCCCCTGGCTGGGAAAGTCCAGACTGGGAACCACAGTGCCCTCAGAGTAGGCTCCTCAGGCCACTGCAGACTATTGAGCCAAGAGGGATAGGGTCCCCAGGGGCGTTCTCAGCTCGGACAGGAGAGGCCCTTGCACCCACTTGCAATTATAAAAAAAAGGCTGGGGTCTCAAGGCACGGAAGAGGCTCAGGGAGGGGGTAAAATATCCCTCTTCCTTTTATTTCACTCACTTCCAGGTATGGAATACCTGTACCTGAAGAGGCTGAGAAGGCAGAAGAGGTTTGGGGAGGAGGCAGCACCCATCTCCAGTGGGGCTTCTACTTTAAGCACAAATTTACGCAAAACCTAAAGAAAAATATGATTTTAGCTCCAGTAGGACCTCCCAACCAGGCCTAGTGGGGCAGGGTATCCTTACATTTCTCCTTATATCTTTTTAAAACTCTTTACCTAGGAGAAGGGACTGAATCCCAAGTCCTAAGATGGCTGCTGCCACATCATTGTTGATGTGGTGACAGACAATGATTTCATCTTTAAATCTGTCTGTTCTGCAGCTCGTCCATGGCGTGAAATATAGAACGTTATTGATGCTTAATTTTCATAAAACTACTGAACGGATTTACACCAAGATATAGATTTCTACCAAATTTAATGTAAGTCCGTTTTGCAGTTTTTGGGGTATCGCTGTTCAATTTTCGTTTGGAAGAGTGAATGGGGAAAATGAGTTTTAGGCCAGATCACCCTCAATCTTTCCAGGAAAAGACCTGAGGTGGATAAGTCCTTTCTTTGAACTTTTTTTAAGGATTTGTCAAACAGTGACAAAGTTACAAGAAAACCAAAACATTCTTTTCCTAAAGTATGGCAATGAAGACCTAATTAAAACTACCCACTGTCTCCTGCCCCTTGCACTTTTGTGTATATACATAAATATATAAGAGGTGACAGGTTAGGGATACCCTGTTCCATCCTAGGGGACTGGTGGGGGAGGGCTGTTTTTGAAAATTTTACTGTGAATTTGTGGTGGATCAGTAGATCCATGGTACAATGTAAAAAAAAAAGTGCAGAGTCCTGGGATGAGCCAAGGCCAGGGGGACAGAGGGAGCATCAAAATCGGCCATGTGTGGCAGCGGTCAGCCATAGGGCCTGCAGTCATCCTCCTCGAGTGTTCCCCTCCCAGGCCAATTAAGGCTTCTACCTGTTTTTACATACTTGTAGTACTTAAAAGGGAGACCAATTTGCTCTGTTTTTAACAGCACACAGCAAGGAGAAAAACACTTGTCACAGTCACTTCATCAGATATTGCGCTCGAAAGAGCAACAATGCAAACACCTCTAGCACGGATTTCCAATAGCTTTTGAAGGTGAAACTTCAGAGAGAACAGAAGTGCTTTCCTTTGTCCAAGCACAAGAAGCTTCAATGATTTGTATTTAGCAGTATTGAAGCTTCATCTGGGGTGCCTGCTCTGTTTGTATTTGTAAGTGCTTCCCATTGATGTTTAATTCTTGTGAAATAAGCATCTGTGCCAGATGGATTCTATCCTCTTTATTTATCTAATACTAAGGGACAGGTTAACGCAAAATCTCTACCCAACTGTAGTACTTCATCCTGGCTAATTAGTAACCGCTTGTTAGGGTTTGTACACAGCAAAGAGCATGTCCCCTCTCACTGCACTAGTGGGTTCTGGAATAGCTCCCTTTTAAACTTACTATTCAAAGCCTTTCTTGTTATCTCACCTTCCCCCCCCCCTAGGCTTCTGTGTATGTTGTTTAATGTGCTGTTTTGTTTACACATTGGGCCTTGCTTTTACCAAGGCTTCTTTAAAACACTCCTCCCTAGGCCATGTGTTAATCCAACTCATTTGCATAATAACTGAAACTCTGCACACCTTTCAAGAACATGTGCAGCATGTGAGGACCACACCCAGCTCTTCAAACCACACCCAGCTCTGCACACCTTCCAAGAACATGTGCAGCATGTGAGGACCACACCCAGCCCTTCAAACCACACCCAGCTCTTCGAACCACACCCAGCCCTGTCTATAAAAGGCATCCCCCGAGCCTCACCCAGTGCTTGTGCTCGTCTACCTCCCGCTTACCTGAGAACAGATCCCTCGGCGCTGGCACTCCTGCTCTTTACAGACTTTCTTTGACTTCAATTGGCGCAGCTGCTGGCTCTTCCTTCTTCCGGTTTCCGGTTCCTCCTTGCCTCAGCCTCTCTCCTACGAGTAACCTGCAAAAGAGAAAGAAGACAAGGTTAGACTGATCAGTATCTCTTGCCAGCAACAAGTAAGTGCAAAACTTTTTATTACCTGAGGGAGCTTTGACGGCAATTTCTGGATTCGCGTATAGACAGTTTGAGGCGAAGTGCCTTCCACGAGCATTGTGATTAAGGCTCTTTGTTGCAGGATTATTTTGCAGGACTTTGTGAAGCGGACATTGTTTTTTTTTTATGGAACTTTTGGGAATCGAACAGTGGAAACCATTGACAGCAAGGAAAACAGTAAATCAAGGACTTGCACAAATTACATGCTGTATTTTGATGCAAAAGTACAGTATTTGTTTTATAAAAGATTCTGGAAATATGCGAAAAGTGAGTCTGCTATTGGGAATTTAGGCTTTAGTTATATTATGATGAATGTTTGATATTGGTAATTCTGATAACGGTATTTGTTTAATTTTTTAGAAGCTTAACAGTAATAGAAAACACATCCCAGAGCAGTAACACATTCCAAACCTGGAAACTAGAGACCAGGATCCAAGAGGTACTTTTAGAAGAGAATTTCCAATAAATAAAGGGATAGTCAGGAACCCATTTAGGAATAGGTTGCACTTATCTGTTCTTTGTTTATGTTTCATTAGGCACCAGTTTCTACAGAAGTCAGAAAGGGCCGCAGATTTGTGCAGCACTTCAACAGTGGAAACGCAAGAACGGTGTTGTCTCTCTTTTTTTTATTTTATCCACTTCCCCCCTTCCCTTGAGCTTCTGTTCTTAGTGCACTGTTTTAAAAACTAGTGTGCTGGAACAAGCAGTTTCAGGGTGGGGTCGGATTGTCTTCAACCTCCATCAGAACTGAACAAGAACTCAGGTGAGCTGGGCTTTGACAGAAGCACAAGCCTTAAAAAATAATTTCAGTTCTGGTGGACGATGAATACGGGGGAAGAAATAGAGGGCATTGACGTCACGGATATGGCGCAGGCCCTAAATGAGGACTTGGCTCATAATGAATCAGTGTCTGGCATCTTGCAACATATGCAAGAGGAAATAGAGAGATTAAAGATGGAGAATACCTCTTTAAAACAGGATTTAAGCAGGTATAAATTTAGGGGATCTCAGTGGAACACAGCTTCTACGCCTTTGTTTAAAACCTCCTCAGAGACAGGGGCGCCATCAAAACATACAACTTTGCCTTCCCCAGTTGAGGTTACTGTTAATGTTCCTAATGTTGTGCCCTTAGCAGCACCTGAACGTTTTCATGGAGATAGTAACAAATTCCATGTTTTTATCAATCAATGTCAATTACACATCATTTGTAAGCCACAACAGTTCCCTACTGATGATACGAAAGTGGCATTCGTCTTGTCTTATTTGGGTGGCACAGCAGCCAATTGGTCAATTCCTTTCGTGGATAGAGATGATCCCATCCTCCATAATTGGAATCAATTTAAACGTACCATGACCAGCCTTTTTGCAAAACACACTTTCATGCAGGCAAGTGATAATGAGCTTTTAAATCTTAAACAAGGTAACAAGGATTTATTGACCTATCTCACTAGTTTTAATCGTTTACTCACCGAGACACAGTGGCCAGAAGAAAAGCGTGTCTCCCTTTTTTATAAAGGTTTGAGAGACGAGTTAAAAGACGCGCTGGCTCATATCGTTGATTTGCCAAAAGACTATTCAGACTTTGTAGATTTAGTTGTGAAATTAGAACATAGACTAGGAGAAAGAAAGAGAGATAAATACAAACTGGAATCACGGTTAACTTTTATTAGACACGAGAAGAAAGACACAGATAATAAACTCCCTGAACCAGAGCCTATGCAAATAGGGACACTCAGAGGTCCACTCACATCAGAGGAAAAAGAAAGAAGGAGAACATTTCAATTATGTTTATATTGTGGCAGGGCAGGTCACTTTGCCAGAGAATGTCCAGTAAAGCCTAAAACTCCACGAATGGGTGCTGTTTCCTCCACCTCCTCAACTGAATCGGGAAACGATTAAGCTCGACAAGGGGAGAGGTTACTTGTTCGAGAAAACATCTTAATCAAACCTCTAATGCTGCAGCCTTCAGGGAACCGCACATACCTAGACATTTCATAATTCAGGTCATTTTAATTGTTACTACCCAAGTGAGGCATTCTCTCCCTGTCCTACTGGACTCAGGCGCGACAGGAAATTTTGTGGATAATAAGTTAGCTGAAATCTTAGGACTTCCTATGTGCATAAAGCCTTGTCCAGAAGCAGTATGTGCAGTGGATGGGTCAGAATTGACCTCTGGATTAATCACAAAACAAACAAGTCCACTTGTTATGGTCTGTCAGAACGGGCACACAGAGGTGATTAGCTTTGATCTGATAGATACTCCTAATTTTGGTTTGATTCTCGGGGTACCCTGGTTAACAACTCATAACCCAAAAATTGATTGGGTGAATAGAACTGTTACTTTGGATTCCTCTTTCTGTAGAACCAATTGCTATCAAGAAGCAGGTACAGAACAGAGCACAGTATTACACTGTGCTAGTGTTACACAAGATGAACCAAGTCTCCCTCCTGAATATTCTGACTTTAAAGACGTCTTTGATCCAGTAAAGGCTAGTGTGCTGCCCCCACATCGGTCTTATGACTGCCGTATAGATCTTATCCCAGGGGCCCCTTTACCTAATAACAGAGTATATGCTTTGACTGACGAAGAAACCAAATACTTAAGAACCTACCTAGATGACCTACTACAGTCTGGGTTCATCCGTCATTCCACATCTCCAGTGTCATCTCCACTCTTTTTTATCCCGAAGCCGGATAAATCCCTGCGCGCGTGTATCGATTATAGAGGACTAAATAAGGCTACAATAAAGAATAAATATCCTCTTCCTCTAATACCTGTGTTGTTGGATCAATTAAGACATTCTACTGTATACACTAAACTAGATCTGCGGGGAGCTTACCACCTGGTCCGAGTAAAAGAGGGGGATGAGTGGAAGACAGCTTTCAAGACAAAGTTTGGTTTATTTGAGTACACAGTAATGCCCTTTGGGTTATGTAATGCCCCTGCGGCCTTTCAGTTCTTTATAAATGAGGTCCTACACGAATTCCTGGACGTTTGTGTCATAGTATACATAGACGACATCCTCATTTACTCTAAGAACTCAGAAGAACATACCCAACATGTTCGTGCAGTATTATCAAAGTTAAAAGAAAATCATCTTTTTGCTAAGTTAGAAAAGTGTACTTTTAATGTCAACAAGGTGGACTTTTTAGGATACTGCCTGTCACCTCAAGGAATAACTATGGATGTAAAGAAAATCAGTGCTATTGCTGATTGGCCAGAACCATCCTCTGTAAAAGATATTCAGAAATTTCTGGGTTTCGCCAATTTTTATAGGAGGTTTATTGCACATTTTGCAGACATTGCAGCCCCAATAACTACCTTGTTGCGGAAAGGGCAACAATTTCTTTGGACTGATGAGGCGGCACACGCCTTTCAACTCCTAAAACAAAAGTTCACTTCAGCCCCAATTCTGAAACATCCTGATCCTGACTTGCCCTTTTTTGTTGAAGCGGATGCTTCACAAGTAGCTTTAGGAGGAGTTCTCTCTCAACGAGATGCAGTAGATGGCCAGTTACATCCTATAGCCTTCTATTCCAAAAAGTTATTACCAGCTGAACAAAATTACACTGTGGCTGAAAGGGAACTACTAGCTATCAAAGTAGCCTTTTCAGAATGGAGGCCCCATTTAATGGGAGCCAAGTACCCAGTTACAATCTTTTCTGACCATAAGAACCTACAGTTTTTTGGATCACTTAAAGCACTAACACCACGTCAGATGCGCTGGTTAATTTTTTTTAGCACATTTGACTTTGTTATAACCTATAGACCAGGTGCACAACAAATTCAATCTGATGTGTTATCTAGATACGGACATACCTCAGACATGAAACAAGATAAAATAGGAGAACCCATTATTCCTCCCCAAAAGTTGTTGGCACCAGTACAACAGAAGGATTTCATCACAGATCTATATAATGCACACATGCAAATAGCACCTCAGGATTGGTTAAAGGATTCCCATAACACAATACAACGAGGTTTATTGTATCACGACAACATGCTGTTAGTGCCCACCTCTGAATTACAACACAGGTGATAATTTGGCATCACGCCTCACCGTTGGCAGGTCATCCTGGTTGGGTAAAAACCCTGGAAAATGTGCAAAAACACTTTTGGTGGGACACTATAAGAAAGGACATTAAGCAATTTGTCACTACCTGTCCAATTTGTGCAAGACATAAATCTTCTCATAAGGCTCCTGACGGCTTGTTAATACCAATGCCAACACCCAAACAACCTTGGCACACTGTGAGCGTAGATTTTATTGTAGGTTTACCACCTGTAAAATCCTTCACAACAGTGTTGGTTATAGTGGATTTTTTATCTAAAATGGCACATTTTGTACCATTACGGAAATTACCCACGGCGGCAGAATTTGCCGATATTTTTATAAGGGAAATTGTGCGTTTACATGTTTTGCCAAGCAAAGTGGTGTCAGACCGAGGGAGCCAGTTCAACTCCAGATTTTGGAAAAAATTATGTGAAAAACTGAAAATAGATGTGGCCTTATCCACTGCTTTCCACCCAGAGACAGATGGACAGACTGAACGACTGAACCAAACCTTACTTCAAACGCTACGTTGTTTATTGGCTGATTATTCTAGTGAATGGTTGGAAGCTCTTCCTGTAGCAGAGTTTGTTTATAATAATACTGAGCATTCAGCTCTACTTTGCTCACCATTCTATTTCTTGCAGGGGTATCATCCAAGAGCTATACCCATTTTGTTAGAAGATTCCCTGTTGCCTACAGTAACGGATAGACTAACGAGGTTAGGTGACATACAAGACAAAGCCAGGAAACATTTATTAAAGTACAAGGAAAGCATGAAAAGACAAGCAGACAAACACAGGTCTGAGGCCCCAATGTATAAAATTGGTGACAAGGTATGGCTCTCCACAAAAAACCTAAACATAGAGGGATCCCGAAAGCTGCAACCACGTTTCATTGGACCCTTTAGTATAACTGCCATAGTAAACCCGGTAACAGTAAAATTAGATTTACCAAAAGAATATCCAGTACATACTACATTCCATGTGTCCTTGCTTAAGCCGTACAACTCAAAAACCCGACCTGAACCACCACCTCCACCCATACCAATTAAAGGAAATCTGGAATATGAAGTGAAAAGCATAAAAGACTCAAAAAGAATTAGTGGACGTCTGTTTTATTTAGTAGAATGGAAAGGATATGATGAATCTGAGAATTCATGGGAACCAGCATCATATGTACATGCCCCACAGCTGATTAGACGGTTTTATTTAAAAAATCCAGGAAAACCCCGTCCTGTAGGAGGGCCTTTGAGGGGGGCAACTGTTAGGGTTTGTACACAGCAAAGAGCATGTCCCCTCTCACTGCACTAGTGGGTTCTGTAATAGCTCCCTTTTAAACTTACTATTCAAAGCCTTTCTTGTTATCTCACCTTCCCCCCCCCCCTAGGCTTCTGTGTATGTTGTTTAATGTGCTGTTTTGTTTACACATTGGGCCTTGCTTTTACCAAGGCTTCTTTAAAACACTCCTCCCTAGGCCATGTGTTCATCCAACTCATTTGCATAATAACTGAAACTCTGCACACCTTTCAAGAACATGTGCAGCATGTGAGGACCACACCCAGCTCTTCAAACCACACCCAGCTCTGCGCACCTTCCAAGAACATGTGCAGCATGTGAGGACCACACCCAGCCCTTCAAACCACACCCAGCCCTGTCTATAAAAGGCATCCCCCGAGCCTCACCCAGTGCTTGTGCTCGTCTACCTCCCGCTTACCTGAGAACAGATCCCTCGGCGCTGGCACTCCTGCTCTTTACAGACTTTCTTTGACTTCAATTGGCGCAGCTGCTGGCTCTTCCTTCTTCCGGTTTCCGGTTCCTCCTTGCCTCAGCCTCTCTCCTACGAGTAACCTGCAAAAGAGAAAGAAGACAAGGTTAGACTGATCAGTATCTCTTGCCAGCAACAAGTAAGTGCAAAACTTTTTATTACCTGAGGGAGCTTTGACGGCAATTTCTGGATTCGTGTATAGACAGTTTTAGGCGAAGTGCCTTCCACGAGCATTGTGATTAAGGCTCTTTGTTGCAGGATTATTTTGCAGGACTTTGTGAAGCGGACATTGTTTTTTTTTATGGAACTTTTGGGAATCGAACAGTGGAAACCATTGACAGCAAGGAAAACAGTAAATCAAGGACTTGCACAAATTACATGCTGTATTTTGATGTAAAAGTACAGTATTTGTTTTATAAAAGATTCTGGAAATATGCGAAAAGTGAGTCTGCTATTGGGAATTTAGGCTTTAGTTATATTATGATGAATGTTTGATATTGGTAATTCTGATAACGGTATTTGTTTAATTTTTTAGAAGCTTAACAGTAATAGAAAACACATCCCAGAGCAGTAACACATTCCAAACCTGGAAACTAGAGACCAGGATCCAAGAGGTACTTTTAGAAGAGAATTTCCAATAAATAAAGGGATAGTCAGGAACCCATTTAGGAATAGGTTGCACTTATCTGTTCTTTGTTTATGTTTCATTAGGCACCAGTTTCTACAGAAGTCAGAAAGGGCCGCAGATTTGTGCAGCACTTCAACAGTGGAAACGCAAGAACGGTGTTGTCTCTCTTTTTTTTATTTTATCCACTTCCCCCCTTCCCTTGAGCTTCTGTTCTTAGTGCACTGTTTTAAAAACTAGTGTGCTGGAACAAGCAGTTTCAGGGTGGGGTCGGATTGTCTTCAACCTCCATCAGAACTGAACAAGAACTCAGGTGAGCTGGGCTTTGACACCGCTACTTCACTGGCTAAATGTACAGTGCATATTCTACACTATAGCTGTGTAAAGGACGCTGAGGTAACATCTCCATTAACCTTGTGTGCTTGAAATTTTGGAAGTGTGATAGTTCCTTGAGTTTGTATTTGTAGAAATATGCAATAACATGAATCCTGGTATGGAGAAGATGGCAAGACTGCAAAGAGCGTAATCTCCACCAAACAAGCACGTCCTCTTAATCATATGCAGTATGTGCTTCTTTGTTTGGTGGAGATGTACTTATTTCCTTCTCCATCGGGGACTGTTGGGAGAGCCTGAATGCCCCTGTGGTTCCTGTTGGCTCCCCATCTCCTGCGAGAGCCAGCATTGCTCTCACAGGTAGGAAGCTGCAAAAAATGCTTGACAGCAGGCAGGAAAACAGAAGAAAAGTTTGCCCCCAGCAAGCAGGAGCTGGGTGCAGACCTACAGATTGCTCTCGCTGGTCAAGAACTGTCAAAGCTCCAACCAAGGGACAGCAACCTACTATCTCCAGAAGGTGGGTACCTTAGGAAAGAGGGAGACAATCCTGGGATGTGGCTGTTTCCAGGGCCATTATTGGCACCAGGAGCCAGGGAAGGGGTGGTCCCCGGGGCTGGTAATGGTCCAGGAGGGGAGCCGAATGGCTCCCTCCCAGTTTTAACTGTATGACAGACCCCGGGAGTTGATAGTCCCCAGGCCCTGGGGGATCCGCATGAACCCAAATGCAAACAATTTATTTAAGCCCCTGAGAGGTGATGGTCCCTGGGGCTCAAAAGTGCCACAAAAAGAGGATCCACGCAGCCCCCCTCCATAACAATAATCAATCCCCGGGAAAATGGTGGTCCCAGGGGCTCATAAGCCTAAGGAAGGGGGACCACACTGCCCCCCTCCAATAAGTATTATTTCTGCTCTTCCCCCCCTTTGTTAGCTATTTTTTGGGGATTCTGCTGAGTCCAAGTCCTAAAATGGCTGCCAATACTTGCTGGTTGAAGTGTTGGCTGCCTAACAGATCTCAGCATGAAATCTCTGGGATCGGCAGACACTGTGCCCCCACTTTATAAATTGCCCCAAAACTTTCAAGGCAGCAGTTGAAGTGAGTGGCAAATTAGTTTTGAAAAGTTTGTGAAGATTGTCAAACTGAGCCAAAGTTATTGGCAAAACAAAAAAAATATTTTCCTATGGAAACTAGGGCCTAACTATAACTACCTACTGGAAACTGCCAGGAGGGGTATATCTATCTATCTATCTATCTATCTATCTATCTATCTATCTATCTATCTATCTATCTATCTATCTATCTATCTATCTATCTATCTATCTATCTATCTATCTATCTATCTATCTATCTATCTATCTCTCTATCTATAAAATGATGTTATATTATGGTGGACTGTGCTGTGAAGATTAATTTGTGCCCCTTCAGATCTGCCTCTGCAACCTATAGCTTTGTTTACATTTATTTGGACATTGTATTATAAAACAGCACAACTTGGACCTATTTTGAAAAAGAATACGTATTCCACTGAGAGCCCACTCTCTGAAATGCTATTTGCTTCTCTTAATGCAATGTAGAATGGCTGTTTAAACCTGATCACTTCAACCGTAATGGTCCAGTGAATCAAGGAGAAATGGCTGCAAAAAATGTTTTGTGAAAGCATTGACTCTGATAAACGACTTGGGAGTCTTTTATATCAATAGTTTTATATTTCTATTGCATCAATCTCCTGTGATTCAACTTTTTTTTTAAATTCGGAACTTGGCCGAACTTGTCGGGAAAATATTGCTTGAAAATTATAAATTATATGTTAAGGAAAAGTTTATGCAGGCTGGACAATTGTTTAGCAACCCTTCCTTATATTTAAGCTATGTGTTATTTTCTTGTGCAGTTTTGCTGCAATCTTTAGGTCTTACTAGATCTATAGCTGTATGTTGCTGTACACAAACTCTGCACCACACCAAATGTTAGAATGGCCTTAGAGCCAGCCTATTCCTTAATATCGGTTGCCTTTCTTGTATTTCATGTGTTTGCTTCTTATTAAATGGCTTTCACACTATGGTGCTTTGCTATGTTGCAGTTTTTCTGAATGGATCAGTTGTATCTATCCACTGTTAAAATTCAGGGAACTACTTTCTTCTTTTTCTTTCAGCAGTCCATGGAGGTGCAAGTGTTTTCTCGCTCTCTCCCTTGTGTTCTTCTTTTCCTCCTTTATCACAGACCCCTCTCACAATGTTGATTCGCCCCCTCCGCCCTGCTCATTTATTCCCTCTCCTGATCAGATTTTTTTACTTTTTATAAAAAAAAAAATCCCACTAGCCCGTTACTCCCTCTGACACCTCCTGCTTTGCAGCCTCTGTGCTCCAGTGTTGTTTTGTACTGCTCATCAGCAGCGTTACTCATCCTCTGCACCTCCGTTGTTCCTCTGCCCCACAAAATTCAAATTTTTTCTTTATTTTCTTTTTTATAGCAGCCCATCAACAACTTCCTACCAAGTCTCTCCTTTGTCTACACTGAGCCATGACGTTTTACTGTTTTATTTATTCCTTCAGGATTGGCATCAACCAAGCTGGAATTGTGAATTGAAATATTAGAGGGCTGCCCCAGCGTAAAGCCACATAGGTGTGCGTAGGTGTTGTCCTCTCTGTGCACATTCATTGTCAAGGTGAAACTGGCAACTTCAGCCTCAACGTCAGCTTTTTTCTTTTTGCCAGAATCATCAAGCAGCACTGGCAGAGACAAAAGTGTGACTAATGCCTTTCAAAGGCCCGCCCAATTGGATTTTCCAGTTCCAGTATTATTCTGCTGCATGATCTTAGAAATCACATATATTAGTGTGGTTTAAACCCGTGAGATCCGTATTTGTTGCATTACTACCTAAAAATCGTATCAATTAGGACATACCTGACTGTGTTACCGGTCAGTGGTCCACGGCCTCAGGTAGGTATAAGGGGGTTACCTTCTACACCCAGAAGCAGAGATTTGTGGCGGCTCAGCCACTGCCTGAGGCTCAACATGTACTTGACCAGAGTAGGGTGAGGTTGATTGCCGAAGGACAGTATAAACTCGGTCTTCAGCAGACTTAGGCGATCAATCTGACCGCGGCAGACGGCGGTCGCCGCCCGCCAAGCGGTTCCCACCGAAAGACCGCACCGCGGTCAAAAGACCGCGGCGGCCATTCTGGCTTTCCCGCTGGGCCGGCGGGCGACCGCCAGAAGACCGCCGGCCGGCCCAGCGGGACAGCCCCTTCAACAATGAAGCCGGCTCCGAATGGAGCCAGCGGAGTTGAAGGTGTGCGACGGGTGCAGTGGCACCCGTCACGATTTTCACTGTCTGCTAAGCAGACAGTGAAAATCTTTGTGGGCCCCCAGGGGCCCCACGGCACCCGTTCCCGCCATCCTGGTTCTGGCGGTGGACACCGCCAGAAACAGGCTGGCGGGAAGGGGATCGGAATCCCCATGGCGGTGCTGCAAGTAGCGCCGCCATGGCGGGTTCCCTGGGCCAGCGGGAAACCGGCGGGAAACCGCCGGCTCCCCTTTTCCGACCGCTGCTTTACCGCCGCGGTCAGAATCGCCCAGGAAGCACCGCCAGCCTGTTGGCGGTGCTTCTGCCGCACTCTGCCATGGTGGTCATGGACCGCCAAGGTCAGAATGACCCCCTAATCTGTCATTTTTATTTACAGAATACGCGGTTTTAATGCTTACATTCCCAAACGAATCAAATGTATTATAGTAAAATTATCTTTATGCAAAAATCGGAATTATTGTCAAATAGTCGTCCAACACATAACTCGTTTTGAGTGAAGTCATATGTATTTGCAACAATTCCACAGCACCGCTAGTGTTTCGTTTCATCCACAAAAACAATCCCTGTTATGCAAAAAAGAAAACGTCATAAGAAAAAGCAGCACATCTCTCAGTCTTGATTATTTTCGCCGTATCACCTTTCACCAGTGCACATGTTCGATACTGCAGCATTTCTGAAGACTGTTTAAGTAAGGGTGTTTCCAAATTCTTAATGAGAAAGCAGAAACATATTAACTTGCAAGGTGGCACCTGACCCCCATCTTGCTTCAGTGTGATGCACACTTTTCTGACACCTTTCCTATACTTAAAAACCAACGTGATAGTACTTTGAGTTCTTTTCTCTGTTGAGAAACATGTGCTGCTTATTATGAACGTTTTAGGGATGTCATACTGTGCAATAGCACAGATGATTGAAACCAAACTCAAATATAAAATATGGGCTGTTTTATTTAGTGTTTTTTGTAAAGACACTTAGAAACAGCATGGGTCCTTAGTGCATCTAAAAAATAGCATTCCAGCATCCCCAGAGAAATGGATTGCAACAAAAGAATGCTAAAGCAAATTATTCTACGTGATTTCCCACTTTATGCTAAAACAGTTATTTTCGTCAGCTGTTAATGAGTCATACTGTCTTCCTTCAACACCTTTTGGAGAAAAAAATCCTGAAATTGAAACGTTTGAAGAATAGTTCATAGATGTACCTGATTATAAGAACTCTAAACACCTTAGTGTTAAAATATTTCTGAATTCTAGATATGAGTTTGAGTTCATGTTTTTATGAAGACTTTCTTACGTCCATGCAACAAAACAGATAAAATGCATAACTCTTCTCATGTTCACTTAATTTCTTGATTAACTAGACATTTAGTATTATACCTATATCTGTGACTGTACATATGCTCAAATAATTTACATTGCCTGCGGCTCACTTTTAACCACAGAGGCCCCGATTTTGAGGTTGGGGTAGAGTGTGAGGTATTTACCAAACCTGCTAAATACCATGACCCCTGCATGAGGTATTTACAGTGAACATCAAGTACATCCTATTTCAAGTTTTGCCATTGGAAATGTAGCGTGCCATTCAGAATCAGTATTTAACTGACAGCATTCCACAACTTTTCAATTTTCTCAGTCTCCCCTCCACCCCAATAAAAGTTGGCTGGATCGACCTTCTGAACTATGGTAGGAAAAACAGCAAGCATGTGACGATTAGTTGACTGCTGGAGAATCCGATTCTGATATATACAAAAGATACATAGTAACTGTGCTATATTGTGGAACATTGCCTTTGAGGTATCCTTGTGACTTCATAAACCACAAGGCCAAAGGCTGGGTTGTTTGTGAATGTCACTATAGCCACAAAAGGGCGAAAAAGGACCATGTACCATGTTGCATGTTATATTACTAGTATACTTTGCGGGATTTAGCTTGAGAACTATTTTCTTTCATCTGCAGCTAGTAATGGGCACATATTAGAATGTTAGGTTTTTAGCTACTTTTCATCAATACGTTATTGAAAAAGAGATGGACAATGGTGAGATACAGAAGTTTTAAGTGATTCTGTTTCTGGAGCATTTAAAGTATAATGATAGATTAACAGTGTTTGCCACATAATATGCAGATTTCACCAAAATGTAGATCTGAATTCAAATGAATTAATATAACACTGCCAGACAATGTGCCACACAATTTGTCTTTTTGCCTCAGTATTTGGATATAGTTGCTATGTAATCCTAGCAGCCCTCACAATTGAAAGTTCTGTAGATTGGTTTGGGGCATTGAGGTGGGGAGAGGTCATTACAATCACATATTCCATTAGGAACCATGAAATATTTTCTATATGTCATACTTTCCTTTGAAATATGGGTTGGTGTGTAACTACTTTTTGTGCAATTCATTGTCAAGTCAAATAAAAAGGAAACAAATACATGCAAACTTGACTGATGCATTTTGGCTTCACAGCTTTCCACTGGGTCGTGGAGTGCCTAGAGCAGCACCAGTCTTTAAAGTTCAAAGTTTATTAGTTCCTCTTTTGTGTTCAACATTAACGACTAGATCACTGATCAAAGGGTCCGAAATAGTAATACAGACTTTGTTGTATTTAATAAATATTAGTTCTGTTGTTGGTATCGGTAATTATTATAGATCACTTCCTAGTTGTGAAAGAGCATTCTGGCATACTTGATTCCCCTAAAATGTATGTCAAATCATTAAGCATCGTTTCCACAGAGTGCACAACCAATGGGGAGCCGTAGAGCAGATTCATCTCCTATATTATCCTTTCTTTCAATGCATTGGTCAGTGCAGACTCTCCTTTTAGCTGTCCATTATGAAAGCATGTCTAGTGGAGAAATTTGCGTACTAAAATGTGATGGTATTTTGTCCCACTTGATTTCCTGACCTTATTTGTCAAGCACTTGGTGGCCCATTACTATAAAGTATGTCTGTGATCGAAAATATTTATAATGTTGGTAATTTAGCATTACAAAATCTCTGTGAAATTACAGAGATTACATTATTACAACACAGGTCCACTAACTACACAAGCATCACGTCAGGTAAATTTTTTACCCGAGGTAACTGTTCGGCTAATTTTTTAGTAGGAAACTACAAATCCAGATGTGAGCAACAGAGTTTGAACACCAGCAGTTCCTTTAATGTGCGTGGTCAACAAACATTTAAGGTTCATTTTATTTTACCCCAGTAGACCTTTCAAGTAATTTTTGAACTCAAAACTACATGTCCAAACACAAATGGCAGTGCTATGAGCATGAGCGACTAGAAGTCGACTTAAAAATACATTTTGGAGTTTAATTTTTACCTGAACAGACATTTTGGGTAATTTATTGAGTACAATATGTATTTCATATTATTATGCATAATTGTGTGCAATTCAGCATCAATTTTCTGTAATTACTGTCAGCTGTGAAAAGGTGGTTGTGACAATATAATACGCCTGAATATTTTGCTTTTTGATCCCCTGGTTTTTGACCTTGTGCTGTGGGAGAGCCAAATACTCTGTGACTCACCTACAGTAAACTCATGGTAAAATGGACTATATATATCTTTCCCACCAGTATCTGCCTTTTAAGATGAGGCTGCTGCTACGCAGCAAGGATAAGAGTCACTTGGCTGGTTGCACATGAACAAGTGTGCGCACGAGTGTACACATGTGTGAGGGCTGCACTTGGAAAACTGCTATTGTGCACAGCTCAGGAATTGCACACAGGTAATCTGGTACAGAAGGGACTATGCAGTGTTTTGTAGTGACCAGGAATAGGTCTTAAAATGTGGGTGTATACATGTGGGGAAAGCTAGTAATGTAAGAAACATTTGTTAATTTCTCTTATAGACTAACAGCATAGATTTGATAATTATTCTCTTCTTAACTGGGAGCCAATACAATTCTGTTAAAGCTCAAAATGAGGATTCAAATCTAGATTTATTTAGCGTGAGCTTAGCAGCTGCTCCTTGTACTCCATATAACCTCTTTTTCAAATACTCAGAGGGCCCATGGAGAAGAGCATTGCAATAGTCGATTTAACTTAAAATCATGCTCTGAATCACTAATTTCCATGCTGGCTGAGGTAAAATCGGTACAATCTTCCGGAGGTTCCGCAAGAGCCCAAAACAAATGCTGGCAGTTTTGTTGAAATGAGACTCCAAAGTCAGTTTGTCATCCACACAAACAGGAGATAATAGGGTTCAATGGAGGGTGTGCAACAGAGAAATTCAGGCCCTGATATATGAAAAGTGGCACTGTACTCAGTGTAGTACCACTTTTCTTGTGCCCCTTAACGTCCCCTTAATGCCACCATGCGTGCACTGTGTCTGAGATACGGCACACCATGGCGGTAGTTAGGGGAACTAGTGTCAATATATTTTATGCTAATTCAGAGCTTTGCAGGATTAGCGTCAAAATTTTTTACGCTAATCCTGCAAAGCCCATTGAGGCCCTTTGAAAACAATGGCATGCCTCCTTTTAATGCCTGCTCTGAGCAGGCTTTGAAAGTGGCAAAATAAATGCAGCAAAGACATTTTTTAGATTTCTTTGCGCCATTTTTTTGGCTCCCCTAGCGGGGGACCGCCCCCTTTGCATACATTATGCCTGGCACAGGCATAATGTACCGCAAAGGTTTACAAAGTAATGCATGCATTGCGCCACTTTGTAAGTCTGTTGCAGCAATTTTGGCCTCATTGGGCCACATTAGTGTAAAAAAATGATGCTAATGTGGCGCAAGGAGGTGCTAGGAGCTCTCAAATCAACCCCTCAGTTTTTCCTCCACCAAATGTTAGCGAATTTATTTTAAACTAAAAGGCCATCTCATTAATGCAGCTATGCAGGCCTTCCATTGAGGTGAAGTTGTTTCTCTCCAGGGTCAGGATCAACTGTGTCTCATCTGCATCATTTACAAACAAAATCCTGTATGATTTAATAAGGGTCAGCAGCGGTCACAGATAGATATTGAAGAGAATAGGACTCAGAGCAGAGCCCTGAGGTACCCCATATCCCATTTTCTTGAATTCTGAATGAAAAGGTGGAAGTGAAATTGCCTTTGATCTATCTGTCAGATAGGATTCTAATCATTTTAGGAGAATGTCATCTATCCCTATCTCCCGAAGCCTACGAATGAGAGTATGATGGTTTATTGTGTCAAACGCAGCTGGCAGATCTCATACAGTCAGCATTACTGTTTGACAATTATCAACTCTCATCCTTACCAGATTCAGTCCCATGGACAGGACTAAAGCCCGTTTGCTCCCACTCCAGCAAATTCTGCTATTCCAGATGTTGCATAATTTTTTGGGCTGTTGAACTTCTCCATAATTTTTATTGGGAAAGGAAGTTGTGAGACTGGTCGATAGTTACTGAGATCATTTTGTCTGCCAAAGGGTTAATCAACAAAGAGGTGACCAAGGCTTTCTCCCAGGATAGAGGTACTGTGTATGTCATCAAAGATTGGTTACAGACTTAAAATTAAGCATGGTAGCAGTTCCTCTGCCCTCTTTTTCCACAAAGAAGGTGGAATACAGTCTAGAAGCGAACCCAAGGAGATTGTCAAGGCTAATGACTAAGAAATCCTCCTCCTCCCAAATTTCACATCCCTTCAATTTGTGAAGACCCTCTTCCATCAATGTCACCAAGGATATTTCCTCCCAAGATATCTCAGAGATTTTCTTTTTGTGTGTCGCTAGGTTCTTAGAATTTCCATTGATATCTTGTAGGATAGGCTCAATTTTATCATGAAAAAACTCAGATAGCTTATCCCAGTGAGACTGAGATGGCCTAATAGTTTGCTTTGTGCAAGCTGGGCTAGGTAACTCCTTATGCTTTAATGTCTTAACTGTAGTAACACTCCATTATACCCCCTCAGACAGGCTTCCCCAGGACTCAGCTTCAGTTCCCTTGGGTCTAAGGACTCCAGAGTAGCACCAAAGTACACTCTAACCTGTGTGAGAAAAGCAAGTATGAAAGGTCCAAAAACATAGTTGTGTGGCCTACAGGTCATCCAGAAATGTCATATTACTCTGACTCGGCTCAGGATCAGAGCCCAGGCCTTTTTTTACCTTGCTGGGTAGGTTAATTACTTTTCTCTCCAAATGCAGGAATATAGGCCTCACCCAACAAAGGAAGCAATTAACTGCTTAAGTCAGCTCTGAAGGGGGAAGCGCATGGGTGAATTGCTCTGCATCAATCAGCTAGTTGTCATCCAGACCAGGAAGAGGGCCTGCCCCAGGCTACACAACAAAGAAAGGAGTCGAGATCTCTGGAGCCAAATAAGGAGGGGCTCCTTTGAAGATTTGTTGGGGTAAGGCCCTGGCAGTGATGTCAGCGAGGGTTGGAGTTGAGACCCCCAGAGCACATGTGGCAAGTGACTCTTCAGCGACACCATTTTGAGCTATTCAGAAGACTGTGCAGGAAGGTTGGGACAGGGATGGAGTGATGATGTAGCACATCAGGGTCGGCCAGGGGTGCAGCTCTGCTGGATGCACCCCCCTTAAAAAGTTCGTGCAGGGGAGAGAGCTCTCTTTGTTGTACTTT
This sequence comes from Pleurodeles waltl, assembly GCF_031143425.1. Lineage (NCBI taxonomy): Eukaryota > Metazoa > Chordata > Amphibia > Caudata > Salamandridae > Pleurodeles > Pleurodeles waltl. Next base: position 1,517,159,417 of record NC_090440.1, read on the forward strand.
TCTGTGAAACACTGGACTTTGAGGCAGCCACCATGGACAGTTGGAAGGAGGAACCCTCAGACTGCCACCTGGCCCCAGGTCTCTGTCTTTGATTGACCCCAGGACCAGAGGGGCACTCCCCAGGACTAGGGAAGCTGGTCCCCTTAAACCCTCTGAGGTGCAGTTGAGGGAAAGACTGGGCTTCTGCTCCAAGAGGGAGTGCAGCCCAGAGAGAAAACAAAGTGAAAAGGCTTGTGCAGTCAAATGTGCTCCCTACAAAGTTGTAGTTTGGAAGCCAGGATGCTGTAGAAAGTGCTCTAGTTTGCTCGGGCTTGCCACCAGGAGCGAAATAAGACCAAAATTGTTGAAATCGGCAAATGGGTCCCAACTTATGGTCATTGGAAGTTGGGTGACCTTTGACCTTTTGCCAAGCAGGCATAGAAGCATGTGGGGCTCCACCACCGTAACTTGACGTGCCCCCAGGATGGGCCAGAGGCCGGAGGCTACCCCCAAACAAAAGAAATGCAGAAAGTGCCATTGTTGATTCCCCGTGAGAAGTGGGAGTGGATCCAAGACCCCATCCCTGAACCCCGGAATAAAAATGGACTGATGGAGAGCCCTTGAACCCCTTTACGATGCAAGGAAGGGGCCCAGGACCCTATCCCTGGGCCTATGAATAAAAATGGCTGAGGGAGCACTGTTGCTCTCCCTGCTGAGGCAGGAGGGGTCCTTTGACCCCATCCCTGTGCCCTGCTGCTGTCTGAGGAGAGGGGGAGTGATGCTGACCTCCCCAAGTGGTCAGCCTTCACTGCTCCCCATGCCCATGTCTGGGGAGAGCAGGAAGGCCAACCACCGAATATGCATCTGCTTGCAGAAGCGGGCAGACAAGACTGCTACTGCTGGCTCCCACAGCAGCACATCAGTGTGATGGCACGTGAGGAGCTGAGTTGAGGCAACCCAGGGTAGGCTCCTGATGCATTGGCACCACTGTGGAGTACACCTGGGGTGCCCTGGTGGGACTGGGCATCCCGAGACAAAAAAGTGGGGTGCAAAGCAGTATATAAAAAAAAAGAAACTGAAGGAAAATGGAAGAGTAGCTCTTCCCGGGGGCAACGGGAATGCACTACTAGGATATTTATAGAGCGCGCAAGGAGCCCCCCCATAATGCCCTACTGGGCTGGCTGCATTACTTTACAAAAGTCACTTGTTTTGGGCTTGTGGGGACCCCAGAAGGATGGGGCCACCACCAAACAATTACTAAAGGAGCAGCCCAGCCTCCCCAAAAGAAGTACTAGAGTCCTCACCCTACGTTGAGTGGGGCTCCGCAATGATAAACCCTCAAGGGTTTCTGCGTATGTTCAAGCATTGCCCAAGCTGGAGCTTTTGCTCTACAGCTGGGAGCACTGCTCCCTCTAGAGCAGATGTCTTCAAACTGGGGTGCTGGCCCCCTTAGGGGGGCCTAAAGTGGTCCGGGGGGCACCAGATTCTGGCCAAAAGAAGCATTCTACAGATAACAGGCCATTGTTTTAGGCAAAAGCATGTCATCGCATTTTTAAAAAGGTATTAGTACTAAACTGCAATGTTTAAATAGGTCTAGACATATTTAAACCTTGACAACTTTATAAAATAATTGTGAAAAAACTCTGAGGGGGGCTCAATGATTTTTATTTTTCAACTGGGGGGGCGCAGCACCAAAAAGTTTGTAGGCCAGTGCTCTAGAGGGAAAGACTATGGCTGCAGTTCTTGTGGCCTAAAGTGGTATAATGTGAGTTAATATGTTAGCAGACACTCTCTAGGGGTGAAAGGTGGTAATGACAACTGTGATTTTACAAATGTGATGCCCTTTGTGGACTGGTTTAAAAGTGCAGTATTTTGTGATGAATGTGGTTAAATGTTGCAAAGTCTGTTATTGTATAGTGCTGTAAATATAACTATGGTGCCCGTTAGGGGCTGAGGTTAAACTGTATATCTCGTGCTAAGAGTACATTTAACAGCACAAATCATTTATACATGCCCATATATTTTACTTGCACCTGTTTTAATGAAATAATGCCACTGATAACCATTCAGGCTCAAAAGTACAAATGTTTTATTGTCCATATTAGGTGCATTCATTCAGAGTTATTGCATTTTCATACAAATGTGATTTGTTGGTCTAAATCTCCCCTTGGGAGGTACCAGAATGATTATGCAATGTCATCCAGAAGTATTTCCATCAGCTTGTGTATGTTTGTAAACTGATGCATAGTATTAAGTAGAGTGTGTGTAATAAATGAACTTTTTCCTTTTTCAAAAGAATAAGTAGAGAATGGACAGCCATTTACTAAGTGTTAATATTGTGTATCTGTAAATGGTGAATACTAGCCCACACCACCTCCCTTGCGTAGGCCTTGGATGGCTCTGCTTCATCACCCTGTGAGAGTCAAGGGCTACAATGGGGTATTTGGTTCCCAGTGGAGGACAAATGTGAAACCATTACATGTGCAGGCCACATAACTTATGACCCATTTTCTTACATCAGCAAATTATGTGTATTTAGCAATGCGCTAAATACAGTGTCCCCAATCATTAATCTATAAGGGCTTCTCATATTATACCCTAGGAAGCTGATGGACCTTGAATGTAGGAATTATTTAAATGAATTGATGTCCAGCTCATTCTGGATTGAAGTTTACAGGGAGGCACCATTAATTGTGTTCATCAAATAAATATATTTCCCTGGTATGCCATTTACTTAGAGAGGAATGGATGGTAAGGGGTTCACAAGGCTAAATAGAAATAGGCCAACAAATATTGAGGTGTTCTCCACCAGAGACTCCAGAGAATAAATGATTGATCTTCCAAGTGGAATAATGACACATTTATGCAGTTTTGGTAGATTCTATATAGTTGGTATTTTAGAGTGCTCTATTTGTAAGTATTCATTTTTCTCTTTGTCTGGCAGACTATCATCTATCTTTCAACAGTTCAGGATGAAACATCTTAAGAAAATCATTAGTTCATTTTGTTTAGTCCTTTTGCATATGGTGTTGACTTTTGGCTTCCTTTAAATACTCTATTCTGTTCATCAATACTATATTATCACCATTTAAAAAATATTTTCTGATCTTCTTGCAGGTCTAGTAAGGCTGCCCATTCTTGCCAAGTCATGTTAGCACACATGTAGTTGTCTCCTTGGCTTACCAACACATTCAAATCCTTAATTACACTTCCTCAAATAAATAAATCATGTATTATTTGCAGGTAACTGAAGATTTGAAGTGTACTTTCAGTTTCACATCTGCTGCTCACTGGATTACTAGTTTCAAAGCCCATTCTCTTAAGGATAGCAAATTCTTTATCATCTGTCATGACTGCTGAGATTTGTGTGTTGTTATTTTCATACAGTAGTGATTAGTGTGCGAATAAGTGAGGTATATCTTGAGCTGTTAAAATAGATATATGTAATTCTTCCTTCTTGTTAATTTCTTTTAGGATGGGTGGCAAAATATTTATGTCACTTTTTTACACAGGTCCGTCCTCAAATTCACCAAATCCACTTTAGCATCAGAGCAAAATGCCAGTCCCTTATCAATTCTTCTGTGTTCCTCCTGTTTCACATTCTGTCATTCCTTGTTGTATTTTCTCAATTGCATTTTCTTTTGAATGCCTGGGTTTTTCTTTTCCACCTCCCCTTTTCACAGTTTCCCATCTTCCTTTCTGTATCATTCATATGTGAAGTAATCCCTTCCCATCTAAATATATAGATTTGATGATGATCCTTAATCAGATAAAGAGCCAGGGTCTGAGCTTTCTTCCATTTTGCATACTACAAGTCTTGTGTTTAATGTCTTGTCCAGACATCCTCTATTCCTAAGTGGTTTAAATCGTTTTGCAAAATTATAGACCCTCCCATTCTGTTAACCCAGTTGGTCCCTGTTGAACTTGTGTGCTTTTCTTAGCTGGGTTTCTACTTCATGTTTTCCAATTTCTTTTCCATTGTCTTCAGGGCATTCTTCAAACTTTCTGTGTGCCTATGTTGTTCCAGTTCCTGATGGAGAGCCTGTTGGGTTCCTCAAATGATGAGCTTCTAGCTGCACACTTGGAGTGATGTGAAGATCTGTGTGCCCAGGTCTTGACTGTCTTCATCAGCCAGAGATAAAGGCAACCATTCTGGTAGCCACGAAGGCACAGACACAGGTGGCACAGAAGCAGATTATGCTTTCCAGAAGGATCCCCCAAGAGGAAAAACCCCAAAGGGAAAAATCTTCTGATGGTGATGGTGATGGGAAGCTTCCAAGTGGCAAGGAAAGGACCAGAACCCAGTTACTGGAACAGGAGGCTGGTCTACCAGGACTGGTGTGAAAATACCTCATTACCAGCATGGAACTGAGCAAACTGCAACTAGAAGGAACTGGAGTACCAGAGAAGGAACTGGAAATTCTTGGAAGAACAGGAGTATGAAAACACATACAGGAGCGAAGAGTCTTGCAACACAATGAAGAAGGCAGTAATGCTCTTTTTGTAATCTAAATTAGGAAGGGGCATCATGGAACAAACAAAATTGTGATGGTGGATTGGGAAAAAATAGAAACATAGCATAGAAGACCCGCCATAATGCACAGTGCATAAGAAAGATTTAGGAACTAATGGCTCCTAGTGAAAAGAATGCCGTAGAACATACCAGTGAGCCAGGTGAGAAATGTCCACCTTGAGTGCACCTGACAATGCACCAGAAAAAAAACTGTCTGCAGCCAAGTAATTAAAGAGGGAAGCAGTTGGGTGAGCCACGGCCCATGTTGACAGAGAGTGTAACAGAGTCTCAGGTAGTTCAATGTGTTTCTGCAGTTTTCTTTCTACATATTTTATCAAATGTATTACCAACTTCAGAAAGTAATCTGCTGTGTATCTTTGCCAGTTATATCCTTTTACACTCAATATGTTTCTATAAGTAACCCATTTCCCACCATGTGCTTGTATGACATATTCCTTTTCCATCTCCTTCACTGTCTTTAGAGTAGTTCTATTTCCATTGATGTGATCCTCCTTTACTTGTTTGGTGTGTATCCCTCTATCATTAAATACTTCTAGGGTTGCTTGTGCCCTCTTTGCATTTATATCTGACATGATTTTTTTATGTGATTTGGCAATTTCTACAGTTGCACTTGAGGCAATTAAGGGCCATATTTAAACTCCATTTGTGCTGAATTAGTGTCATTTTGTTATGCTAATTTAGCGCAAACTTAACTCCATATTTGAACTTTGGCACTAGACCCGTCTAGTGGCAAAGTTTTGGAGTTAATGTCACTTTTTGCTAGGGGGAAACTACCTTGCGTCATTGAGATGCAAGGTAGGCGTTGCAGGGAAACAAATTACTCTAAGGCCAAGGTGCCTTATTTATCCTCCCATGCAAAAATGGTGCACAGTAGGTAGGTGGGACTAAATAATGGCGCTAAACTTGTTTAGCGCCATTATTTAACGCCTGGGTCAGGGCAGGCCTTAGGGGTCTGTTGGACCCATTTTCATGGTCGAACACCATGGAAAGAGCCCACAGGTGCCCTTTCCAAGCCCCAGGGACACCCCCACCCCCACCAGAGGGACAGCGGAGGATGTGGGACCCCATCCCAGGTAAATATAGGTGAGTACAGGTAAAAAGGTAAAATTTGTTCAATTTCTAAAAGTGCCATTAGGGACCCTGAAATGGGTCCCCCTACATGGCACTGGGTGCAATGGCCATGCCAGAGGACTCTCGTCCCCTGTGCTGGCCATTAGGGTGGTGGGTATGACTCCTGTCTTTTGTAAGACAAGAGTCATGTGGTATGGTAGGTTTAGTGCCAAGAAATGACGCTAATCAGGTTACAGTTTTCTTTTTTTACTCTAATCAGCCTAACTTAATTTTCTAGTGCAAAACCACCTTCTCCCATACCGCCTCCCCCACCCTGCTAATGTCATTTTCCTTGATGTTAGCCCACCCTTTATGCCGGCTTGCAGCATTCCATAAATAAGCCACCCGGCCGGCGTCTTCGAATGGCGCTAGCCAGCTGTAAACATTTTCACCCAAAACTGCGTTAGGATGCTAGAGTGAAGCCCAACCATCTTTCTGCTTGGGGTGTTCTTCGCCTTCTCTCCTTCCCATTTTATCTTGCGTAGTATTTTTTGCTCATCAATGCAGAAATTACAGTTAGATAGAATTATGTAAACATTGGCGAACCTTCACTCAAGGAAGTGGTTTTGTTTGGTTTGGAGTAAATCTGTTCAGTGGTTTTTAAGACATTAAGCAGTAAAAAATGTGGTTTCCTCTGTGCATGAAGAGGTTAAGTTATAGAGATATCTAACCATTGATCTAGGAAGGTATGCAAATCTGGGTTTGTATACATCCTGTGATTCCAAAAAAAAAAAAAAAAAAATCAAACCTGATTGGCTGACCTTACAGAAACAAATCTACAGCTGTCACTAGTACTGAGCATAGAGCTTTGGTCCCAGAGTCTTAACAAATAGGCTGAAATCAGCCAAACTGAGAATGGTAAAGCGCCCCCCCAAAGTGGGGGGGCACGGCCCGTTAGGGGACGGGGCCTCTGAGGCCCGATGCTCCCCTTACGCGCCAGTCGGGGTGGAATCGTTTCGGCAACGTTAGCGGCTGGCCGGATCCGGCTGCCGCAGACCGGTGGGAGGCTATTTAAGAGCCCCCCCAGAAAGGCTTGTCCTTCTTCTTCGTCTGCGGCAGCCGGCTTTGAGTGGAAGCCCGAAGTTGTTGTTCTTCGTCTGAGGCGGCCAGGAATCGTCAGAGGATCGTCTGCTGGTCTGGTTTGGAATTCCTTTTTTTCTTCGTCGATGGCTGTTGGTGCGCCCCTCCTTCCAGGACCTGGATCGGGTGCTGTTATCATTGGCTTAGTTCCTTGGGCAGCAAGTTTGTAAGTATCCGCTCGCAGTAGTCGAGGTCCCGTGATTAGGTAATTTTGGACTGTATGCCAGTGTTAGTTAGGTTTATGAATAATGCACTTTAAATCTAATTTAATTATAGATTAAAGAAAACAGGAGCAGTGTTCCGCCTTCTGTGCACCTTTCATTTGTGCGTTATTTCTGGCTCACCCTCATCTCTCTTGCCCTTCTTAACATCATAGGTGCTTTGGGATTTGATGTGGGTAGGACATTGGTTTTTACATTGGTTGTGTTCCTTGGTTAGGGGTTGTAGCCGTACTCGGCTCTCCGCATCGTTGCGCTTCGTGCGCTAGGGCTCCGGTAAGAAAACACGCATTGTAAAGTGTATAAACACGTAACTTTTCATTCTTCCTTTGGTCTTTCGCGCGCCAAGCCCCCCCCCCTTTTTAATGAATCCCTCGCTTGTGGTTTGAAAGTGCTTTTATTTACGGGCACAGAGCCTGGTGGTTAGTTCTTTCCACAAGCAGGGAATAATTGTGGGGTGTGCATCACTGAGCTCAGCGCGTGAGGGGGAGAGCTCTTCAGTTATTTACAATTTAGGTGCCCCGCGCCATTTGGCGAGCGGCCTAAGGAGCCAGTCTAAAAAGCAATTGGGAAAAGTGATTTTTTACAGGACAGCTATGTGTAGCAAGTAGATGAGTCAAAAACGTCTTTATATGGCATGTAAATAAATGTTGAAGTGTACCTTTTGTGCTGCATCTTTTACAGGAACCCGCTAACTCATAACAGTATTCAAGCTTATGTGACTATTCGCTATGTGGCCCTGTGTTAAGGCTAGTGCCTTGGTTGTCTTGTTATTTAACACAACTATATATCGTTTGATTTGCAGGGTCATCATCATCAACACCTTTCCTTAAAAAAAAAAAACTTACTTTATTGTTGAGTAATTTTTGGGGTATTTCCTTTGCACCATGCCACCTAGCAAGGCTAGTGCTGCCAATAGGAAAGAGAGGGACCCAGAATTGTCACAGTTATTAAAAATGGTATTGGAGAAACAGGGAATGGTGATGCTGACGGTAGTGACACGGCATCTGATAACGAAGCTAGTGGGGAAATGGCCAACCGTCCGCGGCGGTCCCACGTAGCCCCTCGCGCCGCGTTTCCTCCAGTCAAGCGTAGAAAAAATGGGAAGTCAGTGACCCCCGCACCCAAGAGTCAGGTTTCATCGGGTCCCCATAGTCAGGTTTCACCTGCAGTGGTCATTCCTCTGGCGCTGGTTGCCCCTACAGTGACTCCGGTCCCCATGGTAGCGACTCCCCCCACGCAGCAGGGCCCAAGTGTAGGCGCTGCCATAGCTCCGGCGCTAGGAGTAGAGGAGGTCTTGGTGAATATTCGGAACTCTTTGGCTTCTTTGTCGCCTGCAGGGCAGACAGGCCCCCGCGAGCCTCCCTACCTGGGGTGCCGTCACCTGCGGCTCCCCCTTTGCCTCCTCCCACACCCCAGGATCCGAAGCAACAGGCGCAGGTACATGACTCATCCAGGCAGGCCTTATTAGAGGTATCCAGACTTCTAGCCAGCATTGGCGGCCCTGCCAGCACACCCCCGCCCACTACTCCCTGGGTTGCTAATGATTCCTTACAAAATTCATTATTGGAACTGAAATGCCAAGTGGACGCGTTGGCGGCAAGACAACCCTCAAGCACATCACAGGCACCATCAAACAGTCCGTGTGTCGCCCCAACACATTGCACTGAAGTTACTGCACCCCCTGTACTTTCAACTGGGCTGCCCAGTACCAGCAACAATCCAGTCCTGGCTAATTCTGCAAAGGAAGGGGCAACTGTTGCATTACTATCCAGACCAGGTAAGCTGGAAGCACATGTTAGTGCAGAGTTAAAAGAAAAAATTTGGAAAGGGGAGTTTATGGATGTATTTTCATTAATCAGGGCAAGAAGAAGGGAGGTGGAGTATAAAGATAAGGAGGCTAAGCCGTTTTCATACGGGGACACGAAGCCAAAAGTAGAGGAGAATATTACAAACTGGTTATTTGGTTTTAATGTATTCATGTCGGTACTATTAGAAAAGAAGCCAGAGTTGGGCACCGCTTTGATTTACTATACGAACAAGATATTGAAGGCTCAGCACACTTATGGGGGAACTGCCTGGTTAGAATATGACAGGGATTTCCGCTGGGCAAAAGTGGAAGACCCTTCCATCGGTTGGGATCAGACAGAGGTTAATGTTTGGTTGGAGTGCGTTAATAACAAGATCCCGGGTACGCAGCCCTTTTGTGCGCAACTACCAGGTGATAAGAAGGGATCATGCTGGGCATTCAACAGGAAGGTGTGTTCGTGCCCCACTGGGTCCTGCAAGTTCAGGCATAACTGCTCCTTCTGTGGACACCCTTCCCACCCAGAATTCAAATGCATCAAGAAGTCAAAAGAAAGGGTTAGAGATTCAATTAAGCCCTCTAACTGACACCCCCTTGCCATCCCCTATTAAGTTGGTCACCTTACTCCCATAGCTACGGGCTTACCCGGCTTCTGATTCCGCAAAGACACTTCTTCAGGGGTTTTGTTATGGTTTTAGGATCCCAGCATTTAATGTTCCACCAGTGAATCACTGCAAAAACGTAGTCTCCGCTTCACGGAACCCGCGCGTAGTGGCCAAGAAGTTAGCAAAAGAATGCACGCTTGGTAGATTGGCAGGCCCCTTTCAGGCCCCCCCACCCCCCGGTAGGTTACGTTTGCTCTCCTTTGGGTGTGGTCCCGAAGAGGGAACCAGGCCAGTTCAGACTTATTCACAATCTATCTGCCCCTCGGGGGTGTCAGTAAATGATGCCATTGATCCCCAGTTATGCTCTGTTCATTATGCATCTGTTGACAACGCCCTGGAAAAGGTCAGGGCCTTAGGCCTTGGGGCCCTGTCAGCCAAAACTAACATTGAGTCCGCTTTTAGACTTCTTCCCGTTCACCCTGAGGACTACCACCTACTAGGCTTCCAATTTCAGGAGGAGTACTTCTATGATAAATGCATGCCCATGGGTTGTAGTATATCATGCAGTTACTTTGAGCAATTTAGCACCTTCCTGCAATGGGTTTTTTCACTCTGCACAGGGCACCGCGACATTATCCATTACTTGGATGATTTCTTGGTCCTGGGCCCTCCTAGGTCTGACAAATGCGGGTGGGCACAACAGGCATTGATCACAATGTTTAAAGATTTTGGTGTCCCTCTGGCCCCAGACAAAACCACCGCCCCATCTACTTGCATCACCTTTTTGGGAATTGAAATTGATTCCGTGGCAGGGGAGTGCCGTCTACCGCAGGATAAACTACAGGTGTTCAAGGAGTCCATCCACACAAAGTTATCGCGCAAAAAAGTTACCCTCCACCAGCTTCAGGTGCTGGTGGGGCAGTTGAATTTTGCGCTCAGGATCATTCCCATGGCTCACCCCTTTTCTAGATCTATTGCTCAGGCAATGCCGGGCTGTCAGAAAAACATCACCACACCCGGTTGTCTTTGGAGGTCAGGGAAGATTTAAGGTTGTGGCAGGTATTTCTGCGGGATTTCAATGGGGATGTCATATGGCCTCACCAGGCAATTTCCAGCCCTGTCCTGGGCCTGTTCACCTACTCGGCGGGTAGCTTAGGTTTTGGCACAATTCTGGGTCCCCTGTGGTGCAGGGCAGACTGGCCAGTGGAATGGGCAAACTGTGGGTGGATGAAGAACATAGCCTTTTTGAAATTATTCCCCATTGTCGTTGCAGTAAATATATGGGCAAACGAATTGAAAAATAGAGTGGTAATCTTTTGGTCCGATAACATGGCAGTAGTTGAAGTCATTAATCGCCAGCGGGCTACTTGCCCTTTAGTCCTACGCCTGTTAAAGAGTTTAATTCTCTCTTGCTTGCAGCACAACATTACTTTTAGGGCTAAACATGTACCAGGGGTTTATAACAACGCCACTGATACCCTATCTCGCTCATTAATGCAGGATTTTCTGCGGTACCACCCTCGGGCGATGGAGAAGATGACGGAGTTCCCAGAATCTCTGTGGAAACTTGGTGCCCCGCCCTCCCAGATTTAGTAGCCACATCTCTAGCGCCACCTACTAGGAAGGCATATGAGAACGATTTCTACCATTACAGGCATTTCTTACATGCGCAACACATTTCTGAAATATTCTCTGAGGCAGCAGTCTGCACTTTTCTACAGCACCAAAAAACCTTGGGACGCCCAGTGTCTTGTGCTAAGGCCTCCCTGTCTGCAGTACGCTTCTTCGCTAGCAGCCGGGGCCTGGAGGCACCCTTGAACTCTTTTATTATAAGACGAGCCATAGCGTGCTGGGCCAGGTCGGCCCATGTTAGCGCGGACTCTAGGCGTCCTCTATCCCCCCCTGCTGGAGAGTCTTCTGCGCGCACTCCCATCCGTCTGCTCCTCCCAGGCAGAGTCAGCGCTTTTTTCAGCGGCATTTTCTGTAGCTTTTTACGGGGCCTTCCGCATCAGCGAATTGGTAGGCTCCTCCAGGGGAGACCATGCGGGAGGATTGCAGAGGGAACCCGTGTCAGTCAGCGATGGTTTTATAACAATAGTCCTGAGGAAATAAAAAACGGATCAGTTTAAGAGAGGGGCGCACATCACTCTTAGGTCCGCGATCGGCTCCCCCCTTTGCCCGGTCACTCTGTTGAGTGTTTACCTCTCGGCTCGCCCTCTGTCGGGCTCCTCTGCCTTGTTCATCCATTCCAATGGGGACTGCCTCTCACGCTACCAATTCTTGGGGGTGTTCAAGTTAGCGCCGGTGGCATTAGGAGTGGACCAGAAAGGGTACTCCTCTCATTCCTTTCGCATTGGGGCAGCAACACTGGCGGCGACCGCAGGCTTGCCAACATCCACGGAGAAGGGTATCGGGCGTTGGTCTTCAGAGGTTATAGGCGCTACATTCGGCCAGAACTAGCATGATGTCAGCATGTTATTCTCATGTGGTTTCCTCACGCTGTGTTCTTCTATTTCAGTGCAATGTCTCAGCGTGTTGTTTGGGTTTTGGGGCACTCTTTTGTTCGACGGGTGCCGTACCGGGTGCAACAGCTCCGTAGGTCGAATCCGGCGATGGCACAAGGCGTGTCTTTCCGTTGGTGTGGAATTGGAGGAGTGGGAATCACTCAACTCCAGCGATTGGCCAATGTAGCGAAGGGTTCTGGGGGGCTCCAGTCCCCGGATCTCATCATCATCCACTTAGGAGGCAATGACTTGGTGCATTTGGGTCAAAAGGCACAAAGAGAAACTATATTCTTGGAGATCTCAAGGTTAGCTAAACAATTCCCTAAGGCAGGAATTGCCTGGTCCCACATGGTTCCTCTGTGTAGATGGGGAGAGGGGATCAAATCAAGGACAATCAACGTTTCAGTACGCCGTCTCAACGCCAAGATGGCCAAACTTTGCCCGGGCCCCGAAAGGTTATGGAATATCCCCCACAAACTCTTAAAAGGCCCACACATGTTTCACAAGGATCAGGTGCATCTGTCAGATGAGGGTACTGACCAATTCATCCGTGACATGTGGTATTTTGCTTGTGGTCTTTTTAGGGGTGGGGAGGGAAAAGGACCTTTTGGTCCCTGGTTGCCCTCGTGGCAGAAGTTGAGGTATAAAAGTGACTAGAAATAACAGAGGGGTCCCCATGGTTGGGGCCCCGGGAGGACACCAGGGAAGGAACCTGAAGTTCTGAGCCAACTGGAGGACGTACACACCAGATCAAGGGGTAATGGAGTTCAGATTGATTGGGGGGGCCATGGGGCGCCCATCTCTTGGCCGCCCCGGTACACCTCCAGTTTGATTGGTGTTTGGAGGGGGGTGGAACCCAGGGCGTGAGGACAAGGAACGGTGTAATCAGGGTAACCGCCCCTCCTAGGGATACAGGTGATATATGGGTCACCTGAGTGGTCCAATGGTGGTTCAGGACCGGAAGGGATCCTGTCAAAGAAAGATTGATGGTCACTAATTAACTGGATTTGTAATTATTGTGAATATCTGTGCAAGGATCTTTTTATGCTTGATTTATGACTGTGTTTGTTTTAAAGAATCAATTGGTGTTTTTAAATAAAAACCTCTTCCAACAAATTAAGTTTGTCGGTCTGTATATTGCTGGTGGGGGGAGCGTGGGCTACCTGGAGGCCTCCGGATCCTAAGTGGTAACATCCACTGACTCCCTTAGTCATGTGAGAAGGTACAAAAAGAAACTCCGAAAGAACACCTAGAGTACACATTTATTAAATATATATTTTTTACAGATTCTGAGGACCCCACAGCAGGATTTGGGGTTCCACCACGGCTTCGAAGAACCACAAAATCCATTCACATATCCACTAAGGTGTGGCAATAGGGCCTGATCCTTTGTTTGACCTTCTAAAGGCCATGTACAAGAGGGGTTGGGTACCTGTAAAGGGATGGAGACAGATTCTGACCATAGAACTTGCCCTGCAGTCATTCCCTGCTTCACAGGCCTAAAGGCCTTGTGTCCTATAGATTGCCTGTCCACAACAGGTTGGGTACAGGACCTGCAGCATGCTTTACAACCTCTAGAGGATATTGTTTTCCAAAACAAGAATAAACCCTAATGATGAAAAATGACACATTGTCATTGTCAAAAATGTCCTTTTAAAATCAAAGCTCAAATGTATCCATAGGGCCTACTACACAGGAGAAGGGACACCTTCAAAGGCCACAGATATGAGTGTATCATATAGACAGTAATATTTTAGATGGGCTATACATCAAAATAGAAAGGGTATACCATTTTTTGCTTTTGAATTCCTTTGTATCCCTTCTCTTTCCCCAATTCTGTAGGGCCTCTTCTTGTTACATATGGAAAGCATGACAAGCATTTCCTGTGTTCTGGTGATCTGCCTTGCTTTCAGTCATTTTACATGTGTTAATTTTTCTGCTTTGCGTAGTGCTATCGCTATTCAATGAGTGAGGGTTAACAGACGTTATTTTTTGCATTAGGCCACAGTACATTTGCGGAAGACCATTAGGCCCCCATGTAGCTTGGATACGCAATGAATTGACACAGGTGAGTGGTACCTAAGCCAGTTTGCTGGTGAAGTTGTTGCATTAAAAAAGGCGCATGGTTCTCAGAATATTTATGCTTCTCAGGGGAGGCAACCACAAACAAGGATTCTGCAGAAAGACAGTTTTGGATGATGTAATGAAAGGTTATGTCTTATTCTCAAGACTTTTTTCAGGCCTGTTCTGTCATGATCCCAAGGAGGTGCTGAGGACTGGAAGCCTGATCTAGTGCAAAGATTTCAGTGGCTCATACACCTAAGGGTCAGTGTGCCCTCCAGAATATTGAGGTAGGAATGTTGATGGCACCAAATATTGTGAACACAAATTTGAAGGACAAAAGATCAAAAGTAAGTAAGTAAAGATTTCCTATAGGTACCTTGATACATATATATATTTTTTTCAGGTTATATAGATGTGGAGTTAAAAATAGTAAATCTATATTTTCTCTATATGCACTCCGCTTTTGAAATGTCATCCCTATATATTCTGTCCATAATAGTCAGTCCTCTAAATATTCCAGGCCTCGATATTCTATAGTACAATATTGAGGATCATCCGTTGCAGGATCTTACAATGGAGAGAATGCTGCATTAGAATAAAGTCCAACTGTTGTATCGTAGTACAGATGTTTTATGAACATTTGGTTGTCATTTGCAAGTTTAGTGTTTTACTTGTGAAAGTTGAATGATCACTGGATTGATCACAATAGTGAAGTGTGTGAAGAGGGGAGTCATATTGCTTTAGGTAACAGTGCACTTTGCAACTTTAGATGTCAATGGTTCAGGAGGGTGCATTGCCAGAGAAATGTTTTTTGCCAATGTGTGCCACAGATGGGATTAGAAATTTTACTACACAAAACAGGAGGTTCATGCCAATGATGACAGACCATCAACCATGGATGGCATGTGTGTAGGGCGATTAGGTTCCAGGTTGTTTGTTTACCAGGAGTGCTGACTGTTTCAGCAGTGTTGAACTGGGAAAGACAATCAGTCCAGGCAACAAAATTAAAATGGCCACCATTTACGAATTAGGTAGGTTAAAAAAGTGGTCCATGTTTGCAAATTTGGGCAGTTTGGAATTTTTAAAGATATGCTCTGTAAGTGTTTTTAAATGTATAGAAGATTGCATGGACTTGAGCTGGCTGCAAGCAATGTTTGCTTAAATAGTGCATAAATCAACAATAAAACCGGTCCAGGTGACTATAAAAGAGGCCCACAAGCTGTCATAAAAATGGCCCAAATACTGACTTGTCAGACCACCCAGTTGGGCACTGCCTGGTTATCCTATAGGCCAGCCCAACCCTGTGTTTCAGATTAGTACAGTCGATAAGTTAGGACAGATACTTTTGTTGTCCTTGTTTTTAAGTGGTAAAAAAGTTTTTATGCTCTTATGCTTTTTAGAATAATCTGTTAGTGGTTCTGTGAAAGAACAGAACTGCCCTCCTAATATTTTAATATGTAAATATGTACTCTGATTTGGAAATTTGTAAATCGATTATGAATATTGATTGTTTTTAATGCTAGTTGTGAAACTTTGTATGCAATAAATATGATTATTGTTTTATTAAAAAATTAGGATGTGCAAGTTTTTTCAAAGTAGATGGGCAATCTCTGAGCAATCTCCATGTCTAAGACAACAATGGGGGGGGAGTATAAGGGAGAGGATATTCATGCTGCTGAAGGGAGAGTGATGTATGGAGAGGACACCTAGATGTGGAAAAAGGGAGGCACATAGAGATGTGTTCTGGAGGAACAAGTGCAATATGACAGTCACATTAAAGAAGCAACAAAACGAGATAGAGGGTATAAAGAAATTTCAGAGCTTTACTTGTCCCAGCATGAACACCTGACCAAACCCTGAAAGAGCGCAGGTGAGACACCCACAACAGTATTTTTCTCCATTGAATGGAGAAGACCCTGATTAATTTGTTATCCGGTAAGTGCAGGTGTGCACTCTTCTTTAGAAGCCCGCAGCCCTTGCTAATGAAGGTTGGGTGCTGAATACCAAGGCAGCATAGTCTTTATTCCGCCGCCTCTTTCATCTTCCACCAAGCACTCCCTCACTCTTTCATGTTTTTTTCATCCTTGCTTCCTCAATTTATTTGTGGTTTTCAATCTTTCTCTTTCTCCTTCCCCCTTATGTGTTTTTTAGGGTCGAGCACGCAAGTGCTCTGGCCTGTTTTAATCTCTCTGTGGGCTTTAACCACGTCCACAACTGCTATTCATTCTCTGTTGTGCTTTCCTTAAATGCTTCATTTTTATTAGTGCATTTTGTGAAATGTCCCTCCTTTGCGTGCTAAGTTCCCTCCCAGGCAATTTCACTAAGTGAACATTTTTTGGGGCCATCACACTACATCGCACTTTCTCCTGTTACTTCTGTGATGGCCACTCCTCCTGTTTCAGTTTGCTTTTCATCCCAGCCTCGATCCATTGTAGGGAGCCAATAACTCGCGCACTCACGCTAATGGCGTCCATGGTGCTTTGAATTGATTTGCTTCTGTCAACTGTTTTACTTTTCATTTTCAATTTATGAGCAAGAAAAGTCCAGTTAGGAATTTACAACCCTAATAGTTATAACTTGTTTTCTCTTGGTCCAGGTGAAAGTCTGATGGATAAATAAGTGCCGGTCCCCAAAAATAAGTGGCCCACCTGCAACCACCGACTCAAATTAAGCACTGGAAAGAGGTTTTGGTAAGGCTCTGTCTGTAACGTTAGAGTTTCCCGAACCCCAACAACTCACAGCGGTTTTTAATCTCAGAAGTCAATGGCTGTTCCAGTGCTCTATCTAACCAGTTCCAAAGGCGTATTGCTACTTAAAAGACAAGATAACAAAATATAAATAATAGGCCGCTTAAATGACTAGAATTGATACATTCTTTAAATCGTTCCTGTAGTATCATCGTGTGAAATGGGTCAATATTTTATAGCATACAGAATGAATGCTTCCTTCTTTAAAACAAACAAAAAGGCACTCGATCTGAACATAAAAATATTCAATTAATTCGCTTTAGGTGTGTAAACCCCAGCCGGCCATTCGTAAGGCACCTGCTGAGAATGTTGAGAATCCGTACCTGTTAAAGCGATAGTAACAGCATCTCTTTGTTTACTGTTGTTAGTCCTAATCACATAATTAAACTTTTTGAGAAATTACATCTGACAAATGAAAAGAAAGCAAATGAGATAAGCGTGTAACACTGCTTCTAGCAATTATCTTATCACCACTCCTGCGTTGTGCTGGAAGCCAAAGATAGTCTTATGTGCGCGTGCCGCAAGCGTTTAACCAAAGAACATCCACTTCACCGAGCGAGATAATGCCTTCTCTTTGAAAGGAGAAAGCAAACAAGTAGAAGGAACAAAGGGCATGCCAATGGCAGGTAATGGAGCAGACATAATTAGTCTCAAGTACCTGTAATCCTAGGAGATTTACCTTGTGATAAAAGCCGATGAAAGTCCCTGAAGTGAGAGCAATGGGGAACTCGCCAGGTTGCAGCAGTATCAGGTATAGAATCTCATCTGTGCTCAGTGTGAGCTATTGATCCAAGAGCGCCTGCTTTTTATGTCGCACTTTCAATGTGAAGCTGTTATACAAGAGGGCAGCTGGCATTCGAAGGTATACGCATTTCCTACTTCAATAAATATTTTAAAAATAGGAACCTGAGTCTTCCTATTTTTCCAGTATACTGACGCTTATAGAATGAAATACTAATCGCCGCATCTGGGCAGGTGTAGAGCAAATGTCACTATAAAATATTTCTGCTGCGCCCCAGTGATATTGTTGTGTGAAAGGAAATTTGAATTGCTCGTCATTTTATGGCCAGATAGTATTTTATGATAGTTTAGATATCCCTTGTGTAATGCATAAACGAATTTGTGTAGTGTACAGTGCCAATAAACATTTCTTCCAGGTGAAAGACATAAACCCGTAAAAGCACTATTAATAAGAAAATGGCTTCCAATTGACTTTTTGGTTTCGATTGTTCAGCTGCACATCAGCATGGTCAGCTAACACCGGAATGATGATGGGAGAAATACGGCTGGGGTTAGTAATGCATCGGTTATAAATTCTCTTGAAGAATGATAAGGCAGTGCACCTCTCCATCTCTAGCTTCTCTGCCCTGGTAACCAATGAAATCTATTTATCATACATTAACCAAACAAGTACAAACAACCCTATGGTCCATGAAGGTTTATCCTTCTGGCCCTGGGCCAGGAACAGGTACCATACTAGTCCTAGAGTATTATCTTGCGATAGCCTCCAGTGAAGATTAAGATGAAACACCGGAGTTCTTTAAAGTTTCATACAAGGAAAGGAGAATGTCATTTATGTCTAAAATGTCCAGTTTGTTAATCGTGTTTACCGTATCAAACAATATACTTTCTAGAATTCCAATAATGAATGTTCAGGAAGCAACATTTCCTCTTTGGAGACAATTGCCAAATTTGCCACAAGTCGGGCAGTGCGCAACTGAGTGAAAATTTGTCCCGCTTTGTTGTATGAACAGTAAGAAATTGCAGATCATTTCTATTTACTAAGAGTAAAATGCTGATGAGCTTATCAGCGTTCCAGAAAAAGTTGTTTTACCTTCATGCTAAGCTTTGCACAATGATGCAAATGTGAGGCAGCAATTCCTTCCTTGAGATTTGGGTTTTATGCTCAGTCGCCAATGCTATTTTTGTTCAATTTTCAATTTAGAAGCAAGTAGAAGGGTAAATTAGTCCAAACAGAATATATTAATACTTAGAACCCGAAAGAAAAAACCCTAATGTGAATGCCATCTTAATCACTTTATAAATCTCATATCCATTCTTGATTACCATCCCAAATTTTCCAGAATGTACCACTCAACCTCGTCTTAAATAGCAAATGCTTTCCAACATCATGGCTTTCCTAATTTTAGCCCTCCATTCTTGTACCATTGGCGCTATAACATGATCCTTATAGTTTTCCTGCCCCAACTGTCCTAACTCATCGGGCCAAAGTTCTCTAAGAATAGGAAACTCCCAAAAGTTTAGATATGTTATTCAGATATATTATGTATGTTTCTGAGCTAATTAAGAGTTGGTGTGTGTCCAATATAAGCTACTATTAAGATATTATGTAACTGTGTAACAAGACCCTTATGGGGTGAACAAAAGCCTTGAGGAATAGTCCTATTCCTCCTGATTTGTTTTCTATGCTTAAATTAATCGATTGACTGTAAATATGCCTAGACAAATTTGATCTGACCCCAATGACAAATTTGTCATGAGAAATGGAGAATGTGAGGAACATATTTTAATGTAGGAGTTATTCAAATTCCCTCTTTATCAGTACCTTAATAACATATTCTGGAATATTTGGCTTGAGCCAAAGTGGGCATGGTAAAGCACCCCCCCAAGATGGGGGGAGCGCGGCCCCTTAGAAGTCGGGGCTGCCGTGGCCCAATCCCTCCGCACTAGTTGTGCGTAAGGCTGGCCAGGCTACTTCCACCCTCACGCCTCGCGAGGTGTGAGGGCGGAAGATAGCTGAGGGTGTACGCAGGGGCGACATTGGTTCCGGCTCCAACAGCGGCAAAGGAGTCCTAGGAACCAGCGTTGTCGGATCTTCGTAGGACTTGACTGGATCTTTGTGGGACTTGACCGGCACACGACGCTGTGGACCCGCATGCCGCATTGTTGTGATCCGCCTCAGCATTACCCACCGGCCACTCAGTTACAGCCGGGGGTCATGCTGGTTGAGGGCATACCCTCGCGTGCAGGTTGTGTCTGCCCCTCCGTGGCCAGGGATTCCTCCTTGCCGCATCTCTTCAGCACGTGGTACGTTGTTTTTAATAGCCCCTTTCATCGCAGTTTCTCCACGTGGCGAGTAGTTTTTATTAGTTGTTGCGATAGCGCATTGGAACCTAGCCCAAGGGTTATAGGCTCATGTCCCAACTGAGTTAATTCCTATTTCCTTAGTAGTTCAGAGCGCTGCATTCCTGGGTGCACCTTATGTGCCTGTGAAGCCTATTTGGAGTCTACATGCAGTGAATCCAGTTGAAAAACACTGTGATTCACGCGCCCACTTTTTTTTTTAAGAGTCCGTTTTATTGATCATTTAGACTGCAAAATGATTTTCACTAAAAGTAGTGATTGAGGCATTCATTCCCCCTTTTTTTTTTTTGCTGTAATTGCGGTTTAATTAGTAAAGGCTTAATTTTGCCTTTGTATTATTTGTCTGCCTCCTTCAGCAATTATCAGTGTTTCTCAGAGTGACCCCCCCACCAAATACCCAGACCCTCGCCCCCTGGTACACAATTGGTGCTGCTGCTAGGCCTTCCTGACCTAGTTAGGTGACGCCTGCTTTGGTGTCATACGTCGGCCTGGTCTGGGCCAGGAACGCTCTTCATTCAGGGTAAGTGGGGTCATTGTGGGGAGGAGGTGGATTTGTGATAAGGTTTGTAATTTAACGTGGTCTCATTTACAGACTTTCAAAGTATACCTTCGTAAGTAATTGATATAAGGACTTCGATAATACAGTGCTGGAATTTGAGTGTGCACATTTATGAAGTTGCATAGTGTATGTTAAGTGGGACTGTGTTACTTTAATTGCAATTGAGAGTTATGGCTTGTAATCACAATAAGGTGGGTAAGAGGAAGGGCAGGGACCCAGAACTGTTACAGCTGTTGAAGTTAGTGTTGCGAAACTGGGCAGTGGGGATTCTGGCAGCGGAGATGGAGAAAACAATTGTGCAGAGAGTGACCGCCCTAGGCGGTCCCATGTACCTCCTCGTGCAGCGTTCCCCCCTGTAAACGCAGAAATAAAAGCCAGGTTCCAAGTGCGCAGCAGCCATCCGCTTCCCCGTCAGCAACCACCCTCCCTGCGCAGTCCCTTACGGCAGATACTTTAATAGTATCTTAATGTGCTACTTCAGAGGTTCCTCGGGTGGATCAAAGAACAGGTCCCACAACTGAACAAGGGGTATTAGCAATCCTGACAGATATTCGAAAGCAATTGTCAACATTGTCTGCACCATCGGCGGTGCCAGTAGTCCAGGCCCCCTCTCCAGTTCAGGCTGAAGTTCCAATTGCCCCTCTTCCGGTATTGCAAGGGCAGGGCAGTTCCACTGCCCAGATACCTTTGCAGGATGCGACTACGCAAGCTTTGCTGGCGGTGTCCCAGCTATTGGCTATTATTAATACCTCAGCTACCCCCGCTCCACCTACAACTCCATGGGCCTCAAATGACTCCCAAAAGAACTCTGTAGCAGAGCTTAAATGCCAGGTCGAGGCGATTGTGGCAGCACGCAGTCCTACATCAGCACCCTCTGAGGCGACGGGCCCGAGTGTCACCTCGGCACCGGGCGTCTAGCCTCTTGCCCCCACTAGCATAGAAAAAAGTAAGGTTACTGAAATCAACAATAACACGTCTGGGGGTGGTACTACGGCAGTGGGGGCCGGACAAGACACACTTATCAAAACCAGGTAAGCTCCCTGCTCATGTTGGTTCAGATGTTAAAGAAACAATTTGGAAAGGATAATTTGTGAAATTTTTTTCTCTCATTAGAGCCAAAAAAAGAGAGATGGAAGTCAAAGACAAGGAGGTGAAGGCATCGTCTTCTGGTGATAAAAAACCCAAAGTAGAAGAAAGTATAACTAATTGGTTGTTTGGGTTCAATGTCTTTATGTCTGTCATGCTTGAGAAGAAGCCTGAGTTGGCTATATCAATGATCTGCTATGCAAATAAGATATTGGAAGCACACCATATGTACGGTGACAACTCCTGGTTAGAATATGATAGAGACTTCAGGTGGGCAAAGATTGAAGACCCAGGAATTGGTTGGGACCAAACTGAAGTGAACGTACAGTTAGAATGCTTAAATAACAAATTGCCTGGGAAGCATCCCTTTCTCTCACAATATTCCAGTGATAAAAAAGGTTTGTGCTGGGCATTTAATAGAAAAATATGTTATCGGCCCCCAGGATCTTGCAAATTCAGACATACCTGCTCCTTGTGCGGGCACCCCTCTCACCCAGAGTACAAGTGCATTAAAAAATCCAGAGAGAAGGTTAAGGAGGGGAGTAAGCCCTCTAATTAAATCTACTTTGCCATCACCTATACAGATTAACTCATGGTGCCCATGGTTACAGTCCTATCCGGATAAAGATTCTGCAGAACTCCTAGTTAATGGCTTCTCTTTTGGTTTTAGAATCCCTGCTCTACAAGTACCTCCTATTCCATATTGCAAAAATTAATTATCAGCCTTGAGGAACCCGGGGTGGTGGCAAGGAAGATAGAGAAAGAAAGGCTTTTAGGTAGGCTGGCGGGGGCCCTTTTCTTTCTCTCCAACAACAAATTTTGTTTGCTCTCCTTTTGGGGTAGTTCCCAAAAAAGAGCCAGGCCAGTTCAGGTTAATACATAATCTATCAGCTCTGCAGGGATCATCTGTAAATGAGGCAATTAACCCCCAACTATGCTCAGTGCGCTATGCAATTGTTGACCAGGTTCTAGTGAATTTATGCGCATTGGGTCATGGGGCATTCTAGTAAAGACTGACATTGAATCCGCTTTTAGGCTTCTTCCAGTTCACCCTGATGACTACCATTTATTAGGGTTTCAATTTAGTGGGTCGTACTTCCATGATAAATGCATGTTTATGGGGTGAAGTGTGTCCTGCAGTTATTTTGAACAATTGAGCACCTTATTGCAATGGATTTTTACCAAGCGCACAGGACACAAAGTAGTGATACATTATTTGGATGATTTCTTGGTACTGGGCCCACTAGGGTCGGCGAGGTATTTGTGGGCCCTCCAAGCTTTGACAGCTATGTTTGAAGAATTTGGGGTCCCATTGGCCCCGACAAAACAGAAGGCCCCACTACCTGCATCACATTTTTAGGGATTGAGATAGATTCCATAGCTGGTGAGTGTTGCTTACCTTCGGATAAATTATGGGTATTTAGCTCTGTATTGTCACAAAAGAAAGTCACTCTGCACCAGCTTCAGGTTCTCGTACGTCAACTGAATTTCACCTTACGATTTACCCCCATGGCTTGCCCCTTTTCCAGGTCCATCGCTAGGGCGATGGTTGGCTTGACCGAGAAACACCATCACACTAGGCTGTCGCTTGAAGTTAGGGAGGATTGAAAGATATGGGATGCCTTTTTACAGGATTTTAACGGGGCATTCATTTGGCCTCACCTTCCAGTTCCTAGTCCTACCCTGGGGCTATTCAGTGATGCAGCCGACAGTGTAGGTTTTGGCACCATTCTGGGCACCTACTGGTGCAGAGCCAACTGGCCAGTTGAGTGGGTTGAGAAGGGGATTACAAAGAATGTAGCATTTTTAGAACTGTCCCCCATTACCGTCGCCGTCACCATCTGGGACATGACATTTAAAGATAGGTCAGTGGTATTCTGGTCAGACAACATGGCAGTGGTAGAGGTGATTAATAGACAAAAGGCAACATGCAGAATGGTTCTCCGTCTCCTGAAACACTTGGTTTTAATCTTTAATCTGCTTGAAACTCAACATTACCTTTCGTGTGAAACATGTACCTGGGGTCCATAACAAAGCGGCTGATGCTCTATCTCGCTCTTTAATGCAGGACTTTCTGAGGTTCCACCCCCAGGTGGCGGAGAAGATGATGGAGTTCCCAGCATATCTGTGGAAGATTGGAGCCCCGCCCTTCCCTCTTTAGTAGCAGCATCCCTAGCAGCCCACACAAGGGGGACTTATGAGAAATCATTCCAGCAATACAGACATTTCCTGAATTCGCAACAAATTTCAGAATTGTTTTCTACACAGGCCATTTGTGGTTTTCTAAGTCATTTGAAAGAAAGGGGCAGACCAGTTTCATGCGCTAAGGCTCACTTGTCCACTATTTGTTTCTTTGTGAGACTACAGAATCAGGAGTCCCGTTTGAACACTTTTGTCATTAAGAGGGCAGTGGCTGGTTGGGCTCGACTAGAGGGCTCAAAGAAAGACACTAGGCACCCCATAACTGCTCCCTTTCTAGGGAGGCTCTAGGACAGAATCCCCAATGTGCGTTCCACGCCTTTTGAGGCAATGTTATTTGCCACAGTATTCACTACAGCTTTCTATGGCGCTTTCCATGTTAGCGAACTAGTGGGATCTTCCAAGGGTGACCGCTCAGGCGGCCTTCAGTGGGCAGATGTACGTATCATTCTGGGGTTGGTGACAATTCAACTGCGAAAGTCCAAGACTGATCGATTGAGTAAGGGCACACGCATTGAACTTAGAGCTGCGCCAGGGTCTCCATTATGCCCGGTGGGTTGCTTGGGATCTTACCTGTTGGCCCGCCCATCCTCAGGCTCATCTACCCTTTTTCTACATGCAAACGGGGAATGTCTATCACGTTACCAATTTTTAGCAGCATTAAAGGTGACTCTTAGGGCCGCGGGTGTGGACTCTCAGGGGTACTCTTCACATTCATTCAGGATTGGGGCAGCTACTTTAGCGGCCGGCGTAAGGATGTCTGTAGCAGATGTAAAGTCCATCGAGAGATGGTCATCCAATTGTTATGAGCGCTGCATTAGACCTGAATCGCAATGATGGGTGCTCCCTCACTCATAGTTTGTAAAATGCGTGTTGGTTTCTCATACAATTTTCTTTTCTTGCAGTTAATTGGCACCCCACGTGGTTTGGGTCTTAGGACATTCTTTAGTTCAATGGGCGGCCTACAGGTTGCAACTGCTCCGTAAGCCTAAGCCGGCGGGGATCCAGGATGTGGCTTTTCGCTGGTGTGGGGTTGGTGGAATAGGAATCACGCAGCTACAGCAACTCGTCGAATTGGCAAGGAGATGCAAGGGACTATAGTTCCTGGATCTCATTATTATACATATTGGAGGCAATGACTTGGTGCGCATGGGACGCAAGGCACTCAGGGAACAGATTTTTGCTGAAATTACCAAGTTATCTAAAGAGTTCCCAAACGCGGCCATCGCATGGTTGCATTTGGTACCTCAGCGCAATTGTGGTCCAAACATTAAGTCAAGGACAATCAATGTGTCGGTTCGGAGGCTCAACGCTGAAATGGCAAGACTATGCCCTGGTCCTGGATGCTTATGGGACATTCCGCATTCATTTTTAAAGGGTCCAGATATGTTCCACAGAGATATGGTACATTTGTCTGATGCGGGTACGGACCAATTTATTGCAGCTATGTGGTTCTTCTCTAACAGCTTGTTTGCGGGTGGGGAGGGCAAAGGACCTTTGGGCCCCTGGTCGCCCTCGTGGCGGGAGAAGTACTACTATAAAGTAGCCATAACCAAAAGAGGGGTCCCCAAGGCTGGGGCCCCGGGATAACACCAGAGGTAGGATCCTGAAGTCCTGAACCAACCTGCAGATGTACACACCAGCTTAGGGGGTAGGGAGCCCAGATCGCTGGGGTGGCCATGGGGCTTCCGCTCCTTGCCTCCGCGTTAAACCCCCTTGGCAGATTGGTGTTTGGGGATGGGGTGGAACCCTGAGCATGAGGAAAAGGAACGGTGAAGTCGGGGGAGCCGCCCCCCCCTAGGGATACAGGTGAGGTACGGTTCACCTGTGTGGTCCAACGGAGGTTCAGGACAGGTAGCGATCCTGTCACATTGATTTATGATTATTGAATAAATCTTATTGAAATGTTTTTTTAAAAATGATTGTAAATATGTTTTGAAGATTCTTTTTTAAGTGAATTATTACTGACAGTATTTTATGAAGTAATTGGTAAAAGTTATAAATAAAATTCTTCCAACAAATGAATTTGTCGGTCTGCGTGTAGCAGGTGTTGGGGTGAGGGCTTTCTAGTGGTCTCTGAGTTCTATACCGTGCCTCTTTTAACTTTTTCAATTGTTCAATACTTTCTTCCATTGTTCTCATTTTGACATATGGTTTTCAACGCCTTACACCTGTTTTTAAAGTGTATCCTCTAAACCTCCTCTGTCTTTGTTAAAAGTCAATGCACATACCCAATTATTTCAAAGCAAAAGCTTCCAGATAAAAGTACTTAAAAGAATAGAGCGCTAAACCTGCCTCCGCTAACGTGGCACATAGGGGGATGTTTAAGAGCCCCTAGCGCCTCCTTGCACCACATTAGAGTCATTTTGTAACAATTATGTGGGCCAATGAGGCCAAAATCCTTGCGCCATATTTACAAAGTGACACAATGCATGCATTGCACCACTTTGTAACCTGCTCCAAGCATAATGTATGCAAAGGGGGCATGCCACCACTAGGGGGGAGCGTAAAAATGGTGTACAGAAATCTAACAGATTTCTTTGCGTATTTATTTCGGTATTTTTAACACCTGCTCAGAGCATATGTTAAAAGGAGGCACACCATTGATTACAATGGGCTCTCAATGAGCTTTGCAGGATTAACGTCAACATTTTTTACGATAATCCTGCAAAGCTCTGGCCTAGCGTCAAAAAGTCTGATGCTAATCCCCTAACTACCACCATGGTGCCCTGTATTTGAAAATACGGTGCACACATGGTGGCATTTGGGGGGTGCTAAGAGGCACACAAAAATTGGCGCTACACTGTGTGCAACATCACTTTTCTTAAATATGCCCCATAGTTTCTTTCTAGCACCCTTCCCTCTACAAGAACAAAAAAATGAAATTAAACTCTTTAAAGCAATAGAATCATCACTACCTATATTGAAGGACAATCACAGAAAAAGAAAAGAAACAAACGCTGTGGACGCATAACCATCTTTGTCAAGTATATCCCTTTCACTATTAATAAAGATAAATGTTTTCCCTTCCTAAAATCAGGGTTGATTTTCTCTAAACGCTTAGCATAATTACGTTTGTAGATATATTCCACTCAGGCACTCACTTGCATTCCCAAGCATTTTACTGGTTTTGTAGCCACCATATCTTGCATTTCTGTATGACTTTAACATGTCCACTAATATGCCTTCCATCTATGTTTTGTTGACTCTAAAACGAGACAGAGGCAAATGTTTTGAATAATAAGAAAACATTGAAAAAATTGTGATTTTCCAGGTTCAGAAAGAGGGCTACTTCAACAACACATAAAAAATGGGGCTAGATATAATATTATTATTATCTTTAATTATTTTTCTAGCAAAGGTTAACAAGAAAATTGCAAACAATTACAGTGACAAGGAGCCCCCTTTTTATGAGTCGCATGTTGAATCTTAATTAACCAGTTCCTCAATGCGATTTGGGTGGACAATTCTGACAAAGTTTGGTAATTCTCCTGGTGAACCTTGTAGGCAATGGTTCACTTCCAAAATCCTACTCAAGTTTGCTTAATTTACCAATTTAAATGCATGTTCAGTATTTGTAAACCAGACCACTAAGGGTTCCCTTGAGACCTCTGTGTAGCCAACTGCTTCCTAGAAGTAATGAATATTTTCAACCAATAACCAGCTTGGAATGATTGCAGTCTAGTTATTACAGATCAGTTTGTGAATACATCTAGACAAACCTACTGCTACCACTTTCTTAAGTATTTTAAGATGAAGGTTTAAGTGTCATGGGCCTATACATTTTACAACTTTCTATGATGCTACCGTCTTCAAGAAAGTTGCCTTTGATGACTGAATGGATAGTCCATCATTAAGGATAGAAAGATACAATCATTTTAGAAAAGGAAAAATGTATTTTATAAACATGTTCTTTGTTTCGCCTATCCTGGTGTTACATTTTCTGTGGAAGCCTTAGCAACAGACAAGGTTTCTTTTACATTCCCAATCTTCTCTACTGAAAGAGGTGTTATAAATTCTGCTAGATCTTCCAATGATAACCTATCCAAGTGATCAGATTCTAAAATATTTCTATATCCTCATATGAAAGAAAAACAAATTTGGCATACCTCTCTTGGTAACAGCTAGCACCTGAGAAATTTTCGTACTAAAGGCTTGAGCTTCTCTATTTTTAAATACATCTGCTGAGAAAATCAGCAATACTAGTCAACAAAGTCAAGCGAGGTTGAGAATATGAAACTCTGGGGGCCCCCAACAGTAGAAATTCATGCTCCTCTAGTATGGGCACCAATTCACCTTAATCTGTCCTTACAGTAAACTCTACCTTAAATAATGCAAGTAATTTATATTAAAAATGAACTCCACACTAAAAATTAAGTGTATACCTTCTTCATTGAGTGCACCAAGCAACTGATAAAAAAGATGCTGAAACAACAAGCAATTTGTCATTCATAGAAGACATGGCTTTTTCAAAGGGCTTTTGGCTCTGACACATAGGGGCTGATTATGAGTTTGGCGGTCCCATGACTGCCAGTATTATGAGTTTGGCAGTGGTGCACCCAGAAGACTGCCAGCAGTCTGCCTGCACTGCCAGCCAGCCCAGACCACCAAGGTCTATCAGAGCCACAAACAGGCCGGTGGAGACCATGTTTCTGCCGGACCCATTACGTGGTAGTACACTGACAATGTGACTGCCTTGGTCCAAGCACCACATATCAGGAAACAAACAGTACAAAGGGAGACTCTCACCTCCAGGAAGGCATTCATGTCCGGAGCTGCCATGGATCTACACCTAGACATCATCCCTCTGCTCCTGCTCACAGAAAGACAAAGAAATCCACGCTGACAAGGACGACAACAGCCCTACAAGACATACACCATACATGTCCACATTGCACATAACCACATCAAACACATACCACTACAAACACCACACAATACCATGACAACAACATTTATGATGCACACACTAACCTAACACACTACACACACCTTTCCCTTGGGGGAACCCCACACTGCACACAAACACACATACATCAATCCACCACACATGGATCTGCAAGCAGCACACACAGAAAAATACTTACACACAACCAATGTCAGACAAGAAAAACATACACCTGGGGAATCAAATGCAGAACAAAGATATAACCAACAAACCAAGAACTGGTTGGCCTTAAAGTCATAGATATGACAAACGTCATAGTCCAAAGCCATTGGCCAGTCCACAATAGTGCCGTAAGCACCAAAGGCACATAAAGGTGCCCAAACGTCGTTCCTGACTGCCATGTAACCTCCACAGGTAGAGACATCAAGGGGGCTAGCCAAGCACCACAGGGGACATTGAGGGTGGCGAGGGAGGGGGTTTGGGCTTGGATTTGGGATGAGTGGGTTTATGTTTGGGTTTCGGAGGGGAGACCTTCTTGGGAGGAGTGGAAGTCTTTGGGGGGGAGGGGCATGGGTGGTGGCGGGGGTAGGGGAGGCCTTAGAGGTAGAAGAGATTATATTTGGCTTGGTGAGCGATCTTTTGGACATGTCACAGGGGCGGATTAGGGAAACTGTCCAGATTAGATAGGAATACTTTCTTCGACACATGGGGATGTTCATCAGAAGGGGTTTTCAATGTGAAGGGTGAGGGAGTGGTTGTATGACATGTAGGTGTGGATGCTTTGAGGTGCGTGTTTGTCGGAGATGTGCTTGTGTGGGGTGGGTGTCTGTTGGGTGGGTGAGTGAGGGTGTTAATGTGTTTTGGGCTGAGGGGGGTGAGGTGGTGAGGGGTGGGTGGGTTGGGGTCTGTTGGGTTGGGGACTGCAGGTATGGTGGATAAGCTGCATGTAGAAGTGTCTGTGGTTGTGGTGTCTGCAGGTGTGGTGACTGGGGTGGATTTCTGAGGGTCTGCTGCGGTAGTGTCTGCTGGTCGGATAGTTGTGGTGACTGGATCAGTAAATGTGGGTGTGGTGTCTGTAGTTGTGACTGGTGTCATGTCTGTGATGCTGGCAGTGCTGTGTGTATCAGGGCAGTTTGCGACTGTTGATGTGTCTGCAGGTTGATGTTGTTTGTGTGCATGCCGGTGGTGTGCCCTGTGGTGCTTGTGTTTGTGTGTACTTCCCTTGTCTGTTGAGGTGGATGATTGCAAATCTGTGTGTGCTTCAGGTTGGTCGGGGAAGGGGGGATTTGCACTGGGAAAAGGAAGTTACAGGAGGTACAGGAGACAAGGGGTGGCTGGCAGTCGTCAGTCCGGAGGCAAGAGCCTGAAAAGATCTCTGTCAGCCAGCCATTGCACTGTGAATACCCTTGAGGAACACATTGCTCTGTTGGATCTGGCTTACCAGTCCCTGGATCTCATTCACAATTGTGGGCTGACCCGCAGAGATAGAACTCAGGGCGTCATTAGCCTCCTCACTGAGTGAAGAAGGGCTAACAGGGGCTGGGGCACAGGTGCTTTGGGCAAAGAAGATGCCCACCCTCTTGGGTGAATGGTCACAGCCAACTGGTTAGGGAGCTACAGGGAGGGCAGGGATAGAATGGGGGGTAGTGGACAGAGATGGTGGGGAGGTCCCTGTTGGGTCCACCACCACTAGGGATTGGCCACTGGAGGAGGATTCCAAAGATGAAGTGGAAGATTCGGTCTCCCCCGTGGCACTCCCCTTGCCCACCGGGCCACTGGGTTCCTTGTGTCTGTAGTGTCTTGACCAGAGGTCCTGTAGCCAGTAGCTTCACCACTCGGCTGTGCCTCATATCCTTTGCCTGCCAGTGCTGATGCTGAAAACAGATAGTGA
This sequence comes from Pleurodeles waltl, assembly GCF_031143425.1. Taxonomy (NCBI): domain Eukaryota; kingdom Metazoa; phylum Chordata; class Amphibia; order Caudata; family Salamandridae; genus Pleurodeles; species Pleurodeles waltl. The sequence goes on from NC_090440.1 coordinate 1,517,189,793, forward strand.
AATAGGGTCAGGACATACACATAAGAACACTTCCATCATTATGCAGATGTACATATCCTTAGAACAACTGCCCCCCCCGCCCGGTAGGAAGTGCCTGAAAAATGTCAACATCATGTAATGACACAAAACAACGCATGTGAATCACATTAATTAGGGAAACACACCATCAGAGCTACCTATTTGAAAATCACATTAGCACAGATTACCTAGGACAAACACACTAACTAAGCCATACTTACATTACCTATCTGCCAATAATGGGTGTCATATACTGCAATAATGAAAGAAGCAATAGACATGCAATACATTCCAGTTTGCAAGGTAGCTAAAGATTGATACAGACCCAATTCCATCCTCACTAAGACCTTGCCCTGAAATCAATTATCAAACCATTACATAGATTCCCAAGTAAAGGTAGGATACCCTGGTATAAGCAAGCCATACCTACATCAAGTGACACTGGACAATCCAAATCACCATGGACGCATACCATCAAATAACATATCAAATGTAACACCTGCCGAATGCAGTAAGAGAAAAGTATCCTTGGTCTATGTATCACTTTGTCAACAGCATTGTGCAGGAGGAGGAAAACAAAGCCTGCTGTCACTGCATGGAATACACCTAATGTCAGAGGAATAAAAAAACAACATCAGTACACACAAATCAGACACAGTAAGCATGGCATCCTTTAGCGGGGTTAACCCACACTTGCTACATCAGTAAGATGAACATGGTTGGAACCCATGATGGAAAGCCACACTCTGGACACATCCCAAACTGGTCACAGGTGTATTAGAACCAGCACAACAGCCCCACTTATGTCAAATTTCAAACATAACATGGCCAAAGAGCCTGGCCCCATGTGTTAGATCATTCATAGCTATAACATGGACATATTACAAAATGCAATCAGTGAAGTGTGATCACTGAAGGCAGTAAACACATGACTGTCTGGTCCATTGCTGTGATTGGACATGTATTGCCTATTTACCATTCCTACTAATTGTGTCAGAAGGACATTGTTAGACCTGACAGCCTTAGGGTGGTCACCCCCAAATTTCTGCCGGCCTCCGTCCACTTTTCTGGCACTGTTTTTGCTGATTTTAGGACTCTGCAAACTATACCACTGCTAACCATTGCTAAAGTGGATATGGTCTCTCCCTTAAAACATGGTAACATTGGTTCATACCCAATTGTTTCACTGCCACTTTGACTTGGCATTTAAAAGTCCTTGTCAAGCCTTAAACTCCCCTTTTTCTACATCTAAGCGACTCCTAAGGTAGGCCCTAGGTAACTCATAGGGCAGGGTGCTGTGTAGATAAAAGGCAGGACATATACCTGTGTATTGTATATGTCCTGGTAGTGGCGAACTCCTAAGTTTGTTGTCCACTGCTGTGATGCCAGCTCCTTTCACAGGCTAACATTAGGGCTACCCTCATATACTGTTTGAGTGGTAGATTCTGATCAGAAAGGGGCAGACAGGTCATATTTAGTATGGCCAGAATAGTAATACAAAATCCTGCTGACTGGTGAGGTTGTATTTTATATTACTATCTTAGAAATGCCACTTTTAGAAAAGTGCCTCACTTAAAAATGCTCCAAGAGGAATTATTTAGATATAGTATGAGTACATATTATCCAGTCTTCCATTAATGAATAAGACAACTTTGTAATGTTAAAATCCAATATATTACTCAATAGGATTCAGGAAGTTCAAAAAAATATACAACAATTCCAGCGAATGTCCATTTCATAAACAACAACACTGTATATAACCCAGCTAGATCAAAAGATTGAATCCCAACTGGAGATCGAGGAAAGGGTTATAACCCTCTTTATGACACAGTTCTGCACAATAAGTGCCTGGTTTTCAGTCCCACTTCAAGCAATATCATGGACTTTCAATTCAGCTTGTCAAATGAGAAGGTAATGTTGATGTTTCGGCCTGTATTGGCAGTCTGAGGTCCGTCAGACCATCATCAGGACTCAGTGTTGTTAAATAATACCTACACATAAGAAAAATTTATTAAAAAACAGTACGTGCAATCTATTAAATCACACCATGTGTACCGCCTGTTGAACCCAAAAAAATACCAAAACACAGATGTGTATAGTAGTATAAGCCACCACCTATATGACAAGGAAAGTTCAAAAAATACTTTAAAAACATGGAAAACGTGCACCATAATGTACACTGTGTCAGGCTCCCAACTAGAATAGCTATATTCTGCTACTTACAACAGGTTGCAAAAATAGGCTCTGTAGCAACACACCAGGGTACTTCAACCTACAAGCCCAAGTAAACAAATCTACAAAGATTAAATTATTATAATAGCTTAACAGTCATACAACATAAACTCCAGAAAAACTCTACCTTCATTACAGTATATTCATACCTTTTAAATATGGGACTGCTAGCGTCTGTCTTCATCCACAGCCGCTCAATGCATGCAAGTCAGAATCAACATTGCTGGCCTTCCCGGTGAGTTTAAATAAGGAAGTGAAAGGTCATGTGACCATTCTAGTGACTATGGCGGCCATCTTAAACTGGTAAAAATGCCTAAATAATACCCTGAGTTTGGAAACTGTTGTAATTACAGCAAGTATACTGTTGTCGACCTCAGTAAGTTAATAAATAAAATATCCATCTGGGCCATCAGCTCAGTCCATGTTAGTAAGATCCACACGCTGTTTGTCTCACTATTACAGAGCATTCAGGTAGTCACATGTGGCAAGACCAATGCAGTAAATGTAATAATGGCCCATCTAAATGCTCTCCAATACTAATTCTACTTTCACAACCCTGCTGAAGGCAGACCCAGAGTCTAGCTTATCCATTTAACAGATAGAAAAGACCCAACCAATTATTATCAGGGCATTATTAGCCATCAACTACAACAACCAATACAACTAAATATCAGAAATGAAAGTACAGATAAAGGGACTCACAGCCATCATACCAACCATAAGGAAAGAAAGTATACAATAGGAAACCCTGAAATGGACCAGACCCTCTCTAGTAGAGCTGCTAGATTTTGATTCAGTGTCTGCAATTGCAAAGAACCATGAAAGGTGGTTATGATCCATAACTGTCTATGTGGAATACATCACAATAAGTGTTCCTTTTAAGATAGTCTATCTACAATGTTGCTAGTATCTGCCATTCCACCTGTTGATACAGACCCTTTTTAACTGTATCTGCAAGCCAAATCCATAGCTTCTCTTTAATGGTCAATAGGCGGTCCACTTTTACACGTCTTTTCAAGAGTTTTATAACATCAAGTACAAATCAGTGAATATAGTTGGGAGCCTGTTTCATAAGATTGTAATGTTCAACCATAGGAGCATTCACAACATTACACTGTGTTTGTGATTGATGTTGAATAATCCGTTTTCTGACCTCCTGAGTGGTTTTACCAATGTAAAACAAAGAACATGGGCATTGAATACAGTAAATAAATTTTTTTGAGCCACAATAAGGAAAATGTTTCAGCTGCCAAGTTCTCTCATTTAGGCAACATGTTTTTACAATTTTAGTGGAAGCACATGCACTGCAATTCCCACACGGTGAATGTCCAACTCTTGGTGTTAGTCCCCAGATGTTACTCAGTGTGCGTGCTTCTGGTTCAATGAAGGCCCTAACTAGACTGTCCCTCAAATTGTTACCCCTTTTGAAGGCAAATAATGGTTTCTCAAGTGGAATATCAAGAGAGGCTAATAAGTGCCAATTTTTTAAAATAATCTTTTTAATTCCACTTTACTCTGAACTAAAAGTTATAACACAAGTCAAACGAAAGTGAACAGCTTTTTCTTAGACCTGGAGTAAGGCTTGTCGATCGTATTACCAGGCACGTGTCAGGGATCTTTTAACCAGTCTATATGGATAGCCCCTGTTGATCAATTTGGACATTAGAGTATTGGCTTCCAAAAAATAGTCATCTTTCTTGGTGCAATTACGTTTATACGTAAGAGTAGCCCAAACAGTAAATTGTCCCTAACCTTTCTGGAATGATGGCTATTATATCTCAGCAGTGTATTTCTGCCAGTGAGTTTTGTATATAGGCCTGAATACAGCTCACCCTCATCAACTGAAATTTTTAAATCTAAAACATTTATAGAATGGGTATCATACTCCAGGGTCAATTTTGAGTTGGTATTGTGATTATTAATCCATTTGTGAAACTGTAGTAAGTCACTTATTAGACCATGCCAAATAAAGATGTAATCTATAAACCAGAGCCATTTTGTGATGTAACTGCCATAAGGATTATCCTCCTTATAGATGGTATACTCTTCAAAAGTGGCCACATATAGATTTGCAATATCAGGAGCAAAAATAGCTCCCATTGCTACTCCCTTTATTTGTGCAAAGAACTCATCATCGAATAGGAAGTAATTGCATTCCAATGCAATCTGAGCATAAATTGTGGCCCATTTGGGCATCACACACTAACATAGACATATCCTATGATACATAATAGTGGACTGTGTGGTAGAACCTACCTACTTTCCTACTGTAACATTAGGGATGATCTACCTGTTTGTGTGAGGTTACATCCATCTGGGGAGCTACAGCTTATCATACTAATACAATAAAATTTCAAATGTTAGCCATGCTGTGGTATAGGACTGAGGGGAATTCAGGGTGTGTAGCAGGTTCTGAGTCCAAATGGATGTGCACACATGTTGGCATATATGACCCAAGTACACCAATGTGGGCACAGAACAACTGTGGCACATGACACTTCCACATACTCAGATGTAGCATCCAGTCCCTCTCTCATTCACCTGGTAAGTGGTCAAACATGAGTTAGGACTGCACCCCTGTGGCTGCTGTGCTGCCTTCAAACACCCATCTAACTCTGGTAGGCCACTGACAATATGGGGACCATGGGGGGGGTCATGGTTTGACGGGCACCCTGTCCATATTGGGAGGACTGTCACAGTTGTGTCTCTGTGATCTTCCGGGGCCAGTGCCTCAGGTCCTCCCACCTCTTTCGACAGTGGGCACTTCTCCAGCTTTGGACCCACAGGCTCTGCGCCTTCTTGGCAATGGCACACTAAATTCCTTTCTTCTGATGGGCGTTGACCTGGAGGGATACAGAAGGCATGAAAGAAAATCACATTCACAAGTCCCACAGCCAGTGTCATATTCAACTAATGGTAATAAGTCAATGAGAACCTGTCCTGAAAATCCTGTCCAACTGTGGCACATAGTAGTCATTGGATAGAGGGAAATCACTGCACACACTCACCATAAGGGTGCCCATCACATACCTTAGCTACACAAGTGTATAATTTACATGGTGGGTCAGAGAACACTCATTGATCATTTTCCATGTTGTCTCTGGACTCCAAACCTTTCACCTGATGTAGTTACATGCACAGTAACTACACCATGTATGCACAATGATATCACCTACAGAGATTAAATGACACAATCTCACTTTTAACACATATTCTGGGGCAGAACTTACTAATGTTGGAGGTCAGTAACTGAAAAAGATTTGCATATGGTGCTCTTACTTGCTTCTCTGGTGCACCATAGAGCTGTCCATACAGGGGAGTGACCTACTCCACAAGCTTCTCCAGCTCTTTTTTTTGAGAAGGAAGGGACCCTTTCAAATGTAGGATATGGCATAATTGCTCTCAGTGACAGTACACGGTAGCTCAGGTCGTGGAGGTCTTGCTGTCAGCAGTGTCAGGAGTCAAGTGAGAGATTCAGCAGGAGATGGTGGTCACATCCGCCACATACACGACCATGACCACTGGCGGAAACTGCCACTGGCCCAGGACTGCCATAGGCAGCAATGTTATCCAATGGTATGTCTTTCACAGTGGCTGCCGCCTCCCACCATGACAACTTCTGCGGCGATCACGGTTGTGTCTCATTGTCCAGTCCAGTAGGTCAGGCAGTCACCATTTTAATGGCTTTATATGGTTGGAAAATTTACATTTTGATGTGTCACAATGATAAAACAGTACTACACCCTACACATTTGTGTTGGTCTTCACTACAAATATGTGTATTTACTGATAGATGTGTCACGTTGTTATGTTGGCCTACTCATCTCAAAGAAATCAAGGGGGGTACTGTCACCACCCTCTCAGCCATGGGCAGACATGTGTTTTGGGCAATTGATCACAGCCAATGTCTGATGTAAATTTCACATACTGTCACTGTAGTATGATGTCGGAGATATATCTTTTTATTTTGGACAATGTGAAGAATTGTCAGTATGGTGACACTGATTCCATTGGTATGTTATGAGCGACGTTTTCACTGTTTGAATTGGCATGTCAACATTTTTATGTGACACGTGCATTGTCACATACAAATGACACAATGATTGATGTAAATACCTTCTTATTTCCTCTCACATAGTTAGACAACCTCCTGTGTACCGTCCACTGGCAGATTTGTAGATGATGGACAATTGTCATGTGATACAAATTTACCGTCTGGATAGGCAGTCAATCAAGAATCTCTCTGTCGTATTTGGAGGCAGATCTAATGCCTGCCATCCATCATCCAAATAGCATACCACCCATTGTGCAAGTCATGTCTGTGCTGCATTTTCTGGCTACAGGTTCTTTCCAAAATAAAGTAGCACTAACTGCTGGGATGTCCCATCCGATGTTCAGTCGTCTTGATGGATGTACTATCTACATTGTTAAAACACTTGGACAGTACATCCGTTTTCCTAAATGTGAGGATTTTGACCATGTGAAGGCAGAGTTCTATGGTTTGACAGAAATCCCACATGTAGTGGGATCCATAGATTGTAATCATGTAGCCTTGGTTCATCCACATAGCTATGAACAGGTCTATGGGAACAGGAAAAACCTCAATTCCATAAATGTCCAGGTTGTCTGTTTGGCAGACCTCTACATCTCCCAAGTATGTGCCCAGTACCCAAGGTCAGTCCATGATGCCTTCATCATGTGGAACCATGCTAGGCCTGGGTGGTTGGTGAGTCACATGTCATGTGTGTTAGTATACTATGTCTGCTGCCACATGTGATGATGCCCTGAACTTATGTTTCTACCCATGTTGCATTCCCTTACAAGGGACTCTGCATAGTCAAACCGTCCCTGGTTATTGACACCAGAAAGGAACCCAAATACGCCAGGAGAAGTCTGCTTCTGTGAGGCTCATGAAAGGACAAGGCATGTCATGGAGTGGGCTTTTGAACTCCTGAAGGCAAGATTTCACTGCATCGATACGTCTGGCAGAGCCCTCCTCTACTCACTTGCTAAAGTGTGTCAAATCATTGTTGCCTGCTGCATGCTCCACAACCTTGCCATGAGGCAAGATACCATACATCCCAGATGAGGGGGAGCTAGCAGTGCTGCGGGTGAGATTGCAGAAATGCCAAGTGAGGATGACAGTAATGTGGATGAAGGCGGGCTGATCTCATCAATCTGTACTTCACCTGAGTGTATGTAATGATGTGTGATTTGACTGATTCCTAGGGATACTATGGGGTTCATGGTGTATGTGAAGGTTCTCAATGTGAACATCTGACAGGTCATTTGCTGCTATGCAGTATGCAGCAGAAGTTTACTAGGTTTTACTGACTTGCACTTGTGACTTTCACGAGGAACACCTTTGTTTGGGGCATTGTAAAGCACAGTTTGAGTTAAATAACAAATTGTTATGAAACCTGTCGGACATGTAAGCCTTCACTTAGCTAACATTCTTGTGTTACACTTTTATCCTTCCAGGTCTCTTCATTACGCCATCTTCATGTGGACATGTCTCAATTGTGTCATTGGAAGATGGATGGAGCTGGTCTGACATGTGAAGTAGACATGGATTGATGCAGGTACTGTGTTAAAACTAATTGGGGTTCATGAGACCCATGCTCAAGCTGCCAGGACAGTTGAAGGGCAGAGACCTGTGCTACACAATGGACTTGTTTGCCATGGTAAGTGGGTACAATAGTGTCATTTGTGTGATTGTGTGTCCCTGTCACATGTAATCCAGTGCAAACAATTCCCTCCACCTTCACATTGTAGTTTTGCTAGGCATTGTGGAGGTATGTGATAAGGGTAAAGCTGATGACAATTTCAACCATTGTTTTGGCCTACTCAGTTGGACACAGCCTGACATGTCCATGACTTCAGTGGCCAGTGGGATGGCACGTACAGATAGCTGAGGAAAAGTATATATTTTTTAGACAGACTTGACTATGACAGGCCTCACAATTGTGTTGCCTGTATGCTGCACAATGTAATGAGAAGGGTTTTAGGACAATTTCAACTTGGGTATTTGTGTTGTTAGAGATTCTCAGCATGGCATTACCTGTGGCATGTCCCTTCTGACAACACCTTTTTATGTTTAAATCAGGAGCATGTACATGTTTCACAAACATCCACTCACATTGGTGATAAATGCTGACAAAAGAATTTGTGTTTAAGTACTGTTAATCTCCTTGTGCACAGGATATTGGGCTGATTATGTGTTCGAAAAAAAAAGAAACCAGACAGTGAATGGATCAGTCATGGTGGATGTGATCATCAGAGTAGTAGCCACAATATCTGTAGTCCCAGGTCCAGTGTCCCACTATGATGGAAAATGGAAAGTGGTTTGGGAAAAGTCAACAGGGTGCATCTGTGGCAGACAAAGGGGTTCATTCAGTCAGAGGTTACTTCCTGGCAGTGGTTGGCGTCTTGGTATATTTACCTCTTGGATGTCTTGGTGGATGTCCACGCTTGGGGGGGGACATCCAGCTACAGAGGCACGGATGTCTGAGGCAGATCTTTCTCCTGACAGGGCCTCCATTCTAGTGGTTAATACAGAGGTAGTAGGGTCTGGTGTAACTTGGGTAATGGAAGGGGTGTGGCACTGTTGTCTATCCCTGTTCAGGGTGTTGTTCATGTCTCTCAGCACCCCTGTGAGGGAGGCCATGTGGCCATTAAGGTCTGTCCACTGTTGCAGGACCTCCTGGTGGTTGTCCCTCTGAATCTGTTTGATCTCCCCCAGCATGGGAAGTACCTGTCCCATCAAGCCTTGGGATTGTTCCCACGCTCCCAAGAGTTGGGAGATTATGGCCCTCATTCCGAGCCTGGCGGGCGGCGGAGGCCGCCCGCCAGGCTTCCCCCCTCCGAAATACCGCTCCGCGGTCGTAAGACCGCGGAGGGTATTCCGAGTTTTCCCCTGGGCTGGCGGGCGGTCTTCACAAGACCGCCCGCCAGCCCAGTGGAAAACTCCCTTCCCACGATGACGCCGGCTCGTAATAGAGCCGGCGGAGTGGGAAGGTGCGACGGGTGCAGTTGCACCCGTCGCGTATTTCAGTGTCTGCTTTGCAGACACTGAAATACTTTTAGGGGCCCTCTTACGGGGGCCCCTGCCGTGCCCATGCCATAGGCATGGGCACGGCAGGGGCCCCCAGGGGCCCCGCGACTCCCCCTCCCGCCATCCGGTTCCCGGCGGGAGAACCGCCAGGAACTGGATGGCGGGAGGGGGAGTCGGAATCCCCATGCCGGCGCAGCATGCTGCGCCGGCTTGGAGGATTCCTTTGGGGCAGCGGGAAACCGGCGGGAGACCGCCGGTTTCCCTTCTCTGACCGCGGCTGAGCCGCCGCGGTCAGAATGCCCCGCGGGGCACCACCGGCCTGTCGGCGGTGCCACCGCGTCCCACGGCCCTGGCGGACTTGTTCCGCCAGGGTCGTAATGACCCCCTATGTCCTGGAAAGAACTGTCCCTAGCAGCCTCATGGTACTGACCCACACCATCCCTTCCACACCCCCTACCTCGACATGCCTGTGCCCTTGGCACAGTTGGGCCACTGCCACTAGTGCTCTGTCCATCATTGTCAGGGATTTTGAGTTCTCACTCTGGTATCTGGACTGGGGGGCACAAGACGGTGGTAACTGTCTTTGGGACACAGGTTTGGGGGCACCTGGTTGCCTGTGATGTCGATGCAACAGGGCTGGGAGGAGTCGATGTGGGCAGGGTGAGGCTGAGAGTTGTCACCTGACCAGGTTCCCCAAGTGGGCCAGATTTGTCCTCAACGTCCACACAGCCAGGAGTGATGTCCTCACTGGGGTCTTCGTCCAGGGAAGAAGTGTCAGTCTCAGGAGGGGTTTGAATGGTCCCAGTGGCAGGTAAACCTGTTGAAGATGCAAAATAGACTGTTACTGGAAGTATTGTGGCATGTGCCAGCCTTTCCTAAAATTTAGTTATGCTTGGGCCATGTACAGGTTAGCCTTGCTTGATGCCCTTATGTGACACGGACCTCATCTTTCAATACCACGGTGCTGCCTTTTGGGGCTTCTGAGGATTTTATTTCAGCTCACCTTGCTACATGATTATCTAGGTATCTTGGCACTTGGATGTCTGTTCATAGACCCATATTTTGGCAGCAGTGGAGCACCATTGGTTTCATGCAACCTCCCAGTTACTTAAACAACGTGTTTAAGTTAACAGACAGCTGCATATTGTCATGTGGACACAGATGTGAACATTGGATTTGGATTTACCATTCTACCTGGCTATATGAGACAGGTTGCACCAAGTACAACACACTGCATAAATATGAGATTGCCCCAGGTGAGTACAGTTCTATGGGTGATGGGAGTTATAAGGGCCAGAGTATGAGTGGACACAGCAGTAGCAGGGTGTTAGAAGTATCCCAGCGGAAGCTGTCCTTTGCATTCCTGTCATTAGGTGTCCTATGCCTACAAACTACACAATTATCAGCCTCCCAGGTGAGTACAGTTCATGGGTGATGGGAGGTAGAAGGGACAGAGTAGCAGAGGACATAGTTGTAACAGTGTGTAAGTCGTTTTGTATAGGCAGCTGTCCATCGCATTGTTGTCATTGCCTGTCCCACAGTGTATACTGATATGAACCATTCATTTGAGTATTCTCCATTGATAAGTTTCTGAGCATGCCTATTACAAATTGGTACACAGTTGTGATTTGGTGGTTATGGTGTAAAAGTGCCTCCTTGGAGTTGTAGTGCCATCAGTCCTTGCAATACCCACACCACACTGAAATACTGTGCCCCCAGATGAGTTCTCTCCACATGTGAGATGACAGACAGGGGTCTTTAGACAGTTGTACACAGGGGTGGTGAGTAGTGTGACAGTGAAGTTGGCAAACGGTGATCAGTGAGCATGCATGCAAATATATTTAGGTGACATTGTTGGTGTATGTTCTTACCCGAATCGACTTCCCCAGGTATTCCTGTCAGACCCTCAGGATGCAGGATGTCCAGGACCTTCTCCTCCCATGATGTGAACTGTGGGGGAGGAGGTAGAGGACCACCGCCAGTCTTGTGTACCGCCAGCTGGTGCCTGACGGCCATGAAATGTACCTTCCCCATGGGGCCTGATGTCCTCCCTAGTGCGCGGGTAGCTGCCCCCAGAATTGACCCTGTCAACTATCCTTTGCCACAGTTCTATTTTCCTAGCAATAGTGGTCTGTTGGATTTGTGCTCCAAAGAGTTGTGGCTCTACTCTAATAATTTCATCCTCCATGACTCTTAACTCGTCATCTGTGAAATAGGGATGTTTTTGTGGAGAGAAGGTGGGGGAATACAAGAAAAATGTTAAGAGATGGCGTGTAGGTGCTGTGTGGTGCTAATGGCTATGAGATGGGGTGTAGCGGTGCTGTGTGGTGGATGTATTGCATGGTTGTGGGATTTTTGGTTGAGAAAGTTGGAGGGGTGCCTATATTTTGTTTTGGGTATTGTTTCTTACTTCTACCTGTTTGTGTGTGGCGTAGTAGTTGCAAAGGATTGTGGTGTGTGAAAGGGTATGTTTGTAGTATAGTTTGTAGGAGTGTCAGGTGTGTGTATGTGTGTCATCTGTGTTGTTCTCAAATCCATCCAATGTGGTGTTGTGTTGAATGGGAATGACTGCCGACTGCCATGGTTCGGACTGCTATTGCAGGACTGCCATTGAAGAACCGTCATTGTGATTTGTGACTCATATTAGGTTCAGTAGTAGATTGATGGGCTGGCGGTGCTGGAGGTTGGACCCCTATTTCCCGCCCTCCCGAGTCCTGGCGGTGTCGTTTTTTGGCTGTGTTTTGGTGGTCCTGCTTTTGCTACTCATAAAACGGCAGTCTGTATGACCACCAACATGGCGGTCTTTTGGTAGACGTCACCATGGCGGTCTTGCAGTCAGACCTCCAAACTCGTAATGAGGCCCATATTTTCTTCCGGGTATTTTTCTTCCCCTCTGTTGAGCTTTAGCACCATGATACCTTTGGATGACGGTGCGTTTTATGAGTTAGTTAACCATAAACTATGGTCATACAAACAAATGAAGTGCAATTTCCCACGTGAACACAGACGATATGTATTAAATGTTAAAATAATGTATTTTATTGTTCTAAAAATGAATCATATGTTATACAAATATTCAAGTTTTTAACATTTGTAAACAAAAACAGATTTTTTGTTATAATTTTGAGAGTTTTTCCATTTAAATGAAATTTAGGTATTAAATAACTATTTTATATTATGAAATATGTTCAAATGTATTCTACTTGTCAGAGTGGTTATTATATATCAATGTAAATTTGTATTGGTTTAATCTCACTTATATTTTTAAAACATTAAATAGTTAAAATTTATCAGCTTATTAAATTTACAATTAGACTCAAGCTTTAATACTCAAGTAATAGATTTTTGATGTTACAGCAAGTCAGAAAGATTAAGGGCCAGATGTAGGTACAAAAAAATTAGCGACTCGCAATTTGCGAGTATGTGCGACTCGCAAATTGCGTGTCGCTAATAGGAATGCAGGTACAATGTCCGTGTACAATTTGCGACTCTCACCCGGAGTTGCAACGCAGATAGCGAGTCCGCTGTTTGCGAGGTCGCTTTTTGCGACCTCGCAAAAAACGAACTCGCAATTTGCGAGTGGGTGTCGCAAATTGCGAGTTCCATGTAAATTGCTTGCAGGTGCTGCAGAACACTCCAGAAACCACTCCAGAACACTCTGGAAACACTTCCTGGCACATGATGATGACATCACAGCCAGGAAGTTTACAAATACACCTGGGAGGAGGGAGGAACACACCCATTTTAAACTGCTGAACTGCAAACAGGAGGAACAGCTGTTACAATGGCTGAAACACCTAGAAAACGAAAACTCAAATTCTCTGAGAAGGAGCTTGAGGTTCTGACAGAAGAATGCTGTCAGCACTATGATGAACTCTTTGGAAAGGCAGCCCTCAATGTGCCAGAAGCCACCAAAAAACAACTGTGGCTGGAGATCCAAGAAAAAGTGACCTCCCTGGGGGTGAGCCACAGGAGTGTGGAAGAGATCAAAAAACTGTGGTATGACCTCCGCTCCAGAAAGGCTCCGGGAGATGAGAGGCACAGGAGGGGGACCATCATCCGTACCACCACCCACACCCCTGGAAGAAAGGGTGGAGGAGACCCTGGAGCAAGAGGCAGTGACAGGAATAGGAGATCTGGACACCTCTGAGCCCACTACATCAACCGGTGAGTACCATGTGATATGCCTGTACCCCCATCAATGCCATACCCCCACCCACCATGTACACAGGGGCATGCACAACCAAGATAGCTCCATTACAGGGTAGCAAACACCAGAATGATGCATTATGGGAAATGTAGTCAAATAGCCAGTTCATAGGCAAATGTTTATTAGGAAGTGTGCAACAGATAGTAGACACTGACAGTCTGTTCCCCATGTCCCACAGGTCTCCCACAAGACACCAGCACAAGCCACAGCAGCCAGCCCCATGAGGACAGCACACAAGCTGCCACCACTCCCACCTGCACGACCAACACCATCCCTGTGATGTCCACACCTGATGCAACTGAGTTTCAGGAGGATGCGCCAGCAACAGGCAGGAGTGCCACAGTAGAGCACACAGGGCATCCACCGCTGCACAGGCGACACAGGTACAGGAGAGCAGGGCTGCAGGCTGCGTCCTGCCGTCCATCTACCACCAACAGCGAGGCACAGCTGCTCCGTGGTCAGCGCCTGCAAAACAACATATTAGGGCGTATTAGTGGGGTGCTGCACCGCTTTGTGAGAAACAACGAGGCCAGCATGCAGCAGCTCCATTCCCGATTGGACGTGATTGCCACAAACATTGGGGACCTAGCCCTGTCCATGAGGGATCTGGTGGCAGGACTACTGGCACAGGGTGAGGGTGGGCGGCACAGGGACCGTCAGCTGCTACAGAGGCTTGACAGGATGGCCACATCAATTGGCAGACTGGCTGTTAACACCACTGGCCTGTCGAGAAGGACAGTTGGCCTCCAAGTCGAAATGGGCCATTTTGCAGGGGATGTGACTAGAGGCCTGGGCCGGATCACACATGTGATTGATTTAATGGAGGCACGGCATCTGTCCAGGGGCACAGGGGACACACCCCAGGATAGCGAGGAGGGCTCTACAGTGAGCAGTGTCTCTGCCAGTGACACTAGGGTGCTCCGGAGTGGGAGTACCAGGCAGAGCACTGCAGAACAACCTGGGACCAGCCAGGCTGGCAGAGGCCGCCGTAGGACATAGACAGAACCCTGTCCCTGATGTTGGGGCACATGACAGCAATGTGCCCCATGCATGGTTTGCATTTAGATGAACATGAACAGTTAGTAATTGTAAATAGTTGTATTTCTGCACATATTAAATAGTTTTTTTGTTCCACTTAACAAATGGAGTTTTTGGTCAATAGGTGAGTATGGTTGAAGTTGACACGTACCTGCCAAAGTATTGGGTTGCGATGTGTTCCCGTCTCAGTCTGCCTTGATTTGCTATACTCCGATCCCCATGATGGCGATGTGGTTGCTCTTGCTCTTCATCCTCAGAATCTGGGTCTGCAGGGGTGAGAGGTAGCCCACATCGGGTGGCAATTTTGTGCAGGATGGCGCATGCGACAACAATTTTGAATGCTGTAATGGGGGTATACTGGAGGGCACCTCCACTGCGGTGGAGGCATCTGAACCTTGCTTTCAGTAATCCGAAGGTGCGTTCTATGATGTTCCTGGTCCTCTTATGTGCACTGTTGTATCGCCTCTCTGAATCATTTTTGGGTGTTAAGAAAGGAGTCATTATCCATGGCCGTAGAGCATATGCACTGTCACCTGTTGGGCACAAACATTACACTGTTAGAAAGTCCTGGTTGGTGTGCACAGTGACCTGTGTGTATGTCTGCAAGGTGTATGCAGCTCTACCTAGGAGGTATCCGTCTCCAAACTCCCCACGTTCCAGGCGTTGGTGTATCCCACTGTGCCTAAAAATGTAGGAGTCATGGGTACTGCCTGGAAATTTTGCAACAATGTCGGTGATGACATAATGGGCGTCACAAACAACCTGAATATTGAGTGAGTGGGTACACTTTCTGTTGTGGAACAGATGTTCCAGGTTTGCAGGGGGGCATATTTGAATATGTGTCCCATCTACACAACCTATGACATGGGGAAAGTTGGCAATCCGGTAAAAGTCCAGCTTGGTGCTGTTAATTTTTGCCTCATTCCTGGGAAGGTATATGAAGTGAGACATGTGTGTGAGTAAGGCATCTAGGAATGCCCTGAGGAACCTTGATAGTGCACTTTGTGATACCCCACCTGCCACAGCAATGACCCCCTGATAGCTCCCTGAGGCCAAGAGGTGCAGTGAGCATAGCACTTGCACATGCGTAGGGATGGCGCAGCCGCGCAGAGTCTGGCGTTCTAGCTGTGGTTTTAGTAATTCAATTAATTCTAGTATGGCTGTGCTGCTAAGGCGGTATTTCTCATATATATCTTCCTCAGTTTGCTGAAAAAGAGTCTGCCTTGTTCTATAGATCTTCTCCTGTCTGTGGCTCCTCCTCCTCCTCTGCTGGGCTGCGTGGACTCTCCTCCTCACTGCTATCAGGTATATCTCCGCCATCTTGAGTAACCCAGATGCCTTCTGGGTCTCCTTTTATACTTTGGTAATGATTACCACCTGCTCTGAGTTAGTGGTAAATGGGACATGCAAACTGGGCTTTTTGCGACTAGTCGCAATTTGCGAGTTGCAATTGCATATGGTTTGCGACTCGCAAATTGCGACTTCCTAGTTGCAGGTCGCAAAATGGGGTCGCACATTTTGCGAGTCGGTAACGGCTTGCATCGATTTTTGCGAGTCGGAAATGGGATTTTTGCATCCCATTTCCGATTTTGCACAGTCGCAAATAGCGATTCGGGCCAATTGCGACTCGCAAAACTTTTCTATATCTGGCCCTAAGTAGTAGTAGAAAAGAATAGCTTAATTAGAAAATTTATATTCAATTCATGGAACAGCGCTAAAGTGTAGAGTGGTAGAGTGTTTTAAGTTGAGATGTTATCACACAGGTATTTAGGGAGGTTGCTAATCCAAGTGCTCTGCTTTGTGAAAGAGACCCGAAAGTGCAAAATATCTAACCTTAAGTGAGTCAAATAAAATTGATGCTGCATATTCTTATTATATAAGTATGGCTCAATATTTTTGGAAGCCAATATATTTATGTGATTCATCACAGTAGACTTCAATAGTTCCATAATGGCTAGTCTATCCTCTTGAGAGTTACAATAAAGATTGATCACTGTTTCTTTCATTGTAGCTGTTATACACTTTGGGTTACTATACATTTCATGTACCTCCAGTCTAGTAAAAGTTTGCTTCACGTAGAAGAGCCAAGGATTCACCTCCATATTTATTTGAGCCCTGCAGTCCATATTCATTTCCCTAGTGATACCAGTGTCATGTTTTGCCCATATTGAGATCCATAAGCATAATGGTATATTTTAATTACATCCTAGATATTGCTCAGCCCAGCTCGGTGTGACAAATACAGGTTGGACATGCCTGGGATACTGCCAGCAATCTACACATGAATTGGCTCTAGGCCTTCAACAGCAATATTCCTCGAAAACTCCAGTGCAATTGCCTGCCAATGAGATGCATTTGGTTTTATAGATTTAAAGTAGTTCTCTAATAGGTTTTAGACCTTAGTTTGATGCAAATATATATATAGATTCAGTGGATCTACACAATTGCTGCACTCTTATTTTGAATGTGTCCCCAAGCAAGATCATCCATTCTCATATCTCCTATGAAATGTGATCTCATTTTAGCATTTCTAGGTCCCCAGACCATGGTAAAAGGCTTTGTTAAATTGATGTTTAAATCCAGATCCTTCATAAAACTAGTATACTCACCTAAGAGGTATTGTTCATTTTGCAGTCCTAGGCAAGAGGACTGCTGCATCTGCATATAGCAAAACTGGTAACAGTGCATGTCCCTACTTATGGCATATGTTTATCATTAGCCACTAAGAGCCTCATTACGACTTTGGCAGACTAACGGTAAGACTGCCACAGTGGTGGCCACCAAAAGACTGCCATGTTGGTGGCAACCCAACTGCCGTATTAGGAGACACACTGAGAAGTCTGCCAAAAAACAGCCAAGTTCCTGAAACTGCCAGGACATTGTAGGACGGAAAAGAGGTGGTCTGACCACCAGCCCCGCCAGCCTGTCAGAAATCCACCCATCAGATGAGGATCCACAAATCACAACAGCGCCTCTTCCATGGCAGAAAATCATTGGCAGTGCAAGCCACAGCAGTCTCAACTCACAGCACAATCAACACAGCACCACATTGGATAGTTTGAATACTCCACACCTGAAACACATTCACACTCACAACACACCTACGCACTGCACTATACAACCTACCCCTAGACAACCCACAATCCTTTGCAACCTGAACACCAAACACAGTCGCAGACCAGCAAAATTATATCGAAATAGGAAAAACAATATTAGGCATCCACAAACATTTCACTACGCACACATCACACACCTGCACAACATACACAACACAGATTTACCTACCACTCACAATCCAAAACAACTGTCACCCACTCACATCACAGCACCTACATCTCACACTTACCTTTTACTGTAGCCTTTCATCTTTGAACATAACCACACCGTCTTCACCACTACTACCATGTCCCCACAAAAACACCAAAGTTTCATGGATGACGAGTTGAGGGTCATGGTGGACAAAATTGTCACTGTAAAAGAGCCACTCCTGCTTGGAACACAGGCCCAGCAAACATTAATTTCCAGGAAAATCGAGTTCTGGTAAAGAATAGTCAACAGGGTCAATTCTGTAGGCATCTATCAATGCATAAGGGAGGACATCAGGAAGAGGTGGAATTACCTCAGGGGGAAGGTGTGTTCCATGGCCTCCAGGAACCAGCTGGCAGTACTTAAGGTTGGCGGTGGACCTCACTTCCTCCCCCCACTTTCACACCTGGGGGAGTGGGGTCTGAAAAGTCCTCACAAAATATATGTCACCCATTTGTCATTTCCTGCATGCTCCCTCACCACGTTACCCCCCAACTCCCATACTATCCACCACACCCTTGTCCAAATGTTCCAATACCCCTCACTGGCATAACACATGTCCACTAAACTCACCTAGCTCCACAGCCCTTGGAAATGGCACATGATGTACTGGCAACTCATAGCACAACAATTCCCAGGATGCAAAACCCACCATCGAGAAAATCAGAACAGTGCACAAAATGTGAAATCTCATGCATCCGACTACACTCTCCCTGGTGCACATTCCCTCACTTACCTAATGAACACATGCATAATCATCTGTGACTGTATTTGTTTGTTTATCCAACCAACTTGACATGTCGTACACATATTGTTGCACATTATCTACATGAACAATGCACATAGGATCCTCAGAATAGGTGTACATTGCTATCACCATGTCCTTCAGTTACACAGCTTTTACTGCTCACATGCACAAATAGAGAACTAAACATGCCTGCCGTACTTACAGTTATACTGCACAATATGGGGTTCTGCTTATGATGCAGATTACATAACTCTATCATACATGAAATGTGATAAAAATGGCAGCCGCCTGACCTATTGTACTGGACATGTGGAAGTGACCTAAGTCCGCCAGCGGAAGTCGTCGTGACGGTTGGCGGTTACAACTGCTGTGCAAATTGCCATTGGTGCACATTGCTGCCTTTAACGGACTTAGGCCAGTGGCAATGTCTGGCGATGGTGACAGTCATTTACGTGGTGGACGTGACTGCCATCTTCTGAAGTATTGCTCACTTAACTTCAGACACTGTTGCTAGCAACACCTCCACTATCTCAGCTTCCTCTAGGAGCTATCAGGCCACGTCCTGCAGGTGGTAGGGCAAAAGCCTTCACCCCTGAAGAGCTGGAGAAGCATGTGGAGGAGGTCCTACCCCTGTACGAACAGGTATATGGGCACCAGAGGAGCAGGTGAGTCCAATGTTATACCAATGTGTAAAAGGGGTGGTGTGTGATAGTGTACCTGAAATGTAAAGTAGTAAAGTTGGTGATGCATGCAGATGCTAATTTGTACATGAGTGTCAGCCGAGAGAATGGGAATGTTTGCCTACTTGCTGTAAATGAAGTGTTCTGTCCACTACTATTGATATGGTGCATATGGACCTGAATAGTTCCTTTTGCCTTTTTCATCCATGCAGGTCAACACCCATCAAAAAAGGGAATCTAGTGTGCCATCGCCAAGCAAGTGCGGACCTTGGGGGACCACAACTGACTGAGCACCTACTGTAGGAAGCGGTAGGAGGACTTGAGATGCTGGGCCAGGAAGACCGAAGAGGCCCAGCTGGGGATGTCCTCCCAACGACAGAGGGGTAGCCATCGGACCTAGACCCCCCTATTGGCCCACATTTTGGCAGTGACCTACCCTGAGGTGGATGGACATTCGAGGGCAGCACAGCAGCCTCTCAGGCATAAGTACAGACAGATCCCATGCACAAGCTTCTGCCAGTTAAGTTTGTGATGTCTAAGTATTGCAGTTGTGACAAAGTGGTAAATGCTACAGATAAAGTGTCTCCTAGAAAGACAGAGTACTACAGTTGCCAACATTGAAACTGTGTCATATGTGTAACTCCACTCAGCCATACATATGTATAACCTGCAGTGTCATCCTTCCCACCTAGTGTTCCTACTAAGTTGTATTGTTCCTTGGTCTCTAACAAGTCCTATTCCACTGGATCTTGCTCTATGTGCAACATTGGACCTGACAGGTGAATAACAGGGCCAAGTTATCTTGTGTCATGAAATAAATGGCAACTTCATGTGAGGCTGTCACCCCAATCAGGATTTTGGTATGGCAAACTTGCCACACTCCCTATGAGGTTTGAGGAATTGTCCCCATTGTCATGTCAGATTAATAAATTTGGAAATGTGAAGTTTGTCACGTTGGACATCCTATATACTGAAAATCATGGTGGTAACAAAACATGGACATTTCAAGACATAACATTGACATGTGTTCAAATACCTTTTATTCAAATGAATTTGGTGTTGAGCAGGTAAGTGGCTAGGCTGTTGATTCCTTAGCCCCTGTATATTGTCGATGCTACATAGGGCTGTACCATACCTATATGGGTGTAACATAAACTATTTTGTGCCTACATCATGTGGCCATTGATACTTCGTGTATATTGTTATTTTGAGACCTCATCTTTGCCAAACTAACCTTTGCTAATCTGAGGCTGTTTGGACAGTTCTAGTAATGGATCTGCTCCTTTCTTCCTGGCTTATAGTGTAGCAGGGTTTTCATTTGACATACACATGTTGGTCTTATGGTATATGTTGTCTTTAATTTGCTTAACTCTAGGTGTATGTGTCATTAGTGCAATGGTATGTGGCTTTCATGCACATTGTTTGGTGTCTATTGCATTGGAGGTGTTGGTATGCTCCCTGTGGTTGTCTGTATCCTATGTGCTAAGTAGGGCCCTATTGCAGAACATTGCAATGTTGACTATTTGTCAATAAGTTAGAGAAGTGTGTCCAGATACTCTTAAGAAAACTTTTTATAGTATTTAGATGGATGTTTCAATGTTGTGCTATGTCTTTTTGTGAGACACTCTGTATGGGGGTGCCATATGTAGTGTCTTCATCTGAGATATTTGACATTGTGAAAGATATGGACAGATTCACAATTTAGGCATGTTATCGCAACACAACATGCTGTGTTGTATTTGAAGTGAGATGAGTTTACTTTCATGGAACATGACTACTGGTGATGGACTGGGCAAGTGTGGAGGATGGGCAGACATAATATTGTGTTGATAGTAAGCTGCATTTCCTAAGAATGATTTGTTGATACACAGTGATAAACTGTATGGAGAGAGTTTTTAGATGTAGCCAATTATCTCATGCACGGTCTTTTTGAGTTACTGCTGAATTCATGGGATGGTGATGTAGTGGTCATGTGAGACTATGGTCAGAGGGGAATGTTGTAAGTATGTAACCGTGACATGATGTACGCTCTAAATGGTTCCTTTCTAGGGATTTATGTGAGATAGATGTGTTGTTACTGTTCTGTATGTTGTAATGTATGTGTATGTTAAGAATGTGATAACCCTCTCTCTCTTTCTGTGCATCAGCATCGGCAGGCAAAGGAGACCAGGCACAGCCGAGTGGGGAAGTTGCTGTCCACGGAACCTGGAGTGCTGATACCACTGACACCGAGGGACCCAGTGGCCTGGAGGGCGAGGGGAGTGCCACAAGGGAGAGAGGATCCAGTTCATCATTGGAATCCTCCTGCAGTGGACACACCCTGGTGGTGGCAGACCCATCTAGGACCACCCAGCACTCTCCCAGTCCTCCACCACCCTCCTTACTACCACCACCCTCTGGGTAGCTCCCCACCCAGTTGATCATGCCTGTTCACCCAAGAGAGTGGGTGTCTCCTTTGCTGCAGGCACCTCTGCCCCTGTCAGCCCTGTTGCCTTCAGTGAGGAGGCTATCGACCACCTGAGGTCAATCTCTGTGGGTCAGTCAATCATCATGAATGCCATTCAGGGACTGGCAACTCGAGTAATGGGTTCCTGGAGGGCATTTACGGTGCACTGGCTTGCCTACAGAGATCCTTTTAGGCACTGGCCTCCAAACTTACGGCAGCCAGTCACCCTCTGTCCTCCGCCCCCCTCCACCTTCCTCTTCCCAATCCCAAATTCCTCTCCCCGAACCCAGCCAAAGCACACAGACAGAAAAGCATGCATCCACCTCAACATCCAAAGATAGCTCTGACAAACACAAGCACCACAAGACACAACACATGCATGTACACAAGTAACATACACCTGCACACACAGCAACAGTCACAACCTGCCCTGACACCCCGACCACCCCTACCATCACAGACACAACACCTGACACACATGCAGACACCATACTAACATTTACAGATCCAGCCACTACACCTATCTTACCCACAGACAGTACCACATCAGATCCTCAGACATCCATCCGAGTAACCACATCTGCAGACACCACAACCACAGACACACTTACACGCAACACATCCACCACACCTGCAGTCACCACCCCAACAGACACTCACCCACCCACCACGGCATCTCCCAGCATCTCCACCCCTCTCTTCCCAAGACACATAAACGCCCACAGTCACCCACCCAAAAGACACTGACCACCCACAAGCATACCTAATACAAACATCCACCCAAAACATCCACACATACACCTCATACAACCACTCCCGCTCCCTCCATACGCAAACTCTTTTGATATGACCATCCCTGTGTGTCTAAAAAAGCTTTCCTTTCAGACTTTTCCCTTTTTCCTACTCCTCTCCCACACCCTGACACCCCTAAACGTGCTGTGTCCCTCCCCAAGTCTGGCCCTTCCCCCTCCAATACCTCAACCGTCCCCCCTGCAAGTACCCATGCCCCTTCCCCTGCCACGAAGTCTACCCCTCCACCTAAAAGCCAACCCTCCCCTAAAACTAAGTTCAAGTCCAACCCACCCTCCTAAGCCACATCTCAAAGGCCCCCCTCCAAAACCCAAACCCAACCCCCTCCACCACCCCAGATAACCCCTGAGATGCCTGCCTGCTCCATTGATGCCCCTTCCTGTGGAGGTTGCATGGCAGTCAGGAATCAAGTTCGGGGCACACGTATGTGCACTCTGTGCATTGTGGACTTTTACAAATGGACTGGTCTATGGCCTTTGTTTTTCAAATTTGAGGTTACAAATAATAGTTTAAACCAACCAGTTGTTGTTTCCTGATTACATCATTGTCATGCATTTCTTTCCATAGTATGTAGTTGTTCCTGGTTGACATTAGTTGTGTGTCTTTATGTGTGTGTGTGTGTATGTGTGTGTGTGGAATATACGACGAAACAACGACTGCTAAAAAAACTACTGCCTTAACAACGAGGTCGGAACACCGACCTAGTTGCTACTACTAATGATTTTACCACAAATGCCTTAACAACGATATTTCGTTGTAAAGGCATTCCTGATAAAATCATTAGCAATAGGCACCATTCACCCTACATCCCTCACCCCACCCCCCAACCCCACCCCAAAACCTAAAACCCCCTGACCCCCCACCCACTCCCCAAAACCAAAAACGCCCCACCCCCCCAACCCCACCCCAAAACCTAAAACCCCTTGACCCCCCACCCACTCCCCAAAATCAAAAACGCCCCACCCCCCAACCCCACCCCAAAACCTAAAACCCCCTGACCCCCAACCCACTCCCCAAAACCAAAAACGCCCCAACCCCCCAACCCCACCCCAAAACCTAAAACCCCCTGACCCCCCACCCACTCACCAAAACCAAAAACACCCCACCCCCCAACCCCACCCTAAAACCTAAAACCCCCTGACCCCCCACCCACTCCCCAAAACCAAAAACGCCCCACTCCCCCAACCCCACCCCAAAACCTAAAACCCCCTGACCCCCCACCCCCTCCCCAAAACCTAAACCCACCACTTACCTTCGCCAAGTCCCTTCTTTGTACCTTAACCACACATGTTCGTTGTTCAGAACATACGTAGTTAAGGCACAAAAAACCGAAGTCGTGGTTAAAAAAGCGTTGTTGCGCTTTCGTTAACCACGACCTTCGTAAAAAAAAAGTCGTAAAAAAGGATGTTTCCCGTGTGTGTGTTGTCTTTTTGGGCTACGAATGTTGTTTAGGCAGAATGTGAGGTTTTGTCCAGTGATGTTGTACAAAAAGTGGAACGGTATGTGTTGTGTGATGTACATTTGTGTGTTCAAGGGGTTTGGTTGTGTTGGTATTGTGTGTTGTTGGTGTTGTGATGTGTTTGTTGGTGTGTTGAGTGGCTTTGTTTGCATTGACTGTGTGAGAGTTATATGCATAGAATATTGGACACAAAGGTGGTCATTCCAACCTTGGCGGTAATATCAGCTTACCGCTGTCAGAAGACCGCCAACATACCGCCGCGGCCGTTCTGACCCACAACAGGCAAACCGCCAAAATACAGACATCCACAAAAGTCCGCCACACCAAAGGGCAGCGAGAAACAGGCGATGACCAAACCTCCACCGTCACGCCAACAGAAATACGCCCACACTATCACGACACACGAATCCACGTGGCGGTCTTTCAACCGCTGTATTCTATTGGCGGTACACACCGCCGCACTCAAAATACACACACACTTACAAAATACAACCACATTGGACAAATCAAAATACACACACCTGATACACATACAAACACCACTCCCACACACTCAAGACAATATAAAACACACACCCACATCACCCTCAAACCCCCACTCCTCCAGAATCGGGACCACGCACAGAGAAATAGAGATCCGAGCACCCAGACGCGCATTTTACTTTCACCCAGCAATATTACCACGCACTTCACACAACACACCAATACACATCACCACACTTAGCACCACACAATCCACCCCACACATCACCCACACCACCCCATGGCACCGCAAAGACACCCCAGGTTTTCTGAGGATGAACTCAGGGTCATGGTGGAGGAAATCTCACGGGTACAGCCACAGCTCTTCGGAACACAGGTGCAGCACACCTCCATTGCCAGGAAGATGGAGCTATGGAGCAGAATAGTCGACAGGGTAAATGCAGTGGGACAGCACCCAAGAAATAGGGACGACATCAGGAAGCGGTGGAATGACCTACGGGGGAAGGTGCGTTCAATGGTATCCAGGCACATCTTGGCGATCCTGCATCCTGAGGGCCTCGGCGGAGTATCTGGAGGAATGGACTCTGGTAAGTCTCATCTTCACTACTTCATCCCCCCCACCCCACCAGCATGCCAACTCATACCCCATACCCCCACCCTCACCCTCACCCCCATCACACCTACTCCTTGCAAATGTCTCACCATCACAACCCACCCATCCCAACCCCAAGCCCTGCATGCGACCACAAAGCATGGACACCCATCACCAAAGCATGCCCACTGCACATCCCCATCCCCCCCCAAACCACCGTCACAAAAGCCCCCACACAGGAATGCCAGCACTGGGGTACACGGGCACCCACCCATTGCACGCTATGACACACACAGATGCAATAACCATCCATTTATACCCCTGCAGGACCCGAACGCCACGTCACCGCGCAGGAGGGTCCCCAAATGTCCACTCCACCCCCAGAAGAGGCCCACAGTGATGACAGCAGCTCTGTCGACCTGGATCTAGATGACCAGCCCAGCCCATCGGGGACCTCGGGACAGTCGGTTCCCCTCAGACAGCCACAGGCCACAGCAGACCTTCCCCCCTCTGGGAACACCAGCACAGCACCCACCCAGCAGGCCCATTCCTCTGTCCCCAGGACATGTCAATCAGCGGTGTGTCCACCACTACAGGGCACCCAGGTTAACCCACCACCCCAACAACAACAGGGACCTGGGGGCAGTGGTAGTGGGCACACGGTCCAGGGGACAGAGGCCCAGGGAAACAGGGGAACTGGGAGGGCTGCTGTACGACAGGGGGGGGACAGGCTCAGGGAACCCACTCTCCACGAGGCCCTCTCCTCCATCATGGGAGCCTACCATCATTCCCAGGAGACGATGGCGACGGTCCTGGCCAGGTTTCAGGAGATCCAGCTCCTGCAGGAGGAACAGTATTTGGGGTTCAGGGAGGAACTACGAACCATCAGTTCCGCCCTGGGCACTATTGTAGGGGCTCTGAATCAGGTAGTCTCCACATTGCGGGACACTGTGGCACCACAATGGGACCCTGACACTAGCATGGACCAAGAACTGCCTACCACCTCTGCCGGCGCTAGTGGACAGGAGGCCCCGCCACAGGACCAACAGGCCACCAGCACCCCACCCCCTGCAGAAGGAGAACCACCCCGCAAGCGGGCCCTGAGATCCAGGAAGAAGACAGAGTAAGATGCCAAGACCCCCACCAGCAAAGGATACCTCCCTGATTGTCATCCCACATTGTCACCCTGTCCATCCTTAAACTGCCCCTGCTCCACTTCCCACAGCCATTTGGACAATGCACCTGTGATAATACTAGTCTGGACTCTGCCATGGACAATCCTCCACCATCACCCCTCAATGATTTGCAACCACCTACCAATATAGAACACAGAAATAAACACAGTCATTGCACAAAACATTCTGGAGTCTGGCTGTGATTTAGTACAAATGTATTAGAGATTACCGTGCCAAAATGCATATTTACATTGTGATGCCAACATACCACTGTCACACAGCTGTAGTCCATGGGGAAACAAAGCAGATGTCACGCAGTGGGGCCCACATCTCTGAAATCGGAAAGGAAAGTTACAACTCAGTTACCATACACTGGGGGAAAAGGACAGACAGTAGAGACATAGTAGTGGTTAAGTATATGTAATATGCCGGAGTGGATTCTTACCTGTGTGTCACTGAAAATACTACTGTATTACTGTGTTCCTGTTGTCTATGTCGTCCTCTTCAGCTTCCTCGTCTTCACTCTCCACAGGCTCCACAGCTGCTACAATACCACCATCTGGACCATCCTCCTGCAGAAAAGGCACCTGGCGTCGCAAAGCCAGGATGTGAAGCATACAGCAGGCCACGATGATCTGGCACACCTTCTTTGGTGAGTAGTAGAGAGAACCAACTGTCATATGGAGGCACCGAAACCTGGCCTTCAGGAGGCCAAAGGTCCGCTCGATCACCCTCCTAGTACGCCCATATGCCTCATTGTAGCGTTCCTCTGCCATTGTCCTGGGATTCCTCACTGGGGTCAGTAGCCATGACAGGTTGGGGTAACCAGAGTCACCAATTAGCCACACACGGTGCCTCTGGAGTTGATCCATCACGTAAGGGATGCTGCTATTCCGAATGATGTACGCGTCATGCACTGAGCCAGGGAACTTGGCATTCACATGGGAGATGTACTGGTCTGCCAAACACATCATCTGTACATTCATCGAATGATAACTCTTCCTGTTTCTGTACACCTGTTCACTCCTGCTGGGGGGTACCAAAGCCACATGTGTCCCATCAATGGCACCTATGATGTTGGGGATATGTCCAAGGGCATAGAAGTCACCTTTCACTGTAGGCAAATCCCCCACCTCAGGGAAAACGATGTAGCTGCGCATGTGTTTCAGCAGGGCAGACAACACTCTGGACAACACCTTGGAAAACATAGGCTGAGACATCCCTGATGATATGGCCACTGTTGTTTGAAATGACCCACTTGCAAAGAAATGGAGCACTGACAGCACCTGCACTAGAGGGGGGATCCCTGTGGGTTGGCGGATTGGTGACATCAGGTCTGGCACCAGCTGGGCACACAGTTCATGGATAGTGGCACGGTCAAGCCTGTATGTCAGTATGACATGTCTTTCCTCCATTGTCGACAGGTCCACCAGCGGTCTGTACACGGGAAGATTCCTCCATCTCCTCGCATGTCCCAGCGGATGTTGCCTATGAAGGACAACAGCGAGCACAGAGTCAATCAACCCACAGGTACGTAACCACAGCTTGCACATAACACGATTCCCAATGCATTGAATGTGTTGATGCAAGGCCTAGGTATGTGTGACGCAGTAGAAAGAAAGCCATGTGGGCCCCTGAAATGGCGGCTGCCTGACCTGTGAAGTGCGACAATGGGATGTGATGTAAATGCGCTGGCGTGGCACACCGTGGCGGTAGGCGGTCGAAGACCACGGCGCTAAGCACCATTGGTTAACATTGAACCCTATGGGTCTCAGGAGCCAATGGAGATGTGTGCCGGCGGTCGCGGTACGCACCGCCGCGGGCGCGACCGCCATTTTCTATCAGCTTAATCACTCGATACTTGATCTTCAACAGGAGAGGACCTACACTGCAAGTGCTGCTGTGACCTCGGTCTGGAAGAGACAATGGCTCATGCGACTGGGGAAAGGGCCCCTGCCTTCACTGCTCAGGAATTGGAGAAACTTGTGGATGGGGTCCTCCCCCAGTATGAGCTACTCTACGCTCCTCCAGACCAACAGGTAAGAACACTGGGACCATGCTTTGTGGGCAATGCCTGTGTTGAGTGGGGTGGATGAATGATGGTGGGGAGGGGAGCGATTGAGGCATGCATCAAACGACGGTGAGAGCATGTGCCACATGGCAAGGGTAGGGATGGGGGGCCACTCACATTGAGCATGCAGATGGTGATGACTATTTTCCCCCCTGTACATTTCACATAGGTCAGCGCCCACCAGAAGATCGATATTTGGCGTGCCATCGCCAAGGACATCCGGACCCTGGGGGTCCACCAGAGACGGGGCACCCACTGCCGGAAGAGATGGGAGGACATCCGACGCTGGAGCAGGAAGACGGCGGAGGCTCAGCTGGGGATGGCCTCCCAACGTGGGAGGGGTGCCAGTCGGACTTTGACCCTCCTGATGTCCCGGATCCTGGCGGTGACCTACCCCGATTTGGATGGGCGCGTGAGGACATCACAGCAGACACAAGGGGGTGAGTACACTCTCATTCTGTTGACTTTGCGTGCAGTGGAGGTGTCTGGGTGGGGGAGGAGGGCTGTGGGTATCCCTAGGCCAGGGCGATTTCTGTAGGCTAGGCCCCTCCGTAAGGCATGGCCCTGTGCCCCCACACCCCACCTCTGTAGGGTGCCAAGTACAGCTAATCAAGGCCCTGTGTCATCTATGTGTGCAGATGTCGTCCATAGGCTTGCAGGCCATGTTCCACGGATTGAGTAGTCGACCCCAAGTGCGCGGCGTAGTGCAGGGGGCTTCTGTGTCTGTCCTGTCCGCCAACAGTGTCGCCAATGCATGCACTCAACATGTCTTTATTTCCCCCCCACACTTTTTTGCGGTCTTCCTGTTCATGTGTGCATTAGCATCATCAGGCGGAGGAGAACTGGCATCGGAGCACGAGGGAGCTGCATCCCACATGGCCATGGAGGGCCATGCAACGGACTCCGAATTCACCAGTGGGACGGAGGGCGAGGGGAGCTCCACAGCGGGGACTCGGGCAGACATCAGCGACATGGACTCGTCCTCTGAAGGGAGCTCCCTTGTGGTGGCGGCAACATCTGTGCCCCCGCAACAACAGGTACAGCCGCCACCCACCGCACCAGCACCGCCCTCCCAGCAGCCCCTCAGCGTTTGCCTCGTGCCCACTCACCCAGGAAGGTGGGCATCT
This sequence comes from Pleurodeles waltl, assembly GCF_031143425.1. Classification (NCBI taxonomy): domain Eukaryota; kingdom Metazoa; phylum Chordata; class Amphibia; order Caudata; family Salamandridae; genus Pleurodeles; species Pleurodeles waltl. Next base: position 1,517,219,242 of record NC_090440.1, read on the forward strand.
CCTTCGCCCCAGGCACCTCAGGCCCTGCCCCAGTCCCCCCTGCTGCCCTCAGTGAGGAGGTCATTGACCTCCTGAGGACGCTCACTGTTGGGCAGTCTACCATTTTGAATGCCATCCAGGGTGTAGAAAGAGAGGTGCACCAGAGTAATGCATACCTGGAGGGCATTCATTCTGGTCAGGCTGCCCTACAGCGATCGTTCAACACTCTGGCCTCAGCACTGACGGCAGCCAATGACCCTGTCTCTAGCCTCCCCCCTCCAACTTCCTCCACCCAGACCCTATCACCTGTACCTCTGCCTATCCCTGACACACCATCAGACCAGCCTGCACACACCTCAACACCCAAGGGAAGCTCAGGCAGACATAAGCACCACAGATCACACAGGCATTCACCCAAGCAACATCCACATACAGACGTACCAACACCCACTGCCTCCACTGAGTCCCCCTCCTCCTCGTCTCCGTCCTCCCTCCTTGTCACGTCTCCACTCACACCTGCATGCACAACATCTTCAGCCACTACGTCCATCACCAGCACACACACCAGAACCCCCTGCACACGTGCAGTCACCACCCCCACTACCATTTACACGTCCCCTGTGTCCTCTCCCAGTGTGTCACACTTCATACTCCTACAACCACAACCTCTTCCTCCACTCCCATACCCACTACACCTACCCGTCCCACTGCTCCTAAGAAGTTTTTCCTGTCCAAACTCAACCTCTTTCCACCAACTCCCCCACCCTGTCCATGTCATAGGACTATAGTCAGCACCTCAGCCACGACAAAACCGGGCCCTGTCATGACAGTCTGCCATGGAATTTGGAGTCCCCCACCCTCCAGGGCAGCAAGTTCAGTACAGAACCAAGGCACGGGCAGCCCACCCCCGGAGAAACATCCAAAGATAGGCAGTGGCCGGTGCGAGAGGGTGAAAACAGCAGGGACTAAAACCCCTACCATGGCTCCGGCAGGAAGTGTGGATACAGCTGGCACCCCGCCCAAGGTGGGGAAGGGACACAGGCGATCAGGGAAGGCTGGGAAGGGCAGCAGGCCCGACAACACTGCCATCAGCCCAGCTGGCCAGGAGGGCCCCGCCAGCCCCATCCCAGGTGGGCAGGAGGGCCCCGCCAGCCCCATCCCAGGTGGGCAGGAGGCCACCAACAGGCCCGGCACTGCAGCCCAGGAGGGCCCCGCCAGCCACAGGACAGATGGGCAGGAAGGCTCCGCCAGCCACAGGACAGGTGGCAAGTGACCTCCACGCCATGGCCAGATCCGCTGCACTGGGCACTGCTGTCTCAAGCACCGCTGAACTGGGCACCGCCGTCTCAAGCACCGCTGAACTGTGCACCGCCATCTCAAGCACCGCTGAACTGGGCCCTTCATCTCAAGCACCGCTGAACTGGGCACCGCCGTCTCAAGCACCGCTGAACTGGGCACCGCCGTCTCAAGCACCGCTGAACTGGGCCCTTCATCTCAAGCACCGCTGAACTGGGCACCGCCGTCTCAAGCACCGCTGCACTGGGCCCTTCATCTCAAGCACCGCTGAACTGGGCACCGCCGTCTCAAGCACAGCTGAACTGGGCACCGCCGTCTCAAGCACCGCTGAACTGGGCACTGCCGTCTCAAGCACCGCTGAACTGGGCACCGCCGTCTCAAGCACCGCTGAACTGGGCCCTTCATCTCAAGCACCGCTGAACTGGGCACCGCCGTCTCAAGCACCGCTGAACTGGGCACCGCCGTCTCAAGCACCGCTGGACTGGGCACCGCCGTCTCAAGCACCGCTGAACTGGGCACCGCCGTCTCAAGCACCGCTGAACTGGGCCCTTCATCTCAAGCACCGCTGAACTGGGCACCGCCGTCTCAAGCACCGCTGCACTGGGGCCTTCATCTCAAGCACCGCTGAACTGGGCCCTTCATCTCAAGTACCGCTGCACTGGGCCCTTCATCTCAAGCACTGCTGAACTGGGCACCGCCGTCTCAAGCACCGCTGCCCCATGAGCGGCAGGGGCTGGCCCACATCTGTGTTGGGCAGGGCTGCACGAAGCACTCTGGGCACAAAGCCCCCTCCAGAACCAGTGGAGACTGTTATCCACTTGTGAGACTGTGGCTTTGCACTCCCCAGGATGGTCCAGTGGGCAAACCACCCACTGCAGAGACTTGTGAGACTGTGGCTTTGCACTCCCCAGGATGGTCCAGTGGGCACACCACCCACTGCAGAGACTTGTGAGACTGTGGCTTTGTACTCCCCAGGATTGAACAGTGGCCATTGAGGCCCCTCGTGGATCTGGCGTTGTTCACTCATCTGGCTGAGGTGCCCCCCCTTCCCTTCCCCCTGAGGTGCCTGTAGTTTTGCTATATGATGCCCCTGCAGTGTTCTCTCCGTTGGAGTCAGGTATCTTGTGTGGGCTTTGCCCATGTGATTTGGGCCCAGTGGTCCACTGACAATGCATGCTACAATGCTCGGACTTGTACAATTATGTATATCAGATTTTTTGATGTGTAGATATATTTTTAAGCCAGTTATACAATATATTCAAATGTTTAGAATCATTTCCTTTTGTCTTTGCATTCTTCCAGGGGGTTTGGGGGGTGTCACTCTGATGTGTTGCTATGCATTGATGTGTGTGTTGTAGTGGGTGAGGGTGAGGGTGGGTGTGTCGCGTATGTGTGTACCCGTAATATGTTCTTCTCCCCCCTCCCCTGTGTCGTAGGTGCAGTACTCACCGTTGTCTTCTGCGCCGGAGTTCGTGCTCCTGGTAGAGGAGTAGGAACACTATCGCTGGGAGTATGTGGAGTTCGGGTTCCATGCTGTCCTGATTCCTCGTGGGGTATATGGAGGTGGGCGTTTTCCCTTCGAAATGGCTGTTTCTGCTGTGTTTTTATCAGCGGGGCTACCGCCCCGGAAAAGGTGGCGGATTGGTAGGTTGTGATACAGTGGGCGGTACATTGTCTCCCGCCTGTCTGTTGGCGGTGACCGCCGCGCTGTTTGTTTGTGCCGCCGTGGCGGGTGGTGTGGTAATGTGGCGGTCTCTGTTGGCTGTTTCCGCCAGGGTCGGAATTCCATTTTTTACCCCGCCAGCCTGTTTGCGGTTTGGCCGCAGGTTTAACACCGACCGCCAGGGTTGTAATGACCACCAAAGTTCTTTGTAGGTCTATCTGTAACTGGTATGATTGTGTATTTGTAGGTGTGTTTTGCATGTTGTTGTTATGTTGAGATGGTGAGGTTGTGTTGTTTTTTTGACATGTTGTGGTGTTGTGTGGTACTGTGTGAATGTGAGCCTGTGCAGTGTTGCCATGCATACCTGTATGTGTTTGTGACATTTGTATATGTGTGTGTATGTGGGGGGGTGGCTGTGCCGTGTTTGCTGTGTATATGCATGTGTGTGTATAGCTGTCTGTGAGTGTGTGTAATAGTGTGCTGTAAGTTGTGAGTGTCTCCCTCACACCCCCTTCCACAATGTATGTTGTGTGTGTCTACATAAATTGACAATGTACAACAAGAACAGGTAAGTGTGTGTACTTCCAGTTGCTGTCGTCATCGTAGATTCCAAAATTTTTGTGTGAGCAGGAACAGCTGGAAGATGTGTAGTTCTGGTTCCATGGTGGCTTCGGATGAGTAAGGCGGATTCCTGAAGGTGACTGTCTCCTTTTAAACAGTTGGCTTTCGCCTGGGTTTCCCTGGTGGTGAGACCATGGCAGAAACCTTGGCGGTGTGCAACCTCGTTATCTGTTCATCAGAAACATGGTCTTGCTGAGCTGCAGGTGGCTATCGTTGTCTGTGGTGGCCATACCTCAGTGGCGCTGCCAGTGGTGCTTTGGCTGCATTCTGTGGGAATACCGCCATGGTCATAATATGGCGGTCTTCTCCGCTAGCCTGTTGGGGGTACGACCGCCACTGCCATCTTGGCGGTCCTGGGACAGCCAAACTTGTAATGAGGCCCTAAATGTTTTTCAAGACCTTTTATGTGCAGAGGAAGAGAAGGGGTTCCAGAACACTTTCCTTGCGGACCCTTCTCTGAGATTTTAAGAACTCTGTGCACTTGCCATTTGGGCCATAGTGAACTCTTGCAGTAGTCTCACAATAAAGTTGTCTCAAAACATTTACTAATTGCTCCCCCACTCCCATGGATGATATGAGTGATTAAATTAAAGCTTTGATCACTTTGCCACATCAACAGTGCATGCTATATGCATGAAAGCCACTTGTAATGCATCATTTATAGCTTAAACATATTTCCCTGTTAGAAGATACAAGTTTATTAATTATTCTATGGTACCTAGACCTGCACGTCACCCTGCAAGAATCCCATACTTGATCTGTGACAAGATATCATTTTCCTCAGCCAATGTCTCTAGATTAGACATTAATACTCTGCCTAATATTGTAATGGTAGAGTCAAGTAATGAGATTGGGTGTTAACTGGTAGTCGTGTTTCTATCTTCTTTTGGAAAAAAATGGTACAGTTACAATACTCAAGTAATAAACATTAAATATCTGTTAGAAATAATTGCTGAGTTTTAATACACTCCCCACTCACAAATCCAAATAACCCCAACATCCTGTTCTCTAATATTAAATTACAATAATTAATAACATGTATTCATTTTAAAAAATAGATCCAGTAATGTAATTTGTAATAAGCACTCAAATATTATAAATTAAAAATGAATTATACAATAAACTACGTGTTTTAATACACTCGCTCCCATAACCATTACAAAACCAAATTCCTGCTACTAAATGTTAATATATAAAAAACTTTTATAACAGTGAAAATGTATTTAACAAAAATATTCTTCTTAAATATGATACTGAAATATTTAAGCTACATTTATTCTTCTGTTTTGTGGGTAAATCCCCCAACCCCCAATTAAAACAATATATATAAATAAATTCACTATTACTCCTCACCTTTGGTGGGGTAAAACACAACAATCCCCCTTTTAAAAAAAAAATTAAACCCCAACCCCTTTTTTAAAGAAAAAGCAACCCCCTGCCTTTAAATACTTGCCCATACTTACCATGCGGTATAAAGAGGTGCAGGGTAAAGGCATGGGGGTAAAGGCATGTGGGGTAAAGATACCTGAAGAGTAAAAACTGTCTGGTAAAGGCAATGCATGGTAAAGACTGTGTTGTAAATTTTACATACTGACAAACAGTCCTCAAAAAAAGCTTTTTTTGTACGGCGTAATCCAGATGCAGAAATCATAAAAGAACAGAGTTAGAAAAAGAGCAAAGGAATAGTAAAGAATATAGAGAAAGGATATAAAAAATGAACAGTGTATGAACGTTGCAACGTATCTGTAGAAAAGCTTTGAGCAATGGACACTTAGAATATGAAACATATGGAAATGTTGATCTTCAAAACTAGGCACTTTATAGCCACATATTTGGACATAATGCAAATGTAAGATATGAGGGGATCTGTTTGCATTGTCCCCTTACCATACTAAAGATGCAGGCACAGAGGCAAAGAGCCCTACCAGTTTATCTAATTATACTACTCTTACAAAACGAAAAGGGCTAGAGGTACTACTCCTCTCTCATCCGCCTAACCAAATATCCTAACACACGCACACACAAAAGAAAGGAGGAAAAAAATCTAATACATACTCAACCCCCTCTGTAGGGAAAACCTAAGTGGTATTAGAATTGCTCTCGCCCACAAAATAGTGGCATGCTTGATCACGCTTTATCATAGGGTGCTACAACACTCTGGTGCATACCACTGCTTATTTTTTTAGTCAATACTCCAGCTTTACAAGGGATCCACTGTCCAGAATGAACTTAAAACTACCAAAAGGGGTACCCTCCATAATGTATTATGTGTCCCTCCCCAGGCAGGATTAACTGTGATTTGGAGTGTACCAAGTTAATTAGTGCCCAGTCCCCCTTTCTGCTATCAACATGCTTCAGACTTCCTAACACCACTATGGGTTGTTGGCCTTCGTCAGGATATAGATCCCTTTCTTTTATTCACTCTTATCACCTCTCCCTGCAATGACTGTGTGGAGGTAGAAAATGCGTTAATGGCCATTCTTGCCAATTCTGGTAATGACCTTTGGAAGACTACAGAAGTCTAACTTATTTAAGGTATTAAAGCAAGACAGCAGTCCTCTGTGCTATATAGCAGTGGAATACCTTGTGTACTGTCATGTGAGTATAAGTAATGGAAAATTTTTGGATCCTAAAGATCTCCATAGAGCTGAGACATAAGTGCTAGAATGTGGTTAAGTGAATGCAGTTTTTAGAATGTTGAGTTTGCAGTTACACCCAGACAAAAAAAAGACATCCAGTTCGTGGCTCTGTGTGTGGTATTTTCATTGGCAAAAACCCAGGCTTTGGGGGGATGCTACAACTGTCTACGAAATAGGGGAGAAATAATCCAATGATCGACAGTGTTTTCCCAGAGAGATTGCCGTGGTCCAAGCCAACATATTGTGATTGCCACGTGTGCCTTAGTCGAAGTGAAGATCGACGTTTGAAGTATGTGGGGTCAAAGCTCAACTCCAGCCAGTGTGAAGCATTTGAAGAAAAAGAAAGCTTCACTGAGTAGTCAAAGCATCATTGGTCAGGAAGATACTGCAAGTTCATACAAAGAGGTACTGAGCTACCAGGCAATATACAGCTACACACTACACAGAACACTACTGCTGAAGGGGGATACAACCAGGTTTTTTAAAGTACAGTGCTGTGAGGCAGAGATTTCACAAAGCGCAAGATTCAATTACAAAGAAAGGTCATCTACCTACCAAACTGACTAAAGAAAATCATAATACTGCAGCATTGGGAAGTGTCCCAAGGAGAAGTGCTCAGGGTTGTTATTATAGAGCCGTCCATACTGGTAGTGGCGAGAGGCACCGTAGAAGTATGACATTTCAATGAAAACCAAGAGAAAACCACATTTCCAATAATTCTAAAAGCTGACCCTGAGCACAACACATTGCATGACCTGGCTGATGAGATAATTGGAACAGGTCTGGATGAATGACAGATGAAGCTGAAGCGTCTTCTGATATCAACATCAGTAAGTTCCATGAATGGTTATAATGCTGCCACCTTCCTGAAACCACTAACACCATTTGATACCACTAACAAGCAAACTAATGGAAATTGATGGACTGCTTGGATAGAGACATTTGATGATTTCATTGATGTGATAGAAGAAACACATAACAAAAAATTATCAAGGACCTCACAAATCTTGCTGGTGACTGGGTAAAAGAAGTCAAAAACAAAATGCTGCAAGCTGATCAAGTTACATAATGTCAAAATCAAGAAGCTTTGAATCCTAAATTCAATCCAATCCTAAATGTAGATTACAAAAGGAACATTTTCAGTCAGGAATGACAAAGAAACAAATTTGTTGAGAGACTGGATATGATCATCAAACACTGTAGATTCAATGAATTGAATGATGAAGAAGCAATACGTCTCAAAGGTATTGATGGATGCCTGTCAGAGTCATTCAGATGCCGAATGCTGAGAGACACCTTTAGTCTGGAGCGAGTTCTGCTGGCTGTCAGAGCTGAAGAGCTTTACAAGCTTCTGACATGGTGGCCAGAGGTGCGCAATGTGTGTCAGTTATTAACAATAAAAGCAAACAGAAACATAAACCTGAAGGACACAAGGTGATGTCTGCAAAGAAAAAGAAGTTGTGCTCTAGGTGCTGATTGTTGTTTATACATGGTGGTAGATGTCCTGCCTTTGGACAGATATGTGGAAAAGGAGAACCATTTTGTGACTGTTTACATAGTGAAGACAAAAGTAGGTGCGTCATGAAGAGATAACAAAATGGCCAACCGAATGTTCCAGAAGTGTTTTTCGACGCAAGGCCATAAAGCAAAGAAACAACATCTGTTGAGACAAATCGAGACTAAATGAAATTGATCATCATCTAAATCATCATCATAAAGTCTATCAGTATCAAGCGAAAATGAAGGAGATGATTGTGCAATGTTGATGTTTACCTCTGAAAAATGTGCAAATGTTGGACTGGAAGCATGTGAAGAAGCATCTCAGTTAAAGAAAAGTCAACATGACAAAATACCAAAGTAATTCAAACAATGACTGAAGATTACACTGAAAATAAACAATTGTTTTATATCTTTCATCATCGACAGTAGTTTGCCAATAAATATTGTGCCTGAGGAGAAATATAATAAACTATCTCCAATGTCATGACTGATGCCAACGAAGAATAAAGTGTACACGTTGGCTGCATCGATGACCTTGAAGAGTAAAGCACCCTTCCACATAATTCATGGTATAGTGTCAAGTACTTGATACTCAGTTTCAGCATGGCTGCTGACACGGGACTGATCTCAGTGAACTAGAACATGAATGCTCATCATGAAGTAGTAAGTAAGTTCTCTTCATTGTTTAATGGGTTAGGAAAAATGAAGACTTTGAAAGCACTATTGCATATCAATAGTGATGTCTGTCCTGTTGCTTAAAGACACACATAAATTGCATTTCATTTACAAGAAACTTTTTGAAAAAGAAATTGAGTAGTCACTCAAGAATGATATCATGGAAAGTTCTATTGGTCTGACAGCATGAGTGTCTCCCATTGTGATAGTGCCCAAAAAGGACAGGGAAGGAGCTGTACACATCTGGATGGAAATGCATCAAGGGAACAAGGCATGTGAGAGAGAACAACATCCAGGAATGTACATTGCTGATATGATAACGCAATTGAATGGTGCAAACAACTTCTCTTGCCTTGATCTAAATAAAGGATATGATCTGTTGGAACTTGAGAAGAATTGCAGTACAACCTTTTCTACACAAATTGGACTGTTTTGATACAAAAGATTCAGTTTCAGTGTGTCATCCCTTGCAGAGATTTTTCAAGATGTTATTGGACATATGATACAATGCTGATACGATAATGCAATTGAATGGTGCAAAAGTCTTCTCTCGCCTTGATCTAAAAAAAGGATATCCTCAGTTGGAACTCAAGAAGAATTGTATTACAACATTTTCTACACACATTGGTCTGTTTTGACACAAAAGATTCAGTTTCAGTGTGTCATCCGCTGCAGAGATTTTTCAAGATGTTATTAGAAGTATCATACAGCTTCTCATGAATGCTTTCACTATAGGGATGACATCTTAGTTTTTGGAGTTACACAGAAGGAAAGCAATAAAGCTCTCAGACAAGTGTGCTGTTTGCTTGTTGATGCAGGTTTAATGCTGAATGCTGAGAAGTGTGAATTTAATAAGACAAAGCTAAAGTTCTTTGGCCATATAATTAGTGATTGGGGCATGACACCAGATCCAGCTGAAGAGCAAGCGCTGTCAAATGCCATTCCCCCACAAGATGTTTCATGTTAAACTCATTCCTTGACCTAGCCAGTTACTATTCATGATACATATTAGACGTTGCCACTGTGAATGCTCCATTGAGAGAGTTGACAAAAAAGAATGTTTCATTTCACTGGTCACATGAATGCAAACAAAGTTTTAATAGAATCAAACAAGCTATTGAAAATGAAACTGAAATGGCATATTTTGATCTCAAGCTACATACAGAAGTTGTTGTTGTTGACTCCAGGCCAGTCGGGTTAGGCACAATTCTTGCACAGCACAATAGACACCCAAATGATTGAAAACATTGGGCTTCATAACGACTTAGGCGGTCGGACTGTGCCAACCGCCAAGACTGTGGGGAGGAGGCTGCAATCATACCAGCGGCCTCCCCCAGTCATATTACATTGTTCCCACTGGGTTGACCGGCGGGAACTCATATTATGATGTTCACGCTGGTCAGCCTGGTGGGAAAAGTGCAACAACATAGGACCAGGCTCCCCTTTAGGGGGGCCAAGGCCAGTACCGTAGCACTCTAGCACCCTTGGAATGTACACTGTCTGCAAAACAGACAGTGTGCATTCTGAGGGTACTGGGCAGGGGGGCCCCTGCACTGCCCCAAACAGTGCAAGGACTCCCCTGTGTCCTGCAGCACTTCCTTTCCACCAGCCTTTTCATGGCAGTTAAACCGCTATGAAAACGCTGGTGGAAAGGGGAGTCATGCTCTGCATGGCGGTGCTGAACTCAGCATCACCATGGCTGAGCACAAGTCCAACTAGGTCAGCCCATTTGGATCCATGTTCCTGGTGGGGACTGCGCTCTCCTGGCTGTTTGACTGCCAGGGTCATATTGTGGCTGTCAGACTGCCAGGAGTACTGTGGTCCGACCGCTACCGCAAGACTCAAAATGAGGCCCATATTGTGGTATATGCAAGCAAGAGTTTGCCCCAGACTGAATGTGCTTGTACACAACCTGAAAAAGAGAGTCTAGTAGTAGTGTGGCTTGTGAACAGTTCAATGTTTTCTTATACGGAAAACCTTTTACGCTTGTGGCAGATCATCAAGTATTGTTGACCATCTTTGGCAATCCAAAAGCCAAGATGCCTCCACGCATTGAACGTTGGGGTCTACGATTACAAGAGTACAACTACACAATTGTGCATCATCCAAGGAAAGATCAAAATCCTGATGGCTGCTTCTCTAGAGTGCCTATACAATGTCAAGGTAACCCTTCTAAGACAGCTAAATTTCATTGTGAAATCAAACACACCTGCTGCTATTTCATGTTAAAACTGAAAGGCATTATTACCCATCAGTCATGAAACCAACATACTCAACCTCTTACCAGTGATAAGGAATACCAGAGGGTAAAATATGTCAACAATGAACTATCCGTGACACAAGAAGACGTCATTCTTGAGAGTCTACGACAACAGATAATTGAAGTGGCCCATAAAGGACATTGTGGAATCATTGTTACTAAACAAGCTCTCCAAGATTAAGTTTGGTTTCCTCATCTCAATGAAGTGGATGAAAAATAATTAAAGGCCTGTCATCTATTCAGTTGCCTTTCATCGAAAACCACTCCACAACCCTTATACATGTCAGAGTTGCCAAAGCATGTGTGGGAAAGGATTATTGTTGAATTTTTCAGTCCACTTGACAATGGTTATCACCTGATGGTAATTGTGGATAAATACTCATATTTTCTATTGCTAGAAGATCTTCCATCCATCTCTGAGGAAAGAGTCATTGGGAGATTAAACTGCATCTTTCTGACATGGGGCATTCCTGCAATTTTAAAATCTGACAATTTAATTCAATTCAATTCTGTTGTAATTGTATAGCACACGGCTACCCTGACTGGCCTCCCAGAACTAGTTGCAACTCAGCCCTTCCCAATTTTTGGGATAAAACGGTATCTCAAGGTCTTGTCACAAAAGGTGGGTTTTTAACTGTTTCCTGAAGGAAGCATCCGATTGCTGGCTTCTAAAGGATGCAGGCAGGGCATCCCATAGTCTAGGAGCAAGAATTGGAAAAGAGGGGCCTCCGCTCCTTGATTTTTTGACCTTAGGCACCATCCTAAGTCCCTGATTACTGGATCGCAGAGCCCTTACTGGCACGTAGGGCAAGAGAAGGGACTGAAAAATGCAAGGGCTTTTTCCATGGATGGCCCGGTGTGCGATACAAAGGGCTTTAAAATAGATTATTTTTTCAATTGGTAGCCAGTGCAGGGCTATCAGGGCAGGTCTAGCTGACTGATGCTACAGTAATTTGTGCAGGATTCTTGTAACATTATTTTGTACCACTTGTAACCTATTGATCACATATTTCGGGTTGCCAAGATACAGTGAGTTACCGTAGTCAAAGCTATAGTTTATTAAACTCTGTACTACTACCCTTCTAGTAGAGAATAGTAGCATTTGCAAGAATTTCCTTAGGGGTCTTAGAATGCCAAAGCATGAGCCTGCTAGTTGTGTGGCCTTTGTCTCTATCGTGAGCTTGTGGTCTATCTAAATGCACAGGCTTTTCACAGCTTGGGCTGGCACAAGGAATTTGTCCAGATACTTTGAATATGAAAGATCTAGCCACTTAAGTGTTGTGGGTACACTAACACATCCAAGAGCTTGATTACAGTAGGATGCTGTTGCTTGCAATATTCATACTTATTTGGATATATTCATTACATCCTTGAATATCAAGTTTGCAATAACTAATGTTTGTTAAATGTCTCATTTATTATTACCAATGCTTGTTGAATATGCACATTGTATTCCACCTGCTCCAATTGTAACTGCCAAAACATGTGCTCTTTTCAATTTGATTTGTATTGAACAGGTGCCACAATTGGGAGGATAATTGTTCATTTCCTTAACAAGCCACCAATTGCGTTTCCACCTGCTCCAACTGTAACTGCCAAAACATGTGTTCTTCACAATGTGATCTGTATTGAACATGTGCCACAATCAGGAGGATAGTTGCTCATTTCCTTAACAAGCAATCAATGCCAAAAGGCACATGTGCACATTTGATTATTTAGGGATACTTGTGAGTCTAAGGCCTTGCTTGGCTATGTACCTATTGCTCTGCTCACCTGTTTTCAGTCAAGTCAAGTTCCTCATTCTCCGACCAGCTGCCAGTTGACTTCCTGTGTTCCTCATATTCTCACCAGCTTCCAGTCAAGTTCCAGCATTTCTCGTCCTCTGAACAGCCTCCAGTTGAGTTCTGGTGATCCTTGCCCTCCGGTCATCTTCCTGCACAGTCCCAGCTCTCCTTTTCCATCTTCTGACTATGATCCTCTATTTTCTGTAAATGAGACAAAATAGGAAAGCTGAAAAAAACCAGTTTGGGTTCTTCTAAACTTTTCAAGCAAGTAACTTCATATCAAGGTAATGAAAGAGTAATTGCTTGAATTAAATAAATCAGAGCTCTGTCTTTTAAATAATGTATGACATTAAGAACTAGCGTGATTTATCTTTTGGATGGGAATACAATGTACCCTAAACAGACATTAAGAAAAGACGTATTTCCGGTAACAAGTGCTCCCCTGAGAATTAGAAGACTGGAAATAGAGCCTGTTTATCAAAACTATTATTAACAAGAGATTACGCCAGAACACAAGGAAGCCCTTTAGTCAAGTTGATTGTTTTTGAGTTTGGACATCGCTTCAGAGACTCTGAAAGTATTGTAAAAAGAGGAAGAGATTGTTCAGCCTCATAGAAACATATGCACAATGTGCAACAATAACTGACATTATGAAATGTAAAATAGTTTATGCAAGTTCAATGTATTAATGAAGTAATTATTTTGCAGAACAGAAGCCTAAGAAACCAAGAACCAAGCATTTTAGAAAGTCAGAAGTCCTGATGCCACACATAACATTCAGTCCAGCATCCAGCAGTCCGATTCTGCAGTCCACAAAGCAGAAGCTGGTATTTTCTCTTTTTCTCATCCCAAAATCCATTTCCCCTTGAGGACTTGTGAGAGGTCAATGTACACTTCATCGTGGTCACATCAGTTCTCACTGGGATTGGGGAATTATCATTGCCCCGTCGGAATACCTGGAATTCAGGTGAGTGGCTCGCACAGAACTTTAGGGGCCGGATTTAAGAAAAGGGGCACTGCACCCATATTTAAGATATGGCGCACCATGGCCGTAGTTAGGAAACTAGCATCATAATTTTTTATGCTAGTTTGGAGCCTTGCAGGATTAGTGTCATGAATGTTGACGCTAATCCTGCAAAGCCCATTGTAAACAATGGTGTGCCTTCTTTTAATACCTGCTCTGAGCAGGCATTAAAAGTGCCGAAATAATTGACATGAAGAAATCTCTTAGGATTGTTTGACCATTGTTAGGCCCCTCCTAATGGGTAAATGCCCCTTTTGCATACATCATGCATAGTGCAGGCATAATGTAGGGCAAAGGGTTGCAAAGTGGCTGAATGCATGCAGTGCACCACTTTGTAAATTTGGTGTGTTTATATTGGCATCATTGGGCCACATTAGCGTAAAAACAATTAGGCTAATGTGGCACAAGGAGGCACTAGGAGCTCCTAAATCAGCCCCTAGGGCTGTGATTGCCTCCCACCAAGCCATCACTTTTCTCACCATTAAGCTTCAGCCTACTGCTGGACATCCAGTCCGTGACTTCCCTGAGGATGAGTTTGTTAGTTGGGAGGTAGTTTGGCTAGTGTTGGGGGTGATGGCCAGAATTATCTGTGTGTCATCTGCATATGACACTATGACAAGCGTCCCCTGTCAGGGGACCCTTAAGCATTGTCAATGAGGGGTTGGAGAAAGCTCCAAAGGAACCCCCTCAGGATGTGGTCAGCTACATGCTGGCCCTCCGCAACCAGATGAAACGCTTCTGGAAAGAGGCCAAAAGCAACCTTGAGGCCAGTCAAGAGGTAATGAAACGATGGTATGACCAGAAGGCCACCCTGGTGGAGTTTCAACCTGGAGACAAAGTGTGGGTAATGGAGCCAGTAGAGCCTAGAGCTCTCCAGGAACACTGGTCTGGCCCATTTGAATGGGCAATATCCACCAGGGGGTGAACATACACATTAAACAGAGTAGGTCTAAGCGAAGAGCCCTCTGGAACCCTACACAAGAGAGGACGGAAAGAGGAGACAAACAAGACTTGGCATACTTAGAAAATCCTGTCAACTAGAAAAGCTTCCTGCCACTTGATGGTGATCCCAGTAATGCCGACCTCTAACATCCTTCTAATGAGTAAGGGATGTGATACTGTATCAAATACTGCAATCAGTTCCAGCATGATCATTGCCGCTGGGCTTCCCTGATCCAGAATGGAGTGAAGTTCCTCAGTAGCTACCAGTAATGCAGTTTCTGTACTACAGCCAGACCTGAAACCTGTTTGCATGGGGTGGAGAATATCGTGTAGTTCCAGAAAGCTGGACAGATGTTTGTTGACATGCTTCTCTAGTACTTTACTTACTACTGTGGACAGAGAGATTGGTCTACAGCTATCCACCAGCTTCGGATCAGCTGTAGGTTTCTTTAGAAGTGTCTCCACCATTGTTTGTTTCCAGGTGTTGGGAATATGCCTTGTTTTAAGCAAATGATTAAGGATGTTTGTGATGGTATCGAGTATGGGTTAGCCACCCTGGCCCAGGATATCCAGAGAGGCTGGGTCATGAGGAGAAACTAATTTGCTGAAAGCCAGAATGGATATAAAAAACTCACTGCTCAGCACAGGAAAGGCTTGTAAGGTAGGATGAGCATGTTGCCTTCCTCGATCTTTGTCACTGGACTGGATGACAGGAGGAAGGAGGATCAGGATTTTTTTATTTTTGTTAATAAAGTGGCTAGCAAACATGTTACAATGTTCTGTAGAGGCCAGAGGACCTGTGGAGCCAGAGGGGGAAGTCATGAAATTGTTGACCACGGAAAAAAGTTCCCTGGATGAGTTTGAGGCAGTTCTTATTTTCTCTTCAAGGTATGTGATTCTGGCCTGTCTGATTGCTTGTTTATACTCTTTTATAGCTATTCTATAGCTTCTTTTGCTGTTATTACTATAAGCCTTCCTCCACTTTCTCTCCTTTTTTTTAGTCTCTCTTTTTGGCATGTACCTTGGTGCTCTGTCTTTAAACTGGTTATATTTAGGATATTTGAGCAGGATATTTCAGTGAGACTCAAGGCTCTAATGAGTTAATGATCCATTTCTCGAAGGTGCTGTATCTCTCTGAGGTGTCATCCATTCCACAAGGAAAATCTTCCATTAATGTATATTACATGTGGACCATGCTTGCCTAGGCTTCTGTGAGAGGAAGATGTTTCTCGGCTGTTCCGGAAATGTCAAGGAGAAAGGAGACTAAGGGTGTCATTATGAACCCCAGTGGTTCAGCCCGGCATGCCAGTGGTGGATGAAAAGACCGCCACCGGCATGGTGGGCTGAAACGCCATGTAATGAACACACAAAGGGCTGCCATAGGCGGCCCTCCTCCACCGCCAGGCTCCACCGACAGGCAGCCTGACGGTGGAGGGAATCATTATCTGACAGGGCAGCGCTGCTGCCCCTCGGATAATGATCCCCACTGCCACCAGCCTTTCCCTGGTGGGTTCCCCCGCCAGGGAAAGGCTGGCAGAAGGGGTGCTCTGGGGACCCCCTAGGGTCCCCTGCACTGCCCATGCACTTGGCATGGGCAGTGCAGGGGCCCCTGTGCAGTGCCCCATCACGCAGGTCGTGATCTGCGTGACAGGTACAGTTGCACCCGCCGCACAGAGGCATTGACAGCGGCTCCATGTGGAGCCGCCGGCAATGTCCTGGCCATGCATTCTGCTAGGCCGACGGGCGGAAACAATGTTTCTGCCCGCCGGCCCAGCAGAATGTTCTTTATGCAGCCGGCGGGTCCCGGGGGGCTGGCGGTCAGTTAAATGACCACCAGCCTGAACACGGCGGTAAACACCACTGTCTTCATTATGAGGGCCTAAGTAATGGTCCGACCACAATATAGAAAGAGAGTCATCCATGACAAGGTTGCTCAAATTGGTGAAAACAGAATCTAAGAGGTGACCTCTGTTTGGAGTGGGTGCCTTTACAATGTGGCATAACTTTAAAGATTCACGGTCTTGAGATAGAGCTTTTGTGGTTTGACATCCATTATTTTCAAAGTGCATATTCAAGTCACCCAAGAGAGGAAAATTTGCCTTTTACAGATTGCATTCAGCTGTAATCTAAGGTGTAGCTGAGAAATTGAGAGGCTGATCCTGGGGGGTGGTATATGATGATTCTGGAGAAAGTAAACATAGGGGCAAATTCCAGAGAGAATTGAAGACTTTCACAGTCCAGTTTCGAAATTGGGCGATGGAGGTCGAGAATTCCTTTTTAAATAGCAATGACACCCTTCCCCCTCCCCTGCCCTCCCTAATTTGCTTGGTGTTAGAAACGGGGTCTCTAGTTGGCCCAGGTATACACCCTTGCCCAAGTAGGGACACATTCCTAGTCAGGGTAAGTCACAGCATAGTCCAAATTATCCTGTGCCCCCCCTCTGGAAGTCTGGCACTGAGCAGTCAGGCTTAACTTATAAGGCAATGTGTAAAGTATTTTGTAATAAATCTCACAGTAACAGTGAAGACACCACAAAAAATACAACACATAGGTTTAGAACATAGATAATATTTATCTGAATAAAATAAGGTCAAAATGACAAAGATCCAAAAAGCACAGTTGAAATACCACTTTTAAAAGGATTAAAAGAGTCTTAATCCTTAGAAATCAATAGCTGTTTCTTTGTAACACCTGAGATGTGACAAAAATAGTGGAGCACGGGGACAGCGGAGGAGGAGATGTGTGAAAATGTAAGGTATTGCGTTGTTTTTCCAGCATGCAGTCTTGGTTCCTCTCTGAGATGCAGGGGTTTTTTCACACCCAGGGGCAATGCGTTGAAAATCCTTGATGCACTGGTAGAAGGAGCAGGCACTGTGTCGATCCGGTAGGTAATGCGTCAAATTTTCTATCACAAAGCAGGTGCTTCATCGAATTCTCCGCTTGGAAGTCTATGCTGTGTTGTTTCAGTTGGCAGTGCATGCAGGCTTTGCGTCAATTTCTGCAGATGTTGCATCAGTTGTCGATGCACAAGGAGTTCCTTGAAGAGGTGAAGTCTTTGTTGGCCCTGGGACTTCAGAAACTAGAGGCAAGAGCAATCCAAGCCCCTTGGGGAGCACTTCAGGCGGAAGGCAGAGCTGTTCCAAGAGAGTCAGAGGCAGCAGGGCAATAAGCAAGGCAGCAGTCCTTCTCAGCAAAGCAGTCCAGGTGAGTCCTTTGAGCAGCTAGGCAGCTCCTCTGACAGGGTGCAGGTATAAGTCCAGAAGTGTCTGATTTAAAGGGATCAGAGACCCAGTTTATGTTCCCCAAAATGCCTTTGAAGTGGGGAAACTTCAAAAAGTGGTTTTAAAGTGCACAAGTTCCCCTTTCAGCCCAGTCATGTCTGCCAAGATTCCTGTGGGGGGATTATCAGTCCTTTGTGTGAGGGCAGGCATATGTTCTTTGAAATTTAAGTGTGAGCCCCTCCACCCTTCATGCCCAGGAAGACCCATTCCATATGTAGATGAATGCAGATGTGACTGAGTGTTCTGTGTTTATAGTTGTCTGGGTGGAATGCATAAGGGAAGCTGTCAACCAGCACAGACCGGACGTGGATTGGAAACAGGCTATAAGGCACAGATGGCAGTAAGTATAGAGAAATACCCATTGTCTAAAAGTGGCATTTCTAAAATAGTAAGATTAAATCCAACTTCAACAGTAAGCAGGATTTTCTATTACTAGTCTGGCAATAGCAAACAAGACATGGCTACTTCTTCCAGATCAGACTCTACCACTTAAGAGTATATGAGAGCAGTTCTGTTGCTAGTCTATGAAAGGAGCAGGCCTCACAGTAGTGGAAAATGAATTTAGGAATAACCAGGACATGTAAAACACTTAAGTACATGTCCTGCTTTTTACCTCCATAGCACCCTGCCCTATTGGTTACCTAGGGCCTACCTTAGAGGTGACAATTGTAGAAAATGGGCAGTTTAAGACTTGGCAAGTAGTTTTAAATACCAAGACGAAGTGGCAGTGAAACTGTACACACGGGCCGTGGAATGGCAGACCTGAGATATGGTTAAAGAGCTACTTATGTGGGTGGCACAATCAGTGCTGAAGGCCCACTAGTAGTATTTAATTTACAGGCCCTGTGCATAGGTAGTGCACTTTACTAGGGAAATACAGGTAAATTAAATATGCCAATTGGGTGGAAACCAATGTTACCATGTTTAGGGGAGAGAGCATATGCACTTTAGCAGTGGACAGCAGTGGTAAAGTGTGCAGAGTCTTAAAACCGGCAAAAACAGTGTCAGAAAAGTGAAAGGAGGCAGGCAAAAAATTGGGGGATTGAGAACACTTAGCTATTAAATAACCAGAAGAGAGTTCTAAAACTAAGGGCCTCATTACGACTTTGTCGTCGGAATGATCTGACTGCCAAAGCCACCTGGAGGAGGCTGCTGTCATACCGGCGGCCTTCCCCTCCAGTCGTATTACGATGTTTCCACTGGGTTAACCGGAGGAAACAACATATTATGACAATTCCACCGGGCAGAGCAGTGGAAACAGTGCCCCATTATTGACCACAGCTCCCATAAGGGAGCTGAGGCCAATGTCGTGGTATAAGATCACCCTTGGAATGTGCACTGTCCACACAGCAGACAATGTGCATTCAGAGGGTACTGGCAGGGGGGCACCCAGCATTTGCTTTCCACAAGCCTTTTCATGGCGGTAACCCTGTCCTAAAAAGGTTGGCGGAAACAGGGCTTGTGTTCAGTTTGGTGGCATCTAACCCAGTGCCACCATGACTGACCATGATTCTGATTGATGCCACCCCGCCAGGATCCATGATCCTGTCGGTGGTTGCGGTCCGACCCCCAGTGTTGTAATGTGGCGGTGGGATGCCAGAAGTGCGGCAGTTTGACTGCCACTGTGGGTTTGGCTATATTCAGACCGCCAAACTCATACTGATGGCAAAAGTCTGGTGTTGACTCATTGGATAGCCATGTTTCTGTAAAGATGGAACATGGCATCAGGACGCCTTTTCTCTAGTAAACTAGCCCACATTCCAATAGTCGAGAATTCTGAGACTTTCTCAATCTGCTGAATGTGAAGCATCAGAAGAGCACAACTTTTTGGCCACAGGCTAATGACATTTTTGAATGCTTCATGAGAACATAATGGAAAACTGTTCATCATGCTGCATTAGAAAAGCTCAATCTCAAGACTGTCTTGAATTCTACCCTTCGAGCCTACCATTTGACTCCTCATTCAACCACAAGTGAAAGCTCTGCAACATTGATGTTTGAAAGCAATGATGACCGAGTTACCTCAATGGACCAACATCAGATTAAGACCTAAGGAGGTATAAATGACGGAACCCTTTTGGCTCCTGAAGAACTTTGTAGAGCTGTGGTTTAAGTGTTAGAATGTGGTGAAATCAATGTAGGTTTAGAATGCTGAGCTCGCAGTTACACACAGATGAATAAAGATAGGTAATAAATAGCTCTGTGTGTAACGGATTCATTGGTGGGTACTCAGGCTGGGGAGGATGCTACACTTTGCTCAATGGAACCTGTAGTTTCACCATAAACCTTACCATTTACCAAGGGGTAGTGCTTCAGAGATTCTAATCAACAGGCCCTTGCTAACAACATCTTTATTGAATTTCTAGGAGGAAAACTGTAACCATACTCCTCACTTTAGTGTCAGGTGTCTCCAACCTCTAACCCCAGGAATGCAGTTAGTGCACTTCCACTGACTGGAGAAGTTGTCCTTGCAGTAAATCTTGCAGCATGCCAAAACAGAGGCATCAAAAATGGATCTCACTTTGCTTTGTAATTAATATTGTAAGATAAACTTGAGGATGAACATCAGAAGACATCTGCTTCAGCATTTGTAGAATCTTGTTTGAATGTTTGCACCCAGCCATTATTTTACAGTTCTAACCCCTGAGATGAGCAGTTCTTCTTACTGAAACCGTGGTCTAGTGGTAGCCTAGAAGAAACAGAGAGTACATCTAATTCTAGTGTCTATGAAACATACCCAACATAGCCTTATCCTTATCTTCATATGCAAATAATGTTTTTGTTTCTAGGAGTGCATACTCAAATAAAATGCTATTTCAAAAAGTGTCCACTATATTCCTCATATCTGGCATGAAAAGCTCACCTTCTGTTTGGACGGAAAATTCCTCTACATGGTAATAAATGTGCACCCCTTCTCTGAGTGTCCAACTGTACTGATGTCTGGATCCTTAATGCTGATTTATTTTTGTTGTCATAGGCAGACAGATCATGAGTGTGTGCCATGACATAGGCGTGTCTCATGTACTGCAGTTTTGTAGAACCATTCAGGGTGCCCAAAGCTCTACACTCATAGTGATGGGAGGCTGCTGCCTTTAACAGGAGCTAAGCAGCAGAAGCATGGCAGTATACAGTGTAGTGATCAGTAGAGGTAAGCAGGTCCTTTTAAACTCATGTCACTGGTGTGAGATCTACAGGATCACTCACTTTTTGAAGTTTCACTACTGTGTGCTTAACACCCTTGGAATTGGTCTAGGTTGGTGTGATTTGCTATGCAGCGCAAAAGAGATGTATCTTCGCTGGGTGTATGTGTGCCTGGGAAGGGTGCAATACAGGAATAATGCAGTACTGAGTGGCCTGAGTAGTGTGTGCATGGTATATGCATGTGCTGGATGCTTATGTACCTGGTACAGGTATAGTACCTGAAGGATGTCGTGCTGTATAGTCTGTGCAGTCTAATTCCATGTGCTGGGTGTATGTGTGCCTACGAGTGGTACAACACATTAAGTGTACTGTGTATGCATATTACATGCATGTGTTGGGTGTATGTGTACCTCTGAGTGGTGCAATCAATGAACGGTACAGTGCTGAGCAGAACGTGCATGTTAAGTACTGAATGCATGCGTTCCTCTGAATGGTACAAAACATGGAGGATACAGTGCTGTGCAGTATGTGTACATGTGGCTGTGAATAGTACAATACATAGATGGCAATGGATTCCATTTTGGAAGTCCTTGGCCTGTATGGTCAGATTTGGAGAGGAGGCAGAAAGTCCCCTCCCAGACAGATTTGTGGATTGCTGCATTCCTTTAGGCAGGGTGGGACATACAATGGAGGGGATGAGATCTCCCATTTACACTTCAAAGGGTGCTCTTTGATTCAGTGAGAGGTCACACAGAATGGGCCTGGGAACAACTCAGGAATGAGTTTGGGCTGATGTGAGAATCATAAACAGTAGGGCTGGGTGCCCTGGGCTTACCTTTTGATGCACATATCGCTATGGCTGGTATACAGATTTCAACTCTAGTCCCATGACCTGTATTGTGGGACTGTCAGCCTTGGGACACTCCAGCTGTGACAGACTGCTATTCAAGAAGGATCAGAGGAATTTAGTACTTCAAATGAAGCAGAACCCCAACATAAAACTTAAAATACTCAGACCTCAAATCACATTTCGTTTCTGGAAATGGACTATAAAGTGGGGCGATAGAGACTTCAAAAATTGTCTTCTGTTAAGCATCCAAATGGACTGTGTGAGGAGGAGAAACTCTGCAAGACTTCTGCTTGTGACCAGGACTGGGAGGCCAATGTCACAACTCCATCTTGTGCCCTATGTAAGGTGGGTTTTACTTGTCAGGCTCATGTCACCCTTCCCTTGTGGTGCCTCTCTGCCCCGAGTACTCCAGGTCATCCTTACTTTGTGATGCCTTTCAGTCTTGAGCACTCCATGGTTTCTCTCCCAGAAAGTTTGAACTATTGACCGTCCTGTTCTGTTGCTAGGCAGGTTTGGTCGGTTTTGCAAATGCAGATAATCATGTGTCTATTTTGGAGAGCTATGATTCCACTGTGAACTGTTGAATTTTACCATCATGCCCTTGGCGTTCTGTTGTACTTGTTTATTGTTACCAATTACTATTGCATCTGTCACCTGCAAGGCCTCATAACCATTTTATGTAACATGTGATCGTCCCCAGGTTCATTGGAATAATCCACACTTCCACGTGGGACAAGTACCTTTCTGGAACACTCTTTTCTTCCAGATTAAATACCCCCTCTGAACCTTCATCAGTGCTTGGCCTTGTTTCCAGTCCTGCACAAGCATCTCCCTCACCACCACCTCCTGAGATGCCAAGATCTTCTAGCTTTTCAGTTCTACTCAGCCTTTGTCCCTGCAGTCATCTCCTGAGTCACCCGGAATTTCTAGCACTCCATTCTTCCAAGCCTTCCTGATGATCCTGTGATACTGGCGTCTGCAAGGCTTGCAGTGTCTTTTACAATGAACTATTATTCCTCCTACTCTTGAGCTTCTTGTACCAAATCACCTGTCACCCCAGGATTCCTGTTTAAGTATCATCATGGCTAATTTCCCCTCAGGATAGTGCACACTAACAAATAGGTAGCAAATGCATATAATTCAATGGCTTGGTTTTCGGCAGTGGACATTGTTTGAGTACTAAGCCCATTGGAGCTGAGCACCAATGGACATTTTCTTTGAAGCACTCTGACCTCCATTGTACCCGTACTGAATGTTTGCCACTGTATTTCTTGACAAGTTGCAGCTAGTATTTTAGGAGAATCTTCTGGATCTTGAAATTTTATTCATGTTTGAGTCTGAGCCCTGTATGTTTCGGGTGCTAGAAAGTCTCCAATTATTTAATGAAGTGGTTTCTGCTGTTTCTCATATGATATTTATGATGAAGTCTTGTGTACAACTAGTTTGAGGATAACAAAGTCTAGGGAATCCTGATCCTACACGGCAGCTGAGAAGCCCCTTCAGTGACACAAGTTAATCTTTTCTTATTTTATCCTATTTCCCTTTCCCCTCTAGGGGTGGTTTTTGGAACAAGACTATTGTTACTTGTTTCACTAAGCTGCCCAGCTGGGATTAGAGACCCAGCATTGTCCCTGCAGTTGGAACCAGGTGAGTGAGTGATAACCAAGGCCAGGTACACTCCCTGTTGTGTGAGGGGACATCACAAAGGGAATCCAAGACACAGGGAGGAATAGTAGCTCAATAGAGGGAGTAAGGTCCAGTATCCAGCCCTGTCAAGTCGACTCCCAGTGCAAGCTGTGAGGAAACAGTTGTTGCCCGAGTGCAGTACACCCATATGCGAGGAGGGGTCTTCCATGAAGATAGCTGTGTGAAAGACTGCGGTGCATTAAGGGCTAATGCCTTGTAAAGTATCAGTGTGGACATTTGTGACAGACACAAAGCCACACACACTGACTAAACATAAATGAGGTGATTGATATTTATGTTGACTAGCAAGCAACTAGCAAGCAGTTCCTGCAATAGGTGGTATGCATGAATTGTGCCTGCTGCTAACATCACAACACGTAACACAAGTGACTGGGCTAAGCAAGGAGGGTATCAAAAGTTCAACATTCATGTGACGAATAAATGATGCATGTGTAAGACTGTGTGGGGCAGCCATAAATGTGTCAGTAACAAATTCTAGATTTAGGGTGAGTGCAATTACAACAACATCCCAACAATTCATGTCCCATAACTTACCAACAAAGAGCAACTGCATATGAATACCTGTTTTGGAATGCCTATCCATGCACAACCAGAATTTCACATACATTGCTGAACAATGTCTGGAGATTGCTGATGTGACACCATTGCTAAGCTGAATGGCACTTGACCATGGGGGATACACATAGTCACATATGTGTCAAGGTACTGCTTGCAAAGCCAAAGGCACGTGCCTAACATGACCTGTGCAGATATTCTATTACCTAGACAGTAAATCATGATAGAGACCATACAATAGGAAACAACAAGAGTTGATACAACTATAAATATCAGCCTAAAATTCCCACAACTAACCTACCTATACTAACCTAATCTACACTATCGTATTCTAACGTATACCTACAAATAACTTAGCTTTTCTAAACTTATCCTATACATTAACGCCACATGATAAACATCAACCCCTCACTCCCTTAAAACACATCTGTAGACAAGGACAACAGTAACTACAGCTAAACATTAACTAACTAAACATACAACATAAATAAATATATAGTTTTTGGTACTTTTTCAAAATTGTATATATTTTTTTTATTTTTTATTTTTCATAACAAATCACATACCCAAAGCACCACCCACACCCCTAGACACACCAAAGAAAAAGAGAAACCCAAAAAGCCACCCCTAAGAAAAAACACTTAGGGGGTCATTTTGACCCTGGCGTTACTAGACCGCCAGGGCTAAAATGACGGAAGCACCGTCAACAGGCTGGCGGGGCTTCCTGGCCTATTTCGACCGCGGCGGAAGCGCCGCGGTCGCACCGCCGGGGCCGGCGGTATTCTGCCAGATTTGCCCCGGCGGTGATAATCCGCCTGGGCAGCGTTGCTAGCAGCGCTGCCCAGGGGATTACGAGTCCCTGACCGCCAGCCTTTTTTCTGGCGGTCTGAACTGCCAGGAAAAGGCTGGCGGTACGGGGAATCGTGGGGCTCCTGGGGGCCCCTGCACTGCCCATGCCGCTGGCATGGGCAGTGCAGTGGTCCCCTGACAAAGCCCCATGCGGCTTTTCACTGTCTGCTATTCAGACAGTGAAAAGCACGACGGGTGCAACTGCACCCGTCGCACGGCTGCAACACCGCCGGCTCCATTTGGAGCCGGCTCCCATGTTGCGGCCCACATCCCTGCCGGCCCAGCGGGGATGTCCAAATGGGCACCGCAGGAGTGCAGCCGCATTGGCGGCCGCCCGGCGGTTGCCGCCGCCCGCCAAAGTTGTAATGACCCCTATGTACTTAAAATAATCTACACTACACTAACTAATCTAACCCTAAGTATCCAAATGCCCCAACTATGAATAAAACTGTATACAACAGGGAGGGAAGTAGGTTTCATCAGGCCCATGGTCGTCCTCAACACCTGGTCACTGCTGACGTAAGGTGTCTAAGCAAAACCAGCATCTGGTCTGTCTTATGTTCCAGTTTTGTAATTTGAAATTTCAGGTCTGCTATCTCTGTTCTCATTTCTTGCCCAAAGTCTGCCTCAACGACTGGAGGCACAGCCTGCGACATTGATGGTGCACTTGTTGTGGCAGCTAATGTTGGTTGTCCAGCACCTGCAGACCCAACCCTGTCTGCGGCCAGAGACTGGCCTAATGTGTGGGTGCTGGAAGTAGATGGTCTCCTGGGTGGTCCACCTTCTTGATAGGCCATCCAGGAGCTCCCTTTCATACAGCCACTCCATCCTCCAGAAGCCCCTCTGTAACTGTGGGATGTGGAGGTATCATTGCACCTGCTTCTCAAAGTCCTGCTTCTGGATTGGGGTTAATGGCTGCTGAAACATGGAAGAGACATGTCATCTAAATGTATATTAGGCAAATGAA
The DNA here is from genome assembly GCF_031143425.1 of Pleurodeles waltl. Lineage (NCBI taxonomy): Eukaryota > Metazoa > Chordata > Amphibia > Caudata > Salamandridae > Pleurodeles > Pleurodeles waltl. The sequence continues at coordinate 1,517,244,975 of NC_090440.1, forward strand.
TAACAAGCATGCAATGTAAATACCATCTGCAGACATCACACGTTGGCCAGCACAAATCACAATGACTTTTTAAAGGGCAAGGTTAACACACATAGGCACAACAACCATCACCTCATTAGTGCTTATGTCCAAGGTATCAAGGCTAGCTAATGTTGCACAATACCATTGAACCTTCTTTAAACAGCTTCAAATGGCCATGTCACCATTGACTATGCTCATCATAAACATCAGTTATGTGACCATGATAGGTCACAGTCATCATGTTGGATTGCTCATCAATGTAACGTCTGCATATGCTATTGCCCTTAGATCTGTTTGCATGTACCAAACTCATCTGAGCAAGCAGTTAAATGCAGTCTCACAACAGTTTGTGCCTGATATAGGGCAAGTACAGATGTCTGGACACACTGCTATTTGGAAAATACATGTGGCAGGTATCATATGTGAGAATGGAGGGTCGATCACTAGCTCATGTCACACAGAGATGCATGAAACTACTCTCAGGTCTTTACATGGTGGGCTGTGCCATGGCTTCATGCATAGTCCCAGAAGAACTTGATGTGAACCCCCTATGCTGCCTAATGTCTGAATATGTGTCCAAAATTCTGGTCAGCGTATAGCACAACAGCACTCAGCACTGCCATCTCATATGTGGGTACATGCATGCCCTAAAACCTATCTGCACAGGGATCTTGGAACAGCACTGGCTAATACTGTTCATTGTGTGAAGCTGTTTGCATGACATTATGGACACTATCAGGACCAGCACTATCTGAAGATATTTTGAGTAATGGCATGTCGTATGATAATGTTGTACGAACATCCCTCAGGTCAAACACACATGTTAATATCTGTGAGGATAACATGGGTTGGCAATGTGCCACATACAACACAGAGTGTGGGGCATTGCACTACATGGGTGGACAATTCAACCATATTTTAAAGTGTGGTATGTTGACCACTGTCCTGCTAATCCTAGGGACCTATTCACATGGTATTTAATCCTAACATGACCTGAGTAACTGTGTGTTACATGTGACACACAGAGCAGTAACATATTTTGTGAACAACATACTGCCACCCTGCAAACATGTGTAGGACCCTGTACTTCTGGCACATGTTGTCACTGTGTTTGGTCTCATACACCATGTCCAACACTGACAAGGCCCTTGCAGCACACGTTGCCACCAGCGCATCAGTTTTTTGGGATCTGTCAACACCAGGACAGTGCGCGCTCTACGGGCATCTAGAATGCAAAAACCCAACACTCGCAAGATAATGTAATTTATGCATTGTGATGATATGTTATTGTTTAACCTTTTGCATTGCAGAATTCCATCCAAAAGATTCATTTTAAAGGTGCTTATAAATACTGTACATTTGCAATGTATTACTGCAGACATTCAGAGTGTGTTAGGGTGTGGTCCCTTTCCAGGGCCTTCTAGAGACTTTCCCTGCAACATGCCTGGGCGTGGTTCTAGGCTGGGCCAAGACTCTGTAAAAGTGAGTCAGCCCAACTTCCAGTGCTCACTATTCAGAGGTCCCGATGCAGAGCAGCAGCTTCTTCCTGAGCTCCTGTCCCGGCGGCCAATTTGGATTTTCCAGTCTTCTGCACTCATCTCTCATTGGTGATCACTGTTTCCAGGCGGTAAGACGGTGTTTGGACATTTCCCAACACCGTAATTGAGAATTTTCATATTCTTGATTTTAATTCTTAAATGAATAACAGATTACTTGTGTGCTGCCATTTTTTGACATTTGTATGGTGGTTTGCAAATAGGGAGGACGCGCAATTTATTCCATAAAGATTTGACTTCGTTATTACATTGTTGTTCATTGCGCGCTGATTTTCTTGACATGTTTTACGAGTTGGCAAGACGTGCAACTCGTTTCACGAGCATTTAACTTTGTTGTTCATTGCACGCGCGCTGCCTTTTCTTGACATTTACATGGTGGCATTCGAATCGGCGAAACACGCGATTCACTTCTCGTGTGTAATTCATGCTGTTCATTGTGTGCTACCATTTTCTGGCATTTACATGGTGGCATTCGAATCGGCAACACGCGCAATTCTTTCCTTGAGTGTTTTTTTATGTTATTCATTGTGCGCTGCCATTTCTTGGCATTTGCATGGTGGCATTTGAATCGGCAAGATGCGCAATTCTTTCCTCGTGTATAAATAATGTAAATTACTGTGCGCAACTATTCTAAGACATTTTCTTGGTAGCATTTCAAGTTGGCACGTTGCATGATTTATTCCTTGAATCTACGTTGTGTGATTTCATGGTGCACAATCCTTTATGGTGTTTAATACTCATATAAAAATCTGCAATGTGCGCAATTCACTTCCCAATGTTTTTTCTGAGATGAACACAACAATACCAGAGTTCTAGATGTAATGCTGTGTGTTCCTGATATATATTCTTAAAAGGAGATTCATATGGTTGTTTAGAAAGTGCTCAGAGTGTTTCCTGATTCTCATGCTAAAGAAAGTACTTGAATCTGAAAGTTCTATTTAACTTTTCCTGTTTCCTCCTCAGGCATTCGCTAATCTAAAGCCTAGTCAATTTTAGGACTATTCTAGGGTTGTTCATGTTTTTCGGAAAAGACGAAGCTTAGAGTTGTAGCATGGTACTGATTTCATGAGATGTAATTTTGATGTTGTGTTTTAACCTTTTGCTTCCTACAAGTCTCCTTCCCAGCTGTTCCTGTCCTAATCCCCTTTTCCCCACTTGGACTCTCTTAGACTCTGTGATAAATCTAATCAGAGTATTGGAGCTGTCTTGTGGTGGAAGTGTTGGGAACGTGCACAGACCCCGAGGATCTGGTGACTCTGACAGAATAGTGAGCCCACAAATTATTATCCTCCTGGTTTGTGTATGTTCTCAGCATGGCCACACTGGACGAGCTATCCAAGGCTATCACCCAGCTCCAGTCAGAAGTGGTATCATCAAAGGATTTGACAAATAGTCTAGCTGAGAGGGTGAGTCAGTTACAGAATAAGGTTGAGAAGAAAGAACAAAGTCCCACAGGTGTGTCTTGGCCAGGTACTTCTTCTCAGACTTCTGGAGGTAATCCGACTAACATTTCCCTCAATGTTCCTTCAGCCATTCCTTTAGCTCCCCCAGAACGCTTCTCAGGTGATCCCTTGAAAGTGCAATCTTTTCTGGTTCAAGTGGAACTTCACTTCACCTGCAGACCACATACTTTCCCCGATGCCCAGTCTAAAGTAGCTTTTTTGTTGTCATATCTGTCTGGAGATGCAGCTACCTGGGCTATTCCTCTTGTGCGTAAAAATAGTCCCCTGTTGTACAACTGGAAAAATTTTGTTCGTGAATTTGAGAGAGTTTTCGATCGTAGAACTGTAACACAGTCAGCAGATCGTGAATTATTAGACTTACGCCAAGGGAATCAGGACTTAGGCCCTCATTCTGACCTTGGCGGGCGGCGGAGGCCGCCCGCCAAAGTCCCGCCGTCAGGTTACCGTTCCGCGGTCGAAAGACCGCGGCGGTAATTCTGACTTTCCCGCTGGGCTGGCGGGCGGTCGCCTTCAGACCGCCAGCCAGCCCAGCGGGAAAGAGGCTTCCACGATGAAGCCGGCTCGGAATCGAGCCGGCGGAGTGGAAGCTGTGCGACGGGTGCAGTTGCACCCGTCGCGTATTTCACTGTCTGCGCAGCAGACAGTGAAATACATGTAGGGGCCCTCTTACGGGGGCCCCTGCAATGCCCATGCCAGTGGCATGGGCACTGCAGGGGCCCCCAGGGGCCCCGCGACCCCCCCCTACCGCCATCCGGATCTCGGCGGTCCGACCGCCGGGATCTGGATGGCGGTAGGGGGGGTCGGAATCCCCGCGGCGGTGCAGCAAGCTGCGCCGCCGCGGAGGATTCAATGGGGCCGCGGTACACTGGCGGGACCCCGCCAGTGGTGCCGGTCCGACCGCGGCTTTACCGCCGCGGTCGGAATCCCCATTGGAGCACCGCCGGCCTGTCGGCGGTGCTCCCGCGGTCCTCCGCCCTGGCGGTCAAAGACCGCCAGGGTCAGAATGACCACCTTAGTGTCATATTTAGCCAACTTTAATTGGCTGGTCGCTGAGACATCCTGGCCTGAAGAAAAACAAGCGGCCTTGTTTTACAGGGGACTCAAAGAGGAGCTAAAAGACATCTTAGCGCAAATCGACCCACAACCTGCAAACTGTCAAGATTTAATAAACCTTGTCTTGAGGCTTGATCATCATTTAAATGAACGAAAAGGAACACGTAAAAAGACTGAAAAACATTCTTGGCATGCTCATGATAACAAAGACTCAAGAACTCTGAGAGAAGGAACGCTGGAACCGATGGAAATTGGAACCATCAGGAGACCTTTGACCAAAGATGAAAAGGACCTACGCAGAAAAAATGGGCAATGTCTCTATTGTGGGCGGAAAGGTCATTTCGCCAAAGATTGTCCAATCAAAACAAAGAGCAAGCGAGGCCCAGTTCAGAAAGTTGCAACCAATGCATCAGTCGAGTCGGGAAATCTAAAGCACCCAAGTTGCAGAGAAGGGTTGCTCTTGGGTGTCACCGTGGATCCTTCACAATCCAAACATCTAAAATTGGGAATAAGAGTTCAGGTCAAGAAAAAGACCTATTTCAAGAAGGCTCTAGTCGACTCTGGGGCTACCGGAAACTTTGTTGACGCCCAATTGGTTTGTGCATTGGGGATCCCATGTATTGAAAAGAAGACCCCAGAAACCATCCAGGCAGTTGATGGAAAACTCTTGACTGGAGGTCCGAGAACTCTTCAGACTGACCCCTTGACAATAATTTGTGAAGGTAAAAATCAAAGAAAGAAACATAAAGAGGAACTCATCCTTGACGTGATCCATGCTCCCCAGTATGGGATCATCCTTGGCTTGCCATAGTTAACTCCTCACAATCCAGAGATTAATTGGGCAGAACGAAAGATCGTGTTCTCATCAGTGCTATGTAAAGAACATTGTCTCCAAAGGACTCAAGAATCGGAAGTTTGCCATTCTTACATAGATACCGCCGCAGAGAAAGAAGTTCAGTTGCCCAAACAGTATTCGTCTTATGAAGATGTATTTGATGAGAAGGAAGCAGAGAACTTACCTCCTCATAGATCTTATGACTGTCAAATTGATCTAGTCCCAGGGGGGATACTTCCCAACTGTGGGGTGTATGCCCTGTCAGAACATGAAAATCAACATTTACGAAAATACTTGGATCAATTCTTAGAGAATGGTTTCATCCGCCCCTCTAAGTCTCCCACAGCTTCTCCTTTGTTTTTTGTTCCAAAAGCGAACGGAGAGCTTCGAACCTGTAACGACTATAGGGGTTTGAACAAAATCACCATCAAGAACAAATATCCTTTGCCTCTAATTCCGGTCTTACTGGAACAAGTAAAGAAAGCAAAAATCTACACGAAGCTTGATCTTCGAGGTGCTTACCATTTGGTCAGAATGAGAGAGGGTGATGAATGGAAAACGGCATTCAAAACAAGATATGGCCTTTTTTAATACACCGTCATGCCTTTTTGTCTGTGCAATGCTCCAGCAGCATTTCAATTTTTCTTAAATGACGTTCTTAGAGAGTACCTCGATATCTTTGTCATAGTTTACATTGATGACATTTTGATCTACTCAGACAATGAGAATGAACATGTTCAACATGTCAAGAAAATTTTGGCAGCCCTTCATAAACACCATTTATATTGCAAGCTAACCAAGTGTGAGTTTCATGTTACCACAGTTGAGTTTTTAGGGGTTATCCTTACCCCTCAAGGTATGGTGATGGCAGAAAGGAAAGTAAAAGCCATATCTGAATGGCCCATCCCAAAGACTGTTCGTGATGTACAATGTTTCCTGGGCTTTGCAAATTTTTACCGGAGGTTCATCAATCATTTCTCCCAGACAGTGGCTCCAATTACTAAGTTATTAAGAAAGAAAGAAAAATGTCTATGGTCCCCAGAAGCAGACCAAGCCTTTTCAACTTTGAAAGAAGCTTTCTCAACTGCCCCAGTCTTGACTCATCCAGATGCGGATCGACCTTTCATAGTGGAAGCTGATGCTTCAGATGTGGCGATAGGAGCAGTCTTGTCACAACGAAACAAAGACACTGGTCAGCTTCATCCTGTAGCTTACATGTCTCGGAAGTTGAACGAAGCCGAACAGAACTATGTCATTGCTGAAAAAGAGCTTCTGGCGATTCGTGACGCCTTTAAAGAATGGAGACATCATTTGTTGGGAGCTAAATATACTGTCACAGTATATACTGATCATCGAAATCTTCAATTCATGAGTTCTGCCAGACTTTTGACTCCTCAGCAATTACGCTGGATGCTGTTTTTTGCCGAGTTTGATTTTGTGGTAACCTTCCGGCCTGGTAAAGATAATCGCAAAGCTGACACCTTGTCCCGCCAAGAGTCTACCACATTGCCTGCAGTTCAAACCTCCAGAGCTATAATTGCTCCTGACAAGGTCCTATGTATCATAAAAACAGAAGATTTATTTGAAGACATCCGCAATTCATTCACTGTTGAAAAATGGCAGGCGTGGGCCCAAGCAGATCCGAAAAGATCAATCAAGCAAGGATTACCCTTTCACGATGCTCGTTTGTTCATGCCCACTACCAAACTTCGCAAGATAGTGTTTCATTGGTTGCATGTTATACCTACAGCAGGTCACCCTGGTACTCCTAAAACTCTTGAATTAATCCAACGCTATTTTTGGTGGCCTACCTTAACAAAGGATGTAAAAACAATGGTAAACAACTGCGAAGTCTGTGCTCGCACTAAAACGAGTCATTCAAAACCGAAAGGGTTGTTACACCCACTCCCAACCCCAAGTCGTCCGTGGGAACACATCTCTTTAGACTTTATTACAGGTCTGCCAGTGGTTCAACAGCATTCAGTAATTCTGGTGGTAGTAGATAGTCTCACGAAATATGGACATTTCATTGCCTGTAAGAAATTACCCACCTCTAGTGAACTGGCAACTATCTTACTGAATAGAGTGGTTCATTAGCATGGACTGCCAAAAGTGATCCTCTCCGATCGGGGATCGCAATTTGCCTCCAACTTCTGGAAGACATGGTGTAAAACACTCAAAGTGACATCTACCCTATCTACTAGCCACCATCCTCAAACAGATGGTCAAACGGAGAGACTAAATCAGACTTTGAAGCAATACCTACGTGCTTACGTGCTTACGTGCTGGTTAGCTGAGTTAGCCTAGAACAACTCCTTCCACACGTCTACTGGCGTTACACCCTTCTTTGGTTTGTTTGGCTATCATCCTGACACCTTGCCCATCACAATTCCTCAAGAAAGTTCTCTCACTCCAGCTGTGTCAGAAATCATTCAACATTTGCATCAAACTCAGAAATCGATTCAACAACATTTAGAAAAAGCCAAAAAAAAATACAAAAAGCATTATGACAAGAAACATTGTGAGGGACCGCAGTATCAACCTGTTGACAAAGTGTGGCTTTCCACAAAACATATAGACTTCAAGAAGAAGCACATGTTCAACCCCAAATTTATAGGTCCTTACACTGTTTTTCAGCAAATCAATCCTGTGACCTATAAACTACAATTGCAAAAATCATTACGGATTCATCTAGTGTTCCATACTTCCCTCTTAAAAAAGGCAGTCCAAAAGGTCCACCCTCATCCAGCTTCTGTTCTAGTACAGGGGGAAGAAGAATATGAAGTCAAGAAAGTGTTGGACTCTAAACTGAGAGGGCGTAACCTATGGTACTTAATCTCATGGAAAGGTTATGGCCCTGAAAGTAATTCATGGGTTTCCGCATCTGATGTTCATGCTCCAGTACTTGTGAGACACTTTCATCGTCTCAATCCAGATAAACCAGGCCCTAGAGCGCGCCTGGGAGAGGGGAGTACTGTCAACACCAGGACAGTGCGCGCTCTACGGGCATCTAGAATGCAAAAACCCAACACTCGCAAGATAATGTAATTTATGCATTGTGATGATATGTTATTGTTTAACCTTTTGCATTGCAGAATTCCATCCAAAAGATTCATTTTTAAGGTGCTTATAAATACTGTACATTTGCAATGTATTACTGCAGACATTCAGAGTGTGTTAGGGTGTGGTCCCTTTCCAGGGCCTTCTAGAGACTTTCCCTGCAACATGCCTGGGCGTGGTTCTAGGCTGGGCCAAGACTCTATAAAAGAGAGTCAGCCCAACTTCCAGTGCTCACTATTCAGAGGTCCTGGTGCAGAGCAGCAGCTTCTTCCTGAGCTCCAGTCCCGGCGGCCTATTTGGATTTTCAAGTCTTCTGCACTCATCTCTCATTGGTGATCACTGTTTCCAGGCGGTAAGACTGTGTTTGGACATTTCCCAACATCGTAATTGAGAATTTTCATATTCTTTATTTTAATTCTTAAATGAATAACAGATTACTTGTGTGCTGCCATTTTTTTACATTTGTATGGTGGTTTGCAAATAGGGAGGACGCGCAATTTATTCCATAAAGATTTGACTTCGTTATTACATTGTTGTTCATTGCGCGCTGATATTTCTTGACATTTACATGATGTGTTACGAGTTGGCAAGACGTGCAACTCGTTTCATGAGCATTTAACTTTGTTGTTCATTGCACGCGCGCTACCTTTTCTTGACATTTACATTGTGGCATTCGAATCGGCGAAACGTGCGATTCACTTCTCGTTTGTAATTCATGCTGTTCATTGTGCGCTACCATTTTCTGGCATTTACATGGTGGCATTCGAATCGGCCACACGCCCGATTCTTTCCTTGAGTGTTTTTTTATGTTATTCATTGTGCGCTACCATTTCTTGTCATTTGCATGGTGGCATTTGAATCGACAAGACGCGCAATTCTTTCCCTGAGTGCTTTTCATATTGTTCATTGTGCGCTACCATTTCTTGGCATTTGTATGGTGGCATTTGAATCGGCAAGACGCGCAATTCTTTCCTCGTGTATAAATAATGTAAATTACTGTGCGCTACTATCCTAAGACATTTTCTTGGTAGCATTTCAAGTTGACACGTTGCGTGATTTATTCCTTGAATCTACGTTGTGTGATTTCATGGTGCACAATCCTTTATGGTGTTTAATACTCATATAAAAATCTGCAATGTGCGCAATTCACTTCCCAATGTTTTTTCTGAGATGAACACAACAATACCAGAGTTCTAGATGTAATGCTGTGTGTTCCTGATATATATTCTTAAAAGGAGATTCATATGGTTGTTTAGAAAGTGCTCAGAGTGTTTCCTGATTCTCATGCTAAAGAAAGTACTCGAATCTGAAAGTCCTATTTAACTTTTCCTGTTTCCTCCTCAGCCATTTGCTCCTCTAAAGCCTAGTCAGTTTTAGGACTATTCTAGGGTTGTTCATGTTTTTCGGAAAAGACGAAGCTTAGAGTTGTAGCATGGTACTGATTTCATGAGATGTAATTTTGATGTTGTGTTTTAACCTTTGGCTTCCTACAGGTCTCCTTCCCAGCTGTTCCCGTCCTAATCCCCTTTTCCCCACTTGGACTCTCTTAGACTCTGTGATAAATCTAATCAGAGTATTGGAGCTGTCTTGTGGTGGAAGTGTTGGGAACGTGCACAGGCCCCGAGGATCTGGTGACTCTGACAGGATCCACATCTTGGACACAACAACTACCATACAATCAATATCAATGTATAGCATATGGTGTCTGAATTAGCATACATGCACTTGGTACGTAGCATTGCACACAGCATACAACATCACACACAATACTTGCACTACACATTACACATACAGGATGACAGTCACTGTTAGCATTGCGGTCTGCAGAGCTTGCCACCTCTCCAATGGTATATGGCTTGGGTCCACCTGCTATAAATAACATGAGGCATAGCACCATGAATGTTGATTATTGAACACTATGGACAACTATTGCACATTACACATGATTTGCTAATGGACATAGAAGACACAGGTTTGTGAATACTCAAATAGGCCACTAGACATGCCTGAGTGGCATATATTGGTAGGCCAGGCTGACATGCACACATTTGTGCTGGAATCATACATGCATGTCTCAGCTACATTGTTCACGTTTTGCAGATGATTTTCTACTGAAAGATTTTTCAAGCACAGCTAATTGTAATGGCACTCTGCGCATACATGACTCACAGTAAACACTCAGCCATGACTCCCTACTCCTGTGTCACTTTTATAATCACATGTACATGACTATGCAACATACAACACTAGTCAGACCCTTAATGGACATGGACACTTGTACCTGGCAACCATGTACTCTTGCACCACAGGGCAGGTGTTGGCACTGGTGCACATCTGAATTTTGTGGCTAAGCACAGGAGACAAGGACAGGAATATTCCATTTGTCTTATTGATGGTGCATTACTGCCCTTGTCAGGAATGCTGGTTGGTACAGACACACTACTCACAGCCCTGCTCTTAGTCATAACTTGGGAAAGGAGGCCCTATGGACAACAGACATGTAATTGTAGATACAAAACAGGGGTCAGCCACATACATGGTGTACTTACCCACAGTTTCGCTGAACTTGATTCCCAGGTGGTCCAGAAGGTCCCGTTCCTGGGCGATGAGGTCTGCCCAGTGATATTTCAATTGGTGGTCCGTGCGCTCAACCTCAAATGTACGCTTCATGTGGTACAGGACCTTTCCTCACCGTACCTTGCATGCCCCCATCTCATATCCCAGAATGACTCAGCCCACCATGGCAACCATATTAGGGAGGTAGTGAGTCACTGGCCAGATGAATCCCCACAACAAATCAACACTCAGATGACGGGCCCTTCCCTTCCCCGACATGTCCCCAACTAAATCCAGCTAAGTACCCCTAACAAACAAACAAAAAAACGGCCCCAACAAACGTAACTAGCCCGGAGTCAGACACCTGAAATTACATACTTAGCTACAACACATTAGGACAATAACCACACAAAAAAATACTTTAGGGACACAACGCAGACAGCAGACAGCACAAACGACTTGTAAACATCACTCCTCACAACAGCACTAGCACCACAAACCTCTCCCAAGCACAGACTAAAAGACTGTGAATGGAAGAGAAAGTGAAAGTAACTTCACAGTTACTCTTTTGCAGAAAGGATGTAAAATTGCATCACTTCCTGGGCGTATGCATCATGTTTTGAGGCAATGCGTCAAGGCTAACAAGGCACACTGATGAAATTTTGACGTGCAAGTACTATGCGTCATTTTATTTACTTACACAGTGGCTGAAAATGACTGAATTTGTTGTTTTAGTTTTTTTTACACAAGGAGTGAAATGTGTGTCTTACTCTATGCTGTTGTGTGGGATGTATGGAAGGAGTCATATGGATTGCATTTTTGCATATGAACAGTTGTGTTTACCACCTTCCTGTTTTCCTATGTGTACAATTTGTATTCTCTGAGTGTACATATGTGAGGATAAATGCATTATTGGGATCACACTACCCAGATGGCAAATTTTCCACACCTTAGGATAGCTGCTTCATGTGTGAAACGTGGTTTTGCACATGATACCCGTGATGCATGATGCGCCATGATGCAACATGATACGCCTGAAGGTGAAGTCAATGGCATCCAGGCACAACATTGCTGTACAGAAGACTGATGGAGGACCCCCACCTATATCCCCTGACTACACTGACTGGGAAGAGAAGGTACTGGCTATCCTGCACCCGGAGGGCCTTACTGGACTCACTGGAAGACTGGACTCAGATAAGTCAACTACAATACCTTAACAGTCACCACACCTATAATGCATGCAGCATCCCCCCTCTCACTACCACCTGGACCCCACCCCCACCCAGGCCACAACACTGACATCCAGTTACCCTGCATGTCCACAATCCCACAAACAGACCCCCATTGTGCCCCCTGTGCACAGTTATCTACCCCTGCAAGGATTCGCAGTGGCACTTCAGCACCCACAATGCACCTCCACCCCCACACAATTGCAAAGATAAGTACACAGATGGACCCTGAATGCCACGGCAGGGGAATAAAAGCACAAAATAGGGCAGAGCTGTGCATCAATTTCCAAAATAGTTCACGATACACACATATCCATTCTCCCCCACAGGCAGCACAGCCCATGCCACCCAGACGGAAAGGCCAAGGAGTGCCAGAGCCTCACAGGGAGACAAAGGCTCCACTCAGAAGACTGGAGAGGGATGTATGGAAAGTGAGGAATACAGTGTAAATGACTATAGACACCACGTTACCAATTACATGAGGCAGACTAAAGCCAGGCAGTGAAGACAACAGCATCATTGAACAATACCTTAGGGTCACTGGAAGTATAGGCGGATCAGCTGGGTCCTGGAGTTAAGATCTTCCCCCTCTTCTTCCTCACCATCACTCTCATTCCCTCTCTGAGGTTGCTGGGCTGGTTGGACAGCACCCTCCTCTTCTGGAAGAGGGATAGCTTTCCTCACAGCCAGGTTGTGCAGCATGCAGCAGGCCACCACTATCTTACACACCTTGTCAGAGACATAGCACAGGGATCCCCCAGAGAGATGGGTGCAACGAAACCTAGCCTTCAGGAGACCTATAATGCGCTCAATCACGCTCTGAGTACATCCGTGGGCCTCATTATAATTCCTCTCTGCTTCTGTCCTGGGATTCCTCACTGGTGTCAGGAGCCATTGCAAGTTAGGGTAGCCAGAATCACCTGCAATAGTGGACGTAAACAGGGCCATAATTAACTGACTGCACATGCATAATGGCTGACTGTCACCTATGTACAGAACCATTGTCATACACACTCACCTATGAGCCATCCCCTGTCCCCTTGTAGTTGTCCCATCAAGTGTGGTACACTACTGTTTCTCAGGACAAAGGAATCATGGACTGACCATGGGAACCTGGCATTTACATGTGATATGTACTGGTCAGCAGTACACACCAATTGTTTATTCATCTAGTGGAAGTTCTCTCAATTCCTGTATACCTGTTCATTCACTCTTGGGGGTATGAGAGCTATGTGGTTTCCATCAATGGCACCTATCACATGTTGGATGTTAGCAAAAGCATAAATTCCAGATTTGATGGCAGGATGTTCAGCCCTTTGGGGGAACTGGACATATGTCTGCAGGTGCTGGACGAATGCATCCAGGAATTTTGACAGGATGAAGCTAAACATTGGCTGTGAGACCCCTGCACCCATGCCCAATGTCACCTGAAATGAGCCCATAGCCCAAAAATGGAGTACAGAGAGCACTTCATTAGGGATGGCATGCTGATTCCGATTAGCCAGTCTCAGTACAGGATCCAGTAAAGCACAGAGGTCATGGATTGTAGCATGATTGAGTCTGTAGGTGACAATGATGTGACGTTCATCCATGGTTTCCAAATCAACCAGAGGTCTGTACACAGATGGGGCCTTCCCTCGCCCCATGGGTCTGTACCTAGGAGGGAGGAAAGAACACATATGAAGGGCACACATACACCTGCAACACATGATGTTACTGTATCAATTAATGTGCGACACGTAGGTTACACACACAGATGCTAATTAATAAGCACACCATCAGGCAAATGTGTGCGGAGTCAACTCTGTTGTGATGGCATCACAGTGTGGACACATTTACAAAGATTGGTGCATGTGAGGATCAGGAACTCATGTCAGCAAGCAACTCAGATCAGAGACTGGGAGGCCCTGGATGGGGCCCCTGGCCAGGCTATGATAACGTGGTAGTAGCGAGATGGCAGCCTCCTGCCATCCAGGTCTGAGGGAGTGGAAGTGACATCATTCCGCTGCCAAGGCAGAAGGCAGTGTTCACCGCCATGCACCCAATAATTGGATTACATGGTTGTCAATGGGGAATCTGGGTCTATCATGATCGCCGCAGGCGGTGACAGTGCACACTGCCGCGGAAAGTACGCCATGTTGTCAGACCCTTGACACTTGACTCCTGATTCCCGTGCAGGGCAGTACTCCACTGAGTGTGCTGCTGTATCCTGACTCTGTTCCCTGAGATGGCGCGAGTCACAGGGGAACGGGCCCCAGCCTTCATCACGAAGGAACTGGAGAATCTGGTGGACGGGGTCCTACCCCTGTATGCCAAGTTGTATGGGTGACCAGAGGAGCAGGTGAGTTGGCGGCTGTCATCCGTGGATATGTGTGATTGTGGCAGACGCCTGTATGCATGTCGGTTCGGTTTGTGACTACACAGCCGTAGTCTGTCTGGCATGTACTGTATGTGTGTTGAAAACATGGCTTTTTAAAATGCCCATTCCAAAGGGGACGACATGTCATCTGTATTAGGAGCACACATACTAACGTCTGTTTTTCTGCTCTGTGTGTCACATGCAGGTCAGCGCCCATCAGAAGAGGGGACTGAGGCAAGCCATCGCCATGGAAGTGCAGACCCTGGGGGTCTACAACCGGCAGAGCACCCACTGAAGGAAGCAGTGGGAGGACCTGAGGCGCTGGGCCAGGAAGACCAGAGAGGCTCAGCTGGGGAAGGCCTCCCAACGAGGAAGGGGTGCCCATCAGAGCCTGACCCCCCTAATGGCCCGCATTTTGGCAGTGGCCTATCAGGATTTGGATGGGTGCTTGAAGGCAGCACAGCAGCTACAAGGCGGTGAGTACCAACACTGTTTTAATACTTCTTTGATGGATGTGTTTGGGTGCTGTGATATGTACGCTGTCTATTGCCAGGCACTCAGACAGGTATGTTCCTGCAGTCCTGCCCCCTCAAAGGCCCGGGGATGGTGTTAGGGCATGTTTGAGTGGTCCCAATAGGCCTTTGGGCGGCCCCATTTCTGTAATCTTGGATGGTTTGTGGGCTCATTGACTGGTGAGTGCATTCGCTGGGCATGGTCTCCCATGTGTGTACTCCACACAGTTTAGCAGGTCCATGTTTGCTGTGGGTAATGTGGTGTATTCTGGGGTAGTGGCCACTAGTCAGGGGCACAGTCATGACTATTGTTGTAGGTGCTGCGAGTAGGTGTGTGACCTGGATGGGAGTGTGTGTGAGCCAGGGATGTACATTCATTCAGGTATTTACGGAATTCTCCCATGTTTTGTCTCTCACCCCTGTGCTCTTGTGCCCTTTGTATACATCAACATCATCTGGCGAGGGAGCAGTGGCACTGGCGAGTAGGGATGCAGCGGCCCACGGTTCCATGGAGGTAGAGTCGGCGGATGCCAAGGGGACCAGTGGGTTGGAGGGTGAGGGGAGTCCCATGGGGGTGGCAACTACCACTGGTGGTAGGGGCTCTGATACTTCCTCCGATGGTAGCTAACTGGTGGTGGTGGACCCTACTGGGCACACCCATTCTATCTCATCTTCCGCCACCCCATGCCATCTCTGCCCTCCCAGTTGCTCCCCACCCAGTTGCCTGTGCCCGCTCACCCAGGATGGTGGACCTCTCCTTCGCCCCAGGCACCTCATCCCCTGCCCCAGTCAGCCCTGCTGCCCTCACAGAGGAGGCTATTGACCTCCTGAGGACCATCTCTGTAGGGCAGAAAACCAGTGTGAATGCCATCCAGGAGCTAGCATCTCAGATGCAGCAATGCATACCCGGAAGGCATTCAGGGTGCCATGTCTGGCCTACAGAGATCTTTTCAGGCTCTGGCCTCCTCTTTGAAGGCACCCAGTGTCCCTGGTCTTTCCATCCCCCCTCCCATCACCTCTACCCCTTCCAGCACCCCACCTCCTTCACTCATCCCAAGCATACGTATAGACAGCCATGCAACAGATCAACACACAAGAAGCACACAGAGAAACAGAAGCTCCACACTTCCCACCACAGGCATGCACACACCCAACATACCAAAGCAGAGACTACAACATCCACTTCCCACAGTGTGTCTACCTACCCCGCCACCCTGTCTGTCACATCACCATGCACACCATGCACACCCACAGTCACTGCTGCTGACCCCATTCTGGCAGTCATCACAACATCCGGCATCCAGATATGCACCCCAGACACCACACCTGCACTCACCACAACTGCATTGACAGACACTTGCAGCACACTCACCAGACCTGCAGACACCCAGACAACATCCATGTTCACTGGCAGCCTGTCTTGTCACACTGTGCATACCTCCCCTCCTCCCAAAACACTCAAACATTCACAGACATCCACACAACACACATCCACCACAAATCAGCATACTTTACAGGCACCTGCATCCACATCCGGCACACCTACACCTGGTAAAAGCACTCCCTCCCCCTCCACTCCCAGACCTTCCTCCAAATCCCCCCAACTGCCCCTACGAAGCTTTTCCTCTCCAATATTGACCTGTTTGAACCACTGGCCTACTCCTTCTCATCCCTAAATGTGCCCATCTCCTTGCCCAGTCCACTCCTTCCAAGTCTAAGTCTACCCCAGTCTGCCCTTCCCATTCCTGTGCCCCTTCCATAGGGAGGAAGAAGCCCCGTTTTGCCTGAGGTCCCTCTGCCACCCCCGGTCCAAGACCAATCGCCCACCTTCCAAGGGCAACCTCAAACCCCCTCCCAAACCTAAGCCCAAGCCTCCTCCTTCCAGACGTAAGTCCCCACCCCGCCACCCCCTGCCCCTGTTCCCTGAGGTGCCTGGCTGCCCCATTGATGCCCCCTTCAAGTGGAGTACCCTGTGCACATGCAGGAGTCAAGTCCGGCCTTTTTTGGCCCTTTAGGGTCTTTCCCATGGACTGGCAAATGACAGTATGTTTTTTACAGTTAATAAATTGCAGTGCCCAGTAGTGCTGTTGGCACATTATGGTGACGTTGTTTCAGCATTTCACTATGGGGGTGTGGTGTGCACATGTGTGTACTTTGATGCAGGTCTTTGTTGCCTTGTGTCAGGTAAGTACATCTTATTCTGGTGTGTATGGTGTGGGATGTTGGGAGGGGTTGGGAGTGCGTTGCATGGTGGGAGGGGTGATTGTGTAACTGTGCCCGTTCTTCCCATGTGTACCAAGTTGCGGTACTTACAGTCATCGTCTTTGTCGGCAGTCATGGTCGTGGAGGTATACAGCAAGGAGCAGCACTGGCATTATTTCCAAATCTCTCTCCATGTCTGCATCGGCGTGTTGTATGTGCCTCCGGTGAGTGTTTCCTTTTATTTTGTTTGTTTCCTTTCCTGCCCCGGAACTGACAGCGGTCTTGTGCTTCATTATTTGGTGGGGGGGTAGTTCCTTTCTGCCAGCCTTTGGCCGGCCTCCTCCGTCCTCGTCGGCACTACAATGATGGCGGTGTCTGGATGGACTGCTACTTGTTCCTCATGTGCTTCATTATTTGACGGGCTGAATCGCCAGCTTGTTGGTAGTAGTTACCGCCACCGCCAGCGGGGCGGCGTTTACCGCCAGGTTCATAATGACCACCTATATTCTTTGTCAGATGCATTTTGAGTATGGGTGGTTTGGGGGAATGGTCTTTGCAGCTAATGGTCCCACACACATATACAAGTCATTCTGCGTCCTAAGGTACTCAAATATATTTCTAACAGCATGATACATGCAATGACATTGATTGGCGTACATGCAAGATGATTTCTGATTTATCGGACACTGTAGTGCACATGCAGATGTACTGTCCTCTGTGATACACTTATTATTTGTCATACCTTTGAGTTCAAAAGATGTGGATGTTGTGATTTCTCAACAGTGATATGAATCTTTCACACATCGACTTGACACACATCTCTCACCGATCAACTGTTCCTGACAACTATTTACAGAGCTTGGCAAACAGTGTTGACCTATGCATCACGTAGTGATTCCTATCTATCTGTTTTCCTTTTGGAACAACAGTTCAATGGCAGATATGAGTGTTTCCAGATGAAGATGTTAGTTTGACAGGCAATGTAAACATTACACACCAGACTTTTCAGGCCTCAGTGCATTGTGTGTGGTACTTAGAGGATGACAAAAGTGTTCACACTATATTGATGACCCTTGGAGCATACTTGTGGCTTCATGGATGTTGTTTATTTAGGAAATGTGACTGTGACCAAGACTACAAGACATATATTGTATAGCTTAGCCCATTAACATGTTTTGCAGTCATGTCTTTCTCCACGTTTTCAGGAAAAGAAATGCTGCACAATATGTTCAAGTCACCGTGCACTGGCAGAAGTGTTCTGTATGTCTGGATGATTTAGGATCTCATCCTCATTCTAATCCCGGTGAGGCTTCTGCTCCTCATCACAGGGGACATTGGTTTTTACCAGGTATTGTGGAATATGCAACATGCCAGGATCATCTTGCAGACCAAGGACTGGGAATACAGTAGTATCCCATCTGATAATCAAGGCAGCAAAAGCAGGCTTTTAGCAAGCCAAAGGTCCACTCCACAATGTTCCTGGTCCAAATATATGCCTGGTTGTAGGTACTCTCAGCGTCCGTTTGTGGGTTTGCAAAAGGTGTCATCACCCATGGCTGGGTGTTGTAACCTTGGTCAGCTGAAAAGTTAAAGAATAGAAAAGTGTCATTGCTTTGGATTACTGCCTTTGAATAAATTCTGGCCATGTGTGTCATATGCATTGGTATTGTCATACTTCTCCTAATTATGAACAAATGCCAGTGTAGCGCCATTTCCAGGGGCCTGTTCACTCACTGTATGTGATGTCAAATGCAATGCATGGGAAGATATATCTTGCGATTCAACTTCTTGACTAGCCTATTTGTGTAGCAGGTTTGGCGGGTGGCTGATTCCCATCACTCTAGTCCATCAATGTTTTATGTTGCCACTACACATATGTTGAGACAGAACAGGGCTGTGTATCTTTTTTGTAGGGCCAGGCCAGGTTGTTGGTGACATGGCTGACACAGGCACATGTATAAGTCCCTGCTCCTCCCTAGATGTTGGTGTTGCCCTACATTACATTTGGCCATGTCTTGGATTGTCCTACATTGTCCATGACAGTTGACATGATGCTATCCACACAGTATGCCCTCACACATCCCAATTGAGTGACATGATGTGACAACTGCCATTTCCAAATCCATCATTGGATGTCACAGTGGTGTAACATTGCGTACATTTGTGATGAAGTTGTGCCGAATTTGTGCACACAACACATGTATCCTGCAGATTTGTGTGAGGTCTACTGCAGTCCAGCAACACAACTTCCTGCATTGTACTACATCTGCAAGAAGGGGAACTAGAACACATTACTTGGGGCCTCCTGCAAATTTGAGGTCCCTGCAACCAGACTTACAAAAAAGTGGCCTAGTGAGTACAATTCACACGCACCAGGAGTTGTAGGTGTTCCACTTAGCTTTCAGGATGGAATTTGTGTATGTGGGAGCACCTTCCAGCTAAGGACCCTGCTTCCAAGGCATGGTGAGTGATGTCTGTATGTAGCATTACACTTCACACATGAGATGTGAGTTCTGTGACATAACATTCCACATTTGTACTGTTACATGTCACCTGCCCATGGGCAGTGGTTTGTCAGCTAGCACGTAGGGCCTGTTTTATGAGGCCCATGTCACAGGGCGGCACAGCAAGGCACTGCCATACGCCACCAGTTAAGCGCAGAAAAGGACAGTGTCTACAAGATACAGCAACTTTCTGTCCTCCCCCCCTGCACTGACGCACACATTGTTGTCTAGAGCCAATGCAGGCAGGCTTGTACCATGGTGCCAGGATGTCTGCATTGTGAGGATGATTGCTTTTGTGCAGGAAGGAACACCTGATGCCTCATGTGTGCTGCATGCAACCACCCTCAGTATATATGTTACACCTTGCTTGCACACAGAGATGTAGAGCAGACTTCCCGTGCGCCGTGCATTTGATATGTGTACAGACACATGGTACATGTATGTATGGCAGGCCTCATCGTGGAGTCCCTATCTGTGCAGACAGACAGTTGTCTATGTATTGTGTCCCCCATATCTATTTGCTAGTGTGTGTGTTAGTTACTTCCTGTTTGCTTGACTATAAGCAGGCCATTTCCATACTGCCCGTCCTGGAATCTCTGGTTGATGTTGGACTGGTGGAAGATAAGCGTCATGAACGCTGCACAGGTATTTGAGCAGCACATTGGTCAACAACTCAGGATGGTCCTCGATGGCCTGCACATTCATCGAGTGGGTGTGTTTTCTGCCGTGGTATACATGTCCAATGCAGCACGAGGTACAAGTTGCACATGTGTGAAGTCCATGGATCACAGCACATGGGGAAACCCAGTGAGTGCATAAAAGCCCTGTTTGATTTCCTGCTACAATTGCTGAATGTTGGGTAAGAGGATGTGGTGGGGTGTGAGGAGAATGATTGCATCCAAGACAGGGCAGGAATGTGGGTAGGGATGGTTGTGATACTCCAGCCACTCATGCTACAGTAGTCTGAAAAGAGCCAGATGCAAGAAGCCAGGAGCGTGCGTGATGGTGGTGTCCCTTCCAACCTTTGACTGCAGTGTGCAATGGGGTGCAATGAGGCGGAGCAGTTGTATAATGGGCTTCCTGCACAGCCAGTAGAAGGTGATAGCCTCCTTTGCCCTGAGGGCAATTAGGGATGCCCGCTGGTGGTATATGCATTCTTTTCTCCTGCGCAGCCTCTGTGGTGTGGGTAGTGGTGACTGCAGTGGTTCTGGTGGATGTGGCGGTGATGGTGGGGGTTGCAGTGGTCTCCTTGGTACTCCAAGTTGTAGCAAGAGTAAATCCATTGTTTACTCCATCTTGCCAGAGTGTTTTGGATGTGTTCTCCTTATATACCAGCACCGAAGCATCAATTGAATGCCTGGTCTGACCAGGCATTCAAATTTTGACACTAGTCAGAGTTAGTGTGACTTTTCCTAGGCACGCGTCATTTTTCGGAAGGCTGGTAAATATGGTGCTAGCCGCCCAGCGTCATTTTTAAGAGGCAATACCTACCTTGCATATCATTGTCAGTATCTGATGCAGTCAGATCCAATGCTCAGGAAAAATGACACACACCCAGGAAAAGTGGTGCTTAACAGCTCTAACACCACTTTGTAAATATGGCTTTAAGTTAGCGCCACCGCTGCTTCAAAAAACAAATGCTAAAGCGGCACTGAATTCTTGTAAATGAGGCCCTAAAAGTCTTACAATAGCAAAAGACACACTGGACTGGATGAGCAAGGACCTGGGAAACTTGAATGCCTTTAACTTCACAACTCTTTAGAAAACAGTTCAAAACTGTATTCCCAACAATTTATTCTAGAACTATTGGGAATACTAAAAAGGTGGAGAACTTATGTCATGAATGTAAAACAAAAGTAATAATGGTTCTTGTATGAAAGATGAGCTTTGATTTTACACAATCTAAGACCATGCTTTGAGGAACAGCATTACCAATTTCTAATATGATAGAGTATTTGTGCTGGTAGAAGAATGGTCTGTTTGTTGTATCATATTGCACTTAACCTTTTTTTTATGGATATATAAAAAACATCTTACATTGTAAATGAAAAAACGTTTGCATTTTATATGGTGAGAAAATCGTCCAACAGCTAATACCAGAGCCACCAGGAAAGGGCAGAAACGTGGTGTATGTACAAGATATGGCATATTTCTGTGCTCTCCCTCTGCGCTGGCACACAAATTGCTGCCTAGTGCCAAAAAAAGCACCCTTGCACCATGGTGTAATGATGCCTGTGTTGTGGGAATAATTGTTTTTGTGCAGGAAGGGACACCGTCCTGCACAAAAACAATCAAGAGAGGTGTATTCCTCTTTCTATGTGTGCTGCAGAGTGCAGCATACATAGAGGAAAAAACTGGGATAAATAAAGATATTTCTCCCTGATGTATCACTTCTATGCCACTTCTGAGATGGCGTAAGAATCTGACGCAGTCCCAGACTTCTAAATCTGGGAATGCATCAGATACCTGAGCATTCTATGGGTGTTGCGTGGGAACACTCACAGCGACACCCATGCAACGCCCGTTTCATGCAGTTTTATGCATGAAAGGGGCCCATATTTACAAGGCCATGAAAAGCCACGCAAGGTGGCTTTGTGTGGCCTTGTAAATATGGGCTGGCATACTGCACCACCAAAGCAACAACAAAAAATGAGGATACGCTCTGGTGTCGGTGTCGCAGTGTTCCCATAGGGCCTCGTAAATGATGCCTTGTGTTTATACTGCACAAAAGAAACCAATTTTTCACTATGCAGAAAGAGGGTAGAAATAAATCTGTGTGGTGCTTTTAAATATTCCACAATAAAATGTGGAGCATTAGCAATTATTTTTATTATTATATATGTTTTTAAAAGCAATCGTTTATGAAATTTGATTTAGAAATGGTTGAAAGAATCATTTTCTATAAATCCGAGCTACATCGACACTACAACTTCATCTCCGAAGTTTGCATTGAACTCATGACCTGAACAATAACGCAATGAATTTAGCGATCGTAAGACTTACATACACCTACAAAATATTAGGATTTTGCTATTTCTCAACTAACACTGAAGCACATGTTTTTTTGCCTGGGTTGGCCTATATTGGAAAGCTTTTTCATTCCTGTGATTTTACCTCGTATACCAAAGATATTCCTAGAGACTGTAAATAACACTTGGATCCATCTATCAACAATAAACAAGAATGGATTTGTGACATTGCCAGTTTGTCAGTCAGAGAAATATTTTATCAGTGGAATCTCCGTATTGATTTTGTTGTCAAAACATGACAGCAACATAGCAATATGCTTTTGTCAAAAGGATCAAAAGCAATGAGGAAGGTCATCAATAAAATGTAACATTAAACACTGTCCATCACTTCATATAGATATCCGTTTGCTTTTAGGAGCAAGGAAGAGGGTAGGGCTGGGGAAAAGAAACACCGCAGGCAAAATTCCTCATGCCAGAGATAAAATGTGTCCCGTCCACACAGAAGTAAAAGAGACAAAATGTAGTCAATCATGTGGACATTATTGGACTTAGGACTTGATGTACTAACTTTTTTGAAGCTGCAAGTGCTGCTATTCTCCAAAGGTTTTTACTATGAAATAATTCCATTTGGTTGCGAAGAGATACCAATTTTAAATTTGAGGGGTCTGTGTTGCAGGTGTCATATTCAATTACGAATCGCTATGAGATGTTTTAAAGCTTTGTGATTGTAATGCAGTAAAAAACATTGAGAAATGACAAACTCCAGGGTTGGGGCGGAACCTCATTCACAAACCTTCCCCATTGTGATTGTAAAAAAAAGTTTGATTGGGAGTAGCCAATGGTCAAAGGATCTCTGTCAATTCTGCGAAAATGTAAACTTTAAAAAAATTAAAAAAACAAAAAAGAGTCTATTTCATTTTAAGGCAATCACAGACTGTGGTTTGCTGATCCTTGCAGGCCTCCATCCATATGATTGTGACTAGCTGTAGTGAGTCTCAAATTTCAAACTGATTAATAAAAATTCATTAGGCAGGGCAGTCTGTGACTCCCACTTTTCCTTCTTTTGTGAAGTGATCTGTAAGTGCAAAGTACAATTGACAAAGTCAAATTCCATTCACAAAAAGTCAGTGCGCAATTAGTGACCACATTTTGTGAATTAAATCTTTGTATGTCAGGCCCTTAATTGTAAAGTGGCAAACTGTGCCAATGTATGAGAATGTGTTTCAATACGTTTCCAGACCTTCTTGTGGTCGCATAGTGCCGGCACTCAAAACCGTAGTGAACAGTTAATTACTGTAGGTCAAGTACAAATACAAGTACAGATCCCAACCGCTGATCACCAGTGTTAGAAATGGGGTCTTTGGTTGACAGTCAGGTTACCCCCTGTCCAAGCAAGGACCCTCACTCTAGTCAGGGTAAAAGGGAATAACCCTCAGCTAACACCTGATTACCCCCTAGGTAGCTTGGAAGAACAGTAGGCATATCTTCAGAGTGCTAGGTGTAAAGCATATGTACCAACACACACAGTAACTTAATAAAAACACTACAAAATGACACAACACAGGTTTAGAAAATTAGGAAATATTTATCTAAACAAACCAAGTCCAAAACAACAAAAATCTACAATACACAAGTCAAGTTATTCATAAAAATGAAAAAAGAGTCTTTAAGTAGTTTTAAACACACACTAATGCTGTTAGCGTGAAAAAGTACCTTTGGTGCGTCAAAAATAACCCCTGCGGGGGGGTGTGCGTCAAAAAGGGCTCACGATGCGTCAATTCCATTCACGAGCATGACCTTGCATTGTTTCTCCTTTCGTCGGGTTGGGGCACGTCGTTTCTTCTCTCCACAGGAGAGCGATGCATCGATTCGGTCATCACTCTTGGGTCCGGGCAGGCCTTGCATTGTTTTTACACGCCCAGCGGTACTTGAGTTGGGAATCCAGCCGCATGATGATCCGAAAACCACACAGTGCGGGTTGCAATCTCCCAGCCTCCATCAGCAATGTTGTGCATCGTTTCTCCTGCTGCTTGCGTCAATTCTTCGGTCGCGTTTCCGGCGAGCATCGATTTTCAGCTGTGGAGCCAGCGGCAAGTCATTTCTTCAGCCGCAGATCGGAGTCGCGTCAATCTTTTCCCCGCACACAGGGCACCACAGGGCAGAGTAGGAGTCTCTCCAGAGACTCCAGGTGCTGGCAGAGTGAAATCTTTGCTGTCCCTGAGACTTCAAACAACAGGAGGCAAGCTCTAGATCAAGCCCTTGGAGATTTCTTCTCAAGATGGAAGGCACACAAAGTCCAGTCTTTGCCCTCTTACTGTGGCAGAAGCAGCAACTGCAGGATAGCTCCACAAAGCACAGTCACGGGCATGGCAGCTCTTCTTCCTCAGCTCTTCAGCTCTTCTCCAGGCAGAGGTTCCTCTTGTTTCCAGAACGGTTTCTAAAGTCTGTGGTTTTGGGTGCCTTTCTTATACCCAATTTCCCCTTTGAAGTAGGCCTACTTCAAAGTAAAGTCTCTTTTGAATGTGAACTCCTGCCTTGCCCAGGTCAGGCCCCAGACACTCACCAGGGGGTTGGAGACTGCATTGTGTGAGGCAGGCACAGCCCTTTCAGGTGTGAATGACCACTCCTCCCCTCCCTCCTAGCACAGATGGCTCATCAGGCTATGCAGGCTACACCCCAGCTCCCTTTGTGTCACTGTCTAGTGTGAGGTGCAACCAGCCCACCTGTCAAACTGACCCAGACAGGCAATCCACAAACAGGAAGAGTCACAGACATGGTATAAGGAAGAAAATGCCCACTTTCTAAAAGTGGCATTTTCAAACACACAATCTTAAAATCAACTTCACTAAAAGATGTATTTTTAAATTGTGAGGTCAGAGACCCCAAACACCACATGTCCGTCCACTCCCAAAGTGAATCTACCCTTTCATCAGATTTAAGGGTAGCCCCATGTTAACCTATGAGAGGGACATGCCTTGCAACAGTGAAAAACTAATTTAGCAATAGTTCACTGTCAGGACATAAAACACATAACTATATGTCCTGCTTTAACCATACACTGCACCCTGCCCTTGGGGCTACCCAGGGCCTACCTTAGGGGTGTCTGACATGTAAGAAAAGGGAAGGTTTAGGGCTGGCAAGTGGGTACACTTGCCAAGTCAAATTTAAAACTGCACACACAGACACTGCAGTGGCAGGTCTGAGACATGATTACAGAGCTACTTATGTGGAAGGCACAACCAGTGCTGCAGGTCCACTAGTAGCATTTGATTTACAGGCCCTGGCACCTCTAGTGCACCTCACTATAGACTTACTAGTAAATCAAATATGCTAATCATGGGTAAACCAATTACACATTTTGTAAAGGAGCACTTGCACTTTAGCACTGGTTAGCAGTGATAAAGTGCCCAGAGTAACAAAAACAGCAAAATCAAAGTCCAGCACACATTAACAACCCGGGGAACAGAGGCAAAAAGTTAAGGGAGACCACGCCAAGGATGAATAGCCTAACACTAAATACGTGTCTACCTGCTATCTGTATTAAGTACCTAACAGAAATTACAGTTTATAACTTATTTAACTAATCTCCTGATAAAAGGCCACATCTCTTGTATCAATATTTCATGTATGTGTTTTGTCAGTGGTGTCCAATCTCTCTGTGTGTGCCTGAGTTTCATTCACTTTAATACAGCCCTTTAGCTACTTTCAGTAGTCACGTAACATTTGGCTTTCGGTAAACATTGTATTACATTGAATGAGCCATCTACAGTTTGATGTGGTGATACGTAAAGCAGGTATTTTATGATTACAAATACTACATGATTAGTACATGCAACATTCTTTTTTATTTTTCAAGTAAATGAACATTTCAATATTTGTGGATGTTTTAAAGCAACATTAGGACAGGTGTCTCCATAAGATAGGAAACTGGATTGATATTGGAGTGTTGCAGAACTCAGTCTTGGTATGACTCTAAAGGCAAGTCATTAAACAGATAACATTCACAAACTAATTCAATAAGAAAAGTGTACTTTAATGATAAAATCTACATAAACCTATCACAAATCAGTTAACAGCTTACTGAGCCATTATTTTTGATAGATCTTTAACAAATGCATAGGAAACAATGCTGACTTCAAAAGTCAGTTTTAGTATATGAGACGTAAAATGTTGCATCTTAATCACCTTTCCAAGCCATTTGTGAGGTGGTCACAGACTGATAAAGTCTAGCAGTTCACTCCAGTCAGCGTCTCCACCTTCTGACTAGGTTCCACATTCAGAATTTAATAGAGCAGAAACTTCTTGTTTTCTAACAATGTAGCTTCAGCTGGCTTAGCCTGCAGAAATCATCACAGGGCTTCCTATGTGCCACAGGGTTACAAGGTAAATATATTTAAGGCCGGCCTTCCAACACATATTTCTCATAAACATGCTATGCAAGGATTGGCAGACCTAAATAAAAGATAATAAACTGCAACAATCATAGGAGAAAAATTTGCAATTCAGGACCATTGATTTTTTTTTATTTTTTGCATGTTTGTTTTTTTTATTTTTCATAACGTTTTGTATTGTTTGTATTCTGGTTGTATTTTTTTGTATTTCAGATAACCCCCAACTACCCTCACTTTGGGGCCATGTTTCTGAAATTAAGAAAATGTTTCAAATGGGCCCCTTTAGATAGTAGCTTTCCAGTATTGCACTTTTGACCGAAGTCATTCCAGTTCATCAGCAGAAAAACTTTCACCAAAATAATCAATGTCAATGTGAGCCAATCCAATGAGTATCAGCAATGGGGGGTCATTGTCTAGGCCCCATCAAGTCATGAACCCTTGGCGAATGCTTGACTACAAGGAAATGCCCTCCCCTCCCTTGCCTAGTGAAATTTAGCTAAACCCTGAAATAGTGTGAGAATGAACCAGTCTAAAGACCGGGTAGGAGAGTTTATTGCCTCCACATATGTGCTGCACGCTAGAATACACACTGGTTAGGGATCATATAGCCTTGAATAAAGCTCTTACCCCTTATGGGCTCTTTCATGGACAAAATGTATACTAGAAAATATGGATGTTAGAAACTATTTTCAATCTAAGGCTAAATGTTTTTAACCAAGTCAAGGGTATCAACCTAATAAATAGAGAGCGTTTTGGGTATACTCCTAGTCATTTTCAATTGTTCCGATCCCTGTGTCTATCCAGTTGGTAAAAAGCTTTGAACTTCTAAACATAGTTGAGTCCACATAGGTGATATCTGCCTAGTGTTTGTGTTTCCCTAATGAATGGTGGATGAGAAGTCCACATCCTATTTCTTATGAGATCTGCAACATCGGAAGTGATTTTGCATTTTGTGTCCTTCACAAATACCTAGTAACCCATGGTGTATGGTTGCTTCATTGTTGTGTTAGATGATTTGATTATATTATCTAGAATTGCTAATTTGAGCAATTGAGTTGAAGCAATTAACTCAAATTCCAGTCTATCTAGGCAGACAATGCTTCATAACTCTTTGGAAGTGCTATAAGCATGAGTGCAAATCTAACTGAAGTCCCTGCTGGATATTGCCATATGCAATTTCTAGTTTCTTCCTCGGCCAAGATAGAAAAATAGAGTTTTTAAGTATAAAGCAACTTTGACAATGCAGAGCTTTTACAGTCCTAAATGGTAACACTACTTTGGTCATACTCACAAAACTACATAGAGTACCAGTCAATAGTCCCAGACTTCCTGTAATCACATCAAATGAGAGGTAGGAACACTCCAGACTGAAATTTTGAGAGAATAGGGAAAGAAGTAGATAGAGAGATACTGACGCCATTTTGTTATTTGGTGCAGTGCTTAGCCTCTTCTGTTAGATGGAAAGCAGAATGCAAGGACCAATGAACTTTAGACAAATGAAAACAATAGTTTTAGGAATTGAAAACTTGTTGAAACAGGAAAGTGGGATGGAATTCCGCACCAGTGTCCAAGAGATGATATGGTGTAAAAAGCTACAAAAACTGACCAGGATGCAGGCATGTAATCCAATAGGCCCTGGGGACTGAAGAAACTGTAATGCAAAAGGCAAACCGAAAAATAACAAGGCAACGAACATCTGCATGGTCAAAATGACTATGACTGACTAGGACATTATTAACCGAAAGGGTGGAAAATAAAAGTGCAAGAAATGGAGGAGTGAAACGCCGAGTGCAACACACAAAGTGTTGGCAGGCAAAGGTCAACTTCGGCAACTTCCCTTATTTGCTGATTCTGATTACTCTGCTCAGGAAGTAAATAACTGATCCCTGATCCATAGTTACTGGCCTAGGGTCTTTGGTGGACCAGCTGTCATAGTTCTGTTCTCCACAGTCTCCAAGCCTCCGCCCTTTTATTCGAAGTGGTGCAATGCAGTTTTGAGTGAATTGCTTAGGGGAGTGTAAATGAACTTTAAATGTCATGTGGAAGTATCCAACCTCATGTTTGCTGAATTATCTTGACCATGAGACCTGACACATTGCCACGACTGAAACATTAAAATTGGCATAACTTCCATTTTTCCCTTTTTTATGCAACTAGCAGGGAGGACTTCTAGACAACCCTGACTCTTTACTTATTTAATACCATATATAGGCTTATTCATGGCAAATGTGACAGTGTGACACAATAACTTTGCGGTCGTGTGTTTTGTGTATTAGTACAGGGCTGCTTGGCCGCTATTTTGATTTGTTTTGCATTCCTTCTCAGGGTGCAGTAATGTGGAGTACTGTCGTGCTGCATGCAACAGAACGTCTTGGCATTCATACTACTTGCATCGTTTTGCACATTTTTACCTGTTTAAGAAAGAAAGAAAGAATAATGAAGAAAGATAAGAAGGAAGGAAGGAACAAAAGAAGTAAGGAAAGAAGGAAGGAACAAAAGAAGGGAGGAGGGGAAAAAGGGAGGAAGGAAAAAAGAGAGTAAGAGGAAGGAAAGACAGAATTTTAGTAGGTAAAAAGGAAAGAAAAAAGGAAAAGAAGAAAATAAATAAGAAAAGAAAAAGGGAAGAAGGCAAAAAAGAAAAAAGAAGGAAAGGACGAATGGTAGAATAAATTAAATGCAAAAAAAGAAAGAAGGAATGAAAGAAGGTGAAAGAAGGAAAAACAAGGCAAAAGGGAATGAAAAAATTAAGGGGAAAAGGAAAAAATGAAAGAAAAAAGGAAATAAAGGTAAAAGAAAAGAAAGGAGATAGAAATAAAGAAGGAACAAGGGTTCACAGTATAATATTTTGCATACAAATTCCCTCAAAAAAGTAAATCAATATAGGTAGAGGGTTGACCTCCAGGTAATGGGACATATCCATATCTATCTCTCTATCAATCTCTCTATCAATCAATCTATCTATCTATCTATCTATCTATCTATCTATCTATCTATCTATCTATCTATCAGATAGATAGATAGATAGATAGATAGATAGATAGATAGATAGATAGATAGATAGATAGATAGATAGATAGATAGATAGATAGATGCTAGAAGATGAAGGATCACAAGAAAATAACAGCTAGCAGTGGCAACAATCCGCATCCCAAAGTCACAATGAGTCACAAAGAAATGAAATATCCAAGAAAAAAAGTGAATCAAACAGATGGACTCACCAAAGAACAAAAATAGATTTCCACTACAAAGTGGCCTACCTCAGTGAGTACATTGTGGTTTTGTAAGGAAGAGACAAAATTTGTCTGGACACCAAGTTTGTGGCGCTGTCTAGGTCATGGGCAGACATGTGCAGTTGATACAGACCTAGATTGTGATGTTTGTTTCCCCATTCCAACACGGGATGAGCAATGTTTTGGCTCCCTGTTCCACATCAAAAGAGCATCATGGTGTAGGAGGAATAAACTCCGGCAGTCTATGTAATGGAATTCTCAGTCACGTTGAGTGCTCCTTTCGTAGCTCAGCTGTCATGCAGGTAACTAGACTGTTCTTTATTCTTCAGGAAACTCATAGGAAGACTCCGGGTTCCAAGATCTTTTTCAGTAGCCCTCATGCACTTCCACGTCACAGAAAACCTTACACATCAGAAACAGTGGGAGAATGTATAATGTGACACATCCAACTTACTTAATTTCTAATTGCTTTGAGGAAGGCCAAACTGTAATAGGTATTATTTAGAGCTGTTATCAGTTCACACCTATCTTAAGCAATTACTGTGTTTAAGTGAATGATTGGATGACATTTTTCTTGCGGGTCACCTTCCCCAATTATCCCCTCACACAACCCTGTCCCTTGCTTGATCGCTCCAATATTCTGTGCCTTAATGGTCTGAAGAATCGGGCATCTCAAGAGATGGACCCTTTTTGTTCATCGCACTGACCCTGAGGAGCACCATCAAACACATCACAGCCTGACAGGTTTTCTCAGTGGCTGCACAGCTGACACTGCTGGATGTTCAAAAAGCATAATTTGTGAAGGTTCCGTTTCTAATGTGGAATCGATGCAATCTTGAGATCTTTTAAGATATGCATTAAACATGTGGTATTGTCAGTGATGTTCAGTCCATCTGGATGCAGTGATTTTCAACAGTACATCCAGAAGTTTTCTCTAGAGTCCAGTATTTCTTTTTTTAAGGCATGTTCCAGAGGGAAAATCTTCAAATGGTCCACAAGGTTAAAATGAATAGCCATAGGCTGGTCAAATTTCTTATTAATTATTTCCGATTCGTGGTTTCTGCATTGTGTACAGAAGTCATTCACTGTTTAGCCTACATATAGATTTTTACAGCTTTGGCACTTAATCACATGAATAATGCATGTTGAGCAACATGTAAGATGCTGTCTTATTCCATAGATCCTTCTTGTAACAGAACTAGTTACTGAGGATTCATGTAAAAGGTATTCACACATGATGGTCCTTTTAGAGTTACAACAATGAACCCCTGCATTTGTTGCAGTTTGCTTGAGTTCAGCGCTCACAATAAGAGATCGTAAATTGGGAGCTCTGCGGTAATCAATGACTGGCGGTATTGGAAAAACCTTTTGCAATTTTTCACAAGTGGAGAATAAGGAAAATGTTGCATTATATTTCTCTAGTTCGGAGCTGTTGGATGATAGTCAGCCGCAAATGGGATTCTGTCACTTTTGATTCTGCTGTTGGTATTCTAAATATGTGCTTCCCTCGAGTAACTGTAGGACTTGTCAATTTGTTGCTGTTTGATATGCAGATGATAGCCTCACTTTTTAAATGATTTAGCAAGCCCCTGTGCATGGTCTTTACAGGTTCCCTCATTGCTGCAGATGCGTCGAATTCTGAGTGCTTGGCTGTAGACGATGCTGAGGTTAGTATGCTGTGGGTCACATGAAGTCCAGTTTAGATACAAATGAGCATCTGTAGTCTTGTGATATATATTAGTTATATTATTTGTTAATAAATGGAGTAGCACATCCAGAAAAGGGAGATCACATGAAGTCCAGTTTAGATACAAATGAGCACCTGTAGTCTTGTGATATATATTAGTTATATTTTTTGTTCATAAATGGAGTAGCACATCCAGAAAAGGGAGATAATGCTTGTGTTCAGTTTTGATGCTGGTGAATTTTATGGTAGAATGGATACTCTTGATATAAGCTATAAATTCTTCCAGTGCTTTACTTCCTGCACTCCATATTATGCATTTGTCATCAATGTAGCCATACCAGTAACTTGATGCTAGCAGTATCAAAAATGTAGTCCTCTAGTTTGCCCATGAAGATATTTGCATAGGATGTGGTTGTACAAGTGCCCATGGAAGTCCCTGTATCTGCAAATAGTGTTTACCAGTGAAGGTAAAATTGTTTGATTTAAGGATAACCCTTGCAAAGTTGGTAAGCATGTTAGACAATGGCTTTTTCGCAATTCTTTCATTTAGAACTTCAGATAAGACCATAAGCCCATCTGCATGTGGTATATTGGTGTATAATGATGTAACATCAAATGTAGAAAGAGGAGTGTCATCATCAAATGTGCAGGTTTGGTTAAAGTTTTTCAATGATCTGAAGTATTCTATACAGGATGACTTTTTCAAAGTTCCAAGATTCCACAGTTTCTACGGAAGTTTAGTCAGACAACTTTTGTTCTAATGAGACCCAAAGTCTATAGCTCACATCATCATGATTCCCTCCCTTAGTTGCCTTCAAAACATGATATGATTCACCATGAGATACCACATATGAATAAACAGATCTCCGCTTATGTTTTTTGACATAAGATCCTTTGCAACCTTGGTATCTGTTCAGTGTCTTGTGCTATGCTGTTGTATATATAGTTGTTCACCGTCCGTCTGAGCCCAGAATCATCTGCACTAATTTGGATATATAATAAAATGTATATTGTCCTTCTACTAAAGATGTGAAAACAATAAAAAAAATAAAAAAAAATATTTTTTATTGATTTTATGTTCCAGTCATGTAATACAAATTGTTAAATTTTCAACCACAGGATAACCCAGTACAATATCTGGTAACTAAACCATTTAACAATCACACCCCCCCCCAATAATCACAAGACGGATCACTTCCAATTTTACAGTATCATTTCTAACTACACCCGCCATGAGTTTACCCTTGCTATTTATCTTATGAAGGTATTCGCCCGTGACCAGTGTGGGCCCTGTTTTGCATGCGTTAGTTCCCTGGCTGATTAACGAGGGCACCATTCAAAATAATAAATGCGGGCAGTTGCCCATGTTTCCTACTCCTCGTGTATCGCTGGTACTACAGTAACGGGGATTTGACGGTATGTTGCTATGAGAGAGGGGGATAGGGGTGATGCGCATATGCTGTAGAGCCTGGGTGTCGTCTGGGTTTTATTTTTGTTGTGGGAGATGCAGGGTAATTTGTGTCGTAGTTATTGCAAGTGTGTGTTCCCAAATTCAAGGGGGCATCTCATCATTTTTGGCCTCCAATTTTGTTACCAGATCTTCCCAGGTGGTGCACCCTGTGTGTTGTCTCCCCTCTCGTACCATACGTTTTAGTACCTGGTGTTCAGTACGAGCCCAGCGTAGTATTAGAGAGTGCCAGGATTTCAGGTCGGGAGCCTTGGGGGCTTTCCAGTGTATCGCTATTAGTCTTTTATACATTAAAAAGGCTAAGTCTATAAACTTGTGTAGGTATCTTTGTTTTTTTGGTCTCTTTCTCAGACCCAGTAGGCAGGACCTGGGTTCTGCTATCAATGCAAGCCCCGTTAGC
Organism: Pleurodeles waltl; assembly: GCF_031143425.1. Lineage (NCBI taxonomy): Eukaryota > Metazoa > Chordata > Amphibia > Caudata > Salamandridae > Pleurodeles > Pleurodeles waltl. Next base: position 1,517,278,470 of record NC_090440.1, read on the forward strand.
TCGGATACCACCCCTACCACCTCCACCCAGGCCGTTTGTATTTTAGGGCAATCCCATACCATATGGTAGAATGGTGCTGACGGTGTTTTGCATCTTGGGCATACTGGCTCAGAATCGGGAAACATACGCTTTATCCTGGCTGGTGAGAGATATGTTTGATGCATGAAATTAATTTGAGTGTACCTAAATCTGGGATTCCTTGACACACCGCGGGTGTGGGATAAGACTTCTGGCCAATCTGCCTGTGGGATCGGTGCGGGGAGTACTGCGTTCCAACTCCCCCAGGCTTTCCCCGCCTGTGGTTCAGGAGTCTTGTTAAGTGTTTTGTATAAGTTGGATATTATTTTTGTTTGGTCATTATATTGTAAAAGCTGGTGAATTACTGGGGAAATCGCTGGTTCCAAAGTTCCTGCCCCCCATATTTTCCTTATTTCATGGCATACAGCGTGGTATGTCAGGAACTGGCCCGGGCTTATCTCCGTGAGGGCCTGGAGAGCCTCAAACGACATTAATTTGCCATCCTCAAAGCAGTCTCCTACTGTCTGTATTCCTGCTTCACTCCACACCCTCGCAGCTTGCATTCCGGCTGCTGTCCCCACCAATAAGTAGTTGAGTGGTATGTGTGGGGAGTACGGAAACTTATCCGCTCCTTTTTGCACATATTTAGCCCAACACACGTGTGCAACTGCAAGCAATGGGTTGATCTGTTCCGTTTTGGGGGGCTTAGATGACAGCCAATTTATGAGAGGGGTCCCGTTCCGCCGAGGCTCTAAGCTCATGGGTTCTGCCTGCTCTGGTCTGTGGATCCAATGTTGGACCCACTGAAGTTGCGCGGCTGCATAGTATCTTTCAAAATTAGGGGTTCCCAGCCCGCCGTTATCTAGCGGGCGTTGTAGCGTGGTTAGTGCCACCCGTGCTTTGCCTCCAGATGAGCTGTAGTAGAGCTGTGTTTAAATTGCCAAAAAAGCTTTTGGGAATCAGTATCGGCAGGGCCGCAAAATAATATAGCAGTCTAGGTAGGATCAACATGTTGGCAATCGCCACCTTGCCGGATGGCGAGAGCGGGAGCTTATTCCAAAATTGCAGGGAGCCTTTTATGGAGATTAGCGCCCTCCCCAAATTCCCATCTCTCAAATCTTCTGTGCTATGATATATGTTTATCCCAAGATATTTAAATGTTGTCGGGCACCACTTTAGGTGCCCTAGCCTAGGGGCATCCTGATTGTTGGGAGTCCTCTTCGCCAGGGGAAACACACAGGACTTCTCCCAGTTTACCACAAGGCCTGACAGGCTTCCGAATTCAGCCAATAAGGATATTACAGAGGGAAAAACTGCACAGCCATTTCTGATATATATTAAAGCATCATCTGCGTATAATGAGACCGTGTGGTATAACCCGTTTCTAATTATTCCCCATTCATGTTCCATGAGGCGTATTCTCGCCGCTAATGGCTCCATTGCTATGGCAAACAATAGCGGGGATAGGGGGCAGCCCTGCCGTGTACCCCGGGAAATCGGGAAACTATCAGAAATCACCGCGCCCGTCTTCACCCTCGCACTTGGATTGGAATACAATGTCCGGACCCAACGGATGAAATTAGGGCCTATTCCCATGCGTGCCATCGTTGCCAACAAGAAATCCCACTCCAGAGTATCAAAGGCCTTTTCTATGTCTAGTGAGAGCACCATTTCCTCCTGTGCATCACAGGGGGTGTCCCCCATTATACTCAACAGTCTGCGAATATTTAGGAAGGTGTTACGCTTTGGAATGAAGCCATTTTGGTCCGTATGTATCAATGAGTGCATGTGGGGGGCCAATCTATTAGCTAATATTTTGCCTAATATTTTGCAGTCGGTATTTAGAAGCGACAGTGGTCTATAGGATTTGACGTCCGTATGATCTCGGCCCTGTTTAGGGAGTACCACTATCATAGCTTCCCTTTGGGATATAGGTAGGCTTTCTTTAGTCCACGCCTCTGTGAACACTCCTAGCAGATGGGGTTTCAGGCTGGGTAGATAAGCTTTATAATATTCCGAAGGGAGGCCATCTGACCCGGGTGCTTTGTTCCTGGGCAATTGCGCAAGGGCTAGTTCTATTTCTTCTGTTGTTATGGGGAATTCGATTATGTCTCTATGTGTTTGTGATAGTTGGGGCAGGAGGGAGTCCGCAAGAAAAGCCTCAAGTTGTGTAGCTGTGCACGAGGTGCGTTTAGTGTATAAGTTTGGGTAATAATTCCTAAATGTCTCGTTTATTTCTACTTGTGTGGTAGCCATCTCTTGCACGCCCGCGCGAATGGCACCTATCGGGGCTTGCTGTCTATCTTCGCGGAGTAGCCAAGCTAGCATTCTGCTTGATCTATCTCCTTCTGTTTGCACTCTAGTTAAGTAGTAGTTATAGTCGTGACAGCGAAGTCTGCTATCTACATCATTATATTTTGAGCGCTTTTCTTTGAGGACGGTATTGGAAATTTCCCCTAGTGCTACCGCTTTTTCCGCTGTTCTTAGCTCCTTCTCTAGTTTGCTAATCTCTGCCTGTAGGGAGCGTCTCACTCCCCACGTAGTGGATATGCATACTCCTCGTGTTACTACTTTATGGGCGTCCCACTCTGTCGCCCGAGTTGTTGCAGACATAGCGTTTATTTCCCAGTATTGGCTTATAGACTTCCCCAATATTTCGGTGAATGCTTGGTCTTGTAAGGCCTCCGCCTGAAATCTCCAAGTGGGGACTGCCTGACGTGCCCTACCCCAGTTCAGTATTACTCTCAGAGGCGCATGATCCGAGAGCGTCTTTGCTAAATATTCAGATTCGGTGACCAGTGCCCCTATTTCGCGAGTGCCCCATATTATGTATATTCTAGTATGGGTGTTGTGTGGTACTGAGTAAAATGAATACTCTTTTTGTTCTGGATGACCTAGTCGCCATATGTCATGGAGTCCCATAACGTTTGCCCATTCTTGCAGGGGACCTGTAGGTTTCCTATTGGTTAGTGAGCTTGAATAGGTACTGGTTCTATCCAATACTGCAGATGGGGTACTATTAAAATCGCCGCCCCAGATGGTTAAGGCCATGGGGTGGGACAGCAATGTTGGAGTGAGAGTGGTAAGAAAACCCGTGATGCCACTGTTTGGAGCGTATACCCCAACCATCGCCATTTGTCTGCCATCTAGTCTACCTTCCACCACTACGCATCTCCCACCCTGATCTATCTTGTGTGCTGTCAAGAGGAATGGAACTCCTGCCGCCATCCAGATCAACACCCCCCTTGCGAATGCCGAGTATGTTGTGCCTATCAGCTGACCTCCCCATTTCATGCGCAGGTCGCGTAGATCCCCCTCTAACATGTGTGTCTCTTGCAAAATAGCTATATGTACTCCTAGTCGTTTGAGTCGTGCATGCACTCTGGCCCGTTTACTCAGCGCCCCAAGACCCCTAATATTCCATGTTACTATGATATACTGGTTTTTAGTGTTATTGCGGGAAGACATCATTTGGGATTCTGAGGGTGCATTACTGTGTTACGGATCTGGGGTCTAGGATTGGCCCATCTGGTCACTGCCATTCTGTAGCTGGTATGTAAATATAGCGGGCGCAGGTGTTCAACTTGTGCATTAAGTGATTCCGGAGCTTGCGTTTCTACTGGGCTATCAACCCCTACTTCCCTTATTAAACCCCCTACACTACTTTCAACTACTGTGAAACTACTAAACTTAAAAAAACGTGAAATAACCCATATCCGGTTGGATTTGCATAGTGGGATTCTCATATCGTTCAGATGTGGCTCTTATAGGGGGCTCACATCTTTCCGCAGACTTAGGTGGTCATTCTGACCTCGGCGGTAAAAGGCGCCTACCGCCGGTCAGAAATCCTCCATAATCCCGCCGCGGTCGCGGAAACCTGTCACGGTCATTCTGACCCGCAGAAGGCAAACCTCCGAAAATCCGACCGCCACGACAGACCGCCAGACCAGCGGTCGGCGGAAAAGTGGAGGTGACAAAACCTCCACCGTCACGCCAACAGAAATACGCCCATGCCATTACGACCCACGAATCCACGCGGCGGTCTTTCAAACCCGGTATTCCATTGGCGGGACACACCGCCGCGGTCAGAATACACACAAACGAACAAAACTCAGCCACATTGGACGATTTGAATCCCACACACCTGATACACATACACACACCACTCCCACACACACAATACAATATAAAACACACACCCACATCACCCACAAACCCCTACGCTAAAAAATTCTGAAAGAAGGCCAGAGCGAGACACCAGCATCCACAAACTACCAGCCACAGCCACTCAACACCATCACCCACACACTATCCACACACAAAACAACACACACCACCACACTCAACTCACTTAAATACACATACTCCACCCCACACATCATACACACCACCCCATGGCACCCCAAAGACAACCCCGCTTCACAGACGAAGAACTCAGGGTCATGGTGGAGGAAATCGTTCGTGTAGAGCCCCAGCTGTTCGGCACACAGATACAATACACCAGCATTGCCCGGAGGACGGAGCTATGGCAGAGGATTGTCGACAGGGTCAACGCAGTGGGACAGCACCCCAGAAATCGGGAAGACATCAGGAAGCGATGGAACGACCTACGGGGGAAGGTGCGTTCCATGGTATCCAGGCACAACATCGCCGTGCAGAAGACTGGCGGAGGACCCCCACCTCAACCCCCACAATTCACATCATGGGAGGAGGAAGTCTTGAACATCCTGCATCCTGACGGCCTCGCAGGAGTCGGCGGAGGAATGGATACTGGTAAGTTGAAGCTTCAATACTGCTTCCCCCCCACCTGCATGCCAAATCAGACCCCAACCCTCACCCCCATCCTCGAACCCCACCCTCACCCCCACCCCCATCCTCACCCCCACCCTCACCCCCACCACCATCCTCACCCCCACCCCCAGCACACCTATTCCCCGCCAATGTCTCACCATCACAACCCACACATCCCAAAACCTAGGCCTGCATGCGTCCACTAAGCATGGACACCCATCACCAAAGCATGCCCAATGCATATACACATCCCCCCCACAAGCCACCCTCACCAAAGCCCCCACACACGAATGCCAGCACTTGGGGACACGAGAACCCATAGATACACCCATATGCCACTCATTGAAACTATAACCATACCTCTATACCCCTGCAGGACCCGACCGTCAACACACCGCGGCGGAGGGGCCAGAATTCTCCACACCCCCCACCCAAGAGGTCGTCAGCGATGACAGCAGCTCTGTCGACCTGGACACCGATGACCAGCCCGGACCATCGGGGACCTCTGGACAGTCGGTTCCCCTCACACAGGCACAGGCCACTACAGACCCAAACCCCTCTGGGAACACCAGCACAGCTCCCACCCAGCGGGCCCATGCCTCTGTCTCCAGGGCGCGTCAATCTGCGGTGTGTCTACCACTACAGGGCACCCAGGATAACCCACCACCCCAACAACAACAGGGACCTGGGGGCAGTGGTAGTGGGCACACCGGCCAGGGGGCAGAGGCCCAGGGAAACAGGGGAACTCGGAGGGCAGCTGTGCGACAGGGGGGGGAGGAGAGGCCCAGGGAACCCACTCTCCACGAGGTCCTCACCACCATCATGGGAGCATACAACCGCTCCCAGGAGACGATGGCGACGGTACTGGCCCGGTTCCAGGAGATCCAGGTACTGCAGGAGGAACACTATCGGGGGTACAGGGAGGACATCAGAGCCATCAACACCACCCTGGTTACCATGGTAGGGCTGCTGCAGGACCTCGTCAACACCAGGGCGGACACTGAACAACACCCAAGGGCCCCTGCCACTAGCCTGGACCAAGAACAGCCAACCACCTCCGCCGGCGCTAGTGGACAGGAGGCCCCCGCACAGCAGCAGCCCACCAGACCCCCACCTCCTGCAGGAGAAGAACCACCCCGCAAGAGGGCCCTGAGATCTCGCAAGAAGACAGAGTAGGATGTCAAGACCCCCGCCAGCAATGGATACCACCTGATGTCATCCCACTGTCCCACATTGTCACCCTGTCCATCCTTGAACTGCCCATGCTCCATCTCTCCACAGGCCTCTGGACAATGCACCTGTGTGACTGTTACTCTGGACTCTGCCATGGACATTCCTTCACCATAGCCCCCACCCACTTGAAACCACCCATCCCATTTTGAGCACTTAAATAAACACCTATTTTGCACCAAAATATCTGGAGTCTGGCTGTGATTTCAATATATTGTAATTGACATGACAGTGCAAATATGTCCTTGTACATGGTGAAGTCAACAAACAGCTGCCACAAAGCTGTAGTCCATGGGGAAACGAAGCACAGGACTCGTAGTGGGGACCCCAGATCTGAAATAGGGAGGGAAAAGCCAAAACTCAGTCATCATACACTGGGGCAAATAGACAGGCAGCAGAGATGCAGGAGAGTAGTTAACATTTACTAAATTATCTTTGAAATGTTACCTGTGTCCTATTGGAAGTACTGTTCAATGATTCTGTCCCTGTTGTCTGTTTCAGCCCCGTCGTCTTCCTCCTCGTCACTCTCCTCAGGTTCCACCGCTGCCACAACACCACCGTCTCGAGCATCCTCCTGCAGGAAAGGCACCTGGCGGCGCAAAGCCAGGTTGTGAAGCATGCAGCAGGCCACGATGATGTGACACACCTTCTTAGGTGAGTACATTAGGGATCCACCTGTCATATGCAGGCACCTAAACCTGGCCTTTAGGAGGCCAAAGGTGCGTTTGATCACCCTCCTAGTACGCCCATGGGCCTCATTGTACCGTTCCTCTGCCCTGGTCCGGGGATTCCTTACTGGGGTGAGTAGCCACGACAGGTTGGGGTACCCAGAGTCCCCCACTAGCCATACACGGTGTCTCTGTAGCTGTTCCATCACGTAAGGGATGCTGCTATTCCTGGGAATTTGGCATTTACATGCGAGATGTACTGGTCAGCCAAACACACCACCTGGATGTTCATTGAATGGTAATTTTTTCTGTTCCTGTACACCTGCTCCCTGTCTCTTGGGGGAACCAAAGCCACATGGGTCCCATCAATGGCACCAATTACGTTGGGAATATGTCCTAGGGCGTAGAAATCACCCTTCACTGTAGCCAATTCGCCCACCTCAGGGAAAATGATGTAGCTCCTCACGGATTTCATCAGGGCAGACAACACTCTGGATAACACCTTCGAAAACATGGGCTGAGACATCCCAGAAGCAATTCCCACGGTTGTCTGAAATGACCCACTTGCCAAGAAATGGAGTACTGACATGACCTGCACCAGAGGGGGAATCCCTGTGGGTTGGCGGATGGGGGACATCAGGTCGGGCTCCAGCTGGGCACACAGTTCATGGATAGTGGCACGGTTAAGACGGTAGGTCAGGATAATGTGGCGTTCTTCCATTGTCGACAGGTCCACCAGCGGTCGGTACACGGGAGGATTCATCCGTCTCCTCGCCCAACCCAGCGGACGGTGCCTAGGAAGGACAACATGGAGCACACAGTCAAGCAACCCACAGGTACGTACTCACAGCTAGCACAGTAAACGATTCTCTATGCAGTGAATGGCGATTCTGAGTGGCTATGCAAGGCCTAGGCCTGTGTGACGCAGTTGAAATTGAGCCATGTGGGCCCTGGAAATGGCGGCTGCCTGACCTGTGAAGTGTGACAATGGGATGTGAGGTCAATGCGCTGGCGTGGCACACCGCGGCGGGCGGCGGGCCAAGACCGCGGCGCCAAGCCGCATTGGTTAACATTGAAGCCTATGGGTTTCAGGAGCCAATGGCGAAGGGCGCCGGCGGTGGCGGGACGCACCGCCGCGGTACGCACCGCCGCGGACGTGACCGCCATTTTCTATCTACTTATCCACTTGCGACTTGAACTTTCACAGGAGAGGACCTATACTGCAAGTGTTGCTGTGACCTCGGTCTGGAAGGGACAATGGCTGCTGCGCCTGGGGAAAGGGCCCCTGCCTTCACTGGAGAGGAGTTGGAGAAACTTGTGGATGGGGTCCTCCCCCAGTATGCGCTACTCTACGGTCCTCCAGACCAACAAGTGAGTTTAATTCAATCTGGATTTGGGGCCACTGGCTGCCTTGGGGGCCTGGCGGGGGGCCTGGCGGGGATGGGGGGCATGTTGGGCCTGGCGGGGGGCATGGCGGGGGGCCTGGCGGGGATGGGGGGCATGTTGGGCCTGGCGGGGGGCATGGCGGGGGGCATGGCGGGGATGGGGGGCATGTTGGGCCTGGCGGGGGGCCTGGCGGGGGGCATGGCGGGGATGGGGGGCATGTTGGGCCTGGCGGGGGGCATGGCGGGGGGCCTGGCGGGGATGGGGGGCATGTTGGGCCTGGCGGGGGGCATGGCGGGGGGCATGGCGGGGATGGGGGGCATGTTGGGCCTGGCGGGGGGCATGGCGGGGGCCTGTCGGGGATGGGGGGCATGTTGGGCCTGGCGGGGGGCATGGCGGGGGGCATGGCGGGGATGGGGGGCATGTTGGGCCTGGCGGGGGGCATGGCGGGGGGCATGGCGGGGATGGGGGGCATGTTGGGCCTGGCGGGGGCATGGCGGGGGGCATGGCGGGGATGGGGGGCATGTTGGGCCTGGCGGGGGGCATGGCGGGGGGCATGGCGGGGATGGGGGGCATGTTGGGCCTGGCGGGGGGCATGGCGGGGGGCCTGGCGGGGATGGGGGGCGTTGGGCCACTGGCAAGGAAAATGCTGACAAACTTGAACGTGGTATTTCTCCCTCCCTGTACGTGTCACATAGGTCCGCGCCCATGAGAAGATCGGGATTTGGCATGCCATCGCCAAGGAAGTCCGGACCCTGGGGGTCCACCATCGACGGGGCACCCACTGCCGCAAGAGGTGGGAGGACATCCGCCGCGGGACCAAGAAGACCGCCGAGTCTCTGCTGGGGATGGCCTCCCAACGTAGGCGGGGTGCCTGCCGTCAACTGAGCCCCCTGATGTTCCGGATCCTGGCGGTGGCCTACCCTGATTTGGATGGGCGCGTGAGGGCAGCACAGCAGACACAAGGGGGTGAGTACAAGCATTATCTACTCTGTTGTCGCGCAGTGGAGGTGTCTGGGTGGGGGAGGAGGGCTGGGGGTCCCCCTAGGCCAGGGCGATATCTGTAGGCTGGGCACCCCCGTAAGCCCCTGTGTCCCCAGCCACCACCCTCAGTAGTTTGTCAGTACAGCCATCCCTGGGCCGTGTCATCCATGGGTGCAGTTGTCAACTCTAGGCGTGTAGGGCATGTTCCACGGAATGCGTAGCGGACCCCAAGTGCGCAACTTAGTGCAGGGGGCATCTGTGTCTGTCATGTCCGCTAACTGTACCGGAGATCCATGTAATCAATATCCCTTTATTTCTCTCTCCCCCCCCCTTTTTGTTTGTCTTTCTGTGCTTGTGTGCATCAGCATCATCAGGCGGAGGAGAAGTGGCATCGGGGCAGGAGGGAGCTGCATCTCACATGGCCCAGGAGGGCCATGCCACAGAGTCAGACTGGACCAGTGAGACGGAGGGCGAGGGGAGCTCCACGACGGGGACGACTGGACCCTGCAGCGACACGGACACGTCCTCGGAAGGGGGCTCCCTTGCGGGGGTGGCACCATCCGTGCCCCCCGCCATTACAGGTACAGCCGCCACCCAGCGCACCATCTCCGCCCTCCCAGCAGCCCCTCAGCGTTCGCCCCGTGCCCGCTCTGCCAGGAAGCCGGGCATCTCCTACGCCCCAGGCACCTCAGGCCCTGCCCCTGTTACCCCCGCTGCCCTCAGTGAGGAGGTCTTTGACCTCCTCCGAACGCTCATTGTTGGGCAGACTACCCTTTTGAATGCCATCCAGGGGGTGGAGAGGGAGGTTCATCGCAGCAATGCGTACCTGGAGGGCATTCATTCGGGTCAGGCTGCCCATCAGCGATCGTTCCAGGCTCTGGCCTCAGCACTGACGGCAGCCATTGTCCCTGTCTCCTGCCTGCCTCTACTAACTCCCTCCTCCCAGTCTCCTGTTCCTCTGCCTGTCCCACCCACACCATCAGACCAGCCTGCACACACCTCAACACCCAAGAGAAGCTCATCCAAACATAAGCACCACAGATCACGCAGACATTCACACACGCAACATTCCGATGCAGACATGCCAACAGTCACTACCACCTCTGTGACCCCCACCTCCTCGTCTCCCTCCTCCCTCCCTGTGACGTCTACACTCACACCTCCATTCACCTCACCATCAGCCAGTGTTTCCATCACCAGCACACCCTCCACTCCAGTCCGCACACGTGCAGTCACCACCCCCACTGCCATTTACACGTCCCCTGTGTCCTCTCCCACTGTGTCTGTCACCCCCTCTTCCACACCACACAAACGCAGCCACCCACCCACCCAACAGCCATCCACCTCACGACAGCCTATCCCTCCTGCACCTGCACCCAAAGACAGCAAACGTGACTCACCTACAACCACATCCTCTCCCTCCACTCCCATTCCCACTGTACCTACCACTCTCCATTGTCCCAAGAAGCTCTTCCTCGCCACTACTAACTTCTTTCCTGACCCTGAGCCCCCCCCTCCTTCTCGTCGGGGTAAGAAGAGCACCTCAGCCACCACCAGCCCTGCAGCCCCATTGACAAGGGTGCAGGGGTATTGGAGCCCGCCAGCCCGCATGTCTGGATCTTCGCCCAGCAGCAAGGGGACAGCCAGCCCACCCCCTGGGAAGAGGAGCAGAAGGCGGAAGGGCCGCCGCAGGAGCCCGCCTTCTACATCCCCCCCGGACACCACCCAGAGACAGTCACCAGCCACAGCTCCAAAGGGAGGAAAGTGCCACAGGGCCACGACTAAGGAGGGCAAGGGCAGCAAGTCGGAGAGGTCAGGCAGCAGGCCTGCTGCCCAGGAGGAGCCCACAACCCCCATAGCCGCTGCCCCGGGAGGAACCGGCACAGCTGCCCCGGGAGAGCCCACCACCCCCATAGCCGCTGGCCAGGGAGGACCCAGCCCAGCTGGCCAGGAGGGCCCCACCACCCACAGCCCAGGTGGGCATTGAAGGAGCACCATCCCCGCTGCCCAGGAGGGCACCACCAGGCAATTAGCAGTTGGCCATAGACCGGCCGCCGTCTCAAGAACCGCTGAACTGGGCCCCGCCGTCTCAAGCACCGCTCCGCTGGGCCCCGCCGTCTCAAGAACCGCTGAACTGGGCCCTCCAAGGCAAGGACCGCTGAACTGGGCCCCGCCGTCTCAAGCACCGCTCCGCTGGGCCCCGCCGTCTCAAGAACCGCTGAACTGGGCCCCGCCGTCTCAAGCACCGCTCCGCTGGGCACCGCCGTCTCAAGAACCGCTGAACTGGGCCCTTCAAGGCAAGGACCGCTGAACTGGGCCCGCCGTCTCAAGCACCGCTGAACTGGGCCCTTCAAGGCAAGGACCGCTGAACTGGGCCCCGCCGTCTCAAGAACCGCTGAACTGGGCCCCGCCGTCTCAAGAACCGCTGAACTGGGCCCTTCAAGTCAAGGACCGCTGAACTGGGCCCCGCCGTCTCCAGAACCGCTGAACTGGGCCCCGCCGTCTCACGCACCGCTCCGCTGGGCCCCGCCGTCTCAAGAACCGCTGAACTGGGCCCTTCAAGGCAAGGACCGCTGAACTGGGCCCCGCCGTCTCCAGAACCGCTGAACTGGGCCCCGCCGTCTCACGCACCGCTCCGCTGGGCCCCGCCGTCTCAAGAACCGCTGAACTGGGCCCTTCAAGGCAAGGAGCGCTGAACTGGACCCCGCCGTCTCAGGAACCGCTGAACTGGGCCCTTCAAGGCAAGAACCGCTGAACTGGGCCCCGCCGTCTCAAGCACCGCTCTGCTGGGCCCCGCCGTCTCAAGAACCGCTGAACTGGGCCCTTCAAGGCAAGGACCGCTGAACTGGGCCCCGCCGTCTCAAGCACCGCTCCGCTGGGCCCCGCCGTCTCAAGAACCGCTGAACTGGGCCCTTCAAGGCAAGGACCGCTGAACTGGGCCCCGCTGTCTCAAGCACCGCTCCGCTGGGCCCCGCCGTCTCAAGAACCGCTGAAGTGGGCCCTTCAAGGCAAGGAGCGCTGAACTGGGCCCCGCCGTCTCAGGAACCGCTGAACTGGGCCCTTCAAGGCAAGAACCGCTGGCCCTTTGGCAGACGTGGCAGGGCAGGATCTATCTCGGGCAGGGCTGCAGGATGTCCTCTGGCCAACTTGCCTCCTCCAGTGGCAGTGGGGTCTGTTATGGACTGTATGGACTGTGGCTTTGCTCTCCCCAGGATGGCCCAGTGGGCAGGCCACCCACTGTATGGACTGTATGGACTGTGGCTTTGCTCTCCCCAGGATGGCCCAGTGGGCAGGCCACCCACTGTATGGACTGTATGGACTGTGGCTTTGCTCTCCCCAGGATGGCCCAGTGGGCAGGCCACCCACTGTATGGACTGTATGGACTGTGGCTTTGCTCTCCCCAGGATGGCCCAGTGGGCAGGCCACCCACTGTATGGACTGTTTGGACTGTGGCTTTGCTCTCCCCAGGATGGCCCAGTGGGCAGGCCACCCACTGTATGGACTGTTTGGACTGTGGCTTTGCTCTCCCCAGGATGGCCCAGTGGGCAGGCCACCCACTGTATGGACTGTATGGACTGTGGCTTTGCTCTCCCCAGGATGGCCCAGTGGGCAGGCCACCCACTGTATGGACTGTTTGGACTGTGGCTTTGCTCTCCCCAGGATGGCCCAGTGGGCAGGCCACCCACTGTATGGACTGTATGGACTGTGGCTTTGCTCTCCCCAGGATGGCCCAGTGGGCAGGCCACCCACTGTATGGACTGTTTGGACTGTGGCTTTGCTCTCCCCAGGATGGCCCAGTGGGCAGGCCACCCACTGTATGGACTGTATGGACTGTGGCTTTGCTCTCCCCAGGATGGCCCAGTGGGCAGGCCACCCACTGTATGGACTGTTTGGACTGTGGCTTTGCTCTCCCCAGGATGGCCCAGTGGGCAGGCCACCCACTGTATGGACTGTATGGACTGTGGCTTTGCTCTCCCCAGGATGGCCCAGTGGGCAGGCCACCCACTGTATGGACTGTTTGGACTGTGGCTTTGCTCTCCCCAGGATGGGCCAGTGGTCATGGAGTCCCCTCGTGGATCTGGCGTCGTGTACTCAAGTGGCTGAGGTGCCCCCCCTTCCCTTCCCCCTGAGGTGCCTGTCCTATTTTCTTTCTGATGCCCCTGCAGTGTTCTCTCCGTGGAGTTCTTGTCGTGGGACTGGGCCTTGCCCCTTTGCACAGGACCCCTGTGATCCACGGACAGTGGTTGGACTACATTTAGTAGCTGTATATATTTTGTACATAGTTTATTTATTTATTGGGATTACTGGTGTCCATATTTCAATATATCTGCCCGTTTATGATCTCTTCTTTTGGTCTTTGCATTATTTCGGTGGGGGGTGGTTTGTGGGTTGTGACAGTGATCTGTGGGAATGCATTGATGTGTGTGTTGTAGTGGGTGTGGGTGGGTGGGTGTGTGCCGGTAATCTTTTCCCTCCCCTGTGTCGTAGGTGCAGTACTCACCGATGTCTTCCACGCCGCCGGGCGTGCTCCTGGTATATGAGCAGGTATAGGAGTGCGGGGATGACCTGCAACTCTGGTTCCATACTGCCGGAATCTCGCGTGGAGTGCGTAGAGGTGAGCGTTTTCCCGTTCGTAGTCTGTTTACGCCGTGTTCTTATCGGCGGTGCTCCCGCCCCGGAAAAGGTGGCGGATTGGTGGGTCGTAATAGGGTGGGCGGTACATTGTCTTCCGCCTGGCTGTTGGCGGGAACCGCCGCGCTGTTTGTTTGTACCGCCGTGGCGGGCGGAGTGTTAAGTTGGCGGGCTGTGTTGGCGGTTCCCGCCAGGGTCAGAATTGCATATTTTAGACCGCCGGCCTGTTGGCGGCTTGGCCGCCGCTTTATCACCGACCGCCAGGGTCAGAATGAGGGCCTTAGTCTGCTGATTTCGTCAGGCGCCCCACCTAGGTATGAATTTGTTCCCTCTGGCCCCGCCCGCCAATCATATTCCGCCCCCGTGCGCCCCCTATCCCTTAATCTAGCATTTATGTCAAAGATACATATTGTTGGAGGCACCTTGTCCCCACACCTCGGTGGTACCACAAAGTCTCTGCAGAGTTACGGGTTTCAAGCATCAACGCTGGTGGTCTCACTGGGAGTGTGCGTATAGTTTTAAAGTTCGTCAGCAGTTCTGGGGGTGACCTTTGGGCCACCTAGTTCTCCTGTTAACGTGGATGTGGAGCTGGCTGTGTCTGAGTCCGATCCCAGCTCTGGGGGTTTTCTAGCTATTGCACTGTGACTTTGCATGTGTAACGGCGTCTCTTTTAGCACTTTTGCTCTTTCTTCTGCTGCTTGCCAGTCATTGGGCTGGCCTCTGGTGCGTCTTTTGGATCGCTTTCGTGCAGCAAGAGTTTGCCATTTCTCATCCCCTTCCTTGTCTTCCCGGGGGTGTGCTAGGCCCTTGGCGTGGAGCCATGTCCAGGCATCTTCGGGGTTTGTGAATAAATGGGTGCGGTCCTCCATTACTACCCTTAGTTTGGCAGGGAAGAGCAGGGCGTATTTTATGTTATGTTCCCGTAGGCGTTGCTTAATTTTGATGAAAGAATTACGTTGGTTCTGCACCTCTTGTGTAAAGTCTGGGTATGCGTTAATATTCGAATCTTCATATTTGAATGGTCCTTTACTGCGGAATTGTTGCAATATTGCATCTCTATCTCTGTAGTTCAAGAACCTAGCAATCAATGGCCTGGGGGACTGGCCGGGGGCCGGGGGTCTACCCGGAATTCTGTAAGCCCTTTCAACTGAAAAAAACTTAGATGGAGCCCCATTTAACACCTCCTTGATTAGCCACTGCTCTAGGGAAATTTCTGATTCCGGTTGTCGCATGCTTTCTGGGAAACCCAGAAACCTCACGTTATTGCGACGCGCCCTGCTCTCCATTTCCTCTGATCTCCTCCAAAGTACCTTCAGCTCCTCATCCATGCGCTGGATCTGCTTTTGGTTTCCTTGCACTATTGGAGTTAAGTCGGCTATTTCAGCTTCTGTTGTTTTCACTTTTTCAGCTTGGCTTCGGTGGTCCACTCGCAGAAGGTTCAAGTCTTGCGCAACTGCGTCTATTCTGCTCTCCAGAGATGACTTAGTGTCCAATATTGCCTGCAGTACTTTCTCAAACTGAGCAGAATGCGCAAGAAGTGTACCCTCCAGTGACTGTAGGGATGGGTTAGATTGTTGGTCGGCCGACGTTAATCCTTGAGTGGTTCGGTCTGAATTCTTAGTTGCTTTGGCTCTGCCGGACATTTTGGCTGTTTCGAGATCTCCTCTCAATCTACAGTGAGTACGCGCTTTTAGTCCACTTAGTTCGTTATTTTAAACTCTTACTGAGAGACCTGGGCGTGGTGTACACATTCGTTGTTAAGAGCGTGAGATTGACCAGCAATGCCAAAGGATGTTGTAGCCTTATTCAGGCGTGTTGGTTGCCTGGGGCCTTGTAGCCATAGACAGGCGCTACAGCCATTGATTAATTTAGTGGTCCGGCGCTGGGTTCTCGTGGGACTGTCTGCAGGACCCACCGGGGCGTGCGGGGAGCGTAGGAGCTGGCGGGGAGCACTCTCTCCCACTTGTATGATGGCTGGGCTTGGTGCCAGAGGTTCCCCCTAATGTAGGGGGAGCGTATTTGAGGGCCGGGGGAGGCGGCACCGCGTGGGAAAGACCGCAACACAGGATAAACGACGGGCGCCGCAGATGGGCTTCATTTAGTGGAGGACAGTCATGTCAGGTGCCCAGCGCAGGGGGGTTTAGCGCAGGCCTCGCGCCCGCTTTGTGCACCAGCCGTCCGCACCGCGCTGATTACCAGATCCAAGCTCTTGGGGGCACGCGGCCCACACCGTTCTTGCACCCCTGAATTAATGGTGAGGTGGGGAGGGGGGGTATGTCCAATAGTCCAGGAGCTTCCCCGCAGCGTTAGTTTTCATTTTTTCACCCCCCCAGATGCCCTCCTCACCTCATTCCTCTCGCTCCTTCTTTAAACCTCCTGCGTCCTTTTAATTTGCCATAGCGATGAATCTTCACTCCTGGGCAGGGATGCCCCTTCTCTGTGCTCCTCTGGCTTATGCACGTCCAAGATGGCGCTCTGGCCCCGCGGGCCGGCACCCGCCTCGTGCGCCTCGGGACGCCTCGAAAAAAAGTAAAAAAAAAAATCTCAGTGCGGCCCGCTCGGCCGCGGCGCCTCAGCCCCCCCGGGCGCCTGCACGCACAAGAGTGAGAGGCGGCCGAGAAACGCGAGAGCGCGACCGGAGCCGCAGGAGCAACCCCTCCCGCTCCTAACAGCACCCGACGCGAGCCCACGAAACACGGCTCCGGTGCGCGGAGCCCGCTACACACAGCGGACGCTCCGGTCCTCCCCAGTCGGACCGCCGTCCCAGCCACTCCAACAGGGCTACGGGGGGCGCCTTTAAGGATGTTTTCATCCAGCCGGGGACGGAGCGCTCAAATCAAGCGACCGTCCCGGCTGCCATTTTGGCTCCTCCCTCTGTGAAAACAATCATAATGCAAGATATTAGGTCCTTTACCGTTTTTCAGTAACATTGGTTATGTTACACTTTACTAATTGAGTTGCATACTTTCAAAGCAAAAGTAGACATGTTGAAGGTGTCCCACAGAACATTAGTTTGGCTTATTACTTTATGGAAGTTAGGTAGCATTCCCCAGCATGTTTGCCTTCATTTCAAAGGTAGATATGCTCAATCAATTAGAGGAATGAAGCCACTAATGTACTCGGACTGCCCCAACTTGCATTCACTAACTGGAAGGACTTGGATTTATCACAATTAGCGCACTGAAGCTGCATGAAAGATACGTTTTCTTGAGCTGCAAGTCGATAGTGACAGAAGGCGTTAGTAGAGGTTCACTTGGCAAGTATACAGAATTCATCAGGACTCTGATGAGTACAGAGACATGAATTGTAAGAAAAGCTTAGGCTTGCTGTGCTTTCACCAGGATATTACATAGGTAGAAGGCAGATGGTGAAGGCAGTACAAATACACGTGCCATCACTTCATCCTCACTTACAGATTCAAGCTCATTGTGCCACACTAGACCCAGTACTGAATTACTCCCTCACTCAAGTAAACTGATAACTCCAAACCATACAGAACACAACTGGCAGACTCCTCCCTCAACATCCCAACACATGCACACCCTGCACCTAAAAAAGCTTCACTAACTCCCAATCCACTGCTCTTTTTAAACTTCTGAAACACTTGTTCAAACTCTTACACAGCACAAATGCAGCACACCTCAGAAACGCCTTTGATTTCAGAAACCTTCCAGGCACCTATGCTGGGTATCGGCAGCAACAGAACAAGCAAAATAGATTTCTCCTAATTGGCTCCTAATGGGTGGAATAATCTACCTCTACAGATATGTGCTGTCTCTAAAATTAGTGCATTCTGCGAACTATGAACTGTTGATTCTTTGACTAGGTAACTCCATGGATCAGCCCGGACTGCCCTTGCATCAGTATCAGGATATCCTCTCAGGGAATAGTGCATTTTACAAAAAAATCATAACATTAAAGAGAACACTGCACATATGGATAAAATGCTTGACCTGTGTGCCTTGTTCATTCTCCATCTGAACTTCGTATATGTTCAGTTCACTGTATCACATGTGCATTACAGTCACAGCACTGAACATAACAGTTGAGGTGACAAATGTTTCGTTCCCACAGACTTCCTTGGGTGTCAAAAACTAGAGTTCTTCAAAGTTTGTGATGTTCTTATTAGGGTACCTAGGTCATGTTCCCCAGCATGTGCGCCTTAGTTTCAAAGGTAAATATCTTACTTGGTTCAAGGACTGAAGCTTGGGAGGCATAATCAGACACCCCCAACTTGCATCCACAAACTGCAAGCAGTTAGATTTACCACAGTAAATGCACTAAAGACACAAGCAATGCATATTTCCATGAACCTCATGTGGCTGTTCTGGGGGCAAGTAGTAAAAGGTCACTAGGCATGCATTCAGCAATGTTCAAAATGGAGGCAGTAACTTGACAGGTGATAAAAATGTAGTCAAACAGTTTTTTTCATTTGTGAAATTTGAGAATGCATCAACTGTCAACATGTCTGGACATAAATGGGGATTCTGTCCTGTGGCATGTGAATTTGATGGGCCCTTGCAGGATGCGGTATGCTTATGTGAGTGCATTGATCTGTTGGATTGGGCCCTTGGCCAGAGGTATGAAAGTGTTGTGTGTTACTTGAATGGCATGTCAATGGGCAATAAAGCAGTTAGTGCCTTGACGCAGCGTAATTTCTCACCTTCAGTAGTCTTGGTTTCAATATTAAGATAGTTTGATAAGTATTTGTGCTTTGAAGCTGGCATTTCTAAGGTGGAAGAACCTACCAGTGTAAGTGGTGGATTTACTTTAGAGAAATAATGTCAGATTTATATATGTGGTGGTAAGGATACTCTGTCACAATCGCAACAAAGTATCCTTACTGTGAAGATAATGGTCTCGCCTTCCAATATATATGTGGATGGAGCATTGGTGTAACCGTGGGGAAGACTTCTCCATCTGTGGCATAGTTGCACCCTTCCCATGTCCTGACTGATTAAGGGCAATCTGTGGCTGACCTCTGTGTCCACCCACCTAATTTAGATGTGCAGACATACAGGTCAGTTTTCACTGTCCGTCACTATCCAGAAAACCATGGTGGCAAGGGGCAGGAATAACTATCTAAGGTCCCGCTTGCCATGGGAGATAAGAACCATAGTGAGAGGGGCATTTAAAAAACAAACAAAAAAAGAAAATCCTGCTTCGGGACTTTGTTTTTAAACATTTTTTTTTTAAATGACAGGACGCTTCATCATTTTGATGGAGTAGTACATCAAACGTTTAAAGGTATTCAATAAAAGCTCCATTTTGACAGCTCCTGTCAATGTTTTTGAATTGACCACCAGCTTGGCAGTTGGAGTAGTCTCAATATGGCAAGTGTTAAGTCCTCTGCCAGGGTGACAAGTCTTCTTCGTCACCCAAAACCTAATTATGGTCCTTCCTCTTTTTTTGCACTGTGAGTAGCTGTGGAGGTTGGGCCCTAGCTCTGCCAGCACCTAGTCAAGCTTACACATTTTTTAAAACTAGACACCCAGTGGTTCATGATTTGTGTGGTTCTCACCAGATAACTTTAACCAGAAGCGCTTGCAAACGTCAACCTTAGGTAAGAAATAGACATTTTCATCATGTTTCTGTGATGGGAAGACCTAGAATGTGAGGGGAGTCACAGGTTTCCTACCACCCTGAGTTTCCACAAGTCTCCTGAAAAGAATGATACCCTACTTGTGTGGGTGAACCTGGAGAACATGACACAAAAGACCATAAATCGACATGTTGAGAGATCAGCAATAGGGGTGGGTGCTGTATTTGGGACCGTGCTGTGAGGCCACGCATGCAAACCTAGAAACCACAGACATTTTGTAAAAATCGACAACCTCAGAAGTCCAGGGTGGTGTGTCTTGTGCAGATCCCATGAGGTTTTCCTACACATAATTCTCTGCAAACCTCAAACTCTGTCTGATATCACACATTTTCCTTCAAGTTCTGTGATGGAAACTTCTAGAATCTGTAGGAGTCCAGGAAATTCCTACCACTCTGCATTACCTCACTTTTGCCAATAAAAATGCTGTGTGGCTGAGCCTAGTGCCCGCTACAGGCATGGCTCAAACTAAGGTCAATAGGAGCCCTCATCAGGGGACTCCGATTGACCTTGGTTTGATCTGTTTCTTTTATGGACACTAGGCCTAGCTACACAAATAAGGTACCATTTTTATCTGGAAACTTGGGGGAATCTTGGGTAGATGGATGTTTGTGGCTCCCCAAAGATTCACAGAAATGTGAGGAAAATGTGTTTTTTAGTCAACGTTTAAGGGTTACATGAAAGTCTGGGTAAAACAACCTGTTGGGAGTCACACAAGTCTTCCCACTCTCAATACTCCAAGGTGTGGAGTTTTCAAAACTTTAGAGGTTTTCTAGGCTTCCCTTGGGGTCAGCTGAATTAGTGTCCAAAACCTACAGCTACCCAAATTGGAAAAAGGGTCCTTTCTGAGTGCAACAAAGGGTAAGTCTTACCACCCTGGAGACCCCAAGGTGCCCGTCTAGCTAGTGTCTAATTCCTACAGCTACCCAAATTGGAAAAAGGGTCAGTTCTGAGTGCAACAAGGGGTACGTTTTTAGTGGAAATATGTGATGCACTCATGTTGAGTTTTGGGTTGCCAGAAGTTGTTCATGTGAAGCCAACCCAGAGTCATTTATGACTTGCAGGAATGTTGGGTGAAAGGAAGTGTGTGGCTCCCCACAGATTTCAGAAACTTCCATCACACAAATGTAATGAAAATGTGATTTATTAGGTTAACAAGGGATTCTGGGTAAAATAACCCAGTGGGAGCAATGCACTTCACTCCACCCTGAATATCCCTCTCTGTTTGGTTTTAAAAAATGTACAGGTTTGCTATGTTTCCCTAGGTGCCGGCTTATCTAGGGTCAAAAATCCGTAGCTACCCACATTGGAAAAAAGGGTACGTTTTCAGTGGAAAAATGTGATGTGTCCATGTTGCGTGTTGGTCCATTTCCTATCGTGGGCAGCAGGCCAACCATTTTATTGGTAGACTTGGGGGGATGTCAGGTGAAAGGAACTTTCCATCATAGAAATTTGTTTTTTATTCAAAACTTGAGGTTTGCAAAGAAGTCTGAGTTAAAAAAACATGGCCAGAGCTATGCAAGTCAGTCCACCTGAGATACCCCAAGGTGTCTAGTTTAAAAAAAATTACAGGTTGGCTAGGTTTCTCTATGTGTCGTCTGAGCTAGGGTCGAAAATATGGCGCTACCCACATCGAAAAAAGAGCTTCAGTTTTCATTGGAAAAATAAGCTACATCCAGGTTACACTTTGGGCCATTTCCTGTTGCGGGCACTAGGTCTACCTACTGAAGTGAGACACCATTCTTATCGGGAGACTTGTAAGAGCAGAGAATAGTAGAACATTTGTTATTGCTAATTGCATTTTGCTGCATTTGTGCCTTTCAAATGTAAGCCAGTGTATAACAAAGAAGATATTTTGAAAAATACCCTCCAAATCATACGCAAGAACAGGTACTCACAAATTCAGAGATGTATTAAAAAACACTGCTCTTAAATTCTATATCTTGTGCCCATTTCAGAAATACAGTTACACATAGTTTCCTTGATACCTACTTTTAACTCTACCAGGCTGGCGGTGTTCCGCTAGTGTATTATGACCGTGGTGCATTAGCCATGGCCATACAGCCGGCCCCTCCACTATACTGCCAGGCTTCCGCAAGGTGGTCATAATCCCCAACCACCAGCCTGTCCATGGTGGTAAACACTGCCATTGAAAGGCTGGTGGTAAGGGGGACTAGAGGTGCCCCTGGAAAACTTACAAACCCTATATATCCCAACAACCAGAAGGGTCTAGTGGATGTAATGGTATATTGCTTTTGTAAATCAACCATCAAGCCAAAAAATTAAAGATGAAAATGTTGTCACAAATGGACTTTTTTCCTACTCATTTTCAATATTTCTTTATTTCAACAGTTATTTTTCTGAGGAAAACTATAAGGAATCTGCACAGTTGACCTCTATAGTTTTCCTGGATCACCTATTGGTTTCACACTGGTTTCTGCCACATACTGAATGAAGGTTGAGAGCACAAAAAATAATACGAAACATGTGGTGTTTCTTTGAAAAATGCCAACACTGTTGTACAAATCTAGGTTTTCTGATCCAGCTCTGCATGTTCTTGAAAGCTGGGAAGATGGTGTCCTGAGTACAGCAAACCTTTCATTGATCCCCCTGGGGTCAAAAACTGTTATTTTTATCTAAAGCACTTTCTCCCTATTTTTCCTCAAAAACTCAAAAAATTGCTATATTTTGCCTATTTTCTCGATCACCTCCAGGGGAATCCACAATCCACAAAACCTGGGTACCTTGAGAATCCCTATGGTGTTGGAAAAAAAAGGATGCAAATTTGTCATGGACACCTTATTAAGAAAAAGTTATGGAGCCCTAAGAGCAAACTGCTCCAACTAGCCAAAAACGGCTTAGTACTGGGGGCAAAACGTCCAGCAGCTAAGGGGTTAATGACAAAGTCGTATTTTAGGTCACAATTCTGAAAAAGCCACTTTTAGAAAGTTGCCATTTTCTTTTCCCAACCATTTGTTCTGTATGACAGTGTTCTGGGTCACATGACTGTGAATGGCTCTGCTGTTGAGGTTTGTGTCCTTCTCTCAGGCAGTGACACAAAGTGGAATAGGAGGCAGCAAATTGGTCCATTCTATTAGGGTGGCTAGGGTTGTAGCTGTGCCTTGCCCCACTTACACTATTAAGGCCTTGCCCATAGCATAAACAAATTGACCTGACACTACCCTTTTGCCACTCTGGAATTATTGGAGCCTTGACAAGAAAAGAGAAGAACTTTCCAGAACCAGATATTGGAGTTGAACAAGGTGTTCCCCCTCACACAATGCCTAGCACCATGTATGCATATTGGACCTCCTTAACCACTCATCAGTACTCTCATGGGCCTGTAGACTTTACAGAAGCAGGACTGCCCTCTCACCAGAGGACTGTCCTGCTGCTACCAGAGGACTGCCCTTCTGCTTGAGGACTGCTTTTTTCTCTGAGATAGAAGCCTACACCTGCTTTCTTTGCCCCAGGCTAACCTGAGTGACTTCAAGGGTCAGTTGGCTGACCTCATGTCTGACCTACAGAGACACAACAATCTTCAGAAACCTCCCTGCAACTGTCTAGCATATCTGCTGCACTGGATCTGCCTGGATCTGCAACTGGATCAGCCTGAGCCCTGCTGGCCTCTACCGGAGAGAGTTCCTGATCCATAAGATTTGCCTTCCTAAGTCTTGGACCTTTGGCTTGCATTACATGAGTGCCTTCTAAGACAAAAGCTGAAATCTGAAAGTTTTGGGCTGTTTGTGAATGGACCAGTTTGTGCCCAGACTCTACCTCCTGTGACGACTGCCAATGGAAAGTTCCGGTAACAGTGACCCTTCACGCTACAGTGACTGTCTATGACTACCGGCAAAGCAAGATCTACGCTTCGCACTACAGCAATGACAGCCTCTGGTGACCACCAATGTGAAACTCTTGCAACCCCTGCTCGTGCTGCCCATCCAGCTCTTTGTGCTACAGCAATGACAGCCAGTGCTGCCCAGCCTACTCTTCGTGCTACCGCAATGACCATCCATAACACTTTCCCTGCTCCTTGTGACCTCTTCAAACAGGAATGGAACTGTTTGTGCTAGATCTTGAAAAGACTAACCTGATCATGACTGTTCTAGACTTGTGACTTTCTCCTGGTCTAGCACAACGTGATGACCGCAAGTGGACCTGTGTGTTTTTAGGCGCTATATCTTCCTAAAAGTTTGAAATTGAATACCTGTGCTTCTACTAATTGTTTTCTTATTGTTCTGGTCTCATTTTATTTATTAACACCTACTCCTTTGTTCTAAATTGTTTTGTGATTTTTCTTATGTTTTCACTTTATAACTGTTTATATGCTGCATGAATACTTTACACATTGCCTCCAAGTTATGCCTGACTGCTTTTGTGCCAAGCTACCAGAGGGTAAGTACAGGTTAATTTAGTGACCTTTGTGTTTCACCTTGACAGGGATTTGGTTCTTGCTTAAGTGGGGATTCCACTCTCCTCAATCAATAACCCAAATTCTTACAGTAACCCTCACACACAGGGCCAGACTGGACTGTCAGGCATTGGTGGTTTTGGTTAGTTGGCAGGGTGGGTGGGCTGGCAGGGGTTGGGCCTGGTTCACTGAATGTGGGGGCCATTTTTGTTGCTGGGGGCCTGTGCCACATTCTTCCTTGCATTGCTTAACAATGCAGAAACTAATGGCTATAAAGCATGCCTGTAGCACTCAAGATATAAATAACATATACTTTTGTGGGTGAGATACATAGACAGCTTTTTTGTATATCAGAATGGCGCTAAGAAAGAGGCAACAGAGTTCATCAATAAACTAGGGAATAACAATATGAAAAAGTTCAATGGAAGATGTTGGATAGTAAAATACTTACAAACCCGTAGTGGAAAGATACTGTAGGCAACAGCTTCCTTTATGCTAGGAACCATCACCTGTGTCTCACCTTTATGGACAATCCTTATGGAGAGCTACTGTATACTGAATTTTTTTTTATTAAGACACACAAGTATGTGAAGGCTAAACATGAAATGAAGTTAATGTTCAAGGTTTACCCGAAAAAGATTTTACTAGCCTCTAAAAAAAGTAGATGAAAGAAGTAGAAGTGGTTCCTGTTCTGAGAACAGAAATCCAAAAAATAGAACACAAATTATAAAATGAGATTAATTCCTATTTGCAAAAATAATCTTATGAGATTGCAATGATTCTTGCTAAACAGCGCAATGTCCACCAATTGAACAACATTAGTGGTCTATTAGTATTCAAAAGAAGTTTACTACATATCAAAAACACACTTCCTAGCAGACATACTTGTACACACTTAAAAGTGGAAGGTCAGGACCATGGCAGGTCTTTGTTAGATATGTAAGGTGCAAAGTTTGTTAGAAAAGGCAGAATTGAAACATATTCAACTATGACTGCTGTCCATAGACCTATACCTCCGACAACTGTGTACAACATGTCCCTGTCGCAAGATGTTTATTGAGAACATGATTTTACGGGTTAGAAAGATGATACCAGAACATCCAAGAGACATAAATGATAGAGACACTAAGGTGGTCATTCTGACCCTGGCGGTCTTTGACCGCCAGGGCGGAGGACCGCGGGAGCACCGCCGACAGGCCGGCGGTGCTCCAATGGGGATTCCGACCGCGGCGGTAAAGCCGCGGTCGGACCGGCACCACTGGCGGGGTCCCGCCAGTGTACCGCGGCCCCATTGAATCCTCCGCGGCGGCGCAGCTTGCTGCACCGCCGCGGGGATTCCGACCCCCCCTACCGCCATCCAGATCCCGGCGGTCGGACCGCCGAGATCCGGATGGCGGTAGGGGGGGTCGCGGGGCCCCTTGGGGCCCCTGCAGTGCCCATGCCACTGGCATGGGCATTGCAGGGGCCCCCGTAAGAGGGCCCCTACATGTATTTCACTGTCTGCTGCGCAGACAGTGAAATACGCGACGGGTGCAACTGCACCCGTCGCACAGCTTCCACTCCGCCGGCTCGATTCCGAGCCGGCTTCATCGTGGAAGCCTCTTTCCCGCTGGGCTGGCTGGCGGTCTGAAGGCGACCGCCCGCCAGCCCAGCGGGAAAGTCAGAATTACCGCCGCGGTCTTTCGACCGCGGAACGGTAACCTGACGGCGGGACTTTGGCGGGCGGCCTCCGCCGCCCGCCAAGGTCAGAATGAGGGCCTAATTATCCTTTCCCTTGACATTTTAAGAAACTCCACATTGATATTAATGATAGTTTAACATTTTTGGTATTCAGAGGCAGAGATGAAGAGTTACTCTTGCAAAAGATGAAGTAGAAATACATTCTGGAATGTCATACGAAATAGCTATTTGGACTGAATATTGATGAAGATAAACAGTGCACATTGACTGATAGCTATAAAAATGCTGTAAATGGATTCTGAATGAGGTTTCATGCCAGCTGTGGCAGAATAAATGTTCTCTTTTATAAGAAACGTCCACTTAGGCAAAATATTGTTGGATATTGGAGCCAATGGAAGCTGTATAGCTGGCATGACTCTCAAGATTCACTATTTTTAGGTCGAGCATAGCAGCACGCGTGAGCTGCTTTTCCTACTTTTGGTATTATCTGGGCTTTTAGCCAGGCCCACCTCACGCCCATCACTATCACTCGTTCGTGGGCTTGCCCTTAAACAAATCCTTTGATGACATTGGTAAATGCTTTACATTTGTTCCTCCTTGGTGAGGTTTTGTTACCGTCTTGGCTATCGCCCAAGTTACATGCCTACTTGCACTTTTGCCGGTAAGCTAGAATGCAAGCAAATTTGTTTTTCTGTTTGTGTCTCACTTTATAGCTGATGCTCATGGCAGCCGCCACGCTGTATATTGGCTCGCTTATGTGAAACTGTTTTATTTTTGATTTTTAAGTTTTGTGGCAAGAAAAGTCCGATTAGGAGTTTAAAACGCTAACAGCTCTAACTTGAGCAAATGCGAGACCCATTGCATTGCAAATGCTTGTTAAATATGCACTGGTTGTTTGATGTGTGAAGACAAGACAATCTGTACAGTATACACATTTTATGATTATTACATGAGGTATTCGTGAAAGCAGCTGAGATTTCAGATTTCGGATGTAAATACACATGCAGGCCCTCATTATGACAGTGGCGGTCAAATCTGCCTACCGCCACACTGATGGCTGCCAACTTACCGCTGTGGTGGCGGATATCCATTCACCATATTATGACACACACACACCGATCTGACAGAAGACAGCCACATACACAAATCCGCCAGACCAAAGGTCAGTGCTAAACTGGTAGCCCCAAAACCTCCACTGTTACGCCAATACAACAACATCCATCACATTATGACCCACGAATCACCATGGTGGACATTCAACAGCGCTAAACTATTGGCGGTACATATGGACACCCACATACAAAACAGCACTACATTGGACAATTCATACAAAACACACATGACACCCATACACACACCACACCCACACCACTATAAAGCACACACCCACATTACCCACAACCCCTTACGAATACAAATTATTGGCACAGGACTGACACAAAGACGACTGCAACAACTAATGCCTCACACCACTCACACCCATACACCCCTCATGCACTCCCCAACACACACCCCAACATATTACTCAATGCACCCTAACCAACACACATCACATAACACCCATGGCACCACAAAGGCACCCCCGTTTCACTGAGGAGGAGTTAATGGTCATGGTGGAGGAAATTGTCAGGGTAGGGCCACAGCTGTTTGGAGCACAGGTGCAGCAGATATCAATAGCAAGAAGATAGAGCTATGGTGGAAAATCGTGGACCGGGTCAGCGCCATGGGACAGTACCCCAGAACAAGGGACAACATCAAGAAGAGGTGGAACAACCTAAGGGGGAAGGTACGTTCCATAGCAGCAAGACACCAACTCACTATACAGAGGACTGGCGGTGGACCTCCTCCACCTCCCCCACAACTCACAGCATGGGAGGAGCAGGTACTGGCAATACTGCATCCTGAGGGCCTGGCCAGAGTTGGAGCAGGACTGGACTCTGGTAAGTCAACTTTCAACAATTATCACCCCCATACCGGCATGCCATCACACACCCTCACCCTCACTCCCATCACTCTACTCCACCCGACACACTCCACCATCACATCGCACTAATCCCAATGCCAAGCCCTGCATTCTGTAACAATGCAATGGCACCCCTCACAGCCCTGCATGGACACTCATCACTAAAACATGGACAGCATGCAAAACTAACAATCCCACCATACACCAACTTACAGAAGTAAAAGCTGGCAGGGCAACAACAACCATAGAGGGGAAACCAGGGATGTACAATATGTCATACACATGAAGCATAATACATCACTTACATCCCCACAGGTACCCCAGCCAATGTCACTGGAGAGGAGGTGCCATCACTATCCAGTCCTCCAACAGAAGAGCCCCACAGTGATGATAACTCTGGTCTTCAAGATCTGGACAATCTACCTGGCCCATCAGGGACCACTGGGCAGCCAGTCACCCAAGCCCAGTCAAAGACCACCACATACCCTCCCCCATCAGGAATCAACATCACAGCACCCACCCATCGTCCCCAAACCTCTGTCCCCAGGACATGTCAATCAGCAGTGTGCCCACCTGTACAGGGACCCTAGGCACACAAGACAATCAGGGACCTGGGGTCAGTGGCAGTGGGCACACCATTAAGGGAACAGAGACACAGGCCAACAGGGACACTGAGAGGACTGCTGTGCACTAGGGGGAGGACAGGAGCAGGGAACTGACTCTCCGGGAGGCACTCTCCGAGATCCTGGGAGCTTAACTTCATTCCCAGGACACAATGGGCCAGATCCCAGACAACATGCAGGAGAACAGGCGGCTGCAGGAGGGACAGGGATCAGGGGGGACTTGCAGGCCATCAACAACACTCTGCTCTCCATATCAGGGGTGCTGGCAGACATGGCCAACATTAGGAGGGAGGCAGTGTCACACCAGTAGGCCCCTGCCACTAGCCAGTCAGCTGAACAGCCCTCCACTTCCACTGCCGCTAGTGGCCAGGAGGCCCTGCCACAGGACCAACAGGCCACCAGCACACCTACCCCTGCAGAAGGTGAACCACCCCGCAAACGTTCCCTGCGAACCAGACAGAAGCCAGAGACACTTGCCAAGACCACTGCCAGGAAATGAGACTCTCCTGATTGTCCCACTTGTTTCCCATTCAGTCACCTTGTCCACCTTGAACTGCCATTGCTCCCCTTCCTATGTCCCCATGGTCAATGCACCTGTGCTACGAAGAGACTGGAACGATACCCTGGACTTTCCTCCATCATCTCCCCATCCCATTGCACTTTTCCCTCTATATATTAGAACTACAATAAACAACCTTGCATAAAAATCGACTTTGAGTATGTCATGTATTTCAAATATGTTTTGATAGCAACAGCTTTAACCTCTTAGCTGCTGGGCCTTTCCCCCCCCCAGTGCTGAGCACTTTTTTGGCTATTTGGGGTAGTTCACGCTTAGGACTTTATAACTTTTTGTTCACCTAAGCTATCCACGCCAAATTTACCTCCTTTTTCTCCAACATCCTAGGGATTCTAAAGGTACCCAGAGTTTCTGGGTTCCCCTGGAGGAGACCAAGAAATTAGCCAAAATACACATAAAATTTTGTTTTTTTCAAAAAATGGGAAAAAAGGGCTGCGGAAGAAGGCTTGTGGTTTTTTGCCTGAAAATGGCATCAACAAAAGGTTTGTGGTGCTAAAATCCCCATCTTCCCAGCTTTCAGGAACAGGCAGACTTGAATCAGAAAACCACATTTATCAACACAATTTTGGCATTTTACTGGGACATACCCCATTTTTACTATTTTTGATGCTTTCACCATCCTTCCAGTTAGTGACAGGAATGGGTGTGAAACCAATACTGGATCCCGGAAAGCTAAGCATTTCTGAGAAGTAGACAAAATTCTGAATTCAGCAAGGGGTCATTTGTGTAGGTCCTACAAGGTTTTCCTACAGAAAATAACAGCTGGAATCTTTTTTTTTTAAATTGCGCTGAAAAAACAGCCATTTTTCTCAGCGTTTTTCCTGCAATGTCAGATTTTTTAAAGCAATACGTGTGCTGGACACTTCTGGTTGCAGGGATATATAGGGCTTGTAGGTTTATCAAGATCCCTAGGTACCCAGAGCCAAAAAATGAGCTGCACCTTGCAATGGATTTTCATTCTATACCGGGTATACAGCGATTCATTTGCGGAAATATAAAGAGTGAAAAATAGGTATCAAGAAAACCTTTCTATTTCCGAAATAGGCATAAGATAAGGTATTGAGCAGCAGTGGTTATTTGCCCATCTATGAATTCTGGGGTGCCCATACTAGCATGTGAATTGCAGGCCATTTCTCAAATAGACGGCTTTTTGACACACTGTCTTACATTTGGAAGGAAAAAAATTAGAGAAAGAAAAGGGACAATAACACTTGTTGTGCTATTCTGTGTTCCCCCAAGTCTCCCGATAAAAATGGTACCTCACTTGCGTGGGTAGGACTAATGCACGCGACAGGAAAGGCAACATGGACACATCACATTTTTACATTGAAATCTGACGTGTTTTTTGCAAAGTGCCTAGCTGTAGAATTTGGCCTCTAGCTCAGCCCGCACCTTGGGAAACCTACAAAACCTGCACATTTGTGAAAACTAGACACCTAGGGGAATCCAGTATGGGCTGACTTGTGGGGCTCTGATCAGGTTCTGTTACCCAGAATCCTTTGCAAACATCAACATGTGGCCAAAAAAACACTTTTTCCTCACATTTCGATGACAGAAAGTTCTGGAATCTGAGAGGAGCCACAAATTTCCTCCCACACAGCGTTCCCCCAAGTCTCCCGATAAAAATTATACCTCACTTGTGGGGGTGGATTAGTGCCCGCGACAGGAAATGCCCCAAAACACAACATGGACACATCACATTTTGACAAAGAAAACAGAGCTGTTTTTTTGCAAAGTGCCTAGCTGTGGATGTTGGCCTCTAGCTCAGAAGGCACCTAGGGGAATCCAGTATGGGCTGACTTGTGGGGCTCTGATCAGGTTCTGTTACCCAGAATCCTTTGCAAACCTCGAAATGCGGCCAAAAAAACACTTTTTCCTCACATTTCGGTGACAGATAGTTCTGTAATCTTAGAGGAGCCACAAATTTCCTTCCACCCAGCGTTCCCTCAAGTCTCCCGATAAAAATGATACCTCACTTGTAGGGGTAGGCCTAGTGCCCGCGACAGGAAATGCCCCAAAACACAACATGGACACATCATATTCTGACAAAGAAAACAGAGCTGTTTTTTGCAAAGTGCCTAGCTGTGGATTTTGGCCTCTAGCTCAGCAGGCACCTAGAGAAACCAAGCAAACCTGCACAGTTTTGAAAACTAGACACCTAGGGGAATCAAAGACGGGGTGACTTGTCGGGCTCTGATCAGGTTCTGTCACCCAGAATCCTTTGCAAACCTCAAAATGTGGCCAAAAAACCCCTTTTCCTCATATTTCGGTGACAGAAAGTTCTGGAATCTGAGAGGAGCCACAAATTTCCTTCCACCCAGCATTCCCCCAAGTCTCCCGATAAAAATGATACCTCACTTGTAGGGGTAGGCCTAGTGCCCGCGACAGGAAATGCCCCAAAACACAACATGGACACATCATATTCTGACAAAGAAAACAGAGCTGTTTTTTGCAAAGTGCCTAGCTGTGGATTTTGGCCTCTAGCTCAGCAGGCACCTAGGGAAACCTAGCAAACCTGCACAGTTGTGAAAACTAGACACCTAGGGGAATCCAAGATGGGGTGACTTGTCGGGCTCTGATCAGGTTCTGTTACCCAGAATTCTTTGCAAACCTCAAAATGTGGCCAAAAAACACTTTTTCCTCACATTTCGGTGACAGATAGTTCAGGAATCTGAGAGGAGCCACAAATTTCCTTCCACCCAGCATTCCCCCAAGTCTCCCGATAAAAATGATACTTCACTTGTAGGGGGAGGCCTAGTGCCCTCAACAGGAAATGCCCGAAACACAACATGGACACATCATATTTTGACAAAGAAAACAGAGCTGTTTTTTGCAAAGTGCCTAGCTGTGGAATTCTTTGCAAACCTCAAAATGTGGCCCAAAAAATCTTTTTCCTCACATTTCGGTGACAGAAAGTTCTTGAATCTGAGAGGAGCCACAAATTTCCTCCCAAACAGCGTTCCCCCTAGTCTCCCGATAAAAATGATACCTCACTTGTGGGGGTAGGCCTAGTGCATGCGACAGGAAATGCCCCAAAACACAACATGTACACATCACATTTTGACAAAGAAAACAGAGCTGTTTTTTGCAAAGTGCCTAGCTGTGGATGTTGGCCTCTAGCTCAGCAGGCACTTAGGGAAACCTAGCAAACCTGCACAGTTTTGAAAACTATACACCTAGGGGAATCCAAGATGGGGTGACTTGTGGGGCTCTGATCAGGTTCTGTTACCCAGAATCCTTTGCAAACCTCAAAATGTGGCCAAAAAAACACTTTTTCCTCATATTTCGGTGACAAATAGTTCGGGAATCTGAGAGGAGCCACAAATTTCCTTCTACCCAGCGTTCCCCTAAGTCTCCCGATAAAAATTATACCTCACTTGTGGGGGTAGGCCTAGTGCCCGCGACAGGAAATGCCCCAAAACACAACATGGACACATCACATTTTGACAAAGAAAACAGAGCTGTTTTTTTGCAAAGTGCCTAGCTGTGGATTTTGGCCTCTAGCTCAGCAGGCACCTAGGGAAACCTAGCAAACCTGCACATTTGTGAAAACTAGACACCTAGGGGAATCCAGGATGGCCTGACTTGTGGGGCTCTGATCAGGTTCTGTTACCCAGAATCCTTTGCAAACCTCAAAATGTGGCCAAAAAAACACTTTTTCCTCATATTTCGGTGACAGATAGTTCTGGAATCTGAGAGGAGCCACAAATTTCCTCCCACACAGCGTTCCCCCAAGTCTCCCGATAAAAATTATACCTCACTTGTGGGGGTAGGCCTAGTGCCCGCAACAGGAAATGCCCCAAAACACAACATGGACACATCACATTTTGACAAAGAAAACAGAGCTGTTTTTTGCAAAGTGCCTAGCTGTGGATTTTGGCCTCTAGCTCAGCAGGCACCTAGGGAAACCTAGCAAACCTGCACATTTGTGAAAACTAGGCACCTAGGGGAATCCAGGATGGGCTGACTTGTGGGGCTCTGATCAGGTTCTGTTACCCAGAATCCTTTGCAAACCTCAAAATGTGGCCAAAAAAACACTTTTTCCTCACATTTCGGTGACAGATAGTTCTGGAATCTGAGAGGAGCCACAAATGTCCTTCCACCCAGCGTTCCCCCAAGTCTCCGGATAAAAACGATACCTCACTTGTAGGGGTAGGCCTAGTGCCCGCAACAGGAAATGCCCCAAAACAAAACATGGACACATCATATTTTGACAAAGAAAACAGAGCTGTTTTTTACAAAGTGCCTAGCTGTGGATTTTGGCCTCTAGCTCAGCAGGCACCTAGGTAAACATAGCAAACCTGCACAGTTTTGAAAACTAGACACGTAGGGGAATCCAAGATGGGGTGACTTGTTGGGCTCTGATCAGGTTCTGTTACCCAGAATCATTTGCAAACCTCAAAATGTGGCCAAAAAACACTTTTTCCTCACATTTCGGTGACAGAAAGTTCTGGAATCTGAGAGGAGCCACAAATTTCCTCCCACACAGCGTTCCCCCAAGTCTCCCGATAAAAATTATACCTCACTTGTGGGGGTAGGCCTAGTGCCCACGACAGGAATAGATCACACAACGGTCAATGTTGGTACTAACATGAGGCAACTGTTGACCCTGGGGTGATCCATTCCTTACGCAGGCACTAGTTATAGGCACTCAAGTGGGGTAGTGTTTTTATCAGGACAGGTGAGGAATCACTGGGTGGTAGGAATTTTGTGGGTTGCAGCATATTCCTGTAGTTTGTGTGACAGAAATGCAAGAAAAATAGAGTTTTTATTCAAAATTTCAGCTTTGCAGTGTATTCTGGGTAAGAAAACTTCGGGGAATCCACACAAGTCACACCTCTGTGGACTCCCCCGGATGTATAGTTTCCAGAAATGGTTGGGTTTAATATGTTTCCCTATATAGCTGCCGAACCCAGGACCAAAAACACAGTGCCTTACAAAACCAGTTTGTTTTGTGATAGATAATTTTGATGTCTCCACAATACAATTTGGGCAGTGGAATTCGGAACTGAACTAAGTTGGGGAGCTCCCAAGAGAGCACCCTCTCTGTGCTTGCCCCCGCATTCACCTGCTCTCTGGGTTGGGCTAACCCACTATTGCCCTGTTGCACAGACTGTGCTTGCAAAGGGACAACAGGACTGCCCTCATCACCTCCCTCACAATTTACTGGAAGGAGTTATCCAATGGGACTTCTCCAACTGAAAAATCACTCCCAGAGTCTGCGCCATTGTCCTATCCCTCAGATGCTGTCTCAGTATCTGCTGTCTCAGTCTCTGATCCTATGTCAGAGCTGTCCTCTATAACCAGAGTGACGTCAGCAGCAGTCATCCATCAAGATGCCATCTCTGCTATTGGCTAAACTGTTGCTCTAAAACACTAGCCTGCATAGACAGTCACAAAATTGTTGGTGTGTGTGTGTGATACGTGCAACAGTAGAGGCCAACTTACCTGCGCTTCTTCCCTCAATCAGCACGTTCTTTCAAGACACTCAAACACCTTGTCACATACTATTCGTCACAGTCTTTAGCACCTCCTGCGCACAGTCCAACAATCATTATTGGTACTCCCACTCCCATGTCCTCCTCCTCGGATTCCCTCATTACCACCCAGCAAACGTGCTCTTCATCTCTCCAAAGCCACCCCCCACCCCGCACATTTCATTTGTATTATAGCGCAGGTAGTGGCTGACTTTACTAACGTACTCATCTATTTACTTAAAATACAGATTTGTTCTTTGCAGTAGTCATATAAACCTTCTGCACTTCTTAATGGCACTAAAACTGCCACTAGACAAAAGTCTGATCCTTTTGTAGCAGAAACATAATCACAAGACTTACTTGACTTCTTTATTGCTGCCTAAAAGCTACAGTTGAAATGCGTCAGTTGAAGTATGTGCACTGCTTTGAAGACGCAAGCTGCAACTGCAAGACAACTGGTGGCAAATAAATGTCTCTCTAAATAGATTGATATATCTATATATAGATATATATATAGGGTTTCCTTGGGGCCAAAATGGCGCCCAGGGAAACCCTACAACTACTAAAAAAAAAAATTGCCCCCCCAGGGGGTCGCCCTGCCTATTGCCGACCCCCTGTCAATTTCGTTGTTTTAAAAAATTAATTAGCCCCTGGGGGTGGCGCGATCGCGTGCGATCGGGCCCCCCCACTAGGGGGCCCGACATAAAATTTTAAAAATATGGCCCCCAAGGGGGCGGCCCATTTACCTAGGGGGGGCCGACCCCCCCTTGTGAAATCCCTGGCATCTAGTGGCGTTTCCTGGCCCTCGATGGGCCAAGTGGCCGACGCCTGCACTAAAGGGGTTAACCATGGCAAATGAACTGTGCATAGAATGATCATAGAATTAATGACCTGTAGCTGGCTGTTGTGGTCACACCAGGAGTATTTGTCAAATCATCAACAAAGAGAGGGACTAGGAGGTCCAGTGTACGGTCTCCCTAATAACTAGTCATACAAAAAAGGTGTACACTGTTCCAAGGAAGAAAGAAACTAGGGGACGTAAATGTTCAGGAGCAAGAGCCCTCACACATCCAGAAGGATGTCATGCTTCATCATCAGGTAGCTCCTTGTCAGACCGGCGCCGCAATGTCTAACGGGCTCCCAGTTAGGGGGCTCTTTGCTGGAGATCTTTAAAGTGGCTGCCGGAGTGGAGGACACACAAAGACCTAGTGTCACGGCTGCCAAGCCCACTGTCACTTGGAAAGAACCAGTTGCCAGGAAATGGAGAACTGATAGCACTCGCACAAGAGGGGGGATCCCAGTGGGGTGACGGATAGCAAATATCAGGTCAGGCTCTAATTGGGCACACATCTCTGTGCTTGTGCCCCTTTCCAGTCTATATGTGAGTATTATGTGCCTGTCCTCCAGTGTAGCTAACCCCACCAGGGGTCTGTACACAGGGGTATGTCTCCATCTCCTATTCATCTGCCCTGGTAGGTATCTAAGGGACAAAAGAGTGAGGAGGCTGTCACAAACTAAACAATGGAGCCACAACAGCATTCCGCAATGTGCAAACATGTTATGGGACAGTGTCATTTGTGAAGTATGTGCCTACTTATCCTGTGACACAGCATTAATCCAAAGGCCTGTCCACCACCCCCCCCCCCCCGAAATGGCATCCGCCTGTCCTGTGCGCTGTGGTGGTAGACAGTTGTGAACTGCTGTGCAATTCCTCATTGGTTATTATTGGACCCTATGGGGTACAGCGGCCAATGGTGATCTACGCCAGAGGTGACGGTATGCACCGCCGCAGATGTGACCAACATTTTCTATCATATTCCTCACTTGTTTCCTGACCTTCCGTAGGAGAGGGCCTACACTGCATGTGCTGCTGTGACCTGTGTCTGGAACCTACCATGGCCCGTGTGACAGGGGATAGGGCCCCAGCCTTCACTTCAGAGGAGTTCGAGTGACTGGTCGATGGGGTCCGACCCAGTACGGACAGCTGTATGGGCCTCCAGACCAACAGGTGAGTACACTGTGGGCACGATGCATGTGGCATGAATGCATGGAGTTGTGTGTGTGAAGGTCTCATGTAAAGGGGGTGGGTGGATGTCCTCTTGGCGGTGTACACCTTGTGTGCTGGGCTATGTGTGTGCCAATGGTGATGGAAACGGGTATGGTGGACCATTTGTGTCACTGGCTGGACTGTTTGTTTAATGGTGTTCTCCTGTCTGTATTGCCTCTGCAGGTCAATGCCCATCAAAAGAAGGGAATATGGTGTGCCATCGCCAAGGATGTGCGGACCTTGTGGGTTTATGGCAGGTGCAAATGGTGGGAGGACCTGAGACGCTGGGCACGTAACACTGCAGAGGCCCAGCTGGGGATGGCCTCCCAACAAGGAAAGGGTGCCCATCGGACCCTGAACCCCATGATGGCCCGCATACTGGCGGTGGCCTACCCTGAGCTGGATGGGCATTTGAGGGCATCACAGCAGCACAAGGGGGTGAGTACAGTGGCCATCATTGAAGCTCACGCCTGGAGGGGTGGTATTTGGGTGGTGGTTGTGTATCAATGGGTACCCCTAGGCCAGGCCAGACATAGCAGCGTAGGTACTCTGGTGGCTAAGGGTTTGATTATGAAATACTGCTTACCTAGCTTGTTAATTTTCACTACTGGTCAGGGCTGCATGGGTCCCAGGTGTGAGGCAGTTGGCGGTGTGTACTCCTCCTCATTCCTTGTTGAGTAGTCATTTCACTGGTAGTGCAATGCATGGTGTGTAGGCCTGTTCCCTGTGTGTGAGGGTGATGTGTACGCCAACGGTGGTGTTGGTGCAGTCATTGACTCAGTGTATCCTTTGTGTCTCTCCCCTCCTTTCTTGTTTCGTCATCCTGTCCTTATGTGCATTAGCATCATCTGGCGGAGGAGCAGGGGCACCGGCGACAGAAGGAGCTGCATCCCACAGGAACCTGGAGGCAGAGTCCACGGACGCTGATGGCACCACTGGGATGGAGGGGGAGGGGAGCACCATGGCGGAGACTGGAGGGGACAATACAGATTCAGATACCTCCTCCAATGGGAGCTCCCTGGTGGTGGATCACCCCAGCTGCAGGTACAGCCGCCACCCCCATACCAGCACCGCCGTCCCAGTAGCCCCTCAGTGAGTTTTCCGTGCCCGCTCACCCAGGAGGGTGGGTATCTCCTTCGCCCCAGGCACCTCAGGCCCTGCCCCAGTGAGCCCTGCTGCCCTGAGTGCAGAGGCTATTGACCTCCTGAGTTTCATCTCTGTAAGGCAAACAACTATTGCGAATGCCATTGAGGGCCTGGCAGCCCAGATGCAGCAATCTAATGCATTCCTGGAGGGCATTCACAGTGGATTGGCAGCCCAACAGAGATCGATCCAGGCTCTGACTTCCTTCCTGATGGCAGCTATTGTCCCCGTTTCAACCATCCCCCCTCCAACTTCCACTTCCCAGTCCCATTCTCCTCAACCCCAACCCATCCCAAGCACACAGCCAGACGAGCATGCACACAAGACAACACCCAAGAGTGTCACAGGCAAACACAAGCACCACACTTCATCCCACAGGCACTCACACAAACAACATTCATTTGCAGACACAACGACATCTACTATTTCCACTGTGTCCCCCTTCTCCTCCTCCTCCACCTCCCACCCAGTTACGTCCACACTCACACCTGCATGCACTACATCAATATCCACTACCAGCATCATCACCACACCAAGCAGAACACACAACTCACTAGCGGACACCTCCACAACATCCATGCACACGTCCCTTGTGTCCTTTCCCACCGTGTCTGTCCCCCTCCTAAAGTACACAAACGCAAGCACTCAGACACCCAACAGCAATCCACCTCACAACAGAATACAGCCCATGCACCTGCACCCAAATCCAGCAGACAAACACCTCCAAAAAACACTCCCTCATCCTCCACTCCCATTACTCCTCCCTCTTCCCACCCCAACGTCCCTAAAAAGCTTTTCCTTTCCCAGATTGACCTCTTCCCTACCCCTCCACCCCCCCCCATCCTGCACTTATGGGCAGGGTAGCAAGGACCCAGCCAAGCACCTCAGACAAACTGTCCACAGGCCCGGTGTAGCAGCACTTACTCGTGGTTGAAAGGGTTCCAGGCCAACAATACTGAAGGAGAATGAGCCTGCATTAGCCACAAAGAAGGGAAAGGAGCCTGCACCAGCCGCAAAGAAGGGGAAGGAGCCTTCACCAGCCACAAAGAAGGGGAAGGAGCCTGCACCAGCCACAAAGAAGGGGAAGGAGCCTGCACCAGCCACAGAGAAGGGGAAGGAGCCTGCACCAGCCACGGAGAAGGGGAAGAAGCCTGCACCAGCTGCAGAGAAGG
Source organism: Pleurodeles waltl (assembly GCF_031143425.1). NCBI lineage: Eukaryota > Metazoa > Chordata > Amphibia > Caudata > Salamandridae > Pleurodeles > Pleurodeles waltl. The sequence goes on from NC_090440.1 coordinate 1,517,316,871, forward strand.
GGAAGGAGCTTGAACCAACTGCAGAGAAGGGGAAGGACTCTGCACCAGCTGCAGAGAAAGATAAGGAGCCTGCACCAGCTGCAGAAAAGGGGAAGGAGCCTGCACCAGCAGCTGTCACAGAGCCCCCACCGCCAGCCATGGTTGTACAGCCATCAGAGAGTGCAGGTGCTGAGCAGAAGTCTCCCACATCCACCACCACAGTGCAACCATCGGAGGGTGCAGGGGCTGAGGAGGAGCCTCCCACATCCACCACCACAGTGCAGCCATTGGAGGGTGCAGGGGCTGAGCAGGGGCCTCCCACAACCACCACCACAGCGCAGCCGTCACCGCCGGCCGACGCCATATATACCAGCCTCCAAGGGCTGCTGTGCGACCTGCCCCCTCCAGAACCAGTGGGGTATTCACCCACCCGAGAGACTGTGGCCTTGCATACCCCAGAACAGAGGAATGATCTTGTTGCCCCCTCCAGAACCAGTGGGCAAGTCACCCACTTGAGAGACTGTGGCCTTGCACTCCCCAGAACCAAGCACAGGGCATGCTGCCCCCTCCAGAACCAGTGGGCAAGTCACCCACCTGAGAGACTGTGGCCTTCCTCTCCCTAGTACCAAGCACAGGGCATGTTGCCCCCTCCAGAACCAGTGGGCAAGTCACCCACTTGAGAGACTGTGGCCTTGCACTCCCAGGACCAAGCACAGGGTATGTTGCCCCCTCCAGAACCAGTGGGCATGTCACCCATTCCAGAGACTGGGGCCTTGCATTCCCCAGGACCAAGGACAGGGCAATACCAGTGGGCAAGTCACCCACTTGAGAGACTGTGAGCTTGCACTCCCCAGGACCAAGCACAGGGCACGTTGCCCCCTCCAGAACCAGTGGGCAAGTCACCCACCTGAGAGACTGTGGCCTTGCACTCCCCAGGACCAAGCACAGGGCATGTGGCCCCCTTCAGAACCAGTGGGCAAGTCACCCACTTGAGAGACTGTGGCCTTGCTCTCCCAGGACCAATCACAGGGTATGTTGCCCCCTCCAGAACCAGTGGACAAGTCACCCACTCCAGAGACTGTGGCCTTGCACTCCCCAGGACCAAGCACAGGACATGTTGCCCCCTCCAGAACCACTGGGCAAGTCACCCACTCCAGTGATTGTGGCTTTCCACTCCCCAGGACCAATCACAGGGCATGTTGCCCCTTCCAGTGCCAGTGGTCTTCTTTGCCCATCTGGCTGAGGTGCCCACTCCCCCCAAGGTGCCAGCCTATTTGCCAACTGATGCCCCTGCAGTGTTCTCTCCATATTGGGGCAGGATTCGAGTGGGGCCTTGGACTTTGCCCTGTGGCCATGTTGGCCCTGTGAAATGTGGACTGGGCAGTGTCCCTTTTTTGTACACATGTACAGTTCTGTTTAATCTGTAAATCGGATTGTTGAATTTATTGGTGGACTGATTACAATCATTTTCGTAAATTCCTGTTGCCTTTGCATTATTCTGCAGATTTCCGTGATCAAATTGTTTTTGTAATGCATATGGTTGTGTGTATGGTGTGTGTGTGTGTAGGGTGTGTGTTGTGCGTGTGTGTGTCACTCTTGTTTTCCTCCCACCCTCCCTTGTGTGCTAGGCGGCTGTACTCTCCGTCATCATCTTTTACGGCCTGGTGTTCCAGGTGGAGCATGTCGTAGAAGATCATTGGCAAAACTTGCTGTTCGAATTCCATGGTGGCGTGGTTCTGCCTTGAGTCTCCAATGATGAGTCCTTTGACTTTTGTGCTCTGTTTCCACCAGGCTTTTGATGGCGTTGGTACCTCCCCAGAAAAGGTGGTGGATTGCAGTGTCACAATATGGTGGGCGGTACTTTGTCTTTCACCTGCTGTAGGTGGCTACCGCCGTGGTGCCTGTTGTTTCCGCCCTGGCAGTCGGTGTGGTACATTGGCTGTCTATCAGAGATATTTTGACTGGTTTAACATATTGAACACTTATAACAAACAAAAATATGAAGCAATTAAGTGAAAATCTCTTATAGTAGTCTGGCTGTTTTCTCACATATGTAGCGTGGAAGATCGTCTATTGTTCACAGTAAGGGAGGAAGTGTATTTTAATAGATATTATTGTCACAATGTATTGTTTAATTGTATTGTTTTGCAGTTATAAATTCTCCATACAAACTATTGCTCACTGGTAATAGCCAGTGTGAAGTTATGGCAAAGTTAGAACTTTAATTGAAAAACCTTTTTTTTTCTAATAACTAAGATGCCATTTATCAATTATGTGTGAAACGTTCCAAAATAAAGTTTATCTGTCTGGGTTTGGTATACCAAGTGCCATGCTGATCTGTGGCGGTGGGGTGTGTGAAAATTAATGGGGTGTCAAAAAGCAGTGTTTCCCATTTTAATTCAAATAAGAATCTTTGCTCTCCACTACAGGAGAAAAAGCCCTGCATGGATAAAACAACAAACATGACATGAAATTAGAACGTGACTCGGGGAACCATCTTTGCATAGTTTGGTGTAGATCAGCGTTGTAGTTTTTGAGGAATTATACTATGAAAAATGTATCAGATGAGTTTGCATAAAATCGGGATATTCTAACAGCTGAAACGGTGTTTTTATTTGTCTTCTATAAATGTCTCTTGATGAATTAGCATGAAATTTAGCAGCTGTTTAGCATATTTAGCTTTCACTTGGAATTTTGAAACGTATGCAGATTAATCAGGACTGACACAGTAAAAAAAGACTGTTTGATATGATGCAAAAATTGGTATACATGGAGAATGTTTACTCTTCTGTGTGTGTGGCAAGTCTGTGCTAATACATGAAGAGTGGGCAGATCTAAAAGTGTGTGTGTGGGGGGCATTTTCTTGTGCTAATAATTTTATTGCTGTTTACCAAATCTGACAACAATTTGGCAGGCCTTTAGCAACTCACGCCCAGTGCAGAAATCACAGTTTTCACCCAGATTCATAATGTCTATGTCACACGTTTAAGGCATGAATCAATAAAGGAGACTTAAGCTCGTACCTCATGCTATTGGCCGTTTGTTTTATCATTCCACCTTATAAGGAGTGCTTGCATTTCAGGGCATACGATTTTGCATCTGAAAAATATACTCAGATTGTATGTATTCATTGCAAATATGAATGCAGTAATAATGGGAGAAACCAATTTATCCGCCTTAACTCTCTTTGGAATGTGGGACAAATCAAGGAATCAGGGCTACTGCATTGATTTTCAGAAGTTATTTCTGAAATGTAGCGCTTTTTCAGAGGTTGACTTGAAGAGTTCCTCCCTGGAAACTGACATGTTATTACTACTTGTGGTAATATTTCATGTCTCGCCCTACAGTTCTGAGTTGAAACGATTATCTCAAAGTTACATATTTCTTTGTGTAATGCACATAATTCCCAGTCTGCTTTATTGAACCATTGTTCAGAAATAGACATTAGTTACAATGAATTGTTAAAAAAATCCCCAGTCATGAATTCAAACAAAATAAGTGGCCGGCCATATTCCCTCACATATCTCTCTCTCACTGGACGTACCCCTACGGAAAAAAGTTATTTTTTTCTTAATTTATATTACAGGTTTGCTACAGTTGGGGTAATAGGAATAACTATTATTGTAGTTGTAAATGTATTTATATAGCTCTCACGATCCCTGAAGATAAAGTGTTAAGCATAAATTAGCTATATTGGTTGTCCTAAATTTTAATATTGGCTATCTTGCATGATGAATTCTGTAAAGTATATTCCGCCCTATACTGCACCTCGATTGTTTAAAGAATTAAAAACAAAACATTTTTAAATCTAATTCACTGTACATATTTTGTATTTGATGCCCATTGAACGCACTTTGGACACGGTCCATAAAAGAAACGCAGGAAGCTGGAATAGCAGATGCTGCTTTCGCACTCATTTCACTATGTTATTGGTTAACCTAGTGGAAAATGTAGATTTTCCAGGTATTTACGTTAGGTACCTTAGGCAAAGTTGTTTTGGGCCTGCCTTGAGATTAAATTTAGCTCCTTTGTAGCACTGATTTTTCCGAACAGCTGGGGAAGCTTTACAGTCTTACTGTTGCAATGGTAGACAATAGCGTGGTAGACACTAATAGAAATGCCTTGTAACAAATGCCCTTTTATGATTTCCCGTGAAAAGCGTGCTATTTTTTCACTATTTGGCGTTCGTGAGTTTTTACTATATATATATATATATATATATATGTATATGTGTTATGAACAGCTTTTAAGATGCAATCAAACACAAGCCCTTCCGCAGTAGAAAAATGAAAAAGCGCAGTGCTATTTCTAGAAAATACTTCTTTCTATGGTGAATCAATGTCACGTCGATTTGCATTCGGATAACTATAGAAGAAAGAGCTGGTATGGTTTCTGCAAAGATAAACATTGATTATCTTCCTAAAAAAAATATCTGGCATTTGAGTAGTGATATATTTCACTATAAAGTGATCCCGAACTGTAAAAGAAAACGATGTTTCTTGAGAATTAATGAACGGTTTCAATTATGCACTTTTATATATGGAAATATACATTCTAACAGCATAAATCAGTCAATAAAACAGTAACAAAGCCATGGAGGCACATTTTTTATGTTTGCTATCTTATCAATTTAGGAAGACACCTCATAGTGAGAAACCCTTCTTAGAAGTGACATCTCTGACAGTAGCAGAAGCGGTGGCCGCCAGTTCATTGAGGTTGGAGGAGTCCAGCTCCAATTACTTAGCCACAGAAGTGGAACGCCTGTATTATTACTAATGAGAATGAAACAGCCACAGAAAAGACACAAAATCCTGACCACCAGGCCTCTTCTGTTAAATTACATAATCACTGTTTGGTGGTGTAATGTGAAACTAGAGGCAAACAGTGTAAAGCAGGATAACTAATTTGCTGAAATTAGCCTGCTCTGGGAGCTGCAGTAATCATAGTTGGCCGGGACTTCTATTTGAGAAGTTGAATGAGTAGAGTGGTTTGTGTCATGTAGTAATTTGTAGGAGTCTTATCCAAGAGATCCCGCCCATCTTTGAAACCTAAATTGTGAGGATTATGCAGACTGCAGATCTGTACGGGAAATCTTAAGGATATTGAGGGCACTGGGCCAAACGTATTTCGGGGACCCATGTTCGGGACAGCTCTGAAATTATGATCCAATTCGAACTCTTTCTTGCCCTCTTTGGCCAGATCAATGACAGTGCAGAGGCACGCTTGTACAAATTCTGAATGTGTTTGCATCTAATATCCGGTGATAGTGATGTGTGTTTTCAATATTGTAACAAAGCACCAGCTCACTAATATTACTGCAAATAATCCATGTTACACCCTCCCATTTCTGATATGTGAGCTCCAGTTTTGATTTAAAATAACTTTTTATGGATTTTGCATGAAACAAAACCAACTTTTCGATGCAAAATATATCTAATAGACTTTCACATACACCCCCACAATAAAAATAAATATAAATGTTTACAAATTATTTAAATTAATTGGGCTGAAACTCTCTGCAGAACAGAGCTGGCTATCTTAGGGCCCCCATGAAAGGCTGGGGCCCTGGCCAGAGACCACTTTAGCCATGTCTTAAAACGTTTATTTGTATGTTCTTGCAGCCTCAGCAACCTTGCCTAAACCTGAGTCTGTGGGATGTCCAGGAAATGGTGTAATCATGTTCATTCTCATTCAGCACTGGTGCTGAGTGTGGAGGGCAGAGAGTCAAAGTCATAGACAGTCTGGCCCACATATTTTTTAACAATGTGAACTGGTCCAATATGATAATGTTAAGACCTGGTGTCAATTTTGCATTTGGTTGCTTTCAAACTAAGAGGCCATTAAGCCTTTGGTAGGTGAACTCCAGTCCAATAGGGATCTTAGGTCCAACAAGTTTGACCTTTTAGTTGTTCCCAGAATTAAAAGAACTAGATGTGGAAGTCGTTCATTTACACATCTGGGACCAATGATCTATTGAGCAGAGACAAACAAAATAGCCACATGAGATTTAGAAAGAAATTGAAAACGTATCTTTTTTCATAAGTGTTAGTTATCGGTTGATGCATTCTTAATTTTAATCAGCCGTAATAGTGCTGGAAATCTGCTGAGTAGCTGTGCGCTTTCCAAATACAGGTGAATAAAATAGAACTTCCTTACTTCTACAAAAATATTGAGTTTATCTACTTTGCATGTAAACTACAAAAATATTGTATCAAAAAGGTAATACATTTTGAATCATAAGCAACTTATTTAAAATATGAAAACAGTAAATATATGTATAATTTTAATCAAACAGTTGTAATACATTGTATCATAAATGTGTGCATTTGTGTATAAATATATATATCAATGTATTCATTAAAAATATTTAAAACATTAAATAATTTTATATATATTAAACTAAAAATATATACAACAGCATAAAATTTAAATTAGCAAACATAAGTATAACCAATATATAAACATCTTTTTAATTAATATTTCAAAATATGTATATACATAAAATATATATAATTTTTTTTTAAAAAACAAACAATATTTTAACAATACAAAATTTAACATTCATAATATTAACAAGTTCCCATACATCCGCTAGCTGCCAAAATGCTGTCTGAATGAGGGGGAGTGATGGAATTCATGGTGCCACGAAATGCTGTAATATCAAATGCCAAAGTTAAATGCAAAAAGAATGGCTTCAATGCTACTTTGGAGGATGCTTAATTTATTTATTGATGCACATAACAATGCATTTCAGACAATACAACAGTCTTCATCACATGTCAGACGGCCACCATATGATAGTATTTATAAATATTTTTTTCTGTATAGAAATAGACAAAATACTCTGTGCATTAAAGATCTCACCCATAACACAAATCATTGTTATGTGTTAATGTAAACATAAAACCCCACAAATTACTTAAAATTAAATCCTTTATGGTATAATTTGTTGCTCTAGTGGCCATTACATTTTTAAATTGAATAACAAGGTACCTTTAATTCACAGTTATGTGACAAATTAAATATATTGGGAGTAAAGATTTATTGGGTAGGAGGCACATGCAAGATATTTAAAGTCCAAATAATGTTTACGAAATGTATAGACTTCATCTTTTGAATTATTTTTTTTTATTATTAAGTTTGCACTTCTACAGAGTTGCAGTAGTATTGCAATATTGATATAAAAAATGAAATTGTATGAACCTATGTCTACTATTCAGGGATCATTTGTTTGCAGTGATAGGCTGAGGTCATATTCTGGATTTGTTCTCCTATTGCCACCTCCCACAGTATCCTGGCACATTTATCATCATATCGTATATTGAGATAGCCATTTATGATTTGCAGTATTTTGGAATATTCGTGTCAGTAGTTTTGAGCTCTTCAGATTCTTCTGAGAATGGTGTGGACGTAGCTTAGAACAATTGCTTACGCTTAAAGTATAGCACTATCCTTTTAAAAGCAAGGTTGTTGTTAATGGAATTCTCTTTCATACAAAGCAAGCAATCTGAAATCAATCAATATGCCTAATGTATGCAAAAATACATCTTTATTTTTTTATTTCTGCTTCAAGTGTGGGTTTGTTTCAGAAAATCAAAATCAATGCTGAACATCCAATAAGATTTTTTCATCTGAAAGCTGAGTTAACCTTGGCAAAATGGTGCCATAGAATGAAAAGTCCTTGAATAATTAAATAGATCCCTATTTGCAGTAGGTATGCATGACTTTCAACAATAATTCCTTGGTCCCTAGCAGGTAATGGCAGATAAAAACATAATCTTTGGTATAGTTGCTGCTTTGGACATGTCATAAACATTAGACTATGGGCCTAAGTAAGAGCTTTGTGGAAAGGATACTACATCAAGACATGACGGGTATGCTGTCTGTTGTATTAAAAGTGTCGTAGGCTTTTACACATTTATACTATGACAGACAGCTCATCTGCCACATTTATGATGGAGTCATTTGTCTGTCAAACTATAAAATAGGTCAATGATTGCCTCCATGTTTCATCTAAATTCCTGCTGTATTTCTACTTTAGAGGCTTTTCAAAGGCAATTACACAGTACACATCTTTATACAATTCCAGGGTTTTGAGGCAGTGCAGCATTCTGGATGTTAGATGATAATGTGACTGAAAAACGATCTTCATGAATCTAATTTTTTTTAGAAGATCAAATCAAGAGTTAAATACTAAGCAAATGTTTTCTTTTACTATAAAATCATCTTCATACTATTTAAAAGTAGTATCTTTTTCATCCTCCATAATTTCTATGTTTTCAAAGGTGAAAACGTAATTATAACTTTTAGGCTTCTAATGATAGTGAGGCAGTTACTGGCACATCTCTGGTATATCAGGTTGAATGTGAAATAGAAGTAAAAGAGAAATCCAATTCCCTAGTGGAAGCATAAATCTCCAAAGAGTACAATTACAATTCATATTTGAAATTATTTCCAAAATATAACCTACTTCCTATCCTATACTAAGTTAACGTTGTTGTCATACTTCTTAAGGTAGCTAGGCTGCATTTGTTGTATCTCAATTTACATTCTAATTTCTTTCTTTCTAACAACCACCAAACTACCTTTGCATATTGAGTATGGTAGCAGGATTTGATCTGCATGCGTAGATCAAAAACTGCCTTATATTATTGTCCTAGGGCCTCATGACAAGGCTGGTGGTCCAAGGGCCACCAGCCTTGCGGTGACGGTCGGACAGCCACAACGTGGTGGTCTGACTGTCACATTCCAAACCTGGTGGGAGGACCCGCTAAAGACTGCCGTCCCTGTCAGGAACATGTGATGACGTTGGAAGAACTCAGCACCACCTGGCTGATTACAACTCAGCTTTCCACCAGCCTTTCCAAGGTGGGGACCCCGCCATGGAAAGATTGGTGGAAAGCCAGCGCTGGGGGACCCACAGGGGCCATTGCAGTGCCCATGTCTGTGCCATGGGGAAAACCTGCCCCTTGTGCAATGGCATTGTCCTCAGCTCCATGTGGAGACGAGACCAATGCCACTGCACAGTTTCCTCTGGGCTGACCGGCAGAAATCTTGGTTTCCACTGGTCATCCCAGTGGAACCCTTGTTATGGGGCTGGTGGAGAGGCTGACAGCTCTGCTGCGGTTTCCTCACCATGAGTCTGGTGGTCGGCTTGTCCGATCATCAGACTCGTAATGAGGCCCATAGAGTTTAAGTGTTGCAAAGTCTACATGTATTCAGATACATATTTGATTATTTTACTATTAAGTCACAGATACAAGGTGGCTGGAATTATATGTGAGGATATCATGTTGCCTGATGTAGCATTTTTGGCTGGTATTTATGTGCAAAAATCCTATCTATTTTGATTTGTTGTTGCTGGCATGGAGACCCAGATTTGATAGGTCAATTCAGGGGAAAATTACACTTCCATTTACTACCTGCTTTGAGCAGATGGTAAATGGAAGCAGGAAGACAGGTGCTCGGTAAACGTTAGGAGCCTTAGTGTGAGAGCATCGGACAGAGGAGAGGTTGGGGGCTGGAAGGGGTGTGAACACAATGCCATGGTAGGTGGTGTGGCAGAGCTTGTGTCTGATAATATGCTGAACCTGCATGCCCAGCATCATGTGATTTTAATAGCCATATTCTATGACCAGTAACAAATGGATCTAATCTTGTCATTCGTTGGATATTTGGGTGCTAGCACATCATGCTGGTTATGATCAAGTGGACCGGTATGCTACCCAGGTATACCACCAGTTTATAATAGCTTCATATGTTTTCATAATTATTTAGATAGAATTGCACTGAACAGTCTTGCATGGATTATCTTAATTAAGTAAATAACGAATGCCTTTAAATATCACACATAAAAATCACAATCTGCTTGATTCAACATAGTCAGGTCATAAATTATTTATTAAACGAATCAATGGATGAGATGAAAAAATGAATGGTCCAGCACCTGAGTCAAATAATGAATAGTGAATGTTTAAAGGTATATTGCTATAAGAAGAAGACAGCTATTTTGCAATTGTAATAGGGTCTCGATATATTGAAGTTATGTTTTCTTTTTCAGGTTTGAAGAAAATAATTCGAGTTTGTGTTAGCATACAAGCTGAGTAATTCATAGAGCACAGAATAACACATATTAAATTCAAGTCCTGGTAAAGTATTTATCATTAAAAAGAGAAATATTTTTAATTTACACATAACAAAATGCTTAACATAAAATGTGTCTAATGATATCAAGGTCTCTCTAGCTACTCTTGAAAAAGAGATCTGTGTAAAAATGTCTTTCAGTGTTCTACAGCACAAAGTCCCTTCATGAATGGATTGTCATGGTGTTTACAATGTAAACCTCTTCCTATTGAGTTTATCACTAACTTGTAAATATAAACCCTTTATTATTGTATTTCACAGAGTGCACAATATAAAAGTATTTCCTCTTGTATTCGTTGTAGATTTTCACCATGAAAAGACTTTTCCTTCTTTATTTGAAAAGTGGTCTGTATTAACAATGCCTGTAGTCAGTTATAAACAATGGACCATACTTAATAGGTGAGCTACCAGAACCGCTGCCCAATGAAATGCCTGTAAAGAAGAACATAACAAAGGACAGAGATAAAACACTTCTCGCTAAAATGCAATGTAGTTTTCTTTTGTACATGCATAAACGTTGGTAAAATCTAAAACTATCTAGAACCACACCTAGAAAGGCAACATCCGGTTTTACATTGCATTCACATTCTAATTGTGATGAATTTGTGGTATATTTCCTATATCTGACTGACACTAGAGAGAAATTAACATATATCATGTCCTGTCAAAGTTGGCAGTTTTGCATTTATCGTCATAGATCACACCTGCTCTCTAATTTAGGAGGAATAATATTAATTTTGGTCAGTGACCATTTAAACACATAGGGGGTCATTGACCGCCGGGGCCGGGGATGCGGGAGCACCGCCAACAGGCTGGCGGTGCTCCTCAGGACATTCTGACCGCGGCGGTTCAGCCGCGGTCAGAACAGGAAAACCGGCGGTCTCCCGCCGGTTTTCCGCTGTCCTGCAGAATCCTCCATGGCGGCGCAGCTTGCTGCGCCGCCATGTGGATTCTGACACCCCTGTGGATTCTGACACCCCATACCGCCATCCTGTTCCTGGCGGGTCGCCTGCCAGGAACAGGATGGCGGTATGGGGTGTTGTGGGGCCGCCTGCAGTGCCCATGCCCGTAAGAGGGCCCCACTTTGTATTTCAGTGTCTGCTTTGCAGACACTGAAATACGCGACGGGTGCCACGGCCCCCGTCGCACATACCCACTCCGCTGGCTCCATTCGGAGCCGGCTTCCTCGTGGGGAGGGGTTTCCCGCTGGGCTGGCGGGCGGCTTTCTGGCGGTCGCCCGCCAGCCCAGCGGGAAAGCCAGAATGGCCTCCGGGGTCTTTCGACCGCGGAGCGGCCATATGGCGGCTCCCTCCAGGCGGGCGGCTCCCGCCGCCCGCGGGGGTCAGAATGACCCCCATAATCTTTTCACATCATATGCCTTTAATAGTACAAATCTTCGATAATAATTATTTGTTTATTTTGTTTGAATTTATTCCTGCCCATGCCTTTCCAATTGTCATGAGGTTCTGTGGAATGCAGATTTCTTTAAGATGTATTTATTCTCTTCTATTGTTGCTTTTTGACTTTTTGAAAAGGATATATGGGTGTGCAAATACTGCAAACGTCTGTGACCACCTTTCCACCTTTTTGTTTTTTTAATCTGACCAAAGTTGGTACAATTTCTAAAAGTTTCTTTTGAAAATTCTTGTAGGAATAGCCATTCTGGTATGAAAAAACATGTAACTTAATTTTTTAGGTGACTTTATCCAGGCAAATAATTTTGTTCAGGAAATAACTCCCAAAGATCAAGATGTGTCATATGGGACAACTTTACAGTTTAAAAAAAAATCTGAATTTGAGCGCCTTTTACAACTTCACTGTCAGAATGTGACTGTATGTTCCCCTCTCGTTGGAATTTGCTCTGCATGTGCTTCTACCTCATGAAAATAATCCCCTTTGAAGCACCATCAAGCACAAGAACCAGTCTTAGGGGTGTATTTATAAATTTTGATACAATGATGCAACATCGGCCGTCTACTTCTGCCACCTTTGAAGTAACCACGTAGCTAGGGGCCATCCATAACATCATGGAATCCATGGAGCATGTAGAAATGGGGTCTTTGGTTGGCAGTCAGAACAAAGGAAAAACACAACTGCTTCACCCCTGCTCACCCCCTTGGTAGCATGGCACGAGCAGGCAGGCTTAACTTCAGAACCAATGTGTCAAGTATTTTTACCAACACACAGTAATACTGTGAAAACACTACAAAATGGACATCACACCAGTTTGGAAATAGGTCATATTTATCTAACTCAAACAAGACCAAAACGACAAACATCCAACATATACAAGATAAGATATGAACTTTCAAAAGAATAAGGCCCTCATTCTGACCCTGGCGGTCTTTGACCGCCAGGGCGGAGGACCGCGGGAGCACCGCCGACAAGCCGGCGGTGCTTCAATGGGGATTCCGACCGCGGCGGTAAAGCCGCGGTCGGACCGGCACCACTGGCGGGGTCCCGCCAGTGTACCGCGGCCCCATGGAATCCTCCGCGGCGGCGCAGCTTGCTGCACCGCCGCGGGGATTCTGACCCCCCCTACCGCCATCCAGATCCCGGCGGTCGGACCGCCGAGATCCGGATGGCGGTAGGGGGGGTCGCGGGGCCCCTGGGGGCCCCTGCAGTGCCCATGCCACTGGCATGGGCATTGCAGGGGCCCCCGTAAGAGGGCCCCTACATGTATTTCACTGTCTGCTGTGCAGACAGTGAAATACGCGACGGGTGCAACTGCACCCGTCGCACAGCTTCCACTCCGCCGGCTCGATTCCGAGCCGGCTTCATCGTGGAAGCCTCTTTCCCGCTGGGCTGGCTGGCGGTCTGAAGGAGACCGCCCGCCAGCCCAGCGGGAAAGTCAGAATTACCGCCGCGGTCTTTCGACCGCGGAACGGTAACCTGACGGCGGGACTTTGGCGGGCGGCCTCCGCCGCCCGCCAAGGTCAGAATGAGGGCCTAAGAGTCTTACTCCATAGAAAACAATGGAAACAATGATTTTGCACAACGTACCTGGTTTGTGTAAAAAATAAAGCTGCACTGGTGAGTGTGCATCAAAAAAGTCAGAGATGCGTTGATTCCTTCCTCACAAGGGAGACTGTGCATCGATTCTTCTCCAGTCGGGTCAGCGATGCATCATTTCTTCTCCCTCGCAGGAGAGTGATGTGTCGATTTCTGGATGTGGCACCTCGGCTCCGCACAAAGTCAGATTGACTTTGACGCCCAGGGACGATGCATGGAAAATCCGATCACACGGTGTTAGAAAACTGCTATGAGTGAGGTTAGTGTCGTTATCAGCAGTCGCAAGCAGGTGTTGCACGTTGTTTCTCCAGCTGCGTTGCGTCGCTCTCCAAGCAGCGATGCAGGTGGTGTTTCAAAAATTTCCCTGCTCGACATTCTGTGCGTGGATTTTCAGCTCTTGTCTGCCAACTTCACCTTTCTAGGGCCAAGGGACTGGATAGGACACTACTTGGCAGGGCAGGAGTCTCAGTAGAGAGTCCAGATTTTAGCAGAGGAAGTCTTTGATGGTCCTGAGATTCAAAACAGGAGGCAAGCTCAGTTCATGCCCTTGGATACTCTTACCAAGCAGGAATATACCACAAAGTCCATTCTTTGTCCCCTTTCACAGACTGAAGCAGCAACTGCAGGATAGCCCAACAAAGCACAGTCACAGACAAGGGCAGCACTACTCAGTTGTTCAGCTCTTCTCCTCGGCAGAGGTTCCTCTTGGTTCCAGATTTGATCTAATTTTCAGGGGTTTTTGGTCCAATTCTTATACCCCTTTCTGCCTTTGAAGTAGCTCTAAGTAGCCCTACATCAAAGGAAAGTCTCTGTTGTTCACAAGATCCTGCCTTGCCCAGGCCAGGCCCCAGACACACACCAGGTTGTTGAAGGCTGCATTTTGAGAGGGAGACACAGCCCATTCAGGTGTAAGTGGCCACTTATCCCTCCAATCTAGCACAGATAGATCATCGGGATTTGCAGGTTACACCCCAGCTCCCTTTGTCTCACTGTCTAGAGGGGATTCACAAACAGCCCAACTGTCAAACTTACCCAGACAGGGAATCCACAAACAGGCAGAGTCACAGAATGGTTTAAGCAAGAAAATGCCTACTTTCTAAAAGTTGTTTATTCTGACGTTAATGTGGGCCAATGAGGCCAATATCCCCCGCCGCATTTACTGGATGGCGCAATGCATGCATTGCGCCACCCTGTAACGCTTTGCGCTACATTATGACTGCGCCAGGTATAATGTATGCAAAGGGGGCATTCCCCGGTTAGGGGAGCCGTAAAAGTGGCGTAAGGAAATCTATGAGATTTCCTTACCCCATTTTTTTATGGCACTTTTAATGCCTGGTCAAGAACAGGTGTTAAAAGGGGTGTTCTATTCATTTGAATGGGGCCCTATGTACTTTGCAGGAGTAGCATAAATTTTTTGGCGCTGCTTCTGCAGAGTACATCAATAACGTCATGAAAGATGAGGCTATTGCCCCCTACCCATTGCCATGGCTCACCGTATTTTAAATAGGGTGCACGCGTGGTGGTGGTAGGGGGGTGCTAAGGGGTGCAGGGAAAGTTTTGCTGCACTCTGTGCAGCACCACCTTTCATAAATCTTCCCCTAAAAATCTAAAAAACAACTTCACTAAAATAAATATTTTTAAATTGTGAGTTCCGAGACCCCAAACTACATAGTTCTATCTGCTCTCAAAGGGAATTTGCACTTTAAAGTTATTTAAAGGCAGCCCTGATGTAACCTATGAGAGAGATAGGCCTTGCAACAGTGAAAGCTGAATTTAGCAGTACTTCACTGTTAGGACACATAACACACATCAGTACATGTCCCACCTTTAAAATACACTGCCCCCTGCCCATAGGGCTACCTAGAGCCTACCCTAGGGGTGCCTTACATGTATGAAAAGGGAAGGTTTGGACTTGGCAAGTGGGTACACCTGCCAAGTCGAATTGGCAGTTTAAAACTGCACTTACAGACACTGTAGTGGCAGGTCTGAGCCATGGCTACAAGGCTAC
This sequence comes from Pleurodeles waltl, assembly GCF_031143425.1. Taxonomy (NCBI): domain Eukaryota; kingdom Metazoa; phylum Chordata; class Amphibia; order Caudata; family Salamandridae; genus Pleurodeles; species Pleurodeles waltl. Next base: position 1,517,332,013 of record NC_090440.1, read on the forward strand.
TAATGTGGGTGGCACAACTAGTGCTGCATTCCTACTAGTAGCATTCTATTTACAGGCCCTGGGCACCTCTAGTGCACTTTAATAGGGACTCACTAATAAATCAAATATGTCAATCAGGTATTAGCCAATTTACAGATACATTTTACGTAGGAACCCTTGCTCTTTAGTACTGGTTAGCAGTGGTAAAGTGCCCAGAGTATCAAAAACAGCAAAAACTGAGTCCAGCACGCTTCAATAACCTGTGAAACAGAGGCAAAAATTTAGAGGAGACCACACCAAGGATGCCAAGTCTAACAGAGCACAAGTTGGACTCCTACATACCAACAATGGGTGATTTCAATCGCAAAGTTGTTGCTTTCTTGGCAAGCTACCAGATCCTTGTCAGGGATTTGGTGGTTGCCTTACTTCACAGGGAAACACTGGTGGGAACAGAGGAGCCACATCTTTGGCCTCTGACATGTGTGTGCCTTAGGTGCTTCCAATACACCCACAACTGCAGGGGAGTAACAACACCCATCAATGGAGGAAGGTATAGAGTTCTCCACTTTCCATTGGCAAACTGCCACACAACATTTATCTGTGCCTCCTGGCCATTTTCTTAGTGGTCCAGTGTTTAACATTATACCACCTCCTTTGTCACCCACTACTATACTCTTTGTGCACATGTTGATCTTATCCAGCAGTGGATTTTCTAACAACCCTATCTTCCCTGATGGCAATTTGTACCTCCTCACTAAAATACTCCTCATCTCAACATGTTGCAATTTTACTCTGTCTGGTCATCTAAGCTTTCAGTAAGTGTTGGTGTTTCCCACAATTAACAATGTTTGAGACCTACAATCTTGTTAAAATAACTTTTGAACACCAATTGGTCAAAAAACGCAAGGAGTATGGTGAACAATCATAACCCACTTGTTTGTAAGTCAAAAAGAGTGAGTAAAAGTCCCTGTAGATGCTGTCTTTGGATACGCACCTACAACAAGTACATCCACTGCAAAGGTATAATGAGGAGTGTGTTCTCTCCCAGTGGAATGTCAGATTGTGACAACAAGCTGCGGTTACTTGAAAGACACAGAGTGAGAAACTCTTTCCAAACAAATACTTGAATGACACACAGTGAGACACTCATTCTAAACAAATACTTACCTGCTATAAATGGGATGTGTGAGGCATGTGAGGCCAAAACACTGTCCCACTCATCCACATATATCAAGCTCAGTGAACATGACAACATAATCACTCTAATATGATCATCTCATTGCTCAGACATAAGGGGCTCTACAGTACATACATTTGAATGGTCATACTAATAATAGCCAGATACTCTTGCCCAGGCTCCTCAAGAATTAGCATCATACCAGTGCCACACAAGGATGCACAAGGTCAAGCCACCTGGCCAGACCTTGAATGTCAGTAAGCAAGAAATGCAAGGGCTACTTGTTGGGGCCCTGGGTCAACAGATAAATGATGAATCTTGCTACACTGGGATAAGGAGGGTGAATGTGTGCCTCTTCACCTGAGAGGCCTCATATGTTTTGAGTGTGACTGCAACCACACATTACATCTTTTATGCATTGCACATATTTTAGCATAAGAGGTAGGCCATGGAAGTGGAAACACCTAACTAGGGGAACAGGACATGTGCTTATGGGCATGAAACTTTGAAAGTAATTAACCAAAGTAAGCTAAATGAAGTGTCACACTTAGTAAGTAGTCAATGCCAATGATGATGAATGTTCTCCAGGCAGGTGTGGATACATTCATAATTTGTAGCCAGCTTACAACAGTGACCCACTTGCACAATGGTGGAAGGGTGTGTGCGGTAGTGGCAGGCACCAGTCTGTGTTTCAGCACAGCTACACCTGCCCTATAAATTTCACACAGAGTGCTACAGTAGCAGACAAAGGGGGAGATTTACAAACATTTTGCACTGGGTTAGCATCACAAAAGTGACGCTAACAAGCACGAAATGTTTTTTTCCTAATTTACCTCCCAGTGCAAAACTTGGTTTGCACTGGAAAGTACACTAAAAGTAACCCAAAGCAGTGTGAAGCACTGCTTTGTGTTACTTAGCACTAAGGGGGCATTACATGGGTGTACATTGGCGTTCCATTGCAACCACCCATGACTTTTGACACAAAACTGTAGCTACAAACAGTAGTAGACAGGGTTTTGTGCCAAAAGTTAACACAATTTGAAAGCAGGTGTTTAAAGCAGATTTTTTTTTGGTTTCTTCTTTCTTTTCTGACTTTGCATGTGTGCTACACTGTGCAGCACGCATACATAGTAGGAAAAGCTTTAAAGTGTGTCTAATCATAGTATTTTGTACTGAAAGGGTACCCTTCCAGTACAAAACCTAAGCTAGACTCATGCACATACACTTGCACTATGGCACAAAGGTGGGTGCAAGGCGCACAGCAGCTGAAATCAGCGCGGGTGCTAGGGAGAGGGGAGGATAGTGCCATATCTTTGTTGATTTGGTGCTCTCCTGCTCTCTCCCTGTCATGCAATGCAGTTCAGCCTTCGTGACTGCTGTGCTGAGTTACCTGGCAGTTTTGTAAATCTGTGTCCCTGTTCCAAGTGAGGCTAAATTACAATGCCTAAAGTATGGAAAATCGTATATTCTTGACTCAGATTTGAGGTAGACTAACTTTTCTCCATAGGCCTTTGACAAAGCAACATACAGTTTTGAAGACTGCAGGTCAACAGCGACATCTTGTACCCAACTCATCGTAGTCAATAGTACTAACTCTTAATTAAAAAATTATTACAAACTAGTGAAAGTAGAAACAAATTAATACTATAAAATCTACCTAAACAACCTACACCTACCTAGCCTACCCTAATTAACCTTAACCCTACCATACACTTATCTTGAACATATCTTAACATATTTTAAACTACCTACAGCACACATAGAAGTAACATAGAAGTTCCTGCACATAAACAATCATTGCTTGCAACGCAAGCACCCTTGCACTATGTTGCAAGGGTGCCTGTATTGGTGCTAGGCAGCTAAGTTTAGTGCCAGCGTTAGGGAACACACAGGGGTGTGCTGTATTGGTGTAAATATGGCACATCCCTGCATTTTTTAATGTTGGAGCGTGGCGCTGCCAAATTTGGCATAGCCCCACGATCTGACATTTCCTTCTAAATGAGGCCCAAAGTAACAGTAGACACACATTACTCATGTGCACACTGTGGAACATTTCAAACTATGGGCCTCATTTACGAGGAAATGCAGCAGATTGTAGCACACATACAAAGAGCAAAAATGAGGAGAAATAAAATTATTTCTCCTCGTTGCGGCACTCTAACACCACCCTTAGGATGGAAATAGTTTTTGTCGCTTCCTCAGGTTTATGATTTCTCGTAAATCTGGGTCAGTGTCAAAAACAATTGGTGTTGTGTGGAAACGTCCACAGCAACCCGCCTTGCACTCTCCTCTGCCACACAAATCTGTATCGAGGGACCCATATATACAAGGCGGCATTAAGCCACACAAAGTGGCTTAGTCCAGCCTTGTAAATATAGAAAAGGGCACAGCACCACTAAAACGTCGCTGAAAGTAAAGCTCTGGTGGAGCTAAGGGCTGGTAAAAGAGCTCCTATGTGTAGTGTATGTCCTGCACAGGCACGTGCTTCCTGCTCATGTTTTTGTCATGCTCACATTTCCTGAACAACCTGCTGTTGGGCAGGGGTGAACGTAACACACAGCAACAGGCCTTTGGAAGAGGTGTGTGGGCCAGGATGCCTCATTGTAGTGAACTAGGGATCAATGGTAATTTACACTACTACTGTTCACTACACAGCCTGCTGCCATCGCGACTTTAGCTCTGTCTGAATCCTGGCAAAGGCAGTAGCGTAATCTTTTCTGAGATTTTTTTTGTGACCAATTCTGAAGGGTTCATTGAATTTTCAGAAAGATAGGTGTCATTTGGGCCTAGGAGAGAGTCCCATGCCCAGCCACACTGAGTTTACCCTCCCCTATCTCCAGGGTTCCATGCTCAGCCCTCCTGATCAGTCATCTGCCACCCGAAGAGAACAGCATCATTCTGAAGAAAGATGAGTCTTCCCAAACAAAGTGGCAAATGAACACAATTCATATCCATGGTCTTAGAATGACAAATTGCATCAAAACCCCCTAGCACCGTCTCCAGCCCTACTTCCTCCCCACAGAGAACAGGGAAGCCACTCAGTTCCTGGGGAGAATGATTTCCTGTTGTCATTGCATTTGCGTCAGAAGGTGAAGCAAGGAATTAGGCGGCGGCTGGAGTAAGGAGAACATAGTGGAGCAGTGCGGCCACGGAGAGCAAAGTGAGAGGTGCAGCGGTGCGGGGCATGAAGCGATTGGCATCTGTTGACCTTGATCAGAACCTGGGAGATTTGAGAGAACCAGGAGCTGGAAGGTGACATCAGGCAATGGCGTAAGTACCCCTCTCTCTGTTGGCTCAACAGCCTGCCTGCCCACCAGCCTACCACCGGTCCCCCATAGAACTCGATATAGCCTGACTGTCCTGCTGCTGTACCCTTTGTCTCTCCTGTTCAGGGAAGTGGAGAATTGGAGGGGTGAAGTGGGAGGCACGGAAGGCTGAGGCTGCAAGTGGTGTGGTGTCAATAGGCCGAAGACCTCCTGCACTGCACCGAGGCAGCTGGCGTAGTTCATTGCAGCTTGTGCGCGCATGGAGTTCTGCCCACCCAGCGCCAGCAGCTTTGCTCCTACAGCAGGCAAAACAATGCAGCACCTTTTTCCTATATGACCCGCCAGCCTGCTGCCTGTTTTCCTTGTTGTACGGGTGTAGTGAAATACAGGGGTGAAATACTCTGAGGTTACGGCCTGTCTTCTACAGGGCTGCAGGATCAAGGGCCAGTTGACTTCATACATAGCCCATGAAATAGCCAGAAGTAGTACCTGACACAGAGCTATTTGGTTCAAGTGGGAATGGAAGAAGCCCATTAATCATGAGCAGTGCAGTTTGGATCCTTGAATACACCCAAGAAAAAGGCCCTGTAAATCCAACCAAGGCTTGCTGGTGACATTAGGAAGTGGGGGCCGCTGTGTGGAGGTAAAAGCTTCAAACCCCTGCTTTGTGGGTGAGGGTCTTGCTAGGGTGCTCATGCCTCCCTGATTCTGTCACACTGCCATTGATGATCCAGGACCCCATGTGACCTTCTCGAAGAAGGCCCCAGCGCAAGACAGCGTAATCAGCAGCCTCCAAGTTGGACAGACCCCCAAATGCTAATTTGCAACAGAAACAAAGAATGCATGAAATACATCAGTCATTAGCCTGCAGGGGATGGCCCCCACTGGGGAGAAACGCAGGTGACAAGAACTCAAAATCCAGTGAGTCAAAGGGAACAATAATGCAGTCTGGAAAAACAAGGGGGGCACAGGTTTAGGGAGAAAAACGTCATTAAAGAGAACAAGGATAAGATCGCCTCAGGAGGACTCTGTGCTATGTCTGGATGACGTTGCAGATTTGAAATCCCCACCCCCAACAAGAGACTCAAAAAGTGTTAAAACGAAAGCTGCAATAATGAAAGATGGTACACGATTACCAACTTTGTAACTTTGAAAGATTCAGAGAGAGATAATCCCTCAACAACAAGTGACAACAAGTGATACCAAGTGCCAGCAAACATGCTAACTATAGGAGAGAGTAAAATGTCCTCATAGCCAAAGGATGCAGACAAGAAGTGTTCGACGCTAGAGTAATGCCTCGAAGTTTTGTACCAGCAATGCCAGGCACCATACAGGTAGAAGTTCATAAAACCTGCCTATCAGAGTCATTTTCATCCCTAAACCACAGTAACTGGGACTGTCCCAACCTGAGGTCATCATTAGATATACAGCAGGGACAACCGATACGCTTTGATATTTCGAACGCACAGGATCAACCTCTAATTTAACTATCAAAAACAGCATCAATTACATATGAATCTAGTGAATTGCAGATTGAAAGTCTGCTGGTACTGTTATTAGTCCCTCTGCAAGGGGCAGGGAGTCAAATACACACCACTACGGTAAGTGCATTCCTGGCATGCAGCAGCAGCAGGTCGACTAATGACAACTTCACCTTTGAAAACAAGCCCAATCTGGGGGCCTAAGCAAGTGGCAACCTCTGCTACTGACTCAGTGGACCAAGTAGAGTGAGTTTGTCTTCAAATCTAAAAACAGCAGGAAAAAAAACTTCAGAAACATCGGACCTGGGGGTTCCAGTTGGCATTTGGGGGGCACTCCTGTCAGCATGGACGCAATGTCCACTGCAAATTACCATCAAGCGGACAAACAGGATCTTTAGGTGGATCTCCTTTATATCTTAGCAGGACAAATAGTGGACATTGACAAGCTGCAAGCTCTCAACGATCTGATACAGAGGACCCACAATCATATTTACACTCAGCAAGTTACTTGACAATGTGCAATTGTAGGGGACAAGCCCCATGTTCTATCCTCAATACTTATCAACATTTTGTTGGAAGTAAGGTCTCAAGTAGAGAGACCACTTCAAAGCACCATGAAAAGGCTGGCAGGAGGGGGACTCGTAATCCCCTGGGCAGTGCTGCAAGCAGCTGGGGGATTACAACCGCCGGGACCAGTGGGGCGGGAGACCGCCGGTCCCGGTAGTGCGACCGCGGTGCTTCCCCCGCAGTTGTAATCCCATGGGAAGCACTGCCAGCCTGTTGAAACAGCCCTGGTGGTCTTTGACCGCCAGGGTTGTAATGAGGGACTATGTGTATGTTTGCACCTAGACTGTAAAAATGGCTGAGGCAAATGTGTAATCTGTACTGTTGGTATCACATATGAACCTGGAATTGTCCCTAGCACATGAATTGGACCTTCACTTACAGTGCATGGCACAAATGGAATTTACAACTACGTCTTTCAGTATTGCTCCAGATACTTTTGTCAAAATACAGGGTTACTGCAAGTGAGGCATATTTACTTACGAACACAAGATTTGTTCAAAACCCATTATTTTAGTGGTACTTTACCTAATACCGAGACTAGGTACACCATTGAACATACGCTCATCTCACACTTAGCTCATATATACCCTTTGTACTCATACTGACTTTATTTGTGTATCATATATTTTTGTGTATTGATATGTTAACCAATGCAGAATATGTGGTTTTGTCCACTCACACAGTGTGAAATTACACAGTACTTCTAACAGTTGGTATTTTGCTATTACCATTGCAGGATTTGTAAGGGAATGATGCAATGGAACATCATTGTCTACGTGTTCGAGTAAGTTATTCCCACAATGTGAACATGACACTAGCTCCATTTACCAGCACAGAGGTGGTTATTATATCATAAATTATAATTTCTTCATTAGTAAGATGTATATCTCTGCTTTCCATACCAGTTAGTAGGCCATTCCTATATTTTGCATTCTGAAACTGCTCATTTATAAAACTGTGGTGGAAGATAAAGGCATCATGTGCACTCCCAGGATATTTGGCCATCACATTGATAAGTATCCCCTGATGATCCACTGTGGCCTGGAGATTGATTGCATATGTGTGTTTCCAGTTTCTGGAGAAGTGGGTTGTTGCAGCAAGGAACACCAATTGCACATATGTGCAATCAATTGCATTAAGGGCATGTGGAAATCCAGCTATGGCATAGAATCCTTGTTTGATGTCCAGTTGTTATTGTTGGGCCTTGGGGAAATGGGAGATACCAGGAACACAGACAATGCTTTCTGTGAGATTCCTGACAATCTGGCTGTTGTGATGTGGAAAGAACTGGATGCCGGCACGTGGAGTGCAGCCATAAGTTTCACATGTGGGGTAATGTTATTGGGCCTTGCAGTTGGGGGCTGGAGACTTATCTCAATCTTATTCAGCAATTCAAAATTAGACTCCCTCCTGTGTCTGAGCTTGTAGAATTTTATGACCTCATTCTCCCCATGGTCAATGAGGGATGTGTGCTGCCTACTAGGGTGACCACCTGGCATGGAGGCAAATTCTGGACAGATCTGTAAAAACATTCAGGACAAAGGGTAAAAATTGAGGACAAAAATTCAGGACAAGGGTCAAAATTCAGGACAAAAGGCCAGGACAAAAGGTCAATTTTATGAACACACCCAAGGAGAGGTCATAACCCACTACTTTATAAGTGCATTTATTTTCTATTCTCTACATAGCACTATTTATTCACAATGGTCTTTTTGTGATTGCCTCTAGGTATAATACGTTCAGGTTGCACATTATAACCCTATTCAATAGTAAATTAATGCCCTTGAGAATAGTGTCAAGGTCATCACCCCTCCCCATATTTACTCAATCTTTCTTGGAGAGAAAGCAATAGCAACATTTTAATTATTTTCTAAACATGCTAGTTCAAACATGCTAAACAAAAACATCTGGCTCACCTCAACCTCCAGCGTATTTCAAACCAAAAAATAAATAATGAGGCAGAGCAGATGGTGTGGGCGACAGTCTCACACCTAATGTCAGGATGTAAGGTACCCACAACTTGTCTGTAGTCACACAGTACTAGAGTGTGCATCAGAAACTCTACATTTATCTCAGAACTGAGAGCCCGGACTGCCATTCAAAGAGAGTTAAAGAGGAGGATGAAATCAAGATCAGATGGGAGTTCCACAGTAACTAAATCAAAGGTCTGTTGCTAAGAACCGGATAAATAAGGATGAGAAGCACTAGGTGGGATCATTTTTAAAATCAGACAAGATGGGTGTGCCATGAGCATCGGAAAATATTGTGTTCCCGGGGAGTTGTCTCAGCCTAGAAGAGAGAAACAGAAGAGGCACTGTCATATGGTTGAACCAGCACTTGCAAACTCTTCTGGTGAAATCGCCCCCTTGTCGTGATTATAAAGGGTGAGCAGGGCCCACACCTCTTGGAAGGTTGAGCTGAGCAATTTCTCACTCTTTTCCTCTTTTTAAATGGTTTTGCAGTCAAACCAAGGCCAATACAGTGATCTGGCCCAACCCTAAATCCCAAAGTACACGTAGAACTATTCAAAATATTTGGATGTAAATTACACAAACAAAATGTAAGAACATGATGAAGATTTTAAAATGCGAGAACTGTTTCTTTAATATATGGTAGTGTTTTCCCTTTTGTATACAATAAGACCCCAGATCAGACCAGGAATCAGTTACCTTTCGACACCGAGAGAATAATTTCTACCATTCCCCCACTGATATGCAGAATGGAAATCTGGGCAATCTGGATGGCTTGCTGGCGGTCTGGCCGTCCCCTGCATGAGATTGGGTTTACCCATAAAGACTTTAAGGAGGTCTACTGCACTAATCATTGTTTCCTACTGACCATTCTACAAAAAGCTACCCAGGGTTACTCTATATAGCTTTCTCTTGCCTTACTAAACATGAAAACTCACTAACACGAAGAAACCCTACGCTCCTGCCTTCACACTCTCACAGGATAGCTACGCTTGGGGCAACTCTGTCAGTGGCATGCTGCATGCCTTTCAAAATTTGGGGATTTGTTTTTTGATGGTGATCTACTATATTTCCAAACCCTTATGGCAAACAACAATCTTCACCAGGGTTAGTTTCTTACTTATGAACACCTTAAATAATCATTAAATGCCTTATTGAATGTCCACCACCTTGCACAAACTGCACATGAGGTGTGCCAAACACTTCACACCATAGGGACTGACGGCATACTGATAAGATGAGTGTACAGAGCTGTCATGCAACATTCAGTCCAGGGCTTCTCTCCATACTACCAGGAAGACTGACATGGCCAAACCTCTGCACGATACAGACTGGGCTAAAAAGAAAATTGGACTATCCTCACAAACTATCCCATTGCTGTTTTTTTAAGTATATTCAATTTAATATTCTGAACTAAGCCTACCTTATACCTGCCCAACTTAACAAAATTTATATGGGAGCCATAGCTGCATGTCCTTGCTACATGCAATTAGATTCTGATTTGATTCATAAGCTTTGGTTTTGCCCCACTCTCCTTTCATACTGGCAGAGAGTTCTTGAGGTGCTGTCAACCATGATGGGCTAGGTACTAATGAATTCCCCAGAATTGGATTGGGGTGTTCCTCTGCCCTACGTTCAAGAAACCCTCCACCAAGTTCCTCCGCCTGTCTCTTCTTCTACCAAAAACCAATATCACACTGCACTGGAAGGATTAATTTCCTCTGACTATCGTAAGTTGGACCACGGTGTCACTCTTTTGGTTTTGTTCTGAGAGCACCCTGTTACACAGAGAGGCATGATCAAGTCTGTGAAAATATTTCATTGCACAGACATGGGATATTTTGGAGAGGTGCTTTGAAGACTGCACCAAGGATGATAACTCTCTCCTTGTAAACCACCCCAACACATACACTCTTGGTTTTTATGTGCTAGTTGGTCTTGCCACATCAAGGCAACTACAAAAGACAGTGGTATAAAGCTACCTTTCTATGACACATCATCATTGTTTCCCCACTAGAGCACTTTCTTCTAAGCACCACAGGGTTCATTGTTTTGCTTCCCTATGCTGAAAGGTATGGCAGCAGCAACTGGGCAGAGGAGTGTGGAGGAACAGTTTATTATTGATCAGTTTGTTGCACAGAAAAATAAAAACAGTGTTTGCTAACTCTCCTTAGATACATGTAGCCCAGCACTTTTCTGTAACTGTACGATGAAATCTGTTGCTACATACCTGGCTACTATCCTACTATGCAACCCCTTTTGGCATCCAACAATAAAATCTTTATAAAAACATATGGTAGTATTTCAATTTAGTACATTAGATCCCAATGTTACATTGACATTTATATGAATTGAAAGTTTCAAAACATGGACTTTTAAACATTCATTAACACTCCTTCTTGACAACTCCAGGAGTGAACAAAATGAACCAATTATTTGGTGTCTGTTCATCATGGTCAATTTTATTGTTATTGATGGTAGAACATTACAGGCTTAAAAAACATACATGTGAGTTTTTTGTCATCAGTCCATCTTAAACTGTATTACTTGAACGTGCTCTCAAATGTCACTTTCAAGTAAATTAGACTCATGAAGTGAATTGTTTAGACTTTGTTCACACAATTTAGACATGCAGGAAATCTGGGCTCTGAACTCAGGCTTTCTGATCACACATAGTGCACTTAAGCCACTGACTAGGTTAATTTATTTGTATTAATCCCCTTAAAACCAGAAGACAGTGTTTTTGTACAAGTCTATTGGATGAACAGTATACTATGTTAAAGAAATTCAGATCACAGGTGAATCTGACACAACATCTAAAAAAGGTACATAATGAAGGTAAGCGAAGGCAGGACACCATATGTTAATATCACTATCTTTCTCCACACATTACATATACATTTTATGCAGTGGCCGAAGTGCATTAAATAACATATGGATACTGCTGTGGAACAGGGTCAGTAAGCGATGAGGCGGAATCAATGCGAGGCTAAAAAGAACAAATTATTCTGTAACCATTTGTTGACCTTTTGGCATCAAGTAACTACATATAAAATAAAAAACTCCCTAAATGAAAAATAAATGGAAGTTAAACTAATCAGTGGGAAATGCATTATTTTATATTACACAACCTCCATTGGTCAATGCGATCATCACAGATGACTATTTGTGCAATTAGATGCCCATAGAATTGAATCCTGTTTGGTGCAGCAAGGAAATTGAATTGTTGATTTTTAGCGCTATGTGGTCCCTGAAAGCACTGTAAATATGTAAGTCATTGTCAGGGCCTCTGGAATTATGCGATTGTGCAGCTGCTGTGTTTTTCGCATAATTATGGATCTGCTGCATTTACCACTTAATCTATCATCTGCTGCATAATCTGAAGGTTTTGACATACAAAAAAATAGTTTCTAGATCAGACTGTCCAAAAGTTACTAAAATTGCAGCAACAAGTGTTCTCGCATAGTCAAAGATCTTTTGTAAAGATTGACTTCTCACCTTTCTACTGCTATGTTTGGTTGTTAAGCTGAGGTGCAACCTGTTCCCAGACAGTGCTAACAAGCATAATGAAAAAATAATGAAGTAAGACTGTCAGACAATGTGCTGTATTACACCACATAATTTGCCTTTTCTTGCTGCATAATTTACTCAACCCTGCCACATCATTTGGCCTTCTCCTGACGCATAATTCCAGTGGCCCTGGTAATTATTTTAAATGTGCATTACACACAGTATGGTATAGACTGCCACAAAATGTATACATAAATTTAGGTTAAAGATAAAAAGTGCTTCTAAAGTATAGGTATCAAGAATAAGCAGATTATACCTAGTGTATACATGTTTTATAAATGTCCATTAAAACATACACTCCCCAGCTCAGCTTGAAATACCCTTGCAATACCGCTTAAAAAGAAAATATCTTTGCCATCATGAAGCTTCAAGTGACGGCATCAATAAATGCCTCTATATGCTCCCAAGCAGCCCTTTCATTTGCTGATTTACCTGTTGCGCACATTTGCATTTCTTTCAGGAAACAGGCATCCTGACAAGAAGGCCTGTTTCTTATCAGTCTGTCCCTCCCTCAGGATCAGAGCACAGGAGACTCCCTGTCTTACACTCCAGCTGGTGAAAGTGAATGGTCAAATTAACTTATGTCCTTTAGGTGACAGACTAAAATTATGGACAAATGTCTTCTATTAAGCCATCCATCACAGACAACGGTTGGTAGGTCTAAATCATGGACAGTCCGTGAAAATTACGGACGGGTAGTCACCTTACTGCCTATGTGATGCTGGTGATCACCTAGCAAATCCCAGTTGAAGTATGCCAACCTGCATGGCGTAGTTGAGCTTGACAAATAGTTTTGTGGGGTTTCTCTTTTTATATCGCAGACACTTCATCATTTCCTACTGATGGTTTGCCAATGTGCAGCAATTCTGGTGCATTTCAGGCTTTGCATTGCGCTTTCCAACAATGTGTGACACATTTTACAAAAACCATAATTATCAATGACTTACATTTCCACCTGATTTTGCGGGGGAACACCTACATTACATATATTTAATTGTGTGGTGCAGCTGGTTTAAGTGCAGCTTTTGCCCATGCAGACCTTCAAAAAGGATGCATTTTGGCAAGTGGGTCATTTTAAAAATATTACTTACTGCTTGAATGGCTGTTGCATCACAATTCATGGTGAACCCTGGCACAAGCGTCTCATAAATATATGCCCCCTAGTGTGTTATTATTCTTGAATGGTCATTAGACTCTATCACATACATTTATGCTGTAGGCTTTTGCAAAATGATAGTTTCAGCAGTGCTTCATATAAGTCGTGGCCAGTTGTGGCTCACAATGTTAGAAGGGTTGGGGCGGTGCACGCCCCGGGGGGGGGGGGAAATATTAATAACATTTAAAAAAATAATAATAAACTTACCTGGTCTGCCTCTGCCTGGAGGACAACGCTGCTCCTCACCTCTACTGGCAGGCACAGGCTCCCAGCCTGGACATCAGGATTGGTTGGGAGTGCCCAGCCAGAGCTCTCCCAGGCAGACTGGGAGCCTGTGCAGGCTCTGAGTTGCTGGGCTGGAGAAAGCCCTGTGCGCATGTGTGTTTGGCCGGCCATCTTGGGCTGGCCAAACACATATGCGCTCTGAGCAGAGTGCACAGAGCACTCCCCTCTGCTCGTCACAGCCTGTGGCCCGACCCTTTCAGAAGGAAGGCATAATAAACACACTTTATTAAGCCTTCCTTGTGAAAGGATTTGGAGCGGTTGCTGCTGGGGGGGAGGCAACGCTCCTCCGCCCTCATGGAGGAGCCGCCCCTGGTCGTGGCTTATTTAAATTGGCTTTAAGTCATTAACACTCCACACGGTTGAATTATATTATGTGCTTTTATCTATGTGTTTGAAACAATTCCACCACTTTGACGAACTGTACTGTAGCTTGTCATTGTTTAGATTTAATTTGCTTTTAATGGGGATAGACTGTTGGATTTGATTTTCTTTTTTAGAAATAAGGTCCTGTATATTGTTTTTTATATATGTCATTGTCCTTTGGAGTGAATTCGGGACCCACTAAGAATGCCATCCGAACCCAGAACATTAATACAACATTATATTGATGGAATACTAAACATCTTTAAATTGTCAAGCGTAAAATGTTTGCTTCATTAACTTGCTTTAATGCCATCTTTAGAGGACAGTAGGGCTTGGTATTGTTGAGCAGTAGTTCTTGCACGTAACATATCTCTATTTCTCATTCTATCTCACTCTCTGTTTTGGAATCAAAAGTTTGCCCCATCAATTTGAGTACTCCTCATCCCTTTTAAATATTGTTGCGTTTGAGATACAAAATGTGCAGTAAAATGTAAGACATTTGAGCCAGCTTCTCTGCCACACTTTTTTGTATGCTTTTCCTTTTTTTAATTATTGGAGTCATGTTGATGCAAGCATCTTAAATTGCGCCTCCCTGCATATAGAAAAAATATCTTTCCCCTAAGAGGCAGAATCATTCTTCCATCATCTTCCATATTTCCCTCCTTTTTGCCATTTTCCACCATAGACGAAAGCACCATTTTTTTAAGCAAATGTTGCCATTTATATGTTTATGCTTAGAGCTGTTGTTGTTACAACCTTCTGACCTTGCTGAAACAAGCATTGATCTCTCATAGGTAGGCGCTGTGTGCAGTCATTGCAGCAAAAGGATAGAAGATAATGTCCCATTGCTATAGATCAAAGTGTGCACTTCTGCACAGCGCCAGCCAACGGCAAGATGCCCTACGTAGAGGAACCCATAGGTGCAGAAGCCAACTAATATGGCAAAAGTTACAGAGAGAGAGAGTGTCTTTCATAAGCAAGTACCAATAAAAAGGAATAATGAGAGTTAGAAATTGGGTGTCCAGTTGACAGAGGTATGCACCCTGTCCAAGTATGGACAACAGTCCTAGTTTTGGTAAGTCACAACGCAACCAAAATTATCCTGTGCTCACCCTCTTGTAGCGTGGCACATAGCAGGTAGACTTAGCTTAGAAGGCAGTGTGTAAAGTATTTGTGCAGTACCTCATACAGTAACACAGGGAAAACACCACAAAAAAGCACTCCACACCAGATTAGAAAATTAAATAATATTTATCTGAATAAAACAAGACCAAAATGGCAAAGCTCCGCATATACACAGGTCGAGAGATCACTTTTTAGAGGTTTAAGTAAGTCTTAATCCATAGGAATCAATGGATGTATCTCTTTAACACAAAGTACCTGGGATGTGTCAAAAACAAAGACGATGGAGGCCACAGGAGAGGTGAGGTGCTGGAAAATCAAAGCAGTGCGTCGGTTCCTTACTGCACAAGTGATGTGATGCATCGATTCTTTCTTTGCAGGTGAGACAATGCGTCGGTTCCTTACAGGCCTGGGAGGTGATGAGTGAATTATTTCCTCGCAGGAAGGCAATGCATTGATTTCCGGACACACAGCCTCAGTTCTTTACTGTGGTGCGGGGTTGATGACAAATTGACGCCCAGGGATGATATGTGGAAAATCCAGATGCGCTGTGATGATGGCACCGCAGTGAAACAGATGCTGTGTCTATTCTGCATGCGATGCGTCAATTTTTGAGCGACTGGACAGGCCCTACATCAATTCTGAAGGTATTGAATTGATTTTTCAGCCGCCAGACAGGTGTTGCATTGATTTTCCTGATGTGGCGCGTTGAGGTGTGGATTTTCTCTTTTAAGTAAAGTCTTTGATGGACCTGAGACTTCCTAACAGGAGGCAAGCTGATGCACCCTTGAAGATAACTTGTGGTGGGAAGGCAAAGTACTTCCAGCAAAGTGAGGTAGCAGAAGGCAGCACGGGCAACAAGTAGAAAAGAAGTCCTTCCAGAAAAGCAGTTCAGTTGAGTACTTCGGACAGCGCTGCAGTCCTTCTGACAGAGTCAAGTTGAAGGTCCAGAAGATTCTGATTTTGGGGAGAACCCAGCGTATATACACAAATATATCTTTGAAGTGCAAGAGACTTCGAAAAGTGAGTTTAGAGTGCACCAGTTCCCCTTTCAACCCGGCCCTGAGATCTGTGGGGAGTTATCAGTCCATGGTGTTGGGTCAAGCCACTACCATTTGAAGTGCAAGGGTCCCTCCGCCCTTCCACCCCAGGAAGACCCATCAGTATGCAGATGAATGCAGATGCAGCTGAGTGTCCTTTGTTTATGGCTGTCTGGGTTGAATGCATAAAGGTGAGATGTAAATCAGCACAGACCAGACATGGATTGGAGTCAGATTCTAAGGTATAGAGAGCAGTAGGGCAAGAGAAACACCGACTTTCTAAAAGTGGCATTTCTGAAATAGTAATGTTAAATTCAACTTCACGAGTAAGCAGGATTTCTCACAACCATTCCAACCATGCCAAACATGATAGTGTCACTGCTTTCATATCAGAAATGACTACTTAAAAAGTTTGTAAGGGAATTTCCAATGCTGGCCTATGAGAGGAGCAGTCTTCACAATAGTGAAAAACGACTTTGCGTGTTTTTTACTACCAGGACATGTAAAACTTACAAGTACATACCTTTTACTTACATCGCACCCAGCCCTATGGGCTACCTAGGGCCTACCTTAGAGGTAGTTTATATGTAATTAAAGGACAGTTTAAGGCTTGACAAGTAGTTTTAAATGGCAAGTCTGAGTGGCAATAAAACTGCACACACAGGCCTTGCAATTGCAGGCCTGAGACATGGTTAAGGGGTTACGTATGTGGATGGGACAATCAGTGGTGCATGCCCACTAGTAGCATTTAATTTACAGGCCCTGGGCAAATATAGTGCACTTTACCAGGGACTTGTAGGTAAATAAAATATGCTAATTTGGTAGGAGCCAATGTTACCATGTTTAAGGAAGAGAGCACAAGCACTTTAGCACTCGTCAGCAGTGTAAAGTGTGCAGAGTCCTAAAATCTGCAAAAACAAGATCAGAAAAATGGCAGGAGGCAGGCAAAAAGTTTGGGAAGACCACCCCAAGGCTGTCAGTTCTAACAATGAGTAACTTACCTCATTATGATGCCCTCGTGAAACTTGAGCAGAGACTGCTTGGACACACCACAGAGTGGATTATTAGGCATTCCTATATTTTGCTTTTGTGAACATTTGGCCAGTTTGCCGTGGTTTATATGTAAAAAAGATAAATAAGTATGTTTAAGAAAACGTTCTACTATGTAGATTTTTATTTTTGCCCGAGTGCAACAAACTTTGTGTAACATCACCTGCTGCAAAATGAATGTGCTCAATTTGTACTATTCTACTAGCAAAACACTGGAGAATTGTTGTACTTTTCTTTTTGCACAAGACACTTTTTCTGTAATATTTGCCTTTATGTTTCTCAGGATGAGCATGAAGTTGTTTTGTCAGCTTTCTGTTTATTTTTCAGTCTTCGGCCCATATTTATACTTTTTTTAGCGCCGCATTTGCGTCATTTTTTGACGCAAAAGCGGCGCAAACTTACAAAATACAGTTATATTTTGTTTGTGCGCTTTTGCGTCAAAAAATGACGCAAAAGCGGCGCTAAAAAAGTATAAATATGGGCCTTAATGTGCGCTTGAACAAATAGTTATTACAGCACTTTATAGATATATCTCAATAAAATAAGTAATTATATAGAACGGGTAGAAAAAAAACCTTTGACACGCTATAAACTCTAAATGACTACCGAGTTAAAGGAGAAATACAGTAGTTTAGGGATCATTTTAGTACACAAGTTCAAGCAATTTGATGAAGAGACGTATTCGTTTATGAAGTGGCAAAAGGAGATACAGTTTGAGAACAAGAATTGAGATGACGCAAGTGCCACCTGGTCCTCACTTATGAACACTGAACATTGCTAGGGAAATAACCAACAACGACGTTTAGAGCATCGCACATGAACTGTTAGCCTTTACTGTGACAGAAGTTATGCTGTGGAATTAAAGGGAATGCACAGCAGTAAAGGTGTACATGCTATTTCAGACATAAATTAGATGTAACAGCATGCTAGTTGATGAACAGAATATACATGCATCCTGTTCCATCAACCAACATAACACAGGGAAACCACAGATCACGGACTGAGTCATGTTCTATAACATGCACCTTAGCGTTGTGTATGGGCGAAGCGAGCAACCAAAACTGAGAAGATGTATATTGACTAGGCAAATATTTTGGAACTTGTGATTTAAAAAAGAAAAGAAACTGCCTAAATTCTTACTGATATTTCGAAATAAAACAAATATTCGTTTCCATGTGAAAGGTTCCTGAACTGAAAGCACTTTCCACGGGCTGAAAAAAAGAGACTGAATGATAAGTCACGTGTAAAAATTGACAAAATAGATCAAGAAATAAGTTAATTTATTTCTAAAAATAGTAAAAATCAACCATGGAACGCATTTTTCTCTCTATCATCATGAATTCATTATTCTCTAATATAGGGCCTTCCCATAATTTAGTTCATTATTTATAATAGATGACAAAGCAAAATATGGTACACAAATGTCAGCAAATAATGCAAAGCTATATGGCAATGTGAGAATGCCATGATATAAAAAAAAAAAATCACAGAAGTGTAAAATAGATTTAAAAACATCAAAACTGTAATCAGTTTTCCAAAAAACGCCAAACACTTAAGTCGAGCCTTGTCTGATGGTATTGAATAAACGGAATCAAGGTCTGACCAGGAGTCCAGTGGCCTTAATGCAGCATTTCCGATAGCTGGGCATCGATAATTCTAAACTGTAGTACTAGCATGGTATTACAAGTCATCCCTTAAAAAACCTTGGGGCATATTTATACTCCATTTGCGCCGAATTTGCGTCGTTTTTTTCGACGCAAATTCGGCGCAAAACTAACGCCATATTTATACTTTGGCGTTAGACGCGTCTAGCGCCAAAGTATGAGGAAAGAGCATCATTTTTTTGCGTGAACGCCTTCCTTGTGTTAATGAGATGCAAGGTAGGCGTTCCCGTCTAAAAAAATGACTGCGACGCAAATGCGTCGTATTTATACTCCCGGGCAAAAATCATGCCCGGGAGTGGGCGGGGCAAAAAACCCCGCATTTGCGCCGGATTTTAGCGCCTGGGTCAGGGCAGGCGTTAAGGGACCTGTGGGCTCAAAATGAGCCCACAGCTGCCCTCCCATGCCCCCAGGTACCCCCCCTGCCACCCTTGCCCACCCCAGGAGGACACCCAAGGATGGAGGGACCCATCCCAGGGACATTCAGGTAAGTTCAGGTAAGTATAATTTTTTTTTTTTTTTTAATATTTTTTTTTGGCATAGGGGGGCCTGATTTGTGCCCCCCTACATGCCTCAATGCCCAATGACCATGCCCAGGGGACATAAGTCCCCTGGGCATGGCCATTGGGCAAGGGGGCATGACTCCTGTCTTTACTAAGACAGGAGTCATGTAAATGGCGTCTGGGAGTCGTTAAAAATGGCGCAAATCGGGTGGAGGCGATTTTTGGGCGTCAACCTGACTTGCACCATTTTAAGACGCCCTAACGCCATTTTCCCCAACGCCGGCGCTGCCTGGTGTACGTGTTTTTTTTCCACGCACACCAGGCAGCGCCGGTCTGCTAGCGCCGGCTAACGCCATTCAATAAATACGGCGCCCGCATGGCGCTTCAGAATGGCGTTAGCCGGCGCAAAACTTTTTGACGCTAAACTGCGTTAGCGCAGTTTAGCGTCAAAAAGTATAAATACGGGCCCTTGTGTAATGCGCCCTAGCATGAAAATTTGCACTACCACGCTGGTCTCAACATGATATTTCGTAATTCTAGGCCTTTTTAAAAGAACAGCTTCCTCGAGATTTAACCAGGAGGATTTGACCGTGGAAACCAATTCGGTATTACCACATGTGGTATGATAGCATGCAGTAATACCGAAGGACTAACAACAGTGATTTGGGTGGAAGCTGTTGTTTCTGTGCAAATCAGTTTTATCAGCTAGCTCGCTAAAGAGGCCCCAGAAGTCATGGCTTTTGAATTATAATACCTTTAGTCGATTGTATTCAGTTATGTTCTTTGTAGATAGCATTTGAGCCGTGGTCAGCGTAAGGAAGATTAGATGACATTCCGCCCAAAACCAGCTCCGTGAAACTCCAGTAGTTAAGTCCACTAGCAAGAGGTGAGCTGATTTGTGGCCCCTGTAGTGAATAGGAGTACTGGTCGATATGGGTTCAGCAGACTGGAAGTGCTCCATTCAAGTTATTGTTCATTTCTACCAACTAAAGGTCCACCTATATCGTCTAAAATGTATAAAAACATACATAAAAATATAAATGTTTCTCTCTTTATTTTTTCACCTGGTAATTTACA
Organism: Pleurodeles waltl; assembly: GCF_031143425.1. Taxonomy (NCBI): domain Eukaryota; kingdom Metazoa; phylum Chordata; class Amphibia; order Caudata; family Salamandridae; genus Pleurodeles; species Pleurodeles waltl. Next base: position 1,517,352,280 of record NC_090440.1, read on the forward strand.
AGTTATTGTTCTAGTTTCTACAGATGTCGGTTCTTGCCGCCTAGCTGAGGCCCTGTGTTTTGAGGGAATACAATTCACTATTACGCACTTTTTCTTTGATTGTGGGTACGACCTGTTGGCGATCATATCAATAAACACATTATAATTTGGTGTACTCTTTTGATCAGTGGCATTAAACTTTATTATTAAGCAATACTTGCCAGTGTGGGAACCACTCATGTGAAGATAATGTTCTTTTCAACAGCTGATGCCCCGAAGCGAAGGACGTGAAAGTGCTTGCACAAAGAAGGTCGAAAGGGGAAAGGGGGGGTAATCAATCTGGGATTTACATCTGTCATCTATAGTCTCATAACCTCCTCTGCCAGATTTGTTTTCGGAGGAAAGTAACAGAGAATTAAGACATTTATTTAATACAATGCATCTGGTTATAAATGGTTATCACGTTTATCCTCTTCGGCCTTGAGCTTACATGAACCTCCAACAGATTTGCAGTAAAGGGCAGTTTTGTTGTAATGCCCTCAAATAGCAATAGCAAATGTTTTCTACTTTTGATACTTGACAAAAACTTTGACAGAAGTCTTGGGAGCAACTTTTCCAGAACCTCTTCTCTATTATTTCCCTCTTTCCCCCAAGTCTTGCGCTGGCATCGATCGAACAGTAGACAACTCATTTCATTTCTCTGACATACAATGATGGACTTGTGTTACAACCCTGACTTATTTTCAGAACTTCAATTTCTCAAGTTGAAAGCTTGAACGTCCCATGCATGGAAGGGCTATTGATCCGACGCAGATGGACAGCTCAAGAGGAACTGATACGTTTCCTACAGCTCTTTTCCCCTGACCACAACACGGTGCCGACATTGTGCTATTTTGTAACAAAAAGAAGTCCTACTTGCAAATTAAATGTAAACCCTGTTATGATGTGAGTTTTTTACCCTACATTCCGCTAGAATATTAATATTCCTAATTTTTTTTGCTTCTTTCCTTTACACATGCAGCCATTATTTTTCATATGAGGTTAAATGAATAGAATGTACTTCACTATATACAATACTGATGAGTTCCCACTGTGACCAGATGTTCAAGTATTGTAAACGTTTATCTAACAAATTTTAATGTAAGAGGGGCATCTTTATGAATGAGCTTTAATTCACAAGTATCTTTACACATAAACCAAGAATGGATGTTATAAAATAATAGCAAATGTATCGTTTGAAAAGTGCTCTATTTCGTTGTAAGGCTTTGTCAACCCAAGAGTATTTACTAATTTTCGCAAATAACATTCATGTAATAAATCAAGCATCATGTTAATATGGAACCTGTGCGTTGTATTTGACACCACATAACAGAAAGGAGGTACACACTGAATGAGATAAAGATCAGCCTTGAAATGGAATACATCACCTTCATTTAAGTAACATTGTTTCTCGGTCGAAAGTGGAATTGTAGACAATTTTGGAGTCGCGATAGGATATAACTTGGAGGAATATATATATATATATATATTTATTTATTTTTTGTTCTTTTTTTTTTTTGCATCAGGCAACAAAATCCCAACCCGTTTCGGAAACCGAGTTTCCTTGATCACGGGTGATCTTTACTTTTCCAAAGACATAAGTGGCCGTCGCTGTTTTCTATCTCTTCTGGATTGGTTTGGCAATTCACTGTTTTCTGAAATTAATGCAAGGAACCCTGACATGAACACATTAACATTTTTAGAACATTAACAGAAAGAGGTAAATAAAGAGAACGAGGAAATGTGCGGACCTGATGTTTCACCCCCCCCCCCCCCCCCCACCATCAAACCTCTTATTTGAAGCACCAAGAGATAATTCAGAAGTAAACACGTGGACAAAACGGCAGCGAGTAATGCGATGTGGAAAGAAGGGACTTTGGCCTGAGCTAATAATCTCTGATTCCCAGCTAGGATTTGCAAATTGCACACTGAATGGTTTGTGAACTGGGCTGCAATACGCAATTAAACCTTATGTACAAAGAGGTTGAATCACAAACTGACTACTCACAGAGGATGGCAAATTACCTCCTTAATGAATGGTAATTGAAAAGGCCACTAGGTGAGACTTTCTGAATGCAGGGTGGTGGAGGATTCCCAAAATTATTCACAAAGGGTAAGTTGTGACTTGGAAAAAAAATTCCTTTGCAAATCAGATACCACCCCTAATAGGTGTTGTTATCTGGTCAGTGTTTCTACTGGAATTTCAGTCACTAGTCATTGATATATGTCACCTTGACTCGGGTACAAAGGTTTATATACATCACAGACCACTCTATTGCTTTCGCAAAACAGTTGAATTTGTGATTCTTGAGGTTTACAACCACAAAAGTATTCGTACATATGGTCCCTTGTTTGAAATGGTGTTACCTAAACCACAACTTTCATGGAACATACGCCACAACCAAAACACAGAGGGGCATATTTATACTCTGTTTGCGCTGAATGTGCGTCAAAATTTTTGACGTACAATCGGCGCAAACCCTGCCCCATATTTATACTTTGACGTCCGACCCCGCGGGCGTCAAAGTTCCACCATGTGCGTCATTTATTTGAAGGGGGAAACTGCCTTGCGTTAATTATATGCAAGGTAGGCGTTCCCTTCCAAAAAATGACTTTAAGGTCTGTGCCCCATATTTATACGGTGACGTCATTTTGACGCACAGGAGGGGGCAGGCCTTAAAAAACGGCACCGAGCCTGATGGGCGCCGTTTTTTAACGCCTGGGTCAGGGCAGGCGTTAAGGGACCTGTAGGCTCAGAAGGAGCCCAGAGGTGCCCTCCCATGCCCCCAGGGACACCCCCTGCCACCCTTGCCCACCCCAGGAGGACACCCAAGGATGGAGGGACCCATCCCAGGGAAGAAAAGGTAAGTTCAGGTAAGTTTTTTTTTTCGTATTTTTTTTGCGGCATAGGGGGGCCAGATTTGTGCCCCCCTACATGCTACTATGCCCAATGACCATGCCCAGGGGACATAAGTCCCCTGGGCATGGCCATTGGGCAAGGGGGCATGACTCCTGTCTTTGCTAAGACAGGAGTCATTTCAATGGGGGTTGGGCGTCAATAAAAATGGCGCAAATCGGGTTGAGGCCTGAATTTTGCCTCAGACCTGACTTGCCCCATTTTTTGACGCCCAAGCTCCATTTTCCCCTACGCCGGCGCAGCCTGGTGTGAGTCTTTTTTTTTTACGCACACCAGTCCGCTGCGGCGGCTAACGTCATTCAATAAATAAGGCGCCCGCATGGCGCTTTGGAATGGCGTTAGCCGGCTGTAACATTTTTGACGCACAACTGCGTTGGCGCAGTTGTGCGTCAAAAAGTATAAATATGGGCCATAGTTCACCTCTAACGTGAGACCACGGGGTTGATCACAACAGTGATAGGATGCACTACATTATCACAATGACATCACAAAGTCCATTGCCACAGAAAAAAACAGGATGTATATGATCAGCTAGCACCATGAGAGTGAGCACATGGTGGACATCAACATAGTGCATATTCAAAGTAACCCGATGTAGTGTATCGCCAGGCTGAAACCAGTTCAACAAACAGAGAGCACAGAGTACATTACTACAGTGCATGACAACAATGAAACCATGGCACCTTAATATCACAATGTAAGTGGCCACAGTGAGAGCACAGTGAAAACAAAGAGTAACTCAGAACATTGATAGCAACCCATAGGTTACTGCAGTTGAGTCATACCATACATCAACTTAGAGAACACTGATTCCTTCGAAATAATAAGAACAAAAGTACATCAATGCAGTGGGAACCATGTAAAAATCATGGAGCTCACCAGATCTCAAATGGATGGAGTGTATTACCAGACTGACACCATGGAGTAGGTCATCACAGTGAGAGCATGGAGTCCTTCACCACAGTGAGGGTGGTCTGTGTCAATCCAGTGGATGATTTTATGTCAGAAGGCTGGTTGGCTCTGTGTGGAAGTGACCATTCATGTCCTTGAATATTTTTTAATAAAGGTACAATATTTCAAACTGTTCCTAGTGGTGCCTCTTGTGTCTGGTGCAGGTGCTTGAAAAGTCTTTCACAAAGGTTCAGCTCCACGAGCAGTTACTAGATGTCTGTCGTAAGTCAAAGTCAAGTACTGAAGTTCTGCACTTCGTTACTACATGTTGCAAGTCTCTACCGTTTGTCCCTAAATCAGATGAGTATTGTAGGTCATTGCTAAAGGTGCAAGAGACACATGCTACTGCTCCCTTATTCGTGGCATACCAGAGAAATGGGAACAGACCACACTCCCGTTGGATCTATTATTTTGCTGAAAGTGGAATGGAACAATAGCAAAAACAATTGAATGTACTTTTGTTTCCTGTGCAGCAGATCACAGACAGGGCACGGTTTCACTATAAATTTGAATATTCTCTTTTTCTAGTCTAGTGATTTGAACTTGTTTTCTAAAGGATGAATACATTCGCCAATGCTGGGCTATGATGATAATAAACATTTGTATGTCTCTCATTGCATTTTCTGCATGTTTTAGAACAAGCAGGTGAGGGAAAATGAGCATTTTGGCACTACCAGTAATTAGAAAGCACCTTTATTCTGCGCACTGGGCAAGTCTTTAACTGTTTGTCTTAAAGGTATTTGTTGAAGGAGGTGTGGCCCAGACAGGGGACCATGTTGGGGTCAGGCTAGCATTCTCGTCCTGATAAACGCATTACAAAATCACTGCTGCAGTGACTATAAATAACACACAACCGTTCAAGCTCTGTTCAATCACCTCTTGGTTGTCATCAATAAAGGAGGCTTGAGTTTGTCATGCACTTCTCTGGTTGGGGGTCAGTATTCAAATCTCATATCTGAATGGAAAAGGGGTGACGAAAACTAAACCCAGCAGTGCTCTTGATTGTGTCCTGTAGGAATGGTGTTTCCCATGGAACTAAAAAGACTAACATGAATTAATTGTGCACATCGGCATCTTTAAATGGTACATTTCCCGACAGTTTTTAATAATTCGACACAAACTACATATGGTCATGTAAAGTGATATATGTCTTTATATTCGTATATGACTACTAACACCTTTAGTAATTTAAGTTTTATTTTGCCTTACAAATGCTTGCAAAGACAGAATATAATGCAAAACAAATCTTGGCATGACGAAAATACTAGTAAATATTGGTAAAGTAAAGTCTGCATTCCGAACAATATTCCGAGCACCTGTTTGTCTAAAACATGACTAGGGACATTCATAAAGGTTACAAAAAAATAAAAGCAGATTAGTCAGTGGTTCATTTTAGATTTGTTTTGCAGCTCATTAAAGTTTAAACTTAAACAACAGAATCACTTCACAGTTTTGTTTAGGCATTGTTTCGTTGTGGCAGGCACCAGCGTTGACACTCCACATGGTGCATTCACTGCCTTAAATAATATAGGTCAAAATGTACGAAAGGCCCATTTTGCGATTACCTATTTGTGACTTTTTGTGACTCGCTATTAGGTAATCACAAAATGGAATGTACCTATGGCTTTTGTCTCTAATTAGGACTTGGAGTTCATGCGAGTCCCAGTTTTGATGATTGCAATTCGCGATTACCAAGACTGCGAGCGCGAATGCAATTTACAAACGCGTTTGCAAACACAGGGAAGCACTTCCCAGTTCAGGTGAAAGATCCTAGAACCAGGAACTACTTCTCAGTGGCAGCCAGTGAAGCATAGAAAGAGGATGTGCTGCAAAATGCAGGTGAAATTTTATTTGGTGGCAAGGAGAAAACAATTTAAAAAAACAATGTCAAGTCTGGATGGTTATAAGGAGGCAGAAAACAAAACTTTAAATTCTCAGAGAAGGTGATAGAAATCCTAACTCAAGAATGTTACAATAACGATTATCTGCTGTTTGGGAAGCCCTCCATGATTGTCTCTGTACTGTGGCACAAAAAAAAAAATCTGGCTGACATGCATCTCAGAATAAACGCAGCTGGTGTGAACTCAGGTCGAGAAAAGGTGGCCTCTCGCCTGAAAGAGTTATGTCACAGAAGTAGGACCTTCCAGAGTTCCCACACCAACAGCTACTGAAATGCTAGTGGAAGGCACCCTGAGACAGTGGCGCTGGAGGATTCGACCAAATAGACACTTCTACATCAGGACCTAATCAAAGTAAGTGCAGCATGTCCTTGTACTGAAAACAAATGTAGCATTCATAAAGACACATGTTTAGTAAACATTGACTGCATCCATACCAGGGTATTATGGGACATGTAGTACATTAAACATAGTGTTTGTTTTTGGTCAATTTTATAGTGAATAAACAACAAAGGTATGTTAGTTGTATTCAAATCAGACACAAAAAAGTTATTGCAAGTTTCTTCGTAATCACAGCTGACGCTGCACAGCACACAGATTGGCAGAGTCCAGAGGGAGGTGATGCAACTCATATAGATGAAGAGGAATTCTTATTGAGACCTACAGTGGAGCCTCCACATCACATGGGCACACCCATAGTGCTGTTTCCTCATGGCAGCCTGCATCAGAAAAGGAAGATGAGAACCAGCCACAGCAAAGTTCAGAATTAGCTCCTGTAGTGAGACCACATCAGCAGCATCTTTTGGGACGTGACCAACCAAGACATAGGCCAAGATCTGTCATAAAAACTGCCATCCAATTCACAACCAGTTAAAGACACACAAATGTCTGGAGGGCTTGAAAACTCCATATTGAAGGTTCAATGCCTGCAACAAAAAACACATACAATTTGTGAACAGGAAGCTACTGACCATGCAACAAACCATGGTGCAGCTAAGCTGGAGGTACAATGTTTTAATCTTCAGACTCAGAGTTTGCACTGTGGTGTGTGTAGTCCAGTCCTGGTGGCAAAGTTGTGAAGTATTGCACAGGTTGCCATAGTGCGCCAGCATTCTTATGCAAGCACTGAAATCTGTTTTTCAACAGCCCAAATGTCCGCTAAGTCACTCCCCGGTCTGTTGATGTACAACATTTGAGTACTGCTGAATGGGGTCATTTGGTGAAAGGAGAACTGTAAGTAACCAGGACCTAAGGCATACTCAATTTCACCTGTGAAAGACATGCACATGAATGTCCAGTTTCAACACAAATGTTTCATTACACTATATCACACATTGCAGTACACTTCATTACCTCAAATGTATCCATCATCAAAATCCCCTAATTCCAGTAATCTGTAGATGCCACTGTGTCTGAACATGAAGGAATCATGGGTGCTTCCATGGTACTGGGCTAGATTGTCAGTGATGATGTTGTTTCCATTACACACCACTTGTATGTTAGGAGAATTCATGTTTTTCATGTTTTTGAATATATATTCCAGTTGAGATGGACGGCACATGGCCACGTGCCCCATCCACACACCATACCATATGTGAAAAATTGCCACTCCAATAAACATCCAGTTTAATTTATTGCATTTCAGTGGCATTTCTTGGTTGATAGATTCATTGGTTGATACATATTAACATGGCATCAAGGAATAAGCAACAAAAAAAGTGGCAACGCACTCTGGCACACCCGACTAGCAACAGCAATGACATCCTGGTAATTACCAGATGCTAACATGTGTAGAAAGCACATCACCTTTACGTGTGGAGATGGAATTACTGCTCGGTGTTTTGCTTTCAAGGTGTGGTTTCCTAGGTGCAAAATTATTAAAAATTACAGTGCCACTCAGCCTGCATTTGTCATAGATTTCCTCCTCTGGTTAAAGATGGTCAGCCTAACTCTGACAGCCCTCTCCTGCCTCCTCCTCTTCAGACCAGTCAAACTCCTCAGCCTCCTTATAATAATGTACAAAGCTGACATTTTGGAAAAACTCTGATGCACTTTAGGCATGTTTTATAAATTGCAATCTTTTGTCACCTGTTCTGACTTAATAGTAAAGTGCATGTGGCAATTAGCAACTCTTCTATTCGCACATTGTGACTGCCTTGAACATACCCTTTGTGATCGCTGATTGTTTTCAAAAAGTGATCACAAAATATTTTCCCTAAAAATTGGTAATAGCGATCCATTTGCATCACAAAAAAAGCTTACAAATAGGTTTCGTACATACAAAACACATAAAATAGCGGTTTCAAATTACTCTGCAACCGATGTGTGAGTCGCTAGAGCTACGTACATCTTGCCAATCAACTTACTTTACTATGAGTGCTTTCAAGGATTCAGTGGACTGGTTTAATATATCATGCCTTTAATATTTATCTGCTTCAGGTATGAAGTAAGCTCATTGACCTGTCTGTTGAATGTGTGTTCAAACGGGTTCACACTAAAGTTGATTTAAATTGTGACTTTAGTATTCTTTTCAAAAGCAGACACTGCGAAGAAACTTATGAGCATTTTTCATCTTTGCTTCCTTGCCTTCTGACGCTGAGATGTTGATGTTTTGCCTCAATTTTATCTCTCTTTAAGGGATTGTACTCCGACAGGTAAAGTATAGTTAGTTGGTCGTACTGATGCTCAAGCAATCAGAGATAGAAAACACATGTTTCTATTAGTGCTATGGCTGGACGACTAACCCCCTCAAGGAGAGCACATAATATGATATTAGTAATTTTCATTGAATGCTTTTTCAAAACTCAGTCATGATTATCAAACAAACGCGAGACAGGGGCTTGCCTAAGGGATAGCTCATATGGTTAAGAAACCAGCTGTAAAATTGGTAACAGCCTGAGGTCTGCAGTGTCCGACCGTTCAAGGTCAATGCGCCAATTAATTGTTGTGGAAAACACTCGAACGACTGTTGACTCGAAATAGTAGGAAGTGAAATGCATATTTCAATATTTGCATTGATACAGTTTACATTCATGAAGCAAGTGGTACGTTCAAAAGCAAGAATTTTGATTAATATTATTAATCAGGTATTGAACGTTCTGTAAAAAATTCTACACGTGGTTATGGAAAAACAACTAAAACACGCACATTATTGTCTATTACGATTCATACATTTTTAACCATATAGGTATGAAGGTGTATCCTGTAATGTGTCATGAAAGACTGGTGTAACTATGTCTCTTTAAACCTGCCAGAGAGAAAGGTTCCACCATCCAATTACATCACTGGCATGATACAATTAAAACTCAACTGTATTAGTGTGGAAATATATTAAAATATATTTTAAAGCTTGAATTCAATACATGGTTCTTTTGGGATTTACTGTGCTATCCCACATTTTGTTTTGTTTACGTTTTACTCTCCATTTTCTACTTGCTATTTTAGCAAAGCTGTATGCAAGACCTGTTGTTTCTAATTTGCCATCTCTTTGTGAAAGGCAAAGATAACCTATACACTCTCATTCTAATCAGTGCGCATTGTTAGCTGCACCTTGACGAGAATAGCATGAGCGTCAACAGTATCTCCTTAATATAGGTAGGATCTCTTATTTTTTTAAAGCTCAAACTTTTGCTCTAAAATTGAACGTGCTTAACTACATGATACGGTATTGTTCTTTTCTTTTTACTGCAGACAACCAAGCAACATATTTCAGTAATTCTCCTGCCGTTTTCAATAAACACTTCCGTTTTGCAACACCAAAAGAAACAGGTTAGCTCTGGACAAAGATGGCAGCTCAGCTTTAGACTGCTATAGTCCTCCTCATCAAGGGGTCCTCGTGAGAGAATGGAGGCTTGATCTGCACAAAGAGTGACAGGAAGTTATTTCGAAACAGCTGCAGAAGGACCTGATGTGCACAAGAAACCTCAAGTGACAACAAGGCTGCCAGGGTTAGACAAATGCCGCATGGTAGCTGCTGAGTCATGGGTCTAACCAGATGGGAACTCTGAGTTGTGGCCCACCCTGTTCTCACACAAATCCAATTGGGCCTCCTCCCCCCATGGCTGTCCCCGAGAGTGGAGAGGTTGTGGCACAGAGCACCCCGGACAATCGGACTCAGCCGGTGACACACGGGGGCCCCTGATGTTGTCCAGAGTTATATAACTGGTGAAGTTCATATTATTACCTCAGGGTTTTGAGTCTTAAACACTAGGATTTCTGCGTAGTGCATGATCTGTTCCAACAAGCTGCTGTTAATGCTTAGCTCATTACCACATGTCCTTTAAATCAAATGATCTATACCACATAATTCACTAGGTTTCACTAACCCTGTGTGCAGGAACCAGTGAAAGCAACATTCTTTTCTTTATCTCACTACCCCTACCAGTGACTGCAGATGCAGGAATGTGACAGCCAATAGTAGAGGTGTGGAAAGGGGAATGAGATAAGAAAAAAAAAGACACAGGACTCCACCACTGCTACTTGTATCCAAAATCTTGTGCATCTTTTATTAATTTTCTGAATTCAACTTGAAAGAGCATAGCTTGGCTGTGGCACTTGTCTCTGAAATAAGAATGTGAAAGGATGGTAACTTGCAAGTGGTCACAATTTGGCAGTCACATTTTGTATAACTTGCTAAAGTGGATCTATGTAATTACTACAGTGCAAAGCATATGAGTGGAGTGCACCATTGGATTTAACATTTAAGTAGTCTTTCATGTGTACCTATTTGAAATTAACTCTTTGAAAGTATTATTCTGCATAATCATTTTGTTTATTCTTACATGTAATGCTTAGAATTAATGTATTCTGAAAGTATATTTGTGTTTTATTTACTTGCCTGGAACCAGGGCTTGCATACATATTTTTTATCACAGTTAACTTTCAATGTGGAGTTTGTTTTTTTAAATATTTTCTCTCCGAGATGCAGGTGTTAGAATCCGAGAGAGAGAGCTAAAAAGAAGTCCATTGTGGGTGAGAGATAAGAAAGCCTGAGACGAGCTACGCAAGGATGAACAGGAGTATTCTGGAAGTTGGCAGCTATATCCTTTTTTATTTAGCAGAGGCCAAAGAGTATCAAGATTGGATGTACAAGGTCTCTGAATGTTGTAACGTTTAATTAAAATTAATTGGGAGTTCAATAGAGAAGCTTCTACTGTGAATTCATCTTCTTGGGAAACTATGATTTAAAGAAGGTTTAGTTAGTGAGAAACAGCAGATTCTTTTCACCCTTTAAACCCTTTAAACTGATTGTACCTTTCTGAGGTACAGACCTCATCTTTTGTATTTAGCTTTCTGCCACCACACCTCTCTTAACTGAATATTCTACAGACTTTCTGTTTGCAGACTATTTCTCAAGTACTCTCTTAATATTAGAATAGTTTAAAGTTTAGTTTTTATGATTAGGCAGGAGAACTTGGTTCTGGTGCCCAAGAACCATATGCGTTTTCTTAATTTTCTGTGTTGTGACTTTTGAAGTCTTAATCTTGTATATGTTGATTAAGTTTAATATTTCACAACACTTACACTCACTATTGGTGATTTTATATATCTGTACTATGGTTCTGAAACTCATTTATGTAACAATGACTTTGAGTCTGCATTAAAGCTCTTTTGAATATTCGATTTGACTCTGAATATTAATGTGTGATTAATGAGTTGCACTGAAATTGTTTGAATGACATAATAACTGTCTCTCTCTACCCATTGGAACTGGGAATAACTGTCTCTCTCTACCCCTTGGAACTGGGAATAAAATATTAATTGGACCCCTAAATTAGAAAGATAGCCCCAGGTTGTCTCAAATTCAACAGGTACAAGATGTGAAGCATGACTTGTCCTTACAGAGCACCTGAAAAAACAGCCACATTCTCATGATTCTGAGGAAACCTCAAACGAACCCACAAGGTTAAGTTGCAATTTACCTTCGATATCCTGGAGTGGAGGATTTCTTTTACAATCAGCATACAACTTATAAACTTCCTTACCCTTTTCACTGATTTCTTGTGCAGTTTCAGAATATCAATTAACATCAGTTAAATGTTATTATACAGATGAACTGAAGCCAGAAAACACTGATCAGCAAAAGCATATGGGGGTGATGGGCGCACATAAAAAGGAGGGTGACGTTCCAATAGAAGAATGTTCTGTGTTATTATGTTTAGTCTGCCAACATCAATGTCTTACTCCAATCCTCCTCTTGTGCAAAAGCTTGACATCTCAAGTAGGCATGTGCAAAAATTGCATAATTTGCCTTTTTATAATTACACAAATTAAGCAAAATAGAAATCTGGCATTTAGCATAATATTTTAGGGAAATCATTGACATAGAGGCATGATTTGTGCTAACGATAAAACATAATACACAACTTCTGCAAGCAACAGCCATTTTTGTCTGTTTGTTTTGTGTGGTTCATATTTTCCAGCAATTGTGACACAAATGCCTGTGTAATTATTCAGCATATTGAGAATAATAGGCTTTATGTGAAATTCCAGAAATTACATGAATTACACTGGCATTATTTAAATCTCTCCTGGGCTTATTCCCAAGTGTCATTCAACACATAGTTCAACCTTTCAGGATGTTAGTCCATCTGAGTTTGATACCAAACATCTGTATGCCACTCCTTATGAAAACCAGACCAAAATTATAGTGTAAATTAAGACTCTCAATGAGTAACCAAACCCTGTGGAACACCATGAATGTGAATTTACCTGTTGTGAAAAAGTCTATTTTGATTTTTTGGATGTAGGTAACCTAGGCAAAGATATAACATGACTCTTTTTAGTCAAGTGATGCACAGCAACTAGAATAACTGTGCAAGCTTGACTCTTAGTTGACTCAGTTATATAATATATTGACACTGTACGTCCCCATCTAGGTTGAACGGGAAAAGGCCCTATGCGGTTACTACCACCTTCAGATGATATATGTGACTTTCCAAAATGCCAGAATAGATCAAAATTTCACCTAGGTACTGTCTACGATAATCTGTAAATTCATACACTTGACTGCAAGGAATTGATTCACCTAGATCTTTCAGTCTTTCACTTCTGCACCTCTTGTATCCAAAACATCATTGAACTCTTTAGAACAAGGGGGTAATGACATAGCGCTCCTAATAGCAGGCCCAATTTATGCCTCTGTAAGTACCTTAGAGAGACGATTTCCTTTAAAAGGACAGGAAAACATACAAATATTCTGAAAGTGGTCAGAATGTAATTGAACCATCCTGGTGGTTAACTCAATGCAAAGTTAATGCCAAGCAAGGCAAGGTATACCCAGAATCAATTTCAACTGGGGGGCATCAATCAAATCAAAATGAATGTGCACATAATATGTGTATGAAATCTCACTGAACCAGAGGATAGATTAGAGCCACCCTCAGCTTTAACATCCTCAGGGATCTATTTCTTAATGACTAGAATTTCCATGGATTTGACAAACTTTACATCCATTTAATTCTCAGACACCAAACAATCTGAAAGCCATGGCATCACCCTTTCTTGGCCTTCAGACAAAATCATCTTCATGCTAATTAGCATGTGATCCACACAGTAGCTGACTGCATTGTAGTCACAAACAAACTGAGAGCTGACTTAGTCACTGTTGGATTTGGCCCTCACTGCAGGGTCCTCCCAAAAATGCTTGCCTTCACCCTCCTGTTTTCTGAACCTGCTTTTGCTGGCTTTTAGGCCTCTGTACACATTACCAATGCTAACCAATCCTAAAGTGCTTGTGCTCTCTCTCCTAAGCATGATAGAAGTGGCCTATATCCAAATGGCACCTTTTATTTACTTGTACATCACTAGTAAAGAGGCATCCCAAGTACCCAAGGGATGTAAATTGAATTCTGCCAGTGGCCTGCAGCACTGATTTTGCCACCCACTTACGTAGCCCTGTAAATCATGTCTCAGGCCTGCTATTGCAGCCTGTGTGTGCAGTTTTAAACCACCATTTTGACCTGGCAAAGAGAACCTTTTTGCTAGGCCAAAACCTTCCTTTTTAATGCATATAGCTCGCCCCTATGGTAGGTCCTGAACAGCCCACAAGGCAGGGTGCAGTGTGTTTAAAAAGTAAGACACATTTTACATGCCCTGGTAGTGAAAACCTTTAAATTAATTTTTCACTACTGCAATGCCTACCTCTCCAATAGGACAACATTGGACTTACAAAGGGTTCTCATTTGTTGTTTGCATTCCCAGACAATCTGGATCCAGGGCAGTGAGAAAGTGGATTCCTGATCTCCTCAGGAGGTGGAAAACTCCAGAAATGTTTCCTACTTCAAGGTGGGCACCGAGTATAAATATTAGTCCCTCAGACCCACTCTTCTGTACACATCTGCACCTGTAGAAGACTCAGAAGATGGACTGCTGTGGTATTTTGTTGTAAGGAGAACTGCCACTCTGCTGCCCTTCTGTGCCACCCTACTGCCCTCCTGCCTGAGTGAGAAGGCCTGGACCTGCACCTTGGACCCACAATCACCAAAGTTACTCCAAAGGCTAGTTTGTTGGTTTATTGATCAGAGCCTTGAGGACAGGACAAGCTCCAGCATCCTTGAATTCAGCACCTGAACTCTGCCAACTGTGTGTCCTGCCCTCCCACGTGATGCCACCACAGCTCTGGACCCTTGGAAGTGGGCCTGAAGGTGTTCTGCCAGCCCATCTCTGGTCCCAGAAGAACTGCTGTAGTTCAACGCTTTGCCTCTCAAGACTCCGCATCAGAACCACTGAGCGATCCATCTCCAATGCAGGACTTTGAATCGCAGCCCCGGGGGGGCCATCAGAACCGCTGCTGTGTGATGTACAATCTCACATCACAGCCTGCAGCCCTCAGAACCGCTGCTGCATGACACATCTCTTCACAAGGATCTCGTATCACCCACCACAGCACATCAGACCTGCTGATGTGCAACACATCTCCACACAATGTCCTTGCATCATCATCACAGCTTCCTGGAACTGCCACTGTACAATGCATCTCTATGCAAGGAACTTGCATCGCCTCAGCTGTGCAATCCATTCTTGGCACAGGACTCCGAATCGCTCCACAACCAGGACATAAGGTACTTTGTTAAGGGAGCCTAACTAGGTCCCTGTAGCCAGCTAACACTCCATCACAGTTGGTCTGAACTTGCGACTTTGTCCTGGTGTAGAGCAAACAGATAACTACAATTTGTGCTTTGTTCTTTTTTGAGCAATTTTCACTTAAATCTTTAAAATTGCAATTCTACTAATTGAATTTTTGTTGTTATGGTCTTAAATCATTTAATACATTTTACTCTGTTTTTATAAGTTGGTGTGCGATTGTTCTGATGTGGTGTCTCACTTTATTATTGTTTGAATGGCTGTAGAAATACTTTACACATTACCTGTACATTAACCCTGCCTGCTCTGTGCCAAGCTACCCAGGGAGTGAGCACAGGTTAATTTAGGGTTGGCATGTGACTTCACCCTGACAAGGATTGTGGTTTCTGCTTGAGTAGGGTTTTAACAACCTCTTAACCAGTAACCCCGTTTCTTACAGTCACCAACACCTGACTCTTAAATGTCTTGGATTTACTTCTACAATCCATTAAAATATGTCTTGACCTTGCACAATTCAAACACAAAGTTTACACATATTCTTTCTTTCTTTCCTTCCACGGGGCACCCTATAATGTGTAACTGCTTTGATTCAAGTTTCTGAAAGAAAACAGTATTTAATGTGTACCTGAATGGTACCTCCTTATGTTTCTTTTGTAATATTTGTCCTTTTTCATTTTTTTTAACCATGTCACTAACACTAAGAACGTACACTTAGGAATCTAAGTTTAACAGCAAACCTTTGTGGTATGTTTCACACAGAGGTGGGGTCACATATGCTCAGTTGGATCCCCATCCTCCATTAGTTGAGGATAAAGTATACATATATAGACCCGGAAGAAATGCCACTTGATCACTTTGACAACAAAGGCATGAAACATGTTGATCAATAAACTGCATCAAATTGTAACATATTTGATTTCACATTTGTTAGTACATCATAACTTGGCTTTACTGAGGAGGAAAGATGATTGTTATGTCCTTTAGTTTTAGACATAGATCTTTGGTCTTCTTTAAAACATACCACAGAGGATCTATAGACAATTCTAACTCAGTTCCATTTCTAATCTTCTCACCTAGATGGGGAAACACAAGCATTACCAGCTTACATCAGATGAATTGAAAAGATCTCTGGCAAAGTGCCCTATCGAGGGTCCAATGGGCATTGAAGCACAAGCCAAATGAGAAGCAGGCTCAATGATGAAGCATGCCATCTTCGGGTGGGTGAGGGCACTTGCTTCTAAAAGCAAATGCTCCTAATGACTCACCATGTTCTACGTCCTTAACATATCACCTACAATTTTATATTGGAATAGTATGCCCTATTGTAATTGATTCAAGAGTCTCCATATTTTCATTCTCTTCTGTTGTATGCTGAACTACTAAATCTTTATAAATCTTTAACCTTTTTTGAATGACCTTCAGGTATACGAATATGTAGCTGGTCAATTAACTCTATGACCTCATCACACTCGTAGGTAGATTAATCACCAATGCCAGGATATATATAAATTTGCTTCAGAGCCCTTGAGATAATAAAGATGTCCTTTTGCTTCTGGACAACAGGCCTCAACCACCAAATGGTTCTGTCAGTTCACAGAACCTTTGTGTGTAGGATGCAAAAGAAGCAATGTTATTTTCATTGCTGCCTCATCACTTGATTCATTAATGCACTTTGCAGAATGTAATGAAACCTTTTCAGACACAATTATTTCTTAAGTGTTTTCACATTCAGATATCTAAGCATAACTACAATTGTGAATGGAAATAGCACTGCACTACCTCTGTGTAACCAAAACTCTGTGCTTCCATATGTGATGGGTGATTCCTGAATATTAAATACCCAGAAAATATGTATTTCAAGTACACTTGTGCAGTAACACTTCTCCCTGTGTTTAAGATGACTCTCAAGCTCAATACACACCTTTTAGTGAAGGATGACTTATAGTTTCTATTTGACTTCTTGAGACCTGTGGAATAACCAGTATCTGTAATAAACTGTTGTTCCCTCATCTTGGTAATAGTAGAAGCTTACTGAAACTCTAATTACTCATTCATTTGTTTTGCAAATACTAGGAGTAGGTGATAATTTCTGCTCCACCGGCAGAGTTGGTGGAAGTTCGGCTACTCTGCTTTACACTTCTAATGTGGAGTTCCATTCACATTCCGCCATATGGTGGAATTCTTTCTTGCACGTGGCTCACTAACAGTAAGTTAGAGAGCAAGAATTTGTAAGCCCTAGCATGATTTCCACATGCTTTGAGGGCACCCATAGAGATTTTCTCACCACTCAACGGTTGCTAGGGGTCATAATTGTTCACAGTAAGAAAGCTTCCACTTGAGTAGGAAAACTGCTTAAGTGGCAGCAAAATCAACTCCAGCAGCAGCACCCTCTGGTGCAGCATGTGGTGCTGTTTTCTCTGATTTGCCAGTGCAGAATGAGCTCCTGGTGCTAAATGTCTGCATGAGCAGCGCAACATTCTGATTTCACCTTGTTCACTGGACTCTGCAGGATCTCACAACATTGTTTTCTAACTCTTCTGAATTATACAGAGTAAAACTCACCCCTGGTAAGTACAGGTGAGATCCTGAGCATTTAAAGTCATCCCATCACATCAATGGATGCCCTAATAAATAACCGTAGTCTGAATAGTTCAACAAATGTTCAAGAGAATTGTTTAGAGCTACTTTTCATCAACAACACAACTTAAGGATATGTCTTTGTTATTCAATGTTCCATTCAAAACAATCCTTTGAAGTACAACGAGTTCTTGCAAGGAAATTCCAAATTCATGTAGCGAGGTCTTGGCTGCAACAACACTGCCCAACTAAAGATTATGTGAACCACTAGGAAAATTACACCCGATAATCCAAGAATGCCACGGTCTCCCTGGAATATGCAGGTTTTAATGGACTGTGTGGAACTGTAGTTTGTTGACAGCATTCTGCCACACAGTGTGTCCTCCAAATATGTGCACCTTCAATCCTCACAGCACCAGCTTTGTGACTATTACAAGGGTTAGAAATGGGGTCCTTGGTTAGCAGTCAGGTTACTAGCTGTCCAAGCAAGGACCCTCACTCTAGTCAGAGCAAAGGTGAATCACCCTCAGCTAACCCCTGCTGACCCCCTTGGTAGCTTGGCACGAGCAGGCCGGCTTAACTTCAGAAGTAATGTATCAAGTATTTGTAGCAACACACACCACACAGTAACTCAGTGAATCCATTACAAAATGACACAACACAGGTTTAGAAAAATAGGTAATATTTATCTAAACAAAACAAGTCCAATGTGACAAAAATCCAACATATACAAGTCAGGATGTGCATTTTAAAAAGAACAAGAGTCTTAAATCTGTACAAAACAGTAAGAATGCTGTTAGCGCACAAAAGTACCTGGTTAGGGTAAAAATAAAGCTGCACGGGCCAGCGATGAGATGATTTCTCACTCGCAAGCGAGACCGTGCATCGTTCCTCCTCCTGTCGTGCCGGTGTGTGTCGTTTCTTCTTTCCTGCAAGAGAGCGATGCATTGATCCAGACGGGCACCTTGGGTCCAGGCAGGCTTTTATTTGATTTTCCAAACCTACCGATGCTGAATTGAAATCCAGTCACACGGTGTCAAGAAACCACACAGCTTGGGGGCTTACATCATTAACAGAAGCCGCTGCGGATGTTGCGTGTCGTTTCTCCAGCCGCATTGCATCGATCACCCAGCCGCAATGCAGGTGGAACGTCGATTTTAGCTGCAAGGCCAGTTGCGTGTCGTTTGTCAGCCGCGAGGCGGTTGGTGCTCCGAAAGTTTCCCCGCACGGCGGTCTTTTCATGGATTTCTATCCTTTTCCACTAGCTGCACCTTTCAAGGGCCCAGAGACAGGTTAGAGCACCACTTGGCAGGCAGAACTCTCAGCAGAAAGCCCAAGTGCTGGTGGAGAGAAGTCTTTGTTGCCCCTGAGACTTCAACAGCAGGAGGCAAGCTCGATTCAAGCCCTTGGAGATTCTTCACCAGTGGGAAGTCACACAAAAGTCAGTCTTTGTCTACTGCAGACCAACCCAGCAATGCACAGCCACAAGAATAATGGCAGTACTCCTCCTCCAGCTCTCCAGCTCTTCACCTTGGCAGAGGTTCCTCTTGGTTCCAGAAGTAATCTGATTTTCTGGTGTTTTGGGTGCTCTTCTTATATCCCATTCTGCCTTTGAAGTGGGCCTACTTTAAAGAGAAGTCTCTGTTATTTTTTATATACTGCCTTGCCAGGCCCCTGACACACACCAGGGTGTTGGAGACAGGATTGTGTGAGGGCAGGCACAGCCCTTTCAGGTGTAAGTGACCACTCCTCCCCTCCCGTCAGCCCAGGTGGCCCATCAGGATATGCAGGCTACATCCCAGCTCCCTTTGTGTCACTGTCTAGGGGAGAAGTGTAAACAGCCCAACTGTCAAACTGACCCAGATGGGGAATCCACAACCAGGCAGAGTCACAGAATGGCTTAAGCAAGAAAATGCCAACTTTCTAAAAGCGGCATTTTCAAACACACAATCTAAAAAACAACTTCCCTAAAAGATGGAATTTTTAAATTATGAGTTCAGAGACCCCAAACTCCACATGTCTATCTGCTTCCAAAGGGAATCCGTGCTTTAATCATATTTAAAGGCAGCCCCCATGTTAACCTTTGAGTGAGATAGGCCTTGCATAGCAACAATGAAAACCGTATTTTGCAGCATTTCACTGTCAGGACATGTAAAACACATAAGTACATGTCACACCTTAAACATATACTGCACCCTGCCCATGGGGCTACCCAGGGCCTAACTTAGGGGTCCCTTTCAAGTATGAAAAGGGAAGGTTTAGGCCTGGCAATTGGGTACACTTGCCAAGTTGAATTGGCAGTTTAAAACTGCACTCACAGACGCTGCAGTGGCAGGTCTGAGCCATGTTTATAGGGCTACTAATGTGGGTGGCACAACCAGTGCTGCAGGCCCAATAGTAGCACTTGATTTACAGACCCTGGGCACTTCTAGTGCACTTTACTAGGGACTTACTAGTAAATCAAATATGCCAATCATGGATAAGCTAATGTACACATAACATTTATACAGGGCACACTTACGCTTTAGCACTGGTCAGCAGTGGTAAAGTGTTCAGAGCAAAACAGCAAAAACAGAGTCCTGCACACAGAAACAACCTGGGAAGTAGAGGCAAAGTTAGGGGAGACCATGCCATTGATGCCAAGTCTACCAACAAGCTTTCACTGAAAGGCATCCAGCGCAAGCAGAATTTGAGAGCTGCCTCTGTGTGCATGGACAATATAGATAAACAGCATCTCCACCTCTGCTTCTTTACGATGAGGTATTGCAGCAGCATGAGCTCTAGATGGACATTTGTTTCTAGTCATCATACAAATTGTATCTAAGCTAGAGGACTTTTTTGAAAGGCTATGTACTGGACACGAATGACGATTGCTACATCTACAGTGCTGGACAGTGGGAAGAAGTGATAATGATGGGCTGTAGCAGTAAAGCAAGTAGTCTAACTAATGTGTATTTAGGAAGTCCACAAACATTAAAACTTGTATTGCACTACCAGCTTTACAGCTCAGTTAGGCATGTCCGACATCTTGGTGAGTTATTCGATGGAAAGCTCATCCATGGTGGTGTGGGTGGGAATGGTGTGCAGTGCCCTCTAGTCATTCTAGTCTAGTCTATGCAGATTACATTTTGGATGTAAAAAAAACAGGGGCTTAGGCCTCACGCTATACTAAGAAGTAAAGACCAAACAAGGTCAGCAAGGACAACTACTTCTGTCCTGTATGAATTTTGACTTTGAGAACTAAATAAAGACTCCCTGAGGAATCTGCCTGTAAGAAAGAGCTCTGTTACTGGGCCATCACCCTGATGAATGTGATGACAAACTGCGTGTATCAGGGGAGCAGCCAGACACTTGGGAGCTGGAGGAATGGAGAAAGAAGAGGGATGAGGGAAAGAAGTGTAGGAAATCTCTACATTTTTGTGAGGTGTGCCCCAAATTTTTGCCTTGAATGTTTTTGCTGGCTGTAGAACACAAAGTACTTTAATCTACTAACCAGTGGTTTAGTGCCTGTGTGCCTCCTTTTAACACAATAATATTGACATACCCATAATTGGTATTTTTAACCTTTCAATAAGTCACTTATAAATAGGACAGAGTGTAACCAGGTACTGTAAGCTAAATGTCACTCGTGGACTGTGGCACTCCTTGTGCCATCCACTTCAGTGAAAGTGCAAACACAACTGTAGGCTTACCATATGTAGCTTGGCTGTTGCAACTTTGAACTGCACAATCAACCTGTAAAAATAACCCCTTTTGACAGATCAAAACCTTTATTTTAGATATTTATATCTAATATATTTATATTTTAGATATTCAAAACCTTTATTTTAGATAAGTCTTCCCTGAGCAAGCCTTATTGCCCATAAGACCTGGTGCATGGCAATGAAAAGTATGACATATAAAAGGATAATGTTAAACATGTTGTTACAGTGAAAAATCCCCAAAAGCTATTTTCACTGTAACAAGGCTGGCTGCTCCCTAGGAGAACATTGGGATACGTTATTACATTCAATGATGCTAACTTTGGTTAGGAAACAGCTAAAGATATGATTATTTTTTTTAAGTTTTTTAAAAGTTCAATTTAATGGTAACATTGAGTAAACAGTACTTTTAGGAAGTTATCTTTTCTCTGCCTAAAGTCTCTGCATTCTCATTTCCACGAGCTACACCTGTCACCTTGCAGCTGAATAGCCTCCTTGAGGATGTGTGAAAACTGCTTCCATAGCAGGACAAAGGGCTAGGGGGTGGGGAGTTGTTCCTTTGACAGAACTTGATTAACTTCAAAGAAGCCTAATCTGTCACAGGCAAATGTTAGCTGACACCGGGGCAGGTCCTTCTTTTGTTCCCCAAGACGGGCACCAAGCCCAGTGGGAGATGAGCTACCCCCGGAACTGGTTTAGAGTGACTACAGAGGAGAGGTTGCTCATTTCAATAGCCACATTCTAGAATAGGCACGCAAGCTCTGCACAGGGAACAAAACGTTCTGCTGTCTTGGTTTTAGGTAGAAAGGGACACTGTGGGATTGTTTTCAATAGGGCACACGGGAAAAGCTGCAAAAGTTTGTAGGGTTACCCTTGGGAACTTTTATCCCATTGGTTAGGGAGGAGCCAGGAGTCCCCTGGCCCACAAGCTGATGCCAGGCATAAATTTGGCAGCCACACTACACTACGCACAACACTTCTTGACCTGTGGAACTGAAGAGGACTAAACTTGCTGTATGAGACCTGAGAAGAGTCCTAAAGACTGGACCTGCTCTCTATGTTCTACACAGTACTCAAAGGGTGATAAGGATGATCCCTGTTCAAGCAACAGGGTCACAACAAGCTACAGCAGGCCAATCCTGCAACTGCTCCACTGGCCACTTTCAACTATATCTATCCTGGATCCTGCTGTTGAACTGTGCTGGAGTGACTCTTCACCCTTCACCCCAAATGCTGTCCCCCCATGTCCTGGGACCCTCGGCTGTTGCAAAAGGTGCTCCGAACATCTCTTGAAACCTGGGAGTTAGAAACTTTTAGGTTCTGATGACCTCTGGAACACTTGAACCAACCTGCCATGCCAATCTGATGAAGGAGCATTGCAGCTGGGCTGAGGATTCAGGTTTTCCCACTCAGAGCTTTTCCACAGCAGAAAAACCAATTCATTTGGACCTCATGGAGAAGGTATACAGCCTAATGGAGCCCAGTTCGACTAAAGCCTGCTGCCTTGCCCCACTGGAAAAATCTGAAGTCCAGTAAGTTAAAAAAAGTAACTAAGTTTGTATGCAGAAATCTTTTCCAGGCAAAGGTGCCAAAGTATAGGCTGGTGAGGGACCTTCCTTGGGCATGAAGTTCAAATTTCTTAAACTTTCTCTTGCTTTCCCAATATCACATTGTTGGAAAATGGGTTATTGGTAAGGGCAGGTAGGTATCTACACTTAGCAATAGGCCACTAACCTCCACTTAGGTCCAGTTAGGCCTCAGTAAATTAAACCCAGCTCAACCCTTGGTAGCTTGGCAATGAGCGACAAGGCTTAACTTTGGAGACAGAGTGTAAAGCATTCAAATATCACAAAACAGTAATTAAATAAAACACAGGAAACTGTTTAAAAATCCAAAACCAATTTATAACAATAGATCATATTTTTATCTTTAAAATGAAACACAAATGAATAAAATCCGATAAGGGGAACCGGAGTTATGAATTTTTAAAGAATTATTGTTTTTTTAGCGCCTAGAAACAAAAAGCGCCAATCGGGTCATCTGGTTGCACCTCGACCAGGGCAAACTCAAAGTTTAAGGCCGACCGCGATGAAGCCCTGCTCGCCTAAAGGCAGCGGGAGGCCTCGGTTAAAAGTTTACCTTCACACTTCACACAGTCTCTTTTCTGAAGATTTTCTTCAGCGGGACAAACCTGCCAGTCCAATCCGACCTCCTGGAGCCCTTCTCCGGATACGCGTCGCGGGAATCCTCAGTGGAGATTTTTACCTTCGGACTTAGTTGTTTTTTCGAAGTGAAAATCCTTCGACCGGGGTAAACCTAAATCTTGATCCGACGTCCCTGGAGCCCTCCTCGGATATGCTGGCTGGGAGGTCCCGGTCAACTTTTTACCTTCGGACTTAGGCCCTCATTCTAAGTCTGGCGGGCGGCGGAGGCCGCCCGCCAGACTTCCCCCCTCCAAAGTACCGCTCCGCGGTCCAGAGACCGCGGAGGGTATTCCAAGTTTTACCCTGGACTGGCGGGCGGCCGCCAAAAGGCCGCCCGCCAGCCCAGGGGAAAACGACCTTCCCACCATGAAGCCGGCTCGTAATCGAGCCGGCGGTGTGGGAAGGTGCGACGGGTGCTACTGCACCCGTCGCGTATTTCACTGTCTGCTATGCAGACAATGAAATACTAGCGGGGCCCTCTTACGGGGGCCCCTGCAGTGCCCATGCCATTGGCATGGGCACTGCAGGGGCCCCCAGGGGCCCCACGACAATCCTTACCGCCATCCTGTTCCTGGCGGGCGAGCCGCCAGGAACAGGATGGCGGTAAGGATTGTCAGAATCCCCTCGGCGGCGCAGCGAGCTGCACCGCCTTGGAGGATTCTTAGGGGCAGTGGAAAACCGGCGGGAGACCGCCGGTTTTCCCTTTCTGACCGCGGCCAATGCGCCGCGGTCAGAATGCCCAAGTGAGCTCCGCCGGCCTGTCGGCGGTGCTCCCGCCCCCGTTGGCCCTGGCGGTTCTCTACCGCCAGGGTCATAATGAGGCCCTTAGTCTCTTTTTTGGAGATTTTCTTTACCGGGACGAACCTGCAAATCAGGCCAGGTCACGGTTTAGGCAAGCCGGCTAGAGTTGCCGCGGTGGGTCGGTCCCTCTATAGAGCATTTTTTTCAAAAGTTCTCCAAACTTCTCCAAACTTCTGGGGCTTCTCCCAGATGTTCCTTCAAGGTTCTTTTGGGGTCCACAGCTCACCTGAAGGATCCAGAAGCTCTGAGATGATCCTTGGGGGTGCGGACTACAGCTCCCAGAATGCACCTGACGCAAACTCCTTTTGGGCCACCGGGCAGTGGTCAGCTGGTTGATTTCTTCAGGAGTTGGTGCAGTGGACTCTGGTTAGCAATTTTTCACCTGTAGCAAACAGGGAGTCCCTCCTTGAACCAGTTGAAGCCAGGCAAAGTCCTTCTTGTGGTGAAGTCCAAGTGTGCAGCTGGTGCAGTCCTTCTGAGTGCAGGTTCCAGATGCAGGCCAGGGGTCCAGCAGGGCAGTCCTTCTTCTCCTTTGGTTCTTCCTTGTGGAATCTGATGGGGATCTGAGGTGTGGGTGCAGGTCTGCCAGTTTTATCCTTGTTCCTGGGTAAAAAACAGGGGGGTCCTGATTCTCCAGTCAGGAGCAGGGTCCTTCCCCTGTGATGACCACTTCCTGGGAAGTGTGGCTAAAATCAATCCCAGGTGGCAACA
Organism: Pleurodeles waltl; assembly: GCF_031143425.1. NCBI lineage: Eukaryota > Metazoa > Chordata > Amphibia > Caudata > Salamandridae > Pleurodeles > Pleurodeles waltl. Next base: position 1,517,377,142 of record NC_090440.1, read on the forward strand.
TTCTTCAAAAATCCATCATGGCTAAATATGATTTTTGGAGGTTACATCTGGCTGAGTCCACCCACTGGTGTGGCTAAAAATCATAAACACACCCCTCTCCGGCCCTCTCCTAATCTAATCATGGGGGCATCTAGTTGTCTGGGGTTGCAGGATGTGGGGGTGTTGCTGGGTTGTTCCAAATGTCCTTCTCTGCCTTTGCAGACAAGTTTGGCAGCCCTCCCCCTTCCTACCTCACCATCTGTTGAGGGGGAAATTCCCTCCCACAGGCACATCTCTTTGTGTGAAGCCAGGCCACTTCACACCTCATCAAGGCAGCCTGGCCAGGCTGCCAGAGGCTGGCCAATCAGGGCACAGCAGCAAAAACAATGCAGGGCTGAAATTGGTAACTTTTCAAGTAAAGTTTAAAACTCTTTACCTGAACAAGTTATATTAAATCCAGCAACTGGAAGTTGTGGGATTTATTATAACAATTAATTTGATACCAAACTCTTGGTATCCATCATTTAAGGGGACTTAAAAATTAAAATAAAGTCTCCCCATTCTAGCCGATGAAGGCCATTTACTACAATGAGGGAAAAACGAATTTGGCTGTTTTTACCTCACCAGGGCTTATAAAACTATTTTTATAAGGTCCCTGCTTATAGTTACATGGCACCCAGCCCTAGGGGCACATAGGGCACACCTTAGGGGTTACTTATATGTAAAAATAAGGTAGTTTAAGACTTTGGAACTACTTTTAATTCCAAAGTCGAATTTGCATATAACTTTAATTTAAAAGCAACCAGCAAGGCAGGCCTGCCTTTAAAATGACACTGGGCACATCAGCAGTGCACCTATGGGTGCACTACCTATGCTGTGGTCCCTAAACCTACATGCCCTACCATATACTAGGGACTTATAGGTAGGTTAGCTTAGCCAATTATAATTAGCCTAATTTGCATATCCACTTTACACAGAGCACTGGCCCTGGGACTGGTAAGCAGTACCCAGGGCACAGCCTAGAGTCAGTAACCACCAGTACCTGTCCAAAAAGTGTGGGGATGACCAGGGCAAAAAGGAGGACTTTCCTACACACATTATCACTGACTTCACAAGGTCCTCACCCAATGGCTATCAGATGTTGTGGAGCTCTCTTATGCCACAACCTGCTGCTTTGCACTGCTGAAGATTTTTGACTTCCATTTCAGAAACTTGTAGCCTTATTTACAAACATGTGGCATAGGGCAGTGCTGCAAGCCCTTTAGCTGTGCTGCCCTACACTAAATTGAAAGGGTAGGAATGCACCATATCTACAAGAAATGGTCCATTCATGTTGTTTCACCAAGTGCTGGTGCAGAAATTGCTACAGAGCTACAGCTCCAACACTGTGTTGTTGGCATGATTGTTTTTGTGCAGGAAGGGGCACCTTCTTGCACAATAACAATCACAATAGGCATTTTCCTCATTCTATGTGTGCTACAGAATTCAAATTAATCCACTTTCTCTCGCTTTCCCAACATAAGTTACTGGCTTCACCAGGTCCTCACCCAATGGCTATCAGATGTTGTGGAGCTACCTTATGCCACAATCTGCTGCCTTGCCCTGCTGAAGATTTTTGACTTCCATTTCACAAATTTGGGGCCTTATTTGCAAATATTTGGCATAAGGCAGTGCTGCAATCCTTTTAGCTGTGCTGCCCTAAGCCAAATGAAAAGGGCAGGAATGCACCATATCTACAAGATATGGTGTTCCTGTCCTCTCAGCTAGCCCCGGCATATAAATTGCTGCCGAGCACCACCCCTGTGTTGTTGGCACAATTGTTTTTGTGCACGAAGGGGCACCTTCCTGAACAAAAACAACCACAAGAGGCGTTTTCTTTATTCTATGTGTGCTGCAGAATGCAGCACATGTGCAAAGAGGCAAACAAAGAGGAGAAATGTAAACATTTCTCTTTGTTACACCTGATATGGGGAGGTTTACATTTTTGGCACTGCTCCAGATTCATGCTATTTTGTGAATCTGGAGCAGTGTCAAAAACCATAGGTGTTTGGTGGGAACACCGACAGCAACACCAATGGCACACCTCCCCGGCTCAGTGCATGGCAATGCAGTGACTTGTGCTGCGTTGCCTTATACCATATCTACAAGGCCATGAAAAGCCACACAGAGTGTCTTTGCATGGCCTTGTAGATATGGGTCTGCATTCAGCGCTGCCAGAGTGTCAAAAAGGTGACTCTCCGATGGCACAGGGGGCTTGTAAATAAGCAGAAGGTCAAACTTCTTATGGTTCCAAACCTCATTTCTGGTATCCAACCCATGCTAATTTGCAGTTGGCCTTATCTCATGCCTAGGTACCAGTCAAGTGCAACCAGATGATCATGGTTGGTGAGTAGGGCCTTTTGGTACTATTTTGAGGATTATACTCTAATAATTCATACTTGCCGTTCTCCTTATTGGATTTTTGTCATTTTTGGTGTCATCTTAATTACTAAAATTTACTCTGTTTTTCTAAACTGGTATGTATTTTTTCTTGTGTTGTGTTTTAACTGTTTAAATAGGTTACGTATTGCTTTTAGGTTTAGCATGTCTTTTATGTGCCATAGCTTCGAAGGAATAGAATTCAGGTTAATTTTGTGACTTTATTGATACACCCTAATAAGGCTTGTGGATACTGCTTAAGGTAGGTTATTATCCCCCTTAACTAATGCCTCTATTTCTTTCAAGAAGACAGTGACATGGCTTGTAAATGCAGCCTATAAAATCTCAAGTAATGAAGGATTCATACAGTGAGAAACAGTGACTCGGAGTGACACAATTCAGAGTGACACAAAAAGAGATAGTCATAGAACTCAAAGATTTTAGCAGCTTACTTGGCATAAGATTGCATTTTCCCACTGATTAACAAATTTCACATCTAGAATTAGCTTAACTTTTGTAGCTCTTCCCTAGTAAATCCTTGCAACCTGTCCATATGTAATGATGCCTGCTTTTTTCAATAGCAATTACCTGGCCAAATCAATTCATAATGGCCCACGCATGAAAAAGAGTTTAGCTGTCTATTTTCTTCCTCTGTGATTGAGCTTAGAATTGTGCTGAACTTAAGGTACAGACATTACAAAGACCCTGGATGTTACTCATCTTCATTGAGTATTTAATGAGAAGGGAAGTCTGATCCACCAAGGAACTATTCTGATAGTAGCAGCTGCCACTCAGCAGTTACTTCACTATGCATTGGCGCTTAAAGCCAAAGGCACCACCATGGAAGAGAAGCAACAGTAGACATTCAATGCAAAGGGCTGGAGCATCACACACACTATTTCATCAAAATCTCTACAGTATCTGTTCTCTTCTGCTGTTAGAAACAGAACAGCATTAAAACCGCATAGACACCTACAAACAGCACAGACCACAGCACAGAAAACCACAACTATCTTGGATGTAATTACTGTTATCAATCTGATGGCAGTGTATTGACCATTGAGAGGTTTAATTTAGTAGTTTAATTTAGGAGCACGCATGATTGGACTACGAGTGTGAATCCACATTTGTATTCTCAAATCATGTATTTGCAATCTTAGAAGATGCTCATATCAACAAAATACTTTCCAACTGATGTGGAGACAGTGTTCCTGTGTAGTGGGACGTTTATGAACATTCGTAATGTGTTAAGGGGTATTTCCACAAATGTTCACTGATTATTTCTAACCCATAAAAAGTAAGATATTTACACCTGCAAAGTGAAATATTAAATCTGCGGTCGGAGGAATGGGGTGGGAACACGGAAGAAATTAGTGAAGTTGTAGTAGGAGATTAATAAAGTGCAGTTGCACTACTGTGTTACGTTCACAGTGTGCGAATGGGCAGTAGCTTCATTTGTGAACAAAAACACGATTATGGTTGTTTGCAAATGTAATTCACAAAAAAAAGTCAGGATTATTTAAGGATTATTTCTGGGAACATAGGATTGTAACAGCAATCCAAGTGCATTCTGTGACACTTCTGGGAATGTGGAAATATACTCAACTTGGAGGAGAAAAACCTATTAACGTAAATTTCCTATATTTTTTGGATAAATAAGAATCACCGTTTTTTCAGGTCCCATAGGTTTGTATTTTTTGTTATTAACCACTTCGCTGCCAGGCCTTTTCCCCCTCCTGTGCCAGGCCTTTTTTTGCCTATTTGGGGCAGTTCGCGCTTAGGCCCGCATAACTTTTTGTCCACATAAGCTAACCAAGCCAAATTTGCGTCCTTTTTTTCCAACATCCTAGGGATTCTGGAGGTACCCAGACTTTGTGGGTTCCCCTGAAAGAGGCCAAGAAATTGGCCAAAATACAGGGAAAATTTTGTTTTTTTCAAAAAAATTGGAAAAAGTGGCTGCAGAAGAAGGCTTGTGGTTTTTCCCCTGAAAATGGCATCAACAAAGGGTTTGCGGTGCTAAACTCAGCAGCTTCCCAGCTTTCAGGAACAGGCAGACTTGAATCAGAAAACCCAATTTTTCAACACAATTTTGGCATTTTTCTGGGACATACCCCATTTTTGCAATTTTTTGTGCTTTCAGCCTCCTTCCAGTCAGTGACAGAAATGGGCATGAAACCAATGCTGGATCCCAGAAACCTAACCATTTCTGAAACCTAGGCAAAATTCTGAATTCAGCAAGGGGTCATTTGTGTAGATCCTACAAGGGTTTCCTACAGAAAATAACAACTGAAAAAGAAAAATATTGAAATTTAGGTGAAAAAAACATAAATGTTTCTCTACGTTTTACTCTGTAACTTTTCCCTGCAATGTCAGATTATCGAAAGCAATATACCGTTACGTCTGCTGGACTCCTCTGGTTACGGGGATATATAGGGCTTGTAGGTTCATCAAGAACCCGAGGAACCCAGAGCCAATAAATAAGCTGCACCCTGACGTGCGTTTTCATTCTATAACGGGTATACAGCAATTCATTTGCTGAAATATAAAGAGTAAAAAATTGCTATCAAGAAAACCTTTGTATTTCCAAAAAGGGCACAAGATAAGGTGTTGAGGAGCAGTGGTTATTTGCACATCTCTGAATTCCGGGGTGACCATACTAGCATGTGAATTACAGGGCTTTTCTCAAATAGATGTCTTTTTTACACACTCTCCTATATTTGGAAGGAAAAATTTAGAGAAAGACAAGGGGCAATAACACTTGTTTTGCTAATCTATGTTCCCCCAAGTCTCCCGTTAAAAATGATACCTCACTTGTGTGGGTAGGCCTAGCGCCCGCGACAGGAAACGCCCCAAAGCGCAACGTGGACACATCCAAATTTTTGGAAGACAACAGAGGTGTTTTTTGCGAAGTGCCTACCTGTGAATTTTGGCCTCTAGCTCAGCCGGCACCTAGGGAAACCTACCAAACCTGTGCATTTCTGAAAACTAGAGACCTAGGGGAATCCAGGGAGGGGTGACTTGCGGGGCTCGGACCAGGTTCTGTTACCCAGAATCCTTTGCAAACCTCAAAATTTGGCTAAAAAAAACACATGTTCCTCACATTTCTGTGGCAGAAAGATCTGGAATCTGAGAGGAGCCACAAATTTCCTTTCACCCAGCGTTCCCCCAAGTCTCCCGATAAAAATGATACCTCACTTGTGTGGGTAGGCCTAGCGCCCGCAACAGGAAACGCCCCAAAGCGCAACGTGGACACATCCAAATTTTTGGAAGACAACAGAGGTGATTTTTGCGAAGTGCCTACCTGTAGATTTTGGCCTCTAGCTCAGCCGGCACCTAGATAAACCTACCAAACCTGTGCATTTCTGAAAACTAGAGACCTAGGGGAATCCAAGGAGGGGTGACTTGCGGGGCTCGGACCAGGTTCTGTTACCCAGAATCCTTTGCAAACCTCAAAATTTGGCTAAAAAAACACATGTTCCTCACATTTCTGTGTCTGAAAGTTCTGGAATCTGAGAGGAGCCACAAATTTCCTTCCACACAGCGTTGCCCCAAGTCTCCCGATAAAAATGATACCTCACTTGTGTGGGTAGGCCTAGTGCCGGCGACAGGAAACACCCCAAAGCGCAACGTGGACACATCCTAAATTTTGGAAAAAAACAGAGGTGTTTTTTGCGAAGTGCCTACCTGTAGATTTTGGCCTCTAGCTCAGCCGGCACCTAGGGAAACCTACCAAACCTGTGCATTTCTGAAAACTAGAGACCTAGGGGAATCCAAGGCGGGGTGACTTGCGGGGCTCGGACCAGGTTCTGTTACCCAGAATCCTTTGCAAACCTCAAAATTTGGCTAAAAAAACACATGTTCCTCACATTTCTGTGGCAGAAAGTTCTGGAATCTGAGAGGAGCTACAAATTTCCTTCCACCCAGCGTTCCCCCAAGTCTCCCGATAAAAATGATACCTCACTTGCGTGGGTAGGCCTAGCGCCGGCGACAGGAAACACCCCAAAGCGCAACGTGGACACATCCTAAATTTTGGAAAAAAACAGAGGTGTTGTTTGCGAAGTGCCTACCTGTAGATTTTGGCCTCTAGCTCAGCCGGCACCTAGGGAAACCTACCAAACCTGTGCATTTCTGAAAACTAGAGACCTAGGGGAATCCAAGGAGGGGTGACTTGCGGGGCTCGGACCAGGTTCTGTTACCCAGAATCCTTTGCAAACCTCAAAATTTGGCTAAAAAAACACATGTTCCTCACATTTCTGTGGCAGAAAGTTCTAGAATCTGAGAGGAGCTACAAATTTCCTTCCACCCAGCGTTCCCCCAAGTCTCCCGATAAAAATGATACCTCACTTGCGTGGGTAGGCCTAGCGCCGGCGACAGGAAACACCCCAAAGCGCAACGTGGACACATCCAAAATTTTGGAAAAAAACAGAGGTGTTTTTTGCGAAGTGCCTACCTGTAGATTTTGGCCTCTAGCTCAGCCGGCACCTAGGGAAACCTACCAAACCTGTGCATTTCTGAAAACTAGAGACCTAGGGGAATCCAAGGAGGGGTGACTTGCGGGGCTCAGACCAGGTTCTGTTACCCAGAATCCTTTGCAAACCTCAAAATTTGGCTAAAAAAACACATGTTCCTCACATTTCTGTGGCAGAAAGTTCTGGAATCTGAGAGGAGCTACAAATTTCCTTCCACCCAGCGTTCCCCCAAGTCTCCCGATAAAAATGATACCTCACTTGTGTGGGTAGGCCTAGTGCCGGCGACAGGAAACACCCCAAAGCGCAACGTGGACACATCCTAAATTTTGGAAAAAAACAGAGGTGTTTTTTGCGAAGTGCCTACCTGTAGATTTTGGCCTCTAGCTCAGCCGGCACCTAGGGAAACCTACCAAACCTGTGCATTTCTGAAAACTAGAGACCTAGGGGAATCCAAGGAGGGGTGACTTGCGGGGCTCGGACCAGGTTCTGTTACCCAGAATCCTTTGCAAACCTCAAAATTTGGCTAAAAAAACACATGTTCCTCACATTTCTGTGGCAGAAAGTTCTGGAATCTGAGAGGAGCTACAAATTTCCTTCCACCCAGCGTTCCCCCAAGTCTCCCGATAAAAATGATACCTCACTTGCGTGGGTAGGCCTAGCGCCGGCGACAGGAAACACCCCAAAGCGCAACGTGGACACATCCTAAATTTTGGAAAAAAACAGAGGTGTTGTTTGCGAAGTGCCTACCTGTAGATTTTGGCCTCTAGCTCAGCCGGCACCTAGGGAAACCTACCAAACCTGTGCATTTCTGAAAACTAGAGACCTAGGGGAATCCAAGGAGGGGTGACTTGCGGGGCTCGGACCAGGTTCTGTTACCCAGAATCCTTTGCAAACCTCAAAATTTGGCTAAAAAAATACATGTTCCTCACATTTCTGTGGCCGAAAGTTCTAGAATCTGAGAGGAGCTACAAATTTCCTTCCACCCAGCGTTCCCCCAAGTCTCCCGATAAAAATGATACCTCACTTGCGTGGGTAGGCCTAGCGCCAGCGACAGGAAACACCCCAAAGCGCAACGTGGACACATCCTAAATTTTGGAAAAAAACAGAGCTGTTTTTTGCGAAGTGCCTACCTGTAGATTTTGGCCTCTAGCTCAGCCGGCACCTAGGGAAACCTACCAAACCTGTGCATTTCTGAAAACTAGAGACCTAGGGGAATCCAAGGAGGGGTGACTTGCGGGGCTCAGACCAGGTTCTGTTACCCAGAATCCTTTGCAAACCTCAAAATTTGGCTAAAAAAACACATGTTCCTCACATTTCTGTGGCAGAAAGTTCTGGAATCTGAGAGGAGCTACAAATTTCCTTCCACCCAGCGTTCCCCCAAGTCTCCCGATAAAAATGATACCTCACTTGTGTGGGTAGGCCTAGTGCCGGCGACAGGAAACACCCCAAAGCGCAACGTGGACACATCCTAAATTTTGGAAAAAAACAGAGGTGTTTTTTGCGAAGTGCCTACCTGTAGATTTTGGCCTCTAGCTCAGCCGGCACCTAGGGAAACCTACCAAACCTGTGCATTTCTGAAAACTAGAGACCTAGGGGAATCCAAGGAGGGGTGACTTGCGGGGCTCGGACCAGGTTCTGTTACCCAGAATCCTTTGCAAACCTCAAAATTTGGCTAAAAAAACACATGTTCCTCACATTTCTGTGGCAGAAAGTTCTGGAATCTGAGAGGAGCTACAAATTTCCTTCCACCCAGCGTTCCCCCAAGTCTCCCGATAAAAATGATACCTCACTTGCGTGGGTAGGCCTAGCGCCGGCGACAGGAAACACCCCAAAGCGCAACGTGGACACATCCTAAATTTGGGAAAAAAACAGAGGTGTTGTTTGCGAAGTGCCTACCTGTAGATTTTGGCCTCTAGCTCAGCCGGCACCTAGGGAAACCTACCAAACCTGTGCATTTCTGAAAACTAGAGACCTAGGGGAATCCAAGGAGGGGTGACTTGCGGGGCTCGGACCAGGTTCTGTTACCCAGAATCCTTTGCAAACCTCAAAATTTGGCTAAAAAAACACATGTTCCTCACATTTCTGTGGCAGAAAGTTCTAGAATCTGAGAGGAGCTACAAATTTCCTTCCACCCAGCGTTCCCCCAAGTCTCCCGATAAAAATGATACCTCACTTGCGTGGGTAGGCCTAGCGCCGGCGACAGGAAACACCCCAAAGCGCAACGTGGACACATCCTAAATTTTGGAAAAAAACAGAGGTGTTTTTTGCGAAGTGCCTACCTGTAGATTTTGGCCTCTAGCTCAGCCGGCACCTAGGGAAACCTACCAAACCTGTGCATTTCTGAAAACTAGAGACCTAGGGGAATCCAAGGAGGGGTGACTTGCGGGGCTCAGACCAGGTTCTGTTACCCAAAATCCTTTGCAAACCTCAAAATTTGGCTAAAAAAACACATGTTCCTCACATTTCTGTGGCAGAAAGTTCTGGAATCTGAGAGGAGCTACAAATTTCCTTCCACCCAGCGTTCCCCCAAGTCTCCCGATAAAAATGATACCTCACTTGTGTGGGTAGGCCTAGTGCCGGCGACAGGAAACACCCCAAAGCGCAACGTGGACACATCCTAAATTTTGGAAAAAAACAGAGGTGTTTTTTGCGAAGTGCCTACCTGTAGATTTTGGCCTCTAGCTCAGCCGGCACCTAGGGAAACCTACCAAACCTGTGCATTTCTGAAAACTAGAGACCTAGGGGAATCCAAGGAGGGGTGACTTGCGGGGCTCGGACCAGGTTCTGTTACCCAGAATCCATTGCAAACCTCAAAATTTGGCTTAAAAAACACATGTTCCTCACATTTCTGTGGCAGAAAGTTCTGGAATCTGAGAGGAGCTACAAATTTCCTTCCACCCAGCGTTCCCCCAAGTCTCCCGATAAAAATGATACCTCACTTGCGTGGGTAGGCCTAGCGCCGGCGACAGGAAACACCCCAAAGCGCAACGTGGACACATCATAAATTTTGGAAAAAAACAGAGGTGTTGTTTGCGAAGTGCCTACCTGTAGATTTTGGCCTCTAGCTCAGCCGGCACCTAGGGAAACCTACCAAACCTGTGCATTTCTGAAAACTAGAGACCTAGGGGAATCCAAGGAGGGGTGACTTGCGGGGCTCGGACCAGGTTCTGTTACCCAGAATCCTTTGCAAACCTCAAAATTTGGCTAAAAAAACACATGTTCCTCACATTTCTGTGGCAGAAAGTTCTAGAATCTGAGAGGAGCTACAAATTTCCTTCCACCCAGCGTTCCCCCAAGTCTCCCGATAAAAATGATACCTCACTTGCGTGGGTAGGCCTAGCGCCGGCGACAGGAAACACCCCAAAGCGCAACGTGGACACATCCTAAATTTTGGAAAAAAACGGAGGTGTTTTTTGCGAAGTGCCTACCTGTAGATTTTGGCCTCTAGCTCAGCCGGCACCTAGGGAAACCTACCAAACCTGTGCATTTCTGAAAACTAGAGACCTAGGGGAATCCAAGGAGGGGTGACTTGCGGGGCTCAGACCAGGTTCTGTTACCCAGAATCCTTTGCAAACCTCAAAATTTGGCTAAAAAAACACATGTTCCTCACATTTCTGTGGCAGAAAGTTCTGGAATCTGAGAGGAGCTACAAATTTCCTTCCACCCAGCGTTCCCCCAAGTCTCCCGATAAAAATGATACCTCACTTGTGTGGGTAGGCCTAGTGCCGGCGACAGGAAACACCCCAAAGCGCAACGTGGACACATCCTAAATTTTGGAAAAAAACAGAGGTGTTTTTTGCGAAGTGCCTACCTGTAGATTTTGGCCTCTAGCTCAGCCGGCACCTAGGGAAACCTACCAAACCTGTGCATTTCTGAAAACTAGAGACCTAGGGGAATCCAAGGAGGGGTGACTTGCGGGGCTCGGACCAGGTTCTGTTACCCAGAATCCTTTGCAAACCTCAAAATTTGGCTAAAAAAACACATGTTCCTCACATTTCTGTGGCAGAAAGTTCTGGAATCTGAGAGGAGCTACAAATTTCCTTCCACCCAGCGTTCCCCCAAGTCTCCCGATAAAAATGATACCTCACTTGTGTGGGTAGGCCTAGTGCCGGCGACAGGAAACACCCCAAAGCGCAACGTGGACACATCCTAAATTTTGGAAAAAAACAGAGGTGTTTTTTGCGAAGTGCCTACCTGTAGATTTTGGCCTCTAGCTCAGCCGGCACCTAGGGAAACCTACCAAACCTGTGCATTTCTGAAAACTAGAGACCTAGGGGAATCAAAGGAGGGGTGACTTGCGGGGCTCGGACCAGGTTCTGTTACCCAGAATCCTTTGCAAACCTCAAAATTTGGCTAAAAAAACACATGTTCCACACATTTCTGTGGCAGAAAGTTCTGGAATCTGAGAGGAGCTACAAATTTCCTTCCACCCAGCGTTCCCCCTAGTCTCCCGATAAAAATGATACCTCACTTGCGTGGGTAGGCCTAGCGCCGGCGACAGGAAACACCCCAAAGCGCAACGTGGACACATCCTAAATTTTGGAAAAAAACAGAGGTGTTGTTTGCGAAGTGCCTTCCTGTAGATTTTGGCCTCTAGCTCAGCCGGCACCTAGGGAAACCTACCAAACCTGTGCATTTCTGAAAACTAGAGACCTAGGGGAATCCAAGGAGGGGTGACTTGCGGGGCTCGGACCAGGTTCTGTTACCCAGAATCCTTTGCAAACCTCAAAATTTGGCTAAAAAAACACATGTTCCTCACATTTCTGTGGCAGAAAGTTCTAGAATCTGAGAGGAGCTACAAATTTCCTTCCACCCAGCGTTCCCCCAAGTCTCCCGATAAAAATGATACCTCACTTGCGTGGGTAGGCCTAGCGCCGGCGACAGGAAACACCCCAAAGCGCAACGTGGACACATCCTAAATTTTGGAAAAAAACAGAGGTGTTTTTTGCGAAGTGCCTACCTGTAGATTTTGGCCTCTAGCTCAGCCGGCACCTAGGGAAACCTACCAAACCTGTGCATTTCTGAAAACTAGAGACCTAGGGGAATCCAAGGAGGGGTGACTTGCGGGGCTCGGACCAGGTTCTGTTACCCAGAATCCTTTGCAAACCTCAAAATTTGGCTAAAAAAACACATGTTCCTCACATTTCTGTGGCAGAAAGTTCTGGAATCTGAGAGGAGCTACAAATTTCCTTCCACCCAGCGTTCCCCCAAGTCTCCCGATAAAAATGATACCTCACTTGTGTGGGTAGGCCTAGTGCCGGCGACAGGAAACACCCCAAAGCGCAACGTGGACACATCCTAAATTTTGGAAAAAAACAGAGGTGTTTTTTGCGAAGTGCCTACCTGTAGATTTTGTCCTCTAGCTCAGCCGGCACCTAGGGAAACCTACCAAACCTGTGCATTTCTGAAAACTAGAGACCTAGGGGAATCCAAGGAGGGGTGACTTGCGGGGCTCGGACCAGGTTCTGTTACCCAGAATCCTTTGCAAACCTCAAAATTTGGCTAAAAAAACACATGTTCCTCACATTTCTGTGGCAGAAAGTTCTGGAATCTGAGAGGAGCTACAAATTTCCTTCCACCCAGCGTTCCCCCAAGTCTCCCGATAAAAATGATACCTCACTTGTGTGGGTAGGCCTAGTGCCGGCGACAGGAAACACCCCAAAGCGCAACGTGGACACATCCTAAATTTTGGAAAAAAACAGAGGTGTTTTTTGCGAAGTGCCTACCTGTAGATTTTGGCCTCTAGCTCAGCCGGCACCTAGGGAAACCTACCAAACCTGTGCATTTCTGAAAACTAGAGACCTAGGGGAATCCAAGGAGGGGTGACTTGCGGGGCTCGGACCAGGTTCTGTTACCCAGAATCCTTTGCAAACCTCAAAATTTGGCTAAAAAAACACATGTTCCTCACATTTCTGTGGCAGAAAGTTCTGGAATCTGAGAGGAGCTACAAATTTCCTTCCACCCAGCGTTCCCCCAAGTCTCCCGATAAAAATGATACCTCACTTGCGTGGGTAGGCCTAGCGCCGGCGACAGGAAACACCCCAAAGCGCAACGTGGACACATCCTAAATTTTGGAAAAAAACAGAGGTGTTGTTTGCGAAGTGCCTACCTGTAGATTTTGGCCTCTAGCTCAGCCGGCACCTAGGGAAACCTACCAAACCTGTGCATTTCTGAAAACTAGAGACCTAGGGGAATCCAAGGAGGGGTGACTTGCGGGGCTCGGACCAGGTTCTGTTACCCAGAATCCTTTGCAAACCTCAAAATTTGGCTAAAAAAACACATGTTCCTCACATTTCTGTGGCAGAAAGTTCTGGAATCTGAGAGGAGCTACAAATTTCCTTCCACCCAGCGTTCCCCCAAGTCTCCCGATAAAAATGATACCTCACTTGCGTGGGTAGGCCTAGCGCCGGCGACAGGAAACACCCCAAAGCGCAACGTGGACACATCCTAAATTTTGGAAAAAAACAGAGGTGTTTTTTGCGAAGTGCCTACCTGTAGATTTTGGCCTCTAGCTCAGCCGGCACCTAGGGAAACCTACCAAACCTGTGCATTTCTGAAAACTAGAGACCTAGGGGAATCCAAGGAGGGGTGACTTGCGGGGCTCGGACCAGGTTCTGTTACCCAGAATCCTTTGCAAACCTCAAAATTTGGCTAAAAAAACACATGTTCCTCACATTTCTGTGGCAGAAAGTTCTGGAATCTGAGAGGAGCTACAAATTTCCTTCCACCCAGCGTTCCCCCAAGTCTCCCGATAAAAATAATACCTCACTTGCGTGGGTAGGCCTAGCGCCGGCGACAGGAAACACCCCAAAGCGCAACGTGGACACATCCTAAATTTTGGAAAAAAACAGAGGTGTTTTTTGTGAAGTGCCTACCTGTAGATTTTGGCCTCTAGCTCAGCCGGCACCTAGGGAAACCTACCAAACCTGTGCATTTCTGAAAACTAGAGACCTAGGGGAATCCAAGGAGGGGTGACTTGCGGGGCTCGGACCAGGTTCTGTTACCCAGAATCCTTTGCAAACCTCTAAATTTGGCTAAAAAAACACATGTTCCTCACATTTCTGTGGCAGAAAGTTCTGGAATCTGAGAGGAGCTACAAATTTCCTTCCACCCAGCGTTCCCCCAAGTCTCCCGATAAAAATGATACCTCACTTGTGTGGGTAGGCCTAGTGCCGGCGACAGGAAACACCCCAAAGCGCAACGTGGACACATCCTAAATTTTGGAAAAAAACAGAGGTGTTTTTTGCTAAGTGCCTACCTGTAGATTTTGGCCTCTAGCTCAGCCGGCACCTAGGGAAACCTACCAAACCTGTGCATTTCTGAAAACTAGAGACCTAGGGGAATCCAAGGAGGGGTGACTTGCGGGGCTCGGACCAGGTTCTGTTACCCAGAATCCTTTGCAAACCTCAAAATTTGGCTAAAAAAACACATGTTCCTCACATTTCTGTGGCAGAAAGTTCTGGAATCTGAGAGGAGCTACAAATTTCCTTCCACCCAGCGTTCCCCCTAGTCTCCCGATAAAAATGATACCTCACTTGCGTGGGTAGGCCTAGCGCCGGCGACAGGAAACACCCCAAAGCGCAACGTGGACACATCCTAAATTTTGGAAAAAAACAGAGGTGTTGTTTGCGAAGTGCCTACCTGTAGATTTTGGCCTCTAGCTCAGCCGGCACCTAGGGAAACCTACCAAACCTGTGCATTTCTGAAAACTAGAGACCTAGGGGAATCCAAGGAGGGGTGACTTGCGGGGCTCGGACCAGGTTCTGTTACCCAGAATCCTTTGCAAACCTCAAAATTTGGCTAAAAAAACACATGTTCCTCACATTTCTGTGGCAGAAAGTTCTGGAATCTGAGAGGAGCTACAAATTTCCTTCCACCCAGCGTTCCCCCAAGTCTCCCGATAAAAATGATACCTCACTTGTGTGGGTAGGCCTAGTGCCGGCGACAGGAAACACCCCAAAGCGCAACGTGGACACATCCTAAATTTTGGAAAAAAACAGAGGTGTTTTTTGCGAAGTGCCTACCTGTAGATTTTGGCCTCTAGCTCAGCCGGCACCTAGGGAAACCTACCAAACCTGTGCATTTCTGAAAACTAGAGACCTAGGGGAATCCAAGGAGGGGTGACTTGCGGGGCTCGGACCAGGTTCTGTTACCCAGAATCCTTTGCAAACCTCAAAATTTGGCTAAAAAAACACATGTTCCTCACATTTCTGTGGCAGAAAGTTCTGGAATCTGAGAGGAGCTACAAATTTCCTTCCACCCAGCGTTCCCCCAAGTCTCCCGATAAAAATGATACCTCACTTGCGTGGGTAGGCCTAGCGCCGGCGACAGGAAACACCCCAAAGCGCAACGTGGACACATCCTAAATTTTGGAAAAAAACAGAGGTGTTGTTTGCGAAGTGCCTACCTGTAGATTTTGGCCTCTAGCTCAGCCGGCACCTAGGGAAACCTACCAAACCTGTGCATTTCTGAAAACTAGAGACCTAGGGGAATCCAAGGAGGGGTGACTTGCGGGGCTCGGACCAGGTTCTGTTACCCAGAATCCTTTGCAAACCTCAAAATTTGGCTAAAAAAACACATGTTCCTCACATTTCTGTGGCAGAAAGTTCTGGAATCTGAGAGGAGCTACAAATTTCCTTCCACCCAGCGTTCCCCCAAGTCTCCCGATAAAAATGATACCTCACTTGCGTGGGTAGGCCTAGCGCCGGCGACAGGAAACACCCCAAAGCGCAACGTGGACACATCCTAAATTTTGGAAAAAAACAGAGGTGTTTTTTGCGAAGTGCCTACCTGTAGATTTTGGCCTCTAGCTCAGCCGGCACCTAGGGAAACCTACCAAACCTGTGCATTTCTGAAAACTAGAGACCTAGGGGAATCCAAGGAGGGGTGACTTGCGGGGCTCGGACCAGGTTCTGTTACCCAGAATCCTTTGCAAACCTCAAAATTTGGCTAAAAAAACACATGTTCCTCACATTTCTGTGGCAGAAAGTTCTGGAATCTGAGAGGAGCTACAAATTTCCTTCCACCCAGCGTTCCCCCAAGTCTCCCGATAAAAATAATACCTCACTTGCGTGGGTAGGCCTAGCGCCGGCGACAGGAAACACCCCAAAGCGCAACGTGGACACATCCTAAATTTTGGAAAAAAACAGAGGTGTTTTTTGTGAAGTGCCTACCTGTAGATTTTGGCCTCTAGCTCAGCCGGCACCTAGGGAAACCTACCAAACCTGTGCATTTCTGAAAACTAGAGACCTAGGGGAATCCAAGGAGGGGTGACTTGCGGGGCTCGGACCAGGTTCTGTTACCCAGAATCCTTTGCAAACCTCTAAATTTGGCTAAAAAAACACATGTTCCTCACATTTCTGTGGCAGAAAGTTCTGGAATCTGAGAGGAGCTACAAATTTCCTTCCACCCAGCGTTCCCCCAAGTCTCCCGATAAAAATGATACCTCACTTGTGTGGGTAGGCCTAGTGCCGGCGACAGGAAACACCCCAAAGCGCAACGTGGACACATCCTAAATTTTGGAAAAAAACAGAGGTGTTTTTTGCTAAGTGCCTACCTGTAGATTTTGGCCTCTAGCTCAGCCGGCACCTAGGGAAACCTACCAAACCTGTGCATTTCTGAAAACTAGAGACCTAGGGGAATCCAAGGAGGGGTGACTTGCGGGGCTCGGACCAGGTTCTGTTACCCAGAATCCTTTGCAAACCTCAAAATTTGGCTAAAAAAACACATGTTCCTCACATTTCTGTGGCAGAAAGTTCTGGAATCTGAGAGGAGCTACAAATTTCCTTCCACCCAGCGTTCCCCCTAGTCTCCCGATAAAAATGATACCTCACTTGCGTGGGTAGGCCTAGCGCCGGCGACAGGAAACACCCCAAAGCGCAACGTGGACACATCCTAAATTTTGGAAAAAAACAGAGGTGTTGTTTGCGAAGTGCCTACCTGTAGATTTTGGCCTCTAGCTCAGCCGGCACCTAGGGAAACCTACCAAACCTGTGCATTTCTGAAAACTAGAGACCTAGGGGAATCCAAGGAGGGGTGACTTGCGGGGCTCGGACCAGGTTCTGTTACCCAGAATCCTTTGCAAACCTCAAAATTTGGCTAAAAAAACACATGTTCCTCACATTTCTGTGGCAGAAAGTTCTGGAATCTGAGAGGAGCTACAAATTTCCTTCCACCCAGCGTTCCCCCAAGTCTCCCGATAAAAATGATACCTCACTTGCGTGGGTAGGCCTAGCGCCGGCGACAGGAAACACCCCAAAGCGCAACGTGGACACATCCTAAATTTTGGAAAAAAACAGAGGTGTTTTTTGCGAAGTGCCTACCTGTAGATTTTGGCCTCTAGCTCAGCCGGCACCTAGGGAAACCTACCAAACCTGTGCATTTCTGAAAACTAGAGACCTAGGGGAATCCAAGGAGGGGTGACTTGCGGGGCTCGGACCAGGTTCTGTTACCCAGAATCCTTTGCAAACCTCAAAATTTGGCTAAAAAAACACATGTTCCTCACATTTCTGTGGCAGAAAGTTCTGGAATCTGAGAGGAGCTACAAATTTCCTTCCACCCAGCGTTCCCCCAAGTCTCCCGATAAAAATAATACCTCACTTGCGTGGGTAGGCCTAGCGCCGGCGACAGGAAACACCCCAAAGCGCAACGTGGACACATCCTAAATTTTGGAAAAAAACAGAGGTGTTTTTTGTGAAGTGCCTACCTGTAGATTTTGGCCTCTAGCTCAGCCGGCACCTAGGGAAACCTACCAAACCTGTGCATTTCTGAAAACTAGAGACCTAGGGGAATCCAAGGAGGGGTGACTTGCGGGGCTCGGACCAGGTTCTGTTACCCAGAATCCTTTGCAAACCTCTAAATTTGGCTAAAAAAACACATGTTCCTCACATTTCTGTGGCAGAAAGTTCTGGAATCTGAGAGGAGCTACAAATTTCCTTCCACCCAGCGTTCCCCCAAGTCTCCCGATAAAAATGATACCTCACTTGTGTGGGTAGGCCTAGTGCCGGCGACAGGAAACACCCCAAAGCGCAACGTGGACACATCCTAAATTTTGGAAAAAAACAGAGGTGTTTTTTGCTAAGTGCCTACCTGTAGATTTTGGCCTCTAGCTCAGCCGGCACCTAGGGAAACCTACCAAACCTGTGCATTTCTGAAAACTAGAGACCTAGGGGAATCCAAGGAGGGGTGACTTGCGGGGCTCGGACCAGGTTCTGTTACCCAGAATCCTTTGCAAACCTCAAAATTTGGCTAAAAAAACACATGTTCCTCACATTTCTGTGGCAGAAAGTTCTGGAATCTGAGAGGAGCTACAAATTTCCTTCCACCCAGCGTTCCCCCTAGTCTCCCGATAAAAATGATACCTCACTTGCGTGGGTAGGCCTAGCGCCGGCGACAGGAAACACCCCAAAGCGCAACGTGGACACATCCTAAATTTTGGAAAAAAACACAGGTGTTGTTTGCGAAGTGCCTACCTGTAGATTTTGGCCTCTAGCTCAGCCGGCACCTAGGGAAACCTACCAAACCTGTGCATTTCTGAAAACTAGAGACCTAGGGGAATCCAAGGAGGGGTGACTTGCGGGGCTCGGACCAGGTTCTGTTACCCAGAATCCTTTGCAAACCTCAAAATTTGGCTAAAAAAACACATGTTCCTCACATTTCTGTGGCAGAAAGTTCTAGAATCTGAGAGGAGCTACAAATTTCCTTCCACCCAGCGTTCCCCCAAGTCTCCCGATAAAAATGATACCTCACTTGCGTGGGTAGGCCTAGCGCCGGCGACAGGAAACACCCCAAAGCGCAACGTGGACACATCCTAAATTTTGGAAAAAAACAGAGGTGTTTTTTGCGAAGTGCCTACCTGTAGATTTTGGCCTCTAGCTCAGCCGGCACCTAGGGAAACCTACCAAACCTGTGCATTTCTGAAAACTAGAGACCTAGGGGAATCCAAGGAGGGGTGACTTGCGGGGCTCAGACCAGGTTCTGTTACCCAGAATCCTTTGCAAACCTCTAAATTTGGCTAAAAAAACACATGTTCCTCACATTTCTGTGGCAGAAAGTTCTGGAATCTGAGAGGAGCTACAAATTTCCTTCCACCCAGCGTTCCCCCAAGTCTCCCGATAAAAATGATACCTCACTTGTGTGGGTAGGCCTAGTGCCGGCGACAGGAAACACCCCAAAGCGCAACGTGGACACATCCTAAATTTTGGAAAAAAACAGAGGTGTTTTTTGCGAAGTGCCTACCTGTAGATTTTGGCCTCTAGCTCAGCCGGCACCTAGGGAAACCTACCAAACCTGTGCATTTCTGAAAACTAGAGACCTAGGGGAATTCAAGGAGGGGTGACTTGCGGGGCTCGGACCAGGTTCTGTTACCCAGAATCCTTTGCAAACCTCAAAATTTGGCTAAAAAAACACATGTTCCTCACATTTCTGTGGCAGAAAGTTCTGGAATCTGAGAGGAGCTACAAATTTCCTTCCACCCAGCGTTCCCCCAAGTCTCCCGATAAAAATGATACCTCACTTGTGTGGGTAGGCCTAGTGCCGGCGACAGGAAACACCCCAAAGCGCAACGTGGACACATCCTAAATTTTGGAAAAAAACAGAGGTGTTTTTTGCGAAGTGCCTACCTGTAGATTTTGGCCTCTAGCTCAGCCGGCACCTAGGGAAACCTACCAAACCTGTGCATTTCTGAAAACTAGAGACCTAGGGGAATCCAAGGAGGGGTGACTTGCGGGGCTCGGACCAGGTTCTGTTACCCAGAATCCTTTGCAAACCTCAAAATTTGGCTAAAAAAACACATGTTCCTCACATTTCTGTGGCAGAAAGTTCTGGAATCTGAGAGGAGCTACAAATTTCCTTCCACCCAGCGTTCCCCCAAGTCTCCCGATAAAAATGATACCTCACTTGTGTGGGTAGGCCTAGTGCCGGCGACAGGAAACACCCCAAAGCGCAACGTGGACACATCCTAAATTTTGGAAAAAAACAGAGGTGTTTTTTGCGAAGTGCCTACCTGTAGATTTTGGCCTCTAGCTCAGCCGGCACCTAGGGAAACCTACCAAACCTGTGCATTTCTGAAAACTAGAGACCTAGGGGAATCCAAGGAGGGGTGACTTGCGGGGCTCGGACCAGGTTCTGTTACCCAGAATCCTTTGCAAACCTCAGAATTTGGCTAAAAAAACACATGTTCCTCACATTTCTGTGGCAGAAAGTTCTAGAATCTGAGAGGAGCTACAAATTTCCTTCCACCCAGCGTTCCCCCAAGTCTCCCGATAAAAATGATACCTCACTTGCGTGGGTAGGCCTAGCGCCGGCGACAGGAAACACCCCAAAGCGCAACGTGGACACATCCTAAATTTTGGAAAAAAACAGAGGTGTTTTTTGCGAAGTGCCTACCTGTAGATTTTGGCCTCTAGCTCAGCCGGCACCTAGGGAAACCTACCAAACCTGTGCATTTCTGAAAACTAGAGACCTAGGGGAATCCAAGGAGGGGTGACTTGCGGGGCTCGGACCAGGTTCTGTTACCCAGAATCCTTTGCAAACCTCAAAATTTGGCTAAAAAAACACATGTTCCTCACATTTCTGTGGCAGAAAGTTCTGGAATCTGAGAGGAGCTACAAATTTCCTTCCACCCAGCGTTCCCCCAAGTCTCCCGATAAAAATGATACCTCACTTGTGTGGGTAGGCCTAGTGCCGGCGACAGGAAACACCCCAAAGCGCAACGTGGACACATCCTAAATTTTGGAAAAAAACAGAGGTGTTTTTTGCGAAGTGCCTACCTGTAGATTTTGGCCTCTAGCTCAGCCGGCACCTAGGGAAACCTACCAAACCTGTGCATTTCTGAAAACTAGAGACCTAGGGGAATCCAAGGAGGGGTGACTTGCGGGGCTCGGACCAGGTTCTGTTACCCAGAATCCTTTGCAAACCTCAAAATTTGGCTAAAAAAACACATGTTCCTCACATTTCTGTGGCAGAAAGTTCTGGAATCTGAGAGGAGCTACAAATTTCCTTCCACCCAGCGTTCCCCCAAGTCTCCCGATAAAAATGATACCTCACTTGCGTGGGTAGGCCTAGCGCCGGCGACAGGAAACACCCCAAAGCGCAACGTGGACACATCCTAAATTTTGGAAAAAAACACAGGTGTTGTTTGCGAAGTGCCTACCTGTAGATTTTGGCCTCTAGCTCAGCCGGCACCTAGGGAAACCTACCAAACCTGTGCATTTCTGAAAACTAGAGACCTAGGGGAATCCAAGGAGGGGTGACTTGCGGAGCTCGGACCAGGTTCTGTTACCCAGAATCCTTTGCAAACCTCAAAATTTGGCTAAAAAAACACATGTTCCTCACATTTCTGTGGCAGAAAGTTCTGGAATCTGAGAGGAGCTACAAATTTCCTTCCACCCAGCGTTCCCCCAAGTCTCCCGATAAAAATGATACCTCACTTGCGTGGGTAGGCCTAGCGCCGGCGACAGGAAACACCCCAAAGCGCAACGTGGACACATCCTAAATTTTGGAAAAAAACAGAGGTGTTTTTAGCGAAGTGCCTACCTGTAGATTTTGGCCTCTAGCTCAGCCGGCACCTAGGGAAACCTACCAAACCTGTGCATTTCTGAAAACTAGAGACCTAGGGGAATCCAAGGAGGGGTGACTTGCGGGGCTCGGACCAGGTTCTGTTACCCAGAATCCTTTGCAAACCTCAAAATTTGGCTAAAAAAACACATGTTCCTCACATTTCTGTGGCAGAAAGTTCTGGAATCTGAGAGGAGCTACAAATTTCCTTCCACCCAGCGTTCCCCCAAGTCTCCCGATAAAAATGATACCTCACTTGTGTGGGTAGGCCTAGTGCCGGCGACAGGAAACACCCCAAAGCGCAACGTGGACACATCCTAAATTTTGGAAAAAAACAGAGGTGTTTTTTGCGAAGTGCCTAACTATAGAGTTTGGCCTCTAGCTCAGCCGGCACCTAGGGAAACCTACCAAACCTGTGCATTTCTGAAAACTAGAGACCTAGGGGAATCCAAGGAGGGGTGACTTGCGGGGCTCGGACCAGGTTCTGTTACCCAGAATCCTTTGCAAACCTCAAAATTTGGCTAAAAAAACACATGTTCCTCACATTTCGGTGACAGAAAGTTCTGGAATCTAAGAGGAGCCACAAATTTCCTTCCACCCAGCGTTCCCCCAAGTCTCCCGATAAAAATGATACCTCACTTGTGTGGGTAGGCCTAGCGCCCGCGACAGGAAATGGCCCAAAACACAACCTGGACACATCACATTTTTTCATAGAAAACAGGGCCTACCTGTGGATTTTGGCCTCTAGCTCAGCCGGCACCTGGGGAAACCTAGCAAACCAGCACATTTATGAAAACTAGAAACCCAGGGGAATCCAAGATGGGGTGAATTGTGGGGCTCTGACCAGGTTCTGTTACCCAGAATCCTTTGCAAACCTCAAAATTTGGCTAAAAAAACATGTTTTCCTCACATTTCAGTGACAGAAAGTTCTGGAATCTGAGAGGAGCCACAAATTTCCTTCCACCTAGCGTTCCCCCAAGTCTCCCGATAAAAATGATACCTCACTGGTGTGGGTAGGCCTAGCGCCCGCGACAGGAAATGGCCCAAAACACAACGTGGACACATCACATTTTTTCATAGAAAACAGTGCCTACCTGTGGATTTTGGCCTCTAGCTCAGCCGGGCCCAGGGGGGGCAGAAATGGCCTAAAATAAATTTGTCCCCCACCCCCCAACCCCCCTGCCCCCCCGGGAGCGACCCTTGCCTATGGGGTCGCCCCCCTTGCGTGACATTGGTGCCAAAAAAAAAATCCCCGGTGCCTAGTGGTTTCTGCCCCCCTTGGGGCAGATTGACCTACAATCGGCCAATCTGCCCCCAAGGGGGGCAGAAATGGTCTAAATACAATTTGCCCCCAGGGGAGCGACCCTTGCCTAATGGGTCGCTCCCCATCTCTACAAAAACAAACAAACAAACAAAAAAAAAACACAAAAAAAACAATTTGCCCTGGTGCCTAGAGGTTTCTGCCCCCCCCGGGGGCAGATCGGCCTAATACCAATAGGCCGATCTGCCCCCGGGGGGGCAGAAATGGCCTGAAATAAATTTGCCCCCCCAACCCCCCCGGGGAGCGACCCTTGCCTGCAAGGTCGCTCCCCTTGCGTGACGGCGCAAAAAAAAGATCCCTGGTGCCTAGTGGTTTCTGCCCCCCTTGGGGGCAGATTGACCTACAATCGGCCAATCTGCCTCCAAGGGGGGCAGAAATGGTCTAAATACAATTTGCCCCCCAGGGGAGCGACCCTTGCCTAATGCGTCGCTCCCCATCTCTAAAAAAACAAACAAAAAAAAACCCACGCAAAAAAAAAATTGCCCTGGCGCCTAAAGTTTTCTGCCCCCCCACGGGGGCAGATCGGCCTGATACCAATAGGCCGATCTGCCCCCAGGGGGGCAGAAATGGCCTAAAATAAATTTGCCCCCCCACCCCCTCCGGGGAGCGACCCTTGCCTGCAAGGTCGCTCCCCTTGCTTGACTGCGCAAAAAAAAGATCCCTGGTGCCTAGTGGTTTCTGCCCCCCTTGGGGGCAGATTGACCTACAATCGGCCAATCTGCCCCCAAGGGGGGCAGAAATGGTCTAAATACAATTTGCCCCCCAGGGGAGCGACCCTTGCCTAATGCGTCGCTCCCCATCTCTAAAAAAACAAACAAACAAAAAAAAAACCCACACAAAAAAAAAATTGCCCTGGCGCATAAAGGTTTCTGCCCCCCCTGGGGGCAGATCGGCCTAATACCAATAGGCCGATCTGCCCCCAGGGGGGCAGAAATGGCCTAAAATAAATTAGCCCCCCCACCCCCCCCCGGGGAGCGACCCTTGCCTGCAAGGTCGCTCCTCTTGCGTGACTGCGCAAAAAAAAGATCCCTGGTGCCTAGTGGTTTCTGCCCCCCTTGGGGGCAGATTGACCTACAATCGGCCAATCTGCCCCCAAGGGTGGCAGAAATGGTCTAAATACAATTTGCCCCCCAGGGGAGCGACCCTTGCCTAATGCGTCGCTCCCCATCTCTAAAAAAACAAACAAACAAAAAAAAAAAAACCACAAAAAAAAGTTTGCCCTGGCGCCTAAAGGTTTCTGCCCCCCCCGGGGGCAGATCGGCCTAATACCAATAGGCCGATCTGCCCCCAGGGGGGCAGAAATGGCCTAAAATAAATTTGCCCCCCCACCCCCCCCGGGGAGCGACCCTTGCCTGCAAGGTCGCTCCCCTTGCGTGACGGCGCAAAAAAAAGATCCCTGGTGCCTAGTGGTTTCTGCCCCCATTGGGGGCAGATTGACCTACAATCGGCCAATCTGCCCCCAAAGGGGGCAGAAATGGTCTAAATACAATTTGCCCCCCAGGGGAGCGGCCCTTGCCTAATGCGTCGCTCCCCATCTCTAAAAAAACAAACAAACAACAAAAAAAACACAAAAAAACTATTTGCCCAGGCGCCTAGAGGTTTCTGCCCCCCCTGTGGGCAGATCGGCCTAATACCAATAGGCCGATCTGCCCCCAGAGGGGGCAGAAATGGCCTAAAATAAATTTGCCCCCCTCACCCCCCCCCCCCCCGGGGAGCGACCCTTGCCTACAAGGTCACTCCCCTTGCGTGACGGCACAAAAAACAGATCCCTGGTGCCTAGTGGTTTCTGCCCCCCTTGGGGGCAGATTGACCTACAATCGGCCAATCTGCCCCCAAGGGGGCCAGAAATGGTCTAAATACAATTTGCCCCCCAGGGGAGCGACCCTTGCCTAATGCGTCGCTCCCCATCTCTAAAAAAACAAACAAACAAAAAAAAACCACAAAAAAACTATTTGACCAGGCGCCTAGAGGTTTCTGCCCCCCCTGTGGGCAGATCGGCCTAATACTAATAGGCCGATCTGCCCCCAGAGGGGGCTGAAATGGCCTAAAATAAATTTGCCCCCCTCACCCCCCCGGGGAGCGACCCTTGCCTACAAGGTCGCTCCCCTTGCGTGACGGCGCAAAAAAAAGATCCCTGGTGCCTAGTGGTTTCTGCCCCCCTTGGGGGCAGATTGACCTAAAATCGGCCGATCTGCCCCCAAAGCGGGCAGAAATGGCCTAAATACAATTTGCCCCTCCAGGGGAGCGACCCTTGCCTAAGGGGACGCTCCCCATCTGTAAAACACAACAACAACAAAAATCCCTGGTGCCTAGTGGTTTCTGCCCCCCGTGGGGGCAGATCGGCCTAATAAAAATAGGCTGATCTGCCCCCATGGGGGGCAGAAATGGCCTAAAATAAATTTGCCCCCCAAGGGAACGACCCTTGCCTAAGGGGTCGCTCCCCTTACGTGAAAAACAAACAAACAAAAAAAACTCCCTGGTGTCTAGTGGTTTCTGCCCCCCTTGGGGGCAGATTGGCCTCATAAAAATAAGCCAATCTGCCCCCAAAGGGGGCAGAAATGGCCTAAATATAATTTCCCCCTATGGGAGCGACCCTTGCCTAAGGGGTCGCATCCCACACCTAAAAAACAAAAGAAAACAAATAAAACAACAAACCAAAAAAAAGTATCCCTGGTGTCTAGAGGTTTCTGCCCCCACTGGGGGCAGATCGGCCTAATAATAGGCCGATCTGCCCCCAGGGGGGGCAGAAAAGGCCTTAAAAAAAAATGACCCCCTGGGAGCGACCCTTGCCCAAGGGGTCGCTCCCTTATGTCAATTTCATAGAAAAAAAAAAAAAACCTGGTGTCTAGTGGGGTTTCAAAAGCCGGATTGCAAGCAATCCGGCTTTTGAAACCCTCGGAGAGACTTCAAAGGGAAGGAAATACATTTCCTTCCCTTTGAAGCCCCTCCGGGCCTCCCCCACGTGATCGAAAGAGAAATGCTGAGCATTTCTCTTTCGATCGCGCTGGAAGCTCTGCTTCCAGCGCGATGGGGGAGGTTGTGTGATTGTCAGCGCGCGCTCGCGCGCTGACGTCACAGGAGGGGTGGGGGGGGGGGTCGGGGGTTGAAGGGGAAGGGATTCCCCGGTCAGCCCTGACCTAGGGGGGTGGGGGGGGCGTCCCTCGGGAGGAGCGCTAGCACTTCTCCCGAGGGCAGCATTGCGGACGTAATGGTTACATCCATGGCGCCACACGGGCGATGCCATGGACGTAACCATTACGTCCGTGGCGGGGAAGGGGTTAAAGAGGCTCCATTGTCACTATTATATTCTCCGCTTGGTCTATATCCAGGAGAAGCTGAGCGGTAGCTTGACTCACAGTTCCTCTCCCTCCCCAGAGTACTTTTGTAAGATAACACTTGAACCACTAATAATAAGGGGGGTAACATAGCCCCTGCAGACAAGGGGGAGGCCAAACACTTCATGTCCCCCTATTGAGACCAAGCCCATTGATATGATAGACTCAAGGGACTGCCTTCATATTCTGTAGGGGGAGGGGGAGCACATCACTTTGCGCTACACCGCCGCTACTAATGACCTGACCGAGATTACCACTGTGGGTCGCTAAATTAGAATTTAAAAGGTGTCTTATTCTTTGTGATAAAGTACGTTGTGCGCGCCCTGTAGGTATTCCATGTGGCACACCACATGCTGGGCTCCATACAACTATATGAAATTCAGCTCTAATAAAGATATTGATAAATAAGGGTAGAAATGCACATGGCAAACTAAGACATCCTTTTTTGTAGGTCGCGCGGTCTCATTGTTAAGGCAACTATATTGAATAATTATTCTACTAAATATTTATTTTGCACAGCACCTTCAAACATAAGTTAATTACAACTTTATGTTTTTATTATCATGCTGCATATGCATGCTAGAAAAGTAAGGTTTGCCCTAGGGGAACCTATATTAATATTTTAAAAGTCTTTATAGGATTCTTAGACTCTGTACCTAGGGGGCTAAAAACTACTAAATAATAAAAATGCTCATTATCTGCTAGAACGTGGAAAGGCTATTAGGCTTTGAAGTGGTCAGCACTTAAGTTCAATTTGAAATAACTTTAAAGATTATATTCCGTATGGTAAAAGGTATAAGTGAACGCTGGTGCCAAATAACTTCAATCTTGAAGTATAACTACTCTTAAGGTTCGGCATAAACAGTTTTGTTGTTTTCTTTCCCTTTCCTGTAATATTGTCTCGCACATGAATATCTTCCTGTGAAGAGTGAACAAATTTCACATTGATGGTAAATCGTTAACCATGGATCATCATTCCTTGTAACAAAACTTAGAACCCGTGAAGGTGAACAAGTCCTTTCAAGACACCAGGTAACATTTCACTGAGAAAGCTAAAGGCTTAAAGGCTTTTTGTGCGAAATATTGCGGCATTTTATGCCTATCATGGACTCATCGTGGGGCGTCAGTCCACTTGATAAAGAGCTCCTTAGCTATTTCAATGTTTTAGAAATTATTACTTAATGAGCCTTTGACCTGGTGGGCGCAAGAGTCCAAGTGACATTAGGGCAACAGTGGGGGCCACGAAGTTCACTGTTGATCGTGTTAGTTGATGATTGCTTCCCCCATCTAATGAGGATTGAATATATGTGAACATGTTTATCACTGATCATACAAAGCCAAAGCTTATATTGATTATGGAAATTCTACATGGGGGCTCAGAGGGACTAATGACCCCTTACTTGTTCTGAGTCCCATTGCAGACTTCCCTGTCATATACAGCCAAAATTAGTCTCAAGCTGGGCCATTGCTAGACGTTGGCCGTGATTTATACTTTTCTTTTGCGCCGCAATAGCGTATGGTTTTGACGCATAAGCGGTGCAAACTTACAAAACACAATTGTATTTTTTTAAGTTTGTGCCGCTTTTGTGTCAAAAAATGGCGCTAATGCGGCACAAAGACATATATAGCTTAACCATAAGCTTCTTTGAATTCTTGTAATTTTGTAACCTCACTAAT
This sequence comes from Pleurodeles waltl, assembly GCF_031143425.1. Classification (NCBI taxonomy): domain Eukaryota; kingdom Metazoa; phylum Chordata; class Amphibia; order Caudata; family Salamandridae; genus Pleurodeles; species Pleurodeles waltl. Next base: position 1,517,404,897 of record NC_090440.1, read on the forward strand.
CCAACTGAACGACAGCCCCATATGTACAACATACCTTCTCTTGAAAAAAAGTCCCTTCATTTACAGCTCTATTTACTTCTTTATGCCACAACCACCCTGCACATACACCCTTAGAAACACATTCATTCAAGATGCAATCATTCTTGGCTCCAAAAACATCAAAAACATGCCAGGTCCACATTACAATGTATGCAATGAAAGCAGCGTTTTGACGCTTGGCCTTATTTGTGCTCCCATTACATTTCTGTACCATAGAAAAGATGAGGTTGCTTGCACAAATCCAGGGGGAGGCCATAATTTGCACAGTGCCATTGTCCGAGGCAGTGGAAGAGCTTGTTTGCACTTGATTCATATTCTCATTAGGATGCATGCACGACATTCGCATCGATTTCGATCTAAGTGCCCATGTAGTCAACCGTTGTGGTTGACTACATTGATCAACACAAGTTTTTCTGTATTTTTCAACTCCTGGTGGAACTATGAGAGCCACAGAGGAAACGTCTAAATACCCCACAGGACACCATAAAAGAGGAGGATGCTATGACCTGCTAAAAAATTCAAAGTTGGTGTTCTATATGTCAAACCAGACAGTGCAGCCACATAATCCCATTACTCATGTTAAGTTTTTGTGCAGCACAGAAGCCAAAGTTGCTGCAGTGAGTTTCATGAATGGGGGAGAGCAGAGTAGCATGCTATGGACAAAGCTTAACACTTTTTCCAACGTAATCCACTTTGTATGTGTGCTGTACTGTTCAATACACATGTACAGTTTGCAAATTTTCGAGGAAGTAAAGTTTAAGCTTGCCTCAAAGATGTACACATTTCTGATACAAAGTATTTTCTAGCTTTTTTAGTAAATATGGCTTTGCATCAAAAACCAGTGGTGAATGTATGGCAATGCCCATCGACCATCCATGGTATACTCATTTGCTGCAAAATAATTCAGAGTAGTGTATAGCCCTACTTGCTTTTTAGGTCACTTTCCAATGCAAATCCCGATTTTTGTTGGAAAGTAAATCCCAATAAATCACTGTTGTGACACAAACTCTACACAGTACATTAGTAAATTTCCCCCACAGTTTGACTGTGCACTAGAGAATGGATTGCTCTATGTATGAGGCCATAGTGCATGCTCTATGTATGAAGACATAGGCCCTCATTATGACTTTGGCAGTCTTCCATGAAGACCGCCAAAGCCGCGAGCGCCAGGAGACTGCCAGTGCTGGCAGTCTCCTACCTGCCATATCATGGGTACTGCCGGATTTCCTCCACACTTTGGGTGAAAATCTGGCAGTGGTCTTGCTGGAGGGCGGAGGCGATCTGGCAGTTCCACCACTGGCCCTGCCCCACCAGCAGGACACCGCCTTCCATATTATGGGCCATAATACGACTTGGCGGTGTCCTGCTGCCGGGGCCTTGCCGGTGGTGAAGCGCCCCATCCTGTTCCCTGCCGGACAACCTTCTCCCCAGACCAGGTAAGGTGATCGTTCAACATAGGAGGGGGTGTGAGGGTGGGGGGTGTTGTGTGTGCATGTATGAGTGTGTGGTGTCTGTGTGTGTGCATGAATGTCTGTATGCATGGTTGTATGCATGTCTGAATGTTGAAGTGAGTGTGTGTCTGCATGGCAGTGTGTATGTGTGAGTGTGCATGCTTGGATGGGTGTGAGTATGTGTGCATGAATGCAAGAATGAATGTAGTTGTGAATGCTTGTATGAGTATAGTTGTGAATGGGTGTATGGATGTTGTGAATGCGTGCATGGATGCGTGTGAGTGGATGAGTATATCTAAGTGTAGGTGAATGGGTGCATGCGTGGTGCGTGTGGGTGTCTGTGTGCATGTATTTAGGGAGGTGGTTGGGGCGATGTGGCTGAAGAAGGGCGGGGTGATGTGCTAAAGGGGGAGGGGGTCAGGGGAAGGGCATGATGTGGCAGACGGGGGAGGGATTTTGGGGATGGGGGTATCTAGAGCTTGCTGGGGGGGAGCTCTCTACCGGTGACAGGGAAGGAATTCCCTGTCATTGCTAGCCCTTCCACAATGGTTTTCATGGTGGTGATACCACTGCAGAAACCATGTCGGAAGGCCAGCTCCTATTACCACCGGCGGTCTTCTGTGGACCGCTGGGTCTGAGATGATCATCTCTGGCCCGGCGTTTCCAAGCGCCATGGTGGTATGAGTGGAGATGTGGGTGGTTGGCAGAGGCCAACCACCACACTCATAATGTGGAGGTCTGCACCGCCAGCCTGTTGGTTGTGGGACCGCCACATTTACCCTGGCGGTCAGAAGACCGCCAGGGTCAAAATGACCCCCATAGTGTGTGCATTATGTATGAAGCCACAGTGTGTGCTCTATGTATGGAGCCATAGTGCATACTCTATGTGTGAAGCCATAGAGCATGCTCTAGTTATGAAGCCATAGTGTGTGCATTACGTATGATGACATACTGTGTGCTCTCAGTATGGATCCATAGTGCATGTACTATATATGAAGCCATAGTGCATGCTCTTTGTATGAAGCCATAGTGTGTGCTCTAGATTAAAGCAATATTGTATTCCCATGTTGAAGCCATAATATCTGTGCTCTATGTTTGAATCCATCGTGTGTGCAGTACCTTTTTACAGCATAGTGCATGCGCTATGTTAAAAGTCATTGTGTCATTCATGTTTAAAGCCATAGCGCATGCGCCAAAATTGAAGCAAAATTGTGAGTTCTACTTTGAAGCCAAAGTGCATGTTCAATATTTGAAGCATATGTCGTGCTCCATGTTTGAAGGCATAGTGCGTGCTCTATGTTTGAAGACATAATGTGTGCTCCATGTTTGAAGGCATAGTGTGTGCTCCATGTTTGAAGGCATAGTGTGTGCTCCATGCTTGAAGACATAGGTGGTCATTATGAGGTGGCAGTTTTACCACCAACAGGCTGGCGGTGAAGACCGCCACATTATGAGTGTGGCGGGTTGGCTTCTGCCAACACGCCACATCTCCACTCATACCACCAGGGCGGTCGGAACCACTGGGCCGGAGATGAGCATCTCTGACCCGGCAGTCCACAGAAGACAGCTGGCGGTATTAGGAGCCGCCTTTCCATCAGGGTTTCTGCAGCGATAGCACCACCACGAAAACCCTGTCATAAAGGCTACCGGTGACAGGGAATTTTTTCCCTGTTACCGGTAGCTGACTCCCCCCCCCCAACAAAGAAATGAGGCAATAGTGTGTGCTCCATTGGTTAAGACATAGTGCGAGCTCCATGTTGGAAGGCTTCGAGTGTGCTCCATGTTTGAAGGCTTAAAGTGTGCTCCATGTTTGAAGGCATAAAGCTTGATCCGTGTTTGAAGATACAGCTTGCGCACCATGTTTGAATTTTAGTGTGTACTCCAAGTTTGAGGACATAGAGTAAGCATTAGGATTGAAGACATAAATGCATGCTCTGTGATTGAAGTTACAATACGTACTCTATGGTGGAAGCCATAATGCATGTCCTGTGTTTTGGAGCCATAACACATACTCTGTGTTTGGAGCCACAATGCGTTCTCTGTGTTTCAGCATTATGCCATTGAATCACATTGTTGTTTGAGGTTTATGACAATGTAGAATAACATTTCAGAGATTCAGATAAAAAAAATCAAACTGGCAGAGCACACATGACCTAAGGAAATACAGTTTCCTTCAATACCTGAGTGAATATATACTAATGAGCGCATGAGATACCGCAGCGGTCCTATCCTCCATGGTGTAGCATTAGCTATTCGTGGTCGCTGTTTTTATCAGAGTGCATGAAGTTCCTCTCATCTCCCCTAGGAAGCTCTTCTGGGTTGGAGATCAGCAGGATAAGACAGCTTAAAGGGGGCGCAGATCTTCTCGAGTGTGATCAATGGACTCAATTATGGCGCCATTCCAGCACTTTCAACCTTAGTTTACAGTGATGCATGGATGCCGCTACACCTGACACTTTACCCAAAATCTCTTCAATAAATAAGAAGGTACTACAGAGCTCGGAGTCTTGCTTTACAGCTCTTCTGGGTCCCCAGCTGACTTTCTTCGCAAGGTTAGCTGCTAATACATTCCTGGCACCCATGCATTATTAATGCTCGCCGCTCTCCAAGGTGGCAGTGACAAATAGGGAGTGCAGTCCAATGACTAGTGGGGAATGCACTTTTTAGTCATGCTTGAATTTTTCAATCCATTCTGCTTGTTGGATAGGGTTTACCAGAGCCCGAAGAAGATGAGTTTTTTTCTTTTTATTTCAAACCAAAGAGCCACTCCAGTATCCACTGCAAATATTATGAATCAGGGTTTACCCGCGAGGCTCGTGAGGCGGAAGGCACGAGGGACGGAAGGAAAACATACTTTTGATGTTTCCAGTGCTATGGAAGTCACTGTTTTACTTCCCTCCGTCGTAAGCTGCTGTTCAGACTTTAAAGTGACAATGTCGCCAAGTGCAGTGCGGTGTTTTTTCAAGGCTCGCATTGCAGCTGTAGTTTAACAGGAATAAAACTGGATCTGCAGCATGAGAAGCGTTTTACACTGCTCGTTTTTTTCATAACAAAGTTCTTTAAATGTAACAAAGACGCTGCATGTAGAGTATATTTCAATAATTACTTCAAGTGCAGCGAAGGTCGATTTCTTCTCGCTTCTGTGATTCAGAGGACCTTTTTTATTGCTACAAATGTGAACGGTTATAGGAATAATCTTTGATATTTGAAACATTATGGGGAAGACTTAAGAAAATTGATGCTGCAACCAGTGCAGCGCCACTTTCCTTGCGCCCCCTAGTGCCTCACTAATGCCACCATATGTGCGCCATATTTAGAATACACAGTGTGGCGCAGTGTAGGGGGCAACAGCATCAGAATTTTTCACCTTGTTAATCTACTGTTCACGGTTAGCGCCTAAATATTGGTGTGCCCCCTTTTAAAAAATGCAGAAAAAATTATGCAAATAAATCTTTTTGATTTCTTTGCGCCATTTTTTTGGCCCCCCGAACGGGGGAACGCCCTTCTTGCATACATTATGTCTGGCGCAGGCATAGGCCAAGGTTTAAGTGGGCCTAGCGCCATTTAACAACACATTATCATCATTTATTGGACACTAATGTGCCGTTAGATGGCAAAAAACGCAGCACCAGATTTACAAAGTGACACAATTCATGCATTGTACCACTTTGTAACCCCTTGCACCACATTATGCCTGCACCTGGCATAATGTATGCAAGGGGGGCGTTCCCCCATTATGGGGGCTGAAAAAATGGATCAATTTCTTTACATCATATTTTTGGGCATTTTTAACGTTCAAAGGGGGCACACTGTTATTTATAATGGGACCCTGTGTGCTGTTCAGGGTTAGTGCCAAAACCTGAAGAGTACATCAACACCGTCAGAAATTCTGACATTATTCTCCCTTACCCTGCACCATGGTCACCGTTTTTTAAATACAGTGCACACATAGTGGTGGTAGTGGAGTGTACTAGGTGCTGGTCCACTTTTCTTAAATCTTCCCCACAGTGTGGCACAAGGGGCTACAAAGTGGCGCAATGCATGTATCACAACACTTCATAAATCTGGTGCAATGTTTTTGGCCATCTAATGTCACATTAACGTTAAAAAATGACGCTAACGTGTTATTAGATTGCGCTAGGCCCTCTTAAATCTGGGCCCATATGTCCTTTACCCTTAATAGACTGAAAAATACTCAGTGTTTATGTAATTAATGGATACATGCAGTGCATTGTGGGGATATTAGGGAGCCATAGTATAAGCATTACACTAGAGATAGATACATGGACAGAGAGCTATGGGGCAGGCATTAGATAGAAAAGTTATATAGTCATTAAAAGATCCGTTCTTAAAGTACTCGGCGTGTATTTAGTGCGCAAAGTGTACGTGTTGTCATACTTTCTTTGTTTAATGTTCCTGCACTGGAAGCATGATAAGGCGTGAGATATTTCAGATTAAATAGTTAACTGCATTTTCATCAGGGGCATAGTTTATATTGGTGCAGAAGGATTTACGGACACGGGTCCAGTGGCCTAAGGAGCACACTGAACCTTGAGTATTACTGTATCTCAGAGTTTAGACAGCAAGCAACAGGCCCATTTCCTTCCTTGCACTAGGGTCCATGACAAACCGGCTTTGCCACGTGTTTTGATTTGTTTTTCTGCCGTCGTTATTGGCGACTCTTCTATTCGAAAGCGTATTTCTGCAGGGAAATAACCTCTATCGTGCTTACCAGTAATAATGAGATGTTGAAATACTTTGGTATTAATGTGACATCACTCGATTCGTGTCGTAATTCTTCATATTTCGACTGTTTTCATTCCATTTTGACAGACTTTTGTTGCTTAAAATTCTGTGAAGGCACAATCGGATTTGCGGTGTTACTGAATTACTTCTATTTTCTCCTGCAACAGGAACTGTCAGCTAAATCAGTGAATTAGGCTTACTTGTACGGAGAGTCTGGATGTGTGAAAATTGCAAGGAGTTTTCTTCTCTGGAAATGTACTCCTCAATGCTTAACTTCTAGAAAGGAAGTGAGAAATCACCATTTCTGAAGATTGAGATGCATTGGAGAGTCTAATCAATTACAGAAATGTTCCGCAGTATTATTTACTGCCAAATATTACATTTCTCCTGAACTATAACTGTTTTTTCTGTGTTCTAAGAAGCGAGCCACTCATCACGGCATTAGAAAATGCCTCGTGACTCAAGAACAAGTAGTTATTGAATTATTTAAATTATTTTCTTTCCGTGTCCAAGGCAGAGGGCAGTGCAGGACACCCAGAGTTCAGCTCTTCATGGCTTTAAAGTGAAAATTAATTTGTACGTCATCGAGAGTGAAATTGACATTCACTAGGCACATCCCTTACATCTCCTTCAATAGTCTGTGCTGGTCCAATGGCAGACAGGGAACCAGAATTTATCCCTGATACAATGATACAATGATATAAGATGCTAGGCAGCAAGAAGCTGTCACCTATAATGACCTGTTGGGGTCTACAGGCAGACCTACAACATGAAAATGCAAATTTCAACAGTGCAGATGCTGTGACAGTACAGACAAAATCTATTATTTTCAAAATGTATGCCACAGAGCTGTCACGGATCATTGCGTGGGAATGTGCATGCTTTCTTCAAACATTTTTATGCTGTTTCGCTGCAGCCTTAAACTACACGCACCAAGATGCATCACACCGAACATACTCTAGTTCCACAGACTCATGGAGTCAAGCTCAGCTAGGACCCAATTAAGTTCAAAGCTGGTGGAGGGATCTCCCACCTGTGGTGTGAAACCATAACTCCTTAAGGGCGACACAATCTGGAACTTGTGTTCATGAGCAATTTCTGGAGATTTTCTATCAGATTTCGCACTGATGTGAGTGGCAACCATTCCTGATCCATTACAATAACGCATTTGCTGGTTTCTTTATGCTTTTATGGGTTTGTTTTATTATTAGCATTTGTATAGTGGATTATACCATTAGCATGGCATATTAGTACTTTCGTAATCTGGGTGTTCCTTACATACTTTCTGGCATCTCCATTGACTGGTCGTGCATGGCTGTCTATGCAGTGATAAACATCTCAAATATCAGTTACATTCATGAATACCTCATCCAGTTTATTTTTTATTTTTTGTATTCTGGGAATTGTGGTCTTTGTAACGATACAAACACTCGATAATAGGACAAATAGGCCACAGAATGCAAAGGAAAAAACTGGGTTAACTTGTCATGCATGAACTGAAGCACTCTTCCTTGACTTGTTAAATGTCTTGTAAAGTAATAGTTGTTTATAAAAAAAATGTAAAATGAGTTTGAGCATCCTCCAAATATTGGCAGTTAGTAAAGTATGTGAAAGTGTGCGAAAATGGTTACCTGCTTCCATTGACTTAGGTAGTTGGTTGTCCATAGCCTGGACTATGTAGACTGATTTCTAAACAGCAGTTAGATAAGCAAATGGTTGTGATGTGATGTTGCATGTCTGAAAGTGTTACATGGTAGATAGTTTAACTCTGCCCTCAGCCACTGCTGTTAGATAAGCAAATGGTTGTGATGTGATGTTGCATGTCTGAAAGTGTTACATGGTAGATAGTTTAACTCTGCCCTCAGCCACAGGTTGAGTGAAGTCTAGATTTCGGAACTGCAACCGCACAATGATTGCTCCAATGTTTTTGATGTTTAAATGACCGTTGTGCAATGAAACCTGAAGTGGTAGTGTAAAAGTACCCCTATTTGAATGCAATATATTTCCCACTCTTGGAGTTACACAGAGAATTTGCAGTTGTTGGAACTGTGCATAGTGCAGTGATTCATGGAACCATCTGGAGCCAAAGCAGGTCTTCTATTCAATGAACATGTTTCTAGATTATTGGACTTAGCCCTCTCCACAGGTTCACCCCAAACGTTTTGTCTTCACTCCTTATATTTTTGCTGGATTTGTTTTTGTTGGCCTTAAAACCCTTTGCACATTACCACTGCCAGCCAATTCTTAGCTGCTTGTGCTCATTCACAGAAACATGGTAAAAGTAGCCTACAGCTGACTGCATATTTAATTTACCTATAAGTACCAAGTAAAGTGGTATACCATATGCCCAGAGCTAGTAAATTAAAGGCTATCATGGGCCTGCAGAACATATTGTGCCAGCCACTTGACTAGCCCCTTGAACATGTCCCAAGTCTGTCATTGCAGTCTGAATGCAGTTTTAAACTGAAAATTTGATGTGGGAAAATAAACCCCTTGCCAATTCTTAAACTCCCCTATTATCACATGTAAGTCACCCCTGAGGTAGTCCCTAGGAAGCCCAGAGGACAGGGTGCATTGCAATGAAAATGTTGGACATGTACTTTTACGTTTTACATGTCCTGGTAGTGAAGATCCCTTAAATTGGTTTTCTCACTACTGTGAGAACTACCTTTCCCATACTATACCATCAGATTTCCTTATTACAGTTAATAAGTGCTAACTTTTGATTGGGACCAACAGATTATCATTTCATGTTTGGTGTCTGAGAAATTGTAATTTGAAACCCTCTTTTATGGTAAATCCTGATTTTAAATTACCATTTTGAAGATGCCACTTTTAGAAAGTTGGTATTTCCATGCCCTATTTGATGCCTGAAGCCTGTTCCTGGGTCACATGTCTGGGTCTAGTTGGCAGAAGAACCAACATCACTGGCAGAATGCAGAGCGTGGGGGAGCTGGGCACATCCCTATTTGTAACTCATTAGGCTCGTCAGAGGGAAGCCAAGGAAGAGAAGGACGAGGGCGATGCGGCGGAGGACAGGGCATTGTCTCGGTTCCCTGGGGGGAACGAAGAGAGTGCACCACCCAGAAGTCTCTATGACTGCCAGGTCAAAAGATGCAGAGATGAGAATGTGGAGGGGGGAGAGAAGAGGAGCAGTGAAGCGAGGGACAAACGAGAGAAAAGCGAGCAGACAGATGGACGGAGAGGAGAAAGGAGTCGAGAAGGAGTGTGGCCAGTGAGAAGACAGAGAGGACGAAGGCATCCAGTGGCCTCCAGAAGACCGACGGGTGCATACTCCTAGCCACGTTCCAGGAGGGATGTGGCTGTCCAAGGTACAGAACCTTTTTTCTAGGGGAGAAAGGGAAGAAAAAGGGGCTGGAGGGGTGGTAAAAAGAGGGAAGGGAACAGGAACAGAACCAACCGAGAGTGCATGTATTGAAAAGCCCTTTCACTAAAGCTAGGTCACAATACACTGGGGAGCACAACAAAGCCTGAGCACAACAGAGGAACCTTCTTTTCTTTTCTCTATTACCCTCACAAGCACCACTATTTTCTATAACACCAGCCAATGAACAATTACCTGATTCTTTGTCCCTTTGCTACTCAACCGATGTGCAACGTACTCCGTCAAAACTGCCAGCTGAGAAGAAAAAGAACAGAAAAAGCGGTTACTACATTGAATTATGGAAAATGGCGGAATGGAACATCTTTCACCCTAATTCCCAAGGATACTGGCCCTACTAACCATTAAATAATGAAAACTAAAAGTACCACTGCATCCCGTGAGTTCACTCCTTTCAGTAGTATCTGAACACATGGCCCCAGGCCCCGTGACAAGGCTGTACCCTGCCTTTACACAGGACTTGTCACCACTGCATTTTTCATGCAGCCAGCTTGGAGCCAAGGCAGGGGTGGCAGGAAACATCAAGCACTTTAATGGGATTTTTCTAGATACTCCAATTTTAAAAAAGGCACCAGATATAAAAATAGGACTTCCAGGCCCACTCTTCAGTTCACTTTTTGGATCTGATGAAGGTCTCACAGAAGACTGCCTGTTGCTGTGGCCTTCTGTGTATTTCAGAAGACTGCCTCACTGCATCTGGAAGGACTGCTTTGCTTCCTAATGCCTGCCTTGAACCCCCAGAAGCCTGCCCTAAGGATGGAGCCCTGTTCCAGTTCTTGAATCCAGGACTACCTGAGTGAATCCGTACCTGGACCCAGCCTGAATGAGTCCTAACCTCCCAAGAGGGATCCCTTCAGTCCTTGACCCTTGGTGGTGGTGTTAATGGTGCCCAGATGGCCAAAGGGGTGTCCATCCTCGTGTAACTCTTGTCAGCTACATCCTCCACCTTCAAACTGCTGGACATTTTTGACTTCCCAAAAAGATGCTAAGTCCAAATGTTGAAATCTTCACCACAACTTCATCCAGCGGCTCCCCAATAACAACACCTACTCCTTGGACACCACCTGCATTCATGCCCTGCTGAACTTCAATCTTCTAAGAGACTATGGTGGTCATTACAACCCTGGCTGTCGGTATTAAAGCGGCGGTAAAACCGCCAACAGGCCAGCGGTAAAAAAAATGGAATCACAACAGTGGCGGAAACCGCCAACATAGACAGCCACTTTAACACTCCGACCGCCACGGTGGTACAAACAAACACCGTGGCGGTAACCGCCAACAGACAAGCGGAAGACAATGTACTGCCCACTGTATCATGCGAGGCCAATCCGCCACCTTTTCCGGGGTGGATTCACCGCGAACAAAAACACGGCAGAAACAGGACTTGGAAGGGAAAATGCTCACCTCTACACACCCCACGAGGAACCAGGACACCATGAAACCGGAACTCTAGATACTCCCTGCATTTGTCTTCCTGCTCCTCTACCAGGAGCACGAACGCCGGCAGCGAAGACCACGGTGAGTACTGCACCTACGACACTGGGGAGGGGGGAGGGAAAAGAGAGTGACACAGACGCGCAACAAGCAAAACCCCCACCCCCTCCCTCACCCACTACAACACACACACTAATACATGTTGATACATTACAGTTACAACCCCCAACCCCCCAGAAGAATGCAAAGACAAAAGGAAATGATTTGAATTTTTGTAATCTATTAAAATCCAGTATTCAAAAATCTATATAGACTATAAGCAAATATATACACCAAGAATACAAGTTCAGGTATTGCACCATTAAAGTCCGTGGACCACTTTGCCCAAAATGCATGGGCGAGGCCCACACAAGATACCCAATCAAAACAGAGAGAACACTGCAGGGGCATCAGATAGAAACACAACAGGCACCTCAGGGGGAAGGGAAAGGGGGGGGCACCTCAGCCGGATGAGTGCACAACGCCAGATCCACGAGGGGACTCCATGCCCACAGCTGCATCCTGGGGAGTGCAAAGCCACAGTCTCAAAAGTCTTTTCAGTGGGTGGTTTGCCCACTGCTGTATCCTGGGGAGTGCAAAGCCACAGTCTCTCAAGTGGATGCCTTTCTCCAATGGTTCTGGAGGGGGCTGTGTGCCCAGAGTGTTTCATCCTGCCAAGGTCTGAGGTAGTTGATGTAAATCTCCACTGGTTCTGGGGGGGGCTTTGTGTCAAGAGTGCTTCATCCTGCCAAGGACTGATGTAGTGGATGCCTTTCTCCACTGGTTCTGGAGGGGGCTTTGTGCCCAGAGTGCTTCATCCTGCCAAGGACTGAGGTAGTGGATGCCTTTCTCCACTGGTTCTGGAGGGGACTGTGCGCCCAGAGTGCTTCATCCTGCCAAGGACTGAGGTAGTGGATGCCTTTCTCCACTGGTTCTGGAGGGGGCTTTGTGCCCAGAGTGCTTCATCCTGCCAAGGACTGAGGTAGTGGATGCCTTTCTCCGCTGTTTCTGGAGGGGGCTGTGTGCCCAGAGTGCTTCATCCTGCCAAGGACTGAGGTAGTGGATGCCTTTCTCCGCTGTTTCTGGAGGGAGCTGTGTGCCCAGAGTGCTTCATCTTGCCAAGGACTGAGGTAGTGGATGTAAATCTCCACTGGTTCTGGAGGGGGCTTTGTGCCCAGAGTGCTTCATCCTGCCAAGGACTGAGGTAGTGGATGCCTTTCTCCACTGGTTCTGGAGGGAGCTGTGTGCCCAGAGTGCTTCATCCTGCCAAGGACTGAGGTAGTGGATGTAAATCTCCACTGGTTCTGGAGGGGACTTTGTGCCCAGAGTGCTTCATCCTGCCAAGGACTAAGGTAGTGGATGCCTTTCTCCACTGGTTCTGGAGGGGGCTTGGTGCCCAGAGTGCTTCATCCTGCCAAGGACTGAGGTAGTGGATGCCTTTCTCCACTGGTTCTGGAGGGGACTGTGTGCCCAGAATGCTTCATCCTGCCAAGGACTGAGGTAGTGGATGCCTTTCTCCACTGGTTCTGGAGGGGGCTTTGTGCCCAGAGTGCTTCATCCTGCAAAGGACTGAGGTAGTGGATGTAAATCTCCACTGGTTCTGGAGGGGGCTTTGTGCCCAGAGTGCTTCATCCTGCCAAGGACTGAGGTAGTGGATGCCTTTCTCCACTGGTTCTGGAGGGGGTTTTGTGCCCAGAGTGCTTCATCCTGCCAAGGACTGAGGTAGTAGATGCCTTTCTCCACTCGTTCTGGAGGGGGCTGTGTGCCCAGAGTGCTTCATCCTGCCAAGGACTGAGGTAGTGAATGCCTTTCTCCACTGGTTCTGGAGGGGGCTGTGTGCCCAGAATGCTTCATCCTGCCAAGGACTGAGGTAGTGGATGCCTTTCTCCACTGGTTCTGGAGGGGACTGTGTGCACAGAGTGCTTCATCCTGCCAAGGACTGAGTGAGGTAGTAGATGTAAATCTCCACTGGTTCTGGAAGGGGCTTTGTGCCCAGAGTGCTTCATCCTGCTCGTGGCGGCCTCATTAGCGTCAGAGCTTTCTGCGCTCATTGGCCTGAGGTGCTTGTGGTGGCGGTGTCCTTGGCAGCGGTGCCTGTGGCGGCGGTGTCCTGTGAAGCAGTGCTGGTGGCGGCGGTGTCCTTGGCAGCGGTGCTTGAGGTGGCGGTGTCCTTGGCAGCGGTGCTTGAGGTGGCGGTGTCCTTGGCAGCGGTGCTGGTGGCGGTGGTGTCCTGTTAAGCGGTGCTTGTGGCAGCGGTGTTCTTTGCAGCGGTGCTGGTGACGGCAGTGTCCTGTGAAGTGGTATTTGTGGCATTGATGTCCTTGGCAGCGGTGCTTGTGGCGGCAGTGTCCTTGGCAGCGGTGCTGGTTGCGGTCTTGTCCGCCATGCAGGTTTGCGGTGACTTGCCTTTCTTTCTGTGCCCCTTCCCCACCTTGGATGGTGGCGCAGCTGTCTCCCACACCCAACTGTGCTCCTGGGAGAGTCTTTGGTGCCAGATGTTTTGCCTTTCTCCCGCCGGGTAGTGGCCAACTTTTTATGGTTCTGAGGTGGGGGACTGTCCGTGGTCTGGCTCCTTGGCACACTGGCTGCCCTGCTGCTTGGCGCACTCCAGATGCCGGTTACTGCTGGCACCACTGTTCCTGCTGATGTGGTGGCTGAGGTGCTGGGTTGGGACCTGGAAAGGCGGGCCCTAGGGGACTGAAGGGGTGGTGGAGGTGAGGGCAAAGGGTCAAGGTTGGACAGGAAAAGTTTTTGGGACACACTGGGATGGGTAGATGGAGGGGGTTTGGGAGTGGAGGAAGAGGTAGTGGTTGTAGGAGGTGTACGTTTGCTGACTTTGGGTGAAGGTGCATGGGCTGGAGGCTGTCGTGAGGTGGATGGCTGTTGGGTGGGTGTGTGGCTGCATTTGTGTACCTTAGGAGGTGGGCTCACAGACACACTGGGAGAGGACACAGGGGATGTGTGAATGGTAGTGGGGGTGGTGAGTGCTTGTGAGCGGGGTGTGGTGATGGGTGTGCTGGTGATGGACGTAGTGGCTGAAGATGTAGTGCATGCAGGTGTGAGTGGAGATGAGACAGGGAGGGAGGAGGGAGACGAGGAGGAGGGGGACACAGTGGAGGTTGGTATGTCTGCATGGGTATGATGCTTGTGTGAGTGCCTGTGGGATGTGTGGTGCTTATGTTTGCCAGATCTTCCCTTGTGTGTTGAGGTGTGTGCATGCTGGTCTGAGGGTGTGCTTGGGATAGGCTGAGGTACAGGTGTTTGGGTCTGGGTGGAGGAGGTTGGAGGGGGGAGGCTGGACAGAGGGACAATGGCTGCCATCAGTGCTAAGGCCAGAGTCTGAAAAGCTCTCTGTTGGGCTGCCTGACCAGAATGAATGCCCTCCAGGTATGCATTGGTCTGTTGCAACTGCCTCTCTACACCCTGGATGGCATTCAAAATGGTAGACTGCCCAACAGTGAGGGACCTGAGGAGGTCAATGGCCTCCTCACTGAGGGCAGCAGGGCTGACAGGGGCAGGGGTTGAGGTGCCTGGGGCGAAGGAGATGCCCACCCTCCTGGGTGAGCGGTCACGGGGCACACGCTGAGGGGCTGCTGGGAGGGTGGTGCTTTTAAGGGGGGGTGGCAGCTGTACCTGTAGATGCGGGGGTCACAGAGGGGCCCGCCACCGCAAGGGAGCCCTTATCAGAGGAGGAGTCCGTGTCGCTGTTCTCAGCTCCTGTCCACGCCGTGGAGCTCCCCTCGCCCTCGATCCAACTGGTGGCTTCAGACTCCGTTGTGTCGCCCTCCAGGGCCATGTGGGATGCAGCTCCCTCCTGCTCCGGTGCCACTGCTCCTCCGCCTGAGGATGCTAATGCACACAAGAACAGGGAGACCGCAAAAAGGGGGGGGAAGACAGAAGAAAGACATGTTGAGTGCATGCAATACCGCTACCGTTGGCAGACACTACAGACACAGAAGCCCCCTGCACTACGCCATGCACTTTGAGTTCCCTAATTAATCACAGGGACATGGGGTACAAAGCCTATGCCCGATTGCTGCACACATGGAAGTCACAGAAGCCTGACTAGGTGTAGTTGGCTCTGAACACAGGTGGGGTGGGTTGCCACATGGCCTGCCTTACCAAGGGACCTTGCCTACTAAACTCGCCATGGCCTAGGGGAACCTACAGCCCACCTCCCCCACCCAGACACCTCCAATGCACACAGAATCAGCTGAATGAGAGTGTACTCACCCCCTTGTGGCTGCTGTGATGCCCTCAAGCGTCCATCCAACTCCGGATACCCCACCGCCAGGATCCGGAACATCAGGGGGGTCATGGTGCGACAGGCACCCCTCCCACGTTGGGAGGCCAACCCTAGCTGGGCCTCCACTGTCTTCTAGCTCCAGCGGTGAATGTCCTCCCATCTTTTCCGGCAGTGGGTGCTCCGTCTGTAGTGGACCCCCAGGGTCCGGACTTCCTTGGCTATGGCACGCCAAATATCCTTCTTCTGGTGGGCTCTGACCTACAGGAATAATACAGGGGAAAAGGAGAAGATATAACCGTCCTCACCGTCACAGTCATCGGCCTGCATCCCTACCCTTGCCATGACGCACATGCACTCACCGTCGTTTCATGCACACCTCATTCTTCCCCCCATCTTCCATCCACACCACTCCACACAGGCATTGCCCATTCAGCATGCTCACAGTGTACTTAGAGTAGCGTGTACTGGGGGAGGACCCCATCCGCTAGTTTCTCCAACTCCTCTGTGCTGAAGGCAGGGGCCCTTTCCCCAGACACATGAGCCATTGTCTCTTCCAGACTGAGGTCACAGCAGCACTTGCAGTGTAGGTCCTCTCCTGTCGAAGATCAGGTATCAAGTGAGTGAACAGAGAGAAAATGACAGTCACGTCAGCGGTGGCACATCGTCATTGGCTCCTGAGACCCATAGGGTCCAATGTTAACCAATGCAGGATTGCGCCGTTGTCTTCAACCACCTAACGCGACGGTGTAGAACGCCAGCGCAGTTACCTCATATCCCCTTGTCCCACATTACAGGTCAGGCAGCCGCCATTTCAGGGGGCCACATGGCATTAATTTTAAATGCGTCACACATATCTAGGCCTTGCATACTCACTAATACAGGCACATAGCAGATTTAAATAAATGTGGAATAAAGTTGTGTTTTCGTACCTCAGTGTTGGCTGACTCATGCTATCTGTTCTCCATAGAGCACGTCCGCTGGGGCAGGTGAGGAGATGGCGGCATGCTCCGGTGTACAGACCGCCCTTGGACCTGTCGACAATGGAGGAGCGACATGCAATTGTCACATACAGACTGGACCGTGCCAAAATCCATGAACTGTGTGCCCAGTTGGAGCCAGACCTGTTGTCAGCTATCCGCCATCCCACAGGAATCCCCACTCTAGTGCAGGTCCTGTCAGTACTCCATTTCCTGGAAAGTGGGTCTTTTCAAACTACAGTGGCCATAGCATCAGGGATGTCCCAGCCTATGTTCTCCAACGTGTTGTCCAGAGTGTTGTCTGCCCTGCTGAAACACATGCGCAGCTACATAGTTTTCCCTCAGGTGGAGGATTTGCCTAAAGTGAAAGGTGACTTCTATGCCCTGGGACATATCCACAACATCATTGGTGCCATTGGTGGGACACATGTGGCCTTGGTCCCCCCGCAGGAGTGAACAGGTGTACAGGACCGTAAGAGTTACCATTCGATGAATGTGCAGATGGTGTGTTTGGCCGACCATTACATCTCCCATGTGAATGCCAAGTTTCCTGGCTCTGTGCATGATGCTTACATTCTGAGGAATAGCAGCATCCCTTATGTGATGGGGCAAATCCAGAGGCACTGTGTGTAGCTATTAGGTGAGGGCATGGACGCTCTACAGTGTGCCTAGGTGTCTGGGTCTGGGGATATCCCTAAGAGTTAGTGTGTGTCTAACAGTTGTCCCTTGACATTTGCAGGTGACTCTGGTTACCCCAACCTGTCATGGCTACTGACCCCAGTGAGGAATCCCAGGACAAGGGCAGAGGAACGCTACAATGAGGCCCATGGGCGAACTAGGAGGGTTATAGAGAGGACCTTCGGCCTCCTGAAGGCCAGGTTCCGGTGCCTCCATGTGACAGGTGGTTCCCTATTCTACTCACCAAAGAAGGTGTGCCAGATCATCGTGGCCTGCTGTATGGTTCACAACTTGGCTTTGCGACGACAGGTGCCTTTTCTGCAGGAGGATGGTCCAGGTAGGGTGCTGGTGTCGTGGTCCTGTGGCGGTGCCTCCTGTCCACTAGCGCCGTCGGAGGTGGTGGGCAGTCCATCGTCCAGGCTATTGTCAGGGGCCCCTTGTTGTGCAACAGTGTCCCTCCTGGTGTTGACGAGTTCCTTAAGCACCCCTACAATGGTGCCCAGGGTGCTATTGATGGATTTGAGTTCCTCCCTGAACCCCAAATACTGTTCCTCCTGCAGCCTCTGGGTCTCCTGAAACTTGGCCAGTACCGTTGCCATCGTCTCCTGGGAATGGTGGTAGGCTCCCATGATGTTGGAGAGGGCCTCGTGGAGAGTGGGTTCACTTGGCCTGTCCTCCCCCTGTCGCACAGCAGCCCTCCCACTTCCCCTCTGTTCCTGGGCCTCTGTCCCCTGAACCGTGTGCCCACTGCCACTGCCCCCAGGTCCCTGGTGTTGTTGGGGTGGTGGGTTAGCCTGGGTTCCCTGTAGTGGTGGACACACTGCTGCTTAACGTGTCCTGGGGACAGAGGTATGGGCCCGCTGGGTGGGTGCTGTGCTGGTGTTTCCAGAGGGGGGAGGCTCTGTCGTGGCTTGTGCCAGTGTGAGGGGAACCGATTGTCCCAAGGTCCCAGGTGGGCCTGGCTTGTCATCTAGATCCAGTTGGACAGAGCTGCTGTCATCACTGTGGGCCTCTTCTGTGGGTGGAGTGGACATGTCTGGAACCTCCTGTCCGGTGACGTTGGGTAGGGGTCCTGCAGGGGTGTAAAGGCATGATTATTGCATCTGTGTGTGCCATCGTGTGCAATGGGTGGGTGACCTTGTACCCCAGTGCTTGCATTCTTGTGTAGGACCTTGTGTGCTCAATGTTTAGGGGTGTGTGTGGGTATGTGCAGTGGCCATGCATTGGTGATGGGTGGCCATGCTCTGTTGTTGCATGCAGAGCTTGAGGTTGAGATGTGTGGTTTGTGATAGTGGGACATTTGTGAGGAGTTGGAGTGATGGGGGTGAGGGCGAGGATGGGGGTATGTGATAGCATGCAGGTAGGGTGGGGGATGAAGTAGTGAAAACTTTGCCTTACCAGAATCCATTCCTCCAGCTACTCCTGCGAGGCCCTCAGGATGCAGTATAGCCAAGACCTGCTTCTCCCATGTTGTTAGTTCTGGGGGAGGAGGTGGGGATCTGCCGCCAGTCCTCTGAACTGCAATCTGGGGTCTTGAGACCACGGAACGTACCTTCCCCCGTAAGTCATTCCACCTCTTCCTGATGTCATCCCGTGTTCTTAGGTGCTGTCCCACTGCATTGACCCTGTCCACCATTCTGCGCCATAGCTCTATCTTCCTAGCTATGGTGGTGTGCTGCACCTGTGCTCCAAATAGCTGTGACTCTACCCGGGTGAATTCCTCCACCATGGCCTGCGCTCTTCCTCAGAAAACCTGGTGTGTCTTTGCGGTGCCATGAGGTGGTGTGGGTGATGTGTGGGGTGGTGTGTGTTGTGATGTGTGTGGTGATGTTTAGGGGTGTGTGGTGGTTTGTGCGTGGATGTTGTGTGAGAGATGGTGTTGTGTGCCTGTGGATGCCAGTTTGTAGATGGTGGTGTCTCTCTCTGGCCTTCAGTCACAATTCTGGTCGTAAGGGTTTGTGGGTAATGTGGGTGTGTGTTTTATATTGTATTGGGTGTGTGCGAGTGGTGTGTGTATGTGTATCAGGTGTGTGTATTTCGATTTGTCCAATGTGGTAGTGTTTTGTAAAGGTGTGCGTATTTTGAGCGCTGCAGTGTGTACCGCCAATGGAATAGCGCGGTTGAAAGACCGCCACGTGGATTCGTGGGTTGTGATAGTGTGGGCGTATTCCTGTTGGCGTGACAGTGGAGGTTTTGTTATCGCCAGTTTATTACTGACCTTTGGTGTGGCGGACTTGTGTGTGTGTCTCGATTTTGGCGGATTCCGAGCTGTGTGTCGTAATAGCTGTGGCGGAATTCCGCGGCCACGGCGGTGTGTTGGCGGTCTTCTGTATGGCAGAAAGCGGCATTTACCGCCAATGTTGTAATGAGGGCCAATTTCTTTTAATTTTGCCTAAGTCTGGAGGCAAGCACCAACGAGGCCCAAACCACTTTTTGTATCTGACTTGCGCTCCATTGTGGTTGGCCATATTTTTTTACTTTGACCCAGTCTTGCATGACTAAATGTCCAATGTTGACCATTTAATCTTTTAGGCCCTAGCTTTTACCTTAAACTTTTAACATTTGTAACTCTAGTTCTACTTATTGGATTTTTGTTGTTTTGGTGTCAAATAATATATGAAAATGTGCTCAATTTTTCAAATATTGGTGTGGTATTTTCAGTTTATTACTGTTTGTGTGCAACATAAATACTTTATACATTGCTTCTAAGTTAAACCTGGCTACATTTGTGCCAAGCTATGAGAGCGCAAGCACAGGTTAATTCAGTAACTTTTGTGGTTCACCCTGACAGGGATTGTGGCTGTTGCTTGAGCAGAAATAACACCTCACTCAACCATCAACCCAGTTTCTTTCATAGATGTTCAGACGTATCGTAGAGGCTTAGATTTAGGCATGTTCATAAAGTATGATTTCTGGGTCTCATCCATTGATTAAAGGCGTCAGGAAGGGTTTGTCACATCCCAATAGATCATATAAAAAGTGTTCATCATGGAGACACATAGCTCCAGAAGACACTGATGTGAGTTACATCCCTGATGAGGGTACAGCCCAATGGCACTTCCTAGAAGGAGCAGCAGAGTTACGTATATATGGTCTAATTTTAAGGTCGAATGTGTAAAAATACATGGGAGTAAGCAACATCTCAATTGATGTAAGTAGTTATCTTTTGTGTCAAATTTGTGATGCACATCTAATACTCATAAATCTCAACTATTTGTTAATGATGGATCTGTTTACTCAATGCCAGAATGGTTGCAAATTGTCCTCAGTTTGTTACTTCCAGCATTTGTTTCTCTTCTTCCTTGATATGTCTAGTTTTCAATTGTTTGTAGACCTGCATGCCCTATTACAAACTTGGGTCCTTGGCAGTTAGTAACCAAAGAATGCCTATGGGTTGCTCACCATATCCTTATAGGTGTACTACATGGACCGTCTGCCACTGTTGCCTCTATCAAGTGCACAGCTGTGTGACTCCTCTGTCAGTCCTTAAGGGGCACTTTAGATCATTTATCATTGCTGCTTATAACCAATACATTACTATGACTTGCTTCCTTCACTTCTGAGAATACTCTGCAGATCATCTACTGTGGCTTCCTGTCGTAAAGAATACACGTAGGCTGCTTAACCATCATTCTTGCATGAAATACTTTTGTTTTTTTTTAATCTGTTTATTAACTTTTGTTATATATAGTGTAATGTTTACAAGCATGATCATGATAGTACAGCTGGCTACATTATTGGCTTTAGTCATTCTATTTACATCTTAATACTTTGGTAGTTTAATAGCCTTATCAGATTCCAGACGAGTATGAGTAAACATTTTGTTTCTGCATTGCAATAACGACTAGAGGGGAAAACAGAGAAGGAAGAAAAGGGTCACCTTGAAGATATTTTTGAGGCTCTTTTGAGCGTCGAGATGCTAGTCAGGACAGGGAGAGGGGCTGTTGGAGAGAGGTGAGGTATTGATCATTGCTCCTATTGTCCAGTAGAGAGTGTTAGTGTGGAGTGTGGGGGGTCTGTGTAGTTCTGTGCGTTGCAGCTACGGTATTTGTGCATATTTCGCGCATTTTCCATGTCTGGGTAGGTTTTCTGTTTCGGTATAATTGTGCTGTTGCGCTTATTAGGTAAGAATCATGCCGTTTAATTTAATGTGTGTGAGTAGTTCAGGGGGGCGGGTATCATCTTTCTCTTCCAGTTGTTCTATGAATGCTTCCCATGTTTCCACTCACTTTACTATTATTCCCCTGTCACAGAGCGCGCGCAGCATTTGTATCTCCGCCACCGCCCATCATAGTAAGTCCGATGCCCAATGGCGTACGCTGGGAGCACTCGGCGATTTCCAATGCGTCGCGATAAGTCGTTTTAATATAATGAATGCCAGGTCTGCGCATCTCTGTTTCTGTTTATCTTTACTGCGTCTTTTGTGTATCCCTAGGATGCAGGACTTGGGGGTTGTGGATAGGGGCAGTCCAGTCAGGAGTGCGGTTTGTTTGGTTACATCTTGCCATACGTGTAGTATTGGTGAGCAATCCCATATCATGTGGTAGAAATCAGCTGGTGAGTGACCGCACCTTGGACAGTCAGACCCTGCTTGCGGAAACATGCGTTGTATCCTGGCTGGTGTTAAGTACGTTTGGTGTAGGTAGTTGAATTGTGTATAACAGAAGCGGGCATTGCGTGATACCTCGCGTGTAGTTGTGAGAGCCATGGTCCATGCTTGTGTGCTCAGAAGTGTACGCATTGCCTCTTCCCATTTGATCTTGGCCTGTGATTGTGGTACCTCTGGGTTGGCTTGTAGGGTCCTGTATAACCAAGAAATATCTGATTGTGTTACCAATCCCTGGAGTAGGTCGTGTAGGACTGGTGATGTTTGTGGTTCATTATTACTGCTTCTCCATGTGTTTCGTATCAACCGCTGTATTGCCCCGTATGTGATAAATTCACTGCTGCTTAGATTGTATTTTTCAGCTAGCGTTTCATAGGTGAGGAATTGCCCCTCCGAGAAGAGGTCCCCTATCTTCTTAACTCCCTTCATGACCCAGGTAGATAAATCTAGTATGCCGTGCAGTTTATTTACTCCTGGTGTGGTCTGTAGTGGCATTTTGGGTGAATATAGTGGAGTTCGTCGTCCTATGTCTACATATCGGTGCCATATGCGTTCAGCTATTTTTAGCAATACATTATTTTGTTGGGGGATGACCTCGTGGCCCAGGAGCCATCTTAGTATATCCGAGTGACCTAATTTTGTGCTTAGAACGCTAATTTCTGTGTGGGTCCTCCAGCCACTTCATAATCCAGTGTATTTGCACCGCTGCGTAATACATTTCAAATTGTGGGACACCCATCCCTCCCCTTTCTAGAGGAAGGTAAGCTTTGGCCAGGGCCACACAATGTCGTTACCCTCCCCATATCAAGTCTGTCAGTATTCTTGGTAATTGTACAAAGTGTGATTTTGGTAGTACTAGTGGTAGTGCAGTGAAATAGTATAGTAGTCTGGGGAGTACTATCATCTTAGCCACTGCGACTCTACCTATCGGTGATAATGGTAAGGAGCACCAGAAGGGCAGTGAGCCTTTTACTGATCTGATCATTCGTTCTAAGTTTCCTTCTCTTAAATCTGCATCGTTGTGGTAGATATGCACACCTAAGTATTTAAAAGTGGTATTTTTCCATTGTAAGCCATGTATAGTGTCCGGGTTATCTTGACGGTCTGGTTGCAGTCTCATTGGAAACAGGCATGATTTTGCCCAGTTCACATGCAGTCCAGACAGCTGTCCGAAAGAATTCAGTAGTTGAAGCAGATCGGGTAGGGATTTGGGGTAGTTGCGGAGGAATATTAATGTGTCATCCGCATATAGGGAAATAATGCAGTTGTTCTCTCCATCTAGTATGCCCCAGCGTGTTGCCTCTGTACGCAGTCTGGCTGCGAGTGGCTCTATTGCTAGCGCGAAAAGGAATGGTGACAGGGTGCAGCCCTGCCGGGTGCCACGTCCTATTGAGAATTTCTCAGAGATGGTCATTCCCGTTCTGACTCGTGCTTTTGGGTCAGCATACAGGACTGATATCCAACGTATGAATGCTTTGCAGAATCCCATTTCTTTTAGTGTGGCCATTAAGAATTGCCATCCTAGTGTGTCAAACACTTTCTCAACATCGAGGGATACTGCCGCTCGTGTAGTGTCAGATTCTGGTGTCTCTGCTATTAGACGTATCAGGTTTCTAATATTGATGAAAGTGTTCCGTCCTGGTATGAACCCAGATTAGTTTGGGTGAACTAAGGTAGATATGATTGGGAGAAGGCAATTTGCTAGTACTTTCCCTAGTATTTTACAGTCTGTATTCAATAATGATAATGGGCGGTACAAGCGGACATCCAGAGGATCTCGATCTTTCTTGTGGAGGACTACTATCATTGCCTCTCGTAGGAAATTGGGTAGTCTTCCCATGGGGTATGCTTCCTGAATCATTGCTAGATAAGGGGCCAATGTCTGGGCTGGGAAAGATTGGTAGTATTCAATTGAGAGTCCGTCTCTCCCTGGAGCCTTATTGTGGGCCAATTGTTGTATGGCCTGTTTTATTTCATCTATATCTATGGGTTTGTCTAGTTCTTGTATTTGAATCGCCTTTAAGTGGGTTAACTGAGTAGACTGGAGGAAGGCTTCTATCTGTTCCGGAGGTGGAGGAGATCCTGCGTTATACAGGGTGCCATAGTAGTACCTGAAGGCGTTATTTATTTCTGTCTGTGTATTAATTATTGTGCCTGTATCTAAACGAATGGCATTGATAGGAGCTCATTTTTGTTCTCCTTTCACCAGCCATGCTAGCATTCTACTAGAGCGGTCTCCTTCCGTGTGGAGGCGCTTCGTGTAGTGGCGGTAGTAGAATTTTCTCAGTCGGGATTCTACTTCATTCCATTGCTTTTGAAGTGTGAGTATGTCGTTACCAGCGTCGCCTTGTATCGCTGTTTTACACTCTGCTTTGCGTTTATTTTTCTCAATTTCCCTGAGTTCTGCCGTCAGTGCACGCTTAACTCCACTCGCTATTGTCATGCACATGCCTCTCATCACTACCTTATGTCCATCCCATTCCACTGCCCTTGTTGATGCTGATCCCGTGTTGGTTTTAAAATAGGTATCAATGTTGTCTGCTATTTCTTTGGGGAAGGGGGGTCCTGTAGCAATGTGGGCTGTAGACTCCACGTGGGGATACATGTATGTTGTCTGCCCCATTGTAGTGTGGCCATTAGTGGGCAGTGGTCAGACCGAGTCTTAGCCATGTAGAAGACATTTTTGATTAGGTGCGTGATCTCATCTGTACATAGTATTAGGTCGATGCATGTGTGTAATTGGTGTACCGGGGAGTAGAAGGAGTATTCTTTAGTTGTGGGATGTAGGTCTCTCCAAATGTCGTGTAGTCTCCTATCTGAGATCCAGGATTTTAATGTCTGGGATAGTCTCTTGCTGTGTGTATTCTCCAGTGGGGGGTGTGACCTATCTAGCGATATGTCCGGGACTCCGTTTAAATCTCCTCCCCACACAATGGGCATTTATAAGTCATGTGTTAGTAATTTAGATGTAGCTTATTAGAATTCCCCCTGGCCTGTGTTGGGTGCATATATGCCAGTTATGGCTAATTGTCTGCCGTCTAATTCACCGTTCAAGTAGACATATCTGCCGTCTGTGTCTATCTGTGTTTCATTTATCAGGTACGGGATCCCAGGGGCAATCCAGATTAGGACCCCTTTTGCGTATGTGGATGTTTTAGTGCTGTATATTGTGCCCGACCATTTGTTGTTGATTATGTGTAATTCTTGAGCGGATAGGTTAGTGTCTTGGAGTATAGCTATATGTGTATTGTGTCGCTTGAGATACGCATATGTTCTACTACTCTTATTCATGTTCGCCATTCCTCTTACGTTCCATGTTAATATGTTATAGGACCCCATTGTATTTTGTTGTTATATGTTGGATATGGCGCTTTTACAAGTAGTTTCGGTTTGACCCTCCGTCTTTTTTCCTTGGTCCCCATTCGTTCCCTCCCCCCCAGCACAGCTGAGTCCAGAATATGATGGTAACAGTTAAGGTGAGGACAAAGAGAGAGGAAAGGAAAGAGAGAATAGTTTGCTAGTAATGGATTTAACCGGGCACAACTGGTGCCAACTTGGGTAGTAGTTCGGTTGATGTCCATGCAGTAACCCATTCGGGTTAAGGGGTGGGGTCGAAATGGATGTGGGGGGTGGTCAGCGAAGTCGGCCTGTTCGGATGTGTTCATTTCCTTTGTGAGCTTTCCTGTTCTCAGGACAAAGTCACATTATCCGGTATGTGGTATCCAGTTCAATAGTGTCCTTGAGCTTGTCCTTGAGTAGGGCCAGTGTACGCATGTGGGACGTCTGGTGTCTTTTGGCCTTAGTGTTATTACTTCTATTGAGACCGGGGTGGTGTCCTTTTGTGGTCTCATCTTGTGGGGACAAAGACGTTTTTAGCCTTTAGAGATCGTCGGCCGCGCACGGTGTAAAAGTCGGGCCAGATAACATAGGCGACGACGGGGGATTGTTATTGCTTTTTGGTGAGTCTGAGCCTGTTACGCTGGTTTCGTTGTTGAGTGCTGAGCGTAGGACCGAGAACATGTTAGTGTCTTTTATGACTTGTAGTTGCTCAGCTTCTGCTTGCGATCTGGATGGGCATGATTTGGGTCCCGGGCCCATTTTTTTCCCTCTGCAAGAGCGTTGAGTGTGCCAGTCTTTTTGTTCAGTTTGTTCGGCAACGTGATCTGTAAAACCTTTTGCATGTATCCATTTCCATACATCCTCCGAAGACGGGAAGATATGGGTTCTCTCGCCGTCTACCACTCGCAATCTAGCCGGGTACATGAGGGAGTAGGGTATATTTCTGTCTCGTAGAATTTGCTTTGCTTTGATTAATGTAGTGCGCTTGTGCTGAACTTCTGCTGTATAGTCAGGATAGGCCGTGATTCGTGCGTTCTCTATGCTTACAGGACCAAAGGACCGGAATTCCCATAGGATCTGATCTCTATCTCTGTAGTACAAGAATCTCGCTATCAGTGGTCGAGGAGGTGCTCCTGGGCGCGGTGGGCCTCCCGGTATCTGATGAGCTAGTTCCACTGATAGTAAAGGTGAAGCGTTCTGCGTTAGTGCAGTTTTTTTTAGCCAGTGTTCGAGGAAGATTTCTGCATTTGGGAGTTCTATCCGTTCCGGAAATCCCAAGCATCTACTATTATTTCGGCGTGATCGGCCCTCTGTGTCTTCAGCTCGTCTTTGTAGCGTTATTATTTTGGATTCTTGGTGTTGAAGTTTGGCTTTCAGGTCTTCGATGTTGGGGTGGATCTTTACAATGGCCGATTCGTTAGTGGTAACCCTTTCCGTCAGTTTGCGGTGGTCAGCTCTTAAGTTGTTGACCTCCGTTGCTACTGAATCTATTTTGG
Organism: Pleurodeles waltl; assembly: GCF_031143425.1. Lineage (NCBI taxonomy): Eukaryota > Metazoa > Chordata > Amphibia > Caudata > Salamandridae > Pleurodeles > Pleurodeles waltl. Next base: position 1,517,431,351 of record NC_090440.1, read on the forward strand.
CTTCCAGGGAGGTTTTGGTTTCCAGTACGGCCTGTAATACTCTGTCGAATTTTATGGAGTGAGTGGCCAGAGTTTCGGTCACTTTACGTAGGGCGATGGCTGTGGTGTCCATGTTTGACTCTAGTGGCGGGGTCTTGATGCCTGTTACAGATTGTCCTCTTGGGGGTTTAGGTTTAACCATGTTTTATCTGTGGGTCTAGGAGGGTGGGCAGTATTGTTGACTGTATTGCTTGGGGGCTTCGGTTTCGACCGCTTCCACGACCCTCAGTAGTACTCGGGGCCGCCACGCAGAGAACGGCACCTGCAGCCCATCGCCCCCGCCGGCAGCTCTCCTCACCTCCTTTTGGTTTGGTGCTCTTGTCTTCTGGAGTCTTCACGGTTCAGCGCTGGGTAGAGGGGTCCCCGCCGTGGGCACGGCGGCGTGTGGCTGCTCTCTGGCCACGGTTCGTCAGCAACACGCGCAGGCCGAGGACGGCTCCCCAGCTCGGCCTCTGTGTCGTGTTTGTCTCATCCCATCATCAAGGCCCTGCATTCTTGGTCCGCTCGTAGTGTAGATCTCAAGTACCGCGTTCCCCCCGGGCTCTGGGGCTACCTGCGTCTTTAGTATGACATCTGCTCAGAGTTTTTGGTGTTTAGTATCCTTGATTTAAAGGATAATTGTAGGCCCCAGCCGGGGCAGTTCTCCTCGCCTCCCTTAGACTTGGTGCTTTTGTCTTCTGGGGTCTTCACGGTTCAGCGCTTGAAAGCGGGGTCCCCGCCGCGGGTGCAGCGGTAGGCGGCTGCTCTCTGGCCATGGTTCGTCAGCAACACGCGCAGGCAGAGGACGGCTCCCCAGCTCGGCCTCTGTTTCGTGTTTGTCTCATCCCGTCGTCGAGGCCCTGTGTTCTCGGTCCGCGCGTAGTGCAGGTCTCAAGCATCGCGTTCCCCTCGGGCTTTGGGGCTACCTGCGTCTTTAGTACAACATCTGCTCCGAGTTTTTGGTGTTTAATTGTAGGCGGTTAGCGGAGCTCTGTTTTAGGCGTCCGTTCTAGCCGCCATCCTGGCCACGCGCCCTTGCATGAAATACTTAAATGTGCTATGGTTGATGATTTTCAGACCATGCTCTTGGATCGACCCTCTCTCTCATGAGCTGACTATTCTTGTAATTTACAACTATAACCAGTGCATTCCTGTGGGTTGTTATTCAGTCAGTCACTCCAGAGTGAAGTCTCCAGAGCATTTACTTAATTCAATTATTCCTTTGGTTTACTACTTCACACCTCAAACCCAACCAAGTAATAGAGCCTTGCCTCTCAGAATGACAGACAAGTCCACATGTGACAGTTATCTCTTCATTCCATCCCATTTATAAGCAGACCTAAGCAACAGAGCTGTGATAATTGCAATCCACTACTCAACAAGCTTGGCACCAAAACACCACTGCCATACACATAAGCACACACTCTTTCAGTCTTACACAGCAATAATTTAATGTATATTCTTTGTTTTCTATCCCCACTCTCTTCAGTCTCACGCTTAGACATGGCTACCTATTTCTTAATAAAAACACCACTCTGGTTAACTATCCACAACACCAAAACAAAGATTGTCCTGGAATTTAGCCATCTACTAACCAAAACTACACTTCACCACCTCATCGCACATATGATTTGCTGTATAAATGCAAGTGTTGTATATTACAATACAGTGGTTGCTGACACAATGTCATATTTGCCTTTGTGGATACAGTCATTATTGAAAATGTTCATGGGTGTCCGCAGAAACTTTTTCAGGGGGCATAATTTTTTCAGGGGGGGCATAATTTGAATGTCATTCATCCTGAGGCAGCGTAACACTACGGCATCCGTAGTGTTATGCTGTACTGTGAGCCTGTACACCAAGTTGTACCTAAATCCAGGGGGGCAATCTCCCCACTTCCCCTTTATCCCCTCTGTGGACCCCCAAGAAAATGCTATGACTATGTATGCATAAAGATTTGTTTCTCTGTCATGGTCTTGTTGCCCCCTGAACTCTTGGGATAACAACGTACTGCTGCATTGTGTGGTTTGATATATTGCTTCTTCACTATCAGGTGTGGTACATTGTTCTTGCATTATCACTATAATTAGGCATAACCATGATAAGTTGAGGTACAACAACACAACGGTATGGTCCAATGTTATAATAGAAATAAAATTAAAGTCATGTGTAAACTTCACGTTGACATAATTTTCCTGTGTCACGGATCCTATGGTGATCGCGATGAAACAGAAAACAAAAATCAATGCAGCGATAGGTCTAAGAACATCCAACTGCAGTGAAAACAGTTGCATGCCGATTGCTTCATAATCTGAGACAGTTTACATTGCACAGGAAATGTACTATTTAGATGCTGTTCTACTGCCTTCGTTCATCAGTCAACATGCCTTCCACATCCTCAAGGAGGTCTTTATCAATTGTGTTCCTGATGCTCACCCTAAGTAGTCAGTGACAACTACACAAGTGTTTTTGACAGGTAGTATAGTAATCTTGAAAAACAGTTTCTCGAGCACCACTTTTGTGGTGTTCAAAATATACTTTACATTTGTTGGTGCAAGTGCGAGGATCCCAATCTGTGATGCTATTTCACATGCAACAGCTACTAGAAGTGATTTAACTGAAAGTATTTACACTGCTTTGACAGTAGGCTAATTCTAATATCATTTCTCCATTGCTGGAATTTGCAAACCAGTGTGCTTGCAAAAATAAGTTCTATAAATAGCACTAGTTTAGTAATGAAATTTGTAATGGTGATAACATGAATTCCTGAGATTCTGATAGCAATACTATAAATATATTTGTAGCTATCTAATATAATACTGAGGGCCAGTTTTATTTTAGTGCCAGGCCTATATTCTGTCACAGTATGACCCTGCACATACACACTAAAAAGAAGTAATGAACCTTTTATATAAATACAGTTTGGAACATCAAGTTAATAGCCCCTAGCACCACCCTAGCACTCCGGTGGCACTATGCCCTGCAATGTATTTACAAGGTGGCGTTCAGCTAACGCCACCTTGGTAATACGGCACCTACACACGCAGCAATTTGTGTGGAAGGGGCGTGCCACATCCATTGCACTTTGATGCTGCCCTAGATTTACACCTTTTCATAAACCTGAGGCATCGCCAAAATCTAACGCCACCCCAGAGGTGACGTTAGCAAGGCGCAATGAGTAGGAATATTTGTATTCCTCCTTGTTTTTTGCTTAGAAAAAGCAAAATGCCAGAAATTATTGTTTATGTGCTGTAAGGTGCCCCTTCCTGCACATAAACAATGACACCCCTCAACACAGACATCCTTGCACAATGGTGCAAGGATGCCTGCATTGGCACTGGCAGCTAAATTTAGCACCAGCACAGGGGACAACACAGGGGTGCACCATATTTAATTAAATACGGCGCATCCATGCGTTGTAAAAATGATGGAGCATGGCGCTGCCAATTTTGGCACAGCATCGTGCTCTTTCATTTTCCCATAAATATGGGTTCAAATTTCTTCTTAGATACTCAGACTGCAAGGTAAAGTGTGTAGATAGCCTTGCTTATCGTTTCATTTGTTGTTGTTCCATTGTACGTCGAGACAGAAGATGCTTCAAAGCACTTATGCCTTCTATGAGCTGATAGTTTCAAATTAGAGTGATGGATCCCCGATTGTTGCACGTTGTAAGGACATGTAAGGCAGATGACAATTGCACGAAGGCAAAGAAGCTGATAACTACATTTACTCTCCTGACCATTGTAGGCAATCCATACATAAAGCACGCATTATGGCTTCTTACATAGAGCACTCCCCAGGGCTTCATACATAGGGCACACACTATAGCTTTATACGTAGAGGACACACCATGGCATCATTCATAGAACACACACTAAGACTTCTTACATAGAGCACACACTATGGCCCTCATTCTGACCTTGGCGGTCGGCGGAGAGGCGGCGGTCGGACCGCGAACAGACCGGCGGTCAAAAAAATGGCATTCTGACCGCGGCGGTCACCGCCGCGATCGACCGCCACTTCCCCACTCCGACAGCCACGGCGGTCATGACCGACGGGCTGGAGTCTGCGCACTCCGGTCCGGCGGTCGACCCAAGACCGCCAACGGTATCATGACCCTGCTTACCGCCGCGGTTTCTGGCGGTCGGGAACCGCCATGCGAACCATGGCGGTAGGCACTATCGGGGCCAGGGAATTCCTTCCCTGGCACTGATAGGGGTCTCCCCCACCCCCCACTGCCCCCCGAGTCCTCCCCCCACACCCTCCACCCCCCTGCCACCCCCCAGAGGTGGTACGAACCCCCTCCCCACCCACACCCCGACATGCACATACACGCACCCCGACATGCACACACCCCCAACATGCACATATACACACCCCCTACACACACACATACACAACGGGGACACATACCCGCACACATACATGCCGACATGCGCACCCGCCGAACTACACACATTGCCCATAGGCACAGCAGCACTCCCCGCCCGCATGCACGCACTCACACACCCCCTCTACACACTCACACACACAACCCATGCACGCACACATCACACAACACCCCCCCACCCCCTCCCCTCACAGACGATCAACTTACCTTGTGCGTTGGTCCTCCGGGAGGCGACAGGAGCCATGGGGAGGTGACCGCCAACAGAAGACCGCCAACAGAAGACCGCCACACAGAAATGTGGGTCGTAATTCTGTGGGCGGTGTTCTGCTGGCGTGGCGGTGGAGGTTGACCAGTCTCCACTTTCCCGCCGACCGCCAGTGTGGCTGCTGGCGGTTTTCCGGCAGAACGCTCCCAGCGGTCGGAATGCGCACAGCGGCATACCGCCGCGGTCGGCGGTCTTCACCGCGGCGGTAACTCGCCGGTCTTGCGAAAAGACCGCCAAGGTCAGAATGACCCCCTATGAGTTCATACAAAGAGCACACACTATGGCCCTTATTACAATCCTGGCGGTTGGTGATAAACAGGCCGGCGTTAAAAAAATGAAATTATGACCATGGTGGAAACCGCCAACACAGACAGCCGCTTTAACATTCCGACCGCCACAGCGGTAGCAACAAGCACCGCAGTGGGTAACCGCCAACAGCCAGGTGGAAGACAATGTACCACCCACTCTTTTATGAGAGGCTAATCCACCAGATTTTCCAGGCTGTACCAACGCAATCAAAAGCACAGCGGAAAAAGTAAAACAGTACACAGAAGGGAAACAACAAACCTCTCGACACTCAAGGAAGAACCACGACGTCATGGAGCCCGAGCTGCACATTTTTCCAATGCTGGTCTAGCTCCTCCTACACGAGGAAGACGAACGGCGGCGAAGACGACCACGGTGAGTACCGCACCTAGCACACAAGGGAGGTTGGGAGGAAAAAGAGAGTGACACACACACGCAACACCCCCAACCCCACCCCCAACACCATACACACAAACAGATGCAACAACATTACGTATCCACCCTGTACCCCTCAGGAATAGTGCAAGGACAAAAGGTAGTGAATAAATTGAGTGTAATAATTCAAATTTAGATAAATACGTCCTTAAAGGAATAAGCAGTATGTATAATATGTACAAATGGTGGGACAATGTTCACTCCAAAATGTCCGTGGCCCACGGGACCATAACACATAGGCCAAGGCCACACTTGACTCCTGCCTCAATACAGAGAGAACACTGCAGGGGCATCAGGTCAAAAACATGCAGGCACTTCAGGGGGACAAGAAATGGGGGGCCATCTCAGCCAGAAGATGGTACAATGCCACTGCTCCTGGAGGGGGGCTACATGCCCTCTGCGATATCAAGGGGAGTGCAAGACCACACTCTCTCAAGTGGGTGGTTTGCCCACTGTGTGGTCCTGAGGAGTGCAAAGCCACAGTCTCTCAAGTGGGTGGTTTGCCCAATGCTCAGTCCTGGGGAGTGCAAAGCATCAGTCTCTCAAGTGGGTGGTTTGCCCACTGCTCGGTCCTGGGGAGTGCAAAGCCACAGTCTCTCAAGTGGGTAGTTTGCCCACTGTTCGGTCCTCAGGAGTGCAAAGCCACAGTCTCTCAAGTGGGTGTTTTGCCCACTGCTTGGTCCTGGGGAATGCAAGGCCACAGTCTCTCAACTGGATGCCTTCTTCCACTGGTTCTGGAGGGGGCCTTGTGCCCAGTGTGCTTCATCCTGGCAAGGATAGGGTGAGTGGATAACTTCTTCCACTGGTTTTGGAGGGGGCTTTGTACCCAGTGTGCTTCATCCTTTATGGTGCAAGGTCACAGTCTCTCACCTGTGTGTCACACCTACAGGTGTTGCAGGGGCCATGACGCACTGCAGCCCATGTAGTCATGACTACACACTTCTCGCCGGTGGTGATGGCTGCTCAGTGGATGGCAGTTGCGGTGCCGTTGGTGGTGCTGTCATTAGTGGGGGGAGACTCCAGCCCTTCCCCTGCAGCCTCGGACGGCTGCCCACTGGAGCTGCTGCTGCTGCCAGTGGTGCTGGTGGTGGTGCAGGTGGCAGTGCTGGCGGTGATGAAGGTGGCGGTGCTGGCCGTGGTGCAGGTGGCGGTGCTGTCAGTGGTGAGGGGAGGCTCCAGCCCTTCCCCTGCAGCCTCGGACAGCTGCCCACCGGGGCATGCTGCTGCTGCCCGTGGTGCTGGTGGTAGTGCTGGTGGCAGTGCAGAAGGCGGTTCTGTCAGTGGTGGGGGGAGGCTCCAGCCCTTCCACTGCAGCCTTGGACAGCTGAAATGCCATGGCTGGTGTTGTTTGCCCAGATGCTGGTCCAACCCCAGGCACCAGGTCCATCTTGCCTGCGGCGTCAGTTACTTTAAAATTGGCATTGGCAGCTGTTGTCTGCTTCCTGACTGTGTCAGATGGTGTTGCGTCCTTGCTTCTGCCAGCTGGTGTTCCCGTCCTGCCCTTGCTGGCTAGTGGTGCCTCATTCCACTTGCTGGCTGGTGGTGCCTACTTCCCCTTGCTGGCTGGTGTCCCCTTCTTGTCCTTGGCAGGCGGTGGAGCCTCTCATACCTGCAGTAGCTGCAGAAACTACAGTGGCCGTGAACTGGGTGGTTAAGGTGCTGGGCTAGGTTCTGGCCACCCTGGCCCAAAGTGAAGGACGGGGGGCAGGGTATAGGTCAGGGGTGGTGAGGAAAAGCTTCTTAGGGACACTGGGGTGGGAAGAGGGTGAAGGTTTGGGAGTGGAGGAAGAGGGAGTGGTTGTAGCAGGTGTCTGTCTGCTGTGTTTGGGTGGAGGTGCATGGGCTGGATACTGTTGTGAGGTGGATGGCTGTTGGGTGTCTGAGTGCTTGCATTTGTGTACTTTGGGAGGAGGGGGCACAGACACAGTGGGAGAGCACACAGGGGACTTGTGCATGGATGTGGGGGTGCTGACTGCCAGTGAGGGGTGTGTTGTGGTAAGTGTGCTGGTGATGGAGGTAGTGGATGAGGATGTAGTGCATGCAGGTGTGAGTGGAGACGCTACTGGGAGGGAGGTGGATGAGGAGGAGGAGGGGGACACAGTGGAGGCAGTGGATGTTGGTGTGTCTGCATCTGGATGGTGCTTGTGTGAGTGCCTGTGGGATGAAGTGTGGTGCTTGTGTTTGCCTGAGCCACTTCTGTGTGTTGATTTGGGTGCATGCAGGTCTGAAGGTGTGCTTGGGATAGGCTGGGGTTGAGGCGATTGGGCTAGGTAGAGGAAGTTGGAGGGAGGGGTGAGGCTGGAGACAGGGACAATGGCTGCCATCAGTGAGTTGGCCAGAGCCTGTAATGCTCTCTGCTGGGCCGCCACGCCAGAGTGAATGCACTCCAGGTATGCATTTGTTTGTTGCAAATGCCCTGCTAGACCCTGGATGGCATTCAGTATGGTTGACTGCCCAACAGAGAGGGATCTCAGGAGGTCAATAGCCTCCTCACTGAGGGCAGCAAAGCTGACTGGGGCAGGACCTGAGGTGCCTGGGGCGAAGGAGATGCCCGCCCTCCTGGGTGAGCGGTCACGGGACACACACTGAGGGGCTGCTGGGAGGGCGGTGCTGGTAGGGGGGGTGGTGGCTGTACCTGTTGATGCTGGGGGCTCAGAGGGGCCCGCCACTGCAAGGGAGCTCCCATCACAGGAGGATTCGCTGTCACTGCTGTCTGCTCCTGTCCCCGCCGTGGAGCTCCCCTCGCCCTCCATCCCACTGGTGGCTTCAGACTCTGTTGTTTCGCCCTCCAGAGCCAAGTGGGATGCAGCTCCCTCCTGCTCCAGTGCCACTGCTCCTCCACCTGATGATGCTATTGCACACAAGAACAGGGAGACCACAAAAAGGGGGGAAAAGACAGAAGAAAGACATGTTCAGTGCATGCAACACCACTACAGTTGGCGGACACAACAGACACAGCAGCCCTCTGCACTACGCCATGCACTTTTAGTTCCTAGATTTATCACATGCCCATGGGGTACAAGGCCTAAGCCCGATTGCTGCACACCTGGAAGTCACAGGAGCCTGACTATGTGTAGATGGCACTAACCACTAGTGGGGTTGGTGTGCCACAGAGCCTGCCTCACAAGGGACCTTGCCTACAAAGCTCGCCCTGGCCTAGTGGAACCCACTGCCCACCTCCCCCGCCCAGACACCTTGTAATGCACGCAAAGTCAGCAGAATGATAGTGTAATCACCCCCTTGTGGCTGCTGTGATGCCCTCAAGCACCCATCCAACTCCGGACACGCCACTGCCAGGATCTGGAACATCAGGAGGGTCATGGTGCGACGGGCACCCCTCCCACGTTTGGAGGCCATCCCTAGCTGGGCCTCCACCGTCTTCTTGCTCCAGCGGCGAAGGACCTCCCATCTTTTCCGGCAGTTGATGCTCTGTCTGTGGTGGACCCACAGGGTCCGGACGTCCTTGGCGATGGCACACCAAATATCCTTTTTCTGGTGGGCGCTGACCTAGAGGAATAGTACAGGGGAAAAGGAAAATCTTTACCTGTCTGGACCGTCATCCTCTTTGGCCCACGTTCCCGCCCTTGCCCTGATGCACATACACTCACTGTCCACACATGTAGGCCTCAGTCCCCCCCCTTTTTCTTCCATCCACACCACTCCAAACAGGCATTGCCCATGCAGCATTCTCACAGTGTACTCACCTGTTTGTCTGGAAGACTGTACAGTTGTGTGTACTGGGGGAAGACCCCATCCACTAGTTTCTCCAACTCCTCCGAAGTGAAAGCAGGGGCCTTTTCCCCGAACACCTGAGCCATCATCGCTTCCAGTCTGAGGTCACAGCAGCACTTGCAGTGTAGGTCCTCTCCTGTTGAAGGTCAGGTATCAAGTTAGTGTACAGAGAGAAAATGGCAGTCGCGTCCGCCGCGGTGCGTACCGTCACTGCCGGTGTACATCGTCATTGGCTCGTGGGACCCATAGGGTCCAATGTTAACCAATGCAGGATTGCGCCGCGATCTTCGACCGCCTACCGCGATGGTGTACAACGACAGCGCAGTTACCTCATATCTCCTTGTGCCACCTTACAGGCCAGGCAGCCGCCATTTCAGGGGGCCACATGGCATTAATTTTAACTGAGTCACACCAATGTAGGCCTTGCATACACACAGTAACAGGCACATTGCGGATTAATAAATGTGTGCAAATGACATTTTGTGATATCTCAGTGTTGGCTGACTCTCTGCTCGCTGTTCTCATCCATAGGGCATGTCCGCTGGGGCGGGTGATGAGATGGCGGCATCCTCCAGTGTACAGCTGCTGGTGGACCTGTTGACAATGGAAGAGAGACACGTAATAGCAACCTACAGACTTGATTGTGCAACAATCCATGAACTGTGTGCCCAGTTGGAGCCAGACCTGATGTCAGCTATCCGCCAACCCACAGGGATACCCCCTCTGGTGCAGGTCCTGTCAGTACTCCATTTCCTGGCAAGTGGTTCCTTTCAAACAACAGTGGCCATTGCATCAGGGATGTCCCAGCCAATGTTCTCTAACGTATTGTCCAGAGTGTTGTCTGCCCTGCTGAAACACATACGCAGCTACATCGTGTTCACCCAGGTGGACGACTTGCCCACAGTGAAAGGTGACTTCTATGCCCTGGGACATATCCCCAACGTCATAGGTGCCATTGATGGGACACATGTGGCCTTGGTACCCCCCCCACAGGAGTGAACAGTTGTACAGAAAGCGGAAGAGCTACCATTCAATGAATGTGCAGATGATGTGTTTGGCCGACCAGTACATCTCCCATGTGAATGCCAAGTTTCCTGGATCAGTGTATGACGCTTACATTCTGAGGAATAGCAGCATCCCTTATGTGATGGGGCAACTCCGGAGGCACCGTGTGTGGCTATTAGGTGAGGACATGGACCCTATACAGTGTGAATAGTTGTCTAAGTCTGGGGTTGTCCTTACGGGTTAGTGTGTGTCTAACAGTTGTCCCTGGACATTTGCAGGTTACTCTGGTTACGCCAACCTGTCATGGCTACTGACCCCAGTGAGAAATCCCAGGACAAGGGCAGAGGAACGCTACAATGAGGCACATGGGCGAACTAGGAGGGTGATTGAATGGACCTTCGGCCTCCTGAAGGCCAGGTTCCAGTGCCTCCATATGACAGGTGGTTCTCTCTACTACTCACCAAAGAAGGTGTGCCAGATCATCGTGGCCTGCTGTATGCTGCACAACCTGGCTTTGCGATGGCAGGTGCCTTTCCTGCAGGAGGATGGTCCAGCTGGTGGTCTCGAGGCAGCTATGGAACTTTGGACAGTGAAGAAGAGGAGGCAGAAGAAGAGGATATCGACAACAGAAACAACATTATCCAGCAATACTTCCAGTGAGACACAGGTAAGAAGATGTCAATGCCTCCCACATCTCATACTATTGTTGGAGCTAGCATAAGTCTGTCATGTTAACTCAGTGTATGGACCCTGACTTCTCACTTTGCCTTTCCATTTCACTGATGTGGGTCCCACTGTGTGACCTCTGCTATCTTACCTCATGGACTAGAGCTGTGTTACATTGCAAGTTCTGCTGCAACCTCAGTCTGGAAGCGACGATGGCTCATGTGTCTGGGAAAGGGCCCATGCCTTCAGCTCAGAGGAGTTGGAGAAACTAGCGGATGGGGTCCTCCCCCAGTACACGCTACTCTACAGTCCTCCAGACAAACAGGTGAGTACACTGTGAGCATGCTGAATGGGCAATGCCTGTGTGGAGTGGTGTGGATGAAAGATGTGGGGGGGAATGAGGCGTGCATGAAACAACGGTGAGTGCATGTGCGTCATGGCAAGGGTAGGGATGCGGGCCGATGATGTGACGGTGCGGACGGTTATATCTTCTCCTTTTCCCCTGTACTATTCCTGTAGGTCAGCGCCCTCCAGAAGAAGGATATTTGGCGTGCCATCGCAAAGGAAGTCCAGAACCTGGGGGTCCACCACAGACGGAGCACCCACTGCCGGAAAAGATGGGAGGACATTCGCCGCTGGAGCAAGAAGACGGCGGAGGCCCAGCTGGGGATGGCCTCCCAACGTGGGAGGGGTGCGCGTCGCACCATGACCCCCCTGATGTTCCAGATCCTGGCGGTGGCGTATCCGGAGTTGGATCGGCGCTTGAGGGCATCACAGCAGCCACAAGGGGGTGAGTACAGTCACATCCATCTGACTCTGCGCGCATTGCAAGGTGTCTGGGTGGGCGAGGTGGGCAGTGGGTTACCTTAGGCCAGGGCGAGCTTTGTAAGCAAGGTCCCTTTGTGAGGCAGGCTATATGGCAATCCAACTCCACCAGTGGTAAGAGCCATCTACACTTAGTCAGGCTCCTGTGACCTCCATGTGTGCAGCACTCAGGCATAGGCCTTGTACCCCATGGCCCTGTGAATAATCTAGGAACTATAAGTGCATGGCGTAGTGCAGAGGGCTGCTGTGTCTGTAGTGTCCGCCAACGGGAGTCATATTGCATGCAGTGAACATGTCTTTCTTCTGTCTCCCCCCCCCACCTTTTTGTGGTCTCCCTGTTCTTGTGTGCAATAGCATCATCAGGCAGAGGAGCAGTGGCACTGGAGCAGTAGGGAGCTGCATTGCATTTGGCCCTGGAGGGTGAGACAATGGAGTCAGAAGCCACCAGTGGGACGGAGGGTGAGGGGAGCTCCACGGAGGTGACAGCACAAACAGCGACTCCTTCTCTGATGGGAGCTCCCTTGCGGTGGCAGGCCCCTCTGTGCCCCCTGTATCAACAGGTACAGCCGCCACCCCTCCTACCAGCACCGCCCTCCCAACATCCCCTCAGCGTGTGTCCTGTGGCCACTCACCCAGGAGGGTGGGCATCTGCTTTGCCCCAGGCAACTCAGGCCCTGCCCCGGTCAGCCCTGCTGCCCTCAGTGAGGAGGCTATTGACCTCCTCAGATCCGTCACTGTTGGGCAATCAACCATTCTGATTGCCATCCAGGGTGTCGAGAGGCATTTGCAACAAACTAATGCATACCTGGAGGGCATTCATTCTGGCGTGGCAGCCCAATAGAGAGCATTTCAGGCTCTGGCCTCAGAACTGATGGTAGCCATTGTCCCTGTGTCCAGCCTCCCCCCTCCAACCTCCTCCACCCAGACCCAATCCCCAGTACCTCACCCTATCCCAAGCACACCATCAGACCAGCATGCACACACCTCAACACACAAGGTGGCTCAGGCAAGCATAAGCACCACACATCCAACAGGCACTCACACAAGCATCATACCCATGCACACATACCAACATCCACTGCCTCCACTGGGTCCCCCTCCTCCACGTCCACCTCCTCCCTCCCTATCTCGTCTCCACTCACACCTGCATGCACTACATCTTCAGCAACTACCTCCATCACCAGCACGCCCAGCACCACACACCGCTCACGTGCACTAACCACCCCCACTACCATTCACACATCCCCTGTGTCCTCTCCCAGTGTGTCTGTGAGCCCTCCTCCCAAAGTACACAAACACAGGCACACACCCATCCAACAGCCATTTACCTCACAACATCCTCCAGCCCATGCACCTTCACCCAAATTCAGCAAACGTACACCTCCTACAACCACTGCCTCTTCCTCCACTCCCAAAGCCCCTCCATCTACCCATCCCAGTGTGTCTAAAAAACCTTTCCTGGCTAATATTGACCTCTCCCCTACACCTTCCCCCCTGTCCTTCCCCTAGGGCCAGGCTTTCCAGGTCCCAACCCAGCACCTCAGCCACCACATCACCAGGCACAGTGGTGCCAGCAACTGCGGGCTATTGGAGTGCGCCAACCAACAGGGCTGCCAGTGTGCCACAGAGCGAGGGCAAGGGCATTCCGCCAGCTGCAAAAGTAAAAAAGTTGCCCACATCCAGGAGGGGGAAGCATAAAACAGCTGCCACCAAGGGCTCAGGGAAAATGAAATGGGATGGTGGCAAGACAGCTGCGCCACCAGCAAAGGTTGGGAAAGGCCAGAAAATAAAGGGCAGGTTGGGAGAGGGCATGCTGGATCCGACAATTGGACCAGTGTCACACCTTCAGTCCACGCCGACGCCAACCTGTACGGCGGAGAATACCGCCACCTGTACCGCCACCTGCACCTCCACCTGCACCGCCACCAGCACAGCTGTCACTGAGCCCGCCACCAGCACCGCGGTCACTGAGCCCGCCGCCAGCGCCGCAGTCACTGAGCCCGCCACCAGCACCGCGGTCACTGAGCCCGCCACCAGCACTGGCGCCACAGAGGCTGCCGCAAGCACCGCCGCCACAGAGCCCGCCGCCAGCACCGATGCCACAGAGGCTGTCGCAAGCACCGCCGCCACAGAGCCCGCTGCAAGCACTGCCGCCACAGAGGCCGGCGCCAGCACCGATGCCACAGAGTCCGCCACCAGCACTGCTGCCACAGAGCCTGCCACCAGCACCAATACCCCAAAGGCCGCCGCCAGCACCGCCGCAAATGACCCTGCCGCAAGCACCGCCAGAGGCCCCGCAACATCCTGAGCCAGTGGCACCACAGCATGGCTGCCATCCCCAGTGGTAAGTCGTCCGAGGCTGGTGGTCAGTTCCAGGAGCCTGGGCAGCTTCCATGATGCACGACTTTCTGTGGAGAAAGGCATCCACTACCTCTGTCCTTGGCAAGATGAAGCACTCTGGGCACAAAGCCCCCTCTAGAACCAGTGGAGAAAGGCATCCACTACCTCTGACCTTGGCAGGATGAAGCACTCTGGGCACAAAGCCCCCTCCAGAACCAGTGGAGAAAGGCATCCAGTACCTCTGTCTTTGGCAGGATGAATCACTCTGGGCACAAAGCCCCCTCCAGAACCAGTGGAGTATCACATCCACTACCTCTGTCCTTGGCAGGATGAAGCACTCTGGGCACAAAGGCCCCTCCAGAACCAGTGGAGTATCACATCCACTACTTCTGTCCTTGGCAGGATGAAGCACTCTGGGCACAAAGCCCCCTCCAGAACCAGTGGAGTATCACATCCACTACCTCTGTCCTTGGCAGGATGAAGCACTCTGGGCACAAAGCCCCCTCCAGAACCAGTGGAGAAAGGCATCCACTACCTCTGTCCTTTGCAGGATGAAGCACTCTGGGCACAAAGCCCCCTCCAGAACCAGTGGAGTATCACATCCACTACCTCTGTCCTTGGCAGGATGAAGCACTCTGGGCACAAAGCCCCCTCCACAACCAGTGGAGAAAGGCATCCACTACCTCTGTCCTTTGCAGGATGAAGCACTCTGGGTACAAAGCCCCCTCCAGAACCAGTGAGTATCACATCCACTACCTCTGTCCTTGGCAGGATGAAGCACTCTGGGCACCATGCCCCCTCCAGAACCAGTGGAGAAAGGCATCCACTTGAGAGACTGCTGCTTTGCACTCCGCAGGATAAAGCAGTGGGCAAACCACCCACTGTAGAGACTTGAGAGACTGTGGCTTTGCACTCCCCAGAATAAAGCAGTGGGCAAACCACCCACTGGAGAGACTTGAGAGACTGTGGCTTTGCACTCCCCAGGATACATTCAATGGGCACAGAGCCCCCTCGTGGTGCAGTGGCGTTGTGCATTCATCTGGCTGAGATGCCCCCCCTCTCCCTTCCCCTGAGGTGCCTGTTTCATTTCGATCCGATGACCCTGCAGTGTTCTCTCCGTTTGAAGTCTGGTGTCATGTGTGGGCCTCGCCCATGCATTTTGGGCCCATTGGTCCACGGACAATAATTGGTGTACTACCCGGACTTGTGTATTTGTTGTACATAATTGTATATACTGTATTTAGAGTTTTGAGTACTGGATTTTTATTGATTACAATCGTTCAAATGATTTCCTTTTGTCCTTGCTTTCTTCCAGGAGGGGTGGGGGGGTGTATACGTAATGTTGCAGCATGTATTTGTGTGTATGGTGTTGTGGGTGAGGGTGGGGATGGGGGTGTTGCTTGTTGTGTGTGTGTGTCACTCTCTTTTCCCTCCCCCCTCCCCTGTGTTGTAGGTGCAGTACTCACCGTGGTCGTCGCCGCCGTCTTTAGTGCTCTTGATAAAGGAGCAGGAAGACTATTGCAGGGAGTATCCGGAGTTCTGGCTCCATGGCGTCCTGGTTCCTCGTGGGGTGTGGTGAGGTGAGTGTTTTCCCTTCCAAGTCCTGTTTCCGCTGTGTTTTTGATTGTGTTGGTTCCGCCCTGGAAAAGGTGGCGGATTGGCGTGTTGTGATAGGGTGGGCGGTACATTGTCTTCCTCCTGTCTGTTGGCGGTGACCGCCACGCTGTTTGTTTGTACCGCCGTGGCGGTCGGAGTGTTAAAGTGGCTGTCTATGTTGGCGGTTTCCGCCATGGTCGTGATTCCATTTTTTCCGCCGGCCTGTTGGCAGTCTTACTGCCGCTTTAAGTAGACCGCCAGGGTTGTAATGAGGGCCTGTGTGCTATGAGTGCATTGTAATAAACTTGCTCTACTAGGTTCTGAGAATGAAAGCCCTGACAGATGCCACTTTTTATGTCCTCATAGCCGGAATCATAAAGCCCAGTGTTATAATGATTATTTTATTAGGTGGGCATTAGTTACTCTTCCTGAAGAGAAGCCCCTGCACTTTGGAGAATTGCAGAACTAATCTAGCAAATCTGATCTGCCACAGAATGTCATCCCAGTTTTTTCCCTAACTATTTACATTAGTTCATCTATCCATGTTCCCAAATCATAATGTTATGGATGTTTCAAGTGGACAATTAGTTACACTGAAACTTATTTCTTCAAACCCAGATGATTATTGGGTTTTGGATGGAAGGAGTATCTAATTGCTATGTATGGCTTACTCTGGAAACCACTAGCCTTAATACTGGATTCCAAGTTCAGTTATTCATTGTTTCTAGGACAGGAGAGTGGGAAACAAAAGTTGTTTTACACCTTTGTGACATCACAAGAAAACCAGGCTGCACTGACGGGGGTCTCAGAGTGCTTGTCATCCTGGCACTGGCTCTGTGCTGCGATGTAAAGTACAGAACACAGCTTCAGGGAGAGGAGGGAAGACACAGAGGGTGGTGGGTGGCTGTTGAACAGGTATTATTTTTCAATATTTGGGTGGGGCAGGAGGTTGATTGAAGTGTGAATTATGTAGATAGGTGGCAGGACACTAGGTTCTTTTTCAATCTAGGGTGGATGAGAGTAAATGCAAAGGGTGGCTGGGGTGGGTGTCAGGTGGCCAGGTATTACCAGTTTTTTTAATATGGGCGGGGGAATTGGAGAGAGTGGTGAGTGGGAGGGTGGCAGGAAAAAAGGGCCCAGATTTAAAAAAAAGTTGTGCTTCATGTCATGAAGCTCCACTTTTCTTGCGGCCCATTGCGCCCCACTAACGCAACCATGTGTGTGCCATATTTAACATACGGATCACTATGGGCAGGTTAGGGACAATAGCATCATATTTTTGACACTATTGTTTTACTTTGCAGGATTAGCACCAAAAATGTTGCCACTAATCCTGCAAAGTACTTAGAGACCCATTATAAGTAATGGTGTGCCTCCTTTAATGCCTGTACGGTGTTTTTGCCACACTATTGCCACATTAGTTTAAAGAAAATTGTTCTAATTTGGTGATAGTTGGAGCTAGGCCCTTCATAAATCTTGGCCTGTGTTTTTAGTATGGACAATGGAGTGAGTAAATACAGGGGGTGTTGAGTGGCAGGACACAATGCACATTTTATAATACTTGAGAGGGAGAGTAATGTCAAAGCTGGTGTGGGAAGATGGAAGGGCCCCAGGGACCAGTTTTAGGATTTGGAGGGCCGAGGAGGATGAATGGTCCAAATGGGATAGGGATGGGTGTCAGGGCACCAAGTGTAGTAGGGGTGAGGCCATGTAATGCATGGCTCCCCTCACTCCTTTACTCTGGCATAGCTGATGACAGCATTGAGAGAGGAAATAGAAGAACCATACCTACGATAAAATTAAAGATGGGTAACTGAATAAAGGGGATGTGTTGTCACTGAGCCCGCTTCTCTGATTGCTGTTAATCACAGATTGCATTATTGGGAATTTTTGCATGAGACGATTGAGGTCTGCTTTGGAATTATTGATCTAATGTTGTATCGCAATGTTAGCCACTATCTGAAGCTCACTGTTTTGGCCTTGGCATGAGGATCAGTCTGCAGTAATAACTCTAAGATAAACATAAGGCAATGTTCATCAATAACACCTTTTCAGATTTCCTTAGCTTTTGGATGAAGATATGAGTGTTGAAGATATCAATCAGGCAGATGTCTCTAACAATGTTTGGACAGAGTAGGAGAACATCAGACTTGTGAGGTTTAGCTTTAATATCATTTCCACCATCCATGCTTGAATCATATTGAGGCAAATGGTAAAATTCTGACAATGGGATCAGCCCTCAGATGCAGTTAAGTGTCAGCGGCATGTTGGTGAAAAGATTCTATTGTAGTTAATCAAGAGATTTCACATATAATTTAAACAGAAGAGTGTCAAGAGCAAAACAAAGGTAAATGCCAGACGTTACCAGGGTCATTTTAGAGAGACAGTTTCCAATAGTCACCCTTGGAAATTACTTCTCAATAGTGTTTGACCTAATTTAATGTGACATTCTCAATGTCCATCCCATTTTTTCAGAATGATTAGTAGGATCCTGGGGCCTATAGTACTGAAAGCCAGTGTTAAGTACCGAAGTGCTAAGATCCATCAGTTACCTTCACCAAAGAGATTTAGAACATCATCTATGATTCTAAGTAGGATTGTTGCAGTGCTGTAATTAGTCATTAAACTAGACTGGTATTCTCCTAGATAATAATTCTTGGGGATGGTGTTATATGAATTAGTTTGTCATGCAGGGAGGGCTGTGCTGGGTTTGTTTCAGTCTACCCAGTGAAAGTATCCTTTGTTGGGAAAGGATAGACGTGTTCTATGTTAAAGGAGTCTGTGACAAAGCCTTAGCCCACTGCCGCATTTTTTATTTGGTGCCAGTCACAGCTGCTGCCGGGAAGGGTTTAGGGGGCAGAGGGGGCAACGCATGGAGCGGGGGCAGTTAAAAAAATAAATAAATAGACTTACCTGCCCCTTCATGATTCGCTGCTCCTGCCAGCCGCTTTGCCTTGTGAGCTTTCTTCTTCAACCAATCACAACGTTTCTCTCATGCTGTTACACAGCATGAAAGAAGTGCCGCAATTGGCCTGAGCAGGCAGAAATGCCACTCAGGATGGGAGTGAGGCACTGCACTTGGTCTTCACCTGGCTGCAAAGTACAGCCGGGTGGAGAGTTTTTAAGTGTGCATGTCAGTTTGGACGGCCTCGGATGGACGGCCAAACTGACATTTGCCCTTTGAAGTGCACATACCACTCCTCCTCCACTTGACATGGAGGAGGCTGACCCAACCCTGTCCTATGATGGCGGAAAAATAAAGGGATAATAAAATACTTTTATTATCCCTTTTTTAAGCTTTTTGACAGTGGTGCGACAGTCCTCCGCCATAGCGGAGGGGCGGCCCCTGTTTGGAGCCACTGGTTGTGATAATATTATGAGTGTATTTTAGGTCACATTTAATGATTCTTTCAATGAAGAACTACGACATCTAAAAGTGGTGATTATCAATGTACATAAGAACTCATATAACATTGGGATGTACCAAACATACTTACAAAGTGCCATTGATAAAGGCCAATAGCTTCTGACAACAAAGCACTGCAGACAAACGGAAGTCCAGTGAATGAGATGCTAAAAAGCTAATGCAGCATGTGTGTTTTTTAAAGATTTGATGTCATCAATAACAAACCATATGCAAAGCTCCGAAAAATTGTAACATTTGTTGGTGTCGTAAAGCTTTGATTTTTTTTTAACAGGGAACCACCTCATTCCCCTTTGTTAGGTATTTATAACGCATGTGCAAGAGCACCCCAATGCTGTGACTGACTAAGGAGACATGCAACAGGAAATTTGTGTTTCCTAAAGATAAACATGTGATGCCTATACATGCTTGTTAATAATTTCTGTGACCAATGCTAGCAGGATACAACGACAGCCACTGGTTACATTTCATTTCATGAATTTTATGTAGACTAATCTTGAACACATCCCTTGACTTTGTTTGGTCTCATGAGGTGCACAGGTGTGACAGGGCGTAGGAGGAGTTCGATTTATTAGCTCTTGGTATTAAAACAATTGTATCATTTTGTTGGCCCCCAACTACACTGGGTCTCACTAACTCAATGAACATTGCATTTCAAGGGGACTGTTTCTTTTGAGGGCCAACAAAACATGTCTTCTGATAGCATTACTGAATTCCTTCTTCATACTGAAGGTGCAAGATCATGTCAGAAATTAAAAATGGCTTCCGTGAATCTAGGTGCTGGAAAACGACTGATGTGTTTGTATCAGAACGCCCACCGATGGGGCGCTCTAGAAGGAGAATCCTAACGCATCACCCAGCCGCTCTGCAATCCGTCATGCCCCCCTCATCCCGCTTGTTGAAACCTCATGGGGCTGTGAATTGTCTAATGAATCAGAAACAGCAATATGTGACTACACACTTCGAGCTTGTTCAATGCATCATAGGATTAGATCCCTACATAATTGCTATTTGTCAGGGGCAATATATGACAGGGAGCTGGGACGGCAAAATCGAAACATGTGTGTCATTTTTTGGAAGGGGGAACCTGCCTTGCGTTAATGATATGCAAGGTAGGCGTTCCCTTCCAAAAAATAACTTTAAGGCCTGTGCGCCTTATTTATACTCTGGCGTCATTTTGACGCACAGGAGGGGGTGGGCCTTTAAAAAACAGCGCACAGCCTGATTGGCGCAGTTTTTTAACGCCTGGGTCAGGGCAGGCGTTAAGGGACCTGTGGGCTCGGAAGGAGCCCAGAGGTGCCCTCCCCTGCCCCCGGGGACACCCACTGCCACCCTTGCCCACCCCAGGAGGACACCCAAGGATGGAGGGACCCATCCCAGGGAAGGAAAGGTAAGTTCTGGTAAGTATTTTTTTCCTTTTTTTTAAGTGGCATTGGGGGGCCTGATTTGGGCCCCCCTACATGCCACTATGCCCAATGCATTCCTTATGTCCCCTGTGCATGGCCATTGGGCAAGGGGGCATGACTCCTGTCTTTGCTAAGACAGGAGTCATGTCAATGGGGGTTGGGCGTCAAAAAAAATGGCGCAAGTCCGGTTTGAGGCCTGATTTTTGCCTCAGACCTGGCTTGCACCATTTTTTGACGCACAACCCCCATTTTCCCGTACGCCGGCGCTGCCTGGTGTGAGTCTTTTTTTTTTACGCAGACCAGTCCGCAGCGCCGGCTAACGTCATTCCATATATAAGGCGCCCGTATGCTGCGTTGGAATGGCGTTAGCCGGTGGTAAAATTTTTGACGCACAACTGTGTTGGCGCAGTTGTGCGTCAAAAAGTATAAATATGGCCCTAATTATTGGGCTAGGTTGAGTACAGACCTAGAAAGATTATATTGATTCCACATGGCATACCTATAGTCACACCTAAAGTGTAAGTATACGTAAATGTGCCCTTATATTTTCCACCAATTGCTGCATGTCTCATTGAGTTTCATCACCACTTATCCCATTTTTTGTCCTTCGGCCACTCCTGTCACTACTCAAGGGAAACTGCATATTATTCTAAAGGGTCCCAAGGGATACTCAGTAATTTATTTAACTTGAGCTAATATTGATACCCCTATAAAACATGAGATTTAGTTAGGCACTACTAAGTCTCTTTACATTTTTTAAAGCGGGTCTCCTAAATCCCAAAAAGAAAAAGAAATGCATTTGTTGTAATATTTAGATAAAATTAAAGCTGCCATCAAACTACATTGTAAACAAAACAATTGTGTTCTTTAAATATTACACATTAAAACCTTGTTCGCCCAACCTCGTACCTTAATTACGATTAAACTACCAGTGAAAATTGAGTTTCTGACCTTCAAAGCAAAGGAATGAAATAACAAAATATGTGCTTTAGTACAACAGGCAATAAAAAATGAAATTTTACTCCTAATTGTGCTTCCTGCTAACATCAACAGATTTATATGCAAATACTTAACATTTTTGCATTTTAATTACATTCCTGTTTTATTAAATATACATGAGTACAGGTGAATATGACAGGAATAAATAATAGCTGTGCCTACTGACAATGACTATGGATCCATAATGCATCGTGATTCCATTGTAATCTCTGCCCAAAGCAAGGCTCGTTAATTATAGAGTGGTATGATTTCGTGCATTTCCTTTATCTTTTTCACGTAGTGCAAACCATATAGCACTGTACACGATTAATCTGCTTTTCTGTATGATTTACAGCCTTACAGTTTTATATACACATATTGTTTCGCTCCTGTAACAGCTGAGCCTGTTTTAATTAACCTTTATTAAAACAGGTATTAGATGAGAGGATTATTATTCACTTCCAAGTTGTCTGCTGAATATATTATCTATGAACCCTTATTGGCTTACCTATTGGTGTTGGCTAACACCACATATTATTAAAGATCTGTGAAATGCTTCCTGAGATGTTGTATAGCTTTCCTTTATAGAAAGTAGGTTTTGAAGAAAATAAATTTTAGCTTTGTAGAAGTGATAACAAGAAACAAGAATAATGAGATAAAACCTCTTCTTTCAGGTTTTTTTAATTGAGGAGCAAATTATTTCATAGTTTCTCATTAGTTATTCCCAAGGATTCTAATGACAAGGTGACAACTTTCTCACTTTAAACAGGTTAATTAATCAGGTAATAATGACGTTGGGTGATACCTGAGTGTTGGTGTGCAGAATAATCACAGATCCTAATAATGTGCTTAAATGTCTGTAAAGCTGAGAGAATGAGTTAAAAATGTAGATCCTGTTAGGGGCCTCTCCATAAATAACTGACTCAAAGCTAACACAACCTATTTTAATCGAATATAATGAGCATTGTTGAAAGATCTTTCCTTGGCAAATCGATTTACATTCTTTCTGTGTTAAGGTCTGTTACAGAAGTTTCAAGAATAAGTAATATTAATTTCAAAGGGTAATAAACACGTGTTTGTGCTTGTTGAGATATGAAATAAGACAGCCACATGTAAAGAGGTTCACTCTACCCTGAAGTATGTAGTTCCTAACATTCGTCTCAGAGGGGCATACCTAATTTCATAGAATTATATTTTCTCAAATATTTCAAAAACACCTTGATTTGCTACATTATTCAATCCGCACAATAGCCTGCTACAGAATTCAAGTGTGGGCGAGTTTCATTAAAACTATGCAACTTATCTAGAGTTTGGCGGATGCAGGACATATAAAAAAAAGTGGTGAGTGCCCCATTGCCCACTTTGGTAGGGCGCAGAACTTCATTGCACTCTAAACAGGGCGGGTGGAATATGTTCTGCTTTTTGGCAGATGACGTGCATTCGTCAAACTAAATAAAACTACACGTGCTTGAGCATAGTTTCTCATCCATGATAAATTACAAGGCCAAATGCAAGAGTATACTCTACCAAAGAGGAGCAAAGTGGACTGTAGACTGCATAAATGTATGCACTACATATTCTGTGCTCTGTGGGACACTTTCCCTATGTGTTCCTCAAGGGGGCTTGAGGTAATTTGCATAGGATGAAGTCTGTAAGTAAACTGTCCCGAGGGCAAGATGCACACCGAAGTTAGCAGTTTTTTCATCCAATGTTTTCTGCATATTATGTAGAGAGTCGCCTACTTTTTAAAGGAACCTGAGGGTACCTATAAAGATGGATGTAGTCCTTGACTTTTGGTTCCTTGTAAGGAGCAAGATCTCATATCCCTTGTCAGGCACCAGAACTTTCTTACAAGGAATCCCAAAATGACTTTGAGAGTGCTGAGCACACCACATTATAAGTGGCGAGAGTTGAACCGCTACTGGACTTATGCTGAGTGCCCTGAACCTATCCCCAGTAGCTCTTCCTCTCAGGGTAACTGATAGTAGCAGCACCTCTTAGGGCAGGGATAGGGGGTTAGTAAACATTTCAAGCGAAAACATAAGGTTTGCTGAAGTTCCACTGAAAAATACGGAAGTGCTAGGGGAATAAGGAATACTATGCCCATTCTGCTAGTAAGTTCTCATTATCCCTTGGAGTTTCACATAGAAAATTAATCTGCCTTTAGTGTCAAAGTCCTCTGGTGAAGCTAGGTGTCTGTAATTCTGTTGAGGCCAGTAACTCCTGTTGCTGGCACCATTTAAACTCATAATGGGGCCTTAAGTTGGCAACGGACAGAGGAACTCTTCAGACACTTATTGTATACGTAGGTCCACTATGATGTTGGTCCAGCTCTTGGGCCTATCTTTAAATCTGGGGTTTGATTAATCTTTTCTTCTCAGTTCTGAGGGACGAGGAGAACAGTCATCAAATTATACAAAGCATTTATAGTGTAACTCAGGGAGCCACACACTAAGGTGCTCATTATGACTTTGGCGGTCTTTTCAAAAGACAGCTGAAGCCTCAGGTGTCAAAAGACCGCCAGTGCCGGCTGTCCAAAGATCAACATATTTCAACGTTCTGTTGATTTCTGCTGACGTCGTAACTGAGGCGGTTTCCACTGCTGGTACCGCCATGACAACAGGAAGCCGCCTGTCATATTATGATCCAAGTTGATCATCCGAAAGGCGGGGGATGGGAGGTAGGGGGTGTCGTGTGAATGTGTGTGGTGTCTGCATGTGTGTATGAATGCGGGGGGAATGAGGTGTCAGTTTGAGTGTATACCTGCGAGTGTATATGTCTGAGTGTGTGCATGCAAGTGTATGTGTCAGTTTGAGTGTGTGCATGCGGAGTGTATGTGTCTGAGTGCATCATGCGAGTATATGTGTCTGTTTGAGAGCATGCATGTGAGTGTATGTGTCTGTTTGAGTGTGGTCATGCGAGTGTATGTGTTTGAGTACATGCATGCAAGTGTATGTGTCTGTTTGAGTGCGTGTGTGCTCGTGAATGGGTGTGTTTGGTGCATATGTGCGCAGAAAGGGGTTGTATCTGAGTGCATGTTTAGGATCAAGTGTATGTAAGCGAATGCGTGGGTGAGTGGGGGTGCATGAATGTAGGTGTGTGGTCGTGTAGGCATGTGTCTGCCAGCGACAGGAATGGAGGTTCCTGTCTCTGGGTGCATGACCGCCAGCATTTTCATGGTGGTCTGCAGAGTCATAATACCAATGATAGTATTACGACTACTGGCGGGCCGGAGGTACTCACCTCCGGCCCGGTGGTCCAACCGCCCTGGCGGCACAGGCGGTGTTTCAGCAGTTTGACTTCAGCACACCACCAAAGTCATAATATGGAGGTTGTTACCACCTGCCCGATGGTGGTAAGACTGCCACCGCAAATCTGGTGGCCCAAGGACTGCCAGATTCGAAACGAGGGTTAAGTCTCACAGACCATCTTAAAGTTTCAAAGGGCTTTATTACAGACTCAAAGTCAAACTTACATAAACTGGTCTCAAAACCATAGTATAGATGTACAAAATCAAAAACAACAAGTGATGGACGTAATGCTCTCATCAGCCAGGCTAGCTTGAATCCAGTGGCATGGGAAGCACGGGACCCACGTCTGGGCATACCCTTCTCACTTAGGGCGACAAAGCAAAAACAACAAGTGATGGACGGAATGCTGAACATTGTCAAACACTCACCCCCAGTCATAGATCTGGGTTTAATCCATCGTTCATTTGCTCACCATGCCACCCCAGTTTGGACCCAGCCATATGCAAATCAGTCTTGACCCTGTTCCTCATGGGAACAGTCCAGACCAAACTGCCAAGCCAGGTCCTCACTGGACCGGAAACAAGCATCCTGGGACCGGTTTCGGGATTTCACCCCTCATCAGCCAGGCTAGCTTGAATCCAGTGGCATGGGAAGCATGGGACCCACGTCTGGGCATACCCTTCCCACTTAGGGCGACAAAGCAAAAACAACAAGTGATGGACGGAATGCTGAACATTGTCAAACACTCACCCCCAGTCATAGATCTGGGTTTAATCCATCGTTCTTTTGCTCACCATGCCACCCCAGTTTGGACCCAGTCATATGCAAATCAGTCTTGACCCTGTTCCTCATGGGAACAGTCCAGACCGAACTGCCAAGCCAGGTCCTCACTGGACCGGAAATAAGCATCCTGGGACCGGTTTCGGGGTTTCACCCCTCATCAGCCAGGCTAGCTTGAATCCAGTGGCATGGGAAGGACGGGACCCACGTCTGGGCATACCCTTCCCACTTAGGGCAACAAAGCAAAAACAACAAGTGATGGACGGAATGCTGAACATTGTCAAACACTCACCCCCAGTCATAGATCTGGGTTTAATCCATCGTTCTTTTGCTCACCATGCCACCCCAGTTTGGACCCAGCCATATGCAAATCAGTCTTGACCCTGTTCCTCATGGGAACAGTCCAGACCGAACTGCCAAGCCAGGTCCTCACTGGACCGGAAACAAGCATCCTGGGACCGGTTTGGGGGTTTCACCCCTCATCAGCCAGGCTAGCTTGAATCCAGTGGCATGGGAAGCACGGGACCCACGTCTGGGCATACCCTTCCCACTTTGGGCGACAAAGCAAAAACAATAAGTGATGGACGGAATGCTGAACATTGTCAAACACTCACCCCCAGTCATAGATCTGGGTTTAATCCATTGTTCTTTTGCTCACCATGCCACCCCAGTTTGGACCCAGCCATATGCAAATCAGTCTTGACCCTGTTCCTCATGGGAACAGTCCAGACCGAACTGCCAAGCCAGGTCCTCACTGGACCGGAAACAAGCATCCTGGGACCGGTTTCGGGGTTTCACCCCTCATCAGCCAGGCTAGCTTGAATCCAGTGGCATGGGAAGCACGGGACCCACGTCTGGGCATACCCTTCCCACTTAGGGCGACAAAGCAAAAACAACAAGTGATGGACGGAATGCTGAACATTGTCAAACACTCACCCCCAGTCATAGATCTGGGTTTAATTCATCGTTCATTTGCTCACCATGCCACCCCAGTTTGGACCCAGCCATATGCTAATCAGTCTTGACCCTGTTCCTCATGGGAACAGTCCAGACCGAACTGCCAAGCCAGGTCCTCACTGGACCGGAAACAAGCATCCTGGGACCGGTTTCGTGGTTTCACCCCTCATCAGCCAGGCTAGCTTGAATCCAGTGGCATGGGAAGCACGGGACCCACGTCTAGGCATACCCTTCCCACTTAGGGCGACAAAGCAAAAACAACAAGTGATGGACGGAATGCTGAACATTGTCAAACACTCACCCCCAGTCATAGATCTGGGTTTAATCCATCGTTCTTTTGCTCACCATGCCACCCCAGTTTGGACCCAGCCATATGCAAATCAGTCTTGACCCTGTTCCTCATGGGAACAGTCCAGACCGAACTGCCAAGCCAGGTCCTCACTGGACCGGAAACAAGCATCCTGGGACCGGTTTCGTGGTTTCACCCCTCATCAGCCAGGCTAGCTTGAATCCAGTGGCATGGGAAGCACGGGACCCACGTCTAGGCATACCCTTCCCACTTAGGGCGACAAAGCAAAAACAACAAGTGATGGACGGAATGCTGAACATTGTCAAACACTCACCCCCAGTCATAGATCTGGGTTTAATCCATCGTTCTTTTGCTCACCATGCCACCCCAGTTTGGACCCAGCCATATGCAAATCAGTCTTGACCCTGTTCCTCACGGGAACACTCCAGACCGAACTGCCAAGCCAGGTCCTCACTGGACCGGAAACAAGCATCCTGGGACCGGTTTCGGGGTTTCACCCCTCATCAGCCAGGCTAGCTTGAATCCAGTGGCATGGGAAGCACGGGACCCACGTCTGGGCATACCCTTCCCACTAAGGGCGACAAAGCAAAAACAACAAGTGATGGAAAGAATGCTGAACATTGTCAAACACTCACCCCCAGTCACAGATCTGGGTTTAATCCATCGTTCTTTTGCTCACCATGCCACCCCAGTTTGGACCCAGCCATATGCAAATCAGTCTTGACCCTGTTCCTCATGGGAACAGTCCAGACCGAACTGCCAAGCCAGGTCCTCACTGGACCAGAAACAAGCATCCTGGGACCGGTTTCGGGGTTTCACCCCTCATCAGCCAGGCTAGCTTGAATCCAGTGGCATGGGAAGCACGGGACCCACATCTGGGCATACCCTTCCCACTAAGGGCGACAAAGCAAAAACAACAAGTGATGGACGGAATGCGGAACATTGTGAAACACTCACCCCCAGTCATAGATCTGGGTTCAATCCATCGTTCTTTTGCTCTCCATGCCACCCCAGTTTGGACCCAGCCATAAGCAAATCAGTCTTGACCCTGTTCCTCATGGGAACAGTCCAGACCGAACTGCCAAGCCAGGTCCTCACTGGACCGGAAACAAGCATCCTGAGACCGGTTTCGGGGTTTCACCTCTCATCAGCCAGGCTAGCTTGAATCCAGTGGCATGGGAAGCACGGGACCCACGTCTGGGCATACCCTTCCCACTAAGGGCGACAAAGCAAAAACAACAAGTGATGGACGGAATGCTGAACATTGTCAAACACTCACCCCCAGTCATAGATCTGGGTTTAATCCATCGTTCTTTTGCTCACCATGCCACCCCAGTTTGGACCCAGCCATATGCAAATCAGTCTTGACCCTGTTCCTCATGGGAACAGTCCAGACCGAACTGCCAAGCCAGGTCCTCACTGGACCGGAAACAAGCATCCTGGGACCGGTTTCGGGGTTTCACCCCTCATCAGCCATGCTAGCTTGAATCCAGTGGCATGCGAATCACGGGACCCACCTCTGGGCATACCCTTCCCACTAGGGCGACAAAGCAAAAACAACAAGTGATGGACGGAATGCTGAACATTGTCAAACACTCACCCCCAGTCATAGAAACCGGTCCCAGGATGCTTGTTTCCGGTCCAGTGAGGACCTGGCTTGGCAGTTCGGTCTGGACTGTTCCCATGAGGAACAGGGTCAAGACTGATTTGCATATGGCTGGGTCCAAACTGGGGTGGCATGGTGAGCAAAAGAACGATGGATTAGACCCAGATCTATGACTGGGGGTGAGTGTTTGACAATGTTCAGCATTCCGTCCATCACTTGTTGTTTTTGCTCAGATGTACAAAATCACCAAAAGTGAGCTAATGCATCGCACAATATTACATTTTACAGGCATAGGAAACACAAGTAACTCAATAACGATAATGTAGGAAATCAGAAACATGGACTGATGTCTAAAATCTCAAATCAAATTCATCTGCCTAACAATTGAATTTAAGTTCTTAACTATACTAATTCTAAAGATTTCAGAGAAAAGGGTCAGCAAACAGAACTTCTGTAGAAGTTTCCGTTAAAAGAGATGCAGCGGCATGAAGCCACATGAGAATCTTAGTGTCTGATTATGACTTTGGCAGTCCCACCACGCGACCGCCAAAGCCGCAGGGTGGATGCCACCCCCATGCGAATTATAATGTTCCCAACAGGCTGACTGGTGGGAACATTGGAATACGCTTTTCTGCCGGGATGACCAGCGGGAACAGTGCTGGGATATTGGCCTATCTCTGTAGGAAGCTGGCCTGGCTTGTAGTGGGTACCAATGGTACTTACACCTTATGCCAGGTCCAGTTATCCATTATTAGTAGAGTGTAGTAGTGTTCTAGCAGCTTAGGCAGATAGAGGTAGCTACAGCAGAGCAGGCAAAGCTGAACTAGGAGACATGCAAAGCTCATGCAATATCACTTATATCATGTAGGTACTATGTCATAAGAAAGACAATACTCATAGTTACTACAAATAAAGGTACTTTATTTTAGTGACAATGTGCCAAAAATATCTCAGAGGATATACGCCCTTAGGAGGTAAGTAACACAAACAAAATATACACAACTAACCAAATCAGGTAAGTAAAACAGTCAGAAAGTAGTGCGAACACTGTAAAACACAATTGGATGCAATAGGCCTAGGGGGAACACAAACCTTACACTAAGAAAGTGGAATGCGAACCACGAGTGCACCCCTAGGCAAGTGTAGTGTATAGAGGGTCACTGGGAGTGTGAGAAAACACTAAGGGTGTAAAGGAGACCCCACCCCAAGACCCTGGAAAGTAGGAGTATAGTAGTACTATTTCCCCAAAAACACTCTAAAGTCGTGATAAAGGATTTTGCAAGGACCACAACAGACTGCAAGGCACTGAAGATGGATTCCTGGACCTGAAGACCTGCAAAGGAAGGGGACCAAGTCCAAGAGACGCTAAAGTGTCCAGGGGGGGGCAGGAGCCCACTAAACCCCGGATGAAGGTGCAAAATGGCTGCCTCTGGTTGGAAGAAGCAGAGGATTTTGCAAAAATGAAAGGAGGTAGGAAATTCTTCTTCATGCCGGAAATGTCCCACAGCGTGCTGGAGGGTGCAGAGTTTTTTCCTTGGAAAAATACTACAAACAAGCCTTGCTACCTGCAAGAGTCACGGATGGAAAAAAAAGGGTGCTGCCTGGGCCCAGGAAGAACCAGGATGTCACCACTTGGGAGAGTTGACAGATGCAGCCCTCAGCAATGTAGAGAGCCCACAGAAAGGAAGGAAGCACCTGCAGAAGTCCTTGAACACGGGTTCAAGAAGACTGAACATGGTGGTCCTCTCAACTCTATAAAGAGAGGTCCTATGACACCGGAGGTCAACACAGGGAGCTGAGCATTGCAGGACGGAGTGCTGGGGACCTAGGCTCAGCTGTGCATGCAGGATTTCTTGGAAATGTGCATAGAAGCCCTTGTAGCTGCAGATCACATGGTGCACAGGATTATTGTCTGGGGAGGGGAGGCAAGGACTTACCTCCTCCAAATTTGGACAGTTGGACCACTGGACAGTCTGGGTCACTTTGGTCTACCACCTGTGTTCCAGGGGCCATGCTCGTCAGGATGAGAAGCGACCCAGAGTACCAGTGAAGCTGAAGTTTGGTGCCTGCTGAAGCAGGGGGAAGATTCCATCGACCCACAGGAGATTTCTTTGTGGCTTCCAGTGCAGAGCAGTCAGCGGTTGATCCTTGGCAGAAGTTGAAGAGAGAAGTGCAGAGGAACCCTGATGATTTCTTGCAAGTCGGAATCTGAGGAAATGCCCACTGGAGAGACCCTAAATAGTCCTCAGAGGAGGATTGGCCACCTAGTCAGGTATGCACCTATCAGGAGGGGTCTCTGATGTCACCTGCTTGCAATGGCCACTCAGAGGCCTCCAGAGTGCCCCCATACCTCTGGAAACAAGATGGCTGATGTCTGAGACACACTGGAGGAGCTCTGGGCACCACCTCTTGGATGGTGATGGACAGGGGAGTGGTCACTCCCCTTACCTTTGTCCATTTTCACGCCAGAGCAGGGACTGGGGGTTCCCTAAACTGGTGTAGACTGGCTTATGCAAGGACGGCACCATCTGTGCCTTTCTAAGCATTTCCAGAGGCTGGGAGAGGCTACCCCTCCCCAGCCTTAAACATCTATTTCCAAAGAGAGAGGGTGTAACACCCTGCTCTCAGAGTAAATGCTTTGTTCTGCCTTCCTGGGACTGGGCTTCCCAGACCCCAAGAGGTCAGAACCCTGCCTGTGGGGTGGAAGCAACTGTAGCTGCAGAGAAAACCCCAGAGAACTGGTTTGGCAGTACTGGGGGTCCATAGTGGAGCCCCCAGGATACATGGAATTGGCTCCCAAATATCAGATTTGGAATGGGGGAACAATTCCATGATCTTAGACAGGTTACATGGCCATACTCTGAGTTACCATTGTGAAGCTACATATAGGTACTGACCTATATGTAGTGCACACGTGTAATGGTGTCCCTGCACTCACAAAGTCCGGGGAAATGGCCCTGAACTATGTGGGGGCACCTTCGCTAGTGCAAGGGTGTCCTCACACTTAGTAACTTTGCAACTAACCTTCAGCAAGTGATGGTTAGACATATAGGTGACTTATAAGTTACTTAAGTGCAGTGAAAATGGCTGTGAAATAACATGTGCGTTATTTCACTCAGGCTGCAATGGCAGTCCTATGTAAAGGTTTGTCTGAACTCCCTATGGGTGGCAAAAGAAATTCTGCAGCCAATATGGATCTACTGGAACCCCAATGCCCTGGGTATCTAGGTACCATACACTAGGGACTTATAAGGGGTGTCCAGTATGCCAATTGAAATTGGTAAATATAGTCACTAGTCTATAGTGACAAATTTAAAGGCAGAGAGAGCATGAGCACTGAGGTTCTGATTAGCAGAGCCTCAGTGACACAGTTAGGCCCTCATTACAACCTTGGCGGTAAATGGTGCCTATGCCGTGCTGACGGGTGCCAACATACCGTGACCGCGGCAGTACTCCGCCACGGGTATTATGACCCACACAGAGAATACCACCACTATACAGACACCCACACAAGTCCGCCACAACAAAGGTCAGTGATAAACTGGCGGTACCAAAACCCACACCGTTCCGGCAACAGGAAAACGCCCACAGTATCACGACCCACGAATCAACGCAGTGGTCTTTCAACTGTGGTAAACCATTGGCGGTACACACCGCCTCGCTCAAAATGCACACACACTTACAATACTACACCACATTGGACAATTCAAACTGCACACACCTGACACACATACATACACCACACCCACACACTCACAACACTATAAAACTCACACCCACATTACCCACAACCCCTTACAACCAAAAAAATAGGACAAACACAGAGAGACAAGCAAAGAGCACACATACACTCAGAGGCACAGAACACCATCACTCATACACCATCCACACACATTACATAAAACATCACAACACATTACCCCACACATCTCCTCACACATATCACTCACACCACTTCATGGCACCTCAAAGACACCCCAGGAGGAGGAGCTAAGGGTCATGGTGGAGGAAATCATCTGGGTAGAGCCACAGCTATTCGGATCACAGGTGCAGCAGACATCCATTGCTAGGAAGATGAAGCTACGGCAGAGAATCGTCAACAGGGTCAAAGCCGTGGGACAGCATCCAAGAACCAGGGATATCAGGAAGAGGTGGAACGACCTACGGGGGAAGGTGTATTCCATGGTATCAAGACACTAGATTGCTGTACAGAGGACTGGCGGTGGAGCCCCACCTCCTCCCCCACAAGCAACAACATGGGAGGAGCAAGTCTTGGCAATCATGCATCCTGAGGGCCTCGCAGGAGTGGCAGGAGGACTGGACTCTGGTAAGTCAAATCTTTACTACTATCACCCCCCCAACCTGCATGCCAAAACATACCCTCACACTTACCCTGCCACCATCACTCCAACACCTCAAATATACCCCACTATCACAACACACCCATCCCAATACCAAGCCCTGTATGCAACACCAAAGCATGGACACACATCACAGACCTGCATGGACAGCCATCATCACACCATTCCCAGTAGAGAGGCTCACCCAGCCCACACAATCAGCAATCACACAAGTCCAAGGCGACAGGGAAAGCACAATTTTATAAGGGAAACACACCCATTGCACAAGATGGCACACACAGACACAATAACAATGCATTTGCATCCCAACAGGACCCCTACCCAATGTCACCGGACAGGAGGTGCCAGCTACATCCAGTCCCCCTACAGAAGAGGCCCACAGTGATGACAGCAGCTCTGCACGCCTGGATCACGATGACAGCTGGTTACCCTGCCACAGTCCCAACCCACCACAGAGCCTCCCCCCTCAGGAAACACCACCATTGCACCCACCCAGTGGGCCCATGAGACTGTCCCCAAGACACGTCAATCAGCTGTGTGTCCACCACTACAGGGACCCCAGGCAACCCCATAAACACAGGACAATCAGGGACCTGGGGTCAGTGGCAGTGGGCACACGGTTCAGGGGGCAGAGGCACAGGACAACAGGGAAACTGGGAGGACTGCTGTGCTACAGGGGGAGGACAGGCCCAGGGAACCGACTCTCCACGAGGCACTCTCCAACATCATGGGAGCATACCATCATTCCCAGGAGACCATGGGCATGGTACTGGCCAAGTTGCAGGAGACCCAGCGGCTGCAGGAGGGACAGTACATGGGGATCAGGGAGGACCTCACCAAAATCTACACCATCCTGGTCACCATAGCAGGGGTGCTGGCTGATATGGGCAATACCATGAGGGAGGCAGTGGCTCAACATATGGCCCCTGACACTAGCCAAACCGAGTAACAGCCGTCCACCTCCGCCGGTGCTAGTGGACAGGAGGCCCCGCAACACGAACATCAGGCCAGCAGCACCCCACCACTTGCAGAAGGAGAGCCACCACGCAAACAGTCCCTGCGATCCAGGCAGAAGAGAGAGAACATTGCCAAGACCCCCGCCAGGAAATAGGACTCTCTTGATAGTCACCCTACTGTCCCACTCTGTTACCCTGTCCACCTTGAACTGCCATTGCTCCACTTCCTGTGCCCCCTTGGACAATGCACCTGTGAAGCCATGAGACTGGAATCTACCATGGACCTTCCTCCACCATCACCCCAGCCCCTTGCACATACCCCTATACTTATTGGCACCTAAATAAACACCCTTGAAACAAATAGCAATCTGGAGTCAGTCTGATGATTCACAAATGCATTACTACAACATTAGCAAAGAATTGCAACGTATATGTTCATTTACTCAAACCAATGTATGACAGTTGTTGGGCAGCAGTACACATAGCAGAAGCCAGAATGGGGTACACATATCTGAAAAAAGGGAATCCAAAGGGAACAGTCAGTGTATATAGACAGAGGGTAAGAGGCTGCCATGTGCAATGTCCAAAGTAAACTGAAATGTCAAGAGGAGGTACAGTGTCTTACCTGTGTGTCACTGGAAGTACTGCAGGATAATGTTTGTTCTGTTGTCAACATCTTCTTCCTCTGCCCCCTGTTCCCCACTGTCCACAGGATCCACCGCTGCCACAAGACTATCACGAGGCTCATCCTCTAGCAGAAAAGGCACCTGGCACCCCCATGCTAGGTTGTGCAACATACAGCACATAACGATGATCTGGCACACCTTCTTGGGTGAGTAGTACAGGGAGCCACCTGTCAGATGGAGGCAGGGGTTCTGGCTATCAGGAGGCCGAATGTCCGCTCAATGATCCGCCTAGTCCGCCCATGTGCCTCATTGTAACTTCCCTCTGCCCTTGTCCTGGAATTCCTCACTGGGGTCAGTAGCCATGAGAGGTTGGGGTAACCAGAGTCACCTGCAAATATCGAGGGACAATAGTGAGACACACACTAACCCTTAGGGACAACCACCCCATACCCAGACACCTACTCATACTGCGTAGGGACCTTGGGCTCACCTGTTAGCCACACCATGTGCCTCTGGAGTTGGCCCATCACATAAGGAATACTGCTGTTGTGCAAGATATAGGCATTCACAAGGAAGATGTACTGGTCCCCCAAACACACCATTTGCACATTCATCGAATGGTAGCTTTTTCTATTTTTGTACACCTGTTCATTTCTGCGAGGGGGGACAAATGCCACATGTGTCACATCAATGGCACCAATGATGTTAGGGATATGACCCAGGGCATAGAAGTCAGCTTTCACTGTGGCCAAATCCTCCACCTGGGGGAACATGATGTAGGTGCACATATGTTTCAGCAGGGCAGACAACACCCTGCTCAACATGTTTAAGAACATTGGCTGAGACATCCCTGATGCCATGGCCACTCTAGTTTGGAAGGAGCCACTTGCCAGGAAATGGAGCACTGGCAGAACCTGCACTAGAGTGGGTATTCCTGTGGGCTGGAGGATAGTTGACATCGGGTCCGGCTCCAATTGGGCACACAGTTCTTGGATTGTGGCACAATCAAGTCTGTATGTAATTATTATGTGTCTGTCCTCCATTGTCGACAGGTCCACCAGGGGTCTGTACACTGGAGGATGCTGCCATCTCATCATCAGCCTCAGCGGTTGTAGCCTATGGAGGAGAACTGTGAGCAGAAGGTCATATTTCCACATAGAATGCACAACTGTGTCCGAATGAATGTTACAGAAGCTCTGTGTTAAAGCGTGAGTCTGTATGTGTGCCAATATGTGCTGTGACGGAGTTAGGTGCCATGCCATGTGCCCCCCTGAAATGGCGGCAGCCTGACTTGTGAGGAAGGACAAGGGGAAATGAGGAAACTGAGCTGGCGTTGTGCAGCATCACTGTAGGCGGTCGAAGACCGCCGCACAACTCCGCATTGGTTATCAATGGGCCCTATGGGTCCTAGGAGCCAATTGCGAAGTACGCCGGCGGTGATGGTATGCACCGCCACGGACGTCACTGCCATTTTCTACCCATTTACTCACTTGATACCTGACCATCAACAGGGGAGGACCTACACTGCAAGTGCTGCTGTGACCTGAGTCTGGAAGCAACAATGGCTAGAGTGTCTGGGGAAAGAGCCCCTGCCTTCACTTCTGGGGGGGTTGGAGAAACTAGTTGATGGGGTCCTCCTCCAGTACACGCTACCCCACGGTCCTCCAGACAAACAGGTGAGTACACAGTGAGCATAATGCGTGGGCAATGCCTGTTTGGAGTGGTGTGGATGTAAGCCACATGTTGGGGGGTGGCCTGAGTGCTGTATGTGAGGTGGTCAGTGTATGTGCATCAGGGCATAGCTGGGAACTGGTGGGCAATGGGTATGATTGTCCAGAGGGGTGACTAATTCCCTTTTCTGCTGTCTTTTCCCTGCAGGTCAGCGCCCACCAGCAAGGGTATTTGGCGTGCCATCGCCAAGGAGGTGCGGACCCTGGGGGTCTATCACAGGCGGAGCACCCACTGTCGCAAGAGATGGGAGGACCTGCGCCGCTGGCGCAAGAAGACAGCAGAGGCCCAGCTGGGGCTGGCCTCCCAACGTGGAAGGGGTGCCCGTCGCACCATGACCCCCCTGATATTCCGCATCCTGGCGGTGGCCTATCTGGAGTTGGATGGGCGCTTGAGGGCATCACAGCAGCCACAAGGGGGTGAGTACAGTTCAGAAAGCTCACTTTGCATGCTTTAGGAACTAGCTGGGTGGGGGATGTGGGCTGTGGGTGCCTCTAGGCCAGGGCGGTTATGCCAGGGTAGGTCCCTTGTTAGCAGGCTCTGAAGCACCCCTACCCCAATGATACAATTGGGCAACTACTACTGGGAAGGGCTCTGTGGGTGTCAGCTGTGCAGGTGCTGGCAGTTGGCATTGTACCCCCATGGGCTGGTGACTACCTTAGTGACTGGTTGGGCATGGTCTAGTGCAAAGGGCAGCTCAGCGTGTGTTGTGTATGCCAACGGTAGTGGTGTTGCTGACATTGACCATGTGTGTCCTCTGTCTATCCCCCCTTTTTGTTTTGTCACCATGTCCTTGTGTGCATTAGCATCATCTGGCAGAGGAGCAGAGGCAGCATCGACGGAGGGAGCGGCATCCCACATGGTCCATGAGGGTGAATCAATGGAGGGTGAAGGCACGAGTGGGACGGAGGGCGAGGGGAGCTCCACAATGGATGGAAGCTCCCTGGCGGTAGCAGACCCTTCTGTGCCCACCCCAACAACAGGTACAGCCACCACCCCCCCTACCAGCACCGCCCTCCCAGCAGCCCCTCAGCATGTTTCCTGTGCCCACTCACCCAGGAGGGTTGGCATCTCATTCGCCCCAGGCACTTCAGGCCCTGCCCCAGTCAGCCCTGCTGCCCTCGGTGAGGAGGCTATTGACTTCCTGAGATCCCTCACCGTTGGGCAGTCAACCTTTCTGAATGCCATCCAGGGTGTTGAGAGGCATTTGCAACAAACAAATGCATACCTGGAGGTCATTCATGCTGGTGTGGCGGCCCAACAAAGAGCATTTCAGGCTCTGGCCTCAGCACTGATGGCAGCCATCGTCCCTGTGTCCAGCCTCCCCCCTCCAACTTCCACTACACAGACCCAATCACCTCAACCTCAGCCTATCCCAAGCATACCTTCAGACCAGCATGCACACACATCAACACACAAAAGTGGCTCAGGAAAACATAAGCACCACACAGGCACTCACACAAGCACCATCCCCATGCACACATACCAACATCCACTGCCTCCACTGTGTCCCCTTCCTCCTCGTCCTCCACCTCCCTCCCAGTATCGTCTCCACTCACACCTGCATGCACTACATCATCAGCCACTGCCTCCATCACCAGCACGCCCATCACAACTCACCGCTCACGAGCAATCACCACCCCCACAACCATTCACACGTCCCCTGTGTCTTCTCCCAGTGTGTCTATGAGCCCTCCTCCCAAAGTACACAAACACAGGCACACACCCACTCAACAGCCAACCACCTCATAACAACCTCCAGCCCATGCACCTTCACCCAAACTCAGCAGACATACACCTCCTACAACCACTACCTCTTCCTCCACTCCCACACCCCCTCCATCTTCCCATCCCAGTGTGTCAAAAAAACTTTTCCTAGCTAACATCAACCTCTTCCCTACACCTCCCCCCATCCTTCCCCTAGGGCCAGGATGTCTAGATCCCAGTCCAGCACCTCAGCCACCAAATATGCGTCCGCTGTGGTCCCTGCAAGTCCGGGGGGATCAAAGGGGCACCCGTCAGAGCTGTCAGTGTGCCACCTACAGATGGGAAGGACCACCCGATTCCGCCACGTGCCAAGATCAAGAAGGGTTCGGCATGCAACAGGGGAAAGTCGCAACACCCACCCAGCAAGGCCTCATCCAAACCCAAAGAGGACAGTGCCAAGGTCCCAGCAGTGACTACCAAGGTGGGGAAGGGACACAAGAGCAAGGCCAAGTCACCTCAGGGAACAAAGCCTCCTGGTGAGGGGCTGGTGACCACCATTTCCCCAGACATGCCTGCGACCTGTACCACGGTCACCACCGCCGCAACGACCGTCACCTGCACCTCCACCTGCACTGCCACCTGCACTGCTGCTGCCACACGTCAGTCAGCAGCATCCTCCCCAGTGATCAGCCGTCCGAGGCTGCCGGAGACGGTCTGGTGTCTCCCTCCACCACTACAGACACCTGCACCACAGCCAGCACCGGCAGCATCTCTGCCGCAGCCACCACCACCTGCACCGCCACCTGCACTGCCATCTGCACCGCCATGTACCCAGCCAGTGCCACTACATTGGACGGCAGCAGCATCCCCAGTGGGCAGCCGTCCGAGGCTGCAGGTGACGTCCTGGACCCTGGACACACGACATGAGGCACCACCACCAGCACTGGCACTACCAGCAGTTTACAGCCTAAAACGCCGCAGGATGGAGTGTGGCTCTGCCTTCATGGAGTATCATGGTACCTGTTCCATGAACATTGCGGTCCGCAGACACCCAGGTGAGAGAATGTGAACTGCCACACCACCAGTGCAGCATCACTGGGCACAATGCCCCTTACGGAACCAGTGAGAGATGCATCCACTCACCCTATCCTTGGCAGGATGAAGCACACTGGGCCCAATGCCCTCTCCAGAATCAGTGGGGAGGTGCATCCACTCACCCTGTCCTTGGCAGGATGAAGCACACTGGGCACAAAGCCCCCTCCAGAACCAGTGGAAGAAGCCATCCACTACAGAGACTGTGGCCTTGCACTCCCCAGGACCAAGCAGTGGGCAAACCACCCACTTGAGAGACTGTGGCCTTGCACTCCCCAGGACCAAGCAGTGGGCAAACCACCCACTTGAGAGACTGTGGCCTTGCACTCCCCAGGACATCGCTGTGGGCATGTAGCTCCCTCGTGGAGCAGTGGCGTTGTACCATCTTCCGGCTGAGGTGCCCCCCTCCCCTTCCCCCGGAAGTGCCTGTGTTTTTTATAGCTGATGCCCCTGCAGTGTTCTCTCCGTTTTGAGGCAGGTTTCATGTGTGGGCTTTGCCCATGATTTTTGGGACCACTGGTCCACGGACTTTACAAGGGACAGAGTACGGCCTTCTGTACATGATGTAGATATTTGTATATACTGATTACGTTATATTCTATTGCTATATATAAATGTTCCAATATACCACTGGTTAAACTAATTTCCTTTTGTCCTTGCATTTTTCCAGGGGGGTGACAGGTGTATCTGTAATGTTGTTGGATGTGTTGGTGTGTACAGTGTTGTGGGTGAGGGTAGGGGTGGGGGTGTTGCGTGCCGCGTGTGTATGCCTCCCCTCTTCCCTGTGAGCTAGGTGCAGTACCCACCGTCGTTGTCGCCGCCGCCTTCTTTCAAATTCCTGGTGTATTAGTAGATGCACCAACATGGGGAGGACCTGAAGTTCGGGCTCCATGGCATCCTGGTTCTTCGTGGAGTGTCGAAAGGTGAGTGGTTGCCTTTCGGTGTACTGTTTCTGCCGTGCTTAAAATGTCATCGGTACTGCCACTGAAAAGCTGGGGGATTGGCCTGTAATAATACTGTGGGTGGTACATTGTCTTCCTCTTCTCTGTTAGCGGTGACAGCCGCGGTGTTGGCTGCTTCCGCCCTGGTGGTCGGAGTGTTAAAGTGGCTGTCTATGATTGCGGTTTCTGCCGTCGTTGTGATCCCATATTTTTTACCGCCGGCCTGTTGGTGGTATTACCGCCACTTTAACACCGACCGCCAGGGTTGTAATGAGGGCCTTAGGCACCACACAGGCATACACATTTAGGCCTCAACTATGAGCACTGGGGTCCTGGCTAGCAGGATCCCAGTGAGACAAGCAAAAACATACTGACATACATGTAAAATTGGGGGTAACATGCCAAGAAAGATGGTACTTTCCTACAATCTCCTTTAAGGGAGCCGAGGCCAATATCCGAGCACTCCTGCACCCTCGGAATGTGCATTGTCTATAAAGCAAACAGTGTGCTTTTCGAGGGTGCTGGGAAGGGAGGCCTCTGGCACTGGCTTTCCATCAGCCTTTTCATGGCGGGGACCCCAACATGAAAAGGCTGGCAAAAGGTGGGGTTGTAATCATCCAGGCTGTGCTGAGTTCAGTGCTGCCATTGCTGGTTACAAGCCTGACCGCTGTAACCCTGTCGGGATCTGTGATCCTGGCAGGGACAGCAGATCTCTAGGCTGGTCCACGTGCCTAAATTGTAATTTGTCGGTCGGACCGCCTGGAATGTGACGGTCTGACCATCAATGCGAGTGTGAGGGTCCAGGACTGCCACACTCAAAATGAGGCTCTGAGTCTTGGGGATATACCTCAGCAGGGTCCCCTCTCAGCAAAGGACAAAGGCAATCTGGCTCTTCCACAAGCTAAATCCATACTTAAGTCCCAATCCTTCCAGAGGCTTACATCATTGCAAAAACACCGTTCCTGAAAAATAAGTCTTTAAATTAAATTTATTTGACATTTTAACTTTCTGAAACTTTCTGATGCCTTCTGAATTGACCTTGTAAACCCTCTCACTCTTAGGAATTTCAGAAACGTTTCAACCATCATCCCAGGCCATTTATTTTGTCCTCTTGGTGCTTCTTGCAGACCTTCTTATCTCTCCAGCACAATGGGCTCCTCATTAATTTAGTCCTGACCCCCGTCAGCTCATAGAAAAACATGCAAAAGCAAACTGCACATTGAAGATTAGGTACAGAAAAAATATGCGTGGCCTTCACTTCAGCCAGGATAATGAAACATAAATATACTTTCAGTTTATATGAATTCTGTCCATTGATTATGATGAGATACAAAATGATTATATAGAGTAATACTTCTAAAACATTGCAACATAAACATGCTTTCTAAATGATAATT
This sequence comes from Pleurodeles waltl, assembly GCF_031143425.1. Classification (NCBI taxonomy): domain Eukaryota; kingdom Metazoa; phylum Chordata; class Amphibia; order Caudata; family Salamandridae; genus Pleurodeles; species Pleurodeles waltl. The sequence continues at coordinate 1,517,472,449 of NC_090440.1, forward strand.
AAATATAGCTTGCTTAAAAATGTTGCATCAAACTGTGCACTCTATTTGCATGTGTTGCAGTGCATCATTTATATGAAAACGTCTCTATACATTCTGTAGAAAAATAACCACCCTTTCTTATTCATGTTAAGATGCTTGGTGGAACGGTCAAGCTACACTCTCTCAGTGTGATGCAATGTTTCTACTTCCTTGAGGTGAAGACACTAGCCAGTGCATAATGAAGGCTTGTGAGCAGAGGAGCCTTTAGCAGCTTTGTATGTATGGGTCCTAGAAACAACAATTTCACTTCTCCAAAATAGACTTCAAGTTCTGTCTGTAATACCTAACCACACTTCAGGCAATGGAGTGGGTACAAAATAACACTTGAGGCAATGTTTAAAATGTAATAATGTCTTATAGAAATATCTACAAGAAAGTGGTAATACGAATCAGAACACAGCTTAAACCCATATCTGCATACAAAGACACACATTTTAAACAGTGGATACAGAAAATGTAAACATGTATTCACCTTTACTTAACCCCTTAGCTGCTGGGCCTTTCCCCCCCCAGTGCTGAGCCCTTTTTTGGCTATTTGGGGTAGTTCGCGCTTAGGGCTTCATAACTTTTTGTCCACATAAGCTAACCACGCCAAATTTGCGTCCTTTTTTTCCAACATCCTAGGGATTCTAATGGTACCCAGAGTTGGTGGTTTCCCCTGGAGGAGACCAAGAAAATAGCCAAAATACAGTGAAAATTTTGTTTTTTCCAAAAAAATGGGAAAAAGGGCTGCCGAAGAAGGCTTGTGGTTTTATCCCTGAAAATGCCATCAACCAAGGGTTTCTGGTGCTGAAATCACTATCTTCCCACCTTTCAGGAACGGGCAGACTTGAATCAGAAAACCGAATTTTTCAACACAAATTTGGCATTTTACTGGGACATACCCCATTTCTACTATATTTGGTGCTTTCAGCCTCCTTCCAGTTAGTGACAGGAATGGGTGTGAAACCAATGCTGGATCCCGGAATGCTAAACATTTCTGAAAACTAGACAAAATTCTGAATTCAGCAAGGGGTCATTTGTGTAGATCCTACAAGGTTTTCCTACAGAAAATAACAGCTGAAATAAAAAAATATTGAAATTGAGCTGAAAACAACAGCCATTTTTCTTTATGTTTTACTCTGTAACTTTTTCCTGCGATGTCAGATTTCTGAAAGCAATATACCGTTTTGTCTGCTGGACTCTTCTGGTTGCGGGGATATAAAGGGCTTGTAGGTTCATCAAGAACCCTAGGTACCCAGAGCCAATAAATAAGCTGCACCCTGCAGTTGGTTTTCATTCTATACTGGGTATACAGCAATTCATTTGCTGAAATATGAAGAGTGAAAAAGAGGTATCAAGAAAACCTTTGCATTTACAAAATGGGATCAAGATAAGGTTTTGAGGAGCAGTGGTTATTTGCACATCGCTGAATTCCGAGGTGCCCATACTAGCATGTGAATTGCAGGGCATTTCTCAAATAGACGTCTTTTTTACACACTCTCTTATATTTGGAAGGAAAAAATGTAGAGAAAGATAAGGGGCAATAACACTTGTTTTGCTATTCTGTGTTCCCCCAAGTCTCCCGATAAAAATGATACCTCACTTGTGTGGGTAGGCCTAGCGCCCGCGACAGGAAATGCCCCAAAACACAACATGGACACATCCTATTTTTTTTATAGAAAACACAGCTGTTTTTTCCAAAGTGCCTACCTGTAGATTTTGGCCTCTAGCTCAGCCGGCACATAGGGAAACCTACCAAACCTGTGCATTTCTGAAAACTAGAGACCTAGGGGAATCCAAGGAGGGGTGACTTGCGGGGCTCGGACCAGGTTCTGTTACCCAGAATCCTTTGCAAACCTCAAAAAGTGGCTAAAAAAACAAGTTTTCCTCACATTTCGGTGACAGAAAGTTCTGGAATCTGAGAGGAGCCACAAATTTCCTTCCACCCGGCGTTCCCCCAAGTCTCCCGATAAAAATGATACCTCACTTGTGTGGGTAGGCCTAGCGCCCGCGACAGGAAACGCCCCAAAGCGCAACGTGGACACATCAAAATTTTTGGAAGAAAACAGAGGTGTTTTTTGAGAAGTGCCTACCTGTAGATTTTGGCCTCTAGCTCAGCCGGCACCTAGGGAAACCTACCAAACCTGTGCATTTCTGAAAACTAGAGACCTAGGGCAATCCAAGGAGGGGTGACTCGCGGGGCTCGGACCAGGTTCTGTTACCCAGAATCCTTTGCAAACCTCAAAAAGTGGCTAAAAAAACAAGTTTTCCTCAGATTTCGGTGACAGAAAGTTCTGGAATCTGAGAGGAGCCACAAATTTCCTTCCACCCGGCGTTCCCCCAAGTCTCCCGATAAAAATGATACCTCACTTGTGTGGGTAGGCCTAGCGCCCGCGACAGGAAACGCCCCAAAGCGCAACGTGGACACATCAAAATTTTTGGAAGAAAACAGAGGTGTTTCTTGAGAAGTGCCTACCTGTAGATTTTGGCCTCTAGCTCAGCCGGCACCTAGGGAAACCTACCAAACCTGTGCATTTCTGAAAACTAGAGACCTAGGGCAATCCAAGGAGGGGTGACTCGCGGGGCTCGGACCAGGTTCTGTTACCCAGAATCCTTTGCAAACCTCAAAAAGTGGCTAAAAAAACAAGTTTTCCTCAGATTTCGGTGACAGAAAGTTCTGGAATCTGAGAGGAGCCACAAATTTCCTTCCACCCGGCGTTCCCCCAAGTCTCCCGATAAAAATGATACCTCACTTGTGTGGGTAGGCCTAGCGCCCGCGACAGGAAACGCCCCAAAGCGCAACGTGGACACATCAAAATTTTTGGAAGAAATCAGAGGTGTTTCTTGAGAAGTGCCTACCTGTAGATTTTGGCCTCTAGCTCAGCCGGCACCTAGGGAAACCTACCAAACCTGTGCATTTCTGAAAACTAGAGACCTAGGGCAATACAAGGAGGGGTGACTCGCGCGGCTCGGACCAGGTTCTGTTACCCACAATCCTTTGCAAACCTCAAAAAGTGGCTAAAAAAACAAGTTTTCCTCACATTTCGGTGACAGAAAGTTCTGGAATCTGAGAGGAGCCACAAATTTTCTTCCACCCGGCGTTCCCCCAAGTCTCCCGATAAAAATGATACCTCACTTGTGTGGGTAGGCCTAGCGCCCGCGACAGGAAATGCCCCAAAACAGAACGTGGACACATCACATTTTTTCATAGAAAACAGTGCCTACCTGTGGATTTTGGCCTCTAGCTCAGCCGGCACCTGGGGAAACCTAGCAAACCAGCACATTTTTGTAAACTAGAAACCCAGGGGAATCCAAGATGAGGTGACTTGTGGGGCTCGGACCAGGTTCTGTTACCCAGAATCCTTTGCAAACCTCAAAATGTGGCTAAAATACCACGTTTTCCACACATTTCGGTGACAGAAAGTTCTGGAATCTGAGGGGAGCCACAAATTTCCTTCCACCCAGCGTTCCCCCAAGTCTCCCGATAAATATGATACCTCACTTGTGTGGTTAGGCCTGGTGCCTGCGACAGGAATAGATCACACAACGGTCAATGTTGGTCCTTACGTGAGGCAGCATTTGACCCTGGGGTGATCCATTCCTGACACAGGCACTAGGTGTAGGCACTCAGCTGTGCTGCGATCGGGGGCCAGGAAACACTTTCAGGAAGGCCTCGTAAGAAAGGGGAGACTCTCCCCTTTCTTACGAGGCCTTCCCGAACGTGAAAAAGGCCGTTTTCCCCATGAAAGCAGGAAGCGGCCGCAAGGCTGCTTCCTGCTTTCATGGGGAAAACACCTTTGCAACGTCAGCGCGCCTCGCGGCGCGCTGACGTCACAAAGGGGCGGGTGGGGGGCGGGGGGAGACACAGTAGCTTCCGTGTCTCCCGGGGGGGAAAAAAAAATTTAAAAAAATCCTCGGGTGCGACGCACACGAGGATTTATTAATGCCCTTCCTGGTGTCGGCCACTGGTCGTGACCCGCACCAGGGAGGGTGTGTGGGCGTCGGCCAGTGGCCGACGCCCGCATTTAAGAGGTTAAAGTATTACCTATTTGCCATTAGCCATGTAAGAAATGACATCATTTTCGTCACCTCCCACCCAATCCCATTTTTGCTGCATTCTATAACACTAGTAAACAGTGCCTCAGCACCTGTGCTTTCCCTTAAAACGGGTGATATGCATTGTTTTCACCTAATGTGCATATTTACTTTTGTAGCAAGCCCACGGCGGATGAAACAGACAATACACCAGTTGTGGGGAAGTTAAATGTAAAATGTGGGCTGTTTAAACTACTCACTTTTATGAGAATAATGCATTGCTCCAGAGAACACAGTTGTGCTCTGGCTGGGCTACAGTTTCAAATATTATTCTGATTCCATGAAAATAGCAATTAATTTCTGAATGCTGTAAGTTATGGGCATAATGTTTGACCGCTATAACCTCGACCAATTTACAGACTTCAAAAACATAGACATGTAAGTCAATGACGCCAGGATTTAACTTGTGTCCTACAATTTACCATGTGACTCAAAGATGAGCAACAAACTCACTGAACCATTGTGCCAACTGTATTTACTTCATACATTGACTATTTTTTTACTTTGTAACTCTCCTACTTGCAGTTGCCATATAAAGGTGATAGATGTTACTTAAGTTCTCTTTTGCAAGTTTACATTGACTATCAAATGTAGCCTGTATTAACTGCACAAGTTTCACTCACCGTTGTCTGTGTTAAGTTCTTAGGTTAGCACACACTGTATAAATAAAAACATTCATAGGAAATGTGCATCACGTAAAATGGCAATGAACCATACAATGAATTGTTAATGTTTGTATACATAGTCAAAACAGTATGAAATTGGGTTATTGGTTGAGAAGGGTGGATGCCCCACTCAGGAAACATCTGTAGTTCTAGGCAGGGTGAACAGCAAAAAGTCACTAGATGAACCTGTGCTTAACTTGTTGGTATCTTGACACAAAGCAAACTGGCTTAATTTAGAAGCACAGTGAAAGAATGTATGCAGCACATAAATAGTAATAAAGTGAAAGCACAGCACAAGAGAAATCCCAAACCAATTTAGAAAACAGATAGAGTACATTTTGATGAATACACTGCCAGAATAGCACAAATCCAATCAGTAGAACCAGAGGTATTCATTTTTAAAGTTTTAAGTAAAAATGGCATCAAAGAGCATGCAGTGCCATGCGTGGTCATCTGGTCGCGCTAGAACGGAGGAAAGTCAAAAGCTAAGGCCGAACAGAATGGGGAGTGGGTCAGATACAGGGAGCAGGTTAGTCCTACTGAAAAGTTACCATCAGAGTCTGTTCACAGTGGAAAAGACTGCGAGGGACAGGCTGAGCGTCATAGACAGTTGTCACTGAAGAGGGTGCTGTGGATGGTTGTTGCTGTAGCCTCACATTGGCATTCGTCACAAGCAGCAGATTCAATATTTATTCCTGGTGCCAGCATTTGTGTGGGGGGATTCCCTGTCCCACCACCACATCTCATCCAGGAAAGATCTTCCTCTGTCAAGGCTCCAAACTATCTGGGGTGACAAAAGACAGGGCAGGCCTGTTAGGAGATTTCTTTGTGTGTTCAGAAGTCAAAGCAATTTGAAGTCTCAGTGGAGCTGGGAACTGCTGCTCTGCATTCATCCTACCAGGATGGTCCATTCTCCCCACACCCTTGCTCCCTTTGTGTTACTTTGTGGAAGTAATACACAACTCTCAACAGCAGTGTCATTCACAGTCATATAACACAGGACACTCAGAAGGCACAAATGGTTGGACAAAGAAAATGCAATTTTTCTAAAGTTGGTGCTTTTCAGAATTGTGACCTAAAAGCCAACTTTACTATTAAAGATGGTTTTGAATTACAATTACTTTGAGTGTAAAACATAATGGCCCTCATTACAACCCCGGTGGTCGGTGATAAAGTGGCGTTAATACTGCCAACAGGCCAGCGGTAATACCCGCGGAATTATGACCACAGCAGAAACAGCTCAGACAGACAGCCACTTTAACACACTGACTGCCAGGGCGGAATCAACAGGCACCACAGCGGTAACCGCCAACAGCCAGGCGGAAGACAATGTTCTGCCCACTGTATTATGACCGGCCAATCTGCCACCTTTTCCATGGCGGTACCAACGCCATCAAAAGCCTGGCGGAAACACTGCACAGAAGGGAAACGACTCGTCTGTGGAGACTCAGGGAACAACCACGACGCCATGGAGCCCGAGTTGCACATATTCCCAATGTTGTTTTACGTCCTGCTCCACTACGAACACCAACGACGGCGAAGATGTCCACGTTGAGTACTGAAGCCTAGCACACGGGGGAGAGAGTGACACTCACACGCAACACGCAACACCCCCAACCCCAACACCATACACACAAGCAGATGCAGTAACATAACATATTCACCCCGTACCCGTCAGGAATAATGCAAGGACAACTACTACAGAGTAAAAAGAGTGTAAGAAGATAAATTAGTAGCAAGACATGCATTCAAATAAAAAAGTACATACATATTTACAAATCAAGGGACATTGCCCAGTCCTCAATGTTCGTGGGCCACAGGGCCACATCACAAAGTCTAAGGCCCCACCTCACTCCTGCAACAACACAGAGAGAACACTGCAGGTGAATCAGGTCGAAAATTGCCAGGCACCTCAGGGGGACGGGGAACGGGGGCACCTCAGCTGGAAGATGGTACAATGCCACTGGTCCTGGAGGGGGCAACATGCCCTGTGCTTGGTCCTGGGGAGTGCAAGGCCACAGTCTCTCAAGTGGGTGACTTGCCCACATGCTCTGGAGGGGGCAGCATGCCCTGTGCTCTGTCCTGGGGAGTGCAAGGCCACAGTCTCCCAAGTGGGTGACTTGCCCACTGGCTCTGTAGGGGACAACATGCCCTGTGCACGGTCCTGGGGAGTGCAAGGCCACAGTCTCTCAAGTGGGTGACTTGCCCACTAGCTCTGGAGGGGGCAACATGCCCTGTGAGCTTCATCCTGGGGTGGATGGGGTGAGTGGAAGGCTTCTCCACTGGTTCTGGAGGGGGCATCGTGCCCAATGAGCTTCATCCTGGGGAGGATGGGGTGTGTGGAAGGCTTGGCCACTGGTTCTGGAGGGGGCATCGTGCCCAGTGAGCTTCATCCTGGGGAGGATGGGTGAGTGGAAGGCTTCTCCACTGGTTCTGGAGGGGGCATCGTGCCAAGTGAGCTTCATCCTGGGGAAGATGGGTGAGTGGAAGGCTTCTCCACTGGTTCTGGAGGGGGCATCATGCCCTGTGATGCAGATCTAGGGGAGTGCAAGGACACAGTCTCTCAGCTGGGTGTCATACCCAAAAGATTTGCAGGGGCCAGGCTGCACAATGGCCCATGGACGCAGGACCACACACTGTCCGCCAGCGGTGACGGCTGCTCAGAGGTGGCAGTGGTGGTGCTGCTGGTGGAGCTGGTAGTGGTTGGGTGAGGCTCCAGCACAACCCCTGAAGCCTCGGACGACTGCCCACTGGGGCTGCTGCTGTTGGTGGCGGTGCTGGTGGCGGTGATGGTAGCAGTTGGGGGAGGCTCCAGCCCATCCCCTGCAGCCTCGGACGACTGCCCACTGGGGCTGCTGCTGTTGGTGGCAGTGCTGGTGGCGGTGCTGGTAGCAGTGGGGGGAGGCTCCAGCCCATCCCCTGCAGCCTCGGATGACTGCCCACTGGGGCTGCTGCTGTTGGTGGCAGTGCTGGTGGCGGTGCTGGTAGCAGTGGGGGGAGGCTCCAGCCCATCCCCTGCAGCCTCGGATGACTGCCCACTGGGGCTGCTGCTGTTGGTGGCAGTGCTGGTGGCAGTGCGGGTAGTGGTGGGGGGAGGCTCCAGCCCATCCCCTGCAGCCTCGACGGCTGCCGACTGGGGTGCTGCTGCTGGTAGTGGTGCTGGTGGCGGCGCTGTTAGTGGTGGGGGGAGGCTCCAGCCCATCCCCTGCAGCCTCAGATGGCTGCCCACTGGGATGCTGCTGCTGGTGTTGGGGCTGCTGGTGGAGCTGGTGGTGGTGGTGGTGGGGGGAGGTGCCAGCCCATCCTCTGCAGCCTCGGACGGCTGCCCACTGGGGCTGCTGCCGGCAATGCTTGTGGTGGTGATAGTAGTGGTGGGGGGAGGCTCCAGCCCATCCCCTGGAGCCTCGAATGGCTGCAACACCACAGTTGGTGGTGTGGTCTTCGACTGAGTCCCAGCACCATGCTCCTTGTCCTTTCTGCCTGCTGGTGCAGGCCCCTTGCCCTTCCTCACAGCAGCTAGGGTTGGCACCTTCCCCTTCCTTTCATCAGCTTGGGGTGGCACCTTTCCCTTTCGTTCAGCAGCTGTGGGTGGCACCTTTCTCTTCCGTTCAGCAGCTGGGTGGGACACATTTCCCTTTCGTTCAGCAGCTGGGGGTGGCACCTTTTCCTGCCTTGCAGCAGCTGGGGTGGCTCCTTGCCCTTCCTAGCAGCACTTGGGGCAGGCACCCTTTCCGGTGTGGCTTCCTGGTGCCTGTGATCTTTTCCCACCAGGAGTTGCTGTGGACACTACTGGGCCCGTGGACTAGGTGACTAAGGTGCTTGCCTGGGTTTTACCCACCCTGGCCAGACGTGAAGGATGGGGAGGACGAGGGGTAGGGAAGAGGTCAACAGTGGAGAGGAAAAGCTTCTTAGGGACATTGGGGCAGGAAGAGAGAAAAGGTTTGGGAGTGGAGGAAGAAGGAGTGGTTGTAGGACATGTCTGTCTGCTGTGTTTGGGTGCAGGTGCATGGGCTGGATGCTGTTGTGAGGTGGATGGCTGTTGGGTGTCTGAGTGCTTGCATTTGTGCACTTTGGGAGGAGGGGGCACAGACACAGTGGGAGAGGACACTGGGGATGTGTGCATGGATGGGGGTGGTGACTGCCAGTGAGGTGTGTGCTCTGATAGATGTGCTTGTGATGGTGGTAGTGGATGAGGATGTAGTGCATGCAGGTGTAAGTTGAGACGCAACTGGGAAGGAGATGGAGGACGGGAAGGAGGGGGACACAGTGGAGGCAGTGGATGTTGGTATTTCTGCAACTGGATGGTGTTTGTGTGAGTGCCTGTGGGATGATGTGTGGTGCTTGTGTTTGCGTGTGCCACTCTTGTTTGTTGTCCTGTGTGCATGCTCGTCTGCCTGTGTGCTTGGGACAGGTTTGGGTTGAGGGGAATGGGATTGGGTAGTTGGAGAGGGGAGGGTGGAACCAGGGACAATGGCTGCCATCAGAGAGGAGGCCAGAGCCTCGATTGGTCTCTGTTGGGCCGCCAAACCAGTGTGAATGCCCTCCAGAAATGCATTGTACTGTTGCATTTGGGCTGCCAGCCCCTGGATGACATTCACAGTGGTTGACTGCCCAACACAGATGGATCTCAGGAGGTCAATAGCCTCCTCACTCAGGGCAGCAGGGCTAACTGGGGCAGGGCCTGAGGTGCCTGGGGCGAAGGAGATGTCCACCCTCCTGGGTGAGCAGGCACAGGCAACTCGCTGAGGGTCTGCTGGGAGGGTGGTGCTTGTACGGGGGTGGAGGCTGTACTTGTAGCTGGGGTGGGCACAGCGGTGTCCGCCACATCCAAACTATCCCCTCCTGTATCCGCCGTGGTGCTCCCCTCGCCCTCCGTCTCACTGGTGCCCTCACCATCAGTGGAGTTGGCCTCCTGGGTCCTGTGGGATGCAGCTCCCTCCGTCGCCCGTGCCTCTGCTCCTCCTCCAGATGATGCTAATGCACAGAAGGAAAGGGTGACAAAACAAAAAGCGGGGGGAAGAGACAAGGGATACACTTGATCAATGGAGGCACCAACACCACCGTTGGCATACACAACACACTCACACACAGGGAACAGCCCTACGCATTAGGCAATGCACTACCAGTCACAATGCTAGTCTCCAGCCCATGGAGAGGGAAACCTAATGCCAATTGCAGCATGCCTGAGACCCACAGACCCCTGCCCAATAGTGGATACCTACTAGCTGGTTGGAGAACTTTCACATAAGAACCCTGCCCAACATGGGACCTACTCAACAATGTCAGGCCTGGCCTGGGGCACCCACAGGCCCGCATCCCCCACCCGGATACCACCCCACCAGGCACAAGTAGTAATGAAGGACAGTGCACTCACCCCCTTGTTGCTGGGGTAATGACCCCATGCGCCCATCCAGCTCCGGCTAGACCACTGCCAGTATGCAGGCCATCAGGGGGGATCAGGGTTCGACGGGCACCCCTTCCTCGTTAGGAGGCCATCCTTAGCTTGGCCTCTGGTGTCTTCTGTACCCAGCGTCTCAGGGCCTCCCATCATTTCCAACAGTGGCTGCTCCACCTACCGTAGACCCCCAGGGTCTGCACGTCCTTGGCGATGGCATGCCATATACCCTTCTTTTGATGGGTGCTGACCTGCAGGGAAATACACACAGGAAATTGTGTATTTCCATGCCTGTTACACTTATGGCCCACCATGCCCCATCCCATCCCTATTAGCACAGACATGGCCCAGCATACATCTTGCACGCTTCCCAGGGCCCATCCACCCACCTCCCCTACATAAGGCCTTCAAACACAGCACTCCATGCATTCACGCCCCATGCATCGCACTCACTGTGTACTCACCTGTTGCTCTGGAGGCCGATACAGCAGTCGGTACTGGGGTAGGACCCCATCCACCAGTCACTCCAACTCCACCGAAGTGAAGGCAGGGGCCCTTTCCCCAATGACACAAGCCATAGTCGGTTCCAGACACAGGTCACAGCAGCACATGCAGTGTATGTCCTCTCCTGTTGAAGGTCAGGTAGGAAGTGAGTGAACAGATAGGAAATGGTGGTCATGTCCGCGGCGGTGTGTACCATCACTGCTGGCGTACATCACCCTTGGCCTGTGTACCCCATAGGGCCCAATGATAACCAACCAATGAGGAGTTGCACAGTGATTCTCGACCGCCTCCCGTAAGGATGCACAACGTCAGCGGAATTACCTCATTTCCACCTGTCCCTCAATAAAGGACAGGCGGATGCCATTTCAGGGGGGGGGCAGGCAATGGAGCCTAACTGAGTCACAGTACACAAATTCACATTTTGGACATATCCCACCACAATATTGTAACAATCACAATATGCATTGCACTATAGTGGTTAGAATGTACTGAGGGAAGCAGTCTTAACAACGATTCATGAACAACGAAGTTGTGGGCAACGAAAGCGGAACAACGCTTTTGTTAATCACAACTTCCTTGTTTGGTACCTTAACCACGCATGTGCTTAACCAGAAAGGGAGTCGGCTGAGGAGGACAACGTGATCAGGTAAGTGGGTTGGGACTGGGGCTGTTTTAGGGGAAGGGGCGGGGGGGTTGGGTTAATTTTTTGTTTTAGTGGCAGGGGCTGGGGTGGGGGGTCGGGGTATTATTAGTTTTAGGAGTTGGGGGATGGGGTGTTTCAGGGGTGGGTAAGGGGAGGGTTGGGATATTTTTAATTTTAGGGGCGGGGTGGGAGGTTGGGGTATTTTTAGTTTTAATGGGTGGGGTCGGGGTGGGGGTGGTTTAGGTTTAGGGTGGGGGGTTGGGGAATTTTTAGACTTGGGGTGGGGGGTCCGGGGTATTTTTATTTTTTGGGGGTGGGGGTTGGGGTAGTTTAGGTTTTAGGGGCGGGAGTGGGAGGTTGGGGTGGTTTTAGGTTTTAGGGGCGGGGTGGGGGGTCACAGTAATTTTAGGGGCAAAGTGGGGGGTTGGGGTGGTTTTAGGTTTCAGGAGCGTCAGGGTAATTTTAGGGGCAGGGGTGGGGGTTAGGGTGGTTTTAGGTTTTAGGGGCGGGGGTTCATGGTAATTTTTAGGGGTGGTGTGGGGGGCCAGGGGGTTGCATTCTGAAACCATGCATGCCGTTCACTAATGCCTTTGCCAGGAATGCCTTTCCAAGGAAAAATTGTTGTTAAGGCATTCGTGGTAAAGGCATTAGTGATAACAATGCAGTCGTTATTCAACCGCGTTGTTTAGGCATGCGTGGATCCAGCATGCATTGTTGCGACATACATTCATGACCAGCTGCTCACTCTTTTGCCCCATAGATTGCAACCGCTGCGGATGAATAGGAGATGGAGACATCCTCCCCTGTACAGACCCCTGATGGACTTGGCAACAATGGAGGACAGGCACATTATCCTCACTTATAGACTTGACAGGGCCACAATCATTGAGCTATGTGCCCAGTTGGAACCTGACCTAATCTCTGCTATCCGTCACCCCACTGGGATCCCCCCTCTTGTGCAAGTGCTATCTGTGCTCCATTTCCTAGCAAAAGGTTCTTACCAAGTGACAGTGGGCTTGGCAGCAGGAATGTCACTGGCAATGTTCTCAATAGTGCTGACCAGAGTGTTGTCTGTCCTGATTAAACACATGTGCAGCTACATCATTTTCCCCCAGGTGGAGGATTTGGCCACAGTGAAAGCTGACTTCTATGCAATGGGACATATCCCCAACAACATTGGGGCAATTGATGGCACACATATTGCATTTGTCGCCCCCGGCAAAATGAACAAGTGCTCAGAAATCGAAAGAGTTTTCACTCCATGAATGTCCAGATGGTGTGCCTGGCGGACCAGTACATCTCCCACGTCAATGCTAAGTATCCTGGGTCTGTGCATGATGCATATATCCTGAGGAATAGCAGCATCCCAAATGAGATGGCCCAACTCCAGATGCACCTGGTGTGGCTAATATGTGAGCCCTGGTTCCCACCTAGTGGATGTTGGTGTATGGGTGTGGTGTGGGCCCTAAGGGTGAGTGTGTGGCTAACAGTTGTCCCTCGATATTTGCAGGTGACTCTGGTTACCCCAACCTCTCATGGCTACTGACCCCTGTGAGGAATGCCAGGACAAGGGTAGAGGAACATGAGAATGAGGCGCATGGGTGAACAAGAAGGATTATCAAAAGGACCTTTGGCCTCCTGAAGGCCAGGTTTCGGCGCCTCCATCTAACTGGTGGATCCCTGTGCTACTCACCCAAGAAGGTCTGCCAGATCATTGTGGCGTGCTGTATGTTGCATAACCTTGACTTGCGCCGACATGTGCCTTTTCTGCAGGAGGAGGAGGCTGGAGATGGGCGTGTGGCAGCAGTGGACCCTGTAGGCAGTGAAGATGAGGAAGCAGAGGATGAGGACAAAAGAAGTGCAGTCATTTGTCAATACTTCCAATGAGACACAGGTAAGACAGTGTTAGTTAGCATATCATAGACAGTTTGATGAGTAACATTGTCACTGGCAGGCTGTGGATTCCTACTTCTAAGCCCACTCACTTTACCCTTTGGTATCCCTTTTTGCAGATGTTGGTGCCCCAATATAGCTCCTGTTTTTTTCAGTGCAGCCAACTACAGGTCTTTCCTATGTAAACATTACTGTACAGTTGAATTTCAATGTTTGAACCTTGGTAAACGAATACATGTTGAAATCATTTGACATACACCATACTTGTATTTTATCAAAGTGTGTTTATTTCAGTGCTCTGAAGAAGAGGAGGTAGTGCAATGAGCTGGGGTGATGATGGAGGATAGTCCAAGTTAGAGTCCTATCTATTTGTTTCACAGGTGCAGTGTCGAAGGGGACATAGGAAGGGGAGCAATGGCAGTTCAAAGTGGACAGGGTGACAGAGTTGGACACAAGGGTGACATTCAGGAGGGCCTTATTTCCTGGCGGCGGTCTTGGCAATAGTCTCTGGCTTCTGCCTGGATCACAGGGAACGTTTGCAGGGTGGTTCTCCTTCTGCAGAGGGAGGGTTGCTGGTGGACTGTTGGTCCTGTGGCAGGGCCTCCTGTCCACTAGCGACAGCAGAGGTGGAGGGCTGTTCACTAGTGTGGCTAGTGTCAGGGGCCCTCTGTTGTGCCACTGCCTCCCTCATACTGTTGGCCATGTCTGCCAGCACCCCTGCAATGGAGACCAGGGTGGTGTTAATGGCCTTCAAGTCCTCCCTAATCCCCAGGTACTGTCCCTCCTGCAGCCGCATGTTCTCCTGCATCTTTTCCATGATCTGGCCCAACGTATCCTGGGAATGTTGATATGCTCCAAGGATTGCGGTGAGTGCCTCCTGGAGGGTCGGTTCCCTGGGCCTGTCCTCCCCCTGTCACACAGCAGTCCTCCCAGCTTCCCTATTGTCCTGTGCCTCTGTCCCCTGAACCATGCCACTGCCACTGACCCCAGGTCCTTGATTGTCCTGTGTTTGTGGGGTGGCCTGGGGTCCTTGTAGTGGTGGACACATTGCTGATTGACGTGTCCTGGGAACAGAGGTATGGGCCCGCTGGGTGGACGCTGTGGTTGTGTTTCCTGAGGGGGAGGCTCTGTGGTAGTGCGAGAGTGTGCCTAGGTAACTGACTGTCTGGAGATCCCTGATGGGCCAGGTTGGTCATCCAGATCCATGTGACCAGAGCTGCTGTCATCACTGTGGGCCTCTTCTGGGGGGGGGACTGGATGTTGCTGGCACCTCTTCGCCGGTGACATTGGCTGGGTTACCTGTGGGGATGTAAATGCAGTGTTATTATTTCTGTGTGTAACATCTTGTGCATGGATGTGTTGCCCTCTATGGTTGTTATTGCCCTGGCAGCTTTGCCCTGTGTGAGTTGTTATGTGGTGGGGTAGCTGATTGTCTCTAGTGTGCATGCTTTAGTGATAGGTGTCCATGCAGGTCCGTGAGGTGGTATCCATGCATTGGTGGTGCATGCAGGGCTTGGCATTGGGATGACTGGGTTGTGATGGTGGGGTATGTGGGAGGTGGTGGAGTTATGGGGGTGAGTGTAAGGGTGGAGGTATGTGATGGCATGCAGGTAGGGGGGTGATAGTAGTAAAGAGTTGACTTACCAGAGTCCAGTCCTCCTCCTACTCCTGCCAGGCCCTCAGGATGCATGATTGCCAAGACTTGCTCCAGGCATATTGTTAGTTGTGGGGGAGGAGGTGGTGGTCCACGCCAGTCCTCTGTACAGCCAGTTGATATCTTGCTGCAATAGAACGCACCTTCCCACGTAGGTCGTTCCACCTCTTCCTGATGTCATCCCTTGTTCTGGGGTGCTGTCCCACGGCATTGACCCTGTCCACGATCCTCCACCATAGCTCCATCTTCCTAGCAATGGATATCAGCTGCATCTGTGATCCAAATAGCTGTGGCTTTAATCGGATGATTTCCTCCATCATGACACTTAGCTCCTCCTCAGAGAACCTGGGGTGTCGTTGTGGTGCCATGAGTGTAGTGTGAGTGGTGTGGGTGAGTATGTGTAGGGTGTTGTGTTGGGGTGTGTGATGTGGGGTGTGTGGGTGGTGTATAGGTGATGGTGTATTGTGGCTGTGGTCTTGTCTGTGGTCATGGTGTCAGTCTTGTGCCAATTGTTTGTAGTTGTAAGGGGTTGTGGATAATGTGGGTGTGTGTTTTATAGTGGTGTGTGGTGTGTGTGTATGGGTGTCAGGTGTGTGTAGTTTGTATTGTCCAATGTGGTGTTTGTTTTGTTAGTGTGTGTGTATTTTGAGTGTGGCGGTATGTACCGCCAATGGTTTACAACCATTGAATGTCTGCCGTGGTGATTCGTGGGTCATACTGTTCTGGGTGTAGTTCTGTTGGCTTAACGGTGTGGGTTTGGATACCACCAGTTTATCACTGACCTTTGGGCTGGCGTACTTATGTGTGTGGCTGTATAGCTGAAGGATTGGTATGTGTGTGTCATAATATGGTAAGTGGAACTCCGCTGCGGTATGTTGGCGGCAGTCGGCATGGCGGTATGTGGGATTTACCGTCAATGTCATAATGAGGGCCAATATCCCATAGTGCCATTTACTAGGAACTTGCAAGGAAATTAAATGTGGCAATTAGATGTAGGCCATTTTTACCATGTTGGATGAACGGAGCACAAGCCCTTTAGCACTTGTTAGCAGAGCTAAAGTGCACAGAATCCCAAGATCAATAAACACGAGTTCAGCAACAGAAGGCTTGGGTTGACCTTGCAAAAGTAGCCAGATCAAACACAAATAAAGGCCAAATAAAAATAGGGATTTAATTCAGTAATTCGACTATGGCATTTTAGCATAAGATTTGATTTGAAAAGTCTTCATCAAGACTGACATATATGGGCAAAAGAACCATTTTATCTCTTTATCTGATGTCTGAGTAGGTATTTTCCACAGAATGGGCAATAAAGGGAGCTGAGATTATTTTACGATAAATATGGCTGCTATGTTGGCACAACATTCTCTTAATTTCCTGAGTCATCTGATCTATGCATAAACAAATAACAAATTGCATAGTTGTCATTACTTGTGTTATAGTTAGAAGTATTCCAAAATGTATTCTTGAAGTTATCATGTTTAAGATGTTTACTGTTCAGTGAACCAACATGTTACACAACTACCACACCGGAAATACCCATTAATTCTTTAGTAATTCCAAAGTTCCGCTATACATGTATTCATTTTTCTTACATGCATGTATTCAAAGTTAGACCTATTGCTTATGCCAGTAATTGCTCTTCTCTCTGCTTCATTCACAAATTCTCCCTTTCATTTATTTTCTATTCCTCTTTGCCCCCCCCCCCCTTCTACCAGGATCTAGTTTCCCTTTTTTCTCTCTCTAATTAGCTCTGCCTCTCCATGGTGGATAAGCTATTAACAAATGATGCAAGACAACATGATCTCTGTTCTCTTGACTCTGACTCTCCCTCTTGCCCTTTATTTTGTTCCAACTATTTTACTTTTTCTCAACTTTGAAAACATACGTCAGACAAGTGGCTTCAAGACAAAATAATTTACAATATGAAGAAGTCAATGATCCCAGGATTTGTTGGTGATTAGTGTTATAAATTGATACTAATGTTGCTAGAAATTGAGCTATAACATATAATTTATGTAATGTAGGCAAAATGAAAAAATATGCTACACATACAATAATGCTCATGGCTGGATACGCCCATTCATAAACCATGACGAGGCTTCCACACAGGTTCCAACCCGGTCATGTCAAGGAGGATGATAGTGAGCCTTAAAATTAACAAAATCAAGCAACCCCATGATGATTGCTGTGCAGAATATCTTAACTCTATTTATTTTCACAGATTGAGGTGTTGCTCATTAAGCTAACAGAATCACTGCATTTATTGGCATAGCACCTAAACCAACATACCTTTGTCTCCAGCTCTTTCTGAAAAAGCATTCCTTACTGCATTCAATCTAATTATGATGTTCGCTGACTACCACCACCAGAATAGATGTACACGTTAGATCGTCTACAGGAGGAAGAAACATCAGAGTAAGGGTGCAATACCATATATGGCATTTTCATCAAACTAGGTCACAAAATTTTATATGCCTAGCTATGTGCATTTATTCATTTATGCAATGTATTCATTAATTTAATTTATTAGTTTGCAATATATGAGCTTGATACAACTACCACGTAGCACTGGTGGTGTGTTTGCCTCTATGTTCTCAAGGTGACCAGGTAACCAATGCATTCTACAGAATCCCTGTCTGAAAAGACTAAAGTTTTTTATTTAGGTATCCACAATCAAGAAATCACAGACAGCTCATGTGTCCCCATGCCAGTCACTCATTTGTATGTGAATATTTCCTAAAAATGTACTGGTCTTAATTGTTGCTTTCCTGCTATAGTGCTTTCATAATTCTACAGCTAGGCGTGTTACTCACACTGTGATCACATTTGCAATCAAGAGTAGTTGTGTAAAATCTTGCTCATAGTCTTAGGCAGTCTCTAAGTACAGTATATGCACTATATCCATTGTCTCTGTACATGTGTGCTGATGTTTATTGCATACCACAAACTTAGTTTATGAAGTCCTCCATCTATATCAGGTACATATGCACTACTTATTAAAAGACTGTTCACTATTTTGTGTAGATACACTTTCAGTAAGAAATACATTCAGTTGTAATGCATTTACTATTAGAACACAGTGCTCATACATCTCTCATAGCTTATGGCTGGACTGTTCACATGTGGACCAGTGTCAAGACTGAAGTGTCAGCACTCCTTCCATTACTCTTTTGTGCTGCAAAAGTTGCCCTAAGTGGGAAGGGTATGCCAAACATGGGTCCCATGCTCACTGTGCCACTGGATTCAAGCTAGCCTGGCTGATGAAGGTGATAACCTGAAACTGGTCCCAGGAAGCTTGTTTCTAGTCCAGGGAGGACCTTGCCTGGCAGTTTGGGCTAGACTGTCCCATGGGGAACAGGTTCAAGACTGATTTACATATGGCTGGGTCCCAACTGGGGTGGCATGGTGAGCAAAGGAACAGTGGATTAAACAGAGATCTGTGATTAGGGGTGAGTGTTTGAACTTTTTCAGCACTCTGTTCATCAACGTTTTGTGTTCCTAATGGATGTTATGTAGCTGCATAGATTATGTGTCATCTTTGATCACAATATACATGCTAACCACAACGGCTGTGATCCATACACATGAAGAAGTATAAAATGGATGAACATTTAGCATAAGGAATGTAAAATACATAAAATGTCAGTTTATGTCTGCTATTCCTTTGTGGTCATTTGAGAATGTGTGAACAGTCTTCACACAGTTAACTTGGTGTGCCAGCTCCTGAATGAGCATCACTAACCTTCATGGACTTTCCCCACCACAAGGTATTTCTGACTTCCAATGAATTAGCATTTTGCTGACAACACACACACATTTTATTTTGTATTGAATCTAGAATAGTCCTGGATAGTGTTACATGACAAATATATGTGTTTTCAGGTCAACTGAATGATTTTACCATTGGATCTAGAATACTCCTGATTAGTGTTTCACGACCAGTACATGGGTTGTAGGTAAACGGAATGATGTTACCATCTGTAAAGTTCATATGCAATTAGATCCTACATAAGTATTGTAGACAGGCTGGTGTTTAGGCACAGGGTGCTGCTGTTTTTAAGTCAACTCTTGATATTAGCTTCAAGGGGTCAACACTTGATATTAGCCTCAAGGCAGAGGAAGTAAACAGGTTATTGAGCTCTTGAATCTTTGTTGTTTTCACTTAGATTGACAAAGAAGATTGCTGTGGCTGACAACCTTGAAAGTAGGAAGACGATCCAAATATCTGTAATTGGATACTTTTTACTCTTACAGATTCAGTATAAAAGTGAAAGGGTACTTCCCAATCCACATGAAGTGACATTCTTGTGCTAATGTAGGAAGTAAAGCAATGAAATATGTTTTAGAGCTGTCCTTGCTGTGAATCACCTTCCAGAATATAATAGTGCTTAACATTATTGTCAATCCGGATGATGACAATACTGGTGACAGGTGGAGCGTTGATTGCCTGTTCACATGCAGTGAGAGAAGTTAAGTTTGAAAATAGACAAACATACTTGGATATAAACATCTTTAGTTGTATTGAATCCCCACAAACCCTATTTGCTTGCAAAAGAGTGTTACCAACTATCAAACTCTCAAGTTGATTCCGGGCCATCATGTTGGAGCCATATATTTTTTAATGATGGGCCAAGAAGCTCAAACAAAACAACACTAGACTATGTCCTGAGAACACATGACAGGCTACCAGGAGAACTGTTACACCACAATTATAGGTTTGATATTCTTAGGATTTGATACATTTGTCTGGTCAGAGTTTTCTTGCATACCTTAACCCGCAAAGTCCATAAAATGTCCTCATTGAAAAACTGTTTATTTGAGAATGGGAAAACAATTTCTGACATTCCTGTATGTGTCAAGAAGGTATTTTGTCAAGGGGCTACGCAGTGCAGTCAATATGAGGGAAAACATCTAGGGGCACATTTATCAATATTTCACGCAGTGCAGCAAGTCACCTTGATGCGCTGCACTGCATGAAAGGGAAATGGAAGGCATGTGCTGTATTTAACATAATGCGGAACATTCCTGTCCTTTCCTTGTGTTAGCAACCATTTGACTGCCTAACACTAAAAGAAGACACTCTTGTGCCATAGCAGGATTGTGCATCTTTCTGCACAAAAACAGTCCTCTGAGCCATTTTCTTCTTTCTGTGTGTGCTGAAAAATGCAGCACACATTGAAAGGGGAAATAACAAGTTAAAAATAAAGATATTTCTCCTCTTTGCGTCACACCTTGGGAGGCGTAGCATTTTGAAGCTTTCCGAGGTCTATCAGTAATGGTAAATTTGGGAATTAGCCTAAATCAATAGCTGTATGATTTGGAACACCCACGCTCCAACCATGTAACGCCTTTCCAGGCCAGATTAGCTCAATGCAGCAATTTGTGCTGCATTGTGTTACTCTAGATTTATCAAACCATGCAAGGTAGCCTTTTGTGTTTTGATAAAGCTAACTTAGTAGTTGCTTTGCCCTTGCCCCCTTTGCATGGTGTAAGGGCAATGCAACTACTTGATAAATATGCCCCCAAGAGTAAGCTAAAAAAAGGCATGAATTAGGAATTCTTAGAACAGGGGAGTCTCTTGAGTGGTTAGGTAGCACATGTAACCACACCCTGAATTCTATTTGCAGCATGTCCCTGTATAGTTTTAATTTTTGCCTCATTCACTAATAATCTTACATATTTCCTGAGTCCAAGTTGTGAAAAGGCTTGGGCCATCGAGCAAGGCCCTGTGGTTTGAAATGACATATCAAGTACTCCTACAAGACAGAAATACTCATAATAGGCCCGCAACCCACTGTGTGGAATGACTCCTGGTGGCCACCCACCCTTGGTAACCCACCACCCCCACTAACCAAGCCCGCAACCTCGGAATCATCCTTGACTCCAACCTCAGCATGAACCATCAAATCAACTCAGTCACCTCCACCTGCTTCCGTACCCTCCACCTCCTCTGCAAGTCCTTCAAGTGGATCCCCCTCGAACATAGAAAGTCCGTCACACACGGCATCACCACCAGCAGACTGGACTATGGCAATGCACTCTATGCCGGAATGAACAAGAAACTCACCTACAAACTACAAAACATCCAGAATACTGCCACCAGACTGGTCCTCAACCTACCTCGACACTGCCACACCTCGCAACACCTGCGTACACTGCATTGGCGTCCCATAGAGAAAAGAATCACTTTCAAGATCCTCACCCACGCACACAAAGCCCTCCACAACACCAGATCAGCCTACCTGAACTAGTGACTCAACCTCCACGTACCCCGCAGGACCCTACGCTCAGCCCAGCTCTGTCTTTCAGAAGTACCGGCATCAGGAAAACCAGAACAGGAGGACGCTCCTTTTCCTACCTCGCAGCCACCGCCTGGAATGCCCCCCCTCTCCACATCAGACAAACTACCTCCCTCCTCAGCTTCACGAAGGAACTGAAGACATGGCTTTTTTAAGAACCACCTCACCAGTAAATGCTACACATCCCCCCAGTGCCTTGAGACCCTAACGGGTGAGTAGTTGCGCTATTCAAGCACTTATTGATTGATTGATCAAGTACACCCCTCTTATTCAGTATCAGCTACTTCTTTTTTACCAACCTGAGAATTGTATTGTCAGGGGTGCAGCAAATAATTATAAAAGAAGAAGGTCTTGTTTTGCTGATGACTTTGGTGGGAGAGTATCCTACCCACCTCTCTCACGTTAAAGGTCTCACAGTTTCTCCCAGCTTATCTTTGAGGGACATGGACAGAGATGGAATGTGTGTGATGCATGCATAAGACTGTGGAAATGTGGAGAATTATTTGTTGTGCTGTACTTTATGACAAGAGAAATCCATTTTGGAACTCCCATGTGTAGATGGCTGACAAGTTGGAGACTAGATATTCGGCCTGCCAGCTAGAGATGAGATTTGGTGAAAGACCATGAGACAGTCCTAGGTCCCATTGAAGTGAACCAAGTCCTTTTGCATTGAGCAATAGTAACAAAGACTAATTTGAAGTGGAGTGACTTATCTTCCTCTTCCTGTGCCATTCTAAACCAGAGGTGTGCTGCAGACACTATTATGTAGTTGTCAGGTATGGAAGGCCCTGCTACATTTTAATGAGATTCCCTTAATTTAGTCAGTCAAGAGAACTTTATTTCGGCTACAAGAGCCATAAAAGCACATAGCAGCAATAAATAAATACACATGGTTATATAAAATATGTACAGTACATGTAACTAGCTAAACATAATACATTTAAATGCACTCTCAGAGTGAAATGATACATTCTTGCTAAAACCATTTTACAGATAAAAAATTTCTTCTGACAATCCAGCTTGCCCCAAGGAACTTGGCAACAGCAATCACTAATGTCAGGCAAGTGTCTGATCTGAGAATTCGGAGGATTATGTTGGACCTGCGAACTCCCAGCAGTCCACAAGCCGGGGCCAGCCATTTCCTACGAGAGGCAGCGTATGCAGGGCAGACAAATAAGACATGAGGGAGGTTTTCAATGGGTGCTTTGCAACCTGGGCAGATGGTTGCGACTGGTTAGTGGCTAGGTGGCAATGCAGAACTGGAAGTACAACTTCCTTTCTCTTGGCACCAAGATTATGTCCCAGAAAGCATCATATTTGCACGTCTCTTTCAGGTTCACAAAATCACATGTAGTGTAGAATGAAGTGCAACCCCCAGATCTTCAGAGTCTACCATATGCCAATACAATGTTTTAATGTCGCTTTTTGAAGGAAAGTAGGTAGTGGTTGGAGAATCCCAGAGCTCTCTAAGCCCAAGCAAGTAAAGTAGCCCCTTGATGTGTCTGAGATAGGGGATACTATGGGAATGGTCAGCTTCTAAAATGGCCTGCAGAGCTACAGTAAAGGAGGCAAGCTCTGCGGTAGTCCAAAGACGCCGCCAGTACAAAAGGTGACGTAGGCGGGCTTTGTGGCCAATGCGTTTCATGCCTACATCCTTAAAAAGGAGGAACAATGGAGTACTTGGTGGGAGGGACACAAGATTTCATAGGAAATTATTTCCCGTAAAGGGCTGAGCTCACAGCCTTGGCTTCATATATCTGGATTGCAGGGTGTATTGGTTTGGTATGCGAGAGGTTAAAATCCTTTATTAAAACGCCTGTTGTTTGATTTAGTTTAATGCTTGCTTTGCAATATGTGATTTCCAAGACATTTTTTCAAATAACATTATGCCCAGATAACTAAATGTGGCCACCTTTTCAAGTGGGACACCCTCGAGAATAAACTACCCTCTGAAGGATTTGTGGGGATAGAGCGTCATCAGTTTCATTTTAGAAGCATTGATTTCAAGTCCCTGCATGGAACAAAATTCCTCAAAACACGTGAGGAGTCTCCGTAATCCACTTGGGCACTTTGATATCAGGAGTGCATCATGTGCAAAGAGCAAGACTGGAATTTTCTGTGTGCGTAATGATGGTGCGTCATCCTCCACTCTGAGTAGGGAGGGGACGATATCATTAATGTACAAGGAAAACAGGGTGGGGGCCAGGACACACCCTTGCAGCACACCCCTTGACACCTGGATTCTGTCAGTTAGCTGCCCCTTGTCATCCCACCTGACACGTGCATAATTACCCGCATGGAGCCGAGTTAGGAGTACAAGAATGTGCTTGGGGATTCCCATTAGGGAAAGGACTTCCCACAGCTTGTTAAGGGGTACAAGGTTGAATGCAGATTTCAAATCCACAAAAGCAACATACAGATTCCCTTTGCCAATAAAAACGGTTTTCCAATATAAAAGCAGAAACCCAAGGGCTTGCTCAATGGTAGATATATTTTTACGAAAACCTGCCTGGAGGGGACTAAGGATGTCGTGTTCCATCATTCAGTCTTGAATCATGCCCAAAAGGCAGTGACAGAACACTTTCTGCATGCAATCTATTAAGCTAATTGCCTATAATTACAAAGGAGGCTCTGTCACCCTTTCTAAAAATCGGGACAACAATGGCCCCCTTCCAAGACTCATGGATTGGCGCCCCAGATGCTATTGCATTCGCTATGATGGTGCTATATCTTGACCAGATTGCAATATTGGTTAAGAATAGGTCTGCTGGAACACCATCCGTACCAGGTGCCCTACCACGCTTTAGAGTACCTAAGGAATATGCTATGTCCACTTGGGAGAACAGTTGCAGCACTGGAGAGGTGGATGTTAGTGTAATATTTGAGCAAGGTTCATCATGTTCAGAAGTTGTACTATCATGGTCATAAGTGTACAGCCCACTAAAATGGTCTACCCAGTCCTTTGGAGCAATATTAGTTGTAATGTTCAATTCGCTGTTTCCTGGGCCGCGCGCTACCAGGGACCAAAATGCACTACAGTTCCTCTCTTGCGCAGCGTCATTAAGTGCTGCCCACTACTTGTCATCTTGTTCACGCTTAGCTTTGCAGATAGCTGATTTGTAAGACTTTCTAGCTGAGTGAATGGTGCTTACATCCTTAGATTTAAAAGCTTGGATTAGATGCTTGTTTGAGGACCGGCACTCTTTGTTAAACCAGCGATGCCTACCCTTAAGCCTCTTGCTATCAGGAGCTATATCTACTGAAAAGTGGGATGCAATACCCTTGAAGCATGAGGTGTGAGTTAAGCTTATTTCCTCATTGGGGATTGCTGGACCCACCTCTAAACCTATCAATGTGGTCCTCAAGGTGTTGTTAGCAGCTTCGATGAGTGTGGGTCGGGCCAGAACCTTATTCCACTTTAGGAAACGTTTGTCATTAACCAGCCTAATTCACTCTGTTACTTCTGAGGTGTTGATCAATGACAGGTGGGTACACAAAGGTGACATATGGACTGAAAGAGGATTATGGTCGCTTTCAGATCTCTCAATAACCATCATGTCGATGACTAGGGGCCATAGTCTTATGCTGACTAGACAATAATCATTTCTACTAGTATGGTTGACTTTGTTATATGTGTGACAACCCTTTACGTCTGATTTGGTCGTTAAGTGCCTGAGTCCAAATTCCATGGTCAATGATTTTACTTGGACAGCAACCTGCGACCACCTTTTAATGGGTGAGATATCCAGGGTAGGGATAGACCATGCCTGATCCTCCTCGTGGGTGGACCCAAGATTGTCCCAGTCAAGAGGTTCAAATGTGACATTGCAGTCACCTGCCACAATGATTTTATGATGCCGGAGACAGTTTTGCAAAAATGCCTCAAATATACGGAGGGTTTTGGAGACCCGACCCCCCAACCCCTCTAGTGTAGATGTTAAAAATAATCACAACTGTGTCTGTCTCAAATGATAGGCGAAGAACTAACACGACAGGGGGATCAATAGATAGCTGTGATATGCGGCAGTTTAGTGATGTTCTAGTCCACATGGTTAAACCCCCTGAGGGATATAAAAATTTGAGTAGCCAGTTCGAAGCAGGGATATAAACATTTGAGTAGCCAGTTCGAAAGAGTGGGATGGTCAACCACGTATCCTGGAGAAGACATATGCTGTGTTCCTCAATAAAGGAGGTAAAGGACGGGAGGGGGAAGATAGATCTCAAATATGCCACATTCCATGAGACAAGTCGTACCCCTGTGATTGAAAGGACCGCCCAGTGCACTGACATGATATTTGAAGGTTTAGTTACCAAAGGTTTGTTTGGCAGGTGGGGTTGGTTGAGGGAGGAGGGGTAGTTATCACTATTGCCCAACAGGTCCTGGGTTGGGTGGTGGTATCCATCTGGGGGAGCTGGCCTAACCCTAGGTGAGGTGTTCTCATGCTTAGCTGTCTGTTCTTGGATTGGTAAGTGATGTTCATGGGGGAGGGAAAGTACAATGTTATCACGGTTGTGCAATGGGTCATGGGAGGTCTAGTGGAATCTGTTAGGAAGAGGAACGTGCGTGCTTGTGGTGACAATGTTGGGGACTAAAGTCAGACCAGGGACAGTTGTTTTATGTAAGTCAGAAGGAAGTTCAATATGTGTTTCGTATGGTACTTCAAGTCAATCATTCTCACTGAGAACAGATAGATTACCTGTTGGACAATGAGCGGGGTGAACCCTAAAGTGCACAGACGGCCTAGGGTATTTGAACTGGACACAGGATGGCCCTGGAGCACTTCTACTTGGGTGTAGGGCACCAGGTTATCCACCATGCTCTTGCCCCTAAATCTCAACTGTAGCATGTCAAAGTGTGTGCCTGGATCAGGCCTTCTGACTGCATCAATTATATCCTCTCGTATTACAGAGTAGCAGCCTCTTACGTGGCAAATCCAATGAATTGCCTTATTTCGGGTAGAATCTCCCCCTTCCCTTTGTACCAGTCGGGGAAGTTTGGGAACGTTGACCATTAGAATAGTGCTTTTGGATTGAAACCAGACAATGGCGGGCTGTGCAGTGCATTTAGGGACTTGGTAGCAGGCATCAGATGCCTTTCCTGCGCCTAAGCTGTTGTGTGGGGGAGGCTGATAACAATTCTTGATCTTAGCACCCGCTAAAGGATGGCCTGCACAACTGGTTGCTGGCAATTTGGGCAACTTCATTCAGGTACCTATTGGATTTGGCGTTGGGCTACGGATATGATTCATGATGGTCGTGGCATCTGAAGGAATTAGCTGCTTGACTATTGCAATTAAGGAATTAACCATAGACTTGAGTTCTGACACCTCCCTCTTTAAATCTTGTATGCATAAGATGTGCTGTGCATTTGTCTGGGCTGAATACACATTTATGTTTACTGCCCCATTCACCCTAATGCCTGAGTCGTGGTTGTCATGTGGGTCTGAGATATTTATTAAAGGGCTAAAGCGGCTGATACACTGAATAGAGTCACTAGGATCTGGTGGTGGCTCATTCGCTGATAATGAGGAAGCGATGGTGATGACATTCCTCCCCTCCCCCTGCCCTGTAGTGGCTGTGACCTGTTGGCCGTGTTTTACGAATATATCAGCAATTTTCTTGGGACCCGCCCCCTTCCTGACTGGGGAGCACTCACCCACCGTTTAGTTTCGGCCATTATCCGGGGAAGAGGTTAAAACTTCTTCGCATTCACCACAAAGGTTGTCAATTCTGTACATAACACAGTTATTAGCTGCATGCTTATTTCTTTTCCGCTTAGTTTTAAACACCACCTGTGCCCCACCCTGTGTTGCTTTCCTTTCACCATCAAAGGGCTGTAGTTGGTGGATAAATGTTCTATAGAGAGTTAGTTCAATGATACAACCTGCAGGAGGATACAATAATAAAAACAAGAGTTAACAATGCCTACTTGGAGATAAATGTTTGGGGGGTGGCCCAGCCCAGCCTCCTCCGGGCTCCTCCGGGCATAGATGGGCCCTCCTTTGGCCCGGGCTTTGCCCAGGCGCGGCACGCATGATTCGCACCGCAAAGTGCCCCCACGCGCTTTATAGCGCTCGTTGGTCCGGTCAAGTGGATGCAGGTGCTGGTGAAAATGGCCACATCCTGGGGCCACAAAGAAGTCTGGGATATGTAGTCCCTTCAAAGTTCCTGGTGAGTCATAAAGTGGACTAATCAATCAATGTACTTATCGTCATTTGTACTACTCATAGCCTATGCTACTCATTTTTTCACAGGTACTAATCGTTTCATGTACGAATCATTGTGTATACTAATCATACTAAGAAGTAATCCTCCGATTTAGTAATCATCAAATATACTAATCCAGTGGTTCCCAACCTATGGTCGGGGAACCTTGGGGGTCTGCAAAGCCTCCTCAGGGGGGTCCACGACTACCTATTAAATGATGCAGGCTCCGTTTTTTTCTTTCCCACTCTTGTAAGATCCAGGCACATTTCCATACTCTTATTCATCTACTCGAATACAGCATCATTAAGAAACAGTACATGTCCATTGCCATATGTGACATCTTCAATGATACAGTGAGATTAGACCTCAAAAATGAAGACTACCATTGCTGCGCACACCTCCAAAGCGAGTTCAGCCAATTTAGTTTTTTGACATCTTAAGGAAGATCAGGTCTGTAATGAAAGTATTAAAACCAAATTGTGGGCAGTCATAACACTCAGCTTTGGTTCTTATACTAATTTCACTTTTACAATTTCACTGGTATCACACTGTGGGCCTATTTTAAGGTTGGCAGTTGGGATACTCTGTCAGAACGTGATGAAGTAGGCTATAATGCACTTTGAATATGGCAGATGGGTTATTCACCATGTTTGTAATAAAGTATCCTGCCTACCAAACTCTAAATAGGGCCCTACATGTTCATCATTATTGAGAACATTACAATCTTTATGTTAACATGTACCTGACTCACCCCACCCCACTTTTGTTTTTGTCCAAATTGTACTGTTTCACGGTAACTGGGCCCTGATAACATGCCTACCACTCTCTTATTTTATTGCCTTTTACAACATGCTTTCTTCTTTCTGAGCTAGTGTGGAATGGTTTTCATGTCCCTCTAGTTTAAGGTGGCTGGCATCTACCTGGTCAGTGGGTGTTTAAAGCATAGCCATTTTTAGTCAGATTCTTAGAAGTTTCTAATCTTTCCGTACTTTTACATCTGTCCCTCCTCCACTGCTGACCAATCTAACATAGCTTAGGTCCAGCTATTGATTAACGTTCACTGCTCCGACCCTTCCACTCTATTTGTCTGCTTTGCACCTCTGTTCTGAACAGGTGCATGAATTCCAAATAGAGCAAGGGTTATGGCAGACAAAAAGAAGCAAGCAGTTCTGCACACATAGCCTGGTCAACTGTATTACTTTCAGGAAAAAAAACTCACCAAAACTCCTTCTCAAGTGATGCATGTAAGTTGTTTCCTTCTGGCATAATAAAATATACCCAATGACCAAAAGACAAGAGGTAATGATGGCATAACGTCTGTACCCCATTTTCATTGCTGTGCATTTGTATATTATGTGTAGTATTTGTAGCTATTGCGTGTTGAATAAAAACATGTTCTAAAGCAATTTTCACTGAGTTCTGAGTGTCTAGACCACGTAATTTCACTTGAAAAGCTTGACATTGCTCTACTTTGTTATCCAGATAATTGTGTCATAAAGGGTTGTACATACTGCTCAGTTTTGGCTCCAAAATTAAGTTAGCCCCAGGACACCAGAAGGTAAAAAACCCAAGTGTCAAAATAGGAGCTCAGCAGCTTCTCTATCTCCTGTGTCCACTGAACCCAATCTCACATGGATAGCTGAAGAATCTCATTACATTTCATTAGTTAGAGCTACAGACCAGGGCTACTAATCTATTTCTTGTTTGCACCACAGGGACTTCCCAACTATCTATAAGGCTGATGTTCATTACATCCACAAAGCCACCTCTCGCAATAGCATTTTCAATTCCTCTTTACATGACTTTAGAGCATTGCAAAACTTGACATCAATATAACCTCCTCACCTATAGTCACATTGAGTCAATTATACTAAATCTACACCTGTATTGATGATATTTTGGGACTCAATATTATGGTCACCATATATCCACAGGTCAATATTTAGGAAGGTGATACTGTGACTGGAAAAAAAAGACTATGCAACCAACTAGAGTTCAAAACAAGAAATTAACAGAATACATTAAATGTGATATCTTGTCATACAACCATTTGATGAACCAGAAGCTGCCTCTTTTGGTTGTTTTGAACAAACATGCATCTCAGCCACTCAAGTGAGTGAGCTGGTTTATGGTGCATGGAAAATTCAGGAAAATTTAAGTTGGTTTAAGTAATAGAAATATGGCAACAGAAATAGTTTACATGTGTCTAGCAAGTTTTGTTTATTTGCATTACAATTACCTGCAGCAAGCATAAAACTTTGGGGGGCCCAGTGCTTAATTTGTAAATAAAAAGGTGCCGGTGCCCAAAGCCCTCCTTTTAAACACGCAGCTGCTGCAATTAAATGTGCGAACACGGAATACTGAGGCAGCGTAATCCCGAAGCCACCTCGGGCCTTTTCAATCCATATAAAGCCACTCCCTGCCCCTTCAACTCACTCTAGAGCTTTCTACTTTCACTCTTTGTGATGCTTTTTAATTTTTACCTTTCTCCGTCTTTTCCATATGTGTCTTTTGGTCGCAGAAAATGCTTGAGGCAGAAGAATAAGCCCCGACCCGCAAAAAAAAGTGCTGGTGCCCAGCACCGGAAACAACAAGCACAAATTAAGCACTGTGGGGGCCTATTACATAAAGGGTGCACTTTCCGTCTTTCAGCCACGGTGCATCTTCAAACAGGTGCGCTGTGCAAAAACAGAGAAAGTGTGCCCTATCATGTTGCATGTGCTGCCCTCAGGGCAACCATGAACTTGTGCTGCCCTGGGGGCAGCACATTCAAGTGAAATATGGAGTGGCTTTGAATTTGCCATTCAGTGTTTCATGGTACAGGCGGCAACCCACCTGCACTTTTAAAAGGAGATGCCCCTTGACCTCCTCCAGACGGCTGCCATCAGGAGGCGCACTGATAGTGCTCCACCTTTTTGTGGCGCACTGTTAGTGCACCTCCTGACACCTTCTTCGCCTTTGCGCCTGCATCCGTAATATGGCATGGGTGCAGAGGCAAAGAGATTCCCTCATTTCCATGGGGTCATACCTCCATGGAAATGAGGGAATGCCCTCTGACAATAGCACTGCTGATACGTGTGCACCAGCTCTATCCTCATTACAGAATGCTCTGCTCAAGTGTCTCTGGACCATTCTGTAATTACAAAGTACCCAGGGGCGCGAAAAGCAGGAACAAACGGCCATTGCGCCCCCGGGCACTTAATATGGCTACCGTTTCACTTTACATACGAGAAGAGGGCACATCCAGTTTCAGTACCCGTTACCACTAAGGAGATAGGTGAAGGAAAAGTGACAATACCAGTAATCAATGAGAAGCCAAATGTGCAAGAACCAAGCAATCCACGCCTGCATAATAAAATCTTTCACACCGCTATCCATTGGCCTGTTGTTAATAGGTCTTTGTAATAATTCCATTCATCTTTTATTCATATTTCGAACTATGTATCGGAAAGATATGTGGCCTTGCAAATCTTGTTCGTGTTAGTTTAATGACAGTAGGTTCAATTAGCTCACCTTCGGTCTAAAAAAAAGATATACCACATTTCCTTGCACAACTTTATCGTAACAACATCGTCAGAAAAATAATTGGCGTGTGCAACCTGACTGTGATAGTTGAAATTTAAAAGGACTGGTTAGCCATAGCGCAATTTTACTTTATTTTGGCATTGTAATACAGTGATCAATATATTCAAGCTCTCAAAAGTACATTTGTTTTTAATAATAAAGTTCTATTTTTAAATGTCATTTTCTAAAATCAACAGGTCGCATCTTTTGTGCGGTCTATCTACAAAGGTGATTTGTTCTAAAACACATTTACTTAGAGTCACGTCTGAATAGTCAGTAGAAGACGCCCAGTAGAATTCACAGAACGAGGAATCAAAGTTAGCCGAGCCCTTTCTGAATTTGCGATGGATTTTAACGGTGGATAGTAGGAATTAAAGGTAAATCAAAATTCCAATAAATTAATGTTCCAAACCCTGGCAATTTCTTTCTTTGCAGAAAACAGAGTGTGAGGCAGATTACTAAAACCCTGCTGGGTTTAATTTGAGAGCTTGTAAACCTTTTACCCAGAGTTCTATGTCTGGCGATAATCATGTAGATCCGCAGTGGGGCAGGGCTGTGAAGCGTGTTGTCAAAAGTTGCTCACTCTTTGATTCCACCTCGCTCCTGTCAGTCATGGTTCACATCATGCCAGTCTGGCTCATTCATCTTCTGACGGCTTGGGATTCTCCCAGTTCTGTCTCCATCAGTGGACTTCTGTCGCCTGAACACTGCTTTCAGGGAAATGGAAAAGTGTAAAAAGGCTAACTAACATGACCGCTGCCCTACATTTCTGCAACCACAGACATTGGCCATTAATCAAACGACGGAATGTACAACACGGGTCTGGTGATGGATTATATATTTTAAATTCCGAAATGTGAGATACTGTATCATGAAATATCTGTGTACAAGCACCCGCCCAACACAGCACTGCTAGAGTGCGATTATAAGAAAGCGCTGCTGTGTACAAAGTGCATCTAGTATATAACCCTGAAAATTATCTATAATTAATTTTATAGTACCAAAATAATAATCACAAAAAATAGTACAACCAATAACGATGTTATTAACAGCAATTAAAAACAACAGCAGCTAATAATAATAATAATAACATGAACAACAATAATAATAATAGTGATACAATAACAATGATAATAATACAAATAAGAATAATAACAACAATAAGAATAACTATATTATTATTATTTTGTATTTTTTAACGCAACTGTTAATGAAACTTCCGACAGCAAAACCATTAATAATGCTAATACAACTATCTATCTACATTACTAGTGATAGGTCCGATACTGCTGCTGCTACTAATAATACTGCTACAACTAATTATGATACCGATGTGAGCAAAAATAATAAAAGTAGTAATTATTTATTGTAATGCATTTCTCTCTGAATTTTCCCATAAGGATGAGGAAAGTACAAGCAAAATCTCACGAAGAGAATCCTCCAACAAAGTGTAGAAGAGGTGAATTAAAAAATTCTTCATGTGTGCTGTCCTCCTTATAAGGCCCAGCTTTTGCGCTGGCGGTGTCCTGGGCAACAATCTTTTTTGAACCCCCCTCCAATTACCTCTTTGTCCACAGATTTCCTCACTACCGCCCTCCAACAATGCTCCTCTTCTCTCCATAGGCCCTCTCTCCACACACTTCATTTTTGTCTTACGGCGCTACATACAAGGCCTGATCTAGAAATTGGCACATGGGTTACTCTGTCTTTAATGAAGTCACGGCTCTGTGATTGATGTAAACGATGGCTTCTCTTTACTTATCCTTTTCAATGAAGGGCCTGATTTAGATATTGATGGAGGGGTACTCAGTCACAATGGTGATGGATATACCATCCTCTGAAATCTAAATCCCATAGGTAAAAATGGGATTTAGATTTCAGCAGATGGGATATCCATCACCATTGTGATGGAGGAACCCACCCACCAATATCTAAATCAGGCCCATAGTTCGTTCGAAGTCAGTTCTGTGATCTGCATGATACCAGTTTTTTGCAGCAGTCAAATTAACCCTCTTCTGGACTTTGAGATGAGTCAAAACTGTCACTAGGGAAAACTCTGGTCTTTCTCCAGCGGGAACATGATTCAGCAGAGTTATCCTGACATTTTTACTGTTGCCGTAACTACAGCACACACCCCAGAGCAGGGCTAGGTACAGCCACACCAGTCGCACTACCCTAAAGCCAGCCTTGCTCCTTTTATTATGTAGATCTAATTTCTAGATTTGGTAGCAATTTCTTGAAATACTCAATGAGGCTGTTGTGGTGGCATAATCATTTGTTGTCCTATTCAGTGTTAAAGCACAAACCAAATTAAAATCCTTCATTGGAATAATCTCATCTTCAAACTAATTTTCCATTTGTCAAATAATTCACATGAGAAATTATGCAATTGTATCAATGTTTTTGCAGCCTAAATGCAGTTTAAAATGCCATGCCGACTTACCATTTGGACTCCCTTGCCAAGTCTGAACTTTCCTTTTATTGCAAATAAGTCACTGCTAAGATAGGCCCTACGTAACCCATAGGGAAGGGTACTGTGTAATTAATAGGATGGATGTGTGCCTTTTAAGTTTTACATGCCCTCTACATGTCCTGGTAGTGAGAAACTCCTGCATTCATTTTTCACTACTGTAATGCCATACACCTCCCATAGAATAAAATTGGAAGTTCCTTCTTACATTTAATAAGCTGTAATTTCCAGTTGGGTGCTGGGAGTAATATTATGTTTGGTGTATTTGGAATTGTGGTAAAAAAAATATATTTTATGGTAAAGTTGGGTTTTTGATCACAATTTTAAAAAGCCACTTTTAGAAAGATGGTATTTTTCTGCCCTTGGCCCGTTTGTGCTTGTAGCCTGGAATGGGTCACATGAGTCAGTATAACTGACAGTTAGACTTTGTGAATTCCTTCCTGACAGTCAAACAATTGAGGGGTGAGGTGTGCCTCAGTGGGCCACCTGCTGGCAGGTTTGGGGTGGCGCTCAGCCCAACCCCACTTGCAACTGAGTAGCTTGTGCTCTGCCTTCCCACCAAGAGCCTAATAGCCCCATATTGTTATTGTAGCCAGCTTGGAGCCATGGCAGGGAATGCAGGAAATACCATTCACTTCAAAGCCTCTGATCAAAAGCCAAGATAGGAAATTCCATGCACTTCAAAGCCACTGTCCAGAAGCTATTCCCACCTTCCAGAACCAGGGCACCAGAGTATAAAAAGGGGACCTTAGACATCAACTCTTTAGTTCACTTTGATATATGTGGATATTCTGCCAGGAAGAAAGACTGCTGTGCTGCTGAAACAACTGCCACTCTGCTGGACTGCTGCTCTTAAGGAACTGCTGCCAGCATCTCTCTTGCCTGGAGTGGCAGAACTGGACCTGCAACTTCATCTTGAACCCAGGGCTCCCAAAGTGACTTCAAGTGCTAGTACACTGGCCTAGTGATGTGAGTCTCAGGGGCATAAAAGCCCCCCCCCCCAAGGACCTGCGCCAGCCCCTGGACCCAGTTGCAATGGGTTCCTGATCCCCAAGTGGTGCCCCTCAGATTCTACTGCTCTGGTGTGGCTCAGTAAGCTAAAATCAAGCTTTTGTGCTCTTCATGACTGCGAATGGGCCCATTCGCACTGAGGCCTCACTGCTCACATCATGATTCAGTGCAAAGCTGCATCAGCCCAACTCCTTGCTCTCCAGGATCATCCACTCATAGGGACCACCAATGCAAAGCTCCAGCAAAGCCTGCCAGTGACACAGACGGGTCTTCAGGCTATGCCAACAGCCTTGAGTGACACTCTCCCAGCTCCTTGAGGCCCACTCCAACATGAATGGAATTCTTGGCATGAATTTGAGAAGTTAAACTGCAGCAGGCTTAACCGTGTGACTGTAGTTAAACTGCGCTTCATCACGGTAGGCCTCAAAGAGTAACTTTTACCTAGTCCAGTGAGACCAGATATCCTAAGTTGGCACTTTGTACTTTTTGCGCTATTTTACCTAAAATCTTTAAAAATTCATAACTAGGGCTCTACTGATTGATTGTTGCCTCTTTTGGTGTCAAATAATTTAATAAACTGTATTGAATTTTTCTAAATTGGTTGATGACTTTTCTTGTGTGGTGCTTAACTTTATTACTGTTTATGTGCTGCATAAGTACTGTACACATTGCCCCTAATTTATGACTGACTGATGTGTGTGACAAGCTACCAGGGTTAAGCACAGGTCAATTTGGTGATTTTTGTCATTACCCAACCCCCAAGGGATTGTGACTGTTGCTTGACCAGGGCTAACACTCCAGTCAACCAACAACCCAATTTCTCACAATGATGCTTCTTCCACAAACTCTACTTTGTTTATTGGACTGTTAAAAATAAGTAGCAAATACTTAACAACTGTTTTATTTACTGAATATTGGCTCTGCTGTGCTGTGCAGACAGAAAATGCTTAGCTCATCCCTATGAATACAGTTATCTACTTGTAATAGCATGGATCTTTTAATCACCCACTTAGGCGCGGCTCCTCCTTTAGGGCAGAGGAGCATTGCCTCCCCACCATATTATTGTTTCATTTGTTAAAGGGGTGGGGCATTGGGGTTGATGATGATAAAGGGAGTGCACTGTGCACTCCCCTCACTGCACATGTATGTTTGGCCGGCCGTCTAGACCATGTCTACCATTGAGATCCTGCTCAACTGTAAATTAGGAGTGGGCAGAACTCGTGGAGTTTTAATCCACGGAATTCCAAAGAGTTACATAAAAACTCTGCGTGATTCGACAGAGTTGGCGCGGCCATTCGAGTTGATTTTCCTGCCACTCAAATAGAAAATCTGCTCGAGCAGGAGGAAAAGCTACTCAAGCGGCAGCCCTCTGACCGTGACCATTCGCGACTGACCGTGACCGACCCTGTTAGAAAAATGAGGCAGGGGATGTCAAATATGGCTAATGCTCGCTAGCTCAAAGTTCCTGCAACCTTGCAAAAGAAAAATTCCGCCATGTGGCGGATGGTAGAATTTGACCAGAACTCTGGGTTAAAGAGTTGAAAATGTCACCTACTCCAATGGCAGACTGCTGTAACTAAGGCCCTAAATATTCAACCATGGCCATCATTGCAAATAAAGCAGTGACTCAGTTGTTGCACATATCATTATTTAATCGCTGTGCAAAGTATTCTACTTCATTACTAGTTGAAATGCTGCAGTCATCAAAAATCTCATGCTTAAAAAAATCACCATCGAAATTTACTGAATGAAATAATTCCTTTCAATAATAAAATATCAAGAAAGCTACTTAAAGCAGGAAATAAAAAACAATCACAATTTAGATTTCGGTTTTAAAAGCAGTAGAACATAGCACTAAAAGTTACGACCACTGCATTGTAGGTGGTAAATGAGATAGAAGTTAAACGTTTGCAAATGTAAGGAAAAATATAAACAGAAACTTTATAAATATACAACAAAAAGTCAAATACAGCCAATTGAAATAGCAAATCTGGAAAATCAAACCCTAAAATCACATCCTAAAACAATTACCATATACTAATTGTAGGCACAAGTTTAAACTACCAACAAATGCAACATAGGCACACAACTATGGATACACGGCTACTAGGACACTTCCCAATGCTACACAAGATTCCCTTACTGCAGCGGCAAACCATGCACCAGTGTACACTGGGCCAGAAAGTGCTGCAAGTTCCAAGGAGGCAAACATGTAGGAGGACTCCCACTATTCAGATGGCATGCCTACCTCTACTGAAGCAGACATGCACAGACGTACTGTTCACTTATAAAACAGTAAGCACACAGTGTCAGTGATGAAGAGGCTGTCACATCCTATAGCCCTATATTTTCAATAATACTCAAATAATACTCAAATATGTTATTTCATTGTTGCTAAATATAAGAGAACAGTTCATTGTATTCCCTCTTGACCCACATACATCTATTGCAGTTAAAATGACATTTGGTGCTATATCTGGGTTTGCCAAGGTGCAAGGGCAAATACACAGTGCACACATTGCACTGGCTGGACCACGTAAACAAGAAGAGATGTAGTGCAGTCATAAAATGAATATATGTAAAGCCATAGTAGATTTTGATTTAGATCTAGAGGCATATTTATGAGTCCTGTTGCATTGCTCTTGCACCACTCATCGTGGCTCGAGAGCAATGCAAGCCCAAAATGAGAATTATGAAGCCATGCAAGGACACCTTGTGTGGCCCTGAGTAGCTTCATAAATCTTGAGTAAAGCAATGCAGCTCAAATTGCTATGTTGCATTAATCTGCCCCAGGGAGGTGTTCCCTGGGTGTTGTGTGGATTTACCATGCAGCATCTATGGATTTTGATTCATTCCCAGATTTACCAGAAGCGGTACACCTGGGAATGCACCAAATTATATGGCTTCCCAGGTGAGGCGTAATCAGGAGAAATATCTATGTTTGTCCTAGTTTTTTTTCTCCTCCTTTACATCTGCTGCATTTCTGCGTTTCTGTGCAGAAATATGCCACAATTGCATAAAAACAATCCCTCTTACATTGCAGGCACCCTTCCACCACAGCACTAGGCCGCCAAAATGGCTCCAGTGGAGGAACAAGGACAGTTATGCACTGTGTTCTTTTAAATATGGTGCATTCCTGTACTTTTGCTGTGATGCAGAACAGCAAGGCGACTTGGCCATAAACATGGCCCTCAGTTTTACCCACTGCTGCACCACGTACCTTGGCCCAATTCATGATGCCATGATACTTTGTTGAAGCTGGCGTCTGAAGACCTTGGAAACATACTACCCACATTATACTTAACTACTTGGTAGGTGAGTTACATACGTATTGTAAGGGTGGGCAGAACTGGCAAAATATTTGATTCTGCCTAATTCTGTGGTATTACATTAAAATTTCCTGAGATTCTTTGGAATTTCACAACGTAACAGAGCAGGAATTTGGCTCTCTTGTCTTAGCACAAAATGCACCCTCACATCAAATTGATGTGAGGATGCATTTTGCACTAAGAAAATAGAGCATCCAAATATCACTCAGTGGCCTTACATGCCCTGCAGTGATTACTGCGAAGTATGTGAGGACGGTGTCACCTAGTGGTATGCAGTGGTTTTGCAGTGCATACCCCACAGTGCCCTAACATACTCTGCAGTGATGCAGGTTATGTAAGGACACCAAGTGGTATTTGGCTGTGCTATTTTTCTAATGCAAAATGCATCCTCTCATCAGTAAGTAAAGGGTGCTGAGGGGGCTGTACTACAGTGGTTTCTAAACAGCAACTGTTTTGGGCCATTGAGAAGGATAGATGATCAAGACTGACTGCCCCCTAACTTTGAGAGTCTTGACAATTCAACTTACACTCTGAATTCTTATGTCTTTTGCAAACAAATCTAGGATTCTGACTCTTAATGTTTACAACTCAATCTTTGGGTAAGATAGACATGATGTACTCAGGGATCTGAGTACGTTTTTAACTGATGTCTTCTCATGTACATCTAAGTACACCAGAGTGATAATGATGGGTGATTTCAATTTGCACTCCCGTTTAGATTGTTATTTGTATGATGAGACTGACAATGAGTGCACAAATATTGACCAAGTACATTTTAGGCACAGTGAGTAAAGGAACCTCCTAATAATCTGATTTTAGATCTTACTTTAGTCAATCTGCTCGATAAGAGAGATGCTAACTCTGAAGAGAGTATACCTACCTTTAAAGTTGCAGGTGGCAGGTTTCTTATTAACTATATCTATGTTTCAGTTGGTTTGCTTTCCTCATTGATGAATTTTAATGTGAATTGGGATATACATAGCAACCATAGTTCTCTGCTGGCCATGTTTGCTATTTGCGATACAAACTTACTGGTCTTATGTCATCAGTATAGTATAATTAAAATGGGATATACACGCAGCACTTTAATTTAAAAAAGAAGAGTCCGCCAAGGATGTATTTTGGCCCCTTTTCTTTTTATTTTGTACATTAACCACCTTGAGTGGACTTTTTCTGAACAAGGGTTAGATGTTCCAAAGGTGGGACTCGAGAACTCTCTGCCCCCCATATGCAGATGATGCTATTTTGGTTGCACGCTAGAAGTTTTCATCGCCTTTTAAGTCTATAGACTCTATGGACAGCCTTGATCTGGTGGCACATTTAAAAAAATCCCATGTCATGATGGCAGGCCCAAAGGACACTAAGGGGGTCATTCTGACCCTGGCGGTAAAAGGCAGTTACCGCCGGTCAGAAGACCGCCATAACACCGCCGCGGCAGCGGTAACCCGCCAGGGTCATTCTGACCCACAACTGCCAAACCGCCAAAAACCCGACCTCCACTGAAGGCCGCCACATCAGCGGTCAGTGATAAACTGGAGATGACCAAACCTCCACCGTCACGCCAACAGAAATACGCCCATGCCATTACGACCCACGAATCCACGCGGCGGTCTTTCAACCGCGGTATCCCATTGGCGGTACACACCGCCGGGGTCAAAATACACACACCTTTACAAAACACAGCCACATTGGATAATTCGAAATACACACACCTGAGACACATACAAACACCACTCCCACACAATCAATACGATATAAAACACACACCCACATCACCCACAAACCCCCACAAATCGAAATTCAGAGACAAGGCGCAATACACAGAGAGAGAGCACAGGGAACGCAAACCACAACACACACAGGAACCCAACATCATCCCCCATACTACATCTACGCACAAAACACCACACACCACTACACTCATCACCACAAACACCACCCCACACCTCATCCACACCACCCCATGGCACCCCAAAGACACCCCAGGTTCTCGGACCAAGAACTCAGGGTCATGGTGGAGGAAATAATTAGGGTAGAGCCCCAGCTCTTCGGCACACAGGTGCAGCACACCACAATAGCCAGGAAGGCGGAGCTATGGCAAAGGATCGTCAACAGGGTCAACGCTGTGGGACAGCATCCCAGAAATTGGGAAGACATCCGAAAGCGCTGGAACGACCTACGGGGGAAGGTGCGGACGATGGTGCCAAGACACAACATCGCTGTGCAGAAGACTGGCGGCGGACCCCTACCCACTCCACCCGAATTCACAGCATGGGAGCAACAGGTCTTGAACTTCCTGCATCCTGAGGGCCTCGCTGGAGTAGGCGGAGGAATGGACTCTGGTAAGTCTAATCTCAACTACTTCACCCCCCCAACCACCAGCATGCCAACCCACACCCCCACCCTCACACCCAAACCCCCTGCTAATGTCTCACCAGCACAACCCACCCAAACCAACACCAACCCCTGAATGCCAACACAAACCATGGACACCCATCACCTAAGCATGACCACTGCACATACCCATCCCCCCCCCAAACCACCCTCACAACTCCTCCCACAAGGGAATGCCAGCACTGGGGGACAAGGGCACCCACAATCGCACGCCATGGCACACACAGAAGCAATAACCATACTCTTTTACCCCTGCAGGGCCCGAACGCCAACACACCGGCCCGGAGGGTCCAGAAATGTCCATCCCACCCCCAGAACAGGCCCCCAGTGATGACAGCAGCTCTGTCGACCTAGAACCTGATGACCAGCCCGGACCATCGGGACCTCTAGACAGTTGGTTCCCCTCAGGCAGCCACAGGCCACAGCAGACCTACCCCCCTCTGGAAACCCCAGCACAGCACCCACCCAGCGGGCCCATGCCTCTGTCTCCAGGACAGGTCAAGCAGCGGTGTGTCTACCACTACAGGGCACCCAGGGCAACCCACCACCCCAACAACAACAGGGACCTGGGGGCAGTGGTAGTGGGTACACCGTCCAGGGGACAGAGGCCCAGGAACAAAGGGGAACTGGGAGGGCTGCTGTGCGACAGAGGGAGGACCGGCCTAGGGAACCCACTGTCCAAGAGGCCCTCACCACCATCATGGGAGCGTACCACCACTCCCAAGAGACGATGGCGACGGTCCTGGCCAGGTTCCAGGAGATCCAGGCCATGCAGGAGGGCCAGTACATGGGGTTCCGGGAAGAACTGCGCAGCATCAGTTCCGCAATGGGTACAATCGTGGTGGCACTCAACCAGATTGTCACCACATTGCGGGACCATGTGGCCCCCCAAAGGGCCCCTGCCACTAGCATGGAGGAAGAACAGCCCACCACCTCCGCTGGCACTAGTGGTCAGGAGGCCCCGACACAACAGCAACAGGCCACCCGGACCCCACCCACTGCAGAACATGAACCACCCCG
This sequence comes from Pleurodeles waltl, assembly GCF_031143425.1. Lineage (NCBI taxonomy): Eukaryota > Metazoa > Chordata > Amphibia > Caudata > Salamandridae > Pleurodeles > Pleurodeles waltl. The sequence continues at coordinate 1,517,513,616 of NC_090440.1, forward strand.
CAAGAAAGGCCTGAGATTGAGGAAGAAGACAGAGTAGGATGTCAAGACCCCCGCCATGCACGGATCCCCCCGGATGTCATCCCACTGTCCCACTTGTTCACCCTGTCCAACCTTGAACTGCCCCTGATCTACCTTCCACAGGCATATGGACAATGCACCTGTGTGAACGTGAGTCTGGACTCTGCCATGGACATGCCTCCACCATCACCCATCACCCTTTTTGAACTATACACCAATTTTTGCACTTCAATAAACACAATTGTTGCACAAAAAACATCTGGAGTCTGCTATTTATTTTTTTAAACCAAATGTATTCGATATAACCAACCAAAAATGTCCAAATACATTGTGATGACAACATACCAGTGTCACACAGCGGTAGTCCATGGGGAAATAAACCAGAGGGCACTCCGTGGGGACCAGATCACTGAAATAGGAAGGCAAATTCACAACTAAGTTACCATACATTGGGTTGAAAGGTCAGACAGTAGAGAGCCAGTACTGTTACAGATATAATAAAATGCAGGAGTAGATTCTTACCTGTGTCTTACTGGAAATACTGCAGTATCACTCTGTCCCTGTTGTCTGTGTCGTCCTCTTCGTCTTCCTCCTCTTCACTCTCCGCAGGCTCCACAGCGGCCACAACACCACCATCTGGACCATCCTCCTGCAGGAAAGGCACCTGGCGTCGCAAAGCCAGGTTGTGAAGCATGCAGCAGGCCACGATGATATGACACACCTTCTTTGGTGAGTACATTAGGGATCCACCTGTCATATGCAGGCACCTAAACCTGGCCTTCAGGAGGCCGAAGGTCTGCTCGATCACCCTCCTAGTACGCCCATGGGTCTCATTGTACCGTTCCTCTGCCCTTGTCCTGGGATTCCTCACTGGGGTCAATAGCCAAGGCAGGTTGGGGTAACCAGAGTCACCAATTAGCTGTTCCATCACATAAGGGATGCTGCTATTTCGCATGACGTACGCGTCATGCACTGACCCTGGGAACTTGGCATTTACATGGGAGATGTACTGGTCAGCCAAACAGACCACCTGGACATTCATGGAATGATAACTTTTTCGGTTCCTGTACACCTGTTCATTGTCTTTTGGGGGGACCAAAGCCACATGGGTTCCATCAATGGCACCAATGATATTGGGAATGTGTCCAAGGGCATAGAAATCACCCTTCACTGTAGGCAAGTCACCCACCTCAGGGAAAATGATGTAGCTCCGCATGTATTTCATCAGGGCAGACAACACTCTGGACAATACCCTTGAAAACATAGGCTGAGACATCCCAGATGAAATGGCCACTGTAGTTTGAAATGATCCACTAGCCAAAAAATGGAGTACTGACAGCACCTGCACTAGAGGCGGAATCCCTGTGGGTTGGCGGATGGGTGACATCAGGTCTGGCTCCAGCTGGGCACACAGTTCCTGTATAGTCAATCAATCAATCAATCACGATATTTATAAAGCGCGCTATGTACCCGTCAGGGTTTTGAGGTGCTGGGGGGAAGGGGGGGGGGTGGAGGTGTGCTGCAGTTAGCGGTCGAAGAGCCAGGTTTTGAGGAGTCTCCTGAAGGTGAGGAGGTCCTGGGTCTGGCGTAGAGATGTGGGGAGAGAGTTCCAGGACTTGGCGGCGAGGAAGGAGAAGGATCTGCCGCCGCAGGTCTTGCGCTGGATTCGGGGGACGACGGCGAGGGCGAGGTTGGCGGATCGAAGTTGACGTGTGGGAGCGTAGAAATTGAGTCTGGAGTTGAGGTAGGAGGTAGGAGGGTCCGGCGTTGTGAAGTGCCTTGTGAGCGTGGGTGAGGAGTTTAAAGGTGATCCTCTTCTCCACCGGGAGCCAGTGGAGTTCCCTCAGGTGAGGGGAGATGTGACATCGGCGGGGTATGTCGAGGATCAGTCGGGCGGAGGCATTTTGGATACGCTGGAGTCGTTTGATGTCTTTGGTTGGCATGCCTGTGTAGAGTGCGTTGCCGTAGTCAAGTCTGCTGCTGACGAGGGCTTGGGTCACCATCTTTCTGGTCTCTGTTGGAATCCACTTGAAGATTCTGCGGAGCATGTGGAGGGTGTTGAAACAGGAGGAGGAGACGGTGCTGACCTGTTTGGACATGGTGAGTGCAGAGTCCAGGATGAAGCCGAGGTTTCTTGCGTGGCTGGCAGGGGTGGGTGGGGGTCCGAGGTCGGCGGGCCACCATGAGTCGTTCCAGGCTGAAGGAGAGCGCCCGAGGATGAGGATTTCCGTCTTGTCGGAGTTGAGTTTCAGGCGACTGTTGAGTCTGTAGGTGAGTATGACATGTCGTTCTTCCATTGTCGACAGGTCCACCAGCGGTCTGTACACGGGAACATTCCTCCGCCAATGACGATGTGCGCCGGCGGTCGCGGTACGCACAGCCACGGGCGTGACCGCCATTTTCTCTCTGCTGAATCACACGAGACCTGAGCATCCACAGGAGAGGACCTATACTGCAAGTGCTGCTGTGACCTCGGTCTGGAAGTGACAATGGCTGCTGCGACTGGGGAAAGGGCCCCCGCCTTCAGTTCCGAAGAGTTGGAGAAGCTCGTGGACGGGGTCCTCCCCCAGTATGCGCTACTCTACGGTCCTCCAGACCAACAGGTGAGTACACGGGGGCCAATGCATAGTGGGCAATGCCTGTGATGAGTGGGGTGGATGTACGATGGAGGGGAGGGGAGCGAATTACGAATGCATGGCACGACTGATGAGAGCATGTGCCACATGGCAAGTTTGGGGAGGGGGGGCCACTCACATCGAGCATGCAGAAAAGTGATGATGTTTCTTTTCCCCCCCTGTACATGTCACATAGGTCAGCGCCCATCAGAAGATCGATATTTGGCGTGCCATCGCCAAGGACGTCCGGGCCCTGGGGGTCCACAACAGACGGGGCACCCACTGCCGCAAGAGGTGGGAGGACATCCGCCGCGGGAGCAGGAAGACCGCCGAGGCTCTGCTGGGGATGGCCTCCCAACCTAGGAGGGGTGCCAGTCGTACCTTGACCCCCCTGATGTCCCGGATCCTGGCGGTGGCCTACCCCGATTTAGATGGGCGCTTGAGGACATCATAGCAGACACAAGGGGGTGAGTACCAGCACATTCAGCTATATTTGCGCGCAGTGGAGGTGCCTGGGTGGGGGAGGAGGGCTGTGGGTATCCCTAGGCCAGGGCGATTTCTTTAGGCTAGGCCCCTCCATGAGGTATGGTCCTGTGCCTCCGCCCCTCACCTCTGTAGGGTGCCTAGTAACGCTATTCATGGACCTGTGTATTCTGTGTGGGCAGTTGTCGCCCATAGGCTTGTAGGGCATGTCCCAGGGAATGAGTAGTGTACCCCAAGTGCGCAGCGTAGTGCAGGGGGCTTCTGTGTCTGTCCTCTCCGCCAACGGTGTCCCCAATGCATGCATTCAACTTGTCTTTATTTCTCCACCCCCCCCCCCCATTTTCTTTGTTTTTCTGTGAATGTGTGCATTAGCATCATCAGGCGGAGGAGAAGTGGCATCGGCGCAAGAGGGAGCTGCATCTCACATGGCCCCGGAGGGCCATGCAACGGACTCCGACATGACCAGTGAGACGGAGGGCGAGGGGGGCTCCACCACGGGGACCCGTGCAGCGTCAGTGACACCGACACGTCCTCTGATGGGAGCTCCCTTGCGGTGGCGGCAACATCCGTGCCCACCGATACTACAGGTACAGCCGCCACCCAGCGCACCAGCTCCGCCCTCCCAGCAGCCCCTCGGCCTTCGGCCCGTGCCCGCACGGCCAGGAAGGCGGCCATCTCCTTCGCCCCAGGCACCTCAGGCCCTGCCCCAGTCACCCCTGCTGCCCTCAGTGAGGAGGTCATTGACCTCCTGAGGACCATCATTGTTAGGCAGTCTACCCTTTTGAATGCCATCCAGGGTGTGGAGAGGGAGGTGCATCAAAGCAATGCATACCTGGAGGGCCTTCATTCGGGTCAGGCTGCCCAGCAGCGATCGTTCAACGCTCTGGCCTCAGCACTGACGGCAGCGATTGTCCCTGTCTCCAGCCTCCCTCTTCTAACTCCCTCCACCCAGTCCCACTCCCCTGTTCCTCTGCCTATCCCATCCACACCTACAGACCAGCCTGCACACACCTCAACACCCAAGGGAAGCTCATCCAGACATAAGCACCACAGAACACACAAGCATTCACACAAGCAACATACAGATGCAGACATGCCAACAGCCACTGCCTCCTCTGTGTACCCCACCTCCTCGTCTCCCTCCTCCCTCCCTGTGACGTCTACACTCACACCTGCATGCACACCACCATCAGCCAGTACACCCATCACCAGCACACCCTCCACACCAGTCCGCACACGTGCAGTCACCACCCCCACTGCCATGTACACGTCCCCTGTGTCCTCTCCCAGTGTGTCTGTCACCCCCGCTTCCAAACCACACAAACGCAGGCAGGCACCCAACCAACAGTCATCCACCTCACGTCAGCCTCCAGCCCAAGCACCTGCACCAAAAGACACCAGACTTGACTCTCCTACAACCACATCCTCTTCCTCCACTCCCATACCCACTCCAGCTACCCGTCCCATGGCTCCTAAAAAACTAATCCTCTATAAACTGGACCTCTTTTCCTCACCTGACCCACCCCCTCCATCTCGTAAGAGTTCCAAAAACACCTCAGCCACCACCATCCCAGCAACTCCCAAGAACGTCGTGCCTGGTTTTTGGAGTCCGCCCTTTCCTTGTGCAGGGACATCGGCCAGCAGCAAAGGCACAGCCAGCCCCCCCCCTGGGAAGAGGAGCAAAAAACTGAAGGGCAGGCGCGACAGGCCTGATACGCCTGCCCCCAAGGAGGGTAGCCTTGCACCGTCACCTGCCACATCGGGTAAGGGAGCCAAGGGCCACGGAGAGTCTGCCAAGGAGGGCAAGGGCAGCAAAGCGCAAAAGGCAGGGAGCAGCCGACCTGGCCATGAGGGCCCCACCAGCCCCATTCCGGGGGTATCGGAGGAGACCCAGGGCCCCAGGACTCCATCACAGGAGGGCCCCGCAACGGAAAGGTCCGATGCTGACTGAGCAGGAAGTATTGGCCAGGTGTGGTTCACTCGAAACACAAGACAGGCACCGCTGAACAGGGGCCCGCCGTGAGAAGCACCGCTGAACAGGGCCCCGCCAAGACAGGCACCGCTGAACAGGGCCCCGCCGTGAGGAGCACCGCTGAACAGGGCCCCGCCGTGAGAAGCACCGCTGAACAGGGCTCCGCCGTGAGAAGTACCGCTGAACAGGGCCCCGCCAAGACAGGCACCGCTGAACAGGGCCCCGCCGTGAGAAGCACCGCTGAACAGGGCCCCGCCGTGAGAAGCACCGCTGAACAGGGCCCCGCCGTGAGAAGCACCGCTGAACAGGGCCCCACCAAGACAGGCACCGCTGAACAGGGCCCCGCCATGAGGAGCACCGCTGAACAGGGCCCCGCCGTGAGAAGCACCGCTGAACAGGGCCCCGCCAAGACAGGCACCGCTGAACAGGGCCCTCCTGTCAAGCACCGCTCCGCTGGGCCCTTCATCTCAAGCACCGCTCCGCTGGGCCCTTCATCTCAAGCACCGCTCCGCTGGGCCCTTCATCTCAAGCACCGCTCCGCTGGGCCCTTCATCTCAAGCACCGCTCCGCTGGGCCCTCCTGTCAAGCACCGCTCCGCTGGGCCCTCATCTCAAGCACCGCTCCGCTGGGCCCTCCTGTCAAGCACCGCTGGCCCATTGGCAGGCCCGGTTCTGTGTCGGGCAGGGCTTCACGAGGCACTCTGCCCACCATGCCTCCTCCATGACCAGTGGACTCTGTAATCCACCTGATGGACTGTGGCTTTGCACCCCCCGGGATGGCACAGTGGGCAATCCACCCACTGTAGAGACTTGAGAGACTGTGGCTTTGCACTCCCCAGGATGGCACAGTGGGCAACCCACCCACTGTAGAGACTTGAGAGACTGTGGCTTTGCACTCCCCAGGATGGCACAGTGGGCATGGAGGCCCTTCATGGATCTGGCGTCGTGGACTCATGTGGCTGAGGTGCCCCCCCTTCCCTTCCCCCTGAGGTGCCAGTATTTGATTTTTGTGATGCCCCAGCAGTGTTCTCTCCAATGGACTCGATCTCGTGTGTGGGCTTTGCCCATGTGTTGCTGCACATTGGCCCACGGATATTTGGACTTTGCAAAACTGTGCCGGACTTTTGCTACTTGTATATATATGTAGTTCTAGATGTGTAATAATTCTTTATATATTGCTAAGTTCGCTATACTTAATTCTTGCTATAATATAGTTATATTTTTACAATCATTGCCTTTTGTCTTTGCTTTTTTGTTTTGGGGGTTTGGGGGTGTCACTCTGAATTTTTAATCTGCATTGGTGTGTAGGTATTTCGGTGGGGGTGAGGGTGGGTGTGGGTGTGTGGCGTATATGTGTGCCCGTAACCTTTCCTCCTCCCCCCTCCCCTGTGTCGTAGGTGCAGTACTCACCGTTGTCGTCTGCGGCGACGTTCGTGATCCTGGAAGAAGAGCAGGAAGGCAATGGCTGGGAGGATGTGGAGTTCCGGTTCCATGCTGTCCCGATTCCGCATGGAGTGTGTCGAGGTGAGCGTTTTCCATTGGAAATGTCTGTTTCCGCCGTGTTTTTGTTGGCGGGGCTCCCGCCCCGGAAAAGTTGGCGGATTGGTGAGTCGTGATAGGGTGGGCAGTACATTGTCTGCCGCCTGGCTGTTGGCGGTGACCGCCGCGCTGTTTGTTTGTGCCGCCGTGGCGGTTGGAGTGTTAAAGCGGCGGCTTGTGTTGGCGGTTCCCGCCAGGGTCAGAATTCCATTTTTTGGACCGCCAGCCTGTTGGCGGGTTGGCCGCCGCTTTAACACTGACTGCCAGGGTCAGAATGACCCCCTAAATCACAAAAACATAAGTGGCAACTTATAAGTAGGGTGGACATTTTTTCTTACTTTGGCACTTACTTAACGCAAATTTCATTTGGCACCCTCTTCTCCAAATCAATATGGTGCTCCTTAAAAGGGTCATGGACTGGTTAAGAGACTTTTCACAACAATTAGGTCACCGGCTACTTGAGATCTTGTTGGACATTTGTAAAGCCAAATGTATCCATATGGCCTTGTTTGGCTGTTACATTTGGGGTTATGTTTCTCCTGTAGCAGTTCAGGAAGCAGAAAATATGCTTTTGAGAGGTCTCTTGAGACTACCACCAGGGATACACAGGGAGTTGGGGATGGGGTTTATATTGGACTCTATACATCTCCATACCTTCCAATAGTGGCTCACAGTATGGCTGAAGAAGGAACTAAAGCTAAACAGATTCAAGATTGTTTGGGCTTTGACAATATACTGCATATTCCATGTTTACACCATATCATGTCCAGCTTGAAAGAACTGGGAAGACCAGCGCCTTTTTTTAATCCAGTCCTTATTGTCAAAGCAGATCTTGTTTGGCTGAAGCAGGCCTTCTCTCCTTTGGTGACAGCAGAGTGAGAGGCTTCTGGATGAGCCAAGCAATCTATATCTCAATATATCTTGGTGAAATCAGTAAGTGGAATGGAACCTTACCTACATTTGGAGATGCCTAGTCATGGCAGTTTTTGTATTATTTTAGGCTTGGGCTTTTTTACCAGCTGATGTTTACAAGTGGTAACTGGTATACAGCATCTAATTTACCTATTTGTGTTATGTGGTTCCCATTTTGATAATAGGACTGTGTGTTTAGAATGGCAGCACCACTGTGCTTGGGAGACCAAGTACAACCCACATCACTTGGTAGCTGTCAGCCTAACTCCTACTTAGCTCGCAGTACCTCACCCAGACCACCAAACTTGTCAGGAAAATTTTGATTATGGCAACCTCAACATCAAACTTTTAATCCTCAGGGAGGTTGTGGAAACAGACCATACCCCTTTTGCTCAGTTACTCACTTATGCCAAGGTGAAACACAAAATGTAAAATGGATTTCAATGTACTTATTGAAGCAATTGTATTCTGGTATAAAGAACATGTGCTGGGATAATTAGGCAGATGAAACAAAACATAGTAACCAACATTACAGCCAAAGTGAAGGAGATGAACAACCCCACCATAGAGTCTAGAGATTCCTACCTAAACACTATGGCCCTCATTACAACCCTGGTGGTTGATGATAAAGCGGCGGTAATAACACCAACAGGCCGGTGGTAAAAAATTGCAATCATGACCACGGCGGAAACTGGCAACACAAACAGCCACTTTAACACTTTGAACACCTCGGCGGTAGCAACAAATACCGCGGCGGTAACCGCCAACAGCCAGGCGGAAGACAATGTACCACCCACAGCATTACAACAGGCCTATCCGCCAGCTTTTCCGGGGCGGTAATAACACCATAAAAGCACGGCAGAAACAGACGACAGAAGGCAAAGGGCTCACCTCTCGACACTCAAGGAAGAACCAGGACGCCATGTAGCATGAACTGCAGGTGTTCCCCATGGTGGTGTACCTTCTTATACACCAGGAACATGAACGCTGGCGAAAATGACCACGGTGAGTACTGCACCAAGCACACAGGGGAGGGGGGAGGAAAACGAGAGTGACACACACACACACAACACGCAACACCCCCAACCTCACTCCCACCCCCAACACTATACACACAAACAGATGCAACAACATTACATATACACCCAGTAATTCTCAGGAAAAACGCAAGGACAAAAGAAATGGAGTTAAATTAGTGTAATATTAGCAATTTTGAGAAATACATTCTTAAAGCAATAAACCATATGTACACTATATACAATATATACAAAAGGAGGGACAATGCCCACTCAAAAATGTCTGTGGCCCACTGGGCCAAAACACATAGGCCAAGGCCAAACTTGACTCCTGGGGCTGCTGCTGCTGGCAGTGGTGCTGCTGGCGGCGAGCAGGTGGCGGTGGTGGCCACGGTGCAGGTGGCAGTGATAGCCATGGTGCAGGTGGCAGTGTAGGCAGTGGTGGTGGTGGTAGCCTCCAGGCCTTCACCTGCAGCCTCGGACGGCTGAAGTGCCATGGCTGGTGTTCTGTGCCCCTTCCTGCCCTTGGCAGATGGTGGTGCCTCCTTGCTTCTGCTAGCTGGTGTCTTTGTCTTGCCCTTGCTGGCTGGTTGTGCCTCCTTCCCCTTGCTGGCTGGTGTCCCCTTCTTGCCCTTGCTAGGTGGCGGACCCTTCTTGGCCTTGGAAGGTGTTGCTGGCACATTGGCTGGGCTGACGGGCGCCTCCTTGGAGCATCTCACATCTGCAGTAGCGGCAGGAACCACAGTGACCGTGGACTGGGTGGCTGAGGTGCTGGGCTGGGTTCTGACCACCCTGGCCGGAGGTGAAGGACAGGGGGCGAGGGGGAGGGGGAGGGAATAGGTCAATGTTGATGAGGAAAAGCTTCTTAGGGATACTGGGGCGGGAGAAGGGTGAAGGTTTAGGAGTGGAGGAAGAGGGAGTGATTGTAGGAGGTGTCAGTCTGCTGTGTTTGGGTGCAGGTGCATGGGCTGGATGCTGTTGTGAGGTGGATAGCTGCTAGGTGTGTGTGTGCTTGTGTTTGTATACTTTGGGAGGAGGGGTCACAGACACAGTGGAAAAGGACACAGGGGACGTGTGCATGGATGTGGGGGTGGTGACTGCCTGTGAGGGGCGTGCAGTGATAGGCGTGCTGGTGATGGAGGTAGTGGATGAGGATATAGTGCATGCAGGTGTGAGTGGAGACACTACTGGGAGGGAGGTGGACGAGGAGGAGGAGGGGGACACAGTAGAGGCAGTGGATGTTGGTGTGTCTGCATGTGGATGGTGCTTGTGTGAGTGCCTGTGGCATAAAGTGTGGTGCTTGTGTTTGCTTGAACCACTTCTGTGTGTTGATTTGGGTGATTGCTGGTCTGAAGGTGTTCTTGGGATAGCCTAGGGTTAAGGCGATTGGGACTGGGTAGAGGAGGTTGGAGTGGGGAGGCAGGAGACAGGGACAATGGCTCCCATCAGTGGGAAGCCAGAGCCTGGAATGCTCTCTGTTGGGCCGCCACACCAGAGTGAATGCCCTCCAGGTATGCATTTGTTTGTTGCAAATGCCCTGCTTCACCCTGGATTGCATTCAGTATGGTTGACTGCCCAACAGAAAGGGATCTCAGGAGGTCAATAGCCTCCTCACTGAGGGCAGCAGGGCTGACTGGGGCATGGCCTGAGGTGCCTGGGGCGAAGGATATGTCCACCCTCCTGGGTGAGCAGGCACGGGAAACACACTGTGGGGCTGCTGGGAGGGCGGTGCTGGTACTAGGGGTGGCGGCTGTACCTGTTGTTGGGGTGGGCACAGAGGTGTCAGCCACTGCCAGGGAGCTTTAATCAGCGGAAGAGTCGCTGTTGGTAGTGTCCCCTCCTGTCTCCGTCATGGTGCTCCCCGCGCTCTCTGTCCCACTGGTGCCTCACCATCAGTGGATTCGGCCTCGAGGCCCATGTGGGATGCAGCTCCCTCCATCACCGGTGCCTCTGCTCCTCTGCCAGATGATCCTAATGCAGACACGGACAGGGTGATAAAACAAAAAGGAGGGGGAGAGACAGAGGATACACTTGGTCAATGAGAGCAACAACACTACAGTTGGCGTACACAACACACAGGGAACAGCCGTATGCACTAGGCCATGCACTACCAGTTGCACTGCTAGTCACCAGCCCATGGGGTACAATACTTAACGCCATTAGCTGCACACCTGAAAACACAGGACCATGCCTAGTAGTAGATGCACACTAACACTATTGGGGTTGGAGTGCATCTGATCTTGCCCATCATTGAGCATACCCTGCCATGTTCGCCCTGGCCTAGGGGCTCCCACAGCCCACATCCCCCACCCAGGTAATACCTTAACGCGCACAAAGTCATGATTCAGAATCTGTACTCACCCCCTGGTGGCTGCTGTGATGGCTTCAAGCGCCCATCCAACTCTGGATAGGCCAACGGCAGGATGTGGAACATCAGGGGGTCAGGGTACGATGGGCACCCCTTACTAGTTGGGAGGCCAGCCCCAGCTGGGCCTCCGCCATCTTCCTTGCCCAGCGGCACAGGTCCTCCCACAGTTTGCGGCAGTGGGTGCTCCACCTGTCAAAGACCCGCAGGGTCCGCACCTCCTTGGTGATGGCATGCCAAATACCCTTTTTCTGATGGACGCTGTCCTGCAGAAAAAATACAGCAGAAAAGGGATTTGTCATACTGTCCGGACTGTTATACTCATGGCCCACCATAGCCTCCCCATCCACTTATGCACATACATTGCCCAACATATATGCAGTACTCTGCCCAGGACCCCTCAGACCCACCCCTACATGGGGCTTACGCACACAGCAGTCCCTACATTCATGGCCCACGCATCATGCTCACAGTGTACTCACCTGTTTGGCTGGCGGACCATAGAGTTAAGTGTCCTGGGGTAGGATCCCATCCACCAGTCTCTCCAACTCCTCGGAAGTGAAGGCAGGGGCCCTTTCCCCAGACACTCGAGCCATTGTCTCTTCCAGACACAGGTCACAGCAGCACTTGCAGTGTAGGTCCTCTCCTGTTGAAGGTCAGGTAGCAAGTAAGTGCACAGATAAAAAATGGCGGTCATGTCCGCGGCGGTGTGTACCGTCACCACCGGCATACATCGCCATTGGCTCCTAGAACCCATAAGGCCCAATGATAACCAATGAAATGTTGCGCAGCGGTTATCGACCGTCGACCGCAACGGCGCACAATGCCAGCGGAATTATCTAATTTCCACTTGTCTCCTCACAGGTCAGGCAGTCGCCATTTCAGGGGGCCACAGGTTATGGCACCTAACTGTGTCACAGCAGACATTGGCACATTAACTGACTTACAAGTTCACATACTGTTTCAGTAAAACAAACATAGCATATTAATCTGAGTATATGTTTGAAAAAGACGTTCTGCTCACCGTTTTTTTCCCTAGAGCTCAACCGCTGAGGATGAATAGGAAATGGAGACATCCCCCATGTACAGACCCCTGGTGGACCTGAAGTCAATGGAGGACAGGCACATTATCCTGACCTACAGGCTTGATAGGGCCACAATCCAAGAACTGAGTGCCCAATTGGAGCCAGACCTGATTTCAGCTATCCGTCACCTCCCAGGTATCCTACCTCTAGTGCAGGTCCTGTCAGTGCTCCATTTCCTGGCAAGTGGTTCTTTCCAAGTGACAGTGGCCATGGTATCAGGGATGTCACAGACTATGTTTTTAAAAGTGCTGACAAGAGTGTTGTCTGCCCTGCTGAAGCACATGCTCAGCAACATCGTATTCCCGCAGGTGGAGGATTTGGCCACAGTGAAGGCTGACTTCTATGCACTGGGACATATCCCCAACATCATTGGTGCCACTGATGGTACACATATTGCATTTGTCCCCCCCCGGAGAAATTAACAATTGTTCAGAAATAGGAAAAGCTTTCACTCTCTGAATGTGCAGATGGTGTATTAGGCGGAGCAGTACATCTCCCATGTCAATGCCAAGTATCCTGGCTCTATGCATGGTGCCTTTATCTTGAGGAATAGCAGCATCCCATATATGATGTATCTACTCCAGAGGCACCTGGTGTGGCTAATAGGTGAGCCAATGGTCCCCACCCAGTTGATGTAGGTATATGAGTGTGGGTTTGGCCCTAAGGGTGAGTGTGTGGCTAACAGGTATTCCTGGAATATTTGCAGGTGACTCTGGTTACCCCAACCTCTCATGGCTACTGACCCCAGTGAAGAATGCCAGGACTTGGGCAGAGGAACGTTACAATGAGGCACATGGGAGAACAAGGAGGATCATTGGGCGCACCTTTGGTCTCCTGAAGGCCAGATTCCAGTGCCTCCATCTGACTGGTGGATTCCTGTACTACTCACCCAAGAAGGTGTGCCAGATCCTCGTTGCATGTTGCATGTTGAACAACCTGGCCTTGAGACACCAGGTGCCCTTTCTGCAGGAGGATGAGCCTGGGGATGATCGTGTGGGGGCGGTGGAGCCTGTGGACAGTGATGAAGAGGAGGCAGAGGAGGAAGATGTGGACAACAGAACCACACCAATTCAACAGTACTTCCAGTGACACACAGGTAAAACACTGTAACTTCACCTTCCGTTGCAGTTTTGTGTTTGATATTGAACATGGCAGTCTGAATTCCCTATTTCTATGGCCACTTACTGTACCCTTTGGCATCTCTATTTGCAGATCTTTGTGCCTCACTCTGGCTCCTGGTGTGTTTACTGCTGCCAACCATACCTATGGAAGCATTACAGTACATTTTAATTGCAATGTTTACAGTTTGTGAAACTAATACATTTGTCAAAGAATTGACAGACTACATACTTGAATTTGTTCCAAGGGTGTTTATTTCGGTGCTAATAAGGGGAAGGGCTACTGCAATGGGCTTGGTTGCTGATGGAGGTAAGTCCAGGGTAGAGTCCAGTCTATTTGTATCACAGGTGCATTGTCCAAGGGGGCATAGGAAGGGGAGCAATGGCAGTTCAAGGTGGACTGGGTGACAGAGTGGGACAGAAGGGTGACAATCAGGAGAGTCTTATTTCCTGGCAGGGGTCTTGGAAATGATCTCTGGCTTCTGCCTGGATCGCAGGGCCCGTTTGCGGGGTGGTTCTCCTTCTGCAGGGGGTGGGGTGCTGGTGGACTGTTGTTCCTGTGGTGGGGCCTCCTGTCCACTAATGCTGGCGGAGGTGGAGGGCTGTTTTTCGGTTTGGCTAGTGTCAGGGGCCCATTGGTGTGCCACTTCCTCCCTCATGGTGTTTGCCATGTCTGCCAGCACCCCTGCAATGGTGACCAGGGTGGCGTGGATGTCCCTCAGGTCCTCCCTGATCCCCAGGTATTGTCCCTCCTGCAGCCGCTGGGTCTCCTGCAGCTTGGCCAGTATCTGGCCCATGGTCTCCTGGGAATGGTGGTATGCTCCCAGGATGTTGGTGAGTGCCTTGTGGAGAGTCGGTTCCCTGGGCCTGTCCTACCCCTGTCGCACAGCAGTCTTTCCAGCTTCCCTGTTGCACTGTGCCTCTGTCCCCTGAACCGTGTGCCCACTGACCCCATGTCCCTGATCGTCCTGTGTTTGTGGGGTTGCCTGGGGCCCCTGTAGTGGTGGATACATTGCTGATTGACGTGTCCTGGGGACAGAGGGATGGGCCTGCTGGATGGGTGCTGTGGTGGTGTTTCCTGAGGGGGGAGGCTCTGTGGTGGTTTGAGAGTGTGGCTGGGTCACCAACTGTCCAGAGGTCCCTGATAGGCCAGGTTCGTCATCGTGATCCTGGCGTGCAGAGCTGCTGTCATCACTGTGGGCCTCTTCTGGGGGGGACTGAATGTGGCTGGCACCTCCTCTCCGGTGATGTTTAGTGGGGGTCCTGTGGGGATGTAAATGCAGTGTTATTGTATCTTCATGTGCCATCTTGTGCATGGATATATTTCCCTCTATGGTTGTTATTAGCAAGGCAGCTTTGGCTTGTGTGAGTTGTGCTTGGCTTGTCACTAGTGTGCATGCTGGGGTGATGGGTGTCCATGCAGGTCTTTGATGGGGGTCCATGCATTAGTATTGCATGCATGGCTTGGTATTGGGATGGGTGGGTTGTGATGGTGGGGTATATGAGAGGTGGTGGGGTGATGGGGGTGAGGGTAGGGGTTTTTGTTTGTGATGGCATGCAAGTAGGGTGCAGGATAAAGTATTAATGATTTGACTTACCAGAGTCCAGTCCTCTTGCTAATCCCGCAAGGCCCTCAGGATGCATGATTGCCAAGACTTGCCCCTCTCATGTTGTTAGTTGTGGGGGAGATAGTGGGGGTCCACCACCAGTCCTCTGTACAGCTATCTGGTGTCTTGCTACCACAGAATGCACCTTCCCCGTAGGTCGTTCCTGATGTCATCCCTTGTTCTTGGGTGCTGTCCAAGACTCTCCGCCATAGCTCCATCTTCCTTGCAATAGATGTCTGCTGCACCTGTGATCCAAATAGCTGTGGCTCTACCCAGATGTTTCCTCCACCATGACCCTTAGCTCCTCCTCAGCGAAACTGGGGTGTCTTTGGGGTGCCATGGGTGTATTGTGAGTGGTATGTGTGAGGGTGTGTGGGGTGATGTGTTGGGGTGTGTACTGTGAGGTGCGTGGATGGTGTATGGGTGATGGTGTTTTTTGGCTCAGATTCAGTGGGTGCTACTGGCTTGTCTCTCTCTCACATGGCTTAATGTTTGGGTTGTAAAGGGCTGTGGGTATTGTGGGTGGGTGTTTTATAGTGTTGTGGGTGTGGAGTGTGTATGTGTGTATGTGTGTCAGGTGTGTGTATTTTGAATTGTGCAAAGTGGTGTTGTTTTGTTAGTGTGTGTGTATTTTGAGCGCAGCGGTGTGCACCGCCAATGGTTTACCACGGTTGAATGTCCACTGCAGTGATTCGTGGGTCATGATGCTGTGGGCGTATTTCTGTTGGCCTAACGGTGTGGGTTTTGGTACCGCCAGTTTATCACTGACCTTTGGTTTGGGGGACTTGTGTGGGTGTCTGTATAGTGGTGGATTTGTATGTGTGGGTCATAATATCCATAGCGGTATACCGCTGTGGTCACAGTATGTTGGCCCCCGTCAGCATGGCGGCAAGCGGCACTTACTGCCAATGTTGTAATGAGGGCCAATGTCTGGATCTAAGAGAATAGTGGTTATAAACCTATTCCTTGCCCAAACTAAGAGATTATCCCTATCCATATACCTGAATCATAGAGCAGGAGCCTGCCTGTTGTTCGAATAGCAATCCTCTCCAGAAACTGAGGAATAAGTGCCAGCATTAGCAAAGCTGTCTGTAGTGTGTTATGTTTCCCAGCGTGGCCCTGAACGGAATGCCCTCTAACCCCATTGTGCCTAAGTGGAGTTTAGATAATGACCCACATATCGTTTGTATAGCAGTTCCGATGTAATGTTGTGTCTCCGAGATAGAAGCTGGGTCCTGGGCTAGCAGCATTGTAGGAGGCTGGCCTGGTTTGTAGTGGGTACCAAGGGGTACTTACACTCTGCACCAGGTTCAGTTATCCCTTATTAGTGTAGAAGAGATGTTCTAGCAGCTTAGGCTGATAGAAAAGGTAGCTTAGCAGAGCAGCTTAGGCTGAACTAGGAGACATGCAAAGCTCCCACTATACCACTGGTGTCATTTGCACAATATCATAAGAAAACACAATACACAGATATACTAAAAATAAAGGTAATTTATTTTTATGACAATATGCCAAAAGTATCTCAGTGAGTACCCTCATTATGAGGATAGCAAATATACACAAGATATATGTACACAATACAAAAAATATGCAGTAATAGCAATAGAAAGCAATGCAAGCAATGTACAGTCACAATAGATTGCAATGAGAGCACATCGGTATAGGGGCAACACAAATCGTATACTCCAAAAGTAGAATGTGAACCACAAATGGACCCCAAACCTATGTGAGCTTGTAGAGGGTCGCTAGGACTGTAAGAAAACAGTGAGGGTTAGAAAAATAGCCCACCCCAAGACCCTGAAAAGTAGGTGTAAAGTACACCTAAGTTCCCCAGAGAGCACAGAAGTCGTGATAGGGGAATTCTGCAAGGAAGAGCAACACCAGCAATGCAACCAAAGTGGATTTCCGGACAAGAGTACCTGTGGAACAAGGAGACCAAGTCCAAGAGTCGCGACAAAGTCGAGATTGGGCAGATGCCCAGGAAATGCCAGCTGAGGGTGCAAAGAAGCTGCCACCGGATGGTAGAAGCTGTGGTTTCTGCAAGAACGAAGAGGACAAGGAACTTCCCCTTTGGAGGATGGATGTCCCACGTTGTGAAGAAGCTTGCAGAGGTGTTCCCACGCAGAAAGACCACAAACAAGCCTTGCTAGCTGCAAGGGTTGCAGTTAGGGTTTTTGGATGCTGCTGTGGCTCAGGAGGGACCAGGATGTCGCCAATTGCGTGAGGAGACAGAGGGGGCACCCCGCAAGACAAGGAGCCCTCACAGAAGCAGGCAGCACCTGCAGAAGTGCCGGAACAGGCACTACGAAGAGGAGTGAACCGGAGCTCACCCGAAGTCACAAAAGAAGATCCCACGACGCCGGAGGACAACTCAGGAGGTTGTGCACTGCAGGTTAGAGTGTCGGGGACCCAGGCTTGGCTGTGCACAAAGGAAATCCTGGAAGAGTGCACAGGAGCCGGAGCAGCTGCAAATCACGCGATACCCAAAAATGCAGTCTAGCGTGGTGAGGCAAGGACTTACCTCCACCAAACTTGGACTGAAGAGTCACTGGACTGTGGGAGTCACTTGGACAGAGTTGCTGAGTTCCAGGGACCACGCTCGTCGTGCTGAGAGGGGACCCAGAGGACCGGTGATGCAGTCTTTTGTTGCCTGCGGTTGCAGGGGGAAGATTCCGTCGACCCACGGGAGATTCCTTCGGAGCTTCTAGTGCAGAGAGGAGGCAGACTACCCACACAGCATGCACCACCAGGAAAACAGTTGAGAAGGCGGCTGGATCAGCGATACAAGGTTGCAGTAGTCGTCTTTGCTACTTTGTTGAGGTTTTGCAGGCGTCCAGAGCAGTCACCGGTTGATTCCTTGGCAGAAGGTGAAGAGAGAGAGATGCAGAGGAACTCTGATGAGCTCTTGCATTCGTTATCTAAAGAATTCCCCAAAGCAGAGACCCTAAATAGCCAGAAAAGAAGGTTTGGCTACCTAAGAAGGAGGATAGGCTAGCAACACAGGTAAGAGCCTATCAGAAGGAGTCACTGATGTCACCTGCTGGCACTGGCCACTCAGAGCAGTCCAGTGTGCCAGCAGCACCTCTGTTTCCAAGATGGCAGAGGTCTGGAGCACACTGGAGGAGCTCTGGGTACCTCCCCTGGGAGGTGCGGGTCAGGGGAGTGGTCACTCCCCTTTCCTTTGTCCAGTTTCGCGCCAGAGCAGGGCTGGGTGATCCCTGAACCGGTGCAGACTGGCTTATGCAGAGATGGGCACCATCTGTGCTGGCTGGCAGGGTCCCAGTGACACATACAACTAAAACAACATATATACAGTGAAATATGGGGGTAACATGCTAGGCAAGATGGTACTTTCCTACACAACACCCCCCCCAAACGAAGGACAATAAGACTAGCCATGACCTGATGAGTCTTCATTGTCTAAGTGGAAATATCTGGAGAGTCCATCTTCATTGGAGTGGGTACTCCCAGGTCTATGTTCCACTGTATAGGCCGTTCCCTGTAGAGATATGGACCACCTCAACAATTTAGGGTTTTCACCTTTCATTTGTTTTAGCCAAAGTAGAGGTTTGTGGTCTGTCTGAACAATGAAGTGAGTGCCAAACAGGTATGGCCTCAACTTCTTCAGTGCCCAGACCACAGCAAAGGCCTCCCTCTCTATGGCAGACCAACGCTTTTCTCTAGGGGTCAACCTCCTGCTGATAAAAGCAACAGGTTGATCCTGGCCCTCAGAATTGAGTTGTGATAAGACTGCCCCTACCCCTAATTCAGATGCATCAGTTTGAACAATGAATTTCTTGGAGTAACATGGGCTTTTTAGGACAGGTGCAGTGCACATGGCCTGTTTCAGCTCCTCAAAAGCTTTCTGACAGCTAGCTGTTCACAATACCTTTTTAGGCATTTTCTTTGAAGTGAGGTCATTAAGAGGGGCTGCTATGGAGCCATAGTTCTTTATGAACCTCCTGTAGTACCCAGTGAGGCCTAAGAAGGCTCTCACCTGGGTCTGAGTTGTAGGGGGAACCCAATCTATAATAGTTTGGATTTTCCCCTGAAGTGGTGCAATCTGTTCTCCACCTACAAGGTGTCCCAGATAAACCACTTTCCCCTGCCCTATCTGGCACTTTGAAGCATTGATAGTGAGGCCTGCCTTTTGCAGGGCCTCCAAAACTTTCCATAGGTGGACCAGGTGATCATCCCAGGTGGAGCTAAAGACAGCTATATCATCTAGATATGCTGCACTAAAAGCCTCCAACCCTTGCAGGACTGTATTCACCAACCTCTGAAAAGTGGCAGGTGCATTTTTCAAACCAAAGGGCATTACTGTGAATTGGTAGTGCCCTCCAATGGTCGAAAATTCAGTTTTTGCTTTAGCATCCTCTGATAACTTGATCTGCCAATACCCTGCAGTCAAATCAAAGGTGCTTAGATACTTGGCAGATGCCAGTGTATCTATTAGCTCATCTGCCCTGGGTATAGGGTGAGCATCAGTTTTAGTTACCTGGTTGAGATCTCTGTAATCTACACAAAACCTCATTTCCTTTTTCCCATCTTTAGAGTGAGGCTTTGGTACAAGTACCACAGGAGAGGCCCATGGACTTTCAGAGTGCTCAACCACTCCCAGTTCAAGCATTTTCATAACCTCTTGTTTTATGCAGTCCCTGACATGGTCAGGCTGCCTATAGATCTTACTTTTGACAGGCATGCTGTCTCCAGTATCTATAGTGTGCTCACACCAAGAAGTGGTGCCTGGCACAGTAGAAAAGAGTTAAGAAAACTGACCCAGGAGATTTATGCAGTGGTCTGTCTGCTCAGCAGTAAGACAATCTGCCAAAACTACACCTTCCACTAGAGCAGTGGTTCCCAACCTGTGGTCCAGGGACCCCTGGGGGTCCGCAAAGCCTCTTCAGGGGGTCCGCAACAGCTTAGAGAAATGAATAATATTAACAGATTAGGTCCCCAGCTTTCAGTAATGACTCAGTGGGGGGTCCCCGGATTCCAAGAAAGATTCAGTGGAGGTCCCCGGGCTCGAGTAATGATAAAGTGGGGTTCCACAGAAGTCAAAAGGTTGGGAACCACTGCACTAGAGCATCTTGTTCTGTGGAAGAGAAGAGATCAGGGAGAGGGTCACTCTCTTCTTCCTGTCCTTCATCTGTTGCCATGAGCAGGGTGAGATCAGCCCTGTCATAGTAGGGTTTAAGGCGATTGACATGGCGCACCCTAAGGGTACTCCTGGCAGTGCCCAAGTCAACCAAGTAGGTGACTTCTCCCTTCTTTTCAACAATAATGTGGGATCCTCTCCATTTGTCTTGGAGTGCTCTTGGGGCCACAAGCTCCAAGACCCACACTTTCTGCCCTGGTTGGTACTGAATCAGAACAGCCTTCTGGTCATTCCATTGCTTTTGGAGCTCTTGGCTGGCCTGAAGGTTTTTGCTGGCCTTTTTCATATACTCAGCCATTCTGGATCTTAGGCCAAGTACATAGTCCACTATGTCTTGCTTAGGAGCTTTTAAAGGTTGTTCCCAACCCTCCTTTACAAGTGTTAGAGGACCTCTTACAGGGTGCCCAAATAGGAGTTCAAAGGGGCTGAAGCCCACTCCTTTCTGGGGTACCTCCCTGTAAGCAAAAAGGAGGCAAGGTAACAGGACATGCCATCTCCTCCTGAGTTTTTCAGGGAGTCCCATTATCATTCCTTTGAGAGTTTTGTTAAACCTCTCAACCAGTCCATTTGTTTGTGGATGATAAGGCGTGGTGAATTTGTATGTTACACCACATTCCTTCCACATGGCCTTTAAGTATGCAGACATAAAGTTGCTACCCCTGTCTGATACGACCTCTTTTGGGAAACCCACCCTGGAAAAGATTCCCAGGAGGGCCTTTGCCACTGCAGGTGCTGTAGTGGTCCTAAGAGGAATTGCTTCAGGATATCTTGTGGCATGGTCCACTACCACCAAGATAAACCTATTGCCTGAAGCAGTAGGAGGGTCAAGGGGGCCAACTATGTCAACCCCTACCCTTTCAAAGGGAACCCCAACCACAGGCAGTGGAATAAGGGGAGCCTTTGGTGTGCCACCAGTCTTGCCACTGGCTTGACAGGTAACACAGGACTTCTTTTGTGTCCTTTGACATCCTAGGCCAAAGAAAGAGGGGGACAAGCCTTTCCCATGTTTTAATTTGCCCAAGATGTCCAGCCAAGGGAATGTCGTGGGCTAGAGTTAGGAGGAACTCTCTGCATTGCAGGGGAATAACCAATCTCCTGGCTGCTCCAGGTTTTGGGTCCCTTGCCTCTGTATACAAGAGGTTGTCCTCCCAGTAAACTCTGTGTGAGTCACTGACATCCCCATTTTGCTGTTTAACAGCTTGCTGTCTTAGACCCTCTAGTGTGGGACAGGTCTGCTGTGCCACACTCAGCTCCTCCCTGGCAGGCCCCCCTCCACCCAAAAGCTCAGCAGTGTGTGCTTCCAGCTACTCTGGTGTAGGTTCTGCACAGGGGGGAAATTCTTCTTCCTCAGAAGTTGAATCTACTGTAGAGGGAGGGATAGTAGGTAGGGATTTACCTTTACTAACCCTAGCTTTAGGGAGCACTTGGTCCATTGTTCCACGATCCAAGTCACCCTGTCCTTTTTGCTTTTTGGCCTAAGCCCTGGTTAAAGCAAAAATATGCCCAGGAATGCCCAGCATTGTTGCATGAGCCTCCAACTCCACTTCTGCCCAAGCTGATGTCTCTAAATCGTTCCCTAGTAGACAGTATACAGGTAAATCTGAGGCAACCACAACTTTCTTTGGACCAGTAACCCCCCCCAGTTGAGATTCACAACAGCCATGGGGTGGCTAAGAGTGTTGTTATGAGCATCAGTCACTTGGTACTGGTGACCAAGTAGGAGTTGTTCAGGGTGGACCAGTTTCTCTATTACCATGGTAACACTGGCACCTGTGTCCCTGTAGGCCTGAACCTCAACACCATTTATTAGGGGAAGTTGCTTGTACTTATCCATATTAAGGGGACAAGCAACCAAGGTGGCCAAATCAATGGCACCTTCAGAGACTAACACAGCCTCTGTGGTCTCCCTAACAAGACCAACCCCAACTAAATTACCAAAAGTGAGCCCAGCTACTCCCTTGGATTGGCTATTAGTAGGATTGCTCCCACCACCACTGCTATTACTGGGGGCACTAGGTGTAGCAGTAGGGGTTGTGGTAGTGGGAGGCTTGGTGCTTTTCTTTGGACAACTGGCATCAGTTGTCCAATGGCCTTTTACTTTACATAAATAGCACCATGGTTTCTTTACTTGATTAGAAGAGGATTTGGACCCACCACCCCCACCAAAGTGTTTTTGTGGGCCTGATGAAGACTCATTTTTAGATTTGTCCCCACCCTTGTCTGAAGACTTACCATCTTTCTTCTTGCCATCCTTGTCACCCCCTATATGAACTTTTCTATTCACTCTTGTTCTGACCCATTTGTCTGCCTTCTTTCCCAATTCTTGGGGAGAGGTCAGATCTGAGTCCACTAGATATCGGTGTAACAAATCAGACACACAGTTATTAAGAATATGCTCTCTCAGGATCAAGTTATACAGGCTTTCATAGTCAGAAACTTTACTGCCATGTAACCACCCCTCCAAGGCCTTTACTGAATGGTCAACAAAGTCTACCCAGTCTTGTGAAGACTCCTTTTTGGTTTCTCTGAACTTAATCCTGTATTGTTCAGTGGTTAAGCCATAACCATCGAGAAGTGCATTCTTTAAAACTGTAAAATTATTGGCATCACTTTCCTTCACAGTAAGGAGCCTATCCCTACCCTTCCCACTGAAAGATAGCCAAAGGATAGCGGCCCACTGCCTTTGAGGGACCCCCTGTACAACACAGGCCCTCTCAAGTGCAGCAAACCACTTGTTAATGTCATCCCCCTCCTTATAAGGGGGAACTATCTTATGCAGATTACTAGAATCATGCTCTTTCACTGGATTACCATCTGTAATACTGCTGCTGCCACTATGGGGTCCAAACCCCAACCTCTGCCTTTCTTTTTCTAAGTCTAAAGTTTCCCTGTCTAGAGCCAGCTGTTGCTGTTTAAGCTTCAGCCTGGTCTCGTCCACTCTCAATCTATTGAACTCCCTTTCTAACATTCTGTCATCAGGGTGGGTGGGTTGGGCATGCTTAGACACAAAAGAATGGTGTGAATGGAGAGAGGGAGAAATGTCCCTAACAGTTGGCACTCTAACAACTTGACCTACAGGAATGATAATCCTCCTGTGATGAGAACTCACTTTAGTACCAGTTATGCTAGGTGGTCTGCTAAGGGGCAAGTTGGCAAGAATACCATCTAACATTCTTACTGGGGCTACCCCAGAATCAGAGTGTGAACCATCTGCTAACTTCTCAACTGATGTGCCAGCTAAGGCCTTATCATTTTCAATGAGCATGTCAATCAACAATTCTCTAGAGGGATTCTTTCCTACCCATAAACCTCCATCAATGCAAAGACCCCTTACACCTTTCCAGCTAAGGTGGTCATAAGCAGAGCTGACCAGATCAAGAGTAGGACCTGTACCAGACATGATAGAAAAAGGTTTAAGGGACAGAAAAAGAAAGAAAAAGTTTCAGAACGTTTTAAGGAAACAGAAAAAACTTTTTCAACTTTTTAGAAACTTTTTGAAAGTTTTAGAGGTACTTTTCAGCACTTAGCAATAGAGTAAGAGAAGAAAAGCAACAGTTTTTGGTTAGGTGTACATACACTGAACTTGTTTTGTATATTTTTCTCTTATGAAAAGTACAAAATGACAAAGTGGTAAGTAGTTGCAAGTACTTATCCCACCGCTGCACAACCAATGTAGGAGGCTGGCCTGGTTTGTAGTGGGTACCAAGGGGTACTTACACTCTGCACCAGGTCCAGTTATCCCTTATTAGTGTAGAAGAGGTGTTCTAGCAGCTTAGGCTGAAAGAAAAGGTAGCTTAGCAGAGCAGGTTAGGCTGAACTAGGAGACATGCAAAGCTCCCACTATACCACTGGTGTCATATGCACAATATCATAAGAAAACACAATACACAGATATACTAAAAATAAAGGTACTTTATTTTTATGACAATATGCCAAAAGTATCTCAGTGAGTACCCTCAGTATGAGGATAGCAAATATACACAAGATATATGTACACAATACCAAAAATATGCAGTAATAGCAATAGAAAGCAATGCAAGCAATGTACAGTCACAATAGATTGCAATGAGAGCACATAGGTAAAGGGGAAACACAAACCATATGCTTCAAAAGTGGAATGCGAACCACGAATGGACCCCAATCATATGTGAGCTTGTAGAGGGTCGCTGGGACTGTAAGAAAACAGTGAGGGTTAGAAAAATAGCCCACCCCAAGACCCTGAAAAGTAGGTGTAAAGTACACCTAAGTTCCCCAGAGAGCACAGAAGTCGTGATAGGGGAATTCTGCAAGGAAGAACAACACCAGCAATGCAACCAAAGTGGATTTCCAGACAAGAGTACCTGTGGAACAAGGGGACCAAGTCCAAGAGTTGCGACAAAGTCGAGATTGGGCAGATGCCCAGGAAATGCCAGCTGAGGGTGCAAAGAAGCTGCCACCGGATGGTAGAAGCTGTGGATTCTGCAAGAACGAAGAGGACTAGGAACTTCTCCTTTGGAGGATGTATGTCCCACGTCGTGAAGAAGCTTGCAGAGGTGTTCCCACGCAGAAAGACTGCAAACGAGCCTTGCTAGCTGCAAGGATTGCAGTTAGGGTTTTTGGATACTGCTGTGGCCCAGGAGGGACCAGGATGTCGCCAATTGCGTGAGGAGACAGAGGGGCTGCCCCGCAAGACAAAGAGCCCTCACAGAAGCAGGTAGCACCCACAGAAGTGCCGTAACAGGCACTACAAAGAGGAGTGAACTGGAGCTCACCCGAAGTCTCAAAAGAAGATCCCACGACGCCGGAGGACAACTCAGGAGGTTGTTCACTGCAGGTTAGAGTGTCAGGGACCCAGGCTTGGCTGTGCACAAAGGAAATCCTGGAAGAGTGCACAGGAGCCGGAGCAGCTGCAAATCACGCGGTACCCAGCAATGCAGTCTAGCGTGGTGAGGCAAGGACTTACCTCCACCAAACTTGGACTGAAGAGTCACTGGTCTGTGGGAGTCACTTGGACTGAGTTGCTGAGTTCCAGGGACCACGCTCGTCGTGCTGAGAGGGGACCCAGAGGACCGGTGATGCAGTCTTTTGTTGCCTGCGGTTGCAGGGGGAAGATTCCGTGGACCCACGGGAGATTTTTTCGGAGCTTCTAATGCAGAGAGGAGGCAGACTACCCCCACAGCATGCACCACCAGGAAAACAGTCGAGAAGGCGGACGGATCAGCGATACAAGGTTGCAGTAGTCGTCTTTGCTACTTTGTTGCGGTTTTGCAGGCGTCCAGAGCAGTCAGCGGTCGATTCCTTGGCAGAAGGTGAAGAGAGAGATGCAGAGGAACTCTGATGAGCTCTTCCATTCGTTATCTAAAGAATTCCCCAAAGCAGAGACCCTAAATAGCCAGAAAAGGAGGTTTGGCTACCTAGGAAGGAGGATGGGCTAGCAACACAGGTAAGAGCCTATCAGAAGGGGTCTCTGACGTCACCTGCTGGCACTGGCCACTCAGAGCAGTCCAGTGTGCCAGCAGCACCTGTGTTTCCAAGATGGCAAATGGTCTGGAGCACACTGGAGTAGCTCTGGGCACCTCCCCTGGGAGGTGCGGGTCAGGGGAGTGGTCACTCCCCTTTCCTTTGTCCAGTTTCGTGCCAGAGCAGGGCTGGGGGATCCCTGAACCGGTGCAGACTGGCTTATGCAGAGATGGGCACCATCTGTGCCCATCAAAGCATTTCCAGAGGCTGGGGGAGGCTACTCCTTCCCAGCCCTGACACCTTTTTCCAAGGGGAGAGGGTGTAACACCCTCTCTCTGAGGAAGTTCTTTGTTCTGCCTTCCTGGGCCAAGCCTGGCTGGACCCCAGGAGGGCAGAAACCTGTCAGAGGGGTTGGCAGCAGCAGCAGCTGCAGTGAATCCCCGGGAAAGGTAGTTTGGCAGTACCCGGGTCTGTGCTAGAGACTCGGGGGATCATGGAATTGTCTCCCCAATGCAATGGCATTGGGTTGACAATTCCATGATCTTAGACATGTTACATGGCCATGTTCAGAGTTACTATTGTGACGCTATACATAGGTAGTGACCTATGTATAGTGCACGCGTGTAATGGTGTCCCCGCACTCACAAAGTCCGGGGAATTTGCCCTGAACGATGTGGGGGCACCTTGGCTAGTGCCAGGGTGCCCACACACTAAGTAACTTAGCACCCAACCTTTACCAGGTAAAGGTTAGACATATAGGTGACTTATAAGTTACTTAAGTGCAGTGGTAAATGGCTGTGAAATAACGTGGACGTTATTTCACTCAGGCTGCAGTGGCAGGCCTGTGTAAGAATTGTCAGAGCTCCCTATGGGTGGCAAAAGAAATGCTGCAGCCAATAGGGATCTCCTGGAACCCCAATACCCTGGGTACCTCAGTACCATATACTAGGGAATTATAAGGGTGTTCCAGTATGCCAATGTGAATTGGTGAAATTGGTCACTAGCCTGTTATTGACAATTTGGAAAGCAAAGAGAGAGCATAACCACTGAGGTTCTGGTTAGCAGAGCCTCAGTGAGACAGTTAGTCATTACACAGGGAACACATGCAGGGCACACTTATGAGCACTGGGGCCCTGGCTGGCAGGGTCCCAGTGACACATACAACTAAAACAACATATATACAGTGAAATATGGGGGTAACATGCCAGGCAAGATGGTACTTTCCTACAAACATGAGTTAAAATATCATGTGCTGTGCGTATTAGTATTTGACAAGGAATACAGATTACATGAAGGCTGATTAAATGTACGGATTGAACTTTTTCTTCCAAGAAGAAGCAGCTGATAAAATATGGAAAAGCAAATGTGAAAAGGCTTACTAAAATAGGAATAAAAATGCAGTGTAATGTAAAATAAGGATGAGCTGTGAAACTGAACTAAGACAGGGGTGCCCAACCCGTGGTCTAAAAGGACCTTACGACACTCAACACTTGCTAATCTAGGAGTACAGATTCTAAAATCCCTAAAGGAATAAGGGAGAGTTTAAAATACTATAAAACCTATAAAAGTCATAAAATGTCTATGTCCAGAAACAGAACAACCAAAAGAAAAAATGGCTAATTAATAGAGATTGTTCGTTTAACAAAACATTTTTGGTTAAAAAAAAGGGTTCAAATGAAAATGCACCAGAATCCTGCATGAGATTGTCAAACACATCAGTGGTGATGAAATCCAAGAGGGACCCCACTGCAGCAGACAATATCCCTATCAGATCTTCATCCAAGAGATCAAAGGAGCACACATGATCCCTAGCCTCAGCTGAGGCTGAGAAGGCAGCATTCTGTGTCGTGCCAGATGATGTGGGACCAGAACTCAAAGTAACCTGGTCCCAGAAGGATGACTCATAGGAAGCGTCATGGAGCAACCACAGCCTCAAAGCACAACTACCTGAATGAACCCTCAACTGGAACATCATCAGATTCATATTCATACAAAGCACCTGTTGCTGAACAAGACACACCTCCATAGAATTCTCAAAAAGGTACCATAAACACCAGAAAACAGACTGCACACAGAAGAGCATCAGCCTAAAAGAAAGTGACTAGTTTTTGTTAAGTTCTTCCAGTAGTGACAGTAGCGGCCCGTCCTTTAGGGTGGAGGGGCCACCCCCCCCCACCTTTTGTGCCCCATGAAGAGTGTCTGTCAGGCTGAACAAAGGTCAGCCTGTCAGACACTCTTCATGTTCAGGTCAGGCAGCCAGGAGCAGATATGCGCGATTTGTGCAGACTCCTGGCTGCCTGAGCTGAACTTTGGTGGGCTGAGGAGATCACAGCTCCTATGGGCGTGACCTCCTCGGCCCAGCAAAGGTACCTCGAGGCCCTCCCCTGGGTGATGAGGAAAGCGTCACCAATTGACACTCTCCCTGGGCACTTCAGTTTAAGCCCTGAAGTGCCCAGGGCGAGTGTCAATCATTGACACTTCGTCACAGAGTGGGGTGGGGTCAGCAGTCTCACTGACCCCATCCTACTCTGTGACGAGGCTGGGACTGCTGCCTTCCCTCATTGGCTGACCGAAGTCAGCCAATGAGGGAAGGCAGCATTCCCAACCCTCCTGGGACCTGGAGGCAGAAGGTAAGTGTGTGTGTGTGTATGTGTGTGATGTTTCAAATTGAATGTTTGGTGCTTCCGTGCATGTTTGAATGGTATGAATGTTGTTAATGGATGTGCGTGCGTGTGTGAAAGAATGAGTGTGTGTGATGTTTTAAAAGGAATGTTTGGTGCATGCGTGCATGTTTGAATGGTATGAGTGTTGTTAATGGATGCACATGCGTGCGTGTCTGTGTGTGAAAGAATTAATGTGTGTGTGTGTGTGTGTGCCCCGCCCGCCCCCCTCCCTCCTAAAGCTTCCGGCTGCCACTGAGTAGTGATACTCCAAATTACTGCATCATGCATTCACAACACGTTTGGGTTGGTGGGAGCTGCATCGTTCCTCTTGTTTGACATGGGGCAGCCATTGTAAATCAGAAATAGCAACAGCAGAATACCACCAATTAATGCTAATACCAGTGGGAAACCTCCAAAAACACTAAAAACAAGTGAGAGTTTAACTGATGATATAATCCCAAACATGGACTGGAATGTGCTTACAAATCCATTTAAAACCCACAGTTTGAAAAAAGTGTTAAATCACTGCGGTGTTGGGTGCGTTAAAAAGTACACCTCACTAATTCACTGAAGACTCTTGAGAAGCTAGTATTTAAGAGGGGCTGTATCTCAGCTGATGACTTGCCAGATGTATGTCATAGGTTTCAAGAGCAAATGTCAGTGCCATGTGTTTGCGGAACAATAGTGCCTTTAGTTTGCTCAACTTGTCATAACTGACATTGGAGGTAACAATGTGAGGCCACACATTTGTACTGTTGTCTCATGTGTGGGCAGGAAAAGTATATTTCTACAGTAAGTCACTATTTGAGAAACAGAAATCACATATGCAACACCTACTCTCATCCCACAAGAACCTTGAACACTCAGCATTAAGTAACCCCATTTGAAAGTAACTGAAATACTGGGTGAATCAAAGAGACAGGAACACCCTTCAGGTCCGCAGTTTAAGTTAGCCACTGATGCATTGCAAGCACTGTACAATGCCACCTGTTTACAAAATAATTGAATGGCTTACAGATGTCTCAGACTCTCTTCCCCTTAGAAGAAAAATGTTCCTACCTCATACACTTGTAATTGAAAAGCAGTTCCCATACCACTTGCATATATCTCTTTCCTAAACGCTCATACCTGCCAATTGGAAAATGTTTCAAATATGAAGTGAATCACCTCATGTAGTAATGACACTGATGGTGTTTCAGCTACTGTAAAAAGCAACTCCTTTCATGTTTCTATATTATGCATGGTGTAACCTGTTTCCTTCTTTGTCTTTATCTGCTGTTCTCTGGTAAGGTTGAAAGGATCAAATAACTCTGTCGAGTTCACATGCTTCCAAGGTACATGATTCCCGTTCAGAACCTCTGACTTTGTCCATATAGTAGTAATGACATATCATTCTAAATGATATTAATTGCAGATGACAAATGTTTAATGTGTAAATGTGAGTGAATAATATGTGCATACCATTATCGACAATGGCTAATGCTTTTTCCAAGTTGTCCTTATCTATTTGCCTCAAACAAGCAGCAGCTTCCATGTGTGAAAGCTTTCATATTTTGCATACAAAAATATATTAGTGTGTTTTCTGGGACCTAGCATGAAATCTTGTAAATCAATGCCCTCAGAGAGGTAAGAGAAATGTTTTTTAACAGCAGTCAATGTGGAGTGTTGCAGCCATTGCTGACATAAACAGCCCATGGCATGAGTGGTAATTATATTTGTGATTTATGATGTAATAAGGGTACGGTCTGCTTACATTAAAACCTAGGGGGGAATAGTTAAAAAAACACGCATGATAACAATTTGTATCCACTAGCCACAATAATAACCCATCAGGACCAGAAAGTGTAAATTAAATGTACTATTCTTGACCATACCATTGAGCTGATCCTCCTTAAAATTCACAACATTTTGCCAATTATCAAATTTAGCTGTTGAGGTAAAGGTGAGCACATTAATTTCGTTAAGTTTTGCTAACCCAAGTCATGTTGATTGCTGAATAGTTTCATTCTTAAAAATCATTTGTAATGGAATCAAACATGCTTTGAATAAGGCAGCCATGCCTTGTACTTTTCAATCTTTTGTTCCCCAAACTGTTTTCAAATCGATTTTCTTTTTGAAATATTTCTAACCTTGTATGGTTAACTGGGAAACAAATACATTTTAGTAAATCAATTTAGTGTCAGTGAGCAGAGTTTTCATTCCTTTTATCATTGGTAATTTAAAATAAAAGGGGTTGGGGTTAAAAGCATCATGGCCAGAATAATATGTGAATATGTCTATATATGTTTTGGAATTCCCCGCAGGGGCATTTGGGCAATATTCCCACTGTGTATAATTAAAAACTATGGGGGTCATTCTGACCCCGGCCGGCGGCGGTAGCCGCCGGCCTGGCTGGGACCGCCAGAAGACCGTACTGCGGTCGAAAGACCGCGGCGGTCATTCTGGGTTTCCCACTGGGCTGGCGGGCGACCGCCAAAAGGCCGCCCGCCAGCCTAGCGGGAAACACCCTTCCACGATGAAGCCGGCTCCGAATGGAGCCGGCGGAGTGGAAGGTGTGCGACGGGTGCAGTAGCACCCGTCGCGGATTTCAGTGTCTGCTGAGCAGACACTGAAATTCAAAGTAGGGCCCTCTTACGGGGGCCCCTGCAGTGCCCATGCCATTGGGGCACCACGACACCCCTCACCGCCATCCTGTTCCTGGCGGTCGGAACCGCCAGGAACAGGATGGCGGTGAGGGGGTCGGAATCCCCATGGCGGCGCAGCAAGCTGCGCCGCCATGGGGGATTCCCATGGGCAGCGGAAAGTCGGCGGTACACCGCCGACTTTCCGTTTCTGGCCGCGGCGGTACATGCCAGGCGGAGCACCGCCAGCCTGTTGGCGGTGCTACCGAAGGACCGCCGGGGTCGGAATGAACCCCTATATGTTGGATGGAAGCTCATAGTAGGTAATGGTGTCCACAATGATGGTAACAGAACTTTTCCCCATAATTTGCCAAATTCATGTACATACCTTCACTTGGGTTCTATGACACAATATGAAAACCACAAATCATGATACAGAAATACTGTGTCAAAAACATTGATCACAATATATTTCTTTCTTATACCTAGGATGGTAGGTACAAAAATATCAACAATTAATATTTAACACTCATAGCTGAATAAATATTGTTTTTTAATATATATATATATATATGTATATAGTTAAACAGTATTCTTAAATAATTTAAAAAAACACATAAAGATATGTAAATTAAATATGTTTATATAATATCTAAAATATATAAATATATACTTATTCAAACACACACATGTATGTATGTTAATATTTATACACACATATATCATGTAAAACTATCTTAACAAATATTATTTTAATTGATATTAACATTTTCTATTTTTAAACTGTTACTATAAGACATTAATGTATGTATATATATATATATATATATATATACTTACATACACATAAAAAATAACAAATAAACTGCAAATAAATTAAAAATATTTCCAATTTAATTATACGTAAAAAATAAACATTAGATAAAAGTACATTTAACTAAAAATATGTTAAAACTACATACATTTATACATATAAATAATATAACATTAAATGCACAAACACATAACAGTAATATATATTTAAGCCATATTAACAACATTTTTAAACTATATAACAGTGGGGAAAAAATTGGCCTCAGTTGGGGTAAAATTTACTATTTCCACTCCAAGCTGTACCACAGTAGAGAAATCTTTTGGACACCGAAAATATAAAATTTACCATAACCACCCCAGTGTATGTGGGGAAAGCATAACACTCAAAAGAAGTAAACTTTACTACTCCCACTCCAGTAAGAGCAACAGCAGGAAAAACATTGGAATTATGAAGGGTAAAATGTACTATTCACACTCCAATCTGTGCAATAGGGTAAGAGTTGGACATCAGAGAGGTAAAATGTACTATTTCCCCTCCAGTGTGTGCAACAGTAGAGAAAGCATTGCACTCAGGAGGGGTAACATTTGTTATTCCTACTCCAATCTGTGCAACAGTGGGAAAAACACTGGACTCATTAGGAGTACATTTTACTATCCTCAATTCAGTCTGTGCAACAGTAAGGAAAATGTTGAGCTAAGGAGAGATAAAATTTACTATTCCCACTCCAGTAAGTACAACAATAGGGAAAACATTGGATTCAGGAAAGGTAAAATTTACTATTCTCACTCCAGTAAGTGTAACAGAAGGGAAAACGTTGGACTCATGAGAGGTCAAATGTACTATTTCCAATCCAGTGTGTAAAACACTAGGAAAGCTGTTGGACTCAGTAGAGGTTACATTTACCATTCCCACTCCAGTAAGTGCAGCAGTATGGAAAACGCTGGATTCAGGAGAGGTCAAATGTACTATTCCCACTCCAGTGTGTAAAACACTAGGAAAGGTGTTGGACTCAGGAGAGGTTAAATTTACTATTCCCATTCCAGTAAGTGCAACAGTAGGGAAAGCTTTGAACTCAGGAGAGGTAAAATGTATTGTTCCCACTCCAGTGTCTGTAACACTAGCCAAGCTGTTGGGCTCAGGAGAGGTTACAATTACTATTCCCCCTCAGTAAGTGCAGCAGCATGGAAAACATTGGACTCAGGAAGGATAAAATGTACTATTCCCAATCCAAACTGTGGAACAGTAGGAAAAACATAGGACTCAGGAGAGATGCAGTTACTATTCCCACTCCAGTAGGTGCAACAGTAGGGAAAATGTTGGACTCAGGAGGGATAGAAGTTACCTTTCCCACTTGCTTGCGTGCAGTAGTACAGAAACAAGTAGACTCAGGGGGGTACAATTTACCGTTGATGCAGTAGTTGGAAAGCATTAGACTCAGAAGAGGTAAAATGTACTATTCCCAACCCATTCACTGGTACAAACAACATATTTTAACAACTCCTTTAAATACCCCAAAATATAAAATACAAGTTTGAAAAATTAGGAGTCTGATTATGACTTTAGTGGTCGGCCCGCCATTCTTCCTCTGAATTAATCAGGAGAATGCCGCCAAGCCGGCAGCATCCTGACCGCCACATTATGACTATCCTGCAAGGCTGTTGATGTGTCTGCAGTGCAGTCAAAGCAGCAGCATTCTTCAGCTGATGGAGAGAGCCTGAAGCCAATGCCGGCTACACTGTTGAGCTCATTGTTTCCATGCACCATGTCATGCATGGCAAGCAGTGTATGCAACAACATTGCAGGCATAAGGGGGAATAACATGGGGCTCGGTCACAATCCACATAAGCTTAATTGCCCTCGGACCCTTTTTTGTAGCTGTTTTCTAGCCTTTTTCCTGACCTTTTCCTGGCAGGAACAGAAAGGCATATCATAGTACGCTCAGCGGTGCAAATGTCAGCATTACAACCATTGACTGCCACTGTCCCTACTGCCACCACCGCGGAAGCTATGTCAGCAGTGGTGGCAATCTTGCGGCGGTCTGACCTTACAGATCATAATCAGGCGGTCAGACCACAGAGGAGGTGGCGCTTGGACCGCCAAAGAAAGTACAGCGATCTCATAAAAGACAAAGTCATAATCAGCCCCTAAGTCTCTTAATTTTAACAAAAATTAAAAAATAACATAACTATTACTACTTTTTATAATTATTAATAATTAACATAAATATTCTTAATAAAATTAAAATACCACACTATGACACTCATTATGAGACTGCCGCTCTAAGGACCACCAGACCTGCCGTAACGGTCGGACCGCCGCAATCCAGGCGGTCCAAAAGCCACATTACGGCCCTAGAGACCGTCGTGCCTGCCAGGACCATGGGTTCCTGACGGTCTGACGGTGGTCTGACTCTTACTCAGCCATGACTGTGCTAAATACGAATCCCCTTTTCACCAGGCTTTCATGGTAGTTCAACTGTCATTGAAAGGCTGGCAGAAAGTTTGTGCTGGGGGCTAAAAGGCAAGTCCCTGCATTGCCCATGTATATTCTGAAGTGCTGGAGTGCTATGGTATTGGCCTCAGCTCCCTTAATAGAGCTGAGACCAATACCGTAGCACTGTTCCCACCGTCATAATATAATGTTCCCACCGTTCAGCCCGGCGGGAACATTGTAATACAACTGGGTGGAGGCAGCCGGTATGACAGTTGCCTCATACACGTAGCTTTGGCGGTCAAAACCGTAATAAGGCCCTATATTCCCACACACATAACAGCCAACAATTAAAATGTAATTCCGATAAAATATAACTAACCTATGAAATAATTAGAAAAAGATTTTAAATAAAAAAAGAAAACCTTTTTTTCAATTTATAATTGCCTCAATGCCTTCCCCCATTACTGTTCCATCAAAACAATACACACCTATAATATAACCTAAAATAATTATCAGTTAAAAAATAAATAATAAAGTAATATTTAATTAGAAATACATTATTTAATAATTAACTTCTAACCCTGTAAGCCTAAAAACACACCTAACATATAATCTAAGAAATATCATAATTACACAATTTATATAATTAGCTAGGAATTAAATATCTAATAATTTTGATTCAGTAAAATGTAATTATAGTTAATCTACTTCTCACCCTGTACCCCTATAAGCCCCACAACCTGCATCTAAACATAACCTAAGAATTCATTAATTCAAGGATATACATCATGTATTACCAATTAAACAATTAATAATAATTAGAAAATAATTATTTATTAATTAGAATAAAATTACTTACCAATTTATACTCCTAAACAACCTGCAACCAACACCTAAAATTTAACTGAAAAAACAAAGAATTAGAGAATTTACATAATTTATTTCCAATTAAATAATAATCATTTTTCAAAACTTATTTAATAATAATAATGAAATTACTTCCGACCCTCTACCCCAACAAAGCTGACAACCTGCTAACACTTAACTGAAAAAAATAATTAATTAGAGAATTTAATTAATTGTTTATCAATTAAAATATTAACAATATTTAAAAATTAATTATTAACTAATTATATTTAAATTACTTTCCACCCTATACCCCTACAAAGCCCACAACAAGCACCTAAAATGTAATTGAAAAAATTAATTATTTAGAGAATTTACATAATTATCAATCAAAGCATGAATAGTAATAATTAAAAACTCATTATGAATTATATATAAATAAATTACGTCCCACTCTATACCCCTAAAAAACCTACAACCCGCTACGATACTAAAAATTACAATAAACAATTAAATTAAAAAACAAATACAAATGTACAAGCTATATTAAAACATTAACAATATTTATGCAAACGATTGATAATATATACAATTAAAATATATACTAAAACACAAAAAATAATTTCATAAATATATTTTTGACAACAATATTTTTGCAAATGATATTCACAACATAGATATTTTAACATTGATATTTCCATCATAGGTATTTTTAACATCGCTATTACTTACCTCTAAAATTGATATTCTTGTCAACGATATTCCTGCATCTTGATATTTTTGGATCACAACGCTTAAAACTTGATATATCTGTATCTCGATATTTAAAATTTGATATTTTGTCTGAAAACCCTTCACTTTCAAATACAGTATAATATGCAACTCAGAAAGCATAGATTAAACTGTTTTAATGTCCCATGCATTGGAGACAACTCCAGATGTAATAAAGTAATTCACAGACATTTTTAAAACATGAGCAATTTGTGTCATTTCAGTAGGACCAAACATATCATATTGAACCTTATCCCAAACAATCCATCAGGAACTGGAAAAGCAGAAATTTTCACTAGGCACAAGTCTCTTCACACTTTGTGGGTACGTTTCTAAAACCTAATCTACCAGTTTAACAGCAGAGCGTTCAGGAAGATAATGCCCGTACATGAGCGAATGGAAAACAATACAAATCCAGTCAAAGAAGAAAAGCAAGCAGTGTCAATATCCATAGATAATACCATGGATGAATCAAGTGAGTTTAAGCCAATTGAAAAGCTTACGTATACCATGTACAAAAGCTGTAGTTGAAGAAAAATCATCTATGTCAGAAAATTAACCAGACGTAGTTTGTGCAAAAAGTAGAGCCAGTACAGGTGAATGAGAGCTGGTATCCAATGCTGTTTCATCAGAAACAATCCTGTCAGTTTGTGTTGCATTAGTGAGCTGCAAACTAACAATTTTGACATTTAGGGGGTCATTACGAAATTGGCGGTAAAAGCCGCATACCGCCGTGCAGAAGACTGCCAACACACCGCAGCGGCCGCGAAATTCCGCCACAGCTATTATGACCCACATCTCGGAATCCGCCAAAAGTCAGACACCCACACAAATCTGCCACACCAAAGGTCAGTGATAAACTGGCGATAACAAAACCTCCACCATCACACCAACAGAAATACGCCCACACTATCACGACACCTGAATCCACTCGGCGGTCTTTCAACCGCGGTATTCCATTGGCGGTACACACCGCCGCGCTCAAAATACACACACCCTTACAAAACACAGCCACATTGGACAATTCCAAATACACACACCTGATACACATACACACACCACTCCCACACATCCAATACAATATAAAGCACACACTCACATCACCCACAAACCCCTACGACCAAAAATTACGGAGAGAAGGCCAGAGAGAGACACCACCAGCAAGAACAACAGCATCCACAGGCACACAACACCATCACCCACACAACTTCCACGCACCTCACACAACACACCACTACATTTCACCACACTTATCACCACATACTCCACCCCACACATCACCTACACCACCCCATGGCATGGCAAAAACACCCCAGGTTCCTGGAGGAGGAGCTCAGGGTAATGGTGGAGGAAATCGTCCGGGTAGAACCACAGCTATTCGGATCACAGGTGCAGCACACCTCCATAGCTGGGAAGATGGAGCTATGGTGCAGAATAGTGGACAGGGTCAACGCAGTGGGGCAACACCCAAGAAATCGGGAGGATATCAGGAAGAGGTGGAAGGACCTATGGGGGAAGGTGCGTTCTTTGGTCTCAAGACACCACCTGGCGGTTCAGCAGACTGGCGGCGGACCCCCACCTCCTCCCCCACAACTAACAACATGGGAGGAGCAGGTCTTGGCGATTCTGCATCCTGAGGGCCTCGCAGGAGTAGGTGGAGGAATGGACTCTGGTAAGTCAAATCTTTCACTACTTCATCCCCCACCCTAACTGCATGCTATCACAAACCCCCACTCTCACCCTCACCCCCAGCACCCCAACTCCTCACATATGTCCCAACATCACTAACCACACATCCCAACACCAAGCCCTGCATGCAACAACAAAGCATGGACACCCATCACCAAAGAATGCCCACTGGACATACCCATCCACCCCCCTAAACCATCATCACACAAGCTCCCACACAGGAATGCTAGCACTGGGGTACACGGTCACCCACCCAATGCACACCATTACACACACAGATTTAATAAACATCCTTTTATACCCCTGCAGGACCCCTACCCAACATCACCGGACAGGAGGGTCCACACATGTCCACACCACCAACAGAAGATGCCCACAGTGATGACAGCAACTCTGTCCAACTGGATCAAGATGACCAGCCCGGAGCATCGGGGACCTCTAGACAGTCGGTTCCCCTCACACAGGCACAGGCCACCACAGAACTTCCCCCCTCTGGAAACCCCAGCACAGCACCCACCCAGCGGGCCCATACCTCCGTTCCCAGGACACGTCAATCAGCTGTGTGTCTACCACTACAGGGAACCGAGGATAACCCACCACCCCAACAACAACAGGGACCTGGAGTCAGTGGTAGTGGGCACACGGTCCAGGGGATGGAGGCCCAGGAACACAGGGGAACTGGGAGGGCTGGTGAGCGACAGGGGGCGGATAGGCCAAGGGAACCCACTCTCCACAAGTCCATCTCCTCCATCATGGGAGCCTGCCACCACTCCCAGGAGACGATGGCAACGGTACTAGCCAAGTTTCAGGACACCCAGCGCATGCAGGAGGAACAGTATATGGGCTTTAGGGAGGAACTCAGAACCATCAGATCAACCCTGGGCACCATCGTAGGGGTGCTGAAGGAAGTACTCAACACCAGGAGGGACACTGTGGCACAAGAAGGGGCCCCTGACACTAGCATGGACGTTGAACAGCCCACCACCTCTGCCGGCGCTAGTGGACAGGAGGCACCGCCACAGGACCACCATACCAGCACCCCACCCCCTGCAGAGGGAGAACCACCCCGCAAACAGTCCCTGAGATCCAGGACAAAGACAGAGCACGATGCCAAGACCCCCGTCAAGAAATGAGACCACCCTGATTGTCATCCTACTGTCTCACTTTGTCACCCTGCCCATGATTAAACTGCCCCAGCTCCACTTCCTATGCCCATATGGGTAATGCACCTGTGAGACTAATAGACTGGACTCTGCCATGGACACTCCTCCACCATCACCCCTAACCATTTCACTACCCCCTCCAACATTGAGCATTTAAATAAACACACCTAAAGCACAAAATGATCTGGAGTCTGTCTATGATTTCGAAATAGTGTATTAGAAATTACAGTGACAATTTTTTAAAAAAATAGTAATGTCAACATACCTATGTCACACAGCTCTAGTCCATGAGGAATCTAATCAGATGTCACACAGTGGGACCCACTTCTGTGAAATCGTAAGGGAAAGTGACAACTCTGTGACCATACACTGGGTGATAACGACAGACAGGATAGAGGAAGTAGTTTCAAAGTACATGTAGTAGGCAGGTTTGTATTCCTACCTGTGTGTCACTGGAAATATTGCTGGATCACTGAGTCCCTGTTATGCATGTTTTCTTCCTCTGCTTCCTCCTCATCACTCTCCACAGGCTCCACAGCTGCAACAACAACGCCATCTGGACCATCCTCCTGCAGAAAAGGCACCTGGCGTCGCAAAGCCAAGTTGTGAAGCATACAGCAGGCCACTATGAACTGGCACACCTTCTTTGGTGAGTAGAATAGGGATCCACCTGTCATATGGAGGCACCTGAACCTTGCCTTCAAGAGGCCGAAGGTCCACTCGATCACCCTCCTAGTTCGCCCATGGGCCTCATTGTAGCATTCCTCTGCCCTTGTCCTGCGATTCATCACTGTGGGTCAGTAGCCATGACAGGTTGGGGTAACCAGAGTCACCTGCAAATGGCGAGCGACAACTGTTAGACACACACTAACCTGGAGGGATATACCCAGACAACCATTCCCACTGTCTTGCTTCCAGGTGCTCACCTAATAGCCATACACGGTGCCTCTGGAGTTGATCCATCACATAAGGGATGCTGCTATTCCGCAGGATGTAGGCGTCATGCACTGAGTCAGGGAACTTGGCATTCACATGGGAGATGTACTGGTCTGCCAAACATACCATCTGTACATTCCTAGAATTATAACTCTTCCGGTTTCTGTACACCTGTTAACTCCTGTTGGGGGGGGGGCAAAGCCACATGGGTCCCATCAATGGCACCTATGATGTTGGGGATATGTCCCTGGGCATAGAAATCACCTTTCACTGTAGGCAAATCCTCCACCTTAGGGAAAACTATGTAGCTCCACATGTGTTTCAGAAGGGCAGACAACACTCTGGACAATACGTTGGAAAACATAGGCTGGGACATCCCTGATGCCATGGCCACAGTTGTTTGAAATGACCCACTTTCAAGGAAATGGAACACTGACAGCACCTGCACTTGAGGGGGGATTGCTGACATCAGGTCTGGCTCCAACTGGGTACACAGTTCCTGGATTGTGGCACGGTCAAGCCTGTAGGTGATTATCAAATGTCGCTCCTCCATTGTCGACAGGTCCACCAACGGTCGGTACACTGGAGGATGCCGCCATCTCCTCACATGTCCCAGCAGACGGTGCCTATGAAGGACAACAGCGAGCACAGAGTCAAACAACTCAGAGGTACGTACCCAAAGTTTACACAGAACAGCAATCATACAAAAAGTTGGCTTGTATGTGTGTTGAATCTAGGCCTAGGTATGTGTGACGCAGTTGAAAATGAAGCCATGTGGGCCCCTGAAATGGCGGCTGCCTGACATGTCAAGTGGGACAATGGGATGTGAGGTAACTGTGCTGGCGTTGTACACCGTCGCGGTAGGCGGTCGAAGACCGCAGTGCAATGCTGCATTGGTTAACATTGAACCCTATGGGTCCTATGAGCCAATGACGATGTACGCCGGCGGTGACGGTACGCACCACTGTGGACGTGACCGCCATTTTCTATCTGTTCAATCACTCAATACCTGATCTTCGACAGGAGAGGACCTACACTGCAAGTACTGCTGTGACCTCGGTCCGAAAGAGACAATGGCTCATGCGTCTGGGGAAAGGGCCCCTGCCTTCACATCGGAGGAGTTGGAGAAGCTCGTGGATGGGGTCCTCCCCCAGTACACGCTACTCTACGGTCCTCCAGACAAACAGGTAAGTACACAGGGACCAGAGCATGTTGTATGGGCTATGCCTGTGTGGAGAGGGCTGGATGTAAGAAGGAAGGGGGCAGAGTGCTGCGTGCATGAAAGACGGTGAATGCATGTGCCACATGGCAAAGGGTAGGGATGGGGGCCAATCACTTAGACGGTGCAGTTGGTAAT
The DNA here is from genome assembly GCF_031143425.1 of Pleurodeles waltl. NCBI lineage: Eukaryota > Metazoa > Chordata > Amphibia > Caudata > Salamandridae > Pleurodeles > Pleurodeles waltl. The sequence continues at coordinate 1,517,554,235 of NC_090440.1, forward strand.
GACTTCTGTTCTTCCCCTGTACATTTCATGTAGGTCAGCGCCCAGCAGAAGAAAGATATTTGGCGTTCCATCGCCAAGGATGTCCGGACCCTGGGGGTCTACCACAGACGGAGCACCCACTGCCGGAAAAGATGGGAGGACATTTGCCGCTGGAGCAAGAAGACGGTGGAGGCTCAGCTGGGGATGGCCTCCCAACGTGGGAGGGGTGCCCGTAGCACCATGACCCCCCTGATGTTCCGGATCCTGGCGGTGGCATACCCGGAGTTTGATGGGCGCTTGAGGGCATCACAGCAGACACAAGGGGGTGAGTACACTTGTACCTGGCCTTCTGCTGACTTTGCACGCAGTGGAGGTGTCTGGGTGGGGGAGGAGGGCTGTGGGTTTCCCTAGGCCAAGGCGAGTTCTGTAGGCAAGGCCCCTCCCTAAGGCAGGCCATGTGGTACCCCACCCCACCTCTGTAGAGTGCCAAGTACAGCTAGTCATGCCCCTGTGTCATCTATGTGTGCAGATGTCGTCCATAGCCTTGTAGGCCATTTCCCAGGAATTGAACAGTGGAGCCCAAGAGCGCGGCGTAGTGCAGGGGACTTCTGTGTTTGTCGTGTCCACTAACGGTAGCGGTAATCCATGCACTCAACATGTCTTTCTTCTGTTGTCCCCCCCCTTTATGTGGTCTCCCTGTTCTTGTGTGCCTTAGCATCATCAGGCGGAGGAGCAGTGGCACCAGAGCACGAGGGAGCTGCATCCCACATGGCCCTGGAGGGCGAGACTACGGACTCGGAATTCACCAGTGGGACGGAGGGCGAGGGGAGCGCCACGCCGGGGACAGGAGCTGACACCAGCGACACGGACTCGTACTCTGATGGGAGCTCCCTTGCGTTGGCGGCAACATCTGTGCCCCCGCATCTACAGGTAGAGCCGCCACCCCCCCCCACCAGTACCGCCCTCCCAGCAGCCCCTCAGCCTTCGCCCGTGCCCGCTCACTCAGAAGGGTGGGCATCACCTTTGCCCCAGGCCCCTCAGGCCCTGCCCCAGTCACCCCTGCTGCCCTCAGTGAGGAGGCCATTGACCTCCTCAGGTCCTTCACTGTTGGGCAGTCTACCATTTTGAATGCTATCCAGGGTGTAGAAAGGCAGTTGCAACAAACTAATGCATTCCTGGAGGGCATTCCTTCTGGTCAGGCGGCCCTTCACCGAGCTTTTCAAACTCTGGCCTCAGGACTGATGGCAGCCATTGTCCCCGTCTCTAGCCTCCCTCTTCCAACTTCCTCCACCCAGACCCAATCCCCTGTACCTCTGCCTATCCCAAGCACACCATCAGACCACCCTGCACACACCTCAACACACAAGGGAAGCTCAGGCAAACATAAGCACCACACATCCCACAGGCACTCACGCAGGCAACACACACATGCAGACACACCAACATCCACTGCCTCCACTGTGTCCCCCTCCTCGTCGTCTCCCTCCTCCCTCCCAGTCTCGTCTACACTCACACCTGCATGCACTACCTCTACAGCCACTACGTCCCTCTCCAGCACACCCACCAGCACACTCCGCTCACGTGCAGTCACCACCCCTCTACCATTCACACGTCCCCTGTGTCCTCTACCAGTGTGTCTGTGACGCCCCCTCCCACGATACACAAACGCAGGCACACACCCACCCAACAGCCATCCACCTCACGACAGCCTCCAGAGCCTCCAGAGCATGCACCTTCACCCAAAGTCAGCAAACGAACACCTCCTACAACCACCACCTCTTCCTCCACTCCCAAACCCCCTCCAGCTACCCGTCCCAGTGTGTCCCAAAAACTTTTCCTGTCCACCCTTGACCTTTTTCCCACACCTCCCCCACCCGTCCATCTCATAGGTCCCGAAGTAGCACCTCAGCCAAAACATCTCCGGGACCAGTGGTGCCTGTAGTCACCGGTATGTGGAGTGCACCGGCCACCAGGACAGCCAGTGTGGCACGGAGCCACAGCACAGACAGTCCCCCACCTGTGAAGCATCGGCGGGAGAGGGGGAAGACTCCAGCCACCAAAGCCGCTCCCAGGGGTCCTGTTGGGAGTGTGGAGTCAACTGTGACACCTTCCAAGGTGGGGAAGGGCCACAAGAAACCCAGCAATCAAGAAGACCGCCATCATCCCGCTGCCCAGGAGGCCACCGCCAGCCCCAGCCCAGCTGCCCAGGAGGCCACCACCAGCCCCAGCCCAGCTGCCCAGGAGGCCACCGCCAGCCCCAGCAGAGCTGCCCAGGAGGCCACCGCCAGCCCAGCCCAGCTGCCCAGGAGGCCACCACCAGCCCCAGCCAAGCTGCCCAGGAGGCCACCGCCAGCCCCAGCATAGCTGCCCAGGAGGCCACTGCCAGCCCCAGCCCAGCTGCCTGGGAGGCCACCACCAGCCCCAGCCCAGCTGCCCAGGAGGCCACCGCCAGCCCCAGCCCAGCTGCCCAGGAGGCCACCGCCAGCCCCAGCACAGCTGCCCAGGAGGCCACCGCCAGCATCAGCCCCGCTGGGCCATGAAGGACCGCCAGCAAAAGCCCCGCTGGGCCATGAAGGACCGCCAGCACCAGCCCCGCTGGGCCATGAAGGACTACCAGCAAAAGCCCCGCTGGGCCATGAAGGACCTCCAGCACCAGCCCCGCTGGGCCATGAAGGACCGCCAGAAAAAGCCCCGCTGGGCCATGAAGGACCGCCAGAGACTTCAGTGGAGACTGTTATCCACTAGAGAGACTGTGGCTTTGCACTCCCCAGGATGTAACAGTGGGCAACCCACCCACTGTAGAGACTTGAGAGACTGTGGCTTTGCACTCCCCAGGATGGAACAGTGGGCAAACCACCCACTGTAGAGACTTGTGAGACTGTGGCTTTGCACTCCCCAGGATGGAACAGTGGGCAACCCAACCACTGTAGAGACTTGAGAGACTGTGGCTTTGCACTCCCCAGGATGGAACAGTGGGCATGTGGCCCCCTCGTGGATTTGGCGTCGTGCACTCAAGCGGCTGAGGTGCCCCCCCTTTCCCTCCCCCTGAGGTGCCTGTTTAGTTGCTGTCTGATGGCCCTGCAGTGTTCTCTCCGTCATGGTCGGGGATCTTGTGTGGTCCCAGTGTTCCACGGACTTTCTTTGTGCAGTACCTGGACTACTATGCCTAGTAGATATTTTGTACATGGTGTATATATATATATTTCTGCCTACTTGTTTGTAATATATTCCGATGGGTACCCTCATTTTCTTTGGTCTTTGCATTCTTCCGGGGGAGTTTGGGGGATGTAACTGTGATGTATTGATATGCATTAGTGTGTGTGTTGTAGTGGGTGAGGGTGGGGGTGTTGCGTGTGTGTGTCCCTGTTTTTTCTCTCCCCCTCCCCTGTGCCGTAGGTGCAGTACTCACCGTGGTCTTCGCCGCCGGCGTTCGTACTTCTGGTAGAGGAGCAGGAAGACTATCGCAGGTAGGATTTGGAGCTCCGGTTCCATGGTGTCCTAGTTCCTCGTGGAGTGTGTAGAAGTGAGCGTTTTCCCTTCGGAATCCTGTTTCCGCCGTGTTTTTATCCTCTGTGAATCCGCCCCAGAAAAGGTGGCGGATTGGCCTGTTATAATAGTGTGGGCGGTACTTTGTCTCCCGCCTGTCTGTTGGCGGTGTCTGCCGCGCTGTTTGTTTGTACCGCCGTGGCGGTCTGAGTGTTAAAGTGGCTGTCTTTTTTGCGGTTTCCACCACGGTCGTAACTGCAATTTTTTTACCGCCGGCCTGTTGGCGGTCTTACCGCCGCTTTAACACCGTCCGCCAGGGTTGTAATGACCACCTTAATGTACTTGTAGCGGTAATTGGAATCAACAGTTTCTCCGCCCTCCCCAACCTAGGGGAAACATTTTCAGCATTATTTAATGCTTGAAGAGATATCTCCTGTATGGTAGTGGTAGAGGAAAGGGATCTACCCAGGAATCCCCATGGTCTACTGCATAGGATCGGCCACATGATGCAATTTTATTCAATCAATGGATACAATACAATTGTCTTTAGAGCCAGCGATGGTAGTATCACAGTTCTTCTGCATTGTATCCCTACAACAGGGACCACTGCTCTGTAAGATGGGCCAGGCTCCTTCTTCGCAAGAATCTTCTCGCAAACTAAATGTCCAACTTGTGGCATCCAGCCTGTGGAAGTTGTTAAATCCCTCATTCCCAAAGTGGCATTGTGAATTGTTGAACGCTCATCTTGAAAGTATTGTAATTACTGTAAAACAGTGACATGTTCATTTATGTCAAAAGGTATGTCTGTTGCCATTGTGTAAGGTCCACTAAGATCTGGGACGAACATACAGATGTCAAACAGGTGTTCATACGGAGGATGGCCTCCCAAAGATCTTCGAGGCAGCTTACTTAATACTCTCTGGACCCCATACGGGTGATGGATTCATCTACGACCTAAACCTAATACTCTAGCTGTTAAGGATTGTTTTAAGTCACTGTTTTTCCTTTCTACTATTGCATTTCCCTTGGGATGATAAGGAGAAGAATAATGCACTGCTACACCCAAAGTTCCAATTGCATCCCTGTAAGCCCTAGAGGCAAAAGCAGAGATCTAGTCCGAATAGACTGCAGCAACTGCATGTGTCCCAATAAAGACTTACATATCTTAAATAACAGTACGAGTATCAGCCGATCATTGTGGACATACCCAAAGGAACCTGGAGCAAGTATCTACAGCCAGTAGAATGTATTTATATGCACCGTCTGAATTTAAGAGACCACAATGGCCCAGATGCACACAATGCATAGGCCTGTTTGACACTAAGAAGGGTGTCTGTGATGAGCGCATGATGGTGGAACTTTTTGTTTATTGACAGATGTCACAACTGAGGACATACTGTTTGGTCTGTTTGCACAGATCACTCCACCATTATCGCTTTTGTAACAATGAAATAGTAGCTGCCACACCAGCATGAGCAGAAGCCACACCCTCATGAGCTGCTTTAATCAGTTCTAGCTTACAGTCTTGGCTGGGGATCACACAATTACCCAACCATGGTATTATTACATAAGGAATGTTTTGGACACTAAAGTGGTAAGAATATTTTGCTGGGTATGCTTTTGGTAGTGGCTTGCCTTCAGCTGAAGTATTTACAGCAGCCAAATTTCATCATCCACCCTCATATGGGAACAAGTTATTTCAGCATTAGTTGCTGTAACAACTGCAGACTTGGCCGCTTCATCAGCCAATGAGTTCCCTACAACGTATATTCGAACACATTGATGGCGCAATGTGTGTATTACATGAGCCTCTGGCAGTTTATCTTTAAGCTCTGCAACCTTCCCCCAGAGTATTTTATGCTTGATGATGTTTCATTTAGAATCTCTGAAACCGTTAAGGTGCCAATAATGTACATTTTCCATTGAATGACTGGATGCAATAATATGTGTGGGGAACTCACGACTTACATGTTCCAGAGTCAAAATCAATTGCATTTTTGTAATGGTATTTGTTGGTTGTAATTGTGCATATTTCTCTAGGAAGTGTGCTACCAGACTCTTCTCGTCATTTGAACACTTGTATCCTAAGAACAGGACACTGAGAAATGCAATTTTCATTTTCTTGAAATTAAATTTTAAACCTTGTTTGTCAAATTCCAAGGTAATGCGATCTACTCTGGCCAAATTTATGTTGAGGTCATCATCTGTCAAATAAATGTCATCAACATAAGACCATTCCTCTGGATGAGTATTGTGTAATATTGATTTTACACGGTCTGAGAGCAATCCAAGACTGTTCCTACACACTTGGGGGAGTCAACAAACTGGGCATTGTGAGATGAGTGCAGGAAAAGTGGTCAGATCCCTGCTTTCCAGTGCTAGGTTTCAGCAGAAAAAAAACAATTGAAATGTCTAAGGTTTTTTTGCATTGTTTACATCCAATATTGTTCTTTAAGGTTGTGCTATGTGAGTTTTGTATTGTAAATGTACACGTGTATCTGTTTAAGTGTCTGTAATCTAAGAGTATTCTGTATGAATGATCTGGCTTAGCTACATGAAACAAACGGTTATTTATTGAAGATACACAGGGTTCAATTACTCCCTGGTACTCGAGCTGTGAGAGAGTTTTTCTCACAGAGTCATTTGCATTATACTTAATAGGGTAATTAAGTTGTACTTTTGGCTAGATGGTATAGCTATGGTATGGAACTGGGAGTCCCAATCCCAACCCACATTGTTGTGGTATAGCGCTGAAGCGGAACCTGTGTCAAAGACCGACCTGCAGCATAGGCTTCTTTTACTAGATCTAGAGCTGAGAAAGATGACAGAATGACATCTTCCCCTTGTGGGAGAGTTCTAACAAACTCTGGCAGTCAATCTCTTTCTACCAAGAGAATGTCATAACTGAGCATTAACCTTTCCCAAAAATGTTATTGTGTGCACTATGTCTCCCTCGATTTTGATATTCAATTTATAAACAAGGTCTGGAGGGGCAACCCGTTTATCTGGGGTTTCAATGTATTTGTTAGTTTCTCTCACATCTAGAAACTCTTGAAGATTCTGGTGAACTATCATGACTCTGCTGAGCTGTCTAGCAAAGTCACAACCCACTTCCTACTCTTCCGTACTGTCCTTAATATTTGTGGCATACTTAGCAAAAATCCCTGCAACCTTCTTCTTTTTAAACTGTGTTTTTGTTGTGGAAGTTTCTCTTCCTTTTTTATCTTGACATCAGATGAGCGTTGTGAGTCCCTTTTCCATTTCTCTACTCTCCCTTTCTACGTTCTGACAACCCAACTCTCTCTGTTAGTTTGTTGGATCAGTCCTGAAAGGAACAAGAAGGGTGTGAATTAGTATCGTAATGTCTGTCAGGTTGTTGCAAATTGTTATGATTTCTTAAATGATATTGTTTCTCCAAGGTCTCCGAATGTGGAGATGCTCCTCATTGTTTTACTTTGTCTTTATTTGATTTTGTTGTGTCCCAGCACTTTGTAGAAGACTCATGTACTTGCTTGGTACTATCCTTCTGAAAGTTCCCCTTAAGTTGTGGTTTATGTGGTTGGGCCCCCAAAATATGCCGACCTATACTGGTAACATCTCAGATATTATTTTTGGTAGCTCGCAGTCCTGATCTATCTGTGGAACTTGTGCGAGCCATTAGTGTACTTTCAATGCTGCCTCTTCCCCTTAAATATTTCCTAAAATAATTGATGACATTGTAGAAAAACTGCTCATAAATTTAATCCCCAAATCCAGAGCAGGGGCATCCCCTTTGCTCATTTGAATTTGTTTCAACGCTTCTGAAAGAACCAAAAGAGACGGTGTACAATCTGTTATGGTATATACTACAGTAAAAACAGAGCCCCATGTGCCACAGTCATCAATGGAGAGTTCCATCCTAATGGGCAAGCATATTGTATGAATTCTGTCTTTATTATGGGGTCCTGTATGGGGAAACACTGCTTTCAGCTGATTTGCTTTTTGTGTTATTTAGAAAGGAATTTCTAATGTCTGATGGGAATTTTCCCCATAAAAGGATTAATGGCTACGAGGCTTATCCTGGGTGTAGCCAATTGTTGGGCAGCTGGAGCAGCCTTCACTGGGGCTGTATTTAAAATTCTCAGTGGAAATTGTGTTAGGCGTCTGTATATATACATCCTCTTCTTGTAAGTTTCGTACATTTGGATATGGTGTATATGCAGCCAATACTGGCCATGTTGGTCCTTCATTGCTGAGGAGACCTAATCTAACTTGTGCAACTACATGTGGAAAGGTACCTTGAAACCAGTTTTGGTGTTTTTGATATGATAATGGAATTTCTAAATAGTTATATGCTCTATATCAGTGGTTCCCATCCTGTGATCTGGGGACTCTGGGGGTCCGCAAAGCCTCCTCAGGGGGTCCACGACTTGCATAGAAAAATAAATATTATTAACTGATTAGGTCCCCAGCATCCAGGAATGACTCATTGGGGGGTCCCTGGATTCCAAGAATTTTTTAGTGTGGGTCACCGGGCTCTAGTAATGATAAAGTGGAGGTCCACTGAAGTCAAAAGTTTGGGAACCACGGCTCTATATTGTTGTGGAACGATTGCTACAGTGTATGTGTGAAAGGTACTTGTATTAGAATTGACTGCAGGACAAATGAGCCAAGAATATAATGTTTCTGTTTTATAAGCATTGTGTGCCTCAACCACAAATATAATATCTCCACCCCATTAGGTAGCCTATCAGCAAATACGTTTTGTGTGACAGCATGTGCACAATTTACTGGAATTACTAATTGTTGTTCCATTGTTTACACAGAATTAAGAGATAGAAACACAGTATATATACACACAAGTAAATATACATATTCCCTGAAAAAAAAAATATATATATACACAAGTAAATATATATATATATATTTGATGAAAAAAAGAAAGGTTACAGGGACGTTGGAGTTAGGAAATGCAATTTAAAAAAAACATAGAAATTCTCTTAAAAAAACAAAGGTCACAGGGACGTTATATTTAGGCTCACATTTTAAACTTACAAACCCATAGAAATTCAGCTATTATAGTTAGATTTATTTTAAGTAACTATAACTCGGGCCCTAAGGTAACTATGAATCACAACCAGTTACTTTCACACCCACTCTCAAACTCTTACAGACACTCTCACATACACTCTCTCACCCAGCCATACACTCTCCCACCCACTCTTACACCGCATACAGACACTCTCACATCCAGTCTTATACCCAAAGAGACACTCTCACACCCACTCTCACATCCAGATACTCTTACATCCACTCTCATGCACAGAGGGACACTTACACCCACTCTAACACTGTGACACATGAATTCCCACCCACTTTCACATCCAGACATTTTCATATGCACTGTTACACACAGACAGTCACCCTAACACTCAGTATTACACTCATACAGGCACTCTCACACACTCTCTAAGATGCAGAGAGACACTCTTGCATCCACTGTCACATACAGATACTTTCACACACATTCTCATACCCAAAGAGACACTCTCATACCCACTCTCAAACCAAAACAGATGTTCTCATAGCCACACTCACACCAAAATACTCTTACACCTAGTAACTCTCACACCTTCTCTCATACCCATACAGACACCCTCACACCCACTCGTTACCTAGAGAGATACACCCACTTTCACACCCATACCAACACTCTCACATCAACTCTTTCAGCCAGGATTACTTTCTCACACCCACTCTCATACCCATACAGACATTCACACACCCATTCTCACATTCCAGATACTTTCACACCAATACAGTCACTTTCACACCCACTCTCACACCCAGACAGACACTCTTACACCCACTCTCACACCCATACAGGCACACTCACACTCTCTCTCACACCCGGATAGACACTCTCACATCCAGACTGGCACTCTTACAACCACTGTCACACCCATACAGACACTCAGATACTCTCTCACACCCACACAGACACTCTCACACCCACTCTCATACTCAGTGAGACACTTTCAGGCCAACTCTCACATCCAGATATTTTTATACCCACTGTCACACCCAGAGAGACACTCTCATACCTACTCTCACACAAAGACAGAAGCTCTCACACGGCACACTCACAGATCGACAAACACTCCCACACAGAATCTCACACCCAGATATGCTCATACCTACTCTCAAACCCATAAAGACACTTTCACACACACACTCTCACACCCAGATATACACTCTCACACCCATTCTTGCACACACACAGACACTCTCACCTCCAGTCTCATACCAAGAGAGACACTCTCACACCCACTCTCAATTCCAGATACTCTTACATCAACTCTCATACCCAGAGGGGCACTTCTGCACCCACTCTCACACTCAGACACACTCACACCCACTTCCACATGCAGACTCTTCCACACCCACACTCACATCCAGACAGTTTTACACTCACTGTCACACACAGACAGACACTCTAACACCCAGTATGACACCCATACAGGCATTTTCACACACTCCCTCATAAGCAAAGAGACACTCTTACATCCACTCTCACATCCAGATACTTTCTCACACATTCTCATACCCAGAGAGACACTCACACCCACACTTACACCAAGATAAACACTCTCACACCTAGTCTTGCACTGTTAATCTCACACCCTCTCTCACACCAATACAGCCACTCCCACACCCACTCTCATATCAAGAGAGTCACACCCACTCACACCCATAAAAACACTCTTACATCAACTCTCCTAAATAGAATCACTTTCTCACATCCACTCTCATACCCAGTGAGACACTCTCACACACACGCTCACATCCAGATACTCTCACACCCACTATTATACCAATGCAGACACTATCTCACAACCAGATACTCTCACACCCATACAGACACTCTCACACCCACTCTCATACCCAGAGTGACTCTCTTGCAATCACTCTCACATCCAGATACTTTTACACACACTCTCATAACTAGAGTGACACTCTTATACCCACTCAGGCAGATGTACTTACACCCACTTTCACATCCAGACAGACACTTTCACATCCACTCTCATACCTAGAGAGACACTTTCACACCTACTCTCACACCAAGACAAGTGCTCTCACTCCCACTCTCATATGCCAAGACAGAAACTCTCACACTGTCTCACACCCAGTTTCTCTCACACTTACTTTCACACCCACTCTCATGCACAGAGAGATACACCCACTCTCACACCCGTACTGACAATCTCCATCTACTCTCCTACCCAGAATCACTTTCTCACACCCACTCTCATACCCATGCAGACATCCTCACATGCACTCTCAAACTCAGAGACTGTCTCATATCAACTTTCACAACCAGATACATTCACACCCACTCTCATAACAGAGACAGTCTCACACCAACTCACAAACCAAGAAAGATGCTCTCACACCAATACTTACACCAAGACAGACACTCTCACATCGAGTCTCACATCCATTTACTCTCACACATACTCTCACACCCATACAGACACTCTCACACCCATACAGACATGCTCACACCCACTCTCATACCCAGAGAGACACAATCTCACACCCATACAGACACACTCTCATCTACTTTCATACCCAACATCACTTTCTCACACCCACTTTAACACCCATACAGACACTTTCACATCCACTGCCATACCCAGAGACACTCTCACAGCCACTCTCACATCCAGATACTCTCACACCCACTCTCACACCAAGGCAGACACTTATATACCAACTCTCACATCCAGACTGATACTCTTACACCCCCTCTCACACGCATACAGACACTTTCACACCCAAACACTGTCACATCTATTCCACATCCATGTAGATACTCTCACATGTAGTCTCATACCCAGAAAGACAGTCTCACACCCACTCCCACATCCAGATACTCTTACACCCACTCTCATATCCATGAAGACATCGTCACACACACTCTCATACTCAGAGACAGTCTCATATCAACTTTCACAATCAGATCAGATACTTTCACACCCACTCTCATAACCAAGGAGACAGTCTCACATCGACAAACCAAGAAAGATGCTCTCACACCAATACTCACACTATGACAGACACTCTCACACCGAGTCTCACACCTAGTTACTCTCACACCTACTCTCACACCCATACAGACACTCTCACACCCATACAAACACTCTCACACCCACTCTCATAACCAGAGAGACACACTCTCACACCCATACTGACACACTCACATCCACTTTCACACTCCAAATCACTTTCTCACACCCACTTTAACACCCATGCAGACACTTTCACATCCACTGTCATACACAGAGAGACACTCTCACACCCACTCTCACATCCAGATACTCTCATGCCCAGTCTCACACAAGGCAGACACTTTCACATCCACTCTCACATCCAGACTGATACTCTTACACCCCCTCTCACACCCATACAGACACTTTCACACCCAGACGGACACTCTCACACCTACTCCACACCCACTTAGACACTCTCACAGGTAGTCTCATACCCGGAAAGACAGTCTCACATCCACTCCCACATCCAGATGCACTCACACCCACTTTCACAAAAAGACAGACACTTTCACACCCACTCTCACACCCAGACACTCTCACACCCAGTCTCACTTCCGTCCAAACACGTTCACACCCACTCTCACATTGAGACAGATAGTCCCCCACCCCCTGTCCCACCCAGACAGATGGTCTTACACCCACTCTCACAATCAGACAGATGCTTTCACATCCACACTCACTCAGGAAGACACTCTCAGCCTGAGTCTCACTTCCAGATACTCTCACAACCTCTCTCATACCAACACAGACACTCTCACACCTACTCTCATAGTCGGAGGGACACTCTAATACCCATTCTCACATCCAGATAATTTCACACCCACTCTCATACCCAGAGATACACTCTCACACCTACTTTCACACCAAGACCAATACTCTCACACCCACAATCATACAGACAGACACTGTAACACTGAGACTCACACCCACTTACTCTCACACATACTCTCAAACGAATACAGCTACTTTCACACCCACTCTCACACCCAGATAGACACTCTCATGTCCACTCCCACACCGAGACAAAGAATCTCACACCCACTTTCACACCGATACAGATACTCTCACACCCAGTCTCATACCCAGAAAGACACTCTCCCACCCACTCTCACACCCAGATACTCTTACACTCACTCTCATACCCAGAGATACACTCTTACACTCACTCTCACACTCAGACTGATGCACTCACACCCACTCTCACATCCAGACACTTTCACACCCTCTCTCACACCCAGACAGACACTCTCACACCCTTGCACACCCATACAGACTCTCTCACACCCACTCTCATACACAGAGAGACACTTACATCCCCTCTCACATCTATATACTCTCACACCAAGACAGATATTCTCGCACCCAGTCTCACAACCAGACAGACACTCTCACACCCACTCTCAAGTCGAGACAGATACACTCACACCTCCATTCACAAACAGACAGATAGTCTTACACCCACTCTCACACTCAGGCAGACATTCTCACACTTACACTCACACTTGGAGAGTCACTCTTACACCGAGCCTCACATCCAGATGCTCTCACACCCACTCTCTCACCCATACAGACACTCTCACTCTCACTCTCGTATTCAGTGAGACACTCTTATTCCAACTATCACATGCAGATACTTTCACAACCATTCTCATACCCAGAGAGACACTCTCACCACCACTCTCACACCAAGACAGATGCTGTCACACCCACACTCACACCAGACAGACACTCACAAACCAAGTCTCACACCTAGATACTCTCACACCTACTCTCACACCCATACAAGCACTCTCACACCCACCCTCATACTCAGAGAGACACTCTCACTCCCACTCTCACACCAATGCAGGCATTCTCACATCCATTATCATATCAAAAGGAACACTCTCACCCCTGCTCGTACATCCAGACACTCTCACTCCTACTCTCACTCCCAGACAGACACTGTCACACACACTCTCTCACATCCATATACTCTCACGCCCATTCTAACACCAGGCACCCTCACACCCACTGGCATACACAGAGAGACACACTTACATCAACTCTCTCATCCAGATACTCTCATGCCTACTTTCACACCCATACAAGCACTCTCACACCCACTCACATACTCAGACACTCTCATACCAACTCTCACATCCAGATACTTTTGCAGCCACTCTCATACCCAAAGAGACACACATACTCAGTCTCACACCAAGACATATGCTCTTACACTCACACTCACACCTAGACAAACACTTACACTGAGCTTCAGAAACAGTTACTTTCACTATATTCTCACACCCATACAGACATGCTCACACCCTGCCTCATACTCAGAGAGACACTGTCACATCCACTCATATCCGGATACTCTTACATCCACACTCATACCTGGAATGACAGTCTTACACCCACACTCACATTCAGATAAACGCTCTAATACCCACTCTCACATCCAGACAGATGCTTTTACACCCACTCTCAATTCCAGACACTTTCCCACCCACTGTCACAATCAGACAGACACTCTCACACCCAGTCACACACCCAAACAGGCACTCTCACACCCTCTCTCACACAGAGTGACACTATTACATCCACTCTTACATCCAGATACTTTTACACCCACTCTCATACCCAGAAAGACACTCTCACACCCACTCTCACACCAAGACAGATGCTCTCACACCAAGACAGACACTCTCACACCAAGTCTCACACCCAGTTACTCTCACACCTGCTCTCAAACCCACTTAGATACTCTCACACTCACTGTCATACACAGAGAGACAAGAACACCCACTCTCACATTCATACACTCACACGTACAGCCCATTCCCAGAGAGACATTCTCACACCCACTCTCACATCCAGATACTCTCACATCCATTTTCACACCAAGACAGACACTCTCTTACTGAGTCTCACACACAGTTACTCTCACACTACTCTCACACCCATACAGGCACTCTTTCACCCACTCTCAAACCCATACAGATACTCTCACGCTCTTTCTCACACCCAGAAAGACACTCTCACTCCCTCTCTCACACCCAGACAGATACTTTCACATCCATTCTCAAACACAGAAACACTTTCTCAAACCCACTCTCCCACCCATACAGAAACTCTCACATCAAGTCTCATACTTGGAGAGACACTCTCATACCAACTCTCACATCCAGCTATTTTCACACCCACTCTTGTACCCAGAAAGACACTCTCAAACCAATACATATGCTCTCACACCCACAATCACACTAAGACACTCTCACATTAAGTCTCACATCCAGTTACTCTCACACCTACTCTCACACTTATACAGACACTCTCACATGCACTCTCGTACCCAGCGAGACACACTCACACCCACTCTTACACCCATACTGATGCACTCACATCCACTCTCATACCCACAAACACTATATCACACCCACACTCATATCCATACAGACACTCTCACACCCACTCTCATACTCAGGGAGATACTCTCACACCAACTCTCACATCCAGATTCTTTTGCACCCACTCTCATAATGAAAAAGACAGTCTCACACCCACTCCCACCCCAAGACAGATGATTTCACACCCACACTCACACCAAGAAAGACACTAACACTGAGTCTTACACCCAGTTACTCTCACACCTCCCCTCATTCCCATAGACACTCTCACATCCACTCTCTTACCAGAGAGACACTTACACCCACTCTCACACCCATACTGACTCGCTCACATCCATATACTATCAAACTAAGACAGATGGGTCCACACCCACTCTCACATCTGAATCTCACATACTGAGAGACACTCTCACACCCTCTGTCACACCCAGAAAGATGCTGTCGCGCCCACACTCCCACTCAGAGAGACACTCTCACAATGAGTCTCACTTAAATATACTCTCACACCAAATCTCACACCCATATAGACACTCTCACATCCACTCTCATTCCCAGAAAGACACCTTCATACCCACTCTCATATCCAGATACTCTCACACCCACTCTCACACCAATAAAGACACTCTCACACTCTTTCTCACATCAAGACACTCTCACACCAACTCTCATACCCATGCAGACACTCACACACCCAGTCTCATCCCGAGAAACACTCTCACACCACTCTCACATCCAGATACCCTTACACCCACTCTCACACCCAGACACTTTCACACCCACTCTCACACCCAGGCACACTCTGACACATATATTAACACAATCAGTCACAGTCTAAAACATATGCTGACACACCTAGGCACACACTTATGCATACACTGACACACCCAGAAAGACATTGTTCCATACTCTGACACACCCAGGCACACACTGATGCATACATTGACACACCCAGACAGATACTAATGTATACACTGACATACTCATGCAAACAGTGACACATACAATAACACACCCAGGCACACGCTTATCCATACACTGATACACCTTATCTATACACAAACTGACAGACGTGCTGACATGCCCAGGCAGACACCAATGCATACAATGACATACCCAGGCAAACAGTGACACATAAACTAACACACCCAGGCATACTCTGATGCATACACTGACACACCCAGGGAAACATATATATACATTGAAACACCCAGGGACACACTAATGCATATGCTAATACAAGCAGACCCACACCAATGCACACACTGACACACCCAGGCAAACACTGATGCTTATAGTAATACACCCAGGTGTATACTTATGCATAGATTGACACACCCAAGCAAACAGTGAAACATATGCTGGCATGCCCAGACAGACACTGATGCATACACTAACACACCCAGACATACACTTATGCATACACTGGCACACTTAGGAAAACACTGATATATACACTGACACACCCAGAGACACACTAATGCATACAACAATACACACAGACACCCACTGATGCACACACTGGCACACCCAGGTACACACTGATACATAGGTTGACAGACCTGGGGAAACACTGATATATACACTGACACACCTGGGGACACACTAATGCACACACTAACACACCCAGGAACACACTGATGCACACACTGACACACCCAGGCACAGATTGATGCATACACTGACATACCCAGACAGACACTGATGCATGCACTGACACATCCAAGCACATATTGATGCAGACACTGACACACCCAGAAATACACTAATGCATTCACTGACATACTGAAGCAAACAATGATGCAGACACTAGCACACCCAGGCACACACTCACATATATGCTGACATACCCAGGCAGACACTGATGCATACATTGACAAACCCAGGCACATGCTAATGCATACAATGAGACACCCAGGCAAACACTCATGCATATATTGCCACACCCACTCAAGCACTGACATAAATGCTGACATGCTCAAACAGACAATGATGCATACACGGACATACCGAGGCAATCAGTGACACATACACTAACACACCCAGGCACACTCTTATCCATATATATCCATATACTGTCACATCCAGACACACACCGTTGCATACACTGACACACCCAGACACACACTGATGCACACACTGTCACACCCAGACACACACTTATGCATACACTGACACACCCAGACAGACACAGATGCATACACTGACACACCCAGGTACACACTGTTTCATACACTGACTCACCCAACCACACACTGATGCATTCACTGCTCACTCACACAGCCACTCATATAAACACTAAGACACCCTTATACAGATTGATACATACACTAACACACCTATAGACAGTTATTCAAAGACTAAATACCATATAGAAAAAAATACAGACGAATAATAAAGACTCAGACACAGATTTGTGTTTGATTAAATGGTGATCCTAACAAGAACCATTTTTTTAATAAAGTTCTTATTTTTTTTTTATTTTTTATTTTTTCCAGAGAACGTATCAAATAAACATCAGAAAACAACCTAAATGCAGAAAGTTTGCATTTTCAAAGCACAATGGTGCTGAACAACAGTTAGTTAAAAAAAGGAAATGTGGAAAAAACTAACAGTGGTGCTTATTCACCTGGGAAAAAAAAAATGTGACATCCTTCACTTATGCAATGACAAACTTGTGGCAGGTGGCGCAGTATGTAACCATTCCTTCTATTTTGGTGCATGTGGCTAACATTCTGATATTTGCAGGAGTGACTTGACCAGATGCCGATAAGCCAGGTTCAGCATTAAAATCTTTTCCTTCACTCTCTCTAATCATTCGCAGATATGCATATTCATGGATTGTGCGTACATGCTTCCACATACTTGATGTCCCATGGCTGTATCTTTTTGAAGTACCATGGGACAATTTTTTCTCACATAGGTTACATTTTACAAATCTTGCTTTAGCCTTTGTTCTCACCACTAGGTATGGTATAAAACTGCCATACATCACTCTCCTTAGGTGACCATGAAGGGGGCTCTTCCTGTTTCTTCTCCATGTGCAGTATCCAAATCTTCTGCAGGTGGTGGTGCAGTTTTTCCATCAGCCATGATAAACACAACTGTTTAAAGAGGATGTTCAAAATGAGCTTTCTCTCAGAGCTGCCAGACAGAAATAACTGTTTTAGGGATTGACCCGACTGAAAACTAGGTGTGGTCCAACTTTAACCAATGTAGTGGCAGAATCTTCTTTTGGCATTGAGCGGATCTGTGGCTCCTGAGCTGCAGATATGCAGCGCAATAGACATTAAAAAACAACTTATTTATTAAAAACTAAGGGGGTTATTCTAACTTTGGAGGAGTGTTAATCCGTCCCAAAAGTGACGGTAAAGTGACGGATATACCACCAGCCGTATTACGAGTTCCATAGGATATAATGGACTCGTAATACGGCTGGTGGTAAATCCGTCACTTTTCCGTCACTTTTGGGACGGATTAACACCTCCTCCAAAGTTAGAATAACCCCCTAAGTGTATAGCACTTATTTGGAGATTCCAAATATGTCCAAACTCATGTCAAATTGACAAACAGTGGGTCCTATATACTTAAAAAATATTTTAAAATTTCATGAAATGCGGATTGCAACCATGGATTACTTCTGATCACGTGATCACAATAAAACTCATAGAGTTTTAGATTCTACCTCTGTGGTACCACTGAGGATCCACAGATCCCAATTTTTTTTTTGAAATGTATGACTCATCTCACTGCACAACTATTTCAGTACTGGACACACTATGGAGCATAATCACCACTCTCTTCTTGAAAAGCAAATGATCTGAAGAGCTTTACGCAAACAGGGGTCTATTGATTGCAAGACCAATACGATTAGTCGAAGCCATTTTAATTTTTACAAACAATACAACTAAATAAGTGGATGACTAATTAAAGCAAAAGAGAGTACCCATTTTACTGTAGTTGTAATGAAATTAATGTACAACAGAGTTCTGATGCCCCTGTGGCTAGTAATGTATATATTACATAAAAATGTATAGCTCTGTAGGTAACCACTGTAAAAAGATCGTAGTTTTACACACTGATACTTTTAACTCCCCATAAACTAATACAGACACCTTTTAAGGCTGCACAAAATAAAGTTTACCTACTTATCACAAAACTCTATTTAATCTAGAAACCTCAGTAGGTTACTGCTTCTTCCAATGTATAGTAGTTTGCTGTCATTGCATTTGAGATGGTTTGCAAAACTTCTAACATTTTCTAATAGTTTCTTGATACTGAGTACATCTTATTTTCAATATGTACATGTTTCAAATGACTTTATACATTAACTCTCAAACACATTGACATATACTTAGAAACATTTTACACCCACACACATACTCATACAGTCTGTGAACCACACTTACACTCATGAACACACTCACACCCATACTGTTACAGACAATCTCACACCCACTTTTACAACTATACTTTGTAGTCTGGTGTTTGCTGCCATACCCATATACTCACTCTCACAGCTACTCACATACATGTACAGACACTCTCACACCCACTCACATAGATATACAGACATTCTCGTACCCACGGTTATTTACCCATATAGAGATTCTTACAGGTATTCACACACCTACATAGACAGTCCCACACCCAGGCACACTCATATGACCAGTAATAGGCCTATTCACAGTCCTATACAGCTACTTACACAAACTCACACACCCGCATAAACACTCAGCCACTCACTCTCAAACTGCTAGATTCACTCAAACAGAAAGTCACCAACCTACAATACCACTAACATTCCCATTTCAGTGTTGTCATTTGAGATGTCATCATTGATGTCATCAGTGATACCACTGACTATATCATGATGTATTATGTTAGGTCATAAGCAGTGCATTGTGGGGGCATAAGTTATAGCCAGCTCAGGTAAATATAAGTGCTGAATTTCACTGGTTTTGCATAAGTGAAATGTGAGCCTAATTATAACGCCCCTGTGATCTTTGTTTTTTCAGTGAACACACACATATATATGACAGATGCATGTGTCTCTAAGTGGATGTGTGAGTGGATGCATGACTCTTTAAATGGACCTGTGAGTGGATGCATCACTGACTGAGTGGGTATGTGACTAGGTGTGTGAGCATCTGAGTGGGTCTGTTGTCTGAGTGGGTCTGTGAGTGTGTGCATTGGGGTCTGAGTGGATCTGTGAATGGGTGTCTGAGTGTCTGAATGAGTCTGTGAGTGTCTGCCTGAGTGTCTGAGTGGCTCTGTGATTGGGTGTGTGAGTGGCTGAGTGGGTCTGTAAGTGGGTACATGAGGATCTGAGTGGGTCTGTGAGTGGGTGTGTGAGTGTCTAAGTGGGTTTGTGAGTGGGTGTGTGAACGTCTGAGTGGGTCCACAGTTTTGAACAAACTCTCTACCCAAGTGGAGTTCTTTCTGTCTCCTTGGGTAAATGTGCAGTATGTATTCTACACTACAGCTGCGTAATGGACTATGAGAACATGTCTCCAGCGACCTTGTGGGCATTTGCCAATATGATTGTGACTTGTGCGTCTTTCTCCAAAATTCTATGATAACATGAATTCTCCTATAGAGTCCAACAACAATACAAAGACATACGTCTCCAGCAAACCAGGGTCCTCCCTCTTATCTGTATGACGTAAGTGCTCCTTTGTTTTGTGTAGATGTCCTCATATACCTCACAATCAAAAATGCACTAAAATTGGCAGTAAATGCAAAGGGGGGTCCTTTGGCAAGCTGTCCATCAGCCTAACAAAACACCTGTCAATATTAATACAAATGGGGGATAGGGGCCGTTTGGCAGCCGTCTCTGGACTGATTTTGGCCTGCGGGACCCTATTTCCCAGAGTCCAGTCATGTCTGCTGGGTGTCCCCTAGGGCAACTAGTGGGCAATGGGACCACAGGGGGAGCCTCAAGGCCCTAGCCGTTCCAGCTAGCTTCCCGACTCCTGCAGGAGCCAGCATTGCTATTGCACACAGGGAGCTGCTAAACATGCAGCTTCCTGTGTGCAAGAGCAACCATTTCATCTCTTTCCTTGCTCACATTTCTTCGGGCAGGGAAAGAGATGAAACCTCTGGTTCCACAGTGTGAGAGTACTTTGACTGCTCTCGACTGCTGGAAGCGGATTGCTTGATCTGACTTGGTGGGAGCTGTCAAAGCTTCCTCCAAGTCACAGCAAACAGCAATGTCCTAGGAGTGGGCACCCTGGGACATAGCAGAAACCAGTCTTGGGAGGTGGCTTTGGCCAGGGCCATGTAGGGCTTCATGAAAGGTGCCATGCAGCCCCCCTCCAACGTTTAATTTAGCCCCAGGAAAGTGGTGGTCTCCCCGGCCAGGAGTCCTCAACAGACATCCTTCATTATTTTATTTCAGCCCTGAGGTGGTATTGGTCCCTGGGGCTGTGGGGGTTCCACACGCCCCCCTCAATTTGAAAGAATTGCAGTGTGGAGGTGATGGTCCCCGGGGCTGCAAGGGGAGGCCATATGGGCCCCCCATTGAAAATAAATGTTTTGCAACGGGGAGGTGGAGGACCATGTGATGGGGGGGGTGCCACATGGCCCTCCTGCATACTTATTTTATGGAAACCCAGGGAAGTGGCTCCCCCCTCTTTTTTTGGGCCCACAGTTCCCCCAGGTCCACCCACCTGGGATCAAAATATAAAGCAAGCATTGGAGACCGCAATTGCTTTTTTTTAAATAAGAGCAAAATGTGTGAATCCGCTGTGATTTTCACTCTGATAAAAAAAAAACTTTAAGCCCAGAGGGGGGTCCCTGGGAGACCCCAGCAAAAGGAGTAGTGTAAAAGTACCCTACCCCCTTTTCATTTTTTTCATTTCTTTTGGATGCAGCTGAACCTGAGTTTCAAAATGGCTGCCAAAACTTCCTGGTTGTAGTGTTGGCAGACAATCAGATCTCTCCATGAGATTGGTTGTATTTGCTAAGCCCTTAAGCCTCCAGATCTACATTTTCAGTTTTCTCTTAATATCTCTGAAACTACTAAACACACTTACACAACAACAAAAAAGGTTTTTCTGGACCAAAAGCTACCTTTCTGCCAAAATTGGTGGTATTTCATCCAGATGTTTGCCCTGTAGTCATGTTCAAAATTCCTAAGGGAATTATAATGGGAAATACACCTTTTTGCTCCCCCCCTTTTTTTCTGCCCTCGCTTAACGGAGCATCCCAAAACTTACCATGTATAACAAGATTCTTTGGAATACTTTTTGGGGGAAATTTCAGGAAGATTCCTCAAATTGTGCAAAGATATACGCAAGTCAAAGAACACTTTTTTTATGGACACATGGTCCTAATTATAACCACCTAGTGGCAACCGCCAGTAGGTTATATATATTTATATATTTATATTTATATATAGTTTGCAAAAGTTGCATGTTTGATTGTCATATATGAAGGAATGCAGTCATATGTTTCTGAGGTAGTCACTGGCTCAGTGGCTGTTGCAACCCTATGGATAATCGGCAAACACTCCCCTAACAATGGCACCTTTTCCTCAGACCTGGTCAGAGCTTTGACCTTTACTGAAAGTCATTGGTAGTAATGTATAACAACCTTTTTATAGTCCTGACTCGATGAATTTTTAAGAGCTCTTCAAAATATTGACATACCTAGATTGGAGAGTTTCTCTTTTTGCTTTTCACTATGAAGGGAGTTGTGGTAGTGTTCGACTTAAATTGCCGTTTAAGTTCCGTAGATCAAGAAACCATTGCATCAATAAACAGTATATTGGCTAATATGGACAATCCTTTGGCCCATATTTATACTCTGTTTGCGCCGGATTTGCGTAATTTATTTTGGCACAAATTCGGCGCGAGCTTAACTCCATATTTATACTTTGCCGCTAGACTCGTCTAGCGCCAAAGTTATGGAGTGTGCAAAATTTTTTGTACGTCAAAACCTACCTTCCCTAATGACATGCAAGGTAGGCGTTACCATGCAAAAAATTACTCTAAGGCATGTGAGCCTTATTTATCCTCCGGTGTCAAAATGACACACAGGAGGAGGCAGGCCTTAAAACATGGCGCCAAGCCGGATTTGTGCCATTTTTTAACGCCTGGGTCAGGGCAGGCATTAGAGGACCTGTGGGCTCATTTCCCTGGTGGGAGACCTTGGAAGCAGACCACAGGTGCCCTTCCCTGCACCCAGGGACACCCCCTGCCACCCTCACGCACCCCTGGAGGACACCCATGGATGGCGGACCTATCTACTGTAAGTCCAGGTAAGTTTGGGAAAAGTATTTGTTTTATTTTTTTAAGTGGCATAGGGGGTCCTAACTTCGGCCGCCCTACATGCCACTGTACCCAATGGCCATGCCCAGGGGACAGAAGCCCCTTGGGCATGGCCATTGGGCAGGGGGGCATGATTCCTGTCTTTCTTAAAACAGGAGCCATTTCCATGGGGGTTGTGTGTCAAAAAATGGGCCTAGTCAGGTTAGAGCCAATATTTTTGACTCTAACCTGACTTGCATCATTCTTTGGCGCACAACACCCAGTCTCCCCTTCGCCTCCGCCTCCCGGTTACCGTCATTTATTTTGACGCTAACCATGCTGCAGCGCTAGCTACTTTCATTCCATGAAGAAGGCGCCCGCTGCCAAGTTGGAAGGACATTAGCCGGATGTAAACTTTTTGACGCAAATCTGCACTAGCGCTGATTTGTGTCAAAAAGTATAAATATGGGCCTTTGTACTTATAGGTTCCCAACATTGCAGTTGAAATGTATAATTCTTGATCCTCCTAGCAAGTCGGAGTTTTTTGACTAATATCTCAATTCACAGCCTCCTCTTTTCTCAAAATCAATTCTTGATACCAAGGATTAAGTGAATAGAGATGGCCCATAAATTGGGGAAGATAGTTCATATCAATTCATGGGAGCACCCGGTAATGACAAGTTTAATAGAGTTTCTGCCAATACGCTCTTCTTCAATTATGTAGGTTGTCTTCTTTTTATTTTATGTAATCCTTCTGTACACACCGGAAATGCTTGTGGCTCACAATCTTTCAACAGGTTGGTTCCAACATTCCGAAGCTTAGATCAGGCAGTGCATCTACTCCCCCGAACCTTTCTAGCCATGGGTATAATCATTGGTCCGGTTTCATTTTTGCAGTTGGAAAAATCCGATACAATTCACAAATGTATAGACTGATATAAATGCGATTAATCGGCCATGTCCAGATTTTGAGAGAGACAGTTGAGGGTGGTGTACTCAATTAAAGTTTACTAATTATGTATAGCCCTGCTTGACATCAGGTGGGATCTTTCAGTAAGCCAGTTCTTCAAGTTAAGGGCGAGATCAATAAGATCAAATAACAAAGCAATCTAAACAGCCATTTCGTGTGACTTTAAAGTTTAAAGGCTTTTGGAAAATAGTCTGTTGACTCCCCTCCAATTTTGAGTCCCAGTGTGTAAACTTACTCACGAGTCCCAAAAATATCTCAGCTCCAGACAGCTACATTTGAGTCCCACTTGAGCAGGCAGCTGAGGAACCTTTTTGAATATTAACTTGAACAGCAACTAGGATTGCCTGAGGATTGTAAAAAGGTAGATTCACTTGAAGCAGGTATGTTTACAAGGCAATACATACAATTCATAGGCCATTGATGGTTACAGTTTCTAAAATCACTTCTCTCAGATGCTTTATGAAAAGTCCATCTTGCACTCACCAGCATTCCTCAGATGTCAGTAAACTGCAGTATCCTTCTCCACTCGTTTGCAGTTTCGTAATTGCATACACATTCGTTGTAGACTGCCAAAGCTCCAAACTCAGCAGCCCTTTGTGTGTTGCTCAGTAATTGGTGTGATATTTATCGCACCCGATAAAATCTCCCATGTATGAGTCAGAATTTATCGGGAGGGATGAAAACCATGCAATAATACATTTTGGGGGGCTAGTATATGGATATGCTCCTCATTTACAAGGCCTTTGTGCCACCGTTGTATACATTTTTTTTGACACAACAGTAGCACAAGCGGTGCTTTACACCGCTTCAATTTACACACTGACACATTGGGCCCAATGCGTCAGTTTTTGAAGCCTTGCGTCGCATTATACCTGCACCAGGTATAATGTATGCAAACTAGGTGTTCCCACAGCAAAAGCCACGCAGAACTGGCACAGTGAATTTTATAATATTTCACTGTGTCATTGTGTGTCTTCACTGCGTCAGAATTTTACCACCTGCTCAGAGCCTCCTGACAATGCTGGAGTAGCATCATTTTTTTAATGCTAGCCCAGCAATGCATGAGTTTAGCGCAACAGGTGCGTTAGAATTTCTGACACATCTGTGAAAATGTGAGCTCTATTATAAAGACAGTGCAGCAAAGTCATTGTTAGGGGATCATGGAGCAGCGCAAGAAATCTGATGCATAGGAGTGGATCGTCAGATTCCTGTAAATGAAGCCCGTGGTGTTTACCTAAAAAAAATGCGCGCGTTTCTGTAAGTGCCAGGCCTTTTTGCCACTTAGTATCGGCAGATTGCACCTTTTGATATTACCAGAAAACTCATTTTTAAGATATGTGTGATAATTTAAGATTACTTATTTGTGTGCAGCTGTGCTTCTCATTCCTCCTCGTTAATGTATTTCCAGGTCTCTGTTCACCTGAAAATAATATCCCGCTGCTCCATGTTCTTACAGCAACACTCTCCGTTTTTTTGCATGGCCAATATCATCCACTTCACAGTTATTCTCTGAAAGCAGCAACGGCATACAGTCACAATCAAATCATTCATTTCATTAAAAATCCTTCGTTTTTTTCTTTAAAGAACATGCCATCATTTTGCATTACTGCGCACTTAGATTTCACATAGCAGCTTATTTTAGGGCAGGAGAAAAGAGGTTTGTGTTTGCGTTATTTGGCAAATTGCTCAGAAACAATTTGTACAGGGTAATATATGTGAACTAAGTTATTGTTTAGAGGAGAATAAGGAACAATTATTTTGGATGATGATCCAGCAGTTGCATATTGGGCAGTGATTGCTGATACCTGATCCAAATCCCAAACGCTATGGTGGGCTTTTGGCACAGTGTAGGACGGCAAAGAGCTACCCTTTTTAATAAAAGTAAGGCTGTTAGTATTTTGAGCTGGTTAACTTGCCCTTCTGTTACTGATGAAAGAAACGGCAGTACTGACAAAATTACCTGGCACTGAGAGCAGGATATGGCATTATTATGGGTTATTGGATCGGTCGAGGGAGTTGGTAGATTCAATTTATTGAAACCTTTAAATAAATAGGTGTCCCAGATTGTGGCAGCTCCATCACCTCCACACAGCTGCTGGTTGGAGGCCATGGTGTCCACCTCAGCCCATGCCCACTTATGCGTTGCCTGAAGCCAACCATTAATCATCGATGTCTGGCTACTTTCCATGCCATAGCTAGCAGGCATTTCAACAAGGCCAATGCGAGATCTTACCACTTTTAAATAGTATATGGAGCATTAGGTGTGGTTTGTAATCCCCAGAAGACATGAGAGTGGATCCAGAGATAGCCAGACGTCGACAACTGCAGATATATGGGTCATCACCTCGGTCCACAGGTGAGCCAACGGTGAACACTCCCATACCATGTGGAAGAATTTGGCATTCCCATGCCCAAATTTAGGGCAGATAGGTGAGACCATCAAAACTATTGCACAGAGCTTGAGTGGTGTGAGCTACGTTTGATGGATATAGTTAAACTGCTTGAACTTGAGGCAATCATTCCACAACATGTGGTTCACATGCTCTACTACCATCCCCTATTATTTGATAGTGAGCTCAGTTCCCAGATAATCTCCCAGCACAGTTTACAACAAAGTGCCCATTCTGCACCTCCCGCCAGCAGGGCAGAGTAAAGTGCTGATATCACCCTGCACCCCAGTCCATGCATGAGGAAACATTGCAATCCCTGATGTAGCCTCTGCTTATCTCCAACCGTCACCCATGTGTCACTGAGGGCCAGCCTGAGAGCATGGTAGGTGAGGAAGGTGCCTGCTCCCAGCCCGTAAAGGTCTTGAAACAAATTAAGGGCACTTTCACTGTATAAGTCACTCATGTGGGCTATCCCTGTCTCCTGCTACAGTGCCGGATCATGGATCCCTAATAGCGCTCTAGTGGCAGGCACCACCCACATTGGGAGTTCTGATGCAAATGAAACCTGGTTCTGCCAGAACTGAAGGTATCTATTCCAGACCAGCTTGCCTACCCATTTGAGGTTCCCCAGATCCATCGTTGGACCTCCAGTTGTGAACAGCCACTGTAGTAATCCTATGTCACCCAATGTTGCTAGCAGGGATCTAGCTACTCTCATTTTGTCTCCTCATGGGCCACTGTAGTTGCACCACTGTGAAATATGATTCGAGGTCTGGTACCCCAGGCAACCCTCTTTCATCTGACGTTGGAGCAGCTGAAACAAGACTTGTTTTTGGGCAGGTTCCCATAACAGTTCATATCAGCCCTCTCAATTCCTTAAAGAAGGATTTATCAGGCATTATCAGTAGTGTTGCAGAGAAGTACAATAGTCGTTGGATGACTAGCATTTTGGCAATTCCAGCATGTCCCATGGGCAGTAAGGACTGGCACGTCCAAAAGTTCATAGAGTGTTGTATGGAGATCAGGGCCCATCCATGATTCGCATCTAAGAGATCTTTGTGTTACATGTTCATTCCCAAGTAGCGAAAGGTCTCAAACCTCCCATCGAGTAGTCCAGGCTTCAGGGCTTTCCGATCGCCCTGATCCACCCAGTGCAGGGGGAAAATACAAGATTTGCCCCAGTTCACTCTGAGGCCCTCTTGGTCACCACAAGGGCATTGAGGGCAGGGAGTGCACACACACAATTTTGTAGATATAACAGTACATCATTGCCTACAGTGAGATGGTATGCCTGTCTGTTCCTACTCAGATGCCCCAAGCAGGGCCCCTAGCAATTAACAATGCAGCCAGGGGCTCCATGGCCAGTGCAAAGAATATGGGTGAAAATGAACAGCGCTGGTGGTTCCCTCTACCTGTGGCAAACCAGTGCGAGATATGTCATCCCATGCGTATTTTAGCAGCTGGATCAAATTAAGGAACACTGTGCCCATCCCACTGGTGTCCAGCACTTGAAGCAAGTATGACCAATCAAGTGTGTCAAAGGCCTTTCCAAAGTCTAAAGAGACCACCACCATTATGTGGCATTGATGCCTCGTGCTATAGTACGTTGGGGAATAAACCTCCACTGATCTGGGTGTACCAAGGAATCAAGCATTGAGTGCAGTTGATTGGCTAGCACCATGCTCAATATCCTGTAATCGATATTGAACTCTGATAACAGTGATAAGAACCCACCAATAGTGTGTCTTTGCCAGGTTTCAGTAGCACAG
The DNA here is from genome assembly GCF_031143425.1 of Pleurodeles waltl. Lineage (NCBI taxonomy): Eukaryota > Metazoa > Chordata > Amphibia > Caudata > Salamandridae > Pleurodeles > Pleurodeles waltl. The sequence continues at coordinate 1,517,582,566 of NC_090440.1, forward strand.
CAGTGAGGACCTGATAAAGCTATTCAGGAAAAATGCTTCTCTGATGGGCCTCTTAGTAGACCTTCAACAGCTTAGTGGCAAGGGTGGCCAGAAACATCATGTTATATTTCACAGGGAACCCATCCATACCCAGGGTCTTACCTCGTGCCATCTGATGAATTGCCAGTTTAATCTCCTCTAACTGCAAGGGATGATCCATTTCTAGTTGCAGTGAGGACAAATGAGAGAATGTTGCCTCTTGTCGGAAGACCATGATATCATTTGGGTGTTCAAGAGGAGGATAGTACAGTTCCTCATAGAACTGAACAAACACCTCAATAATGCTGGCTTGGGTGTTGACTGTGTGCCTCATCGTGTCACACCTCATGCCAATCTTCTGAGCTCTCTGAATGCAGCAACCAAGCCAGCGCGCACCCTGGTTTGTTGCAATCTGCCTGCTAGTGGGCCAGAAAGGTCTTATAATCAATGTTGCTCAGCCGTGTTGCTTCCCTAGGGTAGCAACATCGAAACTCCGCTAAGCCTGCTCTTGCGTCGGGCACCATCACTGATTTGGACCCACACTCCAAACGTGTGATTCGAGATCCCCCAAAGAGTGGAGAGGTGAAGACCTCACCCCTCATAACCACTTCATGATGTCTCATTCCAGTCCCAGGGATCCCACCAGTTCAACGTTTCTGTGAAAGTATTGTGTGAGGTGGGTGCCAATGGCATCTCTGTATGCCACATCATGTTGTGCCTCTGTCCTCAAACTCCACATCTATATGGCAGGCCAGGTTCTACCCTATTTAAATGTAACCTTTAGGGGGCACTGGTCTGATAGGGTTCTGCCTAAATATTCGGAGTCATGTACGAGAGGTGAAGAGTCAGAGTTACAAAAGATATAACTGAGTCTGCTGTGCACCTGATGGTCTGGTGCATAGCTTCCCCTGGGTGACCCATTAACCAGATATCATAGAGGTGTAGTGCCTGGTTCCAGTGTTGGAAATGTTTAGTGGCCTGCGCACCTTGGGTACCCAGGAGTGAAGGAATAGATTGATCAAGTCCTGTATCTTGTACACAACTAAAATCTCCTCCCGACAACCCTGAGGCCTGGGGATTCAGTAATAGTGTAGGAGACACTGAGTGGAAAAACTTGCCTTGATGTGTGTTAGGTTCATACAAAGATACCAATGATGAATAAAATGGGTCAGCCGTCTAAGGATCCCTCCAGTATCACATATTGGCCTTCTGTGTCAATTACCTCTCCGTGTTTTACAAGTGCCACTCCGCGGACAACCCGCATAATTATGCATTGCGCATATACAGAATATCTTTTGTCATATACATGCCCACTCCAACCCCTGCAGACCTTCTTGAATCCTCCCTTAAGGAGGTGGGTCTCCTTGAGACATGCAATGTATATGCGCCTGCGCCCTAGGTGTGCAAAAATTCTGTGCTGCCGCACAGGAGTCGCCATGCCCCATATGTTCCAAGATAATATGCTAAAGGAGGTAGCCATGTTCTTTTAAAAGTGTTCAGCCACTCAAATTCCCTAGGATGTCCTTCCACCCGACTGATCCGCTTCGGCATCCACACCTCCCTCCTGACACCTTCCCCTCCATCCAGAACAAAAATGTACAACTGAAACTTAAAAAGAACTCTCCTATCCTAGGTTTGGATGCCAACAACCCTCATGACATGAAGCCCCATACAGGAAAAACAATATGCAAGGTGTACCTACATCAATGATAGGTGTGTGTGGAAGTCTCTGACAGGACAGGCCAGGCCCAGTGAACAACAAGACTATGTCACCCCAAACAACCTCACCCGGGCCCAGCTAGTGAGCATTTAGCCAGCTGACCTGAGTTCTAGCACACTTTCTTGTGTCCCTAGACACTCAACCCCTGTAGGTCGCCACAGATCTGGCATCACTCTGCGGGCAAGCCCAGTGGCATAATTAGGGATTCCTTGTCAGAGGTGGCTGAGCTAGGAGCCCTCATCTCAGAGTCCAAATCTGTGTCTGGGGTCAACAACTGGAACCTGTTGGTACTGAGCATAGAGACCTCAGCGACTGCAGCATTCTGCTCCTCAGTCAAGCAGAATTTTATCTTGTGGGGCAGTACCGAGGCTTGGGTCTCCCTCCAGTCAGCCCTGCAAGCCTTCTCCGGGGTGGTAAAAAATGAGTTGAGTCAGAGTTAACCACAAGCAGGTGGGCCAGAAACAGCAGGGTGTAGGAGAGCCCTAATGCATGGAGCTGTGCCTTGACTGCTACAAAGGTGTTGCATCTTCTCTGGATGTCTGCTGTGTATTCAGGAAATGCTGTGATTGTGTTACCACTGTATGTCCAGGGACCCTTTGCCCTGAACATCTGCAGCAGTAGGTCTCTAAAGTTAAGCAGGCACACTGGGGCACGGCAGTGCCCTCGGAGGGGAGAATGGCCTAGGATTTTATGTGCCCTTTTGAAAGAGAAGAATTTTAGGATCCTGGTAGCCAGGAGCGTCGTCGTTAGCCACTCTTCTAGGAACAGTTCAGTGTTTGGGCTGTTGTAAACCTCCGGAACGCCAAGGAATCAAATATTATTACACCTAAAGCATCCTTCCACATCTTCAGCTCTTGCCTTGAGATCTTGCACTTAAGATTGTAGCGCCTTTAGTTGATCTTGCATAGTCACCATGGAGGGCCTAAGTGTGATTAAAGCGGATTCCATTTTATCTACTCGCTCTGTCAATTTGGCATTGTCCACTTATAGGAGTCCAGTTACTATTTGTACTCCTCCAAGTTGGGCCTCCATGGCAGTTTTGGAGTTCTGTGTAGATTTTGTAGAACATGCTTATGTGCTTCTCTAATGTGCTTTCCAATTGTTGAATGGGAGCCTACAGACACAGGGTTGCCAACAGTATTGTCATAATCGATTTCTGGGGTGGTGACTTAGAGATCTACGAATGCACCATACCCCTGGAATCCCTGCTGTCAGTGCCCACAGAAATGCACCCCTGTACACCCAGAGGACCCAGTTAAGGTCAGAGATTTCAGCTGAAACACCCCACAGGCACCGATATTCCCAAGTCAGGACAAATATCAATAGATGTACGTGAGTCACAGCTTGCTTTGTACTAGTCAGAGGAAGCAGAAGGAGGATGTGGGATACAGCAAGCCTAGCCACTCCAGTCCCTGATAGCAATTGACAGACTCACTGCTGGAAGGATTCCAGCTGGCCCTCAGGGCCTCTTCCACCATGCAGGATATGAGGGACCAGTAAGGCGGTCAAATATCATGGCCTTCCCAGGCGGTAGTGAAGTCCTGGCTTTATTACATAGGTTAGAGAGTCAAGGGAGGTAGACTTTGGTCCTGGAGTGTTAGGGCAGGAGTGGCGGAGAAGACTTTGTGTAACACCGTAGGACACAGTCACTCAGATGAGGGTCACAATATCTTGAAGGGGTCCTGGGTGTCTCTTATAGTGTCTGTCTGGAAGCATATGGGGCACGCTGCCCTGACCTGTTCTCCTAGGAATCACAAATAGCACCTGGAGTGCAGAGTCCTCACTCCACGTAATCACATTCCTCTATTGGGGGATAGGCATCTGACACTATGGTGCTTATCTTCTACTTACCTTGGCGCCTGGGTAGCTCAGTTTTGCCCCCCTGCCAGTGTTGGGGTTGTAGGTACCACTTGCTTGAAGAAGAGTGGGCCACACTGCACTCAAGGATTACAGCGTAGCAGGCAATGTGGGTGGCGTCCACCGGCCCTGTATTTCTCAGGCCCTGACCCCTGTGCCACACAACTTCCTGCAGTTGTGATCTCCATGTGCTCACCTGCTGGGAGGAGATAGTCTCATGTGGTAGCACCCTGTAGCAGAATCTGAGGCCACTCTGGGTGCCGTATGAGCCAGGCAAGCTACACCAGTAGGGCCCACTCCCAGTTTCTCCGCGCCCTTGGACACACCAGATAGCATCCCAGGGAAACACTATAGCCAGAGCGGAGTGTCTTTCAGGCCAGCTGGTATTGTTTTTCTCTCAAGATGTCATTGGTTGGGCCCAGGAGAATGTGGAGCCTCAGTATGAGCCGTCCATTCCGGGCACCATCTTGGCCAGGCCAGAGTGTTTTCTGGCATACAACATAAACAATGAATTGATAAATCATATTGTAAACCAAACAGCTGTATGCTACCAAAATGTTGCATTTTGATTGGCTCCTTGCTGGTTGATATCTACCCAGAATACTCATAACCAGGAAAGCCTCATTACAGGTTCAAGTCAAATACCACTACACCTTCTTCACCTTCTAATAACTAACACAAATGTTCCCCTAGGTCACATAATTTTCCTGCACTAACAAATCAGCTACTTTTGAAGACAGCTTTAAAAGCATACATGTACCTGTGCAGAAGGCTGGATATGTACATGAAAACATTTACTATCTCTGTTCTTCAAGTTCCCAGAATAGAAGAGTCACCAAAAACATTATTCTATACTTGTTCATATTACATAATTCAATTGGTCTAAGGGCCTCATTATGGGTTTGGCAGCCAGACCACCATGTTGGCGGTCCTAAAAAGACCACCATGTTCGCTATCTTTCAGACCGCCATATTATGAGTTATACAGGTTGGACTGCCTACTGCCAACCGAAAAAGGCAGACTGGCAGTGGCCTGTAAATAGGCAGTCCGACCTCCTGCCCCAACAGCACCACAATCAACCATTGACCGTATTACAAGCCCAAAGTCACAGTGGGGGACACCCATAGCGGTCCAAACCTTGGTCACCAAAGTAAAGCACAATGGCTCATTGGATGGATTTCACACACATTGTCATACTGCACACACCTGCAAAGGACACTATAGAACACACCCCTTTATACACCACAATTCTCTGCATCACCAACGTAACACACAGAAGCCAGAGCTAATTATTCAACACAGCAGCACAGATACTAGGCACCACTTTTTTCTCACCATCTCTTTTCACACCCAGCACACACTTTGTCCAGTCACACCCTTTTGAACTTCCCCTCTTTAGTAAGTCACTGCCACATTTTTTTTTTTATTCCACCATGTCACATTTTAAGAAACCAAGTTTTTCCTGTGATGAGTTGAGAGTAATGGGGATGAAATCATAAGAGTAGAGCCACAATTGTTCCAGCACACTCCTCTTAGCAGGTAAATGAAAATATGGGACAGCACCTTCCTGCACACAAGGGAGGGCATTAGGAAGAGGTGGAATGACCTCATGGGCAAGGTCTGGTTCCTAGTCTTCAGGCACCAGCTGCAGGCCAAGAAGACAGGTGGTAGTCCTCCCAGTGCCCTATTACATCTCTTTTCTTGGGAGGAAAGGATCTTGGCCATCCTGCATCCCGAGCACTTGACAGGAATACCTAGGAGAATGGAGTCTGGTAAGTAAGTGTAGGACGGCAAAGAGCTACCCTTTTTAATAAAAGTAAGGCTGTTAGTATTTTGAGCTGGTTAACTTGCCCTTCTGTTACTGATGAAAGAAACGGCAGTACTGACAAAATTACCTGGCACTGAGAGCAGGATATGGCATTATTATGGGTTATTGGATCGGTCGAGGGAGTTGGTAGATTCAATTTATTGAAACCTTTAAATAAATAGGTGTCCCAGATTGTGGCAGCTCCATCACCTCCACACAGCTGCTGGTTGGAGGCCATGGTGTCCACCTCAGCCCATGCCCACTTATGCGTTGCCTGAAGCCAACCATTAATCATCGATGTCTGGCTACTTTCCATGCCATAGCTAGCAGGCATTTCAACAAGGCCAATGCGAGATCTTACCACTTTTAAATAGTATATGGAGCATTAGGTGTGGTTTGTAATCCCCAGAAGACATGAGAGTGGATCCAGAGATAGCCAGACGTCGACAACTGCAGATATATGGGTCATCACCTCGGTCCACAGGTGAGCCAACGGTGAACACTCCCATACCATGTGGAAGAATTTGGCATTCCCATGCCCAAATTTAGGGCAGATAGGTGAGACCATCAAAACTATTGCACAGAGCTTGAGTGGTGTGAGCTACGTTTGATGGATATAGTTAAACTGCTTGAACTTGAGGCAATCATTCCACAACATGTGGTTCACATGCTCTACTACCATCCCCTATTATTTGATAGTGAGCTCAGTTCCCAGATAATCTCCCAGCACAGTTTACAACAAAGTGCCCATTCTGCACCTCCCGCCAGCAGGGCAGAGTAAAGTGCTGATATCACCCTGCACCCCAGTCCATGCATGAGGAAACATTGCAATCCCTGATGTAGCCTCTGCTTATCTCCAACCGTCACCCATGTGTCACTGAGGGCCAGCCTGAGAGCATGGTAGGTGAGGAAGGTGCCTGCTCCCAGCCCGTAAAGGTCTTGAAACAAATTAAGGGCACTTTCACTGTATAAGTCACTCATGTGGGCTATCCCTGTCTCCTGCTACAGTGCCGGATCATGGATCCCTAATAGCGCTCTAGTGGCAGGCACCACCCACATTGGGAGTTCTGATGCAAATGAAACCTGGTTCTGCCAGAACTGAAGGTATCTATTCCAGACCAGCTTGCCTACCCATTTGAGGTTCCCCAGATCCATCGTTGGACCTCCAGTTGTGAACAGCCACTGTAGTAATCCTATGTCACCCAATGTTGCTAGCAGGGATCTAGCTACTCTCATTTTGTCTCCTCATGGGCCACTGTAGTTGCACCACTGTGAAATATGATTCGAGGTCTGGTACCCCAGGCAACCCTCTTTCATCTGACGTTGGAGCAGCTGAAACAAGACTTGTTTTTGGGCAGGTTCCCATAACAGTTCATATCAGCCCTCTCAATTCCTTAAAGAAGGATTTATCAGGCATTATCAGTAGTGTTGCAGAGAAGTACAATAGTCGTTGGATGACTAGCATTTTGGCAATTCCAGCATGTCCCATGGGCAGTAAGGACTGGCACGTCCAAAAGTTCATAGAGTGTTGTATGGAGATCAGGGCCCATCCATGATTCGCATCTAAGAGATCTTTGTGTTACATGTTCATTCCCAAGTAGCGAAAGGTCTCAAACCTCCCATCGAGTAGTCCAGGCTTCAGGGCTTTCCGATCGCCCTGATCCACCCAGTGCAGGGGGAAAATACAAGATTTGCCCCAGTTCACTCTGAGGCCCTCTTGGTCACCACAAGGGCATTGAGGGCAGGGAGTGCACACACACAATTTTGTAGATATAACAGTACATCATTGCCTACAGTGAGATGGTATGCCTGTCTGTTCCTACTCAGATGCCCCAAGCAGGGCCCCTAGCAATTAACAATGCAGCCAGGGGCTCCATGGCCAGTGCAAAGAATATGGGTGAAAATGAACAGCGCTGGTGGTTCCCTCTACCTGTGGCAAACCAGTGCGAGATATGTCATCCCATGCGTATTTTAGCAGCTGGATCAAATTAAGGAACACTGTGCCCATCCCACTGGTGTCCAGCACTTGAAGCAAGTATGACCAATCAAGTGTGTCAAAGGCCTTTCCAAAGTCTAAAGAGACCACCACCATTATGTGGCATTGATGCCTCGTGCTATAGTACGTTGGGGAATAAACCTCCACTGATCTGGGTGTACCAAGGAATCAAGCATTGAGTGCAGTTGATTGGCTAGCACCATGCTCAATATCCTGTAATCGATATTGAACTCTGATAACAGTGATAAGAACCCACCAATAGTGTGTCTTTGCCAGGTTTCAGTAGCACAGCAGTGAGGACCTGATAAAGCTATTCAGGAAAAATGCTTCTCTGATGGGCCTCTTAGTAGACCTTCAACAGCTTAGTGGCAAGGGTGGCCAGAAACATCATGTTATATTTCACAGGGAACCCATCCATACCCAGGGTCTTACCTCGTGCCATCTGATGAATTGCCAGTTTAATCTCCTCTAACTGCAAGGGATGATCCATTTCTAGTTGCAGTGAGGACAAATGAGAGAATGTTGCCTCTTGTCGGAAGACCATGATATCATTTGGGTGTTCAAGAGGAGGATAGTACAGTTCCTCATAGAACTGAACAAACACCTCAATAATGCTGGCTTGGGTGTTGACTGTGTGCCTCATCGTGTCACACCTCATGCCAATCTTCTGAGCTCTCTGAATGCAGCAACCAAGCCAGCGCGCACCCTGGTTTGTTGCAATCTGCCTGCTAGTGGGCCAGAAAGGTCTTATAATCAATGTTGCTCAGCCGTGTTGCTTCCCTAGGGTAGCAACATCGAAACTCCGCTAAGCCTGCTCTTGCGTCGGGCACCATCACTGATTTGGACCCACACTCCAAACGTGTGATTCGAGATCCCCCAAAGAGTGGAGAGGTGAAGACCTCACCCCTCATAACCACTTCATGATGTCTCATTCCAGTCCCAGGGATCCCACCAGTTCAACGTTTCTGTGAAAGTATTGTGTGAGGTGGGTGCCAATGGCATCTCTGTATGCCACATCATGTTGTGCCTCTGTCCTCAAACTCCACATCTATATGGCAGGCCAGGTTCTACCCTATTTAAATGTAACCTTTAGGGGGCACTGGTCTGATAGGGTTCTGCCTAAATATTCGGAGTCATGTACGAGAGGTGAAGAGTCAGAGTTACAAAAGATATAACTGAGTCTGCTGTGCACCTGATGGTCTGGTGCATAGCTTCCCCTGGGTGACCCATTAACCAGATATCATAGAGGTGTAGTGCCTGGTTCCAGTGTTGGAAATGTTTAGTGGCCTGCGCACCTTGGGTACCCAGGAGTGAAGGAATAGATTGATCAAGTCCTGTATCTTGTACACAACTAAAATCTCCTCCCGACAACCCTGAGGCCTGGGGATTCAGTAATAGTGTAGGAGACACTGAGTGGAAAAACTTGCCTTGATGTGTGTTAGGTTCATACAAAGATACCAATGATGAATAAAATGGGTCAGCCGTCTAAGGATCCCTCCAGTATCACATATTGGCCTTCTGTGTCAATTACCTCTCCGTGTTTTACAAGTGCCACTCCGCGGACAACCCGCATAATTATGCATTGCGCATATACAGAATATCTTTTGTCATATACATGCCCACTCCAACCCCTGCAGACCTTCTTGAATCCTCCCTTAAGGAGGTGGGTCTCCTTGAGACATGCAATGTATATGCGCCTGCGCCCTAGGTGTGCAAAAATTCTGTGCTGCCGCACAGGAGTCGCCATGCCCCATATGTTCCAAGATAATATGCTAAAGGAGGTAGCCATGTTCTTTTAAAAGTGTTCAGCCACTCAAATTCCCTAGGATGTCCTTCCACCCGACTGATCCGCTTCGGCATCCACACCTCCCTCCTGACACCTTCCCCTCCATCCAGAACAAAAATGTACAACTGAAACTTAAAAAGAACTCTCCTATCCTAGGTTTGGATGCCAACAACCCTCATGACATGAAGCCCCATACAGGAAAAACAATATGCAAGGTGTACCTACATCAATGATAGGTGTGTGTGGAAGTCTCTGACAGGACAGGCCAGGCCCAGTGAACAACAAGACTATGTCACCCCAAACAACCTCACCCGGGCCCAGCTAGTGAGCATTTAGCCAGCTGACCTGAGTTCTAGCACACTTTCTTGTGTCCCTAGACACTCAACCCCTGTAGGTCGCCACAGATCTGGCATCACTCTGCGGGCAAGCCCAGTGGCATAATTAGGGATTCCTTGTCAGAGGTGGCTGAGCTAGGAGCCCTCATCTCAGAGTCCAAATCTGTGTCTGGGGTCAACAACTGGAACCTGTTGGTACTGAGCATAGAGACCTCAGCGACTGCAGCATTCTGCTCCTCAGTCAAGCAGAATTTTATCTTGTGGGGCAGTACCGAGGCTTGGGTCTCCCTCCAGTCAGCCCTGCAAGCCTTCTCCGGGGTGGTAAAAAATGAGTTGAGTCAGAGTTAACCACAAGCAGGTGGGCCAGAAACAGCAGGGTGTAGGAGAGCCCTAATGCATGGAGCTGTGCCTTGACTGCTACAAAGGTGTTGCATCTTCTCTGGATGTCTGCTGTGTATTCAGGAAATGCTGTGATTGTGTTACCACTGTATGTCCAGGGACCCTTTGCCCTGAACATCTGCAGCAGTAGGTCTCTAAAGTTAAGCAGGCACACTGGGGCACGGCAGTGCCCTCGGAGGGGAGAATGGCCTAGGATTTTATGTGCCCTTTTGAAAGAGAAGAATTTTAGGATCCTGGTAGCCAGGAGCGTCGTCGTTAGCCACTCTTCTAGGAACAGTTCAGTGTTTGGGCTGTTGTAAACCTCCGGAACGCCAAGGAATCAAATATTATTACACCTAAAGCATCCTTCCACATCTTCAGCTCTTGCCTTGAGATCTTGCACTTAAGATTGTAGCGCCTTTAGTTGATCTTGCATAGTCACCATGGAGGGCCTAAGTGTGATTAAAGCGGATTCCATTTTATCTACTCGCTCTGTCAATTTGGCATTGTCCACTTATAGGAGTCCAGTTACTATTTGTACTCCTCCAAGTTGGGCCTCCATGGCAGTTTTGGAGTTCTGTGTAGATTTTGTAGAACATGCTTATGTGCTTCTCTAATGTGCTTTCCAATTGTTGAATGGGAGCCTACAGACACAGGGTTGCCAACAGTATTGTCATAATCGATTTCTGGGGTGGTGACTTAGAGATCTACGAATGCACCATACCCCTGGAATCCCTGCTGTCAGTGCCCACAGAAATGCACCCCTGTACACCCAGAGGACCCAGTTAAGGTCAGAGATTTCAGCTGAAACACCCCACAGGCACCGATATTCCCAAGTCAGGACAAATATCAATAGATGTACGTGAGTCACAGCTTGCTTTGTACTAGTCAGAGGAAGCAGAAGGAGGATGTGGGATACAGCAAGCCTAGCCACTCCAGTCCCTGATAGCAATTGACAGACTCACTGCTGGAAGGATTCCAGCTGGCCCTCAGGGCCTCTTCCACCATGCAGGATATGAGGGACCAGTAAGGCGGTCAAATATCATGGCCTTCCCAGGCGGTAGTGAAGTCCTGGCTTTATTACATAGGTTAGAGAGTCAAGGGAGGTAGACTTTGGTCCTGGAGTGTTAGGGCAGGAGTGGCGGAGAAGACTTTGTGTAACACCGTAGGACACAGTCACTCAGATGAGGGTCACAATATCTTGAAGGGGTCCTGGGTGTCTCTTATAGTGTCTGTCTGGAAGCATATGGGGCACGCTGCCCTGACCTGTTCTCCTAGGAATCACAAATAGCACCTGGAGTGCAGAGTCCTCACTCCACGTAATCACATTCCTCTATTGGGGGATAGGCATCTGACACTATGGTGCTTATCTTCTACTTACCTTGGCGCCTGGGTAGCTCAGTTTTGCCCCCCTGCCAGTGTTGGGGTTGTAGGTACCACTTGCTTGAAGAAGAGTGGGCCACACTGCACTCAAGGATTACAGCGTAGCAGGCAATGTGGGTGGCGTCCACCGGCCCTGTATTTCTCAGGCCCTGACCCCTGTGCCACACAACTTCCTGCAGTTGTGATCTCCATGTGCTCACCTGCTGGGAGGAGATAGTCTCATGTGGTAGCACCCTGTAGCAGAATCTGAGGCCACTCTGGGTGCCGTATGAGCCAGGCAAGCTACACCAGTAGGGCCCACTCCCAGTTTCTCCGCGCCCTTGGACACACCAGATAGCATCCCAGGGAAACACTATAGCCAGAGCGGAGTGTCTTTCAGGCCAGCTGGTATTGTTTTTCTCTCAAGATGTCATTGGTTGGGCCCAGGAGAATGTGGAGCCTCAGTATGAGCCGTCCATTCCGGGCACCATCTTGGCCAGGCCAGAGTGTTTTCTGGCATACAACATAAACAATGAATTGATAAATCATATTGTAAACCAAACAGCTGTATGCTACCAAAATGTTGCATTTTGATTGGCTCCTTGCTGGTTGATATCTACCCAGAATACTCATAACCAGGAAAGCCTCATTACAGGTTCAAGTCAAATACCACTACACCTTCTTCACCTTCTAATAACTAACACAAATGTTCCCCTAGGTCACATAATTTTCCTGCACTAACAAATCAGCTACTTTTGAAGACAGCTTTAAAAGCATACATGTACCTGTGCAGAAGGCTGGATATGTACATGAAAACATTTACTATCTCTGTTCTTCAAGTTCCCAGAATAGAAGAGTCACCAAAAACATTATTCTATACTTGTTCATATTACATAATTCAATTGGTCTAAGGGCCTCATTATGGGTTTGGCAGCCAGACCACCATGTTGGCGGTCCTAAAAAGACCACCATGTTCGCTATCTTTCAGACCGCCATATTATGAGTTATACAGGTTGGACTGCCTACTGCCAACCGAAAAAGGCAGACTGGCAGTGGCCTGTAAATAGGCAGTCCGACCTCCTGCCCCAACAGCACCACAATCAACCATTGACCGTATTACAAGCCCAAAGTCACAGTGGGGGACACCCATAGCGGTCCAAACCTTGGTCACCAAAGTAAAGCACAATGGCTCATTGGATGGATTTCACACACATTGTCATACTGCACACACCTGCAAAGGACACTATAGAACACACCCCTTTATACACCACAATTCTCTGCATCACCAACGTAACACACAGAAGCCAGAGCTAATTATTCAACACAGCAGCACAGATACTAGGCACCACTTTTTTCTCACCATCTCTTTTCACACCCAGCACACACTTTGTCCAGTCACACCCTTTTGAACTTCCCCTCTTTAGTAAGTCACTGCCACATTTTTTTTTTTATTCCACCATGTCACATTTTAAGAAACCAAGTTTTTCCTGTGATGAGTTGAGAGTAATGGGGATGAAATCATAAGAGTAGAGCCACAATTGTTCCAGCACACTCCTCTTAGCAGGTAAATGAAAATATGGGACAGCACCTTCCTGCACACAAGGGAGGGCATTAGGAAGAGGTGGAATGACCTCATGGGCAAGGTCTGGTTCCTAGTCTTCAGGCACCAGCTGCAGGCCAAGAAGACAGGTGGTAGTCCTCCCAGTGCCCTATTACATCTCTTTTCTTGGGAGGAAAGGATCTTGGCCATCCTGCATCCCGAGCACTTGACAGGAATACCTAGGAGAATGGAGTCTGGTAAGTAACTGTATAAAAAATGTTACCAAAATGCTATGTCATTTATGTTCACTGCTCACGTTTTGCCACCTTTACTGTCACTCAACTCACCAGCCCAGTGTTCACTTGTCCAAAGACTCCTGTTTGGCGATTAACAATTGAAATGTACTCACCTGGGGGGAGAACATTTGTGTATAATGTGTGTATTACAGGGATGTATATGACTCCAACTCCCAGCTGGCACTGTTCTACAATTCCAAATACCGGACTAGTGTTTCCTTCTCCAAATACCCTTGTTTGTTAACTCCCAATTGAATTGTACTCACATGAGAGGATAACATTTGTACAGCGTGTTTATCAGTGAGAGTGATCTGACTGAAAATCCCAGGAGGCACTGTTTCACTAACTCCAAACAACAGTCCAGTGTTCATTTCTCTAAAAACCCTTCTTTATGAACTCAGAAATTAAGTGTACTCATCTGTGGGGATGACAGTTATAAAGTGTATGAAGTAGAGGGAGTGACATGACTGCTAAGGCCAGGAGGCTCTGTCTCTCCAGCCCGAAACACAAGCCCATTGTTCTCATGTTCAAATATCCCTGTGTCTAAACTCACAAATTAAGTTTACTCATCTGGGAGGATAACATTTGTATGGTGGGGGAAACTGGAGTGAGTGAGTGGAATGTAAAACCCAATAGGCCCTGTGTCCCTAACTTCAAACAAAAAAACTATGTTCACTTGCCCTGTTGCATCTATTTATGAAATTTAAATTGAAGTTCACTCACCTGGGTGGATACCATCTGTCAAGTACGTGTAGTATGGAGAGCGACATGACTGGAGCTACTAGGAAGCATTGTTTCAGTTACTAAAAATACCAGAACAGTGGTCACTTGTCTAAATACTGTTCCCTGCTAACTCTCAATTGAAGTTTACTCATCTGGGAGGGACCAAGAAACAGATCATGCTCAATTCTGAGAAGTGTCTGGCTACCTAGCTCCATCTTGACCTGCTAACCCAAGATGAAACTATTGAGGAGAGGAAGGACACCTTACACAGTGTATAAAACATTGATTCCAAAGGCTTCATGATGCATCACCAGAATAGTATTGGCAGAAGACACATCAACAATGCACTGACCCCATGATGACTCCAATCACATACACCAAAGTCCTGGCTCTGACTGCATAACAATCACCTAGGCCTCAAACTTGCCAAAGCCATATCTTGCCTAGCCACTGTTTTACCTGCACTGATGGCAAGATGGCATTCTAAGGCCATCCTCCCAAGGAATAATGATCCAGACAGCAGCTGCTTGACTTAAATGGAATTGGTCAATGCGACCAATACCATGGGTACCTGCCACAATAGGATTTGTGAAATGTCACTGTAAACATTTGGAGGTAAATGTCACAATACAACCAGTAACATTGTGCATTTTACATCAACAGGTCGGGCTGCCACTGGCCACACAGAGGCCACAGAAGAGACTGCCACTACCCCCATGAATGGAGCCCTCACTGACGATGATACTCCTGGACCTCTAGACGTGGAGGACGGTTCTGGCCCATCTGGGCAACCTGGTCAGACATCAACAGTGAGTCTCACTGTGGCCACTACATAACCTCCCAGCCTGGTTGCCTCCACAACAGAGGCAGCCATTCACCTCCCAACCTGTGTACCTAGGACAGTGGCAACCATCTTGTTCCCCTAGTCCATGATCTGGAGTCTCAGCACTACACCTCTGACAATGATGTTCATGGAACCAGTTGGAGGGGGTACCCTGTGGCAAGGTCACAGGGCCATGGGAGTAGGGTGAATGAGAAGGATGCTGTCAGACAGCGGGTTGAGGCCACTGAGCATGTTCCTGGCCAGGACACCATCAGCCACGTCTTGGGGGTTTATCAGGAGTTCCAAGGCTTGCTGGGCCAGGTAGTTGCAGAACTCTGGGTAATGAAGGAGCTGCAGAGTTACTTTAATTGTGAAATGCGTGAACAGTAGGAGGTTCACCATACCAACATGACCTCCCTAAAAGGGGTGCTGAGGGACAATAGCACAACCCTGATCAGGGATCAACAACACCACCCTACCCCATTCTTTGACATATCTATACCAGGCCCTTCATTGGTGCCAGCCACTGGAAGGGAGGCCCTGTCAGGGGAAGGACCCACCCTGACACTCCTGCCTCTGGGACAGCAGATCCCCCCACCACTACGCAAGCAGGGGCATCCAGCAAAGAATCCTGGAAGTATGGATGGCAAGATACTCACCTCTGCCAGCAAGTGACCTCTTCCAAAATGACCTCCTTTGTATGCTGCACATTCACTCTGTTGACTGTTCTTTGACCACCTTCCATTTACAAAAGGAGGAGTACACTGGATTTCGGACTTTCAGTGATATGGCATCTACTCCAAAAATTTCATCCACCATGACTGAGCCCTTCAATTTTATTTTCCAGCATGCCCCAATTTTACTTTATGCACCTATATTCAATAAATCCACCTATCACAAAGTCATTGTCTGCTTGCTTCTGTTCCACTTGTTGCTATGTAGACATGTAAGACCATGTGAAGCAAATGAGGAAGACACAAGACACTAATACAAGGACAGCTATGTTGCAGGTACAGTGTCCTGCTATGGGTTAATACCAACATACACAAATGCATTGCTACAAGTGCCTGGTACAGCAAACATTTTATTTCACTGTACAGTACAGAGGCTGTTCAAATGTCTGGACTGTCATAGCCAAGAATGTCTGACTCATATTGTGTCAAGGTACACATACCAAGGTACAGCCCCCCAGACCATGGAAGGAAGGATCTTGTTAGACATTGTCCTGAAGTATAGACAAACAGAAAAGAGGATGGTGTCACCAGCTTGAGACTTATCACATACCACACCAAAGTAATCCAACATCACACAAACCAAGGTACAGACAGAGGGTAGTACGACAGTCACTGGTCACAGGCCCAACGTTATCCAATCCAATGATATGAGTATGTCACACTCATATATCGGTGTTGTGGACGAGGCACAGTGGTCTGCAATGATGAAACACATCTACAGCAACATACAGGTCATATAAGAATAGTGTTTAGCCTATGTGAATGGTGAATGCCTTGCTTGCAATTGATGAAAACATATTTCATGCCCACATGATCACACACATGATGCAAGTGACCCAATACAGTACACTAAACAAGTACAATGTGCACCTCTGACCTTCTATCCAAACACTGTTCAAGCTGCCAAGGCATAGGTCTCATACACCCCAAATCTGTGATCTACATACCTGGAACAATCCATGTCCACTTGGTGTGTCAGAACAGCATCAGATACCTGCCAATGTCACAACAAATGCCCACTGGAGGATGACATGGTGAAGGTACATTTACAAAGACAAAATAAGGAGTATAGACTTGAAAACATACCTATTACACAAATAACATAGCAAGCATCTGGAAATAGAATAACATTGCAAGGAGACTGTCACAAACAAAGCATCATCATCAAGGTGGGTATATGTCAAAGGCTACCTCATCAAGCACCCTTTGGTTTTATAGTGCAGAGCATCACCTCCATAGTTGTTGGCAAAGTACTCAAGTCCACACATTCGCAGACCTACGGTCCATTGTACAGTCACACTGCAAACTCATCACACTGACATCACACTGCAAACTCACACTCATAAGAAGTAGCTGTTGATGAGATTTTCCCACAAATCAGCTTCTTCCTCTTCACCATCATCCTCGCTTACCATTTCAGGAGTCTCACCCAGTGGTACTATAGGCTGCCCCTCTTCTGGGATGTACAGGATATTGTTCCGCAGGACGATGTTGTGGAGCATGCAGCATTCCACAATGATCTGACACACTTTTCCGGATGAGTAGAGGAGTGATCCACCAGTCTGGTCAAGACAGAGGAGTCTGTCCTTCAGCAGCCCACAAGCCTGCTCCACTACCTGCTTTGTTCTTCCTTGGGCCTCATTAAAGCGGACTTCCCCTGGCATAGTTGGATTCCTCATTGGCGTCAACAACCATGTGTGGAGTCTTCTGTTAAGGCATGGGACATATTTGCAACAATGAGTCACTCACTTCATGATTGTAGCACAAGACATTGAACATACATACACAGGACAGATGTGACTTACCAACTAGCCAGGTCCTCTCTGGGTACAGTTGGGGTATTGTGCTGTTCTGCGTTATGAAGGAATCATGGGATGAAGCCGGATGATGGCCACAACCCTGTGAAATGTAGAGATCCGCCAAACATGCAACTTGCACTTTGATGAAATGGAAGTTCTCTCAGTTGCGGTACACTTGTTCATTGGCCTGCGGTGGGACCAAGCCAAAATGTGTGCCATCAAAGGCCCCCACCACATATGGGATGCACGCAAAACCATAAACATCAGCCTTCACATGGGCTAAATCTTCATGTCGCAGAAACTGGATTTAGCTGTTTAGGTGTTTCAACATTGCTGAGAGGTCATCCTTCAACACCAGACTGAACATAGGTTTGGGCATGCCAGCTGATAGGGCCACTGTATGTTAGAAGGGCCCTGTGGCCAGGAAGTGTGATAATGACATGACTTGTACAATGGGTGGTATGCTGGTTGGATAACTAATAGTTGGCATCAGATCTGGCTCCAACCGACAACATAAGTCCACTATTGTTTGCCTATTCAGATGGTAAAGAAGGATAATATGGCATTCTTCCATGGTCTGAAGGTTTGACAGTGAACAGTGCACAGGAGGTTGTCGCACCCTCTCTCTGGATACCTATGAAGTAGTATAATAGTGGTACTGTTTATTGTACAATTATTATAAACCTTTACACATACAAAGCAATAGTCATCATAAAAATACAAAAGTTAAAAATACCACGTGTTCAAAATATCAAGTCTAAATCAGGATTGAAAATAAATCCAATGAACTGTTAATGCAGGGCAGATTAGGCATAGAGGTTCCAGTTCTTTGTGCAAAATGTGCCATTTGAAACTTTTTTATATGACTTGGACTTTTAAAAACAGCGTGCAACAGTAATTATAACCGTGATAGGCCAGCTAGTCAACAGCCTTTACAAGCAATAAGATACAAGGCGTGCCACAAACCTAACTAGACCCTTGCCATGGGTATCAGCACATGCGGTGCACTGCACATGGCTGTGACCGAAGAGGCCAGATCAAGAGTAAGTAAATTGCTAAAGTGCAGTGTTTAAAGTTAACAAAAGGCATCAAAGACCCATCCTATTAGGACCATTTAGTACAGTAAACAACGCGCACAGCTGTGGTTGTGGGGCTCAGGAGCAAGTCAATCTCTAAAGTCCAGTATGGAGAATTTGCAAAGGGCTTCAACAGACCTAACCATAGGCAGCAACCTAACCATACAATGGTGGTGCAAATCAAAATATGGAAAGTAAAGTGCGAACAGTTACTATACAACAAGTTGATGATATACTGTCAAGATGCTGCAAGAGTTGATTTATCCAATTCTAATATGGCCAGCCGGAGGTACTTGACAGTTTTAGCATTTAAGAGGGTACTAATTGGATTCAGACTAGCAATAACTGCCTGTCGGCAAGTGCGGACAGCAAGGCGAATGAATTCAGGTTGAAGAAAAATTCTTCTTAACTGCAGCATGACTGGGCAGATGCATAAAATGTGGATTATGGCTTCCTTTCCTTGGCCATAAAGATGGCATCACATTTTGTGGCATTCAGAGCGCCACCATAAAGGAAGATGAGCGTGCAGATTCCATTCACCCAGCTTTAGGGTTGCAAGCCTAGCCTTGAGCCATACGAGATAAGTGGAGGAAATATATTTCTGCTGTTTGCTGGAGGCATAGGAAATAATAACTGATCATGCATGGGAGCGCCTGCTTAGCACTGCCAGGTTCTCCAAGCGCCAGTCAGCGAAAATACACTAAGCTTGTTGTCTAGTTACTGCCTTTATGAAGATGACAAATCCACACTCTCTAGTTCGTGCCAGATTAGGCCATGTATAGACTCTTCCAGGGAAGAACAAAGCCCATAGCAGAAATCAAGAAAACAGCAGCCTCTTGTCCAGGACTGCTTTGTGATGCTGAAATCAAGTCTCACTTGCACCAGGGAAGCTCTCTTCGGTAGCCTCAGAGTGCTTTTTTAGATTCCCATGATCAGTTTATCAAGTGACCCGGCCTTCTTGCTTAAGGTTATTTTACTTCCGTATTGTAATACTCAGATAATTTGTGCTTTCATCACCTGGAGAAGAGGATCCAGGCTTGGGTCTTGTAGTTT
This sequence comes from Pleurodeles waltl, assembly GCF_031143425.1. Taxonomy (NCBI): domain Eukaryota; kingdom Metazoa; phylum Chordata; class Amphibia; order Caudata; family Salamandridae; genus Pleurodeles; species Pleurodeles waltl. The sequence continues at coordinate 1,517,601,869 of NC_090440.1, forward strand.
AGTTGCGGCAGCTGAGAGGACAACCTTTAAACTAAAGCCTTTGTTTTTCAGGGCACACAGGTGAGGTGCAAACGATCCTTTGCTGGCCAGAAGAATACCCAGATATTTATACTCATTGCTGTGATGAAGCCATACACAATTAAACTGCCACCTACTATGCCAAGATGTTTTTAAGCCAAATGTAACTGTCATAGTTTTTGCTTGGTTGACTTCCAGCATAGGCGCATAGGGTAGTGAGCTGCTGCTGCAAACCAGTCTTTGTCCTGCTGAAGAGCACAAGGTCATCGGTGTAAAGCAGGTGGGTTATGCGCTGATCGCCTAGCTTGAGTGGGTGACAGTTAGCCTCCTCTAGGAGCATCAAAAAATCAGCTATGGATAGGTCAAAAAGCAGGGGAGCGAAAACGCAGCCTTGCTTCAGACCAGATTTTTTAAAGAACTTTCTTGAAATTCATGAGCCGTCTCCTAGTTAGACCGCATCCAGGTGTTAGAATGTAGCTGTTCGATTGCGCTTGACAAGATGCATGCTGGCCCCTAGTGCCACAGTTTGCACCAAAGAGGGCCTTTTACAATGCTGTTGTAAGCGGCTTTAAAGTCCACGAGGCAAGAATGGAGCACCCATTTACTCCTGAATGCTTTGTCACACAAGAGAGCCAGTGCCATCAGGTATGTATGACAAGACATGATTTCTAACATTAGTCAGTGTATCCACAGCAACATACATGAGGCATATCAATGAAAGCATGTGACAAGGCATTTATGATTGGATATCCAAAGCAAAAAGGGCCTCCTGTAAAAATACGGAGAGCAGTTATCAGGGGAAAATAAAGATGACAAAACAAACTCAACTGCATCTCCTCTACAATTTTGTAACTTGAGATGTACTTTTCACAAATATTATGCCGTAATCAAAACCATACAGTAATGTATAGAGAATGAGGCCAACAACGGAATAAAACATAATAAATAATACTTTATATATAAAACCATATATTTATTGATATAAACTTACATGAATATCTGAATGTCTTAGTTTTATATATACATTTGGTCAAATAAATCATAGATTGTACTGACAGAAAATTCTGTATTAGAGACTTTTATGCACTGGGTCTCTCATACCTTTGGACACACTACATACATACCAATATTCCACTCAGACTATTAAAATGCAAGCATTGCAATTTAATGAATAGGGGACTGACAAAATTAATATAAAGATTGCTTTTTAAAACATATTACAAACAAACCATTATCGGAAATATTTAGTGAATAAATCTCCACATAACTTAAGGGAACACCTAAAATATCCGATCCAATCTAATAATCAATAGCTACACAGATGAACACCAAACATATGATACTGGCAATTCAGTTTTATGTTACTTACTACAAAGTTTGTGCATTACAGTAAACCAATGGTAACTTGTACGAAATTGTAGGAGCCCCTATACATGAATTTGTACATTGGAGTCCTCCGTAGATTGGTTGATCCAAAGTTTCTGCCTATTCACGACGAAGCTTGTTTCGGTGGCTTTCCCGCCAAAAATGGCAGCCACCTTCTTCAGGAAAATAACATAAAAGACTAAGGGGGTGATTCTCACCCTGGCGGGCGGCGGAGGCCGCCCGCCAGAGTTCCCCCCTCCAAAATACCGCTCCGCGGTCGAAAGACCGCTGAGGGTATTTTGGCTTTTGCACTGGGCTGGCGGGCGACCGCCAAAAGGTCGCCCGCCAGCCCAGTGCAAAACACCCTTCCCACGAGGACGCCGGCTCAGAATTGAGCCGGCGGAGTGGGAAGGTGCGACGGGTGCAGTGGCACCCGTCGCGTATTTCAGTGTCTGCAAAGCAGACACTGAAATACAAAGTGGGGCCCTCTTACTGGGGCCCCTGCAGTGCCCATGCCATTGGCATGGGCACTGCAGGGGCCCCCAGGGGCCCCACGACAACCCATACCTCCATCCTGTTCCTGGCGGGAGAACCGCCAGGAACAGGATGGCGGTATGGGCTGTCAGAATCCCCATGGCGGCGCAGCGAGCTGCGCCGCCATGGAGGATTCTAATGGGCAGCGGAAAACCGGCGGGAGACCGCCGGTTTTCCGCATCTGACCGCGGCCAAACCGCTGTGGTCAGAATGCCCTGCGGGGCACCGCCAGCCTGTTGCCGGTGCTCCCGCCGACCGCCGGGGTCAGAATGACCCCCTAAGGTACTGGTCCCAGGAATGATGTTCTCTAAATAGATATAAAAACAGTCAAACATAGGCTCCAATAATAAAGATACTTAACTCAATGACAACTAAAAAACTGATACATATTCAAAGCTATTGGCAGAGTTGGTCATGGAGCAGAAAACTAAAATAGAGATAAAGATGAAGACACTATCAGCAATATAGATGTGAAAGAATAAAAAATAAAAATGCCAAAGAACAGGTAGCTTTCACCACTGTGCACAAACTTAATAACTAAAATCAGTGCTTCTTGCCTCAAAGCAGATACCAAGCCTGGTATTAGATCTGCGCTAGAGCTCCTAATAAGGACACTATTCTGTGGTATGGAATCAAAAAGCACATAAACCAATGTGATACTCTTATGCCCTACCTATAAACAGACCCAAATAACTAGCCAAGGTATAAGTAACACAACCGCTTTCTTCGATACAAATGAAATGTAAAAATGTCGACCAATCATAAATGTCGGCTAGAAATGAAAACAAGCCCTGATCACGCAAGACAATCAAAAGACCTGGCCTAAAAACAATAGATAAGCTTTTCCCCTCCACCCTTGACCTATTCCCAGCCCCTTCGCCACCTGTCCTTCACTTCGGGCCAGGGTGGTCAGGACCCAGGCTAGCACCTCAGCCACCCAGTCCACTGCCACTGTCCTTTCTGCAGCCACTGCAGTTGTGAGAGGCACCGTGAAGACACCCGTCCACACAGCCTGCACCAGCTGCCAAGGGCAAGAAGGGAGCACCAGCTGGCAAATGCAAGGAGGCACCACCAGCTGGCAGAAGCAAGGAGGCACCACCAGCTGGCAAACGCAAGAAGGCACCACCCACTGGCAGAAGCAAGGAGGCACCACCAGCTGGCAGAAGCAAGGAGGCACCACTAGCTGGCAAGGGAGGGAAGGCAATACCAGCTGCCAAGGACAATGAGAAAGGCACAGATGCCACAGGCAGGATGGATATGGAGCCTGGTGCTGGAGCAGCATCTGAGCACACCACACCAACCATGGTACTTCAGTCGTCCGAGGCTGCGGGGGAAGGGCTGGAGCCTCCCCGCACCGCCGCCAAGTAGGCCACCAGCACCACCAGCAGCACAACTGCCACCACCACTGCCAGCAGCAGCAGCCCCAGTGGGCAGCTGTCCGAGGCTGCGAGGGAATGGCTGGAGCCTCCCCCCACCAAAGTCAGCACCGCCACCAGCACCGCCACCCGCACCACTGCCACCACCACTGCCAGCAGCGGCAGCCCCAGTGGCCAGCCGTCCGAGGCTGTGGGGAAAGGGCTGGAGCCTCCTCCCACCACAGGCAGCATCACCACCAGTCCCGCCACTGCCACCACTGAGCAGCCATGACCGCCGGCGGGCAGTGTGTAGTAGTGCCTCCATGGGCTGTAGTGCGCCCTGCAACAACTGTAGGTGTGGCACCCAGGTGAGAGACTGTGACCTTGCACTCTCCAAGATCTGCATCACAGGGCACAAAGCCCCCTCCAGAACCAGTGGAAGAAGGCACCCACTCACCCCCTCCTTGCCAGGATGAAGCACACTGGGCACAAAGCTCCCTCCAGACCCAGTAGAATAAGGCATCAACTCACCCCCTCCTTGCCAGGATGAAGAACACAGGGCACAAAGCCCCTTCCAGAACCAGTGGAAGAGGGCATCCACTCACCCCCTCCTTGCCAGGATGAAGAACACTGGACACAAAGCCCCCTCCCGAACCAGTGGAAGAAGGCATCCACTCACCCCCTCCTTGCCAGGATGAAGAACACTGGGCACAAAACCCCCTCCAGAACCAGTGGGCAAACCACCCGCTAGAGAGACTGTGGCTTTGCACTCCTCAGGCCCAAGCAGTGGGCAAGCGACCCACTAGAGAGACTGTGGCTTTGCACTCCCCAGGACCAAGCAGTACGCAAACGACCCACTTGAGAGACTGTGGCCTTGCACTCCCCAGGACCAAGCAGTGGGCAAAACACCCACTAGAGAGACTGTGGCCTTGCACTCCCCAGGACCAAGCAGTGGGCATGTAGCCCCCTTCAGGAGCAGTGGCGTTATACCATCTTCCAGCTGAGGTGCCCCCCCTTCCCCTTCCCCTGAGGTACCTGTGTATTTTCGACCTGATGCCCCAGCAGTGTTCTCTCCAAATTGAGGCAGGAGTCAAGGGGGGCCTTGGCCTCTGTGATATGGTCCTGTGGACCATAGACATTTTGGACTGGGCAGTGTCCCTACATTTGTATATATTGTGTATACTGATTTGTGCTTTGAGGACTGATTTCTCGCAATTTAGATTATTACACTGACTTTACTTACTTCCTTTTATCCTTGCGTTATTCCTGAGGGTTACGGGATGGATATGTAATGTTGTTGCATCTGTTGTTGTGTATGGTCTTCGGGGTGGGGTTGGGGGTGTTGCATGTTACATGTGTGTGTCACTCTCTTTTTCCTCCCCCCTCTCTTGTGTGCTAGGTGCGGTACTCACTGTGGTCGTCTTCGCCGCCGTTCATGTTCCTGGTGTAGGAAGAGGTATACCAGCATGGGTAACACCTGCAGTTCGGGCTCCATGGAGTCATGGTTGTTCCCTGATTGTCCAGAGGTTTCCCTTTTGTGTACTGTTTCCGCTGTGCTTTTGATGGCAGTGTTACCACCCCAGAAAAGCTGGCGGATTGGCTTGCTGTAAAAGGGTGGGCGGTACATTGTCTTCCGCCTGGCTGCTGGCGGTTACCGCTGAGGTGCTTGCTGCTACCGTCATGGCGGTTGGAGTGTTAAAGTGGCTGTCTGTGTAGGCGGTTTCCGTCATAGTCATATACCACCGGCCTGTTGGTGGTATTACTCCCACTTTATCACTGACTGCCAGGGTTGTAATGAGGGCCATAATGTACTTTTGGAGGTAATTGTTAATATAATTGCCACTCCAAGCATGCCTCCTTACCTACTGTTTGGGAACATACCTATGTCAGGGGTCCTACAAGATCAATTATAAATACATCTCATACATACAAGGTTATTAGAGGGATTCCTACCAGATGCTATCAACGCCATCTATGATGCACGCCTTCTTGATGCAGACCCAGCCTTTGTGTCACCACGGAGACTGATCTAGAGATGTGCTTCCAAGGTAAAAAGGGGTTGGGGGCACTTCTCATGGGCCTGGTACTGGCAGATTAGGTTTATCACACCTTGCTCTCTTTAGATTAGAGGTTACGTTCTCCATGCTAGAGTCTTAGGGATATTTTACATTTCTTGTTATTGCAAGATGGTGGGGGTCTTTGTATTCCCAACACTTGTCTTCACAAACATGCTTCTTGCACTGTGCATTATCCTAATCATTGCAGCACACGCATTTTACAGTAGATTGCAGCCTTGTTAATAAAACCTGTTGAACACTTTACTGCATGTCCTTCAGTGCATTTGTGTGACTGAAACGTACTGCTGATGTGAGAAAAGGTTGCTCTCCATTCAACCAGGACTCCCCTGAGATTGAGTCCATGCATAAAGGCTACCCGAAATTACTGTTTACTGTTTGAGTTTTTGGTGAGGTACTGCTTGTGAGCCGGGAGGGTTGGGCCGACACTTGCGACTTGTTGTAGGATTGGCCTAGTCACCTACTGTTGGAAAATGGGTTATTGGTAAGGGTAGGTAAGTACCTACACTTAGCAATAGGCCACAAACCTCTACTTAGGTCCAATTAGGTCTCAGTAAATTAAACCTAGCTCAACCCTTGGTAGCTTGGCAACGAGCGACAAGGCTTAACTTAGGAGCAAAGCATAAAGCATTCAAATATCACAAAACAGTAATTAAATAAAACCCAGGAAACAGTTTAAAAATCCAAAACCAACGTAGAACAATAGGAAATAATTTTAGCTTTAAAATTACACCAAACTGAATAAAATTGGATAAAGTGAACCGTAAACATGAATTTTGAAAGAATTCATGCTTTTTAGCACTTAGAAACGCATTGCGCCAATCTGGTCAACTGGTTGCACCAGTTTGAGGCCGACCGCGATGAAGCACCACTTGGCTACAGCTCGCAGGAGGCCTCGGCCAAAAATTTACCTTCGGACTTAGTCATTTTCTTGAAGATTTTCTTCAGCAGGACCAAGTCACCAGTCCAATCCAGCCTCTTGGAACTCTTCCTCGGATACACGTTGCGGTAGCCCTCGGTGGAGATTTTTACCTTCAGACTTAGTCGTTTTTTCAAGATGAAAATCCTTCGACCGGGGCAAACCTGAATCTTGATCCAACGTCCCTGGAGCCCTCTTTGAATACACTGTCTGGGAGATCCCGGTCAACTTACTACGTTCGAGCTTAGTCACTTTTTCAGAGTTTTTCTTCACCGGGACGGAACTGCAAGTCAGGCCGGGTCACGGTTGAGGCAAGCCAGCTAGAGTTGTCATTGCGGGTCGTCCCTTTATGGAGCTTTTTTTCAAAAGTTCTCCAAACTTCTGAATCTTCTTCCAGATGTTTCTTTAAGGTTCTTTTAAGGTCCACAGCTCACCCCAAGGTTCCAGAAGCTCTGAGATGCTCCTTGAGGGTGCTGGCAGTGGTGGTGGCAGTGGTGCTGCTGGTGGTGCTGGTGGCCGTGCTGGCGGTGGCACTGGTGTGGCTAAAAATCCTAAAAAAACTCCTCTCCTGCCCTCTCCTAATCTAATCAGGGGGGCAGATAATTGGCTGGATTTGCAGGATGTGCAGGTGTTGCTGGGTTGTCCAAATGTCCTTCCCTGCCTTTGAAGACCAGTTTGGCAGCCCTCCCCTTCCTATTTCCCCATCTGCTGAGGGGGAGATCTCCTCCCCCAGGCACATCTCTTTGTGTGGCTCCAAGACACTTCACACCTCATCAAGGCAGCCTGGCCAGGCTGCCTGAGGCTGGCCAATCAGAGCAAAGGAACAAAAACAGTACAGGGCTGAAGTTGGCAACTTTTCAGGGTAAGTTTAAAACTCTTTACCTGAACAAGGTATATTAAATCCCACAACTGGAAGTTGTGGGATTTATTATAACAGTTATTTGATACTAAACTTGAGATATCTTTTACATAAGGGACTTTTTTAGCTTAATTTGCATCTGCACTTTACACAGAGCACTGGCCCTGGGACTGGTAAGCAGTACCCAGGGCACAGCCAAGAGTCAGTAACCACCAGTATCTGTCCAATAAGTTTGGGGGTGACCAGGCCACAAAGGAAGACTTTCCTACACCTACAAACAAAAGTGCTGTTATCCCAAAACCAGCAGTCTCGCCTAGGAACTAGAGTCCAGCTACGACACGGTGCCACCACCATTGGTGTTTTGGCACTAATTTGTGGATGCCCTTAATATCTCTGTCTCACACACAACCGATACCCTAAGTACCATTATACCGTGACCTCTGTGGCCTTGGGGATAATCTACCTTAGCTGAACAGGGAGCTCTTAACTTGGCTGCAGGTTGATCGAGCTCGAACTCTTAACAGGACTTTTCTCCCAATTTGGTGTTCTGCCTGCTTACCAATGTTTTTCAACATAGCTAATGCCTTAGACATTCCCAAGAATGTCAGACATGCATTAACAGTACATCTAATCGAGCATGGTTTAACAGATGAGGGAGGGCATGTCACATTTATTGTAGAAGCTCATGAAGCTTAGCAACGAGTAACATTCTATTCCTGAGTCACCTTTCCTGAGGAAGACTCTACAACATACTCATTCCAAACATACAGAGTTGCAAATGTACCACAACGGCACCAAGCATACCAGTATCTTGAAATACCGATTACTTATCAAGAGCATCAGAACTGGTTTAATGGCACCCTTCCACACATAATACAACCCGTGAAATTAGGTCCCTTAGGTATTGACAGACCAACGTGGCCAATGTTTGCCATATATACACCGCAGCCCGGTGTACAAAACATACAGGCATCTGATATGAGTAATCTTTACACTGAGATAGTAACATTATATAGACGACTTGTTCAGTTCGTAATGGGAACTTTGAACACAACACCAGCGCTTCCAGCACATCAAGCACCTGCTGGATAACAATTTGGCTATTATTGGGATTAACCCACAAACAGTGCATTCTGTCCTGGGCAAAGTGCCCACGGAACAAGAGAAAATCCCATTCTGGATAGCCCAGAAAACTGATCAGCTGGAAGCTGTGTTTCCCACAGCAAGATGTTTCAAGCATTTCGTAAAATGATAGATGGAAATGGGTAGATTTTTAATGCCATGTACGAGTCATACTGTTGATGGACTTTCTGCAACCGTGAAAGGCAGCTTTTCTAACTTTTCTATGTGAAGCATTGTGAAACTCGCTTCCCTTTTAGACATTATGGGGGTCATTACAAGCTTGGCGGGCGGCTACTGCCGCTCGCCAAGCGGTAACCGCCGTGCGGCCGCCAATGCGGCCGCACTCCAGCGGACCCCTATTACAACATCCCCGCTGGGCCGGCAGGCGCAAACCTAGTTTACGCCCGCCGGCCCAGCGGGGATGCGGGCGCAACATAGGAGCCGGCTCCTAATGGAGCCGGCGCTGTTGCGGCCGTGTGACGGGTGCAGTAGCACCCGTCGCGCTTTTCACTGTCTGCTATGCAGACAGTGAAAAGCTGCACGGGGCCCTGTTAGGGGGCCCCTGCACTGCCCATGCCAGTGGCATGGGCAGTGCAGGGGCCCCCAGGGGCCCCAGGACTCCCCTTACTGCCAGCCTCTTCCTGGCGGTGCAAACCGCCAGAAACAGGCTGGCGGTAGGGGAGTCATAATCCCCAGGGCAGCGCTGCTTGCAGCTCTGCCCTGGCGGATTATCATCGCCGGGGCTAAAACGGCGGGAAACCGCCGGCCCCGGCGGTGCGACCACGGCGCTACCGCCGCGGTCGTAATACAGGTCTCCGTACCGCCAGCCTGTTGGAGGTACGGACGCCACATTACCCCTGGCGGTCGTAATGACCCCCTATCTGTTGTTCCCTGGATAAATTAAAATCAGTAAACAGGTCACTATTATTAATATTTTTCCATGGAACACGGCCATTTTTCAGAATCTGTGATGTCCAACCTAACTGCATGATGGAACACAGCTGATTTTGTCCATCTTTTAGAAGGGACACCACCCTGAATGATGTCAATCACAGAGGACAGTATGGGGCTAGGTTGCCAGTAGTGCCCATGCCCATTATGAGTTTCCCACTGTGTTTCCGCCTGCTGGCCCAGCAGGAAACAGCCTACAGCATTGTCTTTGGCTCATAATAAAGCCTGCAGCAATGCTGTATTGTGTAGGGTGCACCAGCACCCGTCGCAATGTTCACTGTCTGAAAAGCAGACAGTGAACATTCTGATGGGGCTGGCCAGGGGGACCCTGCACTACCCTTGCGAAGTGCATGGGCAGTGGAGGGGCACCCCTGGGGCTCCTTGCACCCTGTTTCTGCCAGCCTTTTTCATGGCAGGGTTACCACCATGAAACCGCTGGCAGAGAAGGGGTCATAATCCCCAGGGCGGCACTGCTTGCAGCACTGCCCTGGCGAATTGGGACTGCCAACACCGCCAGACCATTGTGTAGATGAAATCTGGTTATCAGACCGCGATGCTACCACCGTGATCGTAATATGGTGCTCGGACAGCTACATTGGCGGCAGTCTGACCCCCACTGCGAACCTGGAGGTCATTCATCAGCCAAGTTGTTGCCAACACCTACCTGTTGGTGACCCAATGTATGGACTACATGAGCATCAGGTAGCTTATCCTTAAGGTCAGCCACCCTCCCCCACAGAGTTCTGTGTTTTATGGTGTTCTCCTTTGAGTCTCTGAACCCGTTTAACCGTCAATGATTCAGGTAATCATTGTAAGACTGGACACAGTAGTATGAATCACACACTATCAATGTAAGGTGTCTTGGATCCGTGTGTTCCAATGCCAGGATGAGGGCTTTGAGTTCAGCCAATTGTGCTGTGCAGTCCCCTAGGGTCTGTGTGTAGGTATAGTGAGGGTGGAATACACCATGCTTCATCATTCTGCTCACAGCTGTGCAAGTGGCAGAACATTGATGTTTTGTACCTACAGCTGGTTGTGCTGAACCATCAGTAGAAATGACAGTGTGGTATCTGTCAGATGGCAAGATGTTAAGAAGTGTGGGTTACTCCGGTTCATATTGGAAAAATTCTTCTGTTTGAAGTTTTGGGTTGAAGATATAGGGGGTCATTCTGACCTTGGCGGTCCCAACGACCGCGGGAGCACCGGCAACAGGCTGGCGGTGCTCCCATGGCATTCTGACCGCGGCGGTACAGCCGCGGTCAGATACAGGAAACCTGCGGTGAACCGCCGGTTTCCCGCTGCCCAAGGGAATCCTCCATGGCGGCGCTGCAAACAGCGCCGCCATGGGGATTCCGTCCCCCTTACCACCAGCCTTGTTCTGGCGGTTTTGACCGCCAGAACCTGGCTGGCGGTAACGGGTGTCGTGGGGCCCCTGGGGGCCCCTGCAGTGCCCATGCCAATGGCATGGGCACTGCAGGGGCCCCCTAACAGGGCCCCACCAAGATTTTCAGTGTCTGCCACGCAGACACTGAAAATCGCGACAGGTGCAACTGCACCCGTCGCACCCCTTCCACTCCGCCGGCTCCATTCGGAGCCGGCATCCTCATGGAAGGGGGTTTCCCGCTGGGCTGGCGGGCGGCCTTCTGGCGGTCGCCCGCCAGCCCAGCGGGAAACTCAGAATTACCGCGGCGGTCTTTTGACCGCGCAGCGGTATTCTGCCGGTGGGACTTTGGCGGGCGGCCTCCGCCGCCCGCCAAAGTCAGAATGACCCCCATAGTCAACATCTGTAGCAGTCAGGGAGATTGCTCATTCAATCCAGCGTGGATGTAATGCTTTAGCATTAGGAATGATTGCTTTGGCAATAGCCTCTAAGGCTGGGACCGGAGTAATAACAATAATGCGTTTTCTCCTGGGCAAGTGGTCTCTCCTTGATGACAGCCATCTGTACTGCAGTCACATTTTTTTCTGTGGGTGCAAAGCGTTGTTCTTCATTGGAATATAACTGGGATTTATATGCTATGAGCACCAAGGCGCCTTCGTTAAAGGTAACATAGGTGAATCATATGGTACCAGCAATTATTCTGGTGACAAAATTTGTTTTGTTATCACATGTGTGTGTTTTGCTTCTAGCATGTTTGCTGCAATCCTCTAAGGATGTGCATGTGTTCAACTGTCCAGTGTCTGTTTGAGAAATCTGGGCGTATTAAGTCATCGAATGGCTCTATGAGTTGTGCATAGTCAGGAATGTAAGTTCTGCCAAAGTTGAAGAAACAAAGTAAAGACTGCAATTTCTTGATAGCATTAGGTGGTTGGGGCTGAGGTTTAGACTTAACAGGTATTACATGGTATGGCAAATCCTTACCCCAACACATATGGCTGCTGTATAGATAAATCCCAGTTAACAGAGTAGGCTTCTTATACCGCCTCTGGAACAAGATCGGAGAAAGATGACAAAATGACATATTCCCCATGTGGGAGCTTACAGACGTGTTCAGGAGGCCAGTCTCTTTCGGCCAAAAGGATGTAACAACTAAGTTCATCCCAGAATATTACTTTAATAGTGCACTCTTTTTCTCCCTCAATTTGGACATTTAAATCATAAACCTTATTGGGTGGGAGAATGTTCCAGTCCGCATTCTCAACTGCAATAAAGTTGCTACTTGCTGTTGCATCCAAATGATCTTTCAGAGTCTGGCAACATATTGTGACTTCTGCCCTGCTGTCCAGCATTGTCACTGCCTACGTCTTATTCTTCGGCAATGTTCTCAAGTTTGCTGGCATTTTTAATTGAAAATGCTGACCATTTTTCTTTTTAAATTGTGGTTTTTGTTGTGGGGACTTGTCTTCTTTCTCGTCTGAAGACTGCTATGAGTCTTCCTTCTGTTTCATGTAGTCAGTATGTTGCGCTGACCAGCCCACTCGCTATGTCTATCAGATGCATCCTGGAAGGTATCAGAGGGACGTGAATCTGTATATCTGTCAAGAGCTTTTATGTTCTCTCTATTTCTGAGATTATGGCCCTCATTACGACTTTGGAGGTCTTTTCATAAGACCGCCGAAACCATGCATGCCGAAAGACCGTCCCATTATGACTGATTTTGGAATTCCAACCAAAATCAGGCAGGATTCGGACACCAGTCGTGCTGGCGATCAGTGGGTAAGAGGCGGCTCCACTGCTGGCACCGCCATACCAAAAGGATGCTGCATGCCTTAATACGACCCGCAATCCGGCGTGGCTGTATCCCGATGGTGAGGCGCTGCTGGTGGTGGGAGCTCCGGGACCCTTCCCCTCCCGGATGACCTCCTCGACGGGCAAGGTAAATGGATCATCTGACAGGAGACGGGGAGGTGTTGTGTGTGTGTGAGTGCGTGTGTTAATGTCATGAATATGGGGTGAGGGGGGTGTTTGTGGGTGGGTGCCTGTCTGTGTGTGTGAGTGATTGTTTGTGGATGGGGTGAGGGGAGTGCTTGAGTGTTTGTGGATGGGGTGGGGGTGAGAGTTTGTGGATGAGGGTGGGGGGTGTGTGAGTGTTTGTGGATGGGGTGGGGAGGTGCGTGAGTTTTTGTGGATGGAGAGGGGGGTGAGTGAGTGCATGTGTGAGAGTGTGAGTGATTGAGTGCATGAGTGCGATTGAGCTGATGGAAGGGGTCAGTGCGTGTATGCATGTTCATGTGTATGTAAGTGAACGGGAGGGGTGAGTGTTTGTGTGAGTGGACAGGGAGGGAGATGAGTGTATGAGTGGATGGGGAGGGGGGTACATGTTTGTGTGAGTGAACAGGGAGAGCTGGTACAGATGTGTCAGTGGAAGGGGAGAGCGGGTGAGTACCTGTATGCAGTACAGAGGGGAGGTGGTGTGAATGTATGTATGTGCTGGACGGGAGGAGTCTGTGACTATGGGGGTCATTCTGACCCTGGCGGCCGGTGACCGCCAGGGTCACCGACCACGGGAGCACCGCCGACAGGCTGGCGGTGCTCCCTCGAGCATTCTGACCGCGGCGGTTCAGCCGCGGTCAGAAGCGGAAAGTCGGCGGTCTCCCGCCGACTTTCCGCAGCTCGGGGGAATCCTCTATGGCGGCGGAGCGCGCTCCGCCGCCATGGGGATTCAGACACCCCCTACTGCCATCCTGTTCATGGCGGGAAACCCGCCATGAACAGGATGGCGGTAGGGGGTGCCGCAGCGCCCCTGGGCCCGTAAGAGCGCCCCACAAAGAGGGCCCCGCAAAGTATTTCAGTGTCTGCTATGCAGACACTGAAATACGCGACGGGTGCCACTGCACCCGTCGCACCTTCCCACTACGCCGGCTCAATTCTGAGCTGGCGTCCTCGTGGGAAGGTTGATTTGCCCTGGGCTGGCGGGCGGCCTTTTGGCGGCCGCCCGCCAGCCCACGGCAAATCTCAGAATCACCGCAGCGGTCTTTCGACCGCGGTGCGGTGTTCTGACGGGGTTACTTTGGCTGGCGGCCTCCGCCACCCGCCAAAGTAAGAATGAGCCCCTATATGTATGCACTGAAGGGGGGAAGGGTGGGGGGAGTTAATGGGTGCGTGAGTCTGGTGTTTGTGTATGTATGTTAATGTGAGTGCGGGTGTATGACGTGAGGGCATGGGTGAGTGGGTGTGTGTTTCTGTGCGGGAGTATGTGGGTGCATGTGTGCAGGGATGTAGACATGTGTGCGATTTTATCCTGGTGATACGAATGCTTATTCCTGTCGCCAGGATGCAAGACCTCTAGCTTATTCTGGCGGTGTGACTGCCAGAAAAATGCTGGCGGTGTCCCCCATCACAATCCGCTAGCAGTATTACAGCATCCGCCGTGCTGGAGGTGCTCACCTCCAGCCCGGTGGACTGCAGGAAAGAGGCAGAACGGGCAGAGAATCAGCATTTTTTTCTTCAGCCAAACCGCCAAACTTGTAATTTAGTGGTCTTCACCACCGACCCGTCGATGGTGAGGCTGCCACTGTGGCTCTGGTGGTCTTCGGACAGCCATGGTCGTAATGAGGGCCTATATCTCCTTTTGGACTTCTCCAGGTGGGGAGAGTCTACTCTCGGAATTCGCCTGCCTTTATTTTGTTTTTGTTTATCCCAGAACTTTCTAGAACCCTCCAGTGCTTGTTTGGTACCTTTCTTAGGGATGGTATTCTGAATTTCAGGCTTTTTCCGCTTTGTTCCCAAACTATTCCCATCCTATACTAGTATAGGTATCGGAAATAATTTTCAGTAGCTGTTTCTCCTGTTTCAAGTGTGGAGTCTCTTGAAGCTGCTGGCGTATTGCCAACGCTACCACTTCCTCTTTAATATTACAGAGTATTATTGAGGAGACTGCCTCAAAGTTACGCATCAGTTTCAACCCCAAGTCCAGGGCCAGTGCAGCCCTGTGTTCGTTTAACACTTACGGTAAATTGGCACATGTTGGTGTGCCATGTGTGCTAGTATACATTGCAGCGAAGACTGTACCCCATGTGGTGTAGTCGTCCACTTAGGAAACCATTATGAATGGCAAACACATTGTGAGAATTCTATGTTTCGCCTTTGCAAAGCGGGGGTCATGAACTTGGCCTGTTTTCTAAAGGTTACTTCCGTCCGTTTGATTCGTCCAGCATTTCATTTACTTTTGAATGGAAGTTATGTGGTCCTGAACGAAGAAAGCTTTTGCGGTATGAGACTAGGAATTGCCTAGGCAATGTCAGTCTACAAGATTGTAACTAGTTGTGGACATGTTCTATTCCCTTCACACAAGAGATAACGGAAGTAGAAATGTAGCCTCACATTGATACCACTAATGTAAAATATGACAAGCTGAGCGGACTAAAGGCGCTACTCTTCCAGAAACAAGTTGCGTTGACGTTGGCTGGAGAGACGTCTGCTCTCCAGATAGCAAGATCATCAGCCGAGATACAATACCTATTAAATACCACATTCCCCAAGCGCTTTGGAGAGCTGGTTTCCAGAATATTTAACGCCTTGAGCACTATGGGGATTGTGCACTTCTTTAAGGCTGTTGGGTCTCAAATTGTTTTCATCTTTCAGACTGTCTTGTCTTTGGAGTCATTCCATCGGCAATCCATTCACTCTCTTCAAGTGTGTTTGACAACTTCCTGGTGACTTTAGTGTAGATTGGTGGGGTACTACTGCTGCTGTTCCTGATATGCAGGGGTTGTGCCTTCTCAGCTAAGCAGAGTGATGGAGCTACTACCACCAGCCCAGCTGTGCCGTGATCGCATGGTGCAGTTCTTTGTTGCTCTATTGCTGGAATATTTGGAGCACGATTGATCACTGTCATTCTGGCCAATCCTAGGGTGCGTGCAACCGGCCTTCCATTTCACCTGGTGCCTCTTTAACTGTCTACCTTCATTGTGCCTTGCTGTTCTGGACTGAGAACTACTAGTGTTCCCAATGAGGGTTCATCTACAGTGGTGCCTCATGAGAATGACGCTGATTTGTGAGGCACCTATCATCCACCCCTTGTCAACTACCTGGCTCTTTCAAGCACTTTGGATTGCACTGCCTTCATGGGGGATCCTGTGCTTGAGACTGCTGTGCACTTCTGCTCCATGGACCTGTCTGGCAATCCTGTCATCGATCTAACATCTGGTGATGTGGAGTCATTACTGGATGCACTTCCTTTCGATGACTTTGAAGATATTCTTCAAGATCATGACTACTGTTAACTGATTTGATTATTAGATTTATTCCAAAGTTTTGAAAGTATTATGTGAAATTGCCTTATTGATTAGATTGGCTTTGGTCTGCTGTGCTTGTCCTGGTTGACTTTTGTTTTTTCTTTGAATGTTTTTAGCTGTTTTAACTAGTTTTAATACAGTTTTCGATTGTTTTTTTAGCTCAGAGCATTTTAACTTGGACTCATACACCTTCTGTGGCGTCATCACTGTGGCGTCATTCTTATTATGGGAATTAGGAGGGTGTAGTTGATCCTATTAAGTTTTAATGGAAATCAGGAGTTTAACTAGCCTTAAGGCTTGCAGGCCTGTGCCCCTGTCACTTAGTGACTTTTAACTTACTTAGCTTGCTGTGTCTTAGCCTAATTATTATTTCTTTCAAAATGGCTGCTATGTTTACAGGTAGTGAAATGTTTTGATTCTATGTTATCAATGCCACTCTGTGAAGGCGTCACTATCAGTGTCAAAGTTAAGTGAGATACATAGGTATTCACATCAAGTCCCTTTCCCACTTATGTGCGACAGGAACATAATGTACTTTTGGAGGAAATGTTTTAATATATTTGCTGCCCCAAGAGGGGGGCGTGGTCTGGCTGTCGAAGAGAATGGCCGCCTGAGGAGAAAGCTCCACGCGCCGGCCGGGATTAAGGCCTCTGCGGGAGCTCTCTTCCCCGACAGCAACCTCCACTGCAACCTCTCGGCACTGAAGGAGACGCGGGCCAGAGAGACAGCGGTGATTCGCGTCTCAGAACAGCCACCACAGCAGCACTAACCGTCGGATCGCGTGCAGCCTGCTGCGATACGCCGAGCTGCGGTCTGGTGCGCGCGGCGCACCCGGAGCCGAAAGTGATTGCGGGGGAGACTGAGAAGCCACTGCCCCTACGACCCACGGCAGATGACGGGCGAACGGAACCACAGGGCCGGAAGCCCGCAAGTAAGGAGTGGGAGGTCTGTATCTCTCCCCCACCCCCCACCTTCTCCTCAGGCAGCGCTGCAATTAATCACCTAATCCCTGGCTTAACCTTAAACTTCGGCTCGATAGAAGAGCCAAAACAGAGCCCAGCACCATGAGGCCCTTAAACTAACCAACAAACACGGATGGGTTCACATAACCAAGGAAACTTGGAGTTTTGCCCCCCAACACCCATGGATTAAAGGATGAAAGACTTAATAGACACATCACTGGCTTAAAAACAAAAGAGGGTATTACAAACATAAACCACAGCTTTTTTCCTGAAATAAGCTGACACCCTTTGCAGTGATCCTAACAAGGAATTATTCGCTTGGGTGACGAGATGGATCATCGCGACGGGACAACACAAACACAAAGGGGAAGGATCTATCACTGATTCACAGCGGCGCTACACTTGAAGTAGTAAGTACACAGTTCCCCCTCCGGACTCCCCCTTGCGACTGCCGCTTTCTTAACCTCTGCCTCAGCACCTGATAGGTGACCGGAGGCAGATCCAGACATGGCAAAAAATGCGCTAGACGGTGCAAGAATCGAGGCCTATGGTCATTCAGACTGTGTAGAAGGACAAGTGAGAACTCCATCCACAGGTCGCACAGCTCAACGACCGCCCCACCCCATGTGAAAAACCACCCCCTACTCAGCCACAGCCCACCACGAATGTCCCTCTGCAAAGGCTGCAGTCTCAAAAGCCTGTTTGATTGAAATAAGGGCCGCGAGTGGCGAAACCTGGATCCATTACGTGCATACCTACTAGACACCCTCCTCCTGAGACCCTTACACTTTGGGGGAAATGCCAAACAGGAAGTCTTCAGGTAAACACTCCCAACAGCTGCTGTTTTCAGAGGCCATTGCACAACCAAAAACCATGACGGAACAGACGGCCCCACCCTGCCCCACCCTGCCCCACACCCTCGCCAGCTGACCCCTCAGCGCTGGAAGCGACAGACCGTATATTGCAGCAGATTGCCTCGGTGGGACGTCGGCTCGAGGCAATGGACCTAAAGATAACAGATTTAACTGTGGCCTCCTCCTCCATCCGAGCTGACATTGCCGGCTTCCGGGAGACAGCAAATGCCTTGGACCAACGACTCACAACTGTGGAAGACCAAGTAGCGGCACTTCCCGATCAAGAGGCGGAGCTAAGATCCCTCCGAGCAAAGATCACCAATCTGGAAGATAAGAGTCCCAGAACATAAAGAGGGATCTGGTATCAAGGCCTTCCTCAAATCACTTGTTTCTGACCTTTTCGGCATAGAGCTCTCGCCACCACCAGAGTTCCAGAGAGCACACAGGATTGGCCCGCTCCATAAAGCGACCTCCGACAAACCACGTCCTATCAGAGCATGCTTTCTACGCCAGGAGCAAGCCCGCCAGGTCATTTCAGCACCAAAACACAAGGCCCGGTCTCCCTGGAGGGTCACGAGATCAGAGTGGCTGCAGATTTCTCTAGACTGACAAATGAAAAACAAAAGCCATTTCTGGCTCTCCGCCCGCAACTCAGGAACCTAGATATTAAATATGGCCTTTTCGAACCAGCACGTATGTGGATCACTTACCATGGCAAATCCAAAGGCTTCACCGAACCAGAAGATCTCAGCTCCTTTTTGAGTGACCTTCCTTCACACCCCATGGGTACTACACCCGGACACATGGACCCTGACTCCCTCCAAACCAGGAACGTCCTCACTACCCCATCCCCGCAGTCTCAACCCCAGCGCCCATCTACACAAAAGAGAGGCAGAATGTACGAACGTCCCCCTAAATCTCAATCTTAAAACAATCGTGAACATGTCCTGCAAGCAGTAATTGATCACACCCAGGACACGGGCAGAGACAAATCCCGTTCCCCCTTGAAACCATTATTAGACGACCACCCAGGACATTGATCTTTCAGAGACCCGGAGGAATGCTGGACTCGAACCCGTCACCAGGTCCTCCCACCTTCGGACAGCTAAATGGCAAACCCAATTAATCTAATTGAGGACTACCTTTTTGGTGGGAGGGAATATGGGAGGGATCTGGGCCCCAACCTCATCCTATTGTAATTGAAAGGCCCACAACGTTCAATACTTATTTGCACTGCTACTGCCATATCAGTTCAGGGCCAAACTTATGACTTATGATTGGACAAAAGGGGAAAACTCCAGCAGTGGTAAATGTCCTGTTAACTTGTTGTTGCGTACACTTTCTTTTTTACGATGTGGTTTCCCTGGCACAATCGTTACAAGATTAAAAGTTCCCCCCCTTATGACGAGCACACACCATACTTCCCCCTCAATATTTTTCACATTCCAGCTAAAGAGAAAGCCGACCCCACACCAACAGATCATTGCTTCCACGTATGATAGATTGGAAGGGTACGCAGGGCTCTAGTACAACAAACCCCCAACACCCACGCTAAATCCCTGGGGACCTACCTGACCTCCCTAGACACCCCCAGACGAAGCCCCACGGATAACCCTCTGTAACTGGCCCCTGAGATTAGATTAGCGAGGACACTTTCACCAACTGCTAAAGCAGGCTCATTAGACACTAGCTTCCCCAGATGGGGACAACAACAGTACTGCCCTCACTCCGTATCTGACAGCACTGGGTCTATATCCTCTGAATATCTACTTGGGCGCCCACACAGAATACAACCCTTTCTGCTCTAATTCTTTACATCCTGCAATGCTTTGCTACATACATACCATTCACTGCCCATATCCTAAGAAAGATCCCATGATTCACCATCTCCGCTTCCCCAAACCTCGGCTCCCATACCTATAACCTTCAGCGTCCCCCCCCCCACCATACAAAACTCATTTAACAATGAGGTTCCCTGGCGGAGTTACAAGATTACATGTGAACCACCAATCCCCCCACTTCATCCTCACCCTATAACAATGACCTCCCGGCACGCAGGCCCTACAGGTTTAGACCCGCAGTTTAATAGGACCTCTGGTAGAGAACTACTTCTCTCTACTGTTCTCTTCTTTTTCCTCTTCCTTTCCCTAACATCACTTATTTCGGTTTCTTATTCTCAGATTTTTACACCCTCCTCCCCACCCCTGCACTTATAAGAGCACCAGCCACTCTCTGGTTACTTGGGGGCTATATCCTCCTCCCTCCTATCTCCTTATACTATTCTCTAAATATTATTTGCTCTGACTTACCCTTTTACCTATCTAACTTTTCCCCCTCTGTGACCGAGGGCTTTATCTTCACTATACTTTTATTTTTCCCAGTTTCCTTGCCATCCCACGCCTAACACCTACTTCCCCCTACTCTTTCCCTCTTTTTCTTTATCATCGAACACAAAATCCGATACATCTTGTAGACTAGGCCCCCCCCACACACACCCATGGGGTCGACGACTCCACTCACAGTCTTATCCTGGAATGTGCACGGTATGACCCACTACATCAAACGGCAGAAAGTACTATCCTATCTCCGCTCCAAACATGCCGACATTGCCCTACTACAAGAAACACACCTCTCCTCATCAGAATCCGAAAATCTCCGTAGAGACTGGGTGGGAAAGGTGCTCTTCAGTGGACTGCCATCTGTGCATGACGGAACACAGGGCACAGGGAGGAGGTGCGAGGTAGCAATTCTCCTTAGTCGCTCATTACAGTTTTGGCTACTCAAAACATGGCATGACCCGGAAGGACGCTACGTCCTCGCCAAACTCATGGTAGGGCCCTCCACAATTTGTATAGGCTCCATATACGTTCCCACAGGCTCTAAACATTTCTTCTTCCTCTCTCTCAATCGCCTATTAATGCAGATTGGCGCTTCACAATATATACTAGGAGGAGATTGGAACATTGTTGAAGACACCATCCTTGACCGCTCAAGCGATCTTGATTTAGGCAACAATGCAGACCGAGCTCTTCTACAAGATGTCCTCTCAGATCATGGTCTGTTAGACTGTTGGCGTCTATCACATCCATCCGATCGTGAATATATCTTTGTCTCTTCGGTCCATGGGACCCAATCACGGCTAGACTACTTTCTGATCAATCACCGGATGGTGCAATCGTTTTGAATGTTGGAAATTCTCACTGCCGCACTGTCCGATCATTCCCTGGTCTTATTAACTTTAGAACTCGGGATGATCACACCCGACCGTAAGCCGTGGCGCCTCCCTAATCTCAGATACTGAACCCTGAAAGGAAAGGAACAACTCAAAGCACACATCGCCACATACCTTAAGGACAATAAGGGCTCAGTGTCTTCACCCCAAATTCTATGGGCGGCGGTGAAAGCAACTATTAAAGGCCAGCTAATGAGAGATGCGACCATCTCCAATGCTCAAAGAAGGGATCAACAGACCAAACTAGAAGATAGTATAGCCCACGCCACAAGGGAGTACACACGAACCCCCACCCCACTCAACCGTCGCCAACTAGAACAAGCTAAGATAGAGCTCAACTCCCTTTATACCTCATGGGCGGAATATGCATTACAAAAGCTGAAGGGCTGCCACTATGAACATGGGGAGAAAGTGGGTTGCCTGCTAGCCGCCCAACTACATCAAAGGGAAGCGGCGCTAGCCATACCCGCAATACATAACCGAGACGACACACTTGCTACACACCCACAGGCAATTGCGAATGTATTTGGCTGTTATTACCAAGCCCTATATACCCCAGAACCGATCGAGGACACTAATCGCCTGGATGCTTTCCTGCGGAGAGAAAATATACCCTGCCTCAATGCTGAAGGTAGGGCGCTATTAGAGGGCGATATTAGTAAAGTGGAGATCCAACAGGCGATAGCCAACTTATCAGACCATAAAGCACCAGGGGAGGATGGGTTTACATCTGAATTTTATAAATTGTCCAGAGCTGACAATGTGGAAGCCTTGCACAAGGCATTCAAAGGGGCCAACCAGACAGGTTCCCTACACCTTCTCTCCAATAAAGCCTCCATCACAGTTTTACCCAAACCAGGAAAAGACCCTCTTCTCTGTGGAAGCTACAGCCCCATTTCCCTCCTCAATGGAGATATCAAAATATTGGCGGGAATATTGGGGTCTCGCCTCAAAAAAGTCATCCCCTCCCTAATTCACCACACTCAAGTAGGCTTTGTACCGGGCCACTCCTCAAGGAACCACCTCTGCACACTGTTTCATGCTATCTGGACAGCACGAGACACACGAGAGGAAGCCGTTGCCCTCTCATTGGACGCGGAGAAGGCATTTGACCGAATAGAATGGTGGTACCTTTTTGAAGTACTACAATGTTTTGGACTAGGGAATAGTTTTATTAATAGAGTACGTCTACTTTATGACTCCCCGACAGCCCAGGTGAATTGCGGAGGATTCCTCTCAGACACCTTCCCGATCCACAGAGGAACTCGACAGGGATGCCCGCTGTCCCCCTTATTGTTCCTACTAGCCGTAGAACCCTTAACAGCGGTTATACGTGGCTCCAATCTTATATTGGGAATCCCGATCCCAGGTGGGTGCACCACCATCTACCTATACGCGGATGATATTCTACTTACCCTCACTGACTTACCCAACTCCCTCTCAGCCCTTAAAGAGATATTAACAGAATTTGAACATCTATCGGGCTACCGGATAAACTGGGATAAAAGCGAAGCACTACCATTATCCCCTGTAAGAGTCAGCACCTCTTTACAAGGACTCCCGGTCAAATGGAAACACTCATGTCTTCGCTACCTGGGCATTGACATAAACAAAGGTTTGGATAAAATAGTGACAGATAACTTAGACCCATTGCTTAATAATAGGAAGCGAGATTTTGAGAAGTGGAAGCAGTTGGGATTCTCTATGTGGGGCAGAGTGCAGGCAGTGCGAATGGTAACCCTACCAAGATTCCTATATGTCCTGGGTATGCTCCCCCTACATATACCCCTAGCTCTCTGCCGAGAGATAGACTGCTGTATCCGTGCTTTCGCCTGGGGATCCATGCGTCCACGACTAGCCAAATCCACACTACTAGCCCGACGTGAGTTTGGAGGTCTAAACCTCCCCTCAGTTGAACATTATGCCTCAGCATTACAGCTGTCACAGCTGGTCTTTCTACTCCTGAATGCACGAGATCTGCCACTTTGGGTGGAAGTAGAAAGAACGCTTACGGGCACCTCATACGGCCTCCAGATGCTATATGATACAGGTCCGGAGGCTCAACGACAAACCAATCCCATGATTGGAGCTATGAGGAAAGCTTGGCGACAGGCACATTGATCCTTGAAAGTAGACCCCCATCTACATGATAGAGCCCCATCATGGGGCAACAAAGGGTTTCAGATTGGGGGGAAGACTATCTCCTGGAGGGACTGGAACCTAAAAGGTATCATGCGGATAGACCAGCTCATCTCCGTAGATACCTGGAAGACGTTCGGAGAACTCAAGGAAGAGTTCGATCTCCCTGAACATTACTCATGGCGTTGTCTTCAACTTCGACACTGTCTAGTACAACGGCTAGGGCACCCTCCCTGACGACTTGCACACTCCCCGGTACTCCAATATCTGGAAACGTGGGGTCAACTGAAGGGGGCGTATCCGGACTACAGGCATTATTGAACCAGCACCTTTTCTCACTCCCCCTCCTTAATTCCCTTAAGAATAAAAGGCAAACCCGCCTACAGATTGACTTTGACCTAGAGGACTTGGCTGAATTGATCGAAGCCAGAGATCGAGGAGCCCGTGAGGCCGTCTGAAATTTTGGGGGTCATTCTGACCCCGGCGGTCATGGACCGCCGGGGCCAGGGTTGGCGGGAGCACCGGCAACAGGCTGGCGGTGCCCCGCAGGGCATTCTGACCGCGGCGCTTTGGCCGCGGTCAAAAGAGGAAAACCGGCGGCCTCCCGCCGGTTTTCCGCTGCCCATAAGAATCCTCCATGGCGGCGCAGCTCGCTGCGCCGCCATGGAGATTCTGACACCCCATACCGCCATCCTGTTCCTGGCGGTATGGGGTGTCGTGGGGCACTGCAGGGGCCCCCGTAAGAGAAATACACTTTGTATTTCAGTGTCTGCTTTGCAGACACTGAAATACGCGACGGGTGCAACAGCACCCGTCGCAACTTCCCACTCCGCCGGCTCCATTCAGAGCCGGCGTCCTCGTGGGAAGGTTGATTTCCACTGGGCTGGTGGGCGCCCTTTTGGCTGTCGCCCGCCAGCCCAGTGGAAATCCCAGAATCACTGCAGCGGTCTGACGACCGCGGTGCGGTGTTCTGGCGGGGGTACTTTGGCGGGCGGCCTCCGCCGCCCGCCAAGGTAAGAATCAGGCCCTTTGTCTTTTCAAGAACTTACATGATTGGTATTGGACCCCCCAGAAACTACGCACAGCAAGATTATTAACCCATGCATCCTGCTGGAGATGCTCGCACATTCAATGCTACTTAACACATATTTTACATGATTGTCCGGCCATACAACCCTTTTGGCGGTCGGTAGGAAATACTCTTAGGGAAGTGCTGCCCCTGCCACTACTCCTCACCCCATCCCTTCTATTATTGCATGATACTAGAGAGTTATATAATCTCTCCCGCCCACAAGGCCGACTACTGCACACCGCACTGGCCACGGCAAAATTATATATCATCAGACACTGGCGTGCAACGGCCGTCCCTTCTCACGAGGAATGGATCGTTGCAATGTATCAGGCGGCCTCCCATGAATGACTTATATATGACCTACAGGATAGAACAGATGTGTTCTTACAAACTTGGTCGCCCTTCTTCTCTGGATCAACAAACTAAGCTCCCCGCAAGAGACCACAACTAACCTACACACACGAAACCCTACCCCCACCTCACTGAATCATTCAAGGTTGCTCGCTATTGAATTATATCCCCCCTGCTCCGATCCAATACTGACATCCTATTGAATGCTCACATACAGTTTATCATGGATGTATCATCTCCCCACCCCCGTCATTATCATTATCCATCTCCCTTTCTTCTTCATCCCCACCTTCATTAATCTTCTTCCCCCCCTTACGTGCTATCATCGCCCCGTCTGCCCTATGACTCCAACTCTATAACCCCCTCCCTCTCTATATATGATTCTTCCTTCCCCCCTTGGTCACTATTACTATTATTAATGCTATTATTATCGTCACCCCTATCAACAATAACTTCTCTCTTATATACATCACAACTTCTATTTATGCCCCTCCTCCTCTCTCTTTTTTCTTTTTTATTCTTCTTCCCCATTCCTTCCTCTTCTCCCCTATCTCTTCCTCCTCGGCATACTTATAGCCTTGCTTCTCTCCTCTTACTAGTCTGATTTGAAAACCCCTCCTTCGTTGGATAATTTCCGCCCCTCGTCCCTGATTACGCCATCTCTGTTCTACACAGCACTACGAGTTATCCGTTCTCATTATCTGCACTACAATTACTAAGGAGTCCTTACACTTCTGCACCTCATACCCCTAGATCTCTATATTAAGGTTCCCCCTCAGGCCTCCCCTCCCCATATCAAGAGCAGGACTCTAATCTCTCCTACACCATGCTAGAACGACCTCCCTAATCCTCAGCTTCTATCCCCTAACCGGAGGTCGTTCGGAGTTACCATCTTCTCACCATTACCCACTGTTCTCCTATGACATCCTTTTTGTATCTGCCCCACCCCGCTTACCTCACTTATCTAGGGAAGGATTATTCCGGAAAGAAAGAAAAATCTGGCCTCCTCTTGGAGACCTGGGGCAGGACAGAGAGAGATTATTAGACTATTATTGGACTCTACCACTAGTATAACGATGTTATAATACAGCTATATCTTAGGGCGGGTGTAACCTACATTCATGGTTATACTATAATAAGATATTGTTTGAGAACCCCCTTGTACTATTGTACCGAAACTACTTATTTATTATAAAAATATACTGGTGGTAATAGTTATCCACCATGAACATAAATATCTGTTTAAATTGTTTATTAATTCGTCATGTGGATATATGGCAGATCACAGACTGTATGTGTCAAAAAAGCCTTGAAGGGCAAAACTTTGTATTCTTTGTATACCTGTTTAAAGTTGTGAAAACAATAAAAAAGTAAAACACAAAAAAAATAATTGCTGCCCTAAGCATGCCTCCTTATCTATTGTTTGGGAACATACTTGTGTAATGAATCCTACAAGATCTGTATAAATACATCTCACACAGACTAGATTATCAGAGGGATTTCTACCAGATGTTATTGACATGATCTATGCTCCACTTCACCTTGATGCCAACCCAGCCCTCCTGCCACCACGGAATCTGATCTAGAGACCTCGTTCCAAGGTAACAACGGTTGGGGGTGCGTCTCATGGACCTGGTACTGGCAGATTAGGCTTATCACACTTAGCTCTCTTTAGGGTTTTAGGGATATTTTACATTTCATGTTATTGCAAGACGGTGGGGGTCTTTGTAATCACGACTCTTACCTTCAAAATTATGCTTCTTACACTGTGCATTATCCTAATCAGTATTACAACTCATGCATTTTAGTGTAGATTGCAGTCTTGTTAATAAAACCTATTGAAAAATATACTGAATCTCCTTCATTGCCTGTGTGTGACTGAGACATATTGCTCATGTGAGAAAAGTGTACTCTCTGTTTACCCACAACTCCCCTGAGATGTTGCACACTTGAGTCCATGCATAAAAACTGGCAGAAATCACCTTTTACTGTTTGGGTTTTTGGTGAGGTACTGCTTGTAAGCAGGGAGGGTTGCACCAACAGCAGCTTGTAGGATTGGCCTTGTCACCTGCAAACAAAAGTGCTATCATCCCTAAACCAGCACTCTCACCTAAGAGCAAGAGTCCAACTATGACACCAGACTAAATGAATACTGAAAATAATAAAATAAACAATACTGAAGAATGTGCGCATTCCCTCTTAAATTACTAAAAGAAGCATGGAGATGAGAACACGATGATAAGCAACTACTGTTCTTAGCAAGATACTCTGCAGAGCTGGCCAGAACAGAAACCAATAGCCAATTTCAAATGGCAAAAACTTCAACCCACCTTCCTATGTCCGAATAGCAAATCAATGTCATGGAAAGAGCAGCTATTCAAATTGTATTTTCCCATGGAATCTCTTCATTAAGACTCTTACTAAAAGTGTCTAAACAGTATATCCAAAAACTTCTCCCCTTTTTCTTACTGTATTAATATCTTGTCCACTGAATGTCTATGGGGGTCATTCTGACCCTGACGGGCGGCGGAGGCCGCCCGCCAGAGTTCCCCCCTCCAGAACACCGCTCCACGGTCATAAGACCGCTGCGGTGATTCTGGCTTTTGCACTGGGCTGGCGGGCGGCCGCCAAAAGGCCGCCCGCCAGCCCAGTGCAAAAGGGCCTTCCCACGAGGACGCCGGCTCAGAATTGAGCCGGCGGAGTGGGAAGGTGCGACGGGTGCAGTGGCACCCGTCGCGTATTTCAGTGTCTGCAATGCAGACACTGAAATACAATGTGGGGCCCTCTTACGGGGGCCCCTGCAGTGCCCATGCCATTGGCCCCCAGGGGCCCCCAGGGGCCCCGCGGCACCCCCTACTGCCATCCTGTTCCTGGCGGGAGACCCGCCAGGAACAGGATGGCGGTAGGGGGTGTCAGAATCCCCATGGCGGCGGAGCACGCTCCGCCGCCATGGAGGATTCTCAAGGGCAGCGGAAAACCGGCGGGAGACCGCCGGTTTTCCAAATCTGACCTCGGCCAAAGCGCCGCGGTCAGAATGCCCTGCGGGGCTCCGCCGGCCTGTCGGCGGTGCTCCCGCTGACCCTGGCCCCGGCGGTCTCAGACCGCCGGGGTCAGAATCAGGGCCTATGTCTTTTGCAAAATGGCCCACCATATTTCTTTGTCCGTATGTCCTGCAGAGATCCAATGGAATACTAGCTAGGCATTCAGTTTCTTTGTTTTTAAAGCAGATTTATTTTTGCTATATCTGGTCTGAATTCCTGTGATGTTTTGCCTATGTATTCCAAATCGCAAGGGCAGATGGTAAGGTAAACTGTGTTATTTGTTATATAATTAGTCATGGTGTGCAGCTAAACTGTTTTATTAGCTATCTTAACTTCAGTGGACACTATCACCTTTCTCTTGCATTCTCTTAAATGCAAACCCAGGTTTGCTTAAGGCATCCGACTCTGAGTTTGTGTTAAGAACGTTGTTTCTTTGCTGAAACATGGTTGTCCGATCCTAATATTTAGCTCTTTTCAGAGAGTCTTTGACCAATTTATATTGGTAACCTCGATGTTTGAGTTTATTGACCAGGATCTCCCTGTTGTACAGAAAATCCTTCATGTTCATACAGTTCCGCAGCAGGCAAAGAAACTGCCTAAACCGTATCCCTTATTTTTGGCATCTGGGATGATAACTTTCAAAATGTAATAGTGTGTTTCTCACTGTGGGTGTATTATATAGTGAAACTTCAATCTGCCCATCCTGATGCTTGATACAAATATCTAAGATTTCTACCTGGGCTTAGTTGTTTATTACTTGTGAACTTTAAATTAGGATCACATATGTTGAGCAGTTGTCAGAACACATTCAATTTTTCTTCCTCCCCTCTCCACATGAAGAACACTTCGTCAATATATCTGGACCAGTGGGACACGTTTTCCAAGAATGGAGCAATTTTAATGTAGATATACTTTCTTTCAAACTCTCCAACATAAAGGTTGGCTACACTTGATGCGCAGCCCATGCACATACTGACTCCTTTGATTTACTGGTAAAACTCACCATCAAACTCAAAGTAGTTGTAATCAAGTACAATATCTAAACAATTAATCACAAACTCCTGTTGTGGACTCTGCTCCAACTCTCTTACTATTTCACTGGTTATACCGAATGCTTGTTCTTGAGAAATCGTAGTGTATAAAGCTTCCAAATCCATAGTAACTAGAGCTGGAAGTACTGGATTGAAATGTACTCCTTCAATTTTTGAAATAAGGTGTCCTGTATCTTTTACATGTAAAGGAAGTTGGATGACTAAAGGTTTCAGAAACTCTACAACATATTTTGACACTGGTTCAATAGCTGAGCCAATGAAAGAAACTATTAGATGCAGTGGTGGGTCTTGGATGTCCTTGTGGGTTTTGGGAACCCCATAAATATCTGGTAGAAGCTTACTGAGATATTCAAATTATTTTTGGAAAATGAGGCGATCATTAAATCCAGCCCTACTAGCTCAGGACTCTGTAACATAACCGTGAAGAAGGTGCCCTTGTTTTTTATGGTAATCCACTGAAACATGTGTCGGAGTGACGAGGCGGAAACATTGGATCAAACATTTATAGAGTACTGAAATGCGCGTATTCATGTTTAGAGGCACCTACAATTTCATACAAGATACCATTGGTTTACAGTAATAGACCAACTTTGGAGTTAGTGACATGAATGCTGAATTACAATATCATATATTTGGAGTTCATCTGTGTAGCTATTGATTATTAAATTGGATGGGAGATTTAGGTGTTTTCTTATGTTGTGTGGAGATTTATGTCTATAGCCCTGTCCCATTACTTATTGGTTTGTTTGTGTCACACTTGGCTTGGGAAGTATTGACAAATAGGAAAGTCCTAGCTTGATGATACTGACATGTATGGGACTCAACCATTTCTGATGAAACTTGTGATCATGATCTCTTGATTTTTCTTTTGCATCCATGCAGGTAAATCCCCATGAAAAGAAGGGATTATGGAGAGCCATCGTCAAGAAGGTGCAGCCGACAGAGCATCCACTTCAGGAATACGTGGGAGGACCTGAAAAGCTGGGCCCGAAAAATCACAGAGGCCCTGCCGGAGATGTTCTCCCAATGTGGGCGGAATACCCATCGAACCATGACCTCCCTACTGGCCCACATGCTGGAGGTGGCCAGTACCTGGAGCTTGATGGGCGTTTGAGGGCAGCACAGCAGCCACACGGGGTGAGTACAGGGCATATGCCTGCCTGTCAAATTGCCAAGTGAATGAGTTAGGTTCTGACGGCTCCCCCTGACAATTAGGGATGTCAGGGGGAGCTGTCAGAACCTAACTCATTAGGTTAAATAAATTATTTTTTGTGAAGACATGTTGTGGTGCATACTGATGTGCATTGCCTGTTGGCCCAGGGACCCAGGACACAACTAGGTAGACTCCAAAAAACAATTGCTCTTTAGGGGTGGCATGTGACTGGGTACATTGGCCCTTCGTGTGCTGTTTGTTGTTGTAGTGTGTGTAAAATCTATGCAAAAACCTACTACTCCTCAATGTTACAGGTCAAAGGTAAGTGATGGGTCACTGTCCTCTGTCATGTGTCTGTGTAAATGAGTATATTGTCATTTGCCACCCAGTGGCTAGTTGTTTTCAGTGTATGATGGGTGCTGGTGCCTCATAACAGTAGGTAATATGAAGCTGGATGGCCATCACACATCTAACAGAGACTACATTGTACTTTGTCTGCAGCTACTGATTCATAATTTCCCTTGGCAAGTGTGGAAGGTCCCTCTCCCAGAACCCACCAAACGAGCCCACCGACCCAGACACCGCGGCCTGCAACTTCAGACAATGGATCAACAACTGCACCAACATCCTCGCCCCACTGAAGAAACCCCCCAGCAATCTCGTCAGCAAGAAAGCCTCCTGGTTCACCGACAAACTCTTGGCCTCCAAACGCGCCTGCAGGAAACTGGAAAAGAAATGGCTCCAAGAACGCACACCGGACAACCACGCAACTCTCAAAGGCGCAACCCACCGACACCACCACCTCATCAGGACCACCAAGAGGTCCTCCTTCAAAGACCGCCTAGACAACAACGCACACGACAGCAAAGAGCTCTTCCGCATCGTAGAGGAACTATCCACCCCCAGCGCCAACGTCAACGACATCCCGCCCTCTCAGGAACTCTGCTACTCCCTCGCCGCTTTTTTCCACAGCAAGATCGCCGACATCCACAGCAGCTTCAACACCCCGACCACGCCCACCTCCGTCACCACCTCGAACTCAAGCATCGATAACCCCATCACCGCGTGGTCCAATGTCGACGACGACGCAACATGCAAAATCATGAACTCCATCCACTCCGGATCACCGACTGACCCCTGCCCCCACCACATCTTCAACAAAGCCGACTCTATCATCGCGCCCCAACTCTGCAAGATCATCAACGCCTCCTTCGAAACAGGCACCTTTCTAGAAAGCTGGAAGCACACAGACATCAACGCCCTCCTCAAGAAACCCAAAGCCGACCCCAAGGACCTCAAGAACTTCCGCCCCATCTCCCTCCTCCCCTACCCAGCAAAAGTCGCAGAAAAGATCGTCAACCTTCAACTGACATGCCACATCAAAGACAACAACGTCCTCGACCCCTCACAAACCGGATTTAGACGCAACCACAGCACCGAGACCGCCCTCATCGCCGCCACAGATGACATCAGACGCCAACTCGACAACAGCGAGACCTCCGCCCTCATCCTCCTAGACCTCTCCGCGGCCTTCGACACGGTCTGCCACCGCACCCTATTATCACGCCTCCAGGAAGCCGGCATCCAGGAAAAAGCCCTAGCCTGGACCTCATCCTTCCTCTCCAGCAGAACACAGACCATCCGCCTCCCACCCTTCCGCTCAGAAGCCAACAACATCACCTGCGGCGTCCCCCAGGGCTCCTCCCTGAGCCCAACGCTGTTCAACATTTACATGGCCCCCCTCGCACAAGTGGCCCGCCGATACAACCTCAACATCATGACCTACGCCGACGACACCCAGCTCATCCTCTCCCTCACCAACGACCCTGCCACCGCCAAAGCCAACCTCCACGAAGGAATGAAAGCAGTCGCCGACTGGATGAGAAATAGCTGCCTGAAACTCAACACCGACAAGACAGAAATCCTCATCCTCGGGACATCCCCCTCCGCCTGGGACGACTCGTGGTGGCCCACCACCCTTGGAACGGCTCCGACGCCCACCGACCACGCCCGCAACTTGGGATTCATCCTCGACTCCGCACTCTCCATGGACAGACAAGTCAGTGCCGTCACCTCCTCCTGCTTCAACACCCTCCGCACCCTCCGCAGGATCTACAAGTGGATCCCGACCGACACCAGGAAGACAGTGACCAACGCCCTCGTCAGCAGCAGACTGGACTACGTCAACGCACTCTATGCAGGAATCCCAGCAAAACACCTCCAACGACTCCAACGCATCCAAAACGCCTCAGCCTGACTCATCACCAACACACACCGCCACAGCCACATCACCCCTCACCTCAAAGAGCTCCACGGGCTTCCCGTCGTAAAAAGGGTCACCTTCAAGCTCCTCACCCACGCACACAAAGGTCTACACAACGCCGGCCCCTCCTACCTCAACGACAGACTCAACTTCTACACACCGACCCGCCAACTGCGATCCGCGAGCCTCGCCCTCGCCACCGTCCCCCGCAACCAACGAACCACCTCCGGAGGCAGATCCTTCACCTACCTCGCCGCCAAGACCTGGAACACGCTCCCTACCTACCTCCAACAGACTCAGGACCTGCCTGCCTTCAGAAGACTCCTCAAGACCTGGCTGTTCGAGCAGTAGCATTCTCTTCCCCCCCCCTCCCCCCAGCGCCTTGGAACCCTAACGGGTAAGTAGTGCGTTTTATAAATGTCTGTGATTGATTGATTGATGATTTATGTGCCATCACTGTAGCCAACATTGCTTGTGCCTAAATGCCAGCATGTGTCCCTTTCTCTTTTGAGAAACATTTGTATGTTGTTGTTTGATGCATGGCCTACCTGTGTTGATGGATGGTGTCTGTATTCCCCCACATACATGTGCATGACAAACTGTGTTTGGACTAAGCCATTTTCAATGGGGGTACATTTCATGTTGTGCCACATACAGGAGAGTGTCACCATTGTTTATTGGCTGGCACATTACATCATGCGTCTTAGCATGTCATTTGAAATGTACAACTGCAGTAGCAATGAGGGACATGGGAGGTAGGCCTAGAGGTTTGAGATAAAGTGTGCATTTCTATGCCCTTTTTGTGGCAGCATGTATCAAAGTGCACTGCTCATGTGTAATGGGTTAGGTTTACGACCTGCATAATGAAGTGACTTGCAGTTATGTTAAAATGACATGTGTTTGAGTACAAGCATTCATCCACAGACCAACATCTGGGTCTGTATGTCCATAATGGAGACAATGACATAGCCCCCAATTGGGCAACATGTTGACAGACTTTTATATGTCATCGCAAATCGCTGGGCCTCTCCAACATCCAAGGGACTAATGGCGTCTACTGATACATTCAGAGTATGTCTTTGTAAGGGGTGCCAGACATTAGCGGTGATTACCCTGGGGCTTGCTGATTCCTTGTGTTGTGGATTTTGGTGCAATCTCTTCCTGACACATTGCACATAATGTCCATAGTGTCCATAGTGTCCATTTCTATGCCAAATGCCTATCTGAGCAACATTAACACCACCTCCATGACCCTATTTGGACACATATCAATAGTTGAAGTGTGCTTTGTGGAACTGCTTCCAGTGTGACAAGAGTATTCCATGTCACCTTCTCCAGGCTATTGTACTTTTATCATCAACATGGCAGGATTTTGGAACATCATTACTTATTGTTGGGTCATTATGTATTTGTGAACTGGATGTGTTTATGATCTTGTGGGTCGTCTGTGGATATGCATTTGGCATTGGCCTACTATGGTATGACAACAGGTAACTGTGGTATGCTCCATGGGGAAAAGCTTTGAGGGTGATGGGTTCTCCTACTTGTTGAATGGTTATTATGATTGCACAACTTCAGCCATGCAATTGTAGTTGTATGAGATTCTGATTTTCCTGTGGGTGGCTGCTGACACAGAAGGGCTCAGTGGCCTGGAGGGTGAGGGGAGTGCCACAGGGAAAACTGGAATATCCTCGTCATTATCGGATTCTTCTTCCAGTGCACACTCCCTAGTGGTGGGAAACCATCAGGCCTTCCCCTGTACCATCTTTATCTGCCACCCAGTTCTATCTCCGCCCTTCCGGTTGCTCACAGCCGAGTTGGCTGTGCCCGCTCACCCAAGAGAGTGGATGTCTCTTTTGCCCCTCGCACCTATGCCCAAGCCCCTGTTACCCCTGCTGCCCTCAGTAAGGAGGCTATTGACCTCCTGAGAAGTATCTCTGTGGGTCAGACAGCCATTGCGATTGCCATCAGGGGATTGGCAACCCCACTTCAGCAAACAAATGCATTCCTGGAAGGCATTCATGGTACAATGGCTGGCCTGCATAGATCTTTTCAGTCTCTGGCCTCCTCACTGATGGTAGCCAGTCACACCCAAACTTCTGTCCCCCTCCACCTCCACCTCCCTTTTCCCATTCCAAATCCCTTCTCCTACCTATCCAAAGCACACAGGCAGATCCACACACATCCACATCCACATACAATAGCAGCACACACAGACACAAGCACCACAAAACACACCAGAACACAAGCAAACAACAGACACCCACAGACACAACAGTCACCACTTCCTCAGATACCCCAACCACCCCCAAACATTTAACACACAGCATCTAGCATACCCACAGGCACCACCACTACAGTCAGTGGCAGACCCACTACACCAGCAGACACCACCCCAAAAGACACCCAGACATCTACCACAAGCACCATACTCACAGTCATCAAGCAAACAAACACACATGTATCCACCACATCCAACATACCTGCAATAACCACCCCAACCGACACACACACACATTTGCACATCCGCACCACACACACAATCGTACTGAGACTATTGAACCGAAGGACATGAACCATCTTGTGTTTAGATTTGTTGAAGGGCTGAGACCAGAAGTTAGCCAGATGATTAAGAATCATTTGATTTGTTGGCAAGCGAAGCCGATTGATGAAGTGTTGCAGTATGCAGAATATTGTAGTGATGAGATTGAGCTGAAGCAGAAAAAGCTGAAAGAGAAAGTGATGGTGATGCAGATAAGGGCTGCACAGGCAGGAATACAGGGAAATGGAGTTCAACAAATGATACAGCAGCAACCGCAAATGAATGGTGCGTTTCAGGCACAGCCGAGAGGTCGAGGTCGAGGGTTTGTGAATCGCGGTCCAGATTGAATACCGTTGTGGTTCAAAATGACATACAAGGGGCGAAAAAGATGTCACCATGTCACGCGTGCGGGGGCGTGGGGCACTGGAAACGGGAGTGCCCGAATGTGGTGCAGGATGGTGTTTTTCAGCAAAGCACTAATGTCGGTACATTGCAAAATGTAAGAGGCCCAAAACTGAGACATCAAAACCCGAATTTTCAAAATAACCTATTACATATGCAAGGGGTACAGCCCATGCAGCAGATACAAATGCCGCATTTTCAGCCAGCGCAAATGCAACCAGTACAACAGCAGGTTCCCATGGTACCTAGACAGCAAATGCAATTACCAATGGCTCCGATGGGACAGCAACAGGTGATGCTTCCTCAACAGGTCACAGGCCAGGTAATGAGTCAAAATAATACAGTAAAGCAATTCCAATTACGAGGTGAAAATGGCATGAATGGAGAGTGGTCAGATGACAGCTCAGATAGCGAAGTGTGCAGGCTTGCAGCATCCCTAGAGGTGGATCAGAGGGGTCCCTTTGTGGAAGGAAAGGTGATGGGCTACAAAGTCTCGTTTTTGGTTGATACCGGGGATACACGCTCTACAGTCAGAAGTGCGGAGGTTCCAAAACTACCACTTTCAGGGCGTACCATAAGGGTAGTCGGAGTAGCAAACCAGTATGTGACAAACCCGATTACAGATCCAGTACAGGTTGAGATCGGCAACTTCCAGGGGCTACATAAGTTTGTAGTCTGTGATTCCCCTACTGGGAAGGGACTTACTGTGCAAGAAAAAATATTCGATTACCTGTTCCAATGACGGAATCGAAGTGCAGACAAATAGTGAAGATGAAGGAGATGAAGGTCAGTTTTCAGAGGAAGAGACAGGAACAACAAATGAGGATTATCCTTTAATTACCTTGTTCCCGATGCTTACCATGATTGATCTACCTGTCGAGTTACAGGGTACGGTGACAGAGAAAGTGTGGGATCTGACAGGAAAAGAAGTGGGACTAATAAAAGGCGTAGAACCAGTTAAAGTACAGGTAAAGCCGAATGCAGTGTTTCCCCAGGTGCCACAATATCATATGGCACAAGATGTTCTTATTGAAGTGTCACAGATAATTGCAGATTTCCTGAGACAGGGAGTCCTGAAAGAGGTTTTGAACAGTCCATGTAACTCTTCCATAATGGGTTTGAAAAAGCCTTGTGGGAAAGTCCGAATTGTGCAGGATTTGAGAAAAATAAATGAAATTGTGGTAAAATGTTGCCCCATAGAGCCCAATCCAGCAGTAATCATGTTTCAGGTTCCATGTGATGCCGAGTGGTTCACCGTTATAGACCTGTCACAAGCCTTCTTTTCGATACCTCTTCATTAGGACAGCCAATTTTTGTTCAGCTTCAAATTCCTGTATAAGGTGTACAGTTGGTGCAGAATTCCTCAAGGGTTTTCTGAATCACCGTCCATCTTTAATAAGATACTGAAAAATTATTTGGAATCCTTAATACTGCCTTTTAACTCGACTCTAGTGCAGTACATCGATGATTTGCTGATTGCATCCAAAACAAGGGATAACTGTAAATACGATACCATTGCCTTACTGAATCATTTGGGAAAGAATGGGCACAAGGTGTCACCTAAGAAGCTGCAATACTGTCAGAAAGAGGTGAAATACCTAGGGCATCTAATTGAAAGAGGATCCAGGAGAATATCAAAAGAAAGAATAACAGCCATATTGCAAATGAACCCTCCAACGACAAAAAGGGATGTCAGAATGTTTTTGGGAATGGTGGGCTACTGTCGCCAGTGGATACCCAACTTCTCGATCATCTCAAAACCTTTGATAAAACTGACAGGCAAAGAGATCAAGGATTTGCCATATACCATAGCTTTGTCCAAAGAAGAGCTTGAGTCATTCATGGAGCTGAGAGAGTGCATGTGCAGGGCACCAGCGCTAGGTATGCCTGATTATACGAAGCCTTTCCTACTGTTTTGTCATG
Source organism: Pleurodeles waltl (assembly GCF_031143425.1). Taxonomy (NCBI): domain Eukaryota; kingdom Metazoa; phylum Chordata; class Amphibia; order Caudata; family Salamandridae; genus Pleurodeles; species Pleurodeles waltl. The sequence goes on from NC_090440.1 coordinate 1,517,638,731, forward strand.
AACGTGATGCTTGTTCTTTGTCTGTCTTGACACAGGTCCATGGAGGTGCAAATCGCCCTGTAGCATATTTTTCAGCTACCTTGGACCCCGTCGCAGCAGCCTTACCAGGTTCTTTGCGCGCAGTTGCAGCAGTTGGTCAGAGCCTTACGCAGTGTGAAGGCATAGTCCTGGGATACCCCCTAACAGTAATGGTTCTGCATTCAGTAGAAATTTTGTTGACTCGAACCACAACTCAGCACATGACAAATGCTCATCTTACTAAGTATGACACAATCATACTGGGGTCAGAGAATGTTTCACTAAAACGATATACTGTATTGAACCCGGCAACTTTACTTCCTGCTGAAAATACTGAAATTAACAATGAGGAAGAATTCGAACATGACTGTCTTGAGGTGACGGAATTGTGTACCAAACCACGACCAGATATTCAGGACACACAGCTGAAAGAAAATGACTGTATCATGTTTGTCGATGGGTCCTGTTTAAGAGATTCTGTTGGAACACTGAGAGCTGGTTACGCCGTATGTGCCATAGCTGGTATCATTGAAGCTTCCTGGCTCAAGAGAGTGTTTTCCGCACAAGTGGCAGAATTAATTGCCCTTACTAAGGCATGTCACGCAGCTGTGAATCTGAGAGTCACTATTTACACTGACAGCAGATATGGATTCGGGATTGTACATGATTTCGGCCAACTATGGTCACAGAGAGGTTTCATGACCTCTTCTGGTTCTCCTGTGAAAAATGGTGAACAAATAAAGGATTTGTTACATGCAATTCAGTTACCTCTTGAAATTGCTGTGGTGAAATGCAATGCTCATGTTAAGTCACAAGACTTTGTGTCCATGGGAAACGGATATGCAGATCAAGTGGCAAGGTTGTGCGCATTGAACTGTATATCGTTCAAGGAACAGTGGGAATTGTTACCGCAAAATGAAAATGACACATGTTTGAACCTTGCATTAAGGGTGGTTGATACCCTAGATGAGTTAAAAACATTACAAAGTCGTGCTAGCAAAGAGGAAAAACGATCCTGGCAAAGAATGCAATGTATACAGAGGGCTGATGATTTGTGGGTTTCTGAAGAAGGGAAATTAGTCTTGCCAAACAGCCTTCTGTCCCAGTTTGCCAGGCTATACCACGGACAGGCTCACCTTGGGAGAGATGCAATGATCAGGTCATTTAAAATCGATTGTTTCCACCCAAAATTCAGACATGCTGCAGAGGTTACCTGTCACAGGTCCATCATCTGTCAACAGATGAATGCTGGAAAAGGAACTGTGGTAACTTTGAGCCACATTGGGAGAACTGGTGGTCCGTTCAGCAAAATGCAAATGGACTTCATTGAAATGCCTGTTTGTGGAGGATTGAAGTACGTGTTGGTAATTGTGTGTGTTTTCAGTCACTGGATTGAAGCTTACCCCACACGTAGGAAAGACAGTCTCACAGTTGCAAAGCTGCTACTTAGGGAACTAATACCAAGGTTCGGGTTTCCGGTCTCTATAGAGTCAGATAGGGGCAGACACTTCGACAATGAGGTGACTAAACTCCTGTGTGCGGCACTAGACATCAAACAAAAGCTGCATTGTAGCTACCGCCCTGAAGCATCAGGACTAGTAGAGCAAATGAATGGTACTCTGAAATCGAGAATGGCAAAAATGTGCGCAGCTACCAATATGAAATGGCCAGATGCGTTGCCCTTAGTGCTGATGTCAATGAGGAACACCCCTGACAAGAAAACAGGACTGTCCCCCCATGAAAGCCTCATGGGCAGAGCTATGAGGTTGCCAGCAGTACCTGCGAATGCTCTAGTGAATATCACAGATGATATGGTGTTGGACTACTGCAAAGGTTTGGCTGATGTGATTCTCTCTTTCTCTCACCAGGTAGAGGCTAACACGTTGCCACCAATTGGAGATCCAGGGCACACCCTACAAGCCGGTGACTGGGTGGTTGTCAAGAAGCATGTGAGAACGTCGTGTTTGGAGCCACGTTGGAAAGGGCCGTATCAAGTAATCTTGACAACAACCACTGCCGTGAAGTGTGCAGGAGTTCCAAATTGGATACATGCCAGTCACACAAAGAAGGTAACATGTCCATCTGATGAGAAACTTGAAGTTTCCGGCACAACAGTTCCAGGAAGAGAAGTCTCAGGGCCAGAAAACAGCCAAGAAGGAATTGGGACTGCAGGAGAGCCCACTGAGAACAGTCTCGTCCCTCAAACAGTGAATGAGTTTGAGAGAGGTAACAGAGGGCCTATCTCAGTAGAGGCAGCAGGAGAACTAAGTCAAGGAGAGGTTCTCCCAGAAGTAGATGGATATGGGTTAGAACTTGAACCTGTTACAGATCAAGAAGAAGAAGAAGAAGGAGAAATAATAGAAAGAGATCAGAGTGTGCCAGCATCCCCTGAACCAGTTGCAGGTCCATCAAGTGAAAACACCATATCACAAGAGGAGGGTGCTGTCCAACGTCCTGAAAAGACACATCGAAAGAAGACGCATAAGGGTGATAACTGGCCAGAGAAACCACTCTTAAGAATAAGAAGCATACCAGATGAAACAATAATAGAGGAGACCAATACATCCCGAGTGGAAGATCTAAGTGAAGGAGAACAGCAAGGTGAACGAAGGTTGAAAAGAAAAAGAGTCACAAACAGAAGGTATACAGGTCCTGAATGGGCGTATGCGACAACATCCGAATGGCAACAAGAATTCCTAGCATTCTGTTTTGACCGAGAAGTACCAGGCCAATACTACGGTACCTGAACTAATTCAAAGGAAAGACTTGGTTAAAATTGAAAATTGAAAACTGAAGAAAAGAGACTTATAAATTACCGAATGTGACATTAGAACCGGATTCGACTTTGAGAAACCTGAATATGACAAGCTGATAACCTGATTTGACAAAGGGATCCTGGTGCGTACTACCAACACATTTTTTAAATCATAATTAAAATATGATGTTAGCTTTTCTGTATGTTCTTTTAGTGCCTTCAACTCCAGACATTCATCTTAATGCATTTCAGAGACAACATTGAGGTAACCTTATCACTATAAAATATCCAACAGCTATGCTTTATATAACCTTTCCTTTAGTTAGTGCCATGAAAAACACAGCATCTAACAAAAAAAATTGTGATTTCACCTGAACTTTAAAGTGTTTGATTTACAATATAAAAGCTTTCCAAAGGAAAGGATATTCTCAGGTAGTTATTGACCTGTAGTGGTCGATAACTACTTGGAAGTGCCACCTCCCCAGCCTCTTGATAATATTGCTTAAATGGATAGTGTGGCACAATCGTTGATTGCAACTGCCCTAGTTTCATAAATAGGACACAAATTAAATTCAACCACACAGAAAGCTTTCATATTTTATCTTCAAACTCTCTCTTTCTGATTGTATTTTTCTTCGATCCCTAAATGAATAACTTTGAATTGGTCATTTGCCATTCTAGTCCAGGGACGGCTCCTCCATTAGGGTGGAGGAGCGTCAATCCCCCCCCGCCAGCAGCAGCCGAAGCAAACCTTTAACAACCAGAGGATAATAAACTATGGGCCTGATTTATACTTTTTTAGGTCTGCATTTGCGTCATTTTTTTAGGCAAAAGCGGCGCAAACTTTTAAAATATAATTGAATTTTGTAAGTTCATGCCGCTTTGCGTCAAACAATGATGCAAATGAGGCATTTAAAAAGTATAAATCAGGAACTATGTTTATTATCCTTTGGTTTTTAAAGGTGAGGGCTATGGTGTATGACGAGGACGAGAGGAGTGCACTGTGCACTCCTCTCAGTGCGCATGCGTGTTTGGCCAGCCGTCGCGGACCGGCCAAACACACATACGCACAGGGCTCTCTCCAGCCCAGCAACACAGTTGCCGGGCCGGAGAGAGCCTGCTCAGGCTCCGAGTCTGCCTCAGAGCCCCCTGGCTGCACGCTCCCAGCCAATCCTAATTCTGCTGTGAGCAGTTTCAGGATTGGCGCAGGGCAGGCTCGGAGCGTGTGCCTGCCTGGAAGGACAAAGGAGAGAGGAGTGGCACGGCACAGGAGCATAGCAGGTAAGTTTTATTTTTTACATTTTTTTTTTATTTTATTGTTATTCTCCCCACTCCCACCCATCACCCCGCCACGTGCCACTCCACCCCTCTTAGTCCCCGCGAGCCACGACTGTTCTAGTCAGACTGTAGTCACTAGTAAACAGTATGACATTTTCTGATGTACCAATAATAGACAACTGTGTCACTCTTGCTAAAGCATAGTTCTTCACCAGCAGCGTATAATTGATGTGTATGTGTAATCAGATTTAAATTTGGGTAGTAGTGATCGTTTAGACTAGTTAATTGAAAAAACACTTTGCTTTTGGACTTTATGTTATTATGTATTGTTAATTTCACTTCAAAATGATAGAAATATACATTGGAGTGTAATTTTGTAATTATCGTAATGGCACAGACCTGTTATTTATGTCTATGTTTGATCAAATTAAATAAAATGTCACACTCAGTTCATCTAAACGGGCAATAGCTTTTAAAAGCAACATCCAGCAGATACATTCTTTATTTTCTAGGCCTTTTATATGTGCTTTATTGAAGCCTAGCTAAAGAAAAAACGACTATTTAGTTGTAGTGTTTGAAAAAGTGTTGGAAACCTTGAGGTTCTAATATTGGATCCGTAAATCCTTCGAACTGAGAAAAACTAACAATCCCATAAATAGTTTATTTTATATATATATATATATATATATATATATAATTTGCTTTTTTTTAGGATGCAATTGTGTAAATGTCTTTGATGTCATATGTGTTAGCAAGAGTTATTGTGCTTCAATTAGCAACTAATTTAAGACAGTAAAAGAGTAGCTAGGTTTTCAGGCACAAAAAGCATACCTATAATTCAAGTGTACTTAAAACGAAACCTGCAGCAGCCGAGCTAAGCAGGAGTATCGTAAATCGTTACCAGATGGCACAAAGACCGCACAGCAAGTGTGGTCCTTTTTACCCATGGGGTACGAACTTTACATTAACCAGGAGATTTGAGCTATTCATGAATCTGCCACCTTGACAACCCCCCTGATCTCTTTACATTGACAGGGCAAAGCTCTCCTCTCGGATCTACGGGAGCTTTTTAGACGTGCACTTACATTTGCATTTTTGTTCTGTGCACATCTTTTTAGACGTGCTTCAAAGAAATCTGAATTTAGTAAGTGCCCTGTAAAATGCCTACTATTGTCACGTATTGTTTATGCTGCTTGTAAATGAGTTTTAACATTCTACAGATTCTACAGATTAATATGTTTCGCCTCTAGACATGGAAACATGGCCAAAACATACTTATGCTTTATGTTCAACTGGCCGGTAAAATATTTTGACCAAGGACTTTTTAGGTATTAGCAAATTATTATTTAGAAATAAGCCACTCTTTATGGCATTATAAAGGGGACAGTGACATGCTTTTACGGTTTCTGCAAACTACAATTTTTAGATGAACCTACATTTTAAAAATATTATGCGTGAGTGAGTGTAGTCTTAATAAACATAAATTGGACATCTTCAGGGCCCTTTGTTACAGCACAAACCCGTTTCTGCTGCAACAGTGGGCAGTGTCAAGGAGTTCCATTGCTCGGCAGTCCTGACCTTTGACAACCCTCCTAAAACAGCACAAGTCCTAAAAAAGGAAGTAGGGGGTCTAACCAATTTAGTCAGTATGCAAGTGACAATATAGCAAGTGGCATCACCCCTCAACACCGCAACACAGCATCACCGGAAGTGACATCACAGGAAGGGGCATCAGAACCCATGACCTCACAGGAAGTGATTGGACAGGAAGAGACAACACAAGAAGTGGCATCAGGGTTTTGCAAAAAATGTAACGCACTGACGCAAAATGTGGGCATCAACTTGTACATTATATTTTGAACGCTTTGCCACAGAGAAATTGCCAAGGAGAAACGTGGCAGTAAGGCCCTCATTATGAACACAGGGGGAAAACCCGCTGAGTTTGGCGCTGGCGGTCTCTTGTAGACCGCCAGTGCGTTAAGGATCCCGCTGGCCACATAAAGAACATTCCGCAGGGCCGGCGGGCAGAAACACTGTTTCCGCTGCCTGCCCAGCGGAATGCAGGGCCTGTACATTGAAGCCGGATCCACATAGAGTCAGCTGCAATGTAGCAGTGTAGGGGGTGCAGCAACACCCGTCGTGCATATCACTGCCTGTAAATCGGGCAGTGACATGCACGACTGGGCTGTGCACAGGGGCCCCTGCACTACCCATGTCAAGTGCATGGGCAGTGCGGGGGCCCCAAGGGGGGACCGAGGCACCCATTCCGCCAGCCTTTCCCTGGCGGGCTGAACCGCCAAGGAAAGGTTGGTGGAAAAGAGTACATTATCCGGCGGCCAGCGCTGCCCTGTCGGATATGTAACTCCGCCATCGCCGAGCTGCCGGGCGGCGGTAATCTGGCAGTGGCAGAGTTACGCCTGTGGCAGTCTTGCCATGAGCGTTATATGGCGGTCCAGGGTCTGGACCGCCATGGTCATAATGACGGCCTAAATCTTTTCTACTTATTTGGTTGCAAAGTCGGCATATTAAATATCTTATGGGGGTAAGGTATCTCCTGCAGAGATCTTTTTGTGCCTAGAAAATCCCTGATAACAATTGTAATGTTAAAAATAACTTTGGAGGGTAACACATTTGTTGGAGATGTGTTTTCTCTAGTTCCAGTTTTCAATCAATGTATCAGAGAGGGATAGAGTGTCTACTACAAAGCACATCATCTAACATGCAGATGACAGATTTTTATTTTATGTAGCTAGGTGAATGGGTTACTGCTTTTAACACAGAGATCCTTTTGTTACCTGCAGTTCGTAAATTGTAATCCTTCTAATATAGCACAGCAAGCTCTAAGGGACAAGTGAGTCCTACACTTTGTAACCCTCACTCTATTGTGTAACACAGATTTACACATTTTTGTGATTTTTTGCCAATGTATAATGTCTATGTGTGATGTAAAGTGCTCCGATACCCTGTATTGTGTTGGGTTGGGTAGCGCTATAAAAGAAATAAAACAAAACAGTGGTATTTAAATTCTTATCTGTGTAAATATTGGGGAAGTCTAACAAAAAGTAAAAAAGTATGCCTCTCAAGTATTTGTGAAGTGATAAAAAACTGTGTGCCTTTGCTTCCCCTCACTTTCATTTGCATGAAAGGGTGTAGCTCAGATAGCTCCCAGCCAGGATAGTGGAACAAAAGGAGGCCTGATGGCCCCTTACATTCGGCCTGTGTTATGGACTCAGCTGGAGTTTCCCTTACATTTGCTGCTAGGATCGAAGGCAAACAGCTTGCAGGCACTGCTGAAAGTGTCCGGGTGTTTGAAAATGACACTAGGGCAAGTTCAGCATATTTCAATGGGGCCCACGTCTTGGAAGGTAGATGGTGTCTAGCCTGTAAAAACAGTGGGTGAATGGCATCTACCTGCGTGTAGCCTCAACTTCTGCCCTGCCTCCTACAAACGTACATCGCCTCATGGACCCAAGCACAAACTCTCCTTTCTGCTTGCCATCCCTATGCTCCAGCTCCTCTCCTATACCGCAGACCCATCCCCCACCATACCAGGAAGCTATGTCAGCTGCGGACAGAGAAACATTTTATCTGTGTCATTAAAAAAAAAAGCTATTAAACTTTACTCTGTTAGAATAAGGAAAGGTTAACATTCTAACCCGACTTTCTGGGCATAGGTTCTACCTTGGTCCCATCTTCATGTTATCTTATAATAAAAGTTCTTTATTTGTGACCAATTCCCACTCATTGGGTTTGTATGCTGTTTTCATTCGTCTGTTACTATGTTCTTGTTTCACCCTGTTGGCCCCCTAAGAGAACTGAAACATATTTGAATTCATTCTTTTCATTTTTTCTCTCTCATGGTTGAAAGTCTCTTTTCAAGCATATTAGACGTTTTTAAGTTATTAGGGCTTTTTCTAATTTAAACATTTTATTGAATATGTTAAAAAAACAGTACCAACTAATTTTCATATAATGTATAATACATTTTGAATTCCAAATAATCATTCCCTACTCTAAGTCCAAATAGTTGGCATTAATATAATTGTTTATAATAATGAATATGCTAATAAACAACAATTCTTTTCCCATATTAATTATTTAATAATACTTCTGCTGTCCACTTTAATGTACCCACATTTAAACATACTATATGTTCCATTATGGTTCCTCAATCATAAGGTGTCAATATAACTTTTTTATTTTAAGCTTTCTTAAAAAAAAATACAATTTGATATCCATTTTTGCAGACCATGACAGAATAATGAGTTTCTATAGAACAGTGGTTCTTAATCTTTTGAATTCTGCAGACAACTGGAAGCTAGGAACCACCAAGCCAGTTCTACAATGAACCTCAACAATAATGCACAAGAAATACACAAATGAGTACCAAATATATGAACTTAGCATATCTACTTTTCTCTGCATCTGCTTGTTTAAATGCAAGAGTGATTACACATGGGTAAAAATCCCTGGTTATTTTCACAAATAAGTAGATGATGTGAACTCAGAGCTCTCAACAGAAGTGCAAGAACAGAAGTACTAACTATACTTACTTTGGCCTTGGAGAGATGTAGGGTGGCATTCAAGCTTGGTATTGAGAAGCTGGAGACTATGCACAGTCTCTATGTCAAAACACTACTGTTGGAAATTACCATGTTTTGCATTGGGGTCACCCAGACATGTGCCTTGGCTGTTTTTGCTCTCTGTAGAACACTGTGAATGTTACCCCTACTAGTCAGGGGTAAAGTGCCAGTCCTCTTTTTAGGTTGATGAAATTGGCAAGACCCTACGTTAAATGCCATCTTATTACATTTAACAACGGATAACTTTGGATGGAGATCAGATACAAATGTCCCGTTTACACTGAAATTAATTGTAATTTAAAATCCTTTTATTGGTACGGCTAGATTTTAAGTAATCATTCTGAAAATGCCACTTTATGCCTTCTGTCAGTGTCCTGGGTCACATGACTGTGGATGGCTATGCTGTTGGGATTTGTGTATTGCTCCGAGATGGTGACACAAAGGGGATTAGGAATGGGCAGTATGGCCATCCCACCAAGATGGCTGGGGTGGAGCTGAGCCCAGCTCCATTTGCTCTTCAAAAGGATTTGCCTCCAGCACACACAAAGAAAGCTGACACCAACATTTTGTTAGCCCATACTTGGAGCATTATCAAGGGATGGAAAGACGTTTCCAGAGCCAGATGTGGGGCTAAGACAGGGTGATCCTCTCCAGCACACAGACTGGTGACAGGTATAAATATTGGACCTTCAGAGCCACTCTTCAGAAAACTACTGGGCCTATGAACATTATAGAAGAAGGAGGGTTACAGTAAAGTTAAGTTCCATGTAAGGCAGAAGAGCCCCAGTGTGCAGATTATGATCTCTACCATCGTGCTAAAACAAAAGAAGAGGATCCCTTAATCCGTTGTGACAGTCGACTCTCTGTGCCCTCAAGACTGGTAAAACTTCAATGTACTGTTGTACCCAGCCACATGGCCGGGGCAAGGTTCTGCCCAGTCAGGGCCTGCCCGCGTTTGACAAAGTACCTTGAGTTGCAGAAGGAGTCCGTCTCTTTCAGGAGTCCTCCCCCCGCAAGGTGAGCAGGACACTTGGTTGTCTGGCTCTCCTGGGGAGATCAGTGGCAGCAAACTCTCTCACAGATTTAGCCCCTCCACAGGAGGCTTCACCCCCTCAGAGGTGCTTGCAGGAGTACCAGCAGGGATGTGCATATGACACTGTGTAACCATCGGAAGGAGTCTCCCTTGGTGGCCTGGGCAACGCATGGTTCTAAAATCGGCATGAATGGCTACTGAGTTTGAGCAGCTAAACAGTGCTGAGCATGTGCTGTTGGAAAATAAAATTGCTCAATACGCACTAGCAGTAAAACTCGAAGTGGAAATACATTTGCTCCCCGTGTGCTGGTTTAGTGCTCCAGGAAATCAGTCACAGCTCATTTGGTAGAGCACACTGCTGCCAGACGTACCAGAGTTAGAGACCCATGACAGCGGTGCTCAGCGACAATCTTTTAGAGCCCTGATATTGTGGGGAACAGGGGAGGATAGGCCAGAATGCCCTCATGGACCAGTGGGTACAATGCAGGGAGCAGCAGACAGGTAGACCAGCACACAAGATTCCTAATTGCATGGTAGCAGTCTCTCCAGCAGCCTAGAAAGTAGGCAGGCCAGCACACAACAAAGCAAGTAGCCCAAATGACGTTTCCTCCTGGCAGCTCTACAGTGCCTTGGTGGAACAGGGTCAGAGAGCAGCTGGCAGCAGGGCAACAAAACAGAAAAGAAATCCAATGAGTCCTTCAGATCACCCACTTAGTAGCAGGTACCAGAGAAACAGCAGGAAAACAGTCCAGATGAGTCCCTTGAGCAACACAGCAGTCCTTCTGACAGAGGTTAAGTCCCAGTCCCAAAAGTGCTTTAAAACATCGGGTCAAAGCCCCTAGACATATTTTGATGTAGGGGATGACTACAAAGGAACACTTTCAAGTTTATGTAAACCCCTTTCAAACCAGCCCCGGGCTCCAGACATCAGTAGGGGATAAATCAGCCCTTTGTGTGAGGGCAGGACACAACCTATGGACATCTAAGGTGTGAATGACCTCTCCCTCTCCCAGCCCAGGAAAACTATTGGTATACAGATAGTTGGAAATGGCTCTTTTTGTACAGTCATCCCTAAACGTTTTGCCTCCTTCCTCCCAGTTTCTGACCTGTTTTTGTTGGCTTTAGAACTCTGGGCACTTTACCATTGCTAACCAGTGCTAAAGTGCACATGGTCTCTGTGTAAACTGTATTGTAGATTTGCTTATCCATGATTGGCATATTTATTTGATATTAAGTCCCCTAGTAAAGTGCACTAGAGGTGCCCAGGGCCTTTAAATAAAATGCTATTAGTGGGCCTGCAGTACTTGTTGTGCCACCCGCATGAATAACCCTGTAAACATGTCTCAGATTTGCCTCTGCAGTGTGTGTATACAGTTTTAAACTGCCAATTCGACTTAGCAAGTGTGCCCCCTTGCCAGGCCTAAACCTTCCATTTTTATACATGTAAGGCACCCCTAACGTAGGCCCTAGGTAGCCCCATAGTCAAAGTGCAGTATATGTTAAAGGTGGGACATGTACTGAAGTGTGTTACATGTCTTAACAGTGAAGTACTGCTAAATTCAGTCTTCACTGTTGCAAGGTCTATCTCGCTCATAGGTTGAAATGGGGACTGCCTATAAATATTAAATATTATTAAAGTGCACATTCCTTTAGAGAGAAGATAGAAATATGGAGTTTGTTAAACAACAGAGACTTTCCTTTGAAGTAGACGTACTTCAAAGGCAGAAAGGGGCATAAGTATTGGACCCAAAATCCCTGAAAGTTAGATTACTTCAAGGATTGAAGAGGAACCTCTGCCTGGAGAAGAGCTGAGGAGCGGACAATGGCACGGAACTTCGTAAAGGACGCAGCTGCTAAGAACTGCAACACCACCTGCCCCGAGGCCGTGGACCTCGCAGAAGTGTGACAACCCCAATGACCCTGTAGGCTTTGTGTCACGGCAGCCGCTGACCCTGCCCAACTCTGCTCACTTCAGAGTGTCCTAAGTCCAACTTCCATGACATTCAATGCCATTGCAGCGCCTGCAGCCCTGTGACATCATCAAGACCCCGTGAGGTCACCCTGCAGCATCGTGACTTTGCAAGACTTCATGCCTGCCGGAACCAAGAGACCAACTTTGTAACCGATGCTGCCTCACCTCCATTGCTCTGCAGTAGGGACCTGAAGCCACTGCGCGATCCCTATGCCCTTCTGCACTGTAGCACCGGAACCGACGCTGCATTGGATCCAGTGACGCCTCGCTCCCCAACTCTGTGCACTGTCCTGTTTTTTACTTGTTTACTAAGGTACTATACCTGGGGGTTGAATGACTCTGTAAACGGCGCAGTTGGTATCACATTGTAGGAAACAACTCCGTCACGACGCTGCTTAGTACCAACTTGCAGCGTTTGTGCCTTTAGGCACTATTTTGGTGCTTTTAAGTGCTAAATTCATATTTCTAACTGTTTATTGTCAATTTTTTTGATCATATTTGGTCTTGTTTATTTAGATAAAATAATAACTATTTTTCTAAACCTGTGTTCTGTCATTTTGCAGTGATTCACTGTATTAGTATGTGTTGGTACAAATACTTTACACATTGCTTCTGAAGTTAAGCCTGCCTATTCGTGCCAAGCTACTAATGGGGTGAGCGGGGTTAACTGAGTGATTCTTCTTCACCCTGACTAGAGTGAGGGTCCTTGCTTGGACAGCGGGTAAACTGACTGCCAACCAAAGACCCCATTTCTAACACAGATGAGGGAAGATATGCCTACTGTCACTCCCAGCCCTTCCTGTGCTGTCGCTGCCTGGAAAGTATGCCCAAAGCATAACTGTCACTCAGCCCTTGACATGGATTGGAATCAGGCTGCAAAGTACTTAGAGTTATAAGCACAGAGAAACGCCCACTTTCTAAAAGTGGAATTTTTAAAGTAGTAATGCAAAATCCAACTACACCAGCCAGCAAGATTTTTCACTACCATTCCAAATATACCAAACACGCCAGCGCTACTCCTTTTAGATCAGGAATTATCACTTAACAGTATATAATGCTAACCTATGAAAGGAGCAGCACTCACAGTAGTTAAAAATGAGGACCTACTTTTTTTGTGTTTTGTCTTAACTTTAATACTGGTTTGGTAAACAGCATAAATACTGCACAAATTGCCTCTAGGTTGAGCCTGTCTGCTCTGTGTTACAGAGACAAAGGAGTTGAACTCAGGTTAATTTAGTGAAGGGTTCACTCTGACAAGAGTTGTGGTTATTATTTGAGGTCAGTATTCAACCCCTTTGATTAAACATCCAGTTTCTTAAAGCAACAAAGGCTGTGATTGAATATAAGGTGGATGAACAGTTAAGGGTCCATTACCCTCTAAGTCCTTAAGTCCTCACCTCCTTCTTTACTTTTGAGGTGGAGTCCACCTCATGAGACAGAAAAAAGAACAGACTGATGTGAGTTCCCTAGTCGATCCAGCTGGAGCCATAAAGGGGTGACACATGCAACTCTTCTCCATTTATTTTTTCTGTCTCCTCTGAGACACAATGGGTATACTTGGTGGTCATCTCCTGCTGGGCTTGAACCATTCTTTGTAGTTTCTGGCTAGATAATGGTTGTGTACACTATGCAAATCCTGAGTCAATGATGATTAGCAAGGCACCATCGATGTATGCCAACAAACTGAATTTAGAAGTAACGTAGATAAATTACCCAGATTGTACTGAGCTAGAGACAACTTGTGAAATGTACCATCGGCAAATATCCCAGTAAATACAGGTCAACTTACGCCACAGAAAAATGACATCTATCACCATAGTATGTGAATTATCTTATATCTTCACAAATACTGGGCAGGTAACATCATATGGGACTGGACACGCTTCCACCCTCACCATCCCTCTTATGTACTCATAGGGAGCCTGGCACCCACACTCCTATGTAGTAAACTACTGTGAACTCCAGTGAACTTCTCAATGCGGTAGAGAGATAATCAGAGTCAGAGATGTTGATGCTCATGCAGCACAGCTCAGAGAGACCCATTTAAAACAGCCTAGCTTCGCTTTAACACCTGACCTTGAGCAGGTGTTAACAAATTAAGCTAGAATGACACAGTGAAATCTTGTAGATTTCACTGTGCCATTCCGGCAGGCCTCCTAACGGGGGACACCTCTCTTCCATACATTATACCTGGTGCAGTTATAATGTGGCGCAAGGGTTTACAAACTGGCGCAATGGTACCATTGCGGCAGTTATTAAATATGGCGCAGGATGAGGGACTTTTGTGCACCACCGTAGCGGAAAAAATTACTCTTGTAAATGAGCCCCATAGAGTTGTAAGCACAGAGAAATGCCCGTTTTCTAAAAGTGATATTTCTAAAACAGTAATGTAAAATCCAGCTACGCCAGTAAAGAGGATTTCTCACGATCATTCCAAACATACCAAACTTGCACACTCTACTCTCTTCAGATCAGAAATTACCACTTACCTAAGGGCAAGTGAATTCCCAGTGCTAACCTATGAGGGGAGCAGCCATCACAGTAGTGAAAAAAGAAATCAGCTATTTGTCACTACTAGAACGTGTGAAGCATAGAAGTACATATCATACCTTCTACATATACAGCACCCTGCCAATAGGTCTACCTTGGGCCTACTTTACGGGTGACTTAGGTGTACTAACAGGAGCTTTTAGGCCTTGGCAAGTAGTTTGAAATGCCAAGTCAATGTGGCAATGAACTGCACACACAGGCACTGCTGCTGCAGGCCTGAGACAGGTTTGGAAGGCTAATTCTGTGGCTGGTGCAATCAGAGCTGCAGGCCGACTCATAGAATTAAATTTACCTATGGTATGCCACTTTACAAGGCGCTTACAGGTAAATTATATATGCCAGGTGCAAGCCAATCACACCAAGTGTTAGGGGAGAGAGAGTATGCCATGCACTTTAGCACTGATTAGCAGTGGTGCAGTGCCCAGAGTTCTAAAGTCAACAAAAAAAAGATCAGAGAGATAGGAGGAGGAAGGCAAAACGTTTGGGGATAACCCTGCAGAAAGGACTATTTCCAACAATCATATATAATATGAAAGCAACAAATGTTGCAGAATGTCTGAGAGCAAGCATGAAGATGTTTGCTAATCACACATGCTTGGACTTTTCTTTTTTCTCCCAGTCACTAGGAGGGAGAGTTTTTAAAGAGAATGACGGTCAAGATAAGACTGCATAGTGGAGTTAACATTCATTTGGTTGTTTTTGGTGTTGTGGAAGACTTCCTTTTTTCCCACTTTGGGATTATGTGCCATAATGGAAAAGTACGTAATAAGGAGAAAGTATGTTAATTCTCCAATATCTTTGGATTCGTCTTCCTCTCCTCGCACGAAGAAAGAGACCTATAAGGAGGGGAATGATGAGAGATTACAAAGGTTAATTAGAGAAACCTCATTGGAAATTAAAGGCTACAAAGTGGCTCATGTACCTAAATTGTAGACTAATATTTTTTAACATAAAGCTTGTGATTCTGAGGAGGAAAATTGGTCTTTGTCTGATGATCAAAAGTGAAAATATATTTCATGAGAAATGCTTTCAGATATTCTATCGCATGTCAAACTCCGGAAACCTCCTTGAGTCACTTATTGAGTCCATTCTAGTGCTCATCAAAACTAGACCTTATAGCTCATGAGATTGATATCAGGTTTGTCACCATGAAAGTCGCCTTTCTGGTAACAGTTACCTCTACAAAGAGAATTTGGGAGTTGGGAGCAATGGTTGCTATTAAACCTTCCTTTCATTTCATTATGATTGGGGTATTGTTGAGGCTGGACCCACATTTAATCCTTAAGTGTCATCTTTTCACAATTCAAGGATATTCTTCTTCCATCCTTAAATGAGTCTTCTGATTCAACACAAGAGCGGCAAATAAAAATGTAAGATGTATACAGAACATTAAAGATCTATCTGGAAAGGTCAAAATTTTTTACAACTTCAGATTCTCCATTCATCACATTTGGTACTTCTCATGAAGAATCTAAAGCCTCTCTGCTATCAATCAGCAGATGGCTAGGGCAGACAATCTCTTTGTCATATTCAGTCTTAGGAATCCCCCCTCTCACCATCACCACCTTCCCAGTAGAGTTCCAAGGATGATCTAACAGGGATGTTCAGCCTCTTGGGATGAAACAAAGGCACTTACCCTTTCTGAAACCTGTAGGATAGCCACCTAGGCAACTCCCAATACATTTGTAAAGCACTACAGGTTGCAAAATATTCTCTATGATAAACAAACCTTGGTATAGGGATTTTAAAATATGTTTCCTTATAATTTGCTCTATTGTTTTTAAATCACTTGTGGAGGACCATGAAAATTGGTTTGTAGTTCCTTTATTTTAGATTTGATGACTAATCAAAATATGCTTTGGTATTGCGCAAACATAAAGAAGAGGATGAGGACTAAAAGACATAGGGATAAGATTCCTGGTAAGAAATTGGAAACATTTCAAGCACTAATATTTCAGTGCTGTGGGCATGATGCATCACAATGTTTTAGCCATTCTGTGTCAATGAGGGAATGCTTTGATACGTAAGTGCTATAATTTTCCTATTGTTTTTCTTTCCTGTGGAATGCACAATATTTATCTCAAATGGCAAAGATGTGTTTAGAGAAATGTTCACAATTGTCATTTATGAGATACACATATAACTTTCCAGGTTATGCACTTGCTTCCATGATTAAGCTAAATACATGAAAGAATACATAATAAACTGTGATTTATTACTTGCGTTTTACCTAACCCCATATAAAAGAAGACAATACGAATAGATATGTTCAGTAGGAATGGTCAATTGTCAAGAAAATAGATTATTCACCCACCACAGCATTAGCTTAGGGCGTCTCACAACACTAAGGGCAACGACACTTTAATTAGAAGCTATTCAAAGAACTAAAGAGTATTTGTGCATAGAGAAAGTTGTAGCAGTCATGGAGGATGTTGTGGAAAACATGCAGGGAACTGTTTCTAGGGAAGAATGGAAGAAAGCAATGCATGATGATGAGGTAGTTAAGGAGGTGGTGAGGATGATAAAAGTGGAGAGTGAAAGGAGAGTACCTTTCCTGATTCAGTGAAACCGTATCATAAGTTGATAGAGGAGTTGTCCTTGAATGGGTATGGTATAATTGTGAGGGATGAAAGGTTTGTACGACCGAATGCAGTAAGAAACAAATGAATGCACTTGGCTCATGACGGTCAAATGGGACAGACATTTACTCTAAAGAGATCGAAGGAAAAATGTTGGCGGCCCAGTTGAACAGTGATGTGAAGCAATGGGTAGAAAGATTGAGATTTGGACCCGGTATTAGTGCAGATCACCAGCACATTTTGGAAGCGAAAATTGTATAGGAGAAGGTTAATCTGGATTTTATAGGACTTTTTGATTTGGGCAGGAGAAGTACACAAAATCGAGATGGTTTAAAATGGTGTTTATGAAGAGCATAAACAGTAAACCCACTAGTGCCATGCTGAAAGGGATTTTTAGAAGAGAACGTATTCCTTCCAGACTGGGCAGTGAAAATGGTGCACAACTCATGACGTACAAGATGAAAACATTTTTGAAAGGGGTAGGGATAAAGTATTCTTGCACATCCCTATATATTCCTCAATGAAATGGTCAGGTGGAAATCCTGAACAGAATTAATAAAGGAACAATGGAATAGCAAACAAGGCAGGGATGGTTGTGAAGACTGTAGTAAAGGGTATGTTGTGGGCATTTCGAACTACACCCAACACCACTATGGGGAAAACTCATTTTGAGATGATGAGGGGTAGGAAATCAGGAGCCAAGCTAGTTTCTTCATGGTTGTGGAAAGGATGTTATGAGAAGGAGGTGACATGTTTGAGAGATTATGGAAAGACTAGTCACGTGATCAGCGTTGAAGATTGGGTGAAGGTTAAACCTGGAGGAGTGAGTAGACGTTTAAGTAGTCAATATAAGGTGAAGGTGGTGAGACGAAATTGGGTGAGATTGAAAAATGATCAGACGTGGAACATGAGAAGAGAGGAACTATTCCAGAGAGGAGGATCAAGTCAACTAGAGAGGGATCAGGGAAATAGATGTTATTAAGGGTGGATGATGATGCATGATAGAAAATTTAAGGCTAATGCCAATACCACAGGAGAAAAGGAAAATATCTAAGCAGCTGCTGCATCTAAGAATTGCAGGATTAATGAAGGTAATCAGATAGAAGAAAAGGGAAGAAGATATAGTGGACCGCCTATTTGGTTGGGTGATTTTGTTTGCCGTTGAAGGGGTGTTTATATTGTAGAGTTGTGGGAATTGTGTCTCGTAATATATTTGTTTTCTTTTGTCTACCAGTGTTTAGTGGTTTACTTATGTGTCGTCAATATGGTATGATGTGAATCCTTATGTGTATATGTGGTTTGTGAAGGGAAGGGGATGTGTTATGTTGAGTAACTATTGGCATATTGAATACGTGTTGTTTAACATTCCCACGGCGTCTCTTGGTGTGTGGAGTGTTATGATGTAAGAAGTATTGGGATGACATGTAAACATTCCATTACGGTTGGTGAAACTGTCAGAGTGAGAGACGATCGGGTGTCTGGTCTGTCAGACAAAGGTTTCATCTCTAGTAATAAAGACAAACTTCAACCATCATTGAAGACTCCCGTCCTTGTTTATGGAAAAGATTACAATAGTTTTAAATATTGTTTAGTTGTAGTACACATAGAACAAACCTTATTCTAAGAAAAAATATTTTGACAGTGCTGTTGTATTTGTTGAGCTTTCTGACAACTGCCAAACCACAATTGTGTGACGTGATTGATAGAACGCGTTTCCATTCAGATCTCTTTAAAGTACGAGCGCCTGTCAGCAACGGGTGCTGGGCCATGTTGTAAAACATCGACAAATGACAGATTTGCAGATTAGACGCACATATTACCAGTCTCTTTCAATGTGTAAAGGTAACTTAACTCGGAACACTTCTCTTGACAGGCACTTATGCTTATTTCCTTCAGTTATCTTCTGATTTATGTAAAGCAGATAAAAGATTGCAAATGTACAGTCACCTTCTAAAAACAGACATGCATTGTCAGAGAGCCAGTTCAGCTATGGCAACATTTCAATAGGAAAACGTTTTAAACTATAGGACACATTTCTCTTCGTGCCTTATTTAATATGACATACGAAAATCAGGACTAACCATGTTGTCTCAGTGTTTTAATCAAACATTGCAAGAATTTAAAATCAGCGAGTATAGAAAAAATATCGTCACTTACAGGATAAATTACATTAGTAGCGACTGTTTTTCTTGCAATCAATTGCTTTGTCTTTTTTTAGAAACTCATTTGCTTTCCCATACCAGAGTGCATCTTTTTTCAGAGACATATTTCGCCTAGTCTGGTCTGTCAGGCAGAATAAATAACGCTTGATGAATGAGACTCAAGGTGTTCAGTCACCTGGAGCAGCTGTTTGAAGTAACTCTGCTCACAGCCTGAGGCCTGTGTTTTCACAGCTGTGAGGGCTCTTCAAAAGCTTTTCCCCTTGGCCTGGCTCTTTGCTGTGGCTTTAGACTCCTAGAACACAATCTGGACATTTCCTTAAGAACGAAAACAGAGACAGCAGTTTTTATCATTCTGAGGCAAAAGTGGTGTAAAGAAAATAAATTAAATACATTTGAAAGCGATTTACGTAGGTGAGTGATATATGTCTAAGAAATTGGCATCCATCTTAGAATGCCATAAGAAATTGCCTCGCAAGAAATTAAATAACAAAATTCCGTTTTATACTTATTTTTTGTGTTTCATTGTTATCTGCTGCTGCCTCCACTATTCAACTAACTAAATTGATAATTGTGTATTTAAAGATAAGATGAATGTGCTGTATCACGAAATGCATGTTTCAGGATCAATTGCCCGCATTCTTCACAGTTTAGCAGGATGAATATGTAGCAATACATAAAAGAAAAGTCTGCATACATTAGAGGAAATGGGTAACTCGAAAGGATTGACTTTAGGTGATAAAACATTTACCTTTGCGTCACAAATTCTGAAGAAGCCAAGTTCGGAGGTGAACAGATATAATTTCCATATATCAGTCGAAGGTACTAAGAACAATGGGGGTGAGTCAGTGACCAAGGGGGAATGAGAGACATATAGGTATAAAAACAATAAAATATTCTATAACTATATTGTTAGACTTTCACCTATAGGGAACAGCATACAAAGTGTAATCCATACACCGTAAATGAAAACAAATACAAGTTAAACTAATCTACACAGTGCTGAAGACCCCCTTTTTCCTTTCTACCTGAGGCAACACAAGGCAGTCATTAGCGCGAGAGGATGGTTACTCTTCAACAAAAAAGTCGGGGATCTGTTTTGATAAATTAAAACCACTTGAAAACTTGATACCAATGGATCACACCTACCTCTACGTCAACCGTTTGTTTATTATAAGAATGAATGAGTAAATGGGTGCTTTCCACCCTCACATTTCAATGGTGTATGCATATGTTAGAGTCTCAAAGGAGAGGCGAAAGTACCCAGGAAAGAAATTCAATTCAGTACTTTACTATAAGTGTATCCTTGCTTGCAGTTCCCATGAAAGACAGATCAAAGGCCTCCCTGAAGTACAGTTGGCTCACCTCTTCGTACAATTGTCCAAGCTCAAAAGATGAGGGTCTAGATTTATTGAGGTTTTGCATCACCCTTGTGCCAAGGGAAGGGAGCACAAGGGTGATGCAAAACCTAAGTGAGATTGATCAAGCCACACAAATTGCTGCCTTGCATTACTCTGCAGCAGGGAGGAGTTCCATGGGTGGAGCATGGGTGTTGTTGTGCATCCATCCATAGATTTTGGTATGTTCTCAGATTTACCATCAGTGGTAGACCTGGGAATGCATCAACATGCTATGCCTTCCCAGGAGAGATGCAACAAGGATAAATATCTTTACTTCTTTTTTCCTGTTTCAGAAAGAGGAAAACGTCTCTCAGGTTTTTTTTTTTGTGCAGGAAGGTGCCCACTCTTGCACAAAAACAATCAAGCCTGCTACGCAGGCACCCTTGCACCATATTGCAAGAGTGCCTGTGTTGGTGCTAGGCACCCAAAAGTGCAGAAGCACTAAGAAAGGAGAGGGATGCACCATATAATGGTAAATATGGCACAGCTGTGCCCTTTCCCTTTCAGGCAGAGCAGCACAGCAAGGAGGGTTGGTACTTTGCTTGAAAGAGTGATAAATCTGGCCTGAGGTGCTAGCTGGCCCACACTTAATGGACTATGCAACCACATATAATTTCTGTTTTCTTTTTGCAGGTAGCTCATTTGGTTTTCATTCGCAGGAACCCTGGTTCAAGAAGAAAATATATTGAGGGAACTATGAAAGTGGACTTGTACTAAATCCAGATATGCTGCAATAGCATTGTTCACTGTGCTAATTTAGAAGCGGTGTGGCCTATTAATTGAGCTATAGTCACAAAATTGCATCAGATTGGTCGTCTCTAATTTTCTTAGTTAATAGGAATGATAAGGGCAAGCTTCCCCAGGTATCACTTTATGGCTTGTCAAGTAACAAGAAAGCAAGCTGTGTTTTGGAATGTTAGGCGTAAAAATGCAGGCTAAAGCAGTATCAATATGAAAAGAAAGCACATAAATAGGAGGAAGACAAAACAATGTCAGAAAAAAAACTGTCAAAAAACACATGCAGCGACCAAAAGCAGAAATAAACAAAGAAGACAAACACGACAGAATCCAAGGGAAACAAGGAAATGCATGTACAATGTGCAGTGATCTTCACGAAAAAGATCTCACAAAGTCTTGCAGCACACTTCATTCACCTTCCTTCTGATTTAATAAGAAGATCTTTTTCCTGTGTTGACCCAGAAGTGAAACAGATATGGGCAAAAACATGACAAGCAAATAAGGAACCCGCATCCGACAGCGAAAGAATGTTGTTAACACCTCCTAATACAAGGTGTAAATCTTCATAAATCTTTTGAGTCAGGTGAGACTTAGGTAACTGAGACATTTATCCCAGATACTCTGCTTCTAAAACGGAACCAGCTGCCATTTTTCCAAATAGATATCACCATATAGGTTCCGCTTCCACCAATCAAGAACTTAGCCATGTGTCCATCATAATTCCTCAGACATGCCTCTGCCTACATGCATATGACCTGTGTTGCATCCTCCCCAGCTCGGGGACCCTCCAATGAATATACCACACACACAGCTATGTATAATACATCTTTATTCTTCAGCGTGTAACCATGAACTCAACATTCTAAACTTGCACTCAGAGCACCACGTTCTAACACTTATGTCCATTGGGATACAGAAATTTTCCATCATTCATACTTATCAAATCAAATCATTAACATTTATAAAGCGCGCTACTCACCCGTGCGGGTCTCAAGGCGCTAGGGGGAAGGGGGGGGGGCTACTGCTGCTCGAAAAGCCAGGTCTTGAGGAGTCTCCGGAATGCGGAGTGGTCCTGGGTGGTCCTGAGGCTGGTGGGGAGGGTGTTCCAGGTCTTGGCTGCCAGGTAGGAGAAGGACCTCCCACCTGCCGTGGAGCGGCGGATGCGAGGGACGGCAGCGAGCGCGAGGTCAGAGGAATGGAGGAGACGGGTGGGGGCGTAGAAGCTGAGGCGACGGTTGAGGTATTCCGGTCCCTTGTTGTGGAGGGCTTTGTGTGCGTGGGTGAGAAGTCGGAAGGTGATCCTTTTGCTGACTGGGAGCCAATGCAGGTGTCTCAGGTGTGCGGAGATGTGGCTGTTGCAGGGTACGTCGAGGATGAGGCGGGCCGAGGCGTTTTGAATACGTTGCAGGCGTTTTTGGAGTTTAGCGGTGGTCCCAGCATAGAGGGTGTTGCCGTAGTCCAGGCGGCTCGTGACGAGGGCGTGGGTCACGGTTTTTCTGGTGTTGGCGGGGATCCAGCGGAAAATCTTGCAGAGCATGCGGAGAGTGAGGAAGAAGGCGGAGGACACGGCGTTGACTTGTTTGGTCATGGTGAGAAGAGGGTCCAAGATGAAGCCGAGGTTGCGGGCGTGGTCTGAGGGGGTCTTTGCGGTGCCAAGGGCCGTGGGCCACCAGGAATCGTCCCATGCTGTCGGGGTGTTGCCGAGGATGAGGACTTCCGTTTTGTCAGAGTTCAGCTTTAGGTGGCTGAGCCTCATCCAATCTGTGACGCCTTCATGCCGTCTTGTAGGTTGGTCTTAGCGCTGGCGGGGTCCTTGGTGAGGGAGAGTATAAGTTGGGTGTCGTCGGCGTAGGAGGTGATGATGATGTTGTGCTTGCGTACTATGTCGGCGAGGGGGCTCATGTAGACATTGAAGAGTGTCGGGCTGAGCGAGGAGCATTGAGGTACGCCGCAGATGATCTCGGTGGGGTCTGAGCGAAAAGGTGGGAGGTAAACTCTTTGAGAGCGGTTTGAGAGGAAGGAGGCGATCCAGTCCAGGGCCTGGCCTTGGATCCCGGTGGAGCGGAGGCGGGTTATTAGGGTGCGGTGACAGACGGTGTCGAAGGCAGCCGAGAGGTCGAGGAGGATGAGGGCGACTGTTTCACCGTTGTCCATCAGGGTTCTGATGTCGTCTGTGACTGAGATGAGGACGGTTTCAGTGCTGTGGTTGGTTCGGAATCCGGTTTGTGAAGGGTCGAGAAGGTTGTTGTCTTCCAGGAAGTTGGAAAGCTGTTTGTTGACGGTCTTCTCTATTACCTTGGCAGGGAAGGGGAGGAGCGAGATGGGGCGGAAGTTTTTCAGGTCGCTTGGGTCAGCCGTAGGTTTCTTTAGTAGGGCGTTGACTTTGGCGTGTTTCCAGCTTTCGGGGAAGGTAGCAGAAGAAAATGAAGAGTTGATGATGGCCTGGAGGTGCGGGGCGATGATGTCGTCGGCTTTATTGAAGATGAAGTGAGGGCAGGGGTCCGATGGGGCGCCGGAGTGGATAGAGTTCATGGTGGTTTTGGTTTCTTCAGTGTTGATGTGGGTCCAGGCGTTGAGGGTGATGGCCGGGGGAGTGGGTTCGGTGATGCTTGGTTGGGTCTGGTGTCCGAAGCTGTCGTGGAGGTCGGTGATCTTGCGATGGAAGAAGGTGGCGAGGGAGTTGCACAGGTCTTGTGAGGGCGTGACGGCGTTGGCGTTGGGGGTGGAGAACTCTTTAACGATGCTGAAAAGTTCTCTGCTGTTGTGGCTGTTTTTGTCCAGTCTGTCGGTGAAGAAATTCCTTTTGGCTGCGCGGATCAGGTGGTGGTGTTCGCGGGTCGCGTTCTTGAGGGCGGTCATGTTGTCAGCGGTGTGGTCCTTGCGCCAGGTTCTCTCGAGGGCACGACAGGTTTTCTTCGATTCCTTAAGGGTGTCAGAGAACCAGAGAGGTTTTTTGGTGTTGGCCTGTCGATGCGTGCGTCTGAGGGGTGCAAGCTTGTCTGCGCAGTTGGTGATCCAGTTCATGAGGCTGAGGGCTGCATCGTTGGGGTCGTCGGTGGTGAGGGTGGGTTGGTTGATGGAGAGCGCGTAGAAGAGCTGTTCTTCGGGGATTTTGTTCCACTGTCGACGAGGGATGGGTTGAGTGCGAAGGTGGCGGGTCTCGCGTCGGAATGTGAAATGGACACAGCTGTGGTCGGTCCAGTGTAGAGCGGAGGCGTGGCGGAAGGAGACGTGTTTGCTGGTGGAGAAGATGGGGTCAAGCGCGTGTCCGGCGATGTGGGTGGCGGTGTTCACCAGTTGCTTGAGGCCGAGGTTGGCGAGGTTGTCGAACAGAGCGGTGGTGTTGGGGTCGTTGTTCTGTTCCAGATGGAAGTTGAGGTCGCCTAGGAGGATGTAGTCCAGTGAGGCGAGGGCGTGCGGGGAGATGAAGTCGGCGATGGAGTCGCTGAAAGGGGCGCGCGGTCCGGGGGGACGGTAGACGAGGGATCCTCTGAGGGTGGTCCTGGGGTCGGTGCGAATCTGGAAATGCAGGTGTTCAGCGGCGAGGGGGGTGTCTTCGGTGGAGGTGGTGACGCTGATGGTGTCTTTGAAGACGATGGCGATTCCTCCTCCTACTTGGTTGGTGCGGTCTTTCCTGGAAATCTTGTAGCCTTCGGGGATGGCAGTGGCGATGTCAGGGGCCGAGGAGGCGTTCATCCAGGTCTCCGTGATGAAGGCGACGTCCGGTGCTGTGGAGTCCAGGAGGTCCCAGAGTTCAACGGCGTGCTTGTGGATGGATCGAGCGTTGACCAGGATGCACTTGAGGTGGTTGATGGCGCGTGGGCTGGTGGTCGTGGTAGTTGCGTGGTGGAAGATGCGTTTGCAGGAGTGGCAGGTGAAGGGTCCATGGGTGCGTTTGGTGTGCGCTTGGAAGCAGGTGTTGGAGCGCCCTGGGTTGAGGGCGTGGAGGGTGGTGGGGTCGTAGCGGAGCAGCGGGGTTTGGGAGAGCTGGGGACCAGGGGTCGTGCGCTGGGAGCGGGCCAGGCGCGGACGGGCGCAGACAGGCGCAGACGGGCTTGCCTCTGGTGCGCCAGCGGCGCCCGCTGCGCAGTCGCGCAGCGGCTGCCATAAGAGGGAGGAGGGGGGGGAGGGGTCAGCTGGGGGCGAATGGGAGCTGGAGGGCGGGGGCGAGCAGGAGGTGGCGGCGGGAAAGCGGAAGGGAGGGGTGGACAGGTAGAGGGAGAAGAGCTGGGGGAGGGGGGTTTAAGGGTGGTGGGGGGTGAGTTTTAGGAAGTTTAGGAGTTTAGGGAGAGAGATAGGAGTAAGGTTGGGAAGATAGGGGAGGGGGGTTGTAGAGGTGGGTGAGGGTGAGAGGTAGAGAGAAAGGATAGGAAGATAGGGGTGGTAACGGAGAGGGTTGCGAGTGTGGGGGAAAGATAGAGAAATAGGTAGATAGGAGGAGGTGGTGAGTGAGGGAGATAGATAATGAGATAGAGAGATAGGTAGATTGGTAGATAGGAGGAGTGAGGGAGGCAGATAGCGAACAGGGTAGATAGGGGTGATAGAGAGGGGGAGGCGAGTGAGGGAGAGAGATGAGACAGGAGCAGGAGGGCAGGCGCGGGGTGAGCAGAAGACGGAGGACAAAGAAGCAGAAGAACATTAATCACAAGTTAGCTTGACATTTTAATTATTTCCTGAAGGCTGGACACACAATGAACTTTTCAGCAGGTGCTTTTAAATCACAAGTTTAATAAGTTATTGTTAAACACAGAGCACCCCTGAGGTCAGCACGCCCCATCCAGGACCTGATGCGGCCGCACTAGTCGCACTGCCCTAAAGCCAGCCCTGCAGTAACCATTTGGGAGGTAGTCAGTTCTTGGATCTTAAGCTCTCCTCTTTCAAAGGTGGGCTCCCCTTTTGTGAACTGAAGTAATTCTTTTACTGTTCCAAGATGGCGGCACCTATAGCTTCCAGCCATGAGAACCTCTTCCATCATAGTTACCATGTTGGACTTCTGAAATTTTCATTGCACTCTCTCTTTTCTAGGCTATATAAAGCCACCAAATATTGACTGTCTTCACTTGCAACACAGTCAGTCTTTGGTGGTTTCTTTGCTCCAGTTCCTGTAGTTCTTGTACATCCCCACAGGTTTTGGTCTGTTCAGGCCCCGAACCCCTTTTGCCTTTCTCCAGCTTTGCCTCCTGCTTTTGCCATTCTTCCCCTGTATGCAGGATGTTTTTTTTCCTAGGTTTCTGTCTCCTGTCTTAGTGGCCGCTCTCTGAGGACACTTGTTTCTCACATATGGAATTAGCAGGAACATTTTGGCTTTCACATGGTGTCACCTAATCGTCAGGCCAGAGGAAGGCAAGCAGAAGACAGCTTCAAAGATAAACTATCATCCAGCCTTTCACTTACTATAATCCAGCATTTCAGTTTCCTTCTCTGGAAGGCCCTTGACAAAGAGTGTACAGGTTTATAAGTCAGTGAGACAGTAGGCTAATGTATCTTTTGCAGAGGTCTTGGTCCATTTGTTTCGGAGTTGTTGAGCACTATGAAGAAATATCTACATGATATTATGTTCCTGGTGTCAAAATGTATCACAACGAAGTACAGTTATTGAAGGAAAATGCAATGTTAATGATCTGCCAGATACTGCCACAACCCTACTGATAGTAGATTACCCTTAGCTACGATAAGTGGCTCATGAACATGGGTTGCAGTGCTGTATGAGCTATCAGACATAACGGAGATGACCTGCTCAAGAAACATATTGTTGTCTTTTAATTTACTGTGGCACAAACACATTTTACTGTGGGCTAAGCAATGTTTTTGCTCTGTTTCCCACATATTTCACTCTACTGGGACTAGAGATTAGATGATAAGGGCTCAGGTGCTCTCACTCAATTAAAAGCCACTTTTATTCTAAAGTGACATTATTGATTTAACAACTGTCTTGCTCTGGTGTACAAATTGCAGGTATATGTTGTAGGAATGAAGAAACTTTACCCAGACTTTCAAACCTGTGATGCAATGCAGGGCAACAACCAAAGCAGCTGTGCTGCCTTGCATCACCTGGAGAGATGAGAACTGCTCCATATCTACAAAGAAGTGATACAAGTCTGATCTCTCCCTGCATTGACGCCCAAGCACCACAGTGATTAAAGGCAATATCCTCTTCCCATGAGTGCTGTAGAAAGCAACACTTATTCAAAGAGGAAAAAATGAGGAAAAATAGAAATATGTCTCCTTGATATGAGAGGCCTCATTGAAGCGCAGGATTTTGGCGTGAATCCATGTCTACTGTTCTTGATAGATATAGACTTGCATCAAAATCCATGGGTGAATAGACAGGAAACCCATGCACCACTCCATGATTCAAAACAACACAAGACAGCATATTGCACTGTTACTTCTGGTTTCAAACCAGAACAAATCGCCCTTTGCATTGATTTGGATATACCAACCTGGATTTTGTGTCAAGTCCGCATTAACAAAGCATTACAAACCCTAAACAAAATCTTTGTCAATCTGGGCCTACATTTCCATAATGTATGATTATATTTAATAAGCACTTTTTAACGGTACATGTTTTGTGCAGTTAGTCTTTAAACAATGTACAACATAGATTGAAACATTGGGCCTGATTCACAACTGTAACTTAGATTTTTGTGTACATTTACGTTTGTTTGGAATTCACAAACTCCGGTTTACGACTGCAGAGACTTCTCAGTGGGGCGTAGTACTCCACCCATAAAAAGATATGATATACCTATCTTTTTTGCGCGGAGTGTCCGCAGTTTAAAACTTACCATTAAATTGTTTGTGAAATATAAAACAAGCCTAAACTTACTCAAAGTGTAAGGTTACCTTCGTGAAGCACGCCCAATAATTCTATATTTTTTGGTAGAACGTATTATCAAAGCAAAAATTTGAGCAGAAGATAATCTGCTCTAAATGTTCCAGTGGTAAAAATTTAGTATTGCCAATGACGCTTATACTAGTTTGGGAACATGAAATATATTCTACCTAAGCTCAATGGGTGTTAAAAAACAAGCATTAATTACCTTGACTCAAATCCCCATCTTTACACATCTACTTCGCATCTTAGTCCTAGGTAGAGCAGAAGGAAACCAGACAAGGGCAATGTTGCCTAGGAAAGCTTTATCCCAGTCATTTCAGTGTCCCTATGTGTCTGAGTAGCTCAAGTAACTAAGTTCACTTCCAAGTATTGTGGTAAGGACAGAAAACTGGAGAAATAAACTACCGGAGGCAGGGGCGGGTGAGGGTTGAATAGGGAGATTTCCTCTGAAGCTCGGCAGAATTAATTTGGAATGTCCAAGGTAGACATAGGAGACATGGAGATAGATGCCAGAAGAGATTAATAAACTAGGCACCATGCTGGGGTTATTGTTGTAGACTGTAGGATAGGTATGTGCTGGAAAGGGTTTCTCAGGGACAGAAATTATCTAATTAGCAAGAAATACCATCCAGTCACAAAAGGACATTTCTCTGTTTGCCCTTTAACTGGAGGGCGCAGGATATCGTTTGGTCTGGGGAGACTGTTTTGCTTCAGAAAACTCCCGAGAGTGGTTAGATTTGGACATTTTTCTGTGTAACTGCAATGAATGTGTGCACAGCCCCCTGCAAATGGAAAACCTGCAGATGGCCCGAATAACCTGCTCTGAAAATGTGAATACTCTATAATCTTTGTAAAAGTTGAGACTTGGGAACTTCATCTCTTGAGGACAGCGACCAGGGGTTATGACTAAGTGAAAAAGGCACAACTGCTGCAGTTTTATATTATCAGGTTTTCCTTCTATTACTTTTTGTTGTGAGGTTTGGGGCTACAGCAACTCGACTCAACTGAAATGTCTGATCTCACGGGTATGTTTTTGGCCACAACGTACAGTCTTGCCCTGATGAATATCGACAACCTCTAGAAAGAAGCCCAAGACCAAAAGTCAAATCCGTAATTAAGACAAACCACACACCTTCTATCCAGGGTCACTCCCATAAACCTACAATGAATTTTGATTTTCTATTGCTTTTAAAATAACGATTAAGTTTTGCTATAATAGTTTTACTCATCAATCGCTGCACTTTTTAATTTACTTGCTTTGGCCATTTTCAATTTTGTATTTCTTAATGTATTGTTGCTTTGGTTAGTAATTGCATATGCATTTCTCTAAGGATAACTTTACTTTGTAGTCCAAGCTCCTAATGGGCAGCAGCAGATTATGGGCCTCATTATGACTCTGGCGGGCGGCGGAGGCCGCCCGCCAGGATGCCGCCCTCCATAATACCCTCCGCGGTCAGAAGACCGCGGAGGGTATTATGAGTTTTTCCCTGGGCTGGCGGGCGGTCTCCAAAAGACCGCCCGCCAGCCCAGGGAAAAACTCCCTTCCCACGAGGATGCCGGCTCGTAATCGAGCCGGCGGAGTGGGAAGGTGCGACGGGTGCTACTGCACCCGTCGCGTATTTCACTGTCTGCTATGCAGACAGTGAAATACTAGCGGGGCCCTCTTACGGGGGCCCCTGCAGTGCCATGCCCCACGACAATCCCTACCGCCATCCTGTTCCTGGCGGGCGAGCCGCCAGGAACAGGATGGCGGTAGGGATTGTCAGAATCCCCTCGGCGGCGCAGAGAGCTGCGCCGCCTTGGAGGATTCTTACGGGCAGTGGAAAACCAGCGGGAGACCGCTGGTTTTCCCGTTCTGACCGCGGCCAAAGCGCCGCGGTCAGAATGCCCAAGGGAGCACCGCCGGCCTGTCGGCGGTGCTCCCGCCCCCGTTGGCCCTGGCGGTTCTCTACCGCCAGGGTCATAATGAGGCCCTATATTTGTTAACCATCAATCGCAACAAGGTTTTGATTCCTGAAAGGCAGTAGGTCTCAAACTTGGTGAGAACCATAATCAAAGAGGACCATATCCTTGAAATGCTGGAAAGTGGGGGAGAGGATTATATGTACCGGTTGCTAAATATCAGGCAATCTGGTAAATTGAAAAATAGCTCTAGTCTGACGTCTTCGTGTTGTGCAAGTCCTCCTGCAGGGCTGTTTGTGCTGGAAACAAGGTAATTTACTTCAGTCTCTTGCTTCTGAAAGGAGGCTCTGGTAGGGACAATTCTGTTAGAAGGTTGTACAGCTGGCAGTTTCCATAATAAAAACAGCGCTATCATTGTACCCACGTATACATAGCGTGCAACATTCTTTTTTTTGTTTGTTTTTTGTCAAACTCACATACATGGCATGCTTGGCTGTCTGTACATCACTATAAATGTAGGCTCCATAAGATTCCAGCAAGAACAAATTAAAGGTGTTATTTATAAAAAAGACAACACTCAAGACATTCTGTAGTCTACCATCATATCACAATTTTGGCCACATACGATGTCACTACTCGATATTTTATTGTATAATTATTCAAACAAAGTAAAAACTGTAATTTTGCATAAGAATAAATAACATTTTATTCACTAAGTACACTTTAAATTCACTGTTTCAATCACTCCAATGCAGAGGTTCTCCATAGGAGCATATTCTAACGTATTTTGCAACTATGCATTTCTTCTATAAAGGGGTTTCAAAAATCAGTTTATTTTCCAATTGTATTTACCTCATTACATTCTTCCTTCAGTTCCAGGTTTAAGCCTTTAATGCAGCTCGCATCTATTTAAAGTAATGTGCTTTTCCATTTGATTGATGTTAGATACAACAATTACAATCCCAGTGCTGGCGATAATTCTTTGCAGATGCTGTCAAATTGCAGGTTAACTGGGAAAAAGTTCCTTTCTTCCGGCCACCCACTCGAGTTCCCTTGAAAAAGGTGATCAGTACATCCTGTGTTGTAGGTGAAACTATTCCCCGTCGAGATACTCATCTGGTTTAAATGACTTCCATTTGGCTTTTCAAAGGATGTTAGAATGTTATTTTCCGATTGGTTTGCAGGTACCAAAATATTGTAATTCTGCGTTTGTTTGAGCTGGCAAAGACTTAAGAGAGGGGCTGCCAAGGTTAGGCTTATTTTCTTTTAATATAAATAACATTTCCCATTCTTAACTGAAAGAAGTGTTACGTCACGTTAACCTTTTACAGAGCTGGAGAGAATATGATAACAATGCTTCGAGAAGCAGGCAGTTGCTGTACAATTTCACATAAGAATAAATGTAAAAGTGCACATTTTCGGACGCGATTACTCTAAAAGTACGTTTGAAGTTCAGGATGATATGTTTAAAGCTCACAAAATGAGGTAACCTGCTCATGAAATAACGTGTCATTTGCACGATGTGAAAACTATTTCTTTGCATTCATATATATTACAAACATGTCCTGTAGCCTAATCTTTCTTCAGCCGAAGATATAAAGTATGTCTGTTTCAAACACTAAGGGGCATATTGATCAATTTTTCATGCAATACAATGCAGCGAGCCACCTTGCTGGGCTGCACTGTTTAAAAGGGAGGGGTCAGAAATGTGCCGTATTCAACATTATACTGCGCATTTCTGCTCTCTGCAGGCATTAGTTCACAAACTGCTACTATGCACCAATGCAGGCACTCTTGCACCATTGAACAAGGGCGTGCACGGTAAATCCTCAAAGGTAATTTCCTCTTTCAATGTGTGTTGTAGAATGCAGCACACCTAGAAAGAGGAAACAACTGGGAGAAATAAATATATTTCTTCTTGTTGCGCCTCCGGTGGGGAGGTGTAAAGTTCTCATACATTCCCAGGTCTACCAGCATTGGTAAATCTGGGAGTGTGTCAGAATGCATGGCTGAATGCATGGAGTCACACCCATGCTCCCCCATGGCACATGTCCCTGTCACAGAGAAACACAAAGCAGCGATTTGTGCTGCCTTGTGTTACTCTAGATTTATTAAGACAGGCAGGGCAAAGCATGGTGGCCCTCCGTGGCTTGATAGCTATCATTTAGGAATTGTTTTGCCCCGCCCCCCCCCCCCCCTTGCATGGTGCAAGGGTGACACAAAACCTTGATAAATATGGGTGTGGTGTAAATTAGTGACATTTAGGGAAAATCTGAATTTTACTTATTTTTCTAACTATATCAGTTCATACAATGGAGACATTGTTTATTCATGACTTACACATTTGTAAATTATTGAGTATGTGTAGGAAACTATGTATACATCTCCTCTGTAAATTAGGCATATGTACATTTGCATTAACTTACACCATTGTGCGTTCTAAAAGGAGCAATAAAACAAGGGTCAGGGAATCATAGGTAATTGTAATGAACACCCATTCAATTCTAACAGTACCTCTCAAACACATTAAAATGTATTTCTTAAACTGAGGTTTCATTTTTTACTAGACACAGGTGTTTATCACCTAAAATTTGTTTTCACAGCTTCTCAGGAGCTCAGTCCAGTTCCCTCACATATTCTGTGTAGTTGTAAAGCATCATTGTATGTTTTGTAAATCGTAATTAAGGATATATCACTAATTACACATGTTTTCCCTGTTTTTCTGTGGGCAAAATCAGAATGTGATGTATTTGCTTGTACAGTCTATTCTTCTAGCATACTGGTCCAGCAGTTTTACACTGATTCAGGCACAAGCTTACATTAGAACCAAAAGCAGATTTGTGCTTCAGAAGTATATGGGTCTATGGACATTTCTGACTACTTTGTTCGCTTATGAGTGGTACTGACGTGATGAAGTACAAGAACCATTTAAAGCATCCCTAAGGAGACCTGCTACTTCCTGATGAAGGACAATCACCCAGAAATCACGCCAATGAATGCACTAAAACACCAGCAATGGCTGCACCACCTGATGAAGAAAACGTTTGCTTTTGGGTTACTGAAATCATCAGAAACTGCAGTGACCAGAATGCAACAGTATACGTTTGCGGAGATGCCAGCAGCATGCCCCCCATTCTTTGTAACATTCTCTATGTTTTTCATGTCTAGTAGTTTTTTGGTTTAACTATAACTGACTTTCATAGACTTCAATAGAGTGATGTGGAGTCTGCAGTGTTTCAGATTTTCTTTAAGAAACAAACCATCTCTGATTTTTTTAAAGGGAAACTTAACACAAAAAGCAAACACAGTTACCAAAGCGCTTCAATGTCTTACACCTGGACATGATGAGATCAGGGTACAGGAAATGGCATGTTGTTTGTTGACATGACCTATCTTTTGGTAGAATGTTCCAGATGTGTAATCGTGATGAAGAATAGATGGTCACAGCTGTTAAATTGTGAAGTGATTAGTGTTCAATTTTCTGTAGTGATTCAGTGTTGCATCAACTCATGCTTAAAACTTGTTACATGCATATGTAGCACTCTGCAGCTGATCACAGTTAACAAGAACAAGATTTATCCAACAATGGATATGTTCAAACATCATGAATTGTATAGTTCTAATCAACGGCCATTGAGGGTGCTGTGTTCAGCAAGCATTACATTTCAAGAGAGCCTTAAAATAATACATTTTAACCAACTAAATAATTTTAGACAGTTAAACACACCATGCACAAATTAGGAAACACCGCTTTCACACCCGTTGACGTACCCATGCAACTATGCAGCTAGAGAAAATGACTTACAGACATCGGTGCACCTACATCCACCTGTGTATAAAGACCAGCAGACAGACCCATATGCACAATGACCTTCTGGTGCAAGTACAAACAGGCTATTTGTCATACAGTCCCAAAACATGAAGACTGAGACATAGTTTTTATGTAGAGCACCTAATGCTGCTAGATGTGGAAGCTGTGACAAGATTGAACAAGTGGTATGGGATGAAGGCATATCGAAGTAAATGGAATAATCTTCCACAAAATACAACCTTAGGCATCTGGTTGGCAAAGACCAATCAGGTGGGGAAGACAGACTGCACAGGAGCCAAGATTATGACTCTGACAGAGTAGGAGGAACAATTCAAGAGGGAGGGCCTAGGAGTGTGAGGAATCAACAAGGCTACTGTCACTATTACAAGTCTGGTGGTTTCAAGACCGCCAGACTTGTGGTGGTGGTTGGAGCACCACGGCTATGGAGGTGCGCCCCCCACATTACGACCCGGATGGTCGGACCGCCAAAAGACGGCCGTCTCTGCCAGGATCTTGGTTGTAATCAGCCATGGTAGCGCTGAAGTTAGTGCTGCGCAGCGGTTTACGACCATTTTTTCTGCCAGCCTGCTCATGGCAGTTCAACCGCCATATAAAGGCGGGTGGAGAACAAGTGCTGGGGGCCACATTGATGTGAGCAGTGCAGGGACCCCCTCTCAAGAACCGTCAGAATGTGCACAATCTGCTTAGCACAAAGTGAGCATTCCAAGAGTGCTAGGGGTGCTCCGTGTGGAGCCGAGTCCCATTCCCACTGCAAAATTTCCACTGAGCTGACAAGGTCAGCCGAGTGGAAAACTCGTAATGGGGCCGGTAGGAGCCCACCAGCACCGTGACGATCTCCTCATCTGAAGTTTGGCGGTCAGGTTTTTACTACCCCCAAACTCATAATCAGCCACAAAGTGCTAGGAATTGCAGTGTGTTAGATACCAGAGCAAAATGGGGAAAGTTTGAAAGAATATTGATGCCCATGCCGCATCATTATTTGGCCTCTCCATGAGGAAAACTGCTTCTTCTGTGTAATAAAATACTAAGGCACAGATTTAAGAGCCCCTAGTACCTCCTTGCATCACATTAGAGTAATTTTTTTAACACTAATGTGGCCCAACGAGGTAAAAATCGGTGCGCCAAATTTACAGTGGAGCAATGCATGCATTTCACCCCTTTGTAACTCGTTGCGCTACATTATGCCTGCGCCATGCATAATATATGCAAAGGGGGAGTTCCCCCGTAAGGGGGACCAAAAAAATGGCACAAAGAAATATAAGAGATTTCTTTGCGTATTTGTTTTGGGCACTTTTAACGCCTGCTCAGAACAGGCATTAAAAGGAGGCTCCCATTGGTTTCAATGGGCCTCTGGGTGCTCTGCAGAATTAGCATCAGAATGTTTGATGCTAATCCTGTAAAGGTCCGAAATAACATAAAAAATTCTGATGCTAGTTTCCTAACTACCACCATGGTACGCTGTATATTAAATACGGCGCACACATGGTGGTGTTAGGGGAGGGGGCAAAGGGGCGCAAGAAAAGTGCAGCACCACTTTTCATAAATCTGCCACTAAACGGTTTCAGTCTTTTTGCCTATTCAATCACTAACCTGTTTTTAACAATCAACTTTCTGTAATCAATGCAGTGCTCACTGCATGACCATTAAGGCCCTCATTACAACCTTGGCGGTAAATGCTGCTGACCGCCGTGCTGACGGCCGTCAAGATACCGCAGCGGTATACCCTGTCCCTGCCACAGTCCCTTACCACCACAGAGCCTCCCCCATCAGGAAAAACCAGCAAAGCACCCACCCAGCGGGCCCATCCATCTGTCCCCAGGACACATCAATCAGCAGTGTGTCCACCACTACAGGGACCCCAGGCAACCCCACAAGCACAGGACGATCAGGAACCTGGGGTCAGTGGCAGTGGGCACACGGTTCAGGGGACAGAGGTACAGGACAACAGGGACACTGGGAGGACTGCTGTGTGACAGGGGGAAGACAGGCCCAGGGAACCCACTCTCCACGAGGCACTTGCAGGGATCCTGGGAGCATACCAACATTCCCAGGAAAACATGGGCAAGATACTGTACAAGTTGCAGGAGACCCAGCGGATGCAGGAAGGACAGTACCTGGGGATCAGGGAGGACCTCAAACACATCCACAACATCCTGGTCACCATTGCAGGGGTGCTGGCTGACATGGCCAACACCATGAGGGAGGCAGTGGCACACCAACGGGCCCCTAACACTAGCCACACGGATGAACAGCCCTCCAACTCCGCCAGCACTAGTGGACAGGAGGCCCCACCACAGGACCACCAGGCCACCAGCACCCCACCCCCTGCAGAAGGAGAACCACACCACAAACGGTCCCTGCAATCCAGGCAGAAACCAAAGAACATTGCCAAGACCCCCACCAGGAAATAAGACTCTCCTGATTGTCAACCTTCTGTCCCACTCTGTTACCCTGTCCACCTGAACTGCTATTGCTTCCCTTCCTATGCCCCACTGGACAATGGACCTGTGATACCAATAGACTGGACTCTACCGTGGACTTTCTTCCATCATCAACCCAGCCCATTGCAATACCCCCTCCACTTATTTGCACAGAAATAAACACCCTTGGAACAAATACAAGTATGGAGTCTGTCAATTGATTCAAATATGTATTTGTTTAACAAGCTGTAGACATTGCAATTCAACTGTACAGTCATTTATACATAGGTATGACCTGTAGTGGGCAGCAGGGAGCACCCCAGGAGCCAGAGTGGGGCACTTAGATCTGAAAATAGAAATGCCAAAGGGTACAGTAAGTGGCCATACAATATGTAAAATCAGGCTACCATGTACAATGTCCAACACAAAACTGCAATGGAAAGTGAAGATACAGTGTCTTACCTGTGTGTCACTGGAAGTATTGTTGTATGAGTGATTGTCTGTTGTCCACATCTTCTTCCTCTGCCTCCTCTTCCTCACTGTCCACAGGCTCCACCGCTACCACAAGACCATCTCCAGGCTCATCTTCCTGCAGAAAAGGCACCTGGCGTCTCAAGGCCAGGTTGTGCAACATGTAACATGCAGCGAAGATCTGGCACACCTTCTTGGGTGAGTAGTGCAGGGATCCACCTGTCAGCTGGAGGCCCCGGAACCTGGCCTTCAGGAGGCCAAAGGTTCTCTCAATGATCCTCCTTGTTCACCCATGTGCCTCATTGTAACGTTCCTCTGCCCTTGTCCTGGCATTCCTCACTGGGGTCAGTCACCATGAGAGGCTGGGGTAACCAGAGTCACATGCAAATATTTGAGCGATACCTGTTAGGCATACACTCACCCTTAGGGACAACCCCACACCCATATCCCTACATCAACTGGATGGGGACCATGGGCTCAACTATTAGCCACACCCTGTGCCTCAGGAGTTGAGACATCACATATGGAATGCTGCTATTCCTCAGGATGAAGGCATCATGCACAGAGCCAGGATACTTGCCATTCACATGTTTCGTCCTCCAAACACACCATCTGCACATTTAGAGAGTGATAGCTTTTTCTATTTCTGAACACTTGTTCATTCCTCCGGAGGGTGCAAATGCTACATGTTTACCATCAATGGCCCCTATGATGTTGGGGATATGTCCCAGGGCATAGAAGTCAGCTTACACTGTGGCCAAATCCTCCACCTGGGGGAATACGATGTAGCTGCGCATGTGTTTCAGCAGGGCAGACAACACTCTGGTCAACACGTTGGAGAACAGAGGCTGTGACATCCCTGATACCATGGCCACTGTCGCTTGGAAGGAACCACTTTCCAGGAAATGGAGCACTGACAGGACCTGCACTAGACAGGGGATACTTGTGGGCTGGCAGATAGCTGAAATCAGGTCTGGCTCCAATTGGGCACACAGTTCTTGGATTGTGGCCCTATCAAGTCTGTAGGTTAGGATAATGTGTCTGTCCTCCATTGTTGCCAGGTCCACCAGGGGTCTGTACATGGGAGGATGTGAGAGGGGAGCGCGTCTTTGGCTGACTTGAACTAAGATCACCCAGTATTTTTATATTACGTGTTTTAAAAACCTTTTTTTTTAACTTTGAAATTGTACCCTCATGTCTTATACTATTTTTATTTGCTCATTTCACATTCTAAATAGAAAGGGGAAATGGGGGAGAGGTGGTTACCTGCATCTCCAGGGGGATTGTTCTTTTGGCTGGCATCTTTCTTTGGCATTTTTCTGGAAGTGAGGGTCAGTAAGAGCCCTCCTTCCGGTTTGTACCGCAAGTCAGCGGTCTAGTTGTCATCGAGCTTCGTTCCGGCGGCATAAATGAACCAGAACAAGCGGCCACGAAGCAGAGGAGAGCACATCTTTGGCTGACTTGAGCTAAGGTCACCCAGTATTTTTATATTACGTGTTTTAAAAACTTTTTTTTAAACTTTGAAATTGTACCCTTATGTTTTATACAATTTTTATCTGCTCATTTCACATTCTAAATAGAAAGGGGAAACGGGGGAGAGGTGGTTACCTGCATCTCCAGGGGGATTGTTCTTTTGTCTGGCATCTTTCTTTGGCATTTTTCCGGAAGTGAGGGTCAGTAAGAGCCCTCCTTCCGGTTTGTACTGCAAGTCAGCGGTCTAGTTGTCATCGAGCTGCGTCCCGGCGGCATAAATGAGCCGGAACGAGCAGCCGCACAGCGGACGCGCGCAGCGGGCACGCCGCTGCGCCCGTCCGCACCCGAACGGGTCCAGGGGCCAGAGTTACTGCCCTTTTTCATAAGTGTGTTATTTCTTGGAGAGAGAAAGATTATAGTAAGCCTACTTCTAAGTCTACCTCTATTGGGAATTCTAAGTTACTTAATGAAGGTGGGACTTTTTGGACCTGTGAAGCATGCAATTGGTTTGCTCAAGCCCCTTTAACACTAAAAGAGGTTAGAGCCCAGGATAGAAGGCCGTTGAGGCTGGGAGGGTCAGTACAGGAACAGAAGGTAGCTTATAATCAGCCCATCCAGTTAGCCTTAATAAATGCTCGCTACCTCCCAAGCACAAACTGGAAGTTAGTGAAATGATTGAAACTTGGCGGATCGATTCTTTATTTATTACTGAAACCTGGGGCAAAGCAGAATCTGACCCAGACTTTGTAGCTGCCTCCCCACCCGGCTTTACCTATCACGGATTAGATAGACCTCAGAATAGGGGGGGTGGGTTAGCTATTATTTGTAGGTCTGCGCTTGTGTGTACATGGGTTAGCTCCTCCACTGAAACGTGTGAGGCTATGGCCTTCAAGATTTCCCAGAACAGTGGGGTACTGTTGGAGGGCCTTTTGATTTATCGTCAGACAGGACCGCCCACAAATTTTGTACAGTCCTGGGCCAAGCTGATAGAACCCATGGTCCTGTCCCCGAAAACTATTATATTGGGTGATTTTAACATCCACTTTGATGATACTTCTACCCCAGTGATCCGTGAGTTTTTAGATTTTATAGAGACCCTGGACTGGACCTTCAGAGTCTCGGCAG
This sequence comes from Pleurodeles waltl, assembly GCF_031143425.1. Classification (NCBI taxonomy): domain Eukaryota; kingdom Metazoa; phylum Chordata; class Amphibia; order Caudata; family Salamandridae; genus Pleurodeles; species Pleurodeles waltl. The sequence goes on from NC_090440.1 coordinate 1,517,677,857, forward strand.
TAACCTATATTGCAGGGCACATTTTAGATGGGGATTTTGTACGAGCTTCTTTACAGCTGGTTTTAACCATCGTTCAGCTGAGCTGGACGGATCATTACCTGTTGAATTTTAAATTTGCCTCTATGAATTTCCTTGATCCTAATAAGGAGGTGGGTAAAGTGGTAAGGCTAGAGAAACAGGTTAAAACAGAGGAATTAGTCACTGCATTAGAAGATGGCTGGGAAAAGGCTAAGAAATTAGCCCTGCCCCTGCTTGATAGTTTTCAGCAAGGGGTGGAAATGACCATGGCCCAACTGGTGCCCACTATATTTCAGGGACCCAGCAGCCGGAAGAAACTTGGCCATCCCTGGTTTACAAAGGAGCTTACGCTCCTTCAAAGAAAGTACAGTCAACAGGAGCGCCGGTGGAAGCTTAACCCAGTTCCAGAGGAAAGGGCGGCCCTAAAGTCCACTTTGAAGGCTTATAAAGCAGCGCAATTTAAGGCCAAATCTAAAGTGAAGGAGGCATTAAATGCCCCTAGGGAACTTTTTAAGACGATAAAGGCAATATCTACGCCCCTTAAGCCTGCTGATCTGGAAAACTCTCAGGAATTCTGTGATAAGGTTGCTATGCATTTTGTTACATGTTAACTTTGCTCATCAGGATAACCTCGGAGCATTTCCCCCCATGACATCTGTTGATTCTAATGCAAGCGGTAAACTTTTATCAGATTTCCATTTCCCTACTTTGGACAATATTAGAAAGAGGATTCTTGAAATTAAGTCTGGCTCCCCTCTTGATCCGTGTCCTCCTTCTATTTTTCATTTGGCTCCTGATCTGATGGCTCGGATGTTAGCTCCCATTTATCAAGAGGTTCTAATATCCGGGGTGTACCACTCTTCATGGAAAGAAACCATAGTGGTACCCCTTTAGAAAAAAACAGATGGTGATAGTCAGGCTCTGAGTAATTGGCGGCCAATAGCACTTCTCCCATTTTTGGGGAAGATTTTTGAGAAACTTTAGAATTTGGAACTGGCTGAGTTCCTAGCAGAAGCGGAAGTTCTTGATGTCTCTCAACATGGTTTTAGGAAAGTGCACAGCACAGAAACGGCCTTGATCTCATCCTCCGATGCTATTCGGAGGATGGTTGATGGAGGCCAAGGGGCTATTTTAATTCTTTTTGATTTATCTGCAGCATTTGACACCATCTCTCCTATCTTGCTGACGTCTCGCCTTCATCAAGTGGGGATTAGGGACCGGGCGCTTAAGCTCTTGGAGTACGAATAGATGGACCACAGTTAGCTGTGGCAACTTTAGATCCACACCTTATCTTTTGCCTTGTGGGATTCCTCAAGGATCTTCCCTTAGCCCCACACTGTTTAACGTGTATGTAGCCCCGTTGGCCAGTTTAATTTGATCTTTTGGTTTTATTCCATCTTCCTATGCAGATGACTCTCAGCTTATCATCCCATTTAATCAGCCTTGGGAGGAGGTGGCAGATCGGTTCTGCAATTATATGCTGGCAGTGAGTAAACTGATGAATACCAATTGGCTCACAATGAACGCCACCAAAACCGAAATTTCATGTTTTGGACTTGGGAAGGAGCTATGGAACTCAAGGTGGTGGCCTTCTGAATGTGGCACTTGCCCTGCGCCCTCTACTGTTAGTAGGAATTTGGGCATTCTGTTTGATGATCAGTTATCCTTCAAAAAGCAGGTTAACCATATGGTAAAGATCAGTCTATGGTCCATCAAAATGCTCAGAATTTTTTTCCCTTATTTATTATATGAATGGAGAGTATCTGCCATTTTAGCATTAGTGATGTCCAAGGTAGATTATTGCAATGCCCTACTCCTCAATCTGGATAAGGTGCTGATTAATAAGCTTCAATTGGTTCAGAATTCTGCAGTGAGAGCGGTTCTTAATCTCCCTCGGCGGACATCAGTTAGAGAGAGACACAAGCAATTACATTGGCTGCCGGTGGCTGAGCGCATTCAGTTTAAATCGCTCTGTTGAACTTTTAAGGCAGCTCATGGGATCGGACCACGTTATTTGACTTCCAGACTTCACTGGTATGTACCTAAGAGAAACTTGAGGTCTTCTCAAGCTTATCTGATTCAGGTCCCTCAAACCTATAAAGCTAAATGGGGGGATAAAGCCTTTACTGTGGCTGCTGCTAGAAGGTGGAACCTGCTCCCTTTGAACATCAGGCAAGAACCCTGTTATTTGAAATTCAGGAAATTGGTAAAAACTTGGATGTTCCCTCGTTAATATCTTTTTCCTGGTGTCTTATGGCCTGTGTTCGGTATTTCTTTTTCTTTCCCTTTTCTTTTGTTTTTCTTAACTCTCTTTGCCTTCTGGGTAGTGCCCTTTATTGTGTCTTTTCTTTTACGCTCTCTCCTCCCAGCGCTTCGATGCTCTATGGAGTACGAATGTGCTTTATGAATTTTGGCATACATACATACATGTCTCCATCTCATATTCAGCTCAGCGGTTGAAGTCTAGGGAGAAAAACGGTGAGCATAGGGTCATATTCACACATCTAACACATCTATTGAAATAATGATGCATCTCTTCCTTTACAGAAACAGTATGTGAATGTGAGAGTCAGTTTATGTGCCAATGTCTGCTGTGACGCAGATAGGTGCCATGACCTGTGCCTCCCTGAAATGGTGGCTGCCTGACCTCTCAGGAGAGACAAGTGGAAATGAGGTAATTCCGCTGGTGTTGTGCACCGTAGCAGTCGGAGGTGAACGACCGCTGCTCAAATTCCCATTAGTTAACATTAGGTCCTATGGGTTCCAGGAGCCAATGGTGATGTACGCCGGCGGTGACGGTACGCACCGCCGCAGACGTGACCGCCATTTTTCAACTGTTCCCTCACTTGCTATCTGACCTTCAACAGGAGAGGACCTACACTTCATGTGCTGCTGTGACCTGTGTCTGGAAGCGACAATGGCTCATGTGTCTGGGGAAAGGGCCCCCGCCTTCACTTCGGAGGAGTTGGAGTGACTGGTGGATGGGGTCCTACTTTATAATGAAATACACTGTTCCAAAAATCGAAAGAAAAGACAAGGTGAACACTAGGGAGTCCTAATTGTTAGGAGCAAGAGTCCTCACACACCTTAATGGGTGTCATGCTTCATCATCGGACGGGCTCCTCGTCAGAGCGGCGCTGCAATGTCTGACGGGCACCCCCGTTGGGGGGCTCTCTGCCGGAGATATTTTAACAATGATGCCGCTAATACCCCACAAATAAGTGAGGGAAAAATAAGGGGAGAAGAGATCAAGCACAACTGAATAAAATTGGCTCAGGACCCCCACTAAGTACTATGTTTATTTATCTGTATGGGGTGATGGCCAAGATTAAAAATATTTCCAGGGAGTGAGGTAGAGATAATGCTCAACCACTCTCTAATACTGAATGTGAAAAAAGGAAGGAAGGGGGTCAGGAACTACCAGACCCACCTTAAATTAGGGTCGACATGTTTCGCGTCTCTGTGGTCCACCAGGATCCTATGACACTTCTTCAGGACCTAATGTTTTTCTAAGCTTCTCCAACTTTAGATTCAGTGGACTCTTACAAACTATAACTGACAGTCAAAAAAGTATCACCAGTAATTCCCGAAAGTCCAACCTGACCCGAACTTTCTGTTCCTACTGGTCATGGATGGGGTCCTACACCAGTACACTTTAGTCTATGGTCCTTCAGACAAACAGGTGAGTACACTGTGAGCATGATGCGTGGACCATGAATGTATGGAGTTCTGTGTGTGTAAGCCACATGTAGGGGGGGCTGAGGAGTCCTGGGCAGAGCGCTGCATGTATGGTGGTCAATGTATGTGCGTAAGGGGATGGGAGGTATATAGTGGGCCATGAGTATGACAGTCCGGACGGTATGACTAATTCCTTTTCTGCTGTCTTTTTCCTGCAGGTCAGCACCCATCAGAAAAAGGGTATTTGGCATGCCATCGCCAAGGAGATGTGGACCCTGGCGGTCTTTGACAGGCGAAGCACCCACTGCCGCAAATGGTGGGAGGACCTGCGCCTCTGGGCACGGAAGACGGCGGAGGCCCAGCTGGGGCTGGCCTCCTAAAAAGGAAGGGGTGCCCATCGCACCCTGACCCCCCCTGATGTTCTGCATCCTGGCGGTGGCCTATCCGGAGTTGGATGGGCGCTTGAGGGCATCACAGCAGCCACAAGGGCGTGAGTACAGATTCAGAATCATGACTTTACGTGCGTTAAGGTTTTACCTAGGTGGGGATTTGGACTGTGGGTGCCCCTAGGCCAGGGCGAACATGGCAGGGTAGGTCTCTTGTTGGTCAGAGTCTGAAGCACTCCAACCCCAATGGTGTTAGTGGGCATCTACTACTGGGCAGGGCCCTATGTGTTTCAGGTGTGCAGCTGATGGCATTATGCTATGTACCTCATGGGCTGGTGACTATCTCAGTAACTGGTAGTGTACGGCCTAGTGCATAGGGCTTCTCCCTGTGTGTTGTGTACGCCAACAGTGGTGGTGTTGCTAGCATTGACCAAGTGTATCCTCTGTCTCTCCCCCCCATTTTTGTTTTGTCACCCTGTGTGCATTAGCAACATCTGGCGGAGGAACGGAGGCACCGGCAACGGAGGGAGCTGTATCCCACATGGGCCGGGAGGCCGAATCCACCGACGGTAAGGACATCAGTGGGACAGAGGGCGAGGGGAGCACCACAACGGAGACAGGAGGGGACACTACAGACAGCAACTCCTCCACCGAAGGAAGCTCCCTGGTGGTGGCAGACACCTCTGTGCCCACCTCAACAACAGGTACATCAGCCAACCCCCATGAGCACCGCCCTCCCAGCAGCCCCTCAGCGTGTTTCCCATGCCTGCTCAACCAGGAGGGTGGACATCTCCTTCGGCCCAGGCACCTCAGGCCCTGCCCTAGTCAGCCCTGCTGCCCTCAGTAAGGAGGCTATTGACCTCCTGATATCCCTCACTGTTGGGCAGTTAACCATATTGAATGCCATCCAGGGTGTTGAGAGGCATTTGCAACAAACACATGCATACCTGGAGGGCATTCACTCTGGTGTGGCGGCCCAACAGAGAACATTTCAGGCTCTGGCCTCTGCACTGATGCCAGCCTTTGTCCCTGTCTCCAGGCTCCCCCCTCCAACTTCCTCTACCCAGTCCCAATCCCCTCAACCCCAGCCTATCCCAAGCACACCTTCAGACCAGCATTCACCCAAATCAACACACAGAAGTGGCTCAGGCAAACACAAGCACCACATTTCATCTCACAGGCACTCACACAAGCACCAGCCCAATTCATACACACCAACATCCACTGCCTCCACTGTGTCCCCCTCCTCATCCACCTCCCTCCCAGTAGCATCTCCACTCACACCTGCATGCACTACATCCTCTTCCACTACCTCCATCACCAGCAAGCCCATCACTAAACATCCCTCACTGGCAGTCACCACCCCCACATCCATGCACACGTCCCCTGTGTCCTCTTCCACTGTGTCTGTGATGCCTCCTCCCAAAGTACACAAACACAAGCACACACCCACCCAACAGCCATCCACCTCACAACAGCATCCAGCTCATGCACCTGCACCCAAACACAGCAGACTGACACCACCTACAACCACTCCCTCTTACTCCACTCCCAAACCTTCACACTCTTCCCACCCCAATGTCCCTAAGAAGCTTTTCCTAGCCAACACTGACCTCTTCCTTACCCCTCTCCCCGTCCTTCACCTCGGCCCATGGTGGCCAGAACCCAGCCGAGCACCTCAGCCACCAAGTCCCTATCCGCTGTGGTTTCTGCAGCTGTCAGAGACTCTAAGGGGGCACACCTCAGCCCAGCCAGTTTGCCACCAACCCCTGCCAAGGCCAAGAAGATTCTGCCACCTGGCAAGGTCAAGAAGGGGACAGCATCCAGCAAGGAGAAGGAGCCACAACCACCCAGCAAGGCCACGTCAAAGACTCCTGCTGCCAGACCCAAGGTGACACTACCATCTGCCAAGAGCAGGAAGGGGCACAGAACACCAGCCAAGGCACTTCAGCCGTCTGCGCCTGCAGGTGAAGGCCTGGTGGCTACCAGCACAACCACCAGCACCGCCACCTGCACAGCCACAAGAACCACCGCAAGCACCGCCACTTGCACTGCCGCAAGAACCACTACTGTCAGCAGCAGCAGCCCCAGTGGCCAGCCATCCGAGGCTGCAGGGGAAGGGCTGGAGCCTCCCCCCACCACTGTCAGCACCGGCACGTGCACTGCCGCAAACCCCGCCGCAAGCACCACCACCTGCACTGCTGAAAGTAGCACCACTGCCAGCAGCAGCAGCCCCAGTGGGCAGCCGTCTGAGGCTGTAGGGTAAGGGCTGGAGCCTCCCACCACCACTGGCAGCACCCCCACCAGCACCAGCAATACCACCCCTGTGCAGCTGTAGCTGCCGGTGGATGGACTGTAGCCCTGCCTCCATGAAGTATCAAGCAACCTGGCCACTGAAAATCTTGTGGCTCTGACACACAGGTGAGGGACTGTGACCTGGCACCCCCCAAGTGCTGCATCACTGGACACAAAGCCCCCTCCAGAACCTGTGGAAAAAGGCATCCACTCAGCCCCTCCTTGCCAGGATGAAGCACACTGGGCACAAAGCCCCCTCCAGAACCAGTGGAAGAAGGCATCCACTCAGCCCCTCCTTGCCAGGATGAAGCAGACTGGGGACAAGGCCCCCTCCAGAACCAGTGGAAGAAGGCATCCACTCACCCTATCCTTGTCAGGAAGAAGCTCATTGGGCACAAAGCCCCCTCCAGAACCAGTGGAAGAAGGCATCCACTCAGCCCCTACTTGCCAGGAAGAAGCACACTGGGCACAAGGCCCCCTCCGGAACCAGTGGAGGAAGGCATCCACTCACCCTATCCTTGGCAGGAATGAGCACACTGGGCACAAGGACCCCTCCAGAACCAGTGGAAGAGCCACCCACTTGAGAGACTGTGGCTTTGTAGTCCCCAGGACCAAGCAGTGGGCAAACCACCCACTGGAGAGACTGTGGCCTTGCACTCACCAGGACCAAGTAGCGGGCAAACCACCCACTTGAGAAACTGTGGCCTTGCAGTCCCCAGGACCAAGCAGTGGGCAAACCAACCACTTGAGAGACTGTGGCTTTGCACTCCCCAGGACCAAGCAGTGGGCATGGAGCCCCCTCCAGGAGCAGTGGCGTACTACCATCTTCCAGCTGAGGTGCCCCCCCTTCCCTGTCCCCCTGAGGTGCATGTGTGTTTTCGACCTGATGCCCCTGCAGTGTTCTGTCCATTTTGAGGCAGAGTCAAGTATGGGCTTGGCCTATGTGTTATGTATGTTCCAGTGGGCCACAGACTATTTTTGGGTGGACATTGTCCCTCATTTTGTAAATATTGTACATACTGTATTTCCAATATTACACTCATTTGACTCCATTCCTTTTGTCCTTGTGTTATTCCTGAGGGTTACGGGGTGTATATGTAATGTTGTTGCATGTCTTTGTGTGTATGGTGTTGGGGTGAGGGAAAGGTGGGGGTGTTGCATGTGTGTGTCACTCTCTTTTTCCTCCCACCTCCCTTGTTTGCTAGGTGCAGTACTCACTGTGGTCGCTGGGGTTGGTGCTCCTGGTATATGAGCAAATACACCAGCATAGGGAGGAGCTGGAGCTCAGGCTCCATGGCGTCCTGGTTCTTCCTTACGTGTCAAGAGGTGAGTGCTTTCCCTTCAAAGTACTGTTTCCGCCGTGCTTTTGATGGCTTTGGTACCACCCCAGAAAAGCTGGCGGATCGGTGGGTTGTAATTCTGGGCGGTACATTGTCTTCCACCTGGCTGTTGGCCGTTACCACTGCGGTGTTTTTTGCTACTGCCGTGGCAGTCGGAGTGTTAAAGTGGCTGTCTGTGTTGGCGGTTTCCGCCGTGGTCATGATTCAATTTTTGTTACTGCCGGCCTGTTGACGTTATTACCGCCACTTTAACACCGATCGCCAGAGTTGTAATGAGGGCCTATGTCTCCTATCTACTGATATAATCTTACATACATGGTGCTGCATTTCACTACTTTCATTTCTTTAAAACTAGCATACAATATAGTTCGGCTATTGCCCTCCATGTACACCAGACATTGTATATATAGTCTATGTCTTTTCCTTCTAAGATCTTTGTTATCAAATACACTGGTCAATGGAAGCAAACAAAGCCTACTACTCCCACAATACATCATTTTTAATCTAAAGTCCAATATCAAGAACATGATAGCAAGCACAGATATCACAATTTTTTATTGATTAAAGTGTTAGTTTGTTTAGCAATAAAATTCAATAAGTATTTCTCATGTATCGCACTGCAGGCTTGTGTTCATGCATGTTCAGCCTAGCAACTGTCACAGCTGGTTCCATGCCTAGGCCTTCGCCTTGAAAATAAATTGATTCACACTTCTGGGTTCGGCACCAGGGAAATGAAGGAAGAAATTCTAAATTGACCACCATGCCACAAAGTGGCTCAGGGACATGAAGCCAGAGGCCAACAGGTCTGCCTCTAGGTGTGCTGGGTGAAGCACAGCTTGTCAGAGTCACTACCCTGAGCCTTGATCTATCACAGAAAAAATTAAGAACACAGGTTTTTTACAAATTGAAACCTAGAGAGTCCCCACCCCTTCTGAGGTCTGTAAGGCTAGACCTTGCAGTGCCTAACTGCCTATAGTTAATGTTGGCCAAACTGTTGACCCTGTTGCTCTCCACCCCAAGAGACAATTCTGCCTACAAAGTATGATTTCAAAATGTTGGTACTACTGCCTTGCCTCCTTTCAGGGTGTCACTGTTTGCTTCAAAAAAATATAAAGAAAATATAAAAGTCAACCCTAGTGCATCAGAGTGCATCCTGGCCATTAGTCCACACAGGAATGTTATTCACAACTCTCATTAATTCATGAAGGATAAAGAGCTCCTGTACATGAGAGGGAGCCAGATATCACCCTTTAAAATCAAAGACTACTTGGGAAGTGAAAGCAGCTGCTTGAACCATGACTACAATATATGAGCTATTAAGGCTGAACATGAGAGGAGACGTTGACTGCCCTGATGAACTCCAACTCTACTCCATACCTGTATATCATGTGCTAATCCTGCCACTTGCACCTGGACCCTGCACTGCTCACTAGCCTCAGATCCTGCACCAAATTGTCCCCTGGACACTGTTTTGCTTCTTCTACAGACTATACTCTATTGCCTCCACACTGGACAACTCACTGCCCAGATTTAAGAAGCTCTGGTGCCACATTAGCATCTTTTTTTTTTTTTACACTAATGTAGCGTTAGGCTTCAAAAATCTCCACAGCAGATTTACGAAGAGGCACAAAACATGCATCGTGCCACTTTGTAACCACTCGCACCTCATTATGCCTGCTCCGAGCATAATGTATGCAAGGGGGGTGTTCCCTCATTTGGGGGGCTGAAAAAATGGCACCAAGAAATCTAAAAGATTTCTTTGTGCCTTTTGTTGTGGCATTTTTAACACCTGCACAGAGCATGCGTTAAAAGGCCACCATTATTTATAATGGGCCTAAATGTGCTTTGCAGGATTAGCGTCAACATTTATGACAATAATCCTGCAAAGCTCTGTTCTCCCATCCCAGACACATTCTCCTCTGTCCCCCTGGACTCCCACCACCAAATCCTGCTCAGTTTTTCCTCCCCAAGCCCCATGATGCTTTCTCCTCTACAGCCCTCATCTGCCCCGCCTTGATCCCACCCTGCTTCCTCCTTTAAACTATTCTCTTCCTTCCATGGGCATTACCTTTTGGCCCCTTACCCTTTTAAAACTCAGTTGCTCTCTCTCCATTGTATTCTGTATGGCTGCCCCCTTGGAATCTATGCTGTACATATGACTCATTGCTCTTATGTCTCGCACCCACCCTTGAACTAGGGTTCCTCTCTAAAACGTATGACCCTTCACTGGTCTTGCCCCTGCTTCCTACAATATTAACTATTTCTGTGTGATAGTCAGACTGACACTATTTATTCTCATTCACTTCACTTTATTTACAGAAGGGAACCTTCTACACCTGAGTCCTAGGCCTCAATTGTTCTGTGGGTTGTGGAAGATTGCTTTTTTTATGACTATGTGATACCCTTTTCTGTAATGGAAGAAAGCATGCTATTCTGACACCAATGTTCTACCTCTGTGTTTGTATTTGTGTGTGTGTGCCTGTGTGTGTCTGTGGGTGTGTATTTGTGTGTGTGTGTTTATGTGAGGACAGCTAGTACTGCTGGTGCCCAAAAGGTACAATCAGAAATTGGAGTGGTAATTTGGGGTGTGAACACTACCAACTCACAAAACACAGGGGGTCATTAAAACCCTGGCGGTCGGTGACCGCCAGGGTTAAAGTGGCGTTCGTACAGCCAACAGGCTGGCGGTACGAAAACCCATATTTTGACCACGGCGGTACTGCCGTGGTCGCACCGCCGGGGCCGGCGGTATTCCGCCATTTTAGCCCAGCGGCGATAATCCGCCAGGGCAGCGCTGCAAGCAGCGCTGCCCTGGGGATTATGACTCCCCTACTGCCAGCCTGTTTCTGGCGGTTTGCACCGCCAGGAAGAGGCTGGCGGTAAGGGGACTCAGGGGGCCCCTGGGGGCCCATGCACTTGGCATGGGCAGTGCAGGGGCCCCCAGGCAGAGCCCCATCGCTCATTTCACTGCCCAAATTTCGGGCAGTGAAATGTGCGACGGGTGCTACTGCACCCGCTGCACATCAGCATTGCCGCTGGCTCAATTACGAGCCGGCGGCAAAGTTGATGTGCCTTTTCCGCTGGGCCAGCGGACGGTAACTCTGTTACCGTCCGCTGGCCCAGCGGAAAAGTAAAAATACGGAGCCAGCCATACAGCCAGCTCTGGCGGAATTTTGGCTCCCGCATCCTCGGCGGTCTGCAAGGCAGACCGTCGAGGTTGTAATGACCCCCACAGTCTTTTTGGACCAAAACACAGTTTTTAAAGAATATCTCTTGGTCTCCTCAAATCTGTGCCATAAGCAGGAAGCAATCTCTTGATAAGTGCATGTTAAGTTCAAAGAAATAACTATAATTTTACCAGCAATAAAAAATAACAGAATTAAATTCCCAAACTAATTTAGAATCATCAATGGAAATCCTATTAAGCCTGCCTTCATTGTGCTGCACCATGCACTATGACAGGCTCACCACGCACTACCTTGGAGAGAGATTTGTTCCTCTGGTGTACTGGGAATAGTAGAAAAAAACAAGAAAGAGCATCTGTTTGCTCTGATGTGATGGAACATGCAGCTAACCAAGACTGCATGATAATAGGGCAATGAATCAAAGAGTGCATGTAAACCTGAAGCTGAGAGCAGCAACACCGAGGACAAGCACCAGTTTGTGCCTAGTGCATCATGTTAAGTGTCTTTAACAAGATCAGTTTATTCACACATAACCTGAGAGGAAATTTAAACTGGGATTTAACAGAGGTGGACAGAGGTAAATTTAGTAACAGGCACGGCAGATATGATTTACAGAATCACTAGGCATCAGATAAGCTATTTACTTAAGCCAATCGAGACTACATTTTTGTAATCCAAACAGGACAAATATAGCTGACTTAGGGCCAGATGTAGCAAAGTTTTGCGAATCGCAAATGGGCCGATTCGCTATTTGCGACAGTGCAAAATCGGAAATGGGATGCAAAAAGCCCATTTCCGACTTGCAAAAAGCGATGGGACCCGTTTGCGAGTCGCATCAGTTGCGACCCCATTTTGCGACCCGCAAATAGCCAGTTGCAATTTGCGAGTCGCAAACCTAATGCAATTGCAACTCGCAAATTGCGACTAGTCGCAAAAAGCCCATTTTGCACGTCCCATTTACCACTAACTCAGAGCAGGTGGTAACCATTACCAAAGTATAAAAGGAGACCCAGAAGGCACCTTGGTTACTCAAGATGGCGGAGATATACCTGATAGCAGTGAGAAGGAGAGTCCACGCAGCGCAGCAGAGGAGGAGGAGGGGCCACAGACAGGAGAAGATATATAGAACAAGGCAGACTCTTTTTCAGCAAACTGAGTTTGAGATATACAATAAATACCGCCTTAGCAGCGCAGCCATCCTAGAATTAATTGATTTAATGAAACCACAGCTAGAACACCAGACTCTGCGTGGCTGCGCCATCCCTACGCATGTGCAAGTGCTATGCTCACTGCACCTCTTGGCCTCAGGGAGCTATCAGGGGGTCATTGCTGTGGCAGGTGGGGTATCCCAAAGTGCAGTGTCCAGGTTCCTCGGGGCCTTCCTAGATGCCTTAGTCACGCACATGTTTCACTTCATATACCTACCAAGGAATGAGGCAGAAATGAACAGCAACAAGCTGGACTTTTACTGCATTGCCCACTTTCCCCATGTCATAGGGTGTGTAGATGGGACACACATTCAAATATGCCCCCCTGCAAATCTGGAACACCTTTTCCGCAACAGAAAGTGTACCCACTCACTCAATATTCAGGTTGTTTGTGACGCCCATTATGTCATCACGGACATTGTAGCTAAGTTTCCAGGCAGTACCCATGACTCATACATGTTTAGGCATAGTGGGATACATCAACGCCTGGAACGTGGGGAATTCGGAGACGGTTACCTCCTAGGTAGAGCTACAGACACTTTGCAGACATACACACAGGTCACTGTGCACAACAATCAGGACTTCCTTACAGTGTACTTTTTGTGCCCAACAGGTGACAGTGCATATGCTCTAAGGCCATGGATCATGACTCCGTTTTTAACACCCAGCAATGAATGTGAGAGGCAATACAACAATGCACATAAGAGGACCAGGAACCTTATAGACTGCACCTTCGGACTCCTGAAAGCAAGATTCAGATGCCTCCACCGCAGTGGAGGTGCCCTCCAATATACCCCCAATACCGCATTCAAAATTGTGGTCGCATGCGCCATCCTCCACAACATAGCCACCCGACGTGGGCTACCTCTCACCCCTGCAGACCCAGATCCTGATGATGAAGAGCAAGAACAACCACATCGCCATCATGGGGATCGGAGTATAGCTAATCAAGGCAGACTGAGACGGGAACACATCGCAACACAATATTTTGGAAGGTACGTGTCAACTCCAACCATACTCACCTATTGACCAAAAACTCCATGTGTTAAGTGGAACAAAAATAACTATTTTATTAGTACAGAAATGAAACTATTTACAAGTACTGAGGGGCATATTTCTACTCTGTTTGCGCCGAATTTGCGTCGTTTTTTTCGACGCAAATTGGGCGCAAAACTAACGCCATATTTATACTTTGGCGTTAGACGCGTCTAGCGCCAAAGTATGAGGAATGAGCGTCATTTTTTTGCGTGAACGCCTTCCTTGCGTTAATGAGATGCAAGGTAGGCGTTCCCGTCTAAAAAAATGACTGCGACGCAAATGCGTCGTATTTATACTCCCGGGCAAAAATCACGCCCGGGAGTGGGCGGGGCAAAAAACCCTGCATTTGCGCCTCTTTTTAACGCCTGGGTCAGGGCAGGCGTTAAGGGACCTGTGGGCTCAAAATGAGCCCACAGCTGCCCTCCCATGCCCCCAGGGACCCCCCCTGCCACCCTTGCCCACCCCAGGAGGACACCCAAGGATGGAGGGATCCATCCCAGGGACATTCAGGTAAGTTCAGGTAAGTATAATTTTTTTTTTTTTTTTTTTTTTTTGGCATAGGGGGGCCTGATTTGTGCCCCCCTACATGCCACAATGCCCAATGACCATGCCCAGGGGACATAAGTCCCCTGGGCATGGCCATTGGGCAAGGGGGCATGACTCCTGTCTTTACTAAGACAGGAGTCATGTAAATGGCGTCTGGGCGTCGTTAAAAATGGCGCAAATCGGGTGGAGGCGATTTTTTTGCCTCTACCTGACTTGCCCCATTTTAAGACGCCCTAACGCCATTTTCCCCAACGCCGGCGCTGCCTGGTGTACGTGGTTTTTTTCCATGCACACCAGGCAGCGCCGGTCTGCTAGCGCCGGCTAACGCCATTCAATAAATACGGCGCCCGCATGGTGCTTCAGAATGGCGTTAGCCGGCGCTAATTTTTTTGACGCAAAACTGCGATAGCGCAGTTTTGCGTCAAAAAGTATAAATATGGCCCTGAATGTCCATGGGCATGAAAATGCAAACCAGGCATGTGGCACATTGACGTCATGTGCCACTTCTAATGGTCCAGGGTGGTCTCTATGACCTTCTGCCCCTCCTGACAGCCTGGCTGGTCCCTGGTGCTTCCGTGGTGCTCTGCCTGCTACTCCTGAGCACCCTGCTGTCAGTGACAGAGACACTGCTCACTGTCGAGCCCTCCTCACTGTCCTGGGGTGTTTCCCCTGTGCCCCTAGACATATTCCGTGTCTCCATCAAGTCAATGATGTAGGTCAGACGTCCCAGGCCCCTAGCCACATCCCCAGCGAAATGGCCCATTTCCACCTGCAGCCCAACTGTCCTCCTCGACAGGCCTGTGGTGTTCATGGCGAGCCTGCCGATGGATGTGGCCATCCTGTCCAGTCTGTGCAGGAGCTGACGGTCCCTGCGCCGCCCACCCTCGGCCTGGGCCAGTAGTCCTCCCGCCAGTTCCCTCATGGCAAGGGCAAGGTCCCCAGTGTTAGTGCAGATCATGTCCATCCTTGAGTTCAGGTGCTGCATGCTGGCATGGTTATTGCGCACGAAGCGGTGCAGCACACCACTAATCCTCCCTAAAATTCGATTTTGTAGGCGCTGACCATGCAGCAGCTGTGCCTCACTGGTGCTGGGAGGAAGTTGCCCGGATGCAGACTGCAGCCCTGATGTCCTGGACCTGCGACGCCTGCGCAGCAGTGGCTGCCCTGTGATTTCCCCTGTCTCATCCCTGCCTGTTGCTGGGGCAGCCTCTTGTGATACTGTTGCAGCAGGTGTGGCTACTGCAGGGATGCTGTTGACCGTGCAGGTGGGGGTGCTGGCGGGTCCTGAGGTGTCCTCATGGGGCTGGCTGATTGGAGTAGTGGTGGTGTCTTGTTGGAGACCTGTGGGACATGGGGAACAGACTGTCAGTGTCTACTTTCTGTTGCACACTTCCTAATAAACATTTGCCTATGAACTGCCTACTTGACTACATTTCCCATAATGCATCATTCTGGCATTTGCTACCCTGAAATGGAGCTATCTTGGTTGTGCATGCCCCTGTGTACATGGTGGGTGGGGGTATGGCATTGATAGGGGTACAGGCATGTCACATGGTACTCACCGGTTGATGTGCTGGGCTCTGAGGTGTCCAGGTCCCCAATTCCAGACACTGCCTCCTGCTCCAAGGTTTCCTCCACCCTTTCTTCCAGGGGTGTGGGTGGTGGCACAGACCATGGTCCCCCTCCTGTGCCTCTCATCTCTCGGAGCCTTTCAGCCACCCTCTCCTTGGTCCGGGAGCGGAGGTCATACCACCTTTTCTTTATGTCATCTATGGTCCTATGGCTCACCCCCAGGGAATTTATCTTGTCCTGTATGTCCTGCCACAGCTGTTTCTTGGTGGCTTCAGGAACATTGAGGGCTGATTTTCCAAACAAGTCATAATAGTGCTGACAGCATTCGTCTGTCAGCACCTCCAGCTCCCTCTCAGAGAATTTCAGCTTCCTCTTCCTTGGTGTTCCCTCCATGGCAGCTGCTGTTTGTCCTGTGTGTAGTTCAGCAGTTATAAAAGGGTGTGGTCCTCCCTCCTCCCAGGTGTATTAGTAAACTTCCTGGCTGTGATGTCATCATCATGTGCCAGGAAGTGTTTCCAGAGTGTTCTGGAGTGGTTTCTGGAGTGTTCTGCTGCACCTGTAATCAATTAACAAGTTAATCGCAATTTGCGACATCGACTCGCTAATTGCGAGTTCGTTTTTTGCACACTCGCAAAAAGTGACCTCGCAATCGGCGGACTCGCACACTGCGTTGCGAGTCCGGGTGCGAGTCGCTATTTCGGCACGTTTTTTTTCCCTGCATTCCAATTTGCGACTCGCATTTTGCGAGTCGCATCAACTCGCAAAATCCGAGTCGCAAATTTTTAGTTTGCTACATCTGGCCCTAGATCGCCTACCTTCTTCCTTCATCTCAAAGCCAAGGAAGAAATTTCTTTAACCTCCTCCAAAGGAAGTAACATGAACCAGTGTGTTTTGCCATGCTGACAGAAGGTAAGATCACCACTAATCATAACACAAACAATTATGGTCATAAAAGCAGAGGCTGGTTAAGGACAAAAGCCAGTGACTACCAAACAGAAGTGTAGATAAGTATGACTCCTTAAAACTAAAACCCTGTTTTTTCTGCATTTAAGGTCAAAGGCCTATTGGCCACCAACCATGTGGCTGAAACAGTACATTAGTGAAGTTTAAGTATAATGTCGTGTTTATAACATCTTTATTGTATAGGAATTCAATATCAACAGTGTAGGTTACAAAGGTAAAGCCAAAACAATGAGTTAAAGCAACTAAAGTCCTTCACTAAATGTTAACCTCAATGGTGCTAAACCAACCCATTGACATCCTTCATGCTACACCAGCAATGCGAGGTATGTCAACTGTTTGTCCTGAGGGGGGAGCATGGGAGATCCAATAGTACACACAGATTCCACCCATGTGACTACCTGTAGGACCTGACGAGGAATAATTTCTGTGTCAGACCTGTCTCCTGTACACAAGAAGAGAGAGTGCTCATTTGGCCTTGCCCCAATTTAGTTTAGCCACAAATTTTGCTTTTCATTGCTGGGGCTTGATGAAAGTCAATATTGCTAAATTTTGTACATGTTTTTCTAGATGATGACTTCCATAGGGAAATTGTGCCTCAAACTAATTTGCATACTGAACAGTTTCTGAGAAAGTATGAAGGCACTTTAGAGCATTCTAGAGCATACTAATGAACTCTCACTTCATGTGTGTAGTTGAACTATATGCGTGGCCTTACGGTGAACATATACAAGCTAACTGTACGGTCCCATTGATCTGGTTTGGGCAACACAGCTGTGCACCAGTCATGAGGAGAGATGTTTTTTTTCTGCAGCTTATGTTGCATTTCACTGTCAATTCTGCAGCAGTGCCCATGGCCCAGCCAGACTATATCAAGTTATTCAAAATTAAGCCTGTTGTGTAGCAATTGTCTGGCAAGTTTCCAGAGATGTATACTCCTGGGAAGAATATAGCAGTCAATCAGTAAGTAGTTGATCCTATAATAAAGGCAGCTTCTGTTCAGGCAGTGCACATGAAGCAAAAAAGTGTGTTAGGGAATCAAGATGCCCATGCTGGGCAAAAGCCCTACAAGTTATGTGTACGTCCTGAGAGTATGTACAGGGTTAGACTTCACAATAAATCCTGCAGGTTGACTACCCATGTTAGGAAGTAGTGAGAAGGTTATATGGGACCTTGCACAATAGTTCTTTCATTAATGTTATAAACTTCTGTACTATAACTTGAATGGTGAGAAGGCATTTGACTCCATGCTTTGACCATTCTTGTTTTCAACACTACAATGATTCAAATTTGGCCTGAGTTTCTGCAAAAGGGTAGCCCTACTATTGCAAAACCCAACTGCAGTAGTGAGGGTAAATAAAGTGATGTACCACTCTTTTCCATTGAAATGGAGAATGCAGTAAGAGCATATTATCTGCCCATAATTGTGGTACTGAAAATTCTGGACCCGTGTTATAAACATCGTCGTATCACAACGATTTTGGTATCAGCAGACCGAGAATGATTAGAATAGTATGCACAAGCATTGTATTCATATTCGGGTAACGAAATCACCCGAATATCAGAGTTTCCGTCCTGAACCCTCGTGTTCCATTTAAACGACAGCCATTTTATGATTGCCCTCACATAGGCCAATGTCTAATGCTGAAAACGAGTCTGAAGGACACGTACATCTTTGCTGACTCCTCTGTGACCTGGGCAAGCTGACTCCACTGCCTGAAGCCAAACCTGTTTGGCCAGTTTCTTTCCCAGTGGCCGAATGAGATTAGTATCAAGGCACAACACATCATAAAACCTTTCATTACACACAAACCATGCCTAATCTTACACACACCTGTCCCTGTTTCTTTCTTTATGACTTGCTTTACAAGGAGGAGGTGCCCGTTTATATTGGGGGTCCGTCGATATCTGATGAAAGTACTAAGCCTTGCCGGGTAATTGATTGAGGGCTGGACAAACTGGAATATGGGCTTGTCATCATAAACCTGCTATTTCTTTGTAGTGAAAATATGTGAATGATCAACTGTAAAATAAGGAATGTTTGCCTAAAGCATAATATTTTGTATAAAAGAGAAGGTTAGCTTTGCAAAGGGAGCAGTCTCCTGAGAATATACACTGTGTTGTACTTCTAGGATACCTGTTACTGGCTGCAGCCAATAAACAAGATCTTTGACTTCACCAAGAAGACTCTGTGTTTCTGTAGTCTGAAACAGGAAGGACTCGAAGTCTTAGGGTGTGTTCCCTGGCACCGCTGGGTTCTGAAAAACCCAGTACTTCATAATGCTATGTGTAGAACCATTGGCATGCTAAGTTCTGTCACTTCTGAAGATTAAGGGATTTCACACAGACACAAGCATCCTAGAGGAAATTATTTTGCTATATGCAGATGATATTCTGCTCTATGATGCCTATTCTCAGGTATACATACGAAAGATTTCCCAAGTGTTTGGGTAATATGGCAGACATTCAGGATACCAAATTAACTGAAAGAATTCTAATTATATATAAAACCAGTGGTTGCAAATATTAGGAGAACTTCCGCTGGGAATTACATTTTCTGAGGTAGGGTTCAAGTACCTCATGATAAAGTACCTCAGTATAAACAGAGCACCAAGAGCAACTGTAGGAAGTTGGCTCTGTATGTACTATTTCAAAGTAAAAAATAGCATGCAGAGTCCAAGGGTTCCAATTGGAAATAGGGGTGCCCCCGTTCCAGTCTGCCAGCAGGTAAGTACCCGTGACTTCGGAGGGCAGACCAGGGGGGTTTTGTAGGGCACTGGGGGGGACACAAGCAGGCACAGAAAGTACACCCTCAGCGGCACAGGGGCGGCCGGGTGCAGAGTGCAAACAGGCGTTGGGTACGCAATAGGTTTCAAAGGGAGACCCAGGGGTCACTTCAGCGATGCAGGCAGGCAAGGGGGGGGCTCCTCGGGGTAACCACCACCTGGGCTAGGAAGAGGGCCGTCTGGGGGTCGCTCCTGCACTTGAGGTCAGATCCTTCAGGTCCTGGGGGCTGCGGGTGCAGTGTGTTTACCAGGCGTCGGGTTCTTTGAAGCAGGCAGTCGCGGTCAGGGGGAGCCTCTGGATTCCCTCTGCAGGCGTCGCTGTGGGGACTTAGGGGGGTCAACTCTGGCTACTCACGGGCTCGCAGTCGCTGGGGAGTCCTCCCTGTAGTGTTGGTTTCCGCAGGTCGAGCCGGGGGCGTCAGGTGCAGAGTGGAAAGTCTCACGCTTGCGGCAGGAAATGTGTGGTCTTTAAAAGTTGCTTCTTTGTTGCAAAGTTGCAGTTTCTTTGGAACAGGGCCGCTGTCCTCGGCAGTTCTTGGTCCTTTTAGATGCAGGGTAGTCCTCTGAGGCTTCAGAGGTCGCTGGACCCTGGGGGACGCGTCGCTTTTGCAGTTTTTCTCGAAGTGGGGAGACAGGCCAGTAGGGCTGGGGCCAAAACAGTTGGTGTCTCCGTCTTCTCTGCAGGGCTTCAGGTCAGCAGTCCTTCTTCGTCTTCAGGTTGCAGGAATATTTCTTCCTAGGTTCTGGGGACCCCTAAATACACGATTTAGGGGTGTGTTTAGGTCTGGGAGGATAGTAGCCAATGGCTACTAGCCCTGAGGGTGGCTACACCCTCTTTGTGCCTCCTCCCGGTGGGGAAGGGATCACATCCCTAATCCTATTGGGGGAATCCTCCATCTGTAAGATGGAGGATTTCTAAAAGACAGATTCACCTCAGCTCAGTACACCTTAGGGGTTGCCCTGACTGGCCAGTGACTCCGCCTTGTTTTTCTCATTATCTCCTCCGGCCTTGCAGCCAAAAGTGGGGGCTGTGGCCAGAGGGGCGGGCATCTCCACTAGCTGGGATGCCCTGTGGCGCTGTAACAAGGGGGGTGAGCCTTTGAGGCTCACCGCCAGGTGTTACAGTTCCTGCAGGAGGAGGTGAGAAGCACCTCCACCCAGTACAGGCTTTGTTCCTTGCCACAGAGTGACAAAGGCACTCTCCCCATGTGGCCAGCAACATGTCTGGTGTGTGGCAGGCTGGTAAAACTAGTCAGCCCACACTGGAAGTCGGGTATGTTTTCAGGGGCATCTCTAAGATGCCCTCTGGGTGTATTTCACAATAAAATGTACACTGGCATCAGTGTGCATTTACTGTGCTGAGAAGTTTGATACCAAACTTCCCAGTTTTCAGTGTAGCCATTATGGTGCTGTGGAGTTTGTGTTTGACAGACTCCCAGACCATATACTCTTATGGCTACCCTGCACTTACAATGTCTAAAGTTTTGCCTAGACACTGTAGAGGTATAGTGCTCATGCACCTATGCCCTCACCTATGGTATAGTGCACCCTGCGTTTAGGGCTGTAAGGCCTGCTAGAAGGGTGACTTATCTATGCCATAGGCAGTGTGAGGTTGGCATGGCACTATGAGGGGAGTGCCATGTTGACTTAGTCATTTTCTCCCCACCAGCACACACAAGCTGACAAGCAGTTTGTCTGTGCTGAGTGAGGGGTCCCCAGGGTGGCATAAGACATGCTTCAGCCCTTAGAGACCGTCCCTGGCCTCAGGGCCCTTGGTACCAGGGGTACCATTTAGAAGGGACTTATCTGGATGCCAGGGTGTGCCAATTGTGGAGACAAAGGTACAGGTTAGGGAAAGAACACTGGTGCTGGGGCCTGGTTAGCAGGCCTCAGCACACTTTCAAATCATAACCTGGCATCAGCAAAGGCAAAATGTCAGGGGGTAACCATGCCAAGGAGGCATTTCCTTACAGCAACCCTCAAAATTCCAAGAAGCTTAAGGCCAAGTTTAAGAAAAACAGTGCTGCACCCGTGCAGCGCCACTTTTCATGCACTCTTTATCGCCCCCAAAACGCCACCTTATGTGCGCTGTATCTAAGATATGACGCACCATGGCGGTAGTTAGAGAACTAGTGCCACAGTTTTTTATGCTAGTTCTGAGCTTTGCAAAGCCCATGGATGCCCATTGTAAACAATGGTGTGCCTCCTTTAAATACCCGCTATGAGCAAGCATTAAAAATGATGAATTTATTTTTATTTGTGCCATTTTTACGTCTCCTTTTCATACATAATACATTATGTTGCACTTGTAGGAGTGTGACGGTTAGTAGTTGTGTTGGTAGTGTCAATTCCTGACCTGGCAGGGACAATGTGTGGTGCAGGGTGCAGTAGCCACTTGAAAAGGGCCCTGCCGCTTATTTAGGCACTGGCCAAAATCAACCAGTATGAGTCTGTACTTAAGTAGGGGATAGGCTCTGAGAAGTAAATAACAACCACTGACATTTTTTAATACTGGACACCAAGAGGAGTCTTGGATGGCATGACTTGCGTGGACTGCACTTACTTTTCTTATCCACAATGCATAGCAAATTAAAAAACGTTGGTAAAATTCACACATTTCCATCATCATCAGCCCTGTGATGGAAAGTACTGGAATCTATACCATTTTTTTATCAACCAGCATTCATGTACTACTTCTGATAAAAGTAGTCACTGCTTGTGTGGGTGTTTTGTCCTCCTAGGACAAGAAAGGTCCCAAATTGACATGTTGAAACATCAAGATTTTGCTCTAAATTCCAATCATTCTATGGATGTGAGTGGCTACTGTATGTCTGTGTTGGGTCAGCTGGCACCCTAATAAACCTACCAACTCCAAGCATTTCAAACAACTGGGCAGAGATGGGACTTCACAGTGGTGTGGCATATATGGATCCAACAAATTCCTTACCCAGAATGACCCACATGCATCAAATGTAGACTTAATCATAGAATGTCCTCACATTTATGTGAGGGAACATTGCAGAATTAGTGAGGATCAATAAAAATCTTACCTCTCAGTGTTCCCACTTTTCTCCTAATGAAAACAGTAAACCACTCTTGTTGATGAACCTAGTCCCCTGGACCATGAAAGGCCCTAAAGTGCAACATGGAAGCATCAAGATTTTTCCTCAGAATTGCAATCATTCTAGGGATGTGGACAGCTGCGGTATCTTATCCTTGGAAAATCCATCACACAATTTCCTCATAGGTCTTTAAGAAAAAGCTCTGGAATCTGTGAACATTGATAAATATCCTACCAACCAGCATTCCCACACTTCTCTTGATAAAAACATCACTTAGCTGATTTAGTTGGGCATATCACCCAGGACAGGAAAGACCCCAAAATGCAAAAACTCAAAAACTAACTTTGATATTTCCAGGATATTCTGTATACAAAATAGGGTAGAATACATGCCTTTAAAATCCCATTTGTATTTATGTTTTTAGAAATGCCCTTGTTTGGTAGAGATTTCTGGGGACTCTCCAACCATGTGCCCAGGCACTACCAGCCATCCATCATGAAACCTGAGACAAAATGAAGATTTTTCCAACAGAGCTTTGAGTTTGCAGAATATTCTGGGTAGGAACATGTTTTGGGATCCTGGAATTTCCTGAGTCTGTTGTTTTGAGAAATTTCTGGGATTTGTATGATTGCCTTATGCCAGCAAAACCTGAGACAAAATACATATGTCACCCCCATGGAACCTGAAAATTATGTTTTTTGTTCATAAGTTTGATGTTTGAAAAGGCATCCTGGGAAAGGCGTAATACTCGAATCCAACCTATTAACACCACTTTAAATGCCCCTGGGTCTCTAGATATTTAGAAATGTCCAATGTTGGGTGGCACCCAGGAACACCTACCAATCCCAGAATACCCTGGAAACATTAACCTTTGCTGACATTAATACAATTTGCTATATTTTCCCTGACAGCAATTTGCAGAAGTTGCAGGTATCCATGCACTATTCCCACAGTTCGCCTAATAAAAAAGTATCCCCCATATGTAAGTGAGTCAGTCACCCAGAACAGCAAATGCCCAAAAACGTGATCAAGAAATGACCTTAAAGGTAGTTTTGGAAAAGGCCTTCCTTTGGAATATGGGTAGATGTGGTGTATGTGCCTTGGAGGTTGTCCTCTACCCAGGGGAACCTATCAATATCAGACATTTCTGAAAATTGGATGTTCGGGGGAGTCCAGTCTGACATGGCTTTTAGAGATCCCGCCCCATATTTTAACCTAGACAGCCCTGCAAACTTCAATACATGGGTGAAAAAAATACATTTACTCATATGCTTACCACAAAAACATTCCAGAACTCCTTGCCAGTAGCAAAATGTCTACAACTCTGTGTTCCTACCTTCTCTCAAAAATGGGTTCAATGTAGTCACAGTTTTTGTATGTTCATGTCAAGTGCTATAGGCACACACATATGGGGTAAACTGTTTCTTAGGCTAATTTAGGAGGTGCTAGGAGGCAGGACATTTTCAATTGACTGAAAGTTCTGGAGTTTTCTGTTACATAAATGTGTGAAAACTCTATTACCTTCAACCATATTTAAAGGTTTGCGTGGCATTCTGCTTTAGTCCAAAACAGGTAAGCCTCCTTCCCCATTGTGATTATTACATGTAAAATCCTTAACTTCTAATAGGCTTTCTCTCACTATTTGTGGTGGAAACACCCTAAATCAGCCGTCACAAAGCAAAGCAATACTTTCTTTAAATGCAGATAATTTTCATAAAAATAAAAACAGCATGCAAAAAAATTGAAAAGTTTCACAACTTTTTTAAGCGGTAGGCAGTGGTCCCATGATCCACTGCCTACCGCTAAAAACATTTTTTCAATATGCACAAAAAGGAGTGGGTTCCCTGCTTCTTGCTCGCAAATTAGTTACAACCTCTTTGGGGAGTCAGTAAAATATTAATGTTTTGCTGCCAGACTTAGATCACAAAACATTAATACATACAATAAGGAATCTATTAGAGCGGAGGAGTGTCACCCCACTAACTTAAATGCCCCCAAAGATGAAAAATAAAATAGTAATAAAGATAATTTATTACCATTTTATTTTTCATCAACCCGTCACAGACTGAGTTTCAGGACGGGGCAGGGCCTGATGAGTGGCAGCAGCAGGGAGGGGTGGTGGGCTGCCTGTGCACTAGGTTAAAGTGTGCATGTCTCTTTGACCAGCTGTCTTCTGACGGCCAGCCAGACATGTGCACTTTAAACCTTTTAACATAGCAATCTTCAGCAGCTGGGTTGAGAGCAAGCACAGGCCACCAGTGTGCTTGGGAGCATTACGAGAGGCCACTCTCAACAATCCTGGTGCTTCTCTCATGCTTGTTAACAGCATGAGTGACAAATACAAAAAGAACAAGTGATGGATGGAATGCTGAACAGTACCAAACATTCACCCCCATATGGAGATCTTGACATAAATCCATCTTTTTTGCTTCCCTTGCCATTTCCGTTTGAACCCAGTCATATGCAAATCAGTCTTGACCCTGGTTCTCATGGGAACAATCCAGTTCAAACTGTCAGGCCAGGTCCTACCTGGACCGGAAACAAGCATCCTGGGACCAGTTTATGATTATCACCCGTTATCATCCAGGCTAGCTTGACTACAGTGGCATAGATGCACGGGACCCACGTCTGGCCGTACCCGTCCCACTTAGGGCAACAAATGCAAAAAGAACAAGTGATGGATGGAATGCTGAACAATCTCGAACATTCACCCCCAGTACATAGATCTGAGCCTAAATCCAGGAAGGACCTTAACTGGCAGTTTGAGCTGGACAGTTTCCATGGGGAGCAGGGTCAAGACAGATTTGCACATGGCTGGGTCCACACTGGCCTGGCATGGGTAGAAAACAACTGGTAGCAAAAAAGTCCTTGTGTTCTGAAAAAAAAAAATAACATAGAGGAGCAGAGTAGGGATATCGTAAACCCCTGGGCATTTTGGGAGGGCACCCAGAGGGGCCCCTGGGTCAAATTTTAAATTAGTGAGGGACTCTCCCTGCAGCCCCCAAAAGAGTGTCAACCTCTGGGTGTTGGTGTTCTGAGTGGGACCAGAACACCCAAAAAAAGAAATTGTAAAAGACATAATAAATGGTAGTCAGAACTACTCATTTATTATTCACTGCTCGTTGGCAAAGAGTGTTCCATAATGCCTTTCATTGGCTAAAATGCATATTTTGTATTGATGTGGTCACCTCTTGACAAATCCAGATGTGCATTATTTCAAATAATACACCCTTATATAGTAATGAGAGCCTAAATTGCCTGGCCCTGAACTGGGTGTTGAGGGAGGGGGTTTTTGGCAGCCCCTGGTGGGGTTAGGTGCAGGGCTTGTCCACCACAGACCAGTGGCTTTATATCAAGGTATGATAGTAAGATCATTCATTGCTTTAAAAAACACTAGAAAGTCACAGAAAAAAAACAAAGGTTAAAGTGATGTTATAGTTAAGTAGCCTGATAAGATCTTACTTAACGTAAAAAAACAACCTGAGAATTTCACAAAAAAAAAAAATTGTAGTGATGTTATAGTTAAATAAAATGTCCTAGATACTTGAATGTGCTCATGTATACTTGTGAACTTCGGTGTGCTTGAGTGAACCAGAGTGACACCAGCATGTGGGTTCCATTTTGAAAGCCTGTGACCTGTACCTGCACACAAGCCAGAGGTGACAATTCATTCTCAGACAGTGGAAGTGTATTTCTGACATTCCCTTGATGGGAGGCAGTAAACCTAGGCACTGATGTGGGGAAAGAGCAGAGAGACTGCCCCTTGCAAATACATTTAGGTCTCTTTGATACAGAAAGTTGCTGATTAGTCATTCTGGGACTTCCTTCTGCTGGATGGCTGGGCTAAGCGAAGGCAGGTTATATATCCAGGTTTAATGGTTGTTTAGAAGAGGAGCAGCCCTTTGTCTCTCTTCTTGATCTCTGTCAGGTGTGGCAGTTGATAGTCAAGTACACAGACGGTTTACTGTGTCTCTAGTGTGTGTGCATGCTTCAGCCTTGAGACAATCAGGATGTGAAGAGCATCACTCAAGACACAGGATGAGAATGGAGGACAGACTGAGAAAGATACATGAAAACTTAATCAATCCAAACACAGTCTGCAAAGGCAGACAGAGAATCCACTCCCCCTGTTTGCTAAGTGTGTACACAAGTCGGACCGTCTGACCCTTTTGTTCCAATTTGATGTTCTCTCTGACCAAAGAGACAGAACTCCTGAAAGTTCTCTGGGGCCTACTGTGATCCCAAGCTTGCATGAAAAGCAGCTTCCCAGAGGTGAGGGAACATCATGGTTGTCCTAGGAATCCAAGGAGTCATTTTGGACTGGAGGGGACTCTGTGACTGCCATGATCATTTCTGTGGACCAGTCCCAAAGATCCCTGGAGGAACTACAGTGCTTCAAAACAGTGCCCAAGTGGCCACCTGTATCATCTATACAGTTGCTGCAGTGGCACTTAAAGAAGTGTGCCTGATTGGCTAGCCTAGCCTGACCAATGTGGGGATCAACATTAGTCCAATGGCACCCACTGCATGCCTGCAACCTCGCAGGGCAAGCGCATGACACTGCCTATTCCATGGCCTGCTGTTCCAGCTGTCCCAAAAGCAAAGATGGTAACATTGTGGTGCCCATTCTCGGTATCCCCCAATGATTAGCTAGCCTGTCACTGACCACCCAGGGTGCGAAGTAGAAAATTCCGCTCTGAAGAATGAGATTGCAGTCTTGAGGCACTATGTTTTGAACTAGTGCCTGGTAACTGAGGTGCTGAAGATCCCAGCGCCAAATTGGACAGCAACCATTGCACTTCCACCAGCACCTGGAAGTCTTTCATCACTGGAGGCCAATAGCAGAGAACATGACTGCTGAACTGCCTCAAATGAGTAGGCCCAAAACAGAATACTCACTAGTGGACTTGCCGGACCTCTGAGGCCTTATAGCAGAGAGAAACTGCAGGAGCCCAGAAGAGGACTGATGCTGCTTCTCCTGCTGCTACCCTCTGAACTATCACTGCATTGCCTGCAGCTGTACAACTTGAGCAGAACTGGCATCACTGGTGAAACTTCCCACCCACAGGATACCCATAACAATTCTACACTACCCAAAATGAGGAACGGGTGATAGACTTTATGGGTTATTTAGCCCTCCGGATCTGTCTGTTTGTTAAGAAAAGGGAGCGAGCACGGCACCTGAGCTGCCACCTATATACTGCCATCACTATAACACATTGAGAGTTGGAGAGTGCCTACCCGGTTACCATAGGTATCGTCTATCCATTGCATTGTCTATAGCATTGCACCTTTATATAAAATAAAGTGCTTGTCTTTTAAAAATAGAATCACTGGGCTGGGCAGTTGTCTTATTCACTGTTGGGAGTGGTGTTGAGTGCGGAGCTTATGTGCTCAAACACTGACTTCCCAGGAACCCACAACTGCTCACTATTGTTATTACTGAGAGTCAAGTGCCTGTACAGTAAAGGCAAATGAACTCAGTCCCCATGGCTGTGGCCCAGTAGCCTGTCTATCCAGTGGCTCCCTGAAAGGGGTCTGGCATAGTGCAATCCTGTTTTGTGAAATATATGAACCTTTAGAGGTCAGTTGAATTAGTTTTCATTTCTACACATTTCACATAAACCAGTTATATTGCTTTCTTGCCTTAATAATCAAGTGAATAGTGCATGGTATATGTACTCATATTGGTAAACATCTGCCATTAGAACTGAGTAGTCTTACTATAGGGTTCCTTCGTATAGTGCAACACAATCCTTCTGAAACTGCAGCACACTATTGATGTATTATAATGTATAATAATAAACATGAAATTCAAGGTTACATACACTTAAACTGTACAACTTTATTAAGTACATAGTTAAATCCAGATACGGTGTGTCTAGTCATCTAAAATCACAACTCAATATACTATAATGCCAACCACTGTGTTGGAGGTATATAGAATTTATTGCATTTCATGTTCACACTGTCTATTAGAAAACAAGCACAAAGTGACTTTCAGCACTATTTACATAAAGGGTGAATCCCTGAGTCAGTTTAGAGAAAGCTAAATGGTACAATTGCCGGGGAGTTGTCCTTGCCTATGCTAGTCACACCTTTGTTTCGAACAAAAAGCAATGTGAATAATAGTAACTTTGCTAGATCTTTAAATTCAAAGTAATTGTGATGAGAAATATGGAGTCCAAAGAGAAGAGTTTCTAAAACATATCCTTTAAGATATAGGGCCTCATTACGACATTGGCAGTAAATGCTGATGGCCGCCAACATACCGCCACAGTGGCGAAGATCCGTTCGGCATGTTATGACACACACACCAAACCGACAGAATGCTGCCACATACACAAATCCGCCAGCCCAAAGGCCAGTGGTAAAGTGTTGTTACGGATACCCATACCATTACGCCAACGAAACAACGCCCACCACATTATGACCCACAAATCAACAGGGAGGACATTTAAAGGTGGTAAACCATTGGCAGCACAAACCGGCATGCTCAGAATGGCCACTCAAATACAAAACAACACAATATTGGCCAATACCAGAAACACACACCTGACACTGATACACACACCACACACACTCATAGCACTATAAAACCCACACCCACATTACACACCACCCTTTACGAAACTAATAAGCGTCAAATGACTAACACGAAGACCACTGAGACAACTACACACACACCACAAACACCCATCCATCCGTTATGCACCCCACATCCCACACCCCACCACATCACCCTCTGCACAACACACACCACACAACACCCAAGCCCCCACAAAGGCACCCCCCTTTCACTGATGAGGAGTTGCAGGTCATGGTCAAGGAAATAGTCAGGGTAGAGCTACAGCCGATTAAAGCACAGGTACAGCAAATAATAATAGTAAGGAAGATGGAGCTATGGTGGAGAATCAGGGACAGGGTGAACTCTGTGGGACAGCATTGAAGAACAAGGGGCGACATCAGGAAGAAGTGGAACTACCTACAGGGGAGCCTACGTTCCATGGCATCAAGGCACCATCTCACCATCCAGTGAACTGGCGGTGGACCCCCACCTCCTCCCCCACAGCTCACAGAATGGGAGGACCAACTCTTGGCAATACTCCATCCGGGAGTTTCCAGAGGACCTAACACTGGTGAGTCAACATTTACTACTTATCACCCCCATACCTGCATGCCATCTCACCCCCTCATCCTGACTCCCATCACTCCACTCCATCTCACACACTGCACCTACACATCTGACTAATCCCAATGCCAAGCCCTGCATGCAATAACAATGCATGGACATCCCTCCCAGCCCTGCATGGACACCCATCTCCAAAGCATGCACAGCTTGGAGAACTAACAAGCACACAATAAATCACCATACACAAACAAAGGTAGCAAGGCAACAGCAACAATAGAGGGGAAGCAGGGGATGTACAGTATGTCACAGACATGACGTATAATACTTCACTTACATCCCCACAGGTACCTCAGCCAATCTCAACGGCAAGGAGGTGCCACAGCTATCCAGTCCCCCAATAGAAGGTGCCCCCAGTAATTACAGTAACTCTGTAGATCAGGGTATGGATGAACTACCTGGCCCTTCAGGGACCACTGGTCAGTCGGCCACCCTAGCCCAGTCACAGTCCACCACAGAGCCTCCCCATCAGTATCCAACACCACAGCACCCACCTAATGTCCCCACACCTCTGTCCCCAGGACACGTCAATCAGCTCTGTACAGGGACCCCAGTCCACACCTCACCCCTAAGACAATCAGGGACCTGGGGTCAGTGGCAGTGGGCACACCACTCAGGGGACACAGGCACAGGGGAACAGGGACACTGGGAGGACCACTGTGCACCAGGAGAAGGACCAGCCCAGGGAACCGACTCTCCTGGGGGTACTTAATATTGCCCTTGGGGCTTACCAACAATCCCAGGACAAGATGTGCCAGATCCTTACCAACATGCAGGTGAACAAGCGGTTGCAGGAGGTACACCATCTGGAGATCAGGGAGGATTTGCAGGCCCTCAACACCACCATGGTATACTTAGCAGGGGTGCTGGCAGATATGGCCAACATCATGAGGGAATGGACAGCACACCAGCGGGCCCCTACCACTAGCCAGTCTACTGACCAGCCCACCACTTCTGCTGCAGCTAGTGGGCAGGATGCCCTGCCACAGGACCCACAGGCCACCAGCACACCTCCTCCTGCAGAAGGTAAACCACCCCACAAACATTCCATGTGACCCAGACAGAAGTCAGAGAAACTTGCCAAGACCAAGTTCACTGCCTGAATGTCCTCCTTTGTCCCACCTTGTCCACTTTGAACTTCTTTTGCTCCCCTTCCTTTGGCCCCTTGGACCTGTGCTACAAGCAGATTGGAACAATACCCAGGACTTTCCTCACCCATCACCCCATTCCATTGCTCTTTTACGTCAAATATTTGCACTACAATAAACACCCTTGAACACAGCCTGAGTAAAGTGTTTTATTTGATGAAAAGGTGCATATATGGAAACAGTCACATCATGTGAAAATGATCTGAATACTGTGAAAGCGTACGTTAAATGACCTGTATCTGTCTGTAGTCATCACATCAGTACACAGTCCTTATATCATCAACATCTGCAAAATGAGAAGCCGTAGGTGATAGTAAGTAGAGATTCAAAGGATGTGAATGCCATCCTGCTACAGCCACACAGAAAACATCAATAATCAGAGGAATGGTCAGTTCCAGTGTCTCCCCTCTGCGTCATTGGAAGAATTGACTTATAACTGATGTTCTGCTGTTCACATCCTCATCCTATGCCTCCTCATCCTCACTGTCCTTAGGGCCCGCTTCTGCACAGGGTCATTTCCAGTCTCCTCCTCCTGTAGATAAAGCACATGTCGTCTGAGGGCCAGTTTGTGCAACATGCAGCATGCCACTACTATCTGGCAGACCTTCTCGGGTGAGTAGCACAGGGATCCACCTGTTAGATGGAGGCATCTGAACCTGCCCATCAGGAGTCTGAAGGTCCTTTTAATAATTCTCCTGGTTCGCCCATCTGCATCATTATAACGATTCTCAGCCCCTGTCCTGGCATTTCTCACAGGGATCAGGAGCCACGATAGGTTTGGGTAGCCAGAGTCACCTGCAAGTATTGAGGGACAAACATTAGCCTGCACAATGGTATGGGGTTAAGACCAGAAGGCATGCACTGACATCCTTTGGGTGGGGAGTCAGGCTCACCAATTAGCCACACCCTGTACCTCTGTAGTTGTGGCATCACATTTGGGATGCTGCTATTCCTCAGGACAAAGGCGTCATGCACCGACCCAGGATATTTGGTAGTGATGTGAGAGATGTACTGGCCAGCCAGTCACACCATTTGCACAATGAGTGAGTAGAAACTCTTTTGATTCCTGAACACCTGTTCATTCTGGTGGGGGGGACAAACGCAATATGTGTACCGCCAATCGCCCCAATAATATTGGGTACATGTCCCAATGCATAGAATCCTGCCTTCACAGTGGCGAAATCATCCACCTGGGGGAAGGCAATGTAGCTGCACATGTGTTTCACCAGGGCAGACAAAACCCTTGCCAGCCCAATTGTGAACATTGGTTGTGACATTTCTGTTGCCAAGTCCACTGTCACTTGGAAAGAACCAGTTGCCAGGAAATGGAGCACTGATAGAACCTGCGCTAGAGGGGGGATCCCAGTGGGATAATAGATAGCTGATATCAGATTAGGTTCCAATTGAGCACATAGCTCTGTGATAGTGGCCCTGTCCAGTCTATAGATCAATCTTATGTGCCTGTCCTCCAGTGTAGCCAAGTGTTGGGTGATGTGTGTGCCAATGGGGACGGAAGGGGATTTGTGGGCCATATGTGTGACATGCTCGATTGTATGTGTAATGGTGTCCTCCTGTCTGTGTTTCCTCTGCTGGTCAGCGCCCATCAGAAGAAGGGATTGTGGTGTGCCATCACCAAGGACGTACCGACCCAGGGTGTCTACAGCAGGCAGAGCACCCACTGTAGAAAGAGTTTGGAGGACCTGAGACTCTGGGCCCGAAAGACTGCGGAGGCCCAGCTGGGGATGGCCTCCCAGTGAGGACGGGGTGCCCATCGGAATCTGACACCCCTGATGGCCTACATACTGGCAGTGGCCTACCCAGAGCTGGATGGGCACTTGAGAGTAGCCCTTGGGGGTGAGTACAGTGTGGATTACAACTATGATTGATAGGTGGCATGGGATCCTGGTGGTGGGTGTCAGTTAGTGGGTGCCCCTTACTTCCAGGTCAGAGAACGCAGTGTGCTCCAGCTCAACGGTAATGGTTGTATTACTAATTCTGGTAAACTAGCTAGGTTGCATTCCATGCCATACAGGGCGGAGGGGTGCAGTTGGGTGGGGTGGCTCATATGTTGCTGTAGTACTTATCCAATGGAATGCCAGTGTGATGCATGGTGCTGAATCCTGATCCCTATGTGTGACGGAAATGTGTTTGCCATCTGTGGTGTTGGTGCTGCAATTGACCCAGTGCTCCCTTTCTCTCTCTCCTGTTTTTTCTTCTGTCATCCTATCTATGTATGCATTAGCATCATCTGGCGGGGGAGCAGGGGCACCGGCAACAGAGGGAGCTGCATCCCACAGGACCCAGGAGGCAGAGTCCACTGACACCGAGGGGACCAGTGGAACGGAGGGCGAGTGGAGCACCATGGCGGGGCAGGAGGTGACAACACAGACAGATTCCTCCTCTGATGGAAGCTCCCTGGTGGTGGCAGACACCTCTGGGACCACCCCAGCTACAGGTACAGACGCCACCCCGTACCAGCACCGCCCTCCCAGTCGCCCCCCACTGAGTTGCCTGTGCCCGCACACCCAAGAGGGTGGCCATCTGCTTCGCCCCAGGCACCTTAGGCCCTGCCCCAGTGAACCCTGCTGCCCTCAGTGAGGAGGCTATTGACCTCCTGAGATCCATCTATGTATGGCAGTCAACTATTAATAATGCCATCCAGGGGCTGGCATCCCAGATGCAGCAATGCAATGCATTCCTGGAGGGCATTCGCTGTCTATTGGCGGCCCAACAGAGATGTTCCAGGCTCTGGCCTCCTCTCTGATGGCAGCCATTGTCCCTGTCCCTACTGTCCCCCATCCAAATACCACTCCCCTGTCCCAATCTCCTCAACCTCAACCCATCGCATGCACACATACAGACAAGCATGCACACAGAACATCACACAAGAATGGCAGAAAGAAACACAGGCAGCAAACTTTAGGCTCAAAGCACTCACACAAACAAAAGACAGTTGCACACACAACAACATCCAATGCCTCCATTGTCTCCCCCGCCTCCTCCTCCCCCCTCACTGTCACATCTGCACTCACACCTGCATGCACTGCATCAACAGCCACCACCACCATCACCAAACCAAGCAGCACACACACCACACTTGCAGACACCTCCACAAACATCCATCCACACGTCCCCTGTGTCCTCTCCCACCTTGTCTTCCCCCCTCCTAAGAGACACAAATGCACACACTCAAACACCCAACAGATATCCACTTCACAAAAGCACACTGCCCATGCACCTGCACCCAGGTCCAGAAGACATATACTTCTAACAACCACTCCCTCAACCTCCACTCCCATTCCACCTTCCTCATCCTGCACCACCGTCTCTAAGAAAAGCTTTTCCTTACCCAACTTGACCTCTTCCATCCCCTTCTACCCCCGTCCTGCCCGTAAAAGCAGGGTCACAATGGCCCAGCACCTCAGCCAAACAGTCCATGGGGACAGTGGAGGCACCTCCTAGTCATGGAGGCAAGAAAGGAAAGGATCCCACTCCACCACCCAAGAGGGGGAAGGAACCCACTCCATACACAAGAGAGGGAAGGATCCCACTCTGCCACCCAAGATAGGGAAGGATCCCACTCTGCCACCCAAGATAGGGAAGGATCCCACTCCAACACCCAAGAGAGGGCTGGATCCCACTCTATCACCCAGAAAAGGGAAGGTTCCCACTCCACCAACTGAGAGAGACAAGAGGCCCTCTCCAACAGCAGTGGGCAAGGAGCCCTCACCTCCAGCAGAGGCTGGCAGGGTTTCCCCTGCAACAGCAGTGGGCAAGGAGCCCTCATCTCCAGCACAGGCTGGAAGGGTTTCCCCTCCAACAGCAGTGGGCAAGGAGCCCTCACCTCCAGCTGCAGCACAGCAGCCCTCACCTCTAGCTGGTACACAGCAGCCCTCACCTCCAGGAGAGGGCATGTGGGCCACCCTCCAGGGACTGTTGTACAAGGCTCCACCTCCAGAATCAATGGGCAAGTTCCCCACCTCAGAGACTTTGACCTTGCACTCCCCAGCAAAGTGATATGGGCAAGGAGCCACCTCCAGAACCAGTGGGCAAGTTCCCCACCTCAGAGACTGTGACCTTGCACTGCTCAGAAAAGTGAAATGGGCAAGGAGCCCCCTCCAGAACCATTGGGCAAGCTCCCCACCTCAGAGACTGTGACCTTGCACCCCCCAGCAAACAGAAATGGGCATGGAGCCCCCTCTAGAACCAGGGGGAAATTTCCCCACTTCAGCTGAGTTGCTCCCCACCCCGCCCCCCTGAGGTGTCTGGCCATTCCCAACATGATGCCCCTGCACAATGTAGTGCGGATTACGTCAGGGAACGAGTTGGACCTTGGACTGTGCCCTGTGGCCAAGTAGTCCTTTTGTACTTTGGCCTGGCCATTGGCCCTTTCTGAACAGTGACTAATGTATTTCTGGTCACATGGACAATATGGTGGCTGTTAGCATCAAATTACACTTTCAGTTCTTGATAAATGTTGTCCTTGCATTATTATGATGTGTGTCTTGTGAGACTGGTTTTCCTCTGTAACTGGTTGTGTGTATGGTGTGTGTAAATGGTGTGTGTTGTGCGTGTGTGTGTCACTTTCCTTTTCATCCCTCCCTCCCTTGTGTGCTATGCAGCTGTACTCACCGTCGTCATCTTCGTTGGCGTTGGTGTTCCAGGTGGAGCATGCCGTAGAAGAGCATCAGGAAGATCTGAAGTTCTGGTTCTTGGCTCCAGTGGCCTTCTCTGTGTCTCTGATGGTGAGTCTTTTGTCTTCTGTGTTCTATTTCCGCCAGGCTTTTGATGGCATTGGTACCACCCTGGAAATCGTCCCAGTTTGCTATGTCTTAATATGGTGGGCGGTACCTTGTCTTCCACCTTGCTGTTCATGGCTACCTCTGTGGTCAGTGGTTGTTGGACCTGGCTTTTTGACGGGGTCTTCCCCAAACTTTTTGCCTCCTTCCTCCTATTTTTTCTGACCTGTTGTTATTGGCTTTTGACCTCTGGGCACTTTATCACTGCTAACCAGTGCTAAAGTGCATATGCTCTCTGTGTAAATTATACTATTGATTGGTTTATCCATGATTGGCTATTTAATTTACTTGTAAGTCCCTAGTAGAGTGCACTATATGTGCCTAGGGCCTGTAGATGAAATGCTACTAGTGGGCCTGCAGCACTGGTTGTGCCACCCACTTCAGTAGCCCCTTAACCTTGTCTCAGGCCTGCCATAGCAAGGCCTGTGTGTGCAGTTTCACTGCCACTTCGACTTGGCATTTAAAAGTACTTGCCAAGCCTAGAAACTCCCCTTTTTCTACATATAAGTCACCCCTAATGTAATGTAGGAGGCTGGCCTGGCTTGAAGTGGGTACCAAGGGGTACTTACACTCTGTACCAGGTCCAGTTATCCCTTATTAGTGTAGAAGAGGTGTTTCTAGCAGCTTAGGCTGATAGAAGGTAGCTATAGCAGAGCAGCTTAGGCTGAACTAGGAGACATGCAAAGCTCCTATTATACCACTGGTGGCATATGCACAATATCATAAGAAAACACAATACACAGATATACTAAAAATAAAGGTACTTTATTTTTATGACAATATGCCAAAAGTATTGCAGTGAGTACCCTCAGTATGAGGATGCCAAATATACACAAGATATATGTACACAATACCAAAAATATGCAGTAATAGCAAAAGAAAGTAATGCAAGCAATGTAAAGTTACAGTAGATTGCAATAGGAGCACATAGGTATAGGGGCAACACAAACCATACACTCCAACAGTGGAATGCGAACCACAAATGGACCCCAAACCTATGTGAGCTTGTAGAGGGTCGCTGGGGCTGTAAGAAAACAGTGAGGGTTAGAAAAATAGCCCACCCCAAGACCCTGAAAAGTAGGTGTAAAGTGCTCCTATATTCACCAGAGAGCACAGAAGTCGTGATAGGGGAATTCTGCAAGGAAGACCAACACCAGCAATGCAACCAAATTGGATTTCCAGACGAGAGTACCTGTGGAACAAGGGGACCACGTCCAAGAGTCACGACAAAGTCGAGATTGAGCAGATGCCCAGGAAATGCCAGCTGAGGGTGCAAAGAAGCTGCCACCGGATGGTAGAAGCTGTGGATTCTGCAAGAACAAAGAGGGCTAGAAACTTTCCCTTTGGAGGATGGATGTCCCACGTCGTGAAGAAGCTTGCAGAGGTATTCCCATGCAGAAAGACCGCAAACAAGCCTTGCTAGCTGCAAGGGTCGCGGTTAGGGTTTTTGGATGCTGCTATGGCCCAGGAGGGACCAGGATGTCGTCACTTGGATGAGGAGACAGAGGGGGCGCCCAGCCAGTCAGGGAGCCCTCACAGAAGCAGGCAGCACCCGCAGACATACCGGAACAGGCACTTAGAAAAGGAGTGAACTGGAGCTCACCGAAGACACAAAAGGGAGTCCCACAACGCCGGAGGACAACTCAGGAGGTTGTGCACTGCAGGTTAGAGTGTCGGGGACCCAGGCTTGGCTGTGCATGAAGGAAATCCTGGAAGAGTACACAGGAGCCGGAGCAGCTGCAAATCACGCGGTACCCAGCAATGCAGTCTAGCGTGGGGAGGCATGGACTTACCTCCACCAAACTTGGACTGAAGAGTCACTGGACTGTGGGAGTCACTTGGACAGAGTGGCTGAGTTCCAGGGACCACGCTCATCGTGCTGAGAGGGTACCCAGAGGACGGGTGATGCAGTCTTTTGTTGCCTGCGGTTGCAGGGGGAAGATTCCGTCGACCCACGGGAGATTTCTTCAGAGCTCCTAGTGCAGAGAGGAGGCAGGCTACCTCCAGAGCATGCACCACCAGGAAAACAGTCGAGAAGGCGGCAGAATCAGCGATACAAAGATGCAGTAGTCGTCTTTGCTACTTTGTTGCGGTTTTGCAGGCATCCTGAGCAGTCAGCGGTCGATCCTTTGGCAGAAGGTGAAGAGAGAGATGCAGAGGAACTCTGATGAGCTCTTGCATTCGTTATCTGAAGAATTCCCCAAAGCAGAGACCCTAAATAGCCAGAAAAGGAGGTTTGGCTACCTAGGAAAGAGGATAGGCTAGCAACACAGGTAAGAGCCTATCAGGAGGAGTCTCTGACGTCACCTGCTGGCACTGGCCACTCAGAGCAGTCCAGTGTGCCAGCAGCACCTCTGTTTCCAAGATGGCAGAGGTTTGGAGCACACTGGAGGAGCTCTGGACACCTCCCCTGGGAGGTGCAGGTCAGGGGAGTGGTCACTCC
This sequence comes from Pleurodeles waltl, assembly GCF_031143425.1. NCBI lineage: Eukaryota > Metazoa > Chordata > Amphibia > Caudata > Salamandridae > Pleurodeles > Pleurodeles waltl. Next base: position 1,517,715,510 of record NC_090440.1, read on the forward strand.
CCTTTCCTTTGTCCAGTTTTGCGCCAGAGCAGGGCTGGGGGATCCCTGAACCGGTGTAGACTGGCTTATGCAGAGATGGGCACCATCTGTGCCCATCAAAGCATTTCCAGAGGCTGGGGGAGGCTACTCCTCCCCAGCACTGACACCTTTTTCCAAAGGGAGAGGGTGTAACACCCTCTCTCTGAGGAAGTCCTCTGTTCTGCCTTCCTGGGCCAAGCCTGGCTGGACTCCAGGAGGGCAGAAACCTGTCTGAGGGGTTGGCAGCAGCAGCAGCTGCAGTGAAACCCTGGGAAAGGTAGTTTGGCAGTACCCGGGTCTGTGCTAGAGACTCGGGGGATCATGGAATTGACTCCCCAATGCCAGGATGGCATTGGGGTGACAATTCCATGATCTTAGACATGTTACATGGCAATGTTCGGAGTTACCATTGTGATGCTATAAATAGGTAGTGACCCATGTATAGTGCACACGTGTAATGGTGTCCCTGCACTCACAAAGTCCGGGGAATTTGCCCTGAACACTGTGGGGGCACCTTTGCTAGTGCCAGGGTGCCCACACCCTAAGTAACTTAGCACCCAACCTTTACCAGGTAACTTATGAGTTACTTAAGTGCAGTGGTAAATGGCTGTGAAATAACGTGGACGTTATTTCACTCAGGCTGCAGTGGCAGGCCTGTGTAAGTATTGTCAGAGCTCCCTATGGGTGGCAAAAGAAATGCTGCAGCCCATAGGGATCTCCTGGAACCCCAATACCCTGGGTACCTCAGTACCATATACTAGGGAATTATAAGGGTGTTCCAGTATGCCAATGTGAATTGGTGAAATTGGTCACTAGCCTGTTAGTGACAATTTAGAAAGCAGAGAGAGCATAACCACTGAGGTTCTGGTTAGCAGAGCCTCAGTGAGACAGTTAGTCATCACACAGGGAACACATACAGGGCACACTTATGAGCACTGGGGCCCTGGCTGGCAGGGTCACAGTGACACATACACTAAAACAAGATATATACAGTGAAATATGGGAGTAACATGCCAGGCAAGATGGTACTTTCCTACAGTGCCCTAGGTAACCCCTAGAGCAGGGTGCTGTGTGGGTAAAAGGCAGGACATGTACCTGTGTAGTTATATGTCCTGATAGTGTAAAACTCCTAAATTAGTTTTTACACTACTGTGAGGCCTGCTCCCTTCATAGGCTAACATTGGGGCTGCCCTCATACACTGTTGAAGTGGCAGCTGCCGATCTGAAAGGAGCAGGAAGGTCATATTTAGTATGGCCAGAATGGTAATACAAAATCCTGCTGACTGGTGAAGTCGGATTTAATATTACTATTCTAGAAATGCCACTTTTAGAAAATGAGCATTTCTTTGCACTTAAATCTTTCTGTGCCCCTCAATCCAGGTCTGGCTAGGTTTAGTTGACAGCTCCTTGTGCATTCACTCAGACACACCCCAAACACAGGGTACTCAGCCTCACTTGCAAACATCTGCATTTTGAATGGGTCTTCCTGGGCAGGGAGGGTGGAGGGCCTGCCCTCACACAAAGGACTGCCACACCCCCTACTGGGACCCTGGCAGACAGGATTGAACTGAATGGGAACCTGGTGCATTTCTTAGACACTCTTTGAAGTTACCCCCACTTCAAAGGCACAACTTAGTATAAAACAGGGCCTCTGCCCTACCTCATCAGACACTTGCTGGAGAAGAAACCTGAACCAGAAACTACGTCCTGCCAAGAAGAACTGCCTGGCTGCTCAAAGGACTCACCTGTCTGCTTTCTACAAAGGACTGCTGCCTTGCTGCTGGCCTGCTGCCTTGCTGAACTCTTGTCTGGCTGTGAAAGTGCTCTCCAAGGGCTTGGATAGAGCTTGCCTCCTGTTCCCTGAAGTCTCAGGACCAAAAAGACTTCTCTTTTTCACTTGGAATCTCCGTGCGCCGAAATGTTCGACGCAAAGCTTGTTCCGCGGCGAGAAAAACGCTGCACGCCGACGCTGATCGACGCAACGCCTTTGGACGACCGGAACTTCGACGCACGGACTCGCAAGGACAACGCCGCCCGACCTCCAGACGAGAAATCAACGCGACGCCTGCCGTGAGAGCGAAACTTCGACACGCAGCCCCGCAGAATGACGCGCAGCCGGAAAACAAGCAGGAGAATCCACACACAGACCCGGGACATCTGGTAATCCCCGTGAATCACAGAAAGAGACTGTCCGCGCGCTGGAAAACGACGCACGACTTCCCCACGTGAAAAATAACGACGCAAGTCCATGTGTGCTGGGGAGAAATCAATGCACACACCATTTTTCCATGTATCTCTTCTTCTGCGGCCCTCTGAGGAGATTTTCCACTCCAAACCAGGTACTTTGTGCTTGAAAGAGACTTAGGGCCTCATTCTGGCTTTGGCGGGCGGCCTCCGTCAGAATACAGCTGCGCGGTCAAAAGACCGCCGCGGTAATTCTGAGTTTCCCGCTGGGCTGGCGGGCGACCGCCAGAAGGCCGCCCGCCAGCCCAGCGGGAAACCCCCTTCCACGAGGATGCCGGCTCCGAATGGAGCCGGCGGAGTAGAAAGGGTGCGACGGGTGCAGTTGCACCCTTCGCGATTTTCAGTGTCTGCTATGCAGACACTGAAAATCTTGGTGGGGCCCTGTTAGGGGGCCCCTGCAGTGCCCATGCCATTGGCATGGGCACTGCAGGGGCCCCCAGGGGCCCCACGACACCCGTTACCGCCAACCAGGTTCTGGCGGTCAAAACCGCCAGAACCAGGCTGGCGGTAAGGGGTCTGAATCCCCATGGCGGCGCTGCCTGCAGCGCCGCCATGGAGGATTCCTCAGGCCAGGGGAAAACCGGCGGGAAACCGCCGGTTTCCCTTTTCTGACCGCGGCTTTACCGCTGCGGTCAGAATAGGCCTGGATGCACCGCCAGCCTGTTGGCGGTGCATCCGCGGTCCCCGGCCCTGGCGGTCCATGACCGCCAGGGTCGTAATGACCCCCTTTGTTTGCTTTTTAAAGACTTAAGACACTTTATATCACTTTTCCGTGATATCTCTACCAATTCACATTGCAACTTTATTCATTTTGACCTACAATTATCCTGATAAATATTATATATTTTTCTAAACACTGTGTGGTGTATTTTTGTGGTGCTATATGGTGGTATTGTATGATTTATTGCACAAATACTTTACACATTGCCTTCTAAGTTAAGCCTGACTGCTCGTGCCAAGCTACCAGAGGGTGGGCACAGGCTAATTTTGGATTGTGTGTGACTTACCCTGACCAGAGTGAGGGTTCTTGCTTGGACAGAGGGTAACCTGACTGCCAACCAAAAACCCCATTTCTAACAGTGGTGTTAAGACCCTGGCGGTTGGTGTGGTACATTGGCTGTCTATGGGAGTTATCACAGCCATGGTCATAATTTGGCAGATATTACCGCAGCCTGTTGGCGGTATTACCGCCGCTTTAACAGTCACCGCCAACGTCATAAAGACCACCTCAATCAGATAATGGAGACATAAAAAAAATTAAACTTGTTGAAGTGCTTATGCACCCTTGTTGAGTGTAATGTGGATATGTTGAAAAAAAAAATTATACCTTCTGTAGAAAGAAATAGAACTTTATATAGCAAAAATGGATAGAAATGGCATTATCATCATCCGGTCTTCGCGAGTTAAAATGCAGAGCTTGGAAAATAAATGGGCGTTAACCCATCTTCTGCAATGAGCAATTTTTCTCCAGATGTGGAAAAAAAAACATTTTATAAACAAATGCAAATGGGCCGCACTGAGTGCATATTCCTCTACAAGGTAATTTCCTCTCTAAAATGAAAAATGGAAAAGAAGTAGGTAATGACTTAATTTGTTATTAAGAGTAATTACTGCCTGGCCTCGAGGGGTTGTTCCTGCATTGGTATGAAAAAGAAACCCATTTAGCATATATTCATCTTTGTAAATTGTCCCGATTGATCAGCAAATAACTAATCATCCACAAAAGAGATATTTGAACTATATTTGCCTTGATAACAAGAAAATGATAACATATGTAAGGAAAAGGCTGCGACGTTTGATTAATTTAGCAGGAGACGTTAGAAATAACAATTATTTTTATTGGGCAACCTTCATGGAACTAAGGTTCAGAATTATTCAACCTTTGCACTAATACGCACCTGACACAAGGCGCTACAAAGAAGTGCAAAAAGCAGCCATGAACATTCGTGTGCAAGAACTTTCCGAGGATGAAATTTGACCTGCTGGTGCGGCCAAGCCCCATTGCACAATCACCATGTCAATGTATGCACGGGCAGGCATGTCTGAGAAACTTTAACTAAGCTAACGGGTCTAGTTTTCATGTGTTTAAGCCTGCAAACCCTGGTATACACAAATGCCATTTGCGTTTGTTGGTACAGTAAATCTAAATCTGTTGCTTTTGCCGATGATAGGTGTCCCGAGAGTCAGCAGCAAAAGCATGTTACTGGCTTTCCCAAGAGTTGGCAGCATATGGCTGTGGCAACACAAGCTTTTTTAATAGGTTTTTCAAGAGTGCACACGGCAGGGCGTGGAGCTAGCCAACATATTCTATGCATTGCAGCTACAGACTGAACAAGTTATCTTAACTGCTGCATATGAGTAGTATACACAATCTGTCAGTTATATGTAAAAGATTAATGATTGTAGAACAATTAAGTGGGCAAAGAGTGTTCCGACATTGTCACCTCCCTCGTTCCATCTATGAGTTCAATATTCTCTTCCAAGTTGCTCTGCTTTCTCGTAATTATGTAACGAACACCAATGTAATCGACACTATAGGGCATGACCTGACGGAAAAATGCAGTGGGCTTGAGCCCTTTCATACCTGCTCCTATTCCAACAATATTGGCATTCACCAGCACTAGCCTACAAATCAGTCTAATGCTCAAGGCGGACTGCCAACACGCTGTGGATGCTGGATAGATGACCTGATTTGAAACATAGCAACAGTGCAGGGAATCTACAACAGTGGCGCTGCATGGTCTGGAGGAGTAGCTGCCACCTTGAGCTCCTGGGTCCGACTTTTCACTCTACCAAGGTGAGCTCTAGAGATAGAAAAAAACAATTGGCTTATTCTTGGCAGACCCCACCCCTTTCGGCTGACAAACAGTGAGCATAGCCCTGAAGCGAGTGATCCACCCCCATAGACCACAGCATGCATGCCCAACGAGAGACAGGCTCGGATATACCACCACCAGGAGATTCTGAGGTCACAGTAGATACCTGAAAAATGCCCGGGTATATTGGAGGTGGTGAGAACACCACAGTCTAGAACATACCAGTGACTGATCTGTGAGACAGATAAAGTACTTAGGAAAAGGAAGGAGGAGACTTGTCCCACATAGTGTTTTGGCAATGTGGCCAAGCACATGCTCCCCATCCCCTGCTGATATAAGAAATTGACAAACGACTCTCATAACAACATTAATTTAAAAGATAATGCTCTGCAGGGAGGAGCAAAAATGGGAGAGCCTAGCAATGCCCCTGCTAATGGGGAATATCTGAAGAAAACCACACATACTGCATCTATAGAGGCTAAGACAGCGTCACACATACTTGAGGGTCCTGCTAGTATCAGATAGAAATAGGCAAAATGGAGAAGTACCTAGATCCCACACAGAAAGAGCCTGCAACATAATTGAAGCACTTGTGTGACTGAAATCAAGGAAAACACCGAGACATGATGGGACTGGGGCAGCCTCAGCACAGCCAGGGTCTGACTGAGTTCTGTGGGATTAGAAGACATTTGGAAGGACTAATCACCCAAATGACACAGAATATACTTATTACTCACCAAGGTACGATGCATACAGTAGCAATGATCACATCCTCATCGTCAACTGCTTAGTACTCGGGTCACGAACATATCAATAGGCTAATAGCACTTTTGGATCACGCTCTCATTGCAGTCAATATTATAGTCCTCCGAACCATGAAGTCGAGGAGCACAGTGGCACCTCAATGACTCACTCGTGGCATTCAAGTCTCAAAACAGAAGTGGAGCATGTCATAAAGACCTTTATGACTCACTATGATGTAAACGCCATAGTGGTAGCAAACCTTTGGGACACATTGAAATGGGTTTTGGAGAATATTCATTTCAGCATCAGCTCGGTTTAACAAGATGTATGCAGACAAGCTTGTAGAGCTTGGGCATGATCTAGCGTGCTTGAAACGCTGCATAACCAGAATCAGGCCCCTCAGAACTGGTGCACAATTTACAATCTCCACTACCAGCTACGCCTCTTAGACTTGGATAAGGTTCAATATGCTACTTTACAAACCAAATAAAAACTGTTATAGTTCATGTAACAAGTCTGGTAGGATGCAGGAAACACAATAAAGGAAGGTGGCTGTGAGAACAGATGCATAAGAGATGTGTCAGCAAACTTGGGGCCATATGTACGTACCTTTTTTCTCATCGCAAACAGCCTGATTTGCAGAATTCGGTAATCTATTTACCGAATCGCAAAAAGGGTTTGCGAGTCGCAATTAGGAAGGGGCGTTCCCTTCCTAATTGTGAGTCGCAGTCCGATGTACAATTGTTTTGTGACCGTGCATGCGGTCACAAAACAATCGCAGTTAGCACCAGTTTCCAACTGCTGCTAACCCATTCACAAATGGGAAGGGGTCCCCAGGGGACCCCTTCCCCTTTGTGAATGGCAGTGAAAATATTTTTTCAGAGCAGGCAGTGGTCCTAGGTCCTAGGGACCACTGCCTGCTCTGATCAAAAGAAAAAAACTTGTATTTTTTGTTTTTGAAATGCATCTCGTTTTCCTTTATGGAAAACGGGCTGCATTAAAAAAATATATATATATATATATATATTTTATTTAAAAGCAGGCACAGACATGGTGGTCTGCTGTCTCCAGTTGGCCACCATCCCTGTGAGGGTGGCCATTCTTAATGGGGTCGCAAATTTCGACCTACCTCATGAATACTCATGAGGTAGGTCAGTTGCGACCCCATTGGGAATCGCAAACAGTGTAAAGTACACTGTTGTACATTCGTTTTGCGACTCTTGGTTTGCAAGTCACAAAAACAAATCTTTGTACATGTGCCCCTTGATCACTGAGGATGAGGATGGACACATCCTTCCACAGCTTCTATCAAAAATATTTGAGGAATGTCAGTCATGGAAGGGTCAGGTCCAAACAGATACACACCCTTTTGTTTCATAAAACCTACTGAAGAGCACCAATAGTTGTAAGCTGTTTGGCAACACAGGAGCACTGTAAATCCTATGATACCTGAAATGGTCCACCTGGGTCAGTCCCATTTCACCCTGGGATACCAAGGTGACAACAATACAAATTAAATCTTACACATTGTGGAAAATGTTCAGTGTAAGATCACTATGCTACTATCTCTGTTCTCTGGATGCTGAAATGTGTTTCACAGTCAGCTAGAAATTAGGCATGGGTAGAACTCGCAGAGCTCTGCTACCCGGAATTCCTCAAAGTGAAAAAAAAACTCTGCAAGAACTCTGCCTCAGTCTGCGGAGGATGGAGTTGTGTTCCGCCGCACATTTGCACTGACTGATGCAAGTAGCTCACTCTGAGTTGCAAAGGGAGCGTGAACAGCACACAACATTCGCACGCGGCAATTTTGTTTTTCCTGTTCTGTGAATGGTGCTGGGCCTAATTTTCTATCAAGTCTCAATCGCAGTAATCCTTACCTTATCCCACTTATCCACACCTGTTTTACCTTTATTTTATTAACGTGTGTATTTGTGTTTGTGTATTTTATGTTTTTGTCTTTTTTTATTTTCTGTGACTTTTTGTTCTTTTTTGTTTTCCCTTTTCTTCCTCATTTCTTCATTTCTTTTTTTTTTCCCATTTCTTTTTTTCCACACACAGCACCATAGCAGAGCATGGGCATGGTGGAGCCAGTGCAGGAGGTGCTAACTGCACACCTTGCAGTTGTCAGGACTGCCTAGTGCTGCAGCCTGCTCCATTTTCACTGAGGCAGATCTGGTCACACTAGTTTTTTTGTACAGTGCATATACCCTCAATGCCAGTGTTAGGTGGCAGGCCCGGAAGTGGGTACGGCCTGCTGGAGCATCGGCTGCTGTGGGGGAGGGTGCACCAGTGTGTGCAGAGGTGTACTGGAGTTTGGCACACCCACCAGCAGATGATGCACTGCTGGGCCAAGATCCTCGACCAGGAGCTGGACCTGCTCAACCTGCTGGGATCCAGGTTGTGGGGCTTGGTGAGTAACTACTCATTGAATATGTGTTGTGTCCTACAATGAAAATTGTTTTTTCAAATATCATGCTGCTCACACTCAGATGTAAGCTAGGTCATTGTAATGTTATGAATATTATCTGATCCAATTTGATCTAAGCAGGTGCTCAGTGTCGCCTAGTTGTATTTGTCCCTGTAGGCACTTACTTGGGCTGATAATATAAGAAGTCATGCAGACTCATCTGCTCTGCTCAACCTGCTGGGTGTCCAGGTTGCAGGGCTTGGTGAGTAATTACTAATTATGCATTTGCTGTTTCTTACAGTGGGATTTTGTTTTCCAAACAGCATTCTGCTCACACTCAGAGGTAAGTTAATTTCACACAATGTTACGAATATTATGTGTTCCCACTGAGCAAGGCGGCTGCTCCATGCTACCTAGTCATACTCGCCGCTGTAGGCACTCACTTGGGTTGATTATTTAAGAAGTCATTTAGACTCTTTTGCCCTGTCACTAAGATAGTTGTACTCTAGTAGTAACAATCTTAGTAAATTAACATTCTTTGTGTTGTTCTTTTCATGTAACTCGTACAGTCCAAATCAATCCCCAACTGATGTGAAATATGCATCTTTGCACTGAAAAGGGAAACAGACTGAACTGGCCCATCAAAGGGGGTTGCAAAGCAAAAATCATTTGTTGCAATGCATTAGTAGTTCCAAATGTAGTTTTGGAAATTTGGAATAGGGCTTAGGTAAGGTTTGGTAAATTAGGAATAGGTCAACTCGATACTGGTGATATAGGTGATCTGATTTAGAAAAGTACAATAATAATATGCTTTTGCATTTGCCTGTCAAAATATTTTCAATGAGATTAACTGTACCACTAATCTATTTTTATAACCTTTGTTATTTCTTACATCAGCAACCAAGGGCAAGAAGACAAAGGTATCAGAGGATGAGACCGAGGCTGCCACCACCAGTGCCATGGTGGGTGGAAGTACCACCTCCACCATCAGTGCTGTGGCTGACGGTTCTGCTGGCCCTAGTAAGTTATCATTACTATCATTGTTTTCTCTAACTTTTACCTCTCCCCACTAGAAAAATGTTTCCTTGTTTGTCTTATGCAGTGACTGTTTTTCCAGATCCTCTTTATTCTATTTATGTTTATTAATTCTTGTTATCCTTCCCCACATCCACCTTTTTCTGTATTTCTTGTTTCTGCAGCTGACGTCTTGCTTTCTGTACTAAGCTGTACCTTTCATCTGCTTGGTAATTAGTTTTCTCCCTCCCTGACCTTATACACCCTGCAGACTGGTACTGTAAGACTTGGAGAGGAGATTAGGTACTCTTCTGTGAAGATTGCAGACTTTATAGACCTAAGCATGCTATTCTAAGCTTGTTTGTTGATAAAGCTTTCTATTTTTTTGCCCATGCTCAAACAATAAGACAGTGGCAATAGTTATGGTAACCCCCTCAATGTTGTGTTATTCAGTATCCCAGCAGTTTCAATGACAGTGGAGCATGGCAGAAAAATAGTAAGAGGATGGTCCCATTGCATTTGCCAACCAAAACCACGTGTCCTTCATTGACCAATTTATTCTACCCCTTCATTCCATTTCAGATGACTCACTGTTATCAATATATCTCTGCCCTTCCATTATAAACAGTTTTTAGTTGGCTTGATAGATAGATGGATGGATGGATGAATAGATAGATAGATAGATAGATAGATAGATAGATAGATAGATAGATAGATAGATAGATAACCCTTTATTGCATGAGCAATTCAAATCATTACAGTCTGGACCCCCTCCCAAACATGGGAGAAAGAACACCAATAAAAAAGAATAAAAAGCATACATGAAAAACATTGACTGCGAATATTATAAAAGAAGTGATGCATTAAAATCAAATGCATTGGGAGGACAGTAATAATAAGCAGGCTTTTCCCCCCACAAACTAAAATGCTCCCCTTTGCACCCCTCCAGTTACTGTTATAGGTCAAATGGGGGGAAGGTTAGTTAGAGAGTTGTTAGAGTGCTGACAAGTTAATCATTGTGAGAGTGTGAGATTCGGCAGGGGGGGGTCTCAGGGACCTGCAGAGAGGCCAGTAAAGAAACTGCAGTGTTCATGAATTTTACAAGCTGTGCAGATCCACCACACAAACATGATTCTACGGTACCTCAGCAAGTCTGGACATATAAAATGTGCCAGACCATTTGAAGCCAGAACTTCTTTAGCAGAAGCAGCTCCTCACAAATACAAAGTACATGGGTCAGTGATTCCTCTCCCTTCGCGCAGAGGTAACATTGTCTGTCAGTGACATCCAGGTTCCTTCGGCCATACCGATAGGACTTCAGAGGAACTAATTGGAAGTGTACGATCCATTTGGTGTAAATTAAGTTACACCTCAATAAATCACCCAGCCAGGGGAAGAGGGTTAGGAGTTGGATAAATGCATGAGAAAGGGGATTTGGGGAAGGTTGTGACAAAGGCAAACACCACAACACAATAATATTAGGGGTGATGAGCAGAGTATCATTATCAATCTGTTGTAGAAGAAAATGAAGGAATGAGTATGACACAGTTATCTTAAATCCATTGCAAGCAGTTCCTCTGGCAAAGAATGAAATTTGACACAAAATAATGAAAAGATTCTATGGTGGCGTACTCAGTCAGAGAAGGAGAGTTTGTCCTCATACTCAGGTTATTCACCCAGAAGTTGATCGGCTAACACACTTGATTCTGACCAATCATCCTCATCCTGTTCTGTTTCAGGTTTAGTGTAATCATGTGGTATGAAATGGTGGTTTATTTTGATTATATTCAAGATCTCGACATTTTGAGGTGAGAAACTGGTCCTTCTCACTGTGACAAATGCACAAGCTGCAATAAACACACACTCAGCAGACACACTGGCAGCAGGACAAGCCAGACCTCTTTTGGGTCGTCCAGATAGTCCTGGAACTTCCCTTAAATGGTCATTTGTGCTGCCTCTTGCTCAACCTCTTTTGTATTTGCTTCTGCACTGGACTTAAGACCTGCCACCAGAAACCAAGCCAGTGCAGTGGTTGGGGCTACTTCTTCTGCTCCTGTAGTGTTTTTGTTGTTGGTATTGGCTGCTGTGAGACAAGACTACCCTCTCTGGAAGTTGAAGGCGGCATCCCAAAACTTCTGTCCATGAGCAGGATTCTAGTAATTTCCAGCCTTTCGTCTTCCAGGTATCCGTCTTGTTCAACAATCTACCTCTTGTATTTTGTAAACAACCCAGTCAGAAAATGGAATGGAAGTGGTCAGATTTGTTTTGTACTGTGGATCAAATAGTGTGGCACAGATATACTCTTCGAACAACATAATATAATTTTTCAGCCTTGCATCAACTGCCAAGTGAAGGACTAAGCTCTCAACCAAGGCCTGTGCTCCTGCATTTTTTATAACCTTTCAGACACTTTCTTTAGCTGATCCTGTAACAGATGCAACAACAGGATAGCTTGGCCCATCTTACTGTCCTTCTTGCTAACGTCCTCTGTGAAAACCTCAAATGGGAGTATCATCTGTGTCCACCTTTTGACTAGGCCTCATTTGTCCGCATGCATGGTCATACTTATTCCAATTGTATTCCATCCTCTTTGAATGACATAGTCATTGATCTGTCTGTACTGCTCAAACAGATATTGCAAAATGTAATAGGCTGAGTTCCAACATGGTGGCACCTCCTGTATGTGTTCTTTAGCTAGTACTCTATTAGAACACTGAATAATCCATGGCTACTTCTGGGATTTAAAAGAATGGCTGAAATGAGTCGAGTTTCTTCTGCAGGTGGTATGTTTCTGACTATGTCTTCTTTTTTGAGAAAATCCTGCACAACCAGGTAGATGCAATGCGCCAAACATAGGACCCTGAAATAGCCACCATCTGACATGCCCTTGGCTATATTAGTGTCATTGTCTGTGACAACAAATCCAATTCTGAGAGCTCTGAGTCACAGCCGTTCAAACTCCTTGCTGTTAAATTTAGACACAATGTTTGCAACTGTGTGGGCTTTGTCTATAGCGAACATAGCTACAGTTGCATGCTGCTGAATGTCCTTAAAAGTATCTTCAGTGCTGAGACCTGTGCATAGCTGTTGCCTAACCCCCGCAAAAGAAATCCAGTGCGCAGTGATACACAAGTAATCAATTGTTTGACACCTGGTCAACAAGTCTGTCAAAGTCTTTTATCAGCTGGACAGTGTGAACAGCACTTTGCTGCAAAGCTTGTCCACCCAATTGCAGCACATTGGGAAGAAGTGCTAGAAAAGCAACTCTAGCAAAATAGGTCTGACTTGGAACCTTCCATTTCAGGCAGATGGCCACCAGACATTCTAAAAATCCCACTCCTTCCACAAAAGAAAAAGAGAGGAGGCCCAGTGCTAACATTTTAGTCAGCTTCCTATTGTACAAATGGCCATTGCGCGGTTGCAGTAATAGAGTCCCCCCTGCCTAAACAATCCAGTAATAATAGTCTAGATTGTCTTCTTTTCTGGGGCCACTGGTGCAGGCAACCTCTAATAATTCTAAGGGTTTCAGGACCTTTTATTTTCCCTTGCCTCTCCTGGCGTCTCCCCAACTCTGTCAGGGTCTACTCCATGACCAGATCATCATCATCCACAGGGGTGCTTGGAGAAGATGGTGAAGTACCCTTTCTTTTTCTCGCTGAGAGCTGAGAGCCAATGATTAAAAAAAGAGAAGGTTCTTGCTTGGCAGGAAGCACAACCTCCTGTTCTGCTCCAACTTCAGGAAGATCTACTATGGCTGGCCGTGGCTGATGTACACTTTGCTCTGTTTACTGAAATGCTTGGGTTCTAATTTGCAAAAAGGGAAAAATCCAATTCAACATCACTGCTCGAAGGCTTTGCCATGAGTACAGAGGCTGATTCGCTAAGAGATATGGGCTTTGGCTTAGCTTGTGGTGGTGCCATTGATGAAGGAGTGCTGCTCACAGTTTCCTCCCCAGACGTGGGTGTAGAAGGAAAAAGTCTTCCAAAGAACTTTGTGGTTGGCACACCAGTGGTAGAAAGCTGCTTCTTCTTCCCCCTGGCCACTTTCTTGGCAGCATCTTTCTTTGGGGCCATCTTAAAGTTGCTGATGGCAGTGAAACTGAGCTGCACAAGTGGAAGAGACTGGAGGACTAATGTCATGTTGTTTGGTCATGTGTGTTGAATTGAGCTTTTGTTTGGCAGTACTGTGGATGATACCTCTTCTCGTGTGCACCTAAAAGCAAACAGGTAAAAAACAAAACTGTGATGTATTGCAATTGTTGCAGTTTGATTTAGTACAGAAAAAGACAGTATAATTTTAGTGTGGTTGGTTACTTAGATAATCATTAAGAAAAATTGTGACAACCATTTGTAAGTCAAAGCACAATAACATAACATTTCATTTCCAATCAGGATGACACAACATACACATATAGATCTTTGCTTTATGTGAATCCATTCTAAAGGAGACACCTGCAGCAGCCAGAGATGGAAGGATTATTCCATTTACATAAGTAAATGGAATAATCCTTAAAAAATTAAGGCTAACCTGCACCTATGGCAAGCAAGGTGGTCTAGGGGGAAATGGAATAATCATTAAACAAAAATGATATTAGTGTGTGTGCAGTGCACCTACTATATGGCAGACAGTGGGTCCAGCTAAAAATGAAATAATACCTCAAAAATGAATGCTGTTTTTTAGCTGTGCGCCTATGGCAGTCAAGGAGTGGATGGATCGAGGCAAAATGCAACAAACCCCACAAATAATGCAAAAAAATAAACTTAAGAAAGAATCAAATTTTTTAATTACGAATAAAAATTAAACGTTTAATCTTTTTTTTTTCTTTATTCAGAAATGAACTGCTGAATCTAAGAAATCATTTGGGAGGCAAGGTGGTGGAGATGAAAAATGCAAAAAGTGCATGTAATATAAAGCACTGTTCATCATAACATATTCATGATATACATACACTACTATGATCCTCAAGCATATTACTAAACTGATATCACATGGAAGCCTATGGCAAAAGCACACTTGCTGGCTGCACAAAATGGCCACTAGCCACATGGTCAAACAACAATAGCGAGCAAGGAGGTATGGAGAACAAAGAATACATGCAAGACTGTGGCAAAGTCACACTGGCTGGCTGCACAAAATGGTCACCAGCCACATTGTCAAAGAGCAACAGGGAACATGGAGGCATGGAGTACAAATAACTCATTCAGAGCTATGGACACAGAGTACACAAAATGGCCACTGGTCACAAGGCATGGAAAGTAAAGACAAATGGTGGCCTATGGCAAAAACCGTGCTACCCTGAAACCGGTCCCAGGATGCTTATTTCCGGTCCAGGGAGGACCTGGCTTGGCAATGGCTGGGTCCAAACTGGGGTGGCATGGTGAGCAAAAGAACAATGGATTAAACCCAGATCTGTGACTGGGGGTGAGTGTTTGTTTGCATTGTTCAGCACTCTGTCTGTCATCCTTTTGTGTTGCTAAAGTTGTCCTAAGTGGGAAGGGTATGCCCAGACGTGGGTCCCGTGCTCACTGTGCCACTGGATTCAAGCTAGCCTGGCTGATGAAGGTTGATACCCTGAAACCGGTCCCAGGATGCTTGTTTTCAGCCCAGGGAGGACCTGGCTTGGCAGTTCGGGCTGGACTGTTCTCATGAGAAACAGGGTCAAGACTGATTTGTATATGGCTTGGTCCAAACTGGGGTGGCATGGTGAGCAAAAGAATGATGGATTAAACCCATATCTGTGACTGGGGGTGAGTGTTTGCATTGTTCAGCACTCCATCCATCATCCTTTTCTGTTGCTAAAGTTGCCCTAAGTGGGAAGGGTATGCCCAGAAGTAGATCCTGGGCTCACTGTGCCACTGGATTCAAGCTAGCCTGGCTGATGAAGGGTGATACCCTAAAACTGGTCCCAGGATGCTTGTTTTCGGTCCAGGGAGGACCTGGCTTGGCAGTTTGGGCTGGACTGTTCCCATGAGGAACAGGGTCAAGACTGATTTGCATATGGCTGGGTCCAAACTGGGGTGGCATGGTGAGCAAAAGAACAATGGATTAAACCCAGATCTGTGACTGGGGGTGAGTGTTTGCATTGTTCAGCACTCCATCCATCGTCCTTTTGTGTTGCTAAAGTTTCCCTAAGTGGGAAGGGTACGCCCAGACGTGGGCCCCGTGCTCACTGTGCCACTGGATTCAAGCTAGCCTGGCTGGTGAAGGGTGATACGTTGAAACCAGTCCCCGGAAGCTTGTTTCCGGTCCAGGGAGGACCTGGCTTGGCAGTTCAGGATGGACTGTTCCCATGAGGAATAGGGTCAAGACTGATTTGCATATGGCAGGGTCCAAACTTGGGTGGCATGGAGAGCAAAAGAACAATGGATTAAACCCAGATCTGTGACTGGTGGTGAATGTTTGCATTGTTTAGCACTCCATCCATCATCCTTTTGTACTGCTAAATTTGCCCTAAGTGGGAAGGGTATGCCCAGACGTGGGTCCCGTGCTCACTGTGTCACTGGATTCAAGCTAGCCTGGCTGATGAAGGGTGATACCCTGAAACCGGTCCCAGGATGCTTGTTTCCGGTCCAGGGAGGACCTGGCTTGGCAGTTCGGGCTGGACTGTTCCCATGAGGAACAGGGTCAAGACTGATTTGCATATGGCTGGGTCCAAACTGGGGTGGCATCAGGAGAAAAAGAACAATGGATTAAACCCAGATCTGTGACTGGTGGTGAGTGTTTGCATTGTTTAGCACTCCATCCATCATCCTTTTGTACTGCTAAAAACCGTCTCACACACACTGGCCAGACAAAGGAGGCATGGTAACCCTGATGAAAACACTACCATTAACTCAGTAATGCCAAACAGGAAACTTAACTGAGCTATAAAACACTTAAAACAACACACGTCCTCTTATGAGATCAAATATTACATATATACAAGTTTTGCAATTAAAATAACATGAAATACAAACAATAACCAACATTTGTAACTTAATTCAATTCCATCCCTACCTCCCTGCCCTAAATGTTTTAGAAAATATATACCAGAGAAACAGTTCTTTCATGTACTGATGACTAGTACTGGACCTACAGGCTGGATGACCAACTGGTAGACTAGGACACATGGTAAAGTAAATGAATATTGCAAATGTAACAACTATGTAGCAAACTTGGGGAAAAGGTACTGAAATGTACCAAAGTGAAAAATGAAATGCAAAAAACTAACTAGCCCCCTACTGAAACTCCAGGCCACCCACCCCAATAAAATTTGAAATAAAAGTACAAAGAAATACTGGTGCATGCCCTATGAAACAAGCAACACACTTAGACAATCGTTTTTTAACTTACTTGTGTGATATCACAAAATAAAGTCCATAAATCCAATGGTATATATTCAGCCGAAAAAGAGAGAGTGATCCTTCTACCTCAAATTCCAAGTAAAAAGTGACCAGGAGGTGAACAAAGCACTAGGTGGAGCCTGATGGACAGGAACAAGAATTTGGAGTCTCTGGGGTGCGTCCTTCCTTTTGGAAAAAAAAGTTAAAAAAAAAGGCTTCACAAAGTAAGAAACAACTTGAACTTCTGTTGGACTAGAAAATCGACTTGAAAATGTCTTTTCAAGTAGATTTAACTGCTTCTCAAGTAGATAATCTGCTTTGTGTGCACCCGCGGTCACTCGTTCTTGCGAGCAGTACTCTAATGGTGCTGTTTGGGCCTGAACCTGGGCAAGCAGTTGCAAAATCTCACTCATGCTCACTTGCAGCCTGTCACTATGGTGGTGCTTGTGAGCAAACACCAAAAATGATTCTCGCATGTGCTAACGTAAAAAAGTAAATGACACTATGCTCTGGGTGGTGGAATTTGGGAAGTCCACATTACTCTCTATAGCACAGAGTGCCCAAATTCTGCTAACTCTGCAAGTGGAGTAAATTTGACCGCCAGTGCCTGCTGAACATATTTGAGATGCATGGTCCAGTCTCGAGGATTTGGCTAATACTTTCTAACACAGTTATTTTTGAGCTATCATAACCCAAAGCACAGAATAGAGTTAACAGCATTAACTGTCAAACACTTTTTCTTTTTACTAAGTGGGGCATGCAGCACGAGTGACCATTGTCTCCATTTCATGTTTGCCCTCAGGATGGGGCCCTTTATTGACCGAATAAAGTGGCATTGGAGTGTAAGAGAAGTCAAAATAAGCACCAATACTGTTAAAATTACAATGTTTGCAGACATCATGTTTTCAGTCACAGACTTGATGCTCTCCATGCCCTATCTCAGTGGTTCCCAACCTTTTGACTTCTGTGGACCTCCATTTTATCATTAATGGAACCCGGAGACCCCCACTGAATCCTTATTGGAAATGGGAGTCCCACCAAAGAGTCATTACTTAAAGCTGGGGACCGAAACCGTTAATATTATTTAATTTTCTGACCAGTCGCAGACCCCCTGAGGAGGCTTTGCGGACCCCCAGGGGTCCCTGGACCACAGGTTGGGAACCACTGCCCTATCTGATATTGGACTGTGAAAAGTGTAGTGCAGCCTCTGGGCTTAACCATGATAGTCGATTTACCAAAATGCTAGGGTTAGCAGAAGTGATATCACTTGCCATTTGACCTTCAAATCTACTCACACACACACATGCTTACACATACACACACAATCACACACACATTCTCTCTCACATAAACACACTTCTCACCTGCACTTATGTACAGAACATACATTTAAAAGCATTTTCACTTACCTCACTTACCAGGGAGGATCATATTTCAGCTAATTGTACTCCATTCTTTATTACACTAATAGTGAATGTTATAATAGTTTTCACTATTAGTGTAATAAAGAAAATTGATAGACTTGGGTAGTCCTGGCAATGGAAAAGATAATCCCCTCTTTAGAACAAAGCACCAAATCCTATGAAACAGGCGGGTCTCCCTTCCTCCACATACATTGACTGGCTTATGGAATTTAGGGGCATATTTATACTCTGTCTCGAATGTGCATCGAAAATTTGGACGCACATTCAGTGCAAACCTTGCCCCATATTTATACAATGACGCCCAACCCCGCGAACGCCAAAATTCAGCCGCGTGCATCATTTTCTGGATGCGGGAAACCGCCTTGCGTTAATGGCATGCAAGGTAGGCGTTCCCGTCCCAAAAGTGACTTAAACACGCGTGTGCCATTATTTATGCTACAGCGAAAAAATCTTGCACGGTAGGGAGGCGGAGTCGGAAACTGGCGCACAGCACGATTCGCGTAAAAAAATAATGCCTGGGTCATGGCAGGCGTTAAAATGGGGCAAACACACCACTACTTAAGGAAAACTCACACAAGCAACAGCAGAGCTCCAAAAGGAAGACATGGAGGTGCTTTTCATCCAGCATGCACGAAGACGCAGAGCACAGGACCAACAACAGCAGCTTCCACAACACCAGCAGGGACCCGAAAGGCAACGCAGAAGGCAGGAGAGGATATTACACACCAGGACAACCCTACTGGGACTCCGGCAACAAGACATCATCCAGAGGTACAGACTCAACTGGCAAGCCATTCAGCAGCTGCTGTGCAGCATTGATCCACAGTTGGCACCCAGCTTGCAGACACCACACATCATTCCACCCGAGACCAAGCTGCTAGCAGTCCTCCACATGTTGGCAAGTGTCTCCTTTCAAACCACTGGTGCCCTGGTTGCCGGAATCTCACAGCCCTCATTCTCTGCCTTCCTACCCAAGGTATTGGATGCCATCATCTCCCTCACACCCCGCCACATCAGCTTCCCTGACACACAGCTGAAGCAGCAGGACACCAAACAGGGCTTCTATCAAATCAACAGCTTCCCACACATGCTTGGTGCCATTGACTGCACACATGTACGCATTGTGCCACCTGCTGCAACCGAACATCTATTCCCCGACACGCAGCACACACACTCCATAAAATTGCAGGCCATTGTCGATCACCGGGGATTGATCACCAACATTGTGGCAAAGTATCCTTGGAGTGTACATGATTCATTCATCTTCCGCCACTGCACCATCAATCAACACTTCCAGGATGGACGATATGGCAATGGCCTACTTGTTGGTAAATACAGAAACCTATTTATATACACACAGCACAGCAACTCTGTAGGACACACAAGACATACACCACTACATTGAGACATGGCCAGGAAAACACTGAGGTGGTGACACTGCTAGACATATTTGATATCCTGACCCAATGGCATACACACCTATGGACAAATGACAGATCCAAATAACAACAGATGCCACTCCACAGACACAAGGGAACAATTTAAAACAACACAATGACAATGACATGGCCTCAACTGGCAGAACAACTTGGAAGATTAATCTTTCAATATCACATAAATAACACTCAATCAAACACCCTTCCAAACAATAAGTACTGTGTAAGGGGTGTGCAATGTGTTTTGCTGTAGGTCAAACACCATGAGACACATAGCATGATGATGATGACTCTAATGAAGGTGACATGGAATCATTGAGGCATTACCAATATCTCACATCATTCCTGCTCTGACATTGCCCACTACCAATAAGCAAGTTGTCTGTGCTAAGAACACATATTGATGTTACAATATTGAAAGTACACATTCCTACACATACGGTTTGAGACAATTACACATATACACAACGGATGTACAGGCATATGGACCTTCTGACACTCAAAATGTCAACCTCACAACCAAGTTAGCCAGCTGAACTGGACCAGGTTCAGTAGTATAGGTACACGTTTGAACATGAGTCAACTTGGCAAGTGCAGAGAAATAGGTCTGCAGAGAACTTGTCACACATGGGATATTTGTGCATTGTCAATTGTCAACAATTCAGTGCTGTCAACTTATGGAGATGTGTTGTACATTGTCACCTAGCCAAATCAAAGGGTCTCACTGATGTTTAACAAATTCTATTGCATATGTTAAATTGGATGGGATGTCCAGGCCATATAGATACAACCGTGTTACAGCCACTGTGGAATTGATTCTGTGTATGGAAGTATCATGTCACCCCCAGTTAAGACACATGGACACCTCTTTCACATGACATAATGCAAGGGAGTACACAATGTACTGCAACTCTACAAAAACACAGCTGACATCTTGTCAATCAACCAATCACCAGTTCAGATAATGAAACAACCCAATGCTGATGGTACATCCTAGAAGCCTTGGATTCCACACAATAACACAAACACAAATGAATCACAGACAACACAACAGAACAACTGCCATGCAAAGTGATAATTATGGTGCAAGCAACATCAACATTTTCTCACCCATTTTCTCTTTCAGCAGATCAGGGGTATGGGATCCAGCCATGGATCATGACCCCATTTGCAAACCCAAGCATAGCATCAGAACGTGCCTATAATGAGGCACATCGGAGGACATGCACCATAGTAGAGAGGACTTTTGGCATCCTGAAGTCAAGATTTAGGTGCCTCGACATCACCGGAGGCAGCCTCCCATACTCACCAGAAATGGTCTGCAAGATAATTTTGACCTGTGCCATCCTGTACAACATTTGTGTAAGGAGGAACATTCCCTCTATGAACCAGACCCACAAATGCCTGAAGAGGAGGAAGAGGAGGACATTGTCCATCAACATGAGGGGGACCATCCAAACACAGCTGCAGGATTGCGTCGGAGACAACACATTGTCCAAAACGTCTTTTAACTATAGTCTCCATCACCACTGTCTTACCATATGTCATTAAACACCCATTCTAATCACCATATCATGGTCTGGGTAATCATTTTTGCATCACATTATCCCTAAGATTCATAATCAGAGTGTAGCCTCATGGAGCATTGCGGAAATACATATTAGGATACTGAAAATTCCACATCATTTTTGACAGGTATGAATGTACTGGCAACTTCACACACACTGTAAATGACATATATCCGGTCCATTTCACATTTGAAGGGCAATAGCAGAAAACCACAGCTATTTCACACATACATGTTGTCAACATGGTTAATTTCCGCATATGGCACGCAACAAAGACACCATCGTTCAATATGGAACAAAAAATGCCTCATACATGAGGCAGTGGATATGCTATTGCATTGGTAAAAGAAATGCATGACCAGATCCTTGACAGCAGTAAGTGTGACATCAGCTATCTTTGCAGGAGTATGTGTGACAAGAAATCCATTTAAGCAGCAAATGGATAGCATGAGTGCCCCAGGTATGACTAGTATTGCTCACAAGACATCCCCTGCACTTGCCATCCCAGGTCATCGGTCCTGCCACTGCCATGTTTTCTGTCTCTCCCCACCCTTCCCTACGGGCCCCTGGAAATGGACTATTTGTACCCAGATAATACCTCATCTACACACACCCAGTCTCACATTCTGACTCCAGTGTGCTCCCCTCCTTAATATGGTATGCCATAGTCATTGTTCACCTGTCTGCATGGACTTCTGGTTGGATAATGCACTGCCATGTAGTCTGTAGGACCTGTTATCACCTGTCCATTGCTTTCCATTTGAAAGGTACTGTTGGCTCTTTGAACTTAATTCTCACCTACAGGACTTGTGAGAGACTGAAGCTGCACATATATGTGAGCACCTCCATGCAGACCAGCGATTTGAACATGCACTGCCTTTACAGCTGCCTGGAACGGCATGGAAACTGCCATTATATGTATATCACTGTTATGCATTGCCGTATAAATCACTTGTGTGACACAGGCCTTGGGTTATTGTGTAACGTGGCAGCACACAGGACAAAAACAGTATACATTTTCCACAGTGTTGTTCCAGCTTTGACCAGTCTCAGTCTGCTCACTGTGTATTTGCCTTGTTCATTTTAGTTCCTGATTGACCCTGCATCCTGTTAGCCTGACTGGTTCCTGTCTTTGCATTACCATAAAGGTTCCCTGTGGCCACATTTGTCTCACAGTTGTGTTCCATGCCCTCACTTTCCTCCCGGGGTATTGTGCCAGGTAGGTCTACAATAAATTCTCAAATACATTGTATAGCTTAATCAGTTTATTTATTGTATCATTGGGTGGAACTTGTCTTCAAATAGCCTAATCACTGCCCATCCCTTGTCTGGGTTTCATGTATGCATGAGTGACAGTGTACCATGGCTGTATGCATGGATTGGGTATTGTGCCTCCAGCACAACAATGTTTGATAATGTGCATGAAATGTCAACACATCTTTGTACCCTGACAGTCCACACACTGATTCACATAGGCCCCAACATATTGATGGGGCTTGCATGGTGAATAGCTGTGAGATTAATCAGCACGCAGGCACTGATGTTCCCGGCTGCAGTGGGAATTTTAGAGGCCACCCTGTGTACAAATGTTGTGAGGAAACCTGCTGGTTTAAAATTCCTGATCTATTAACTTTGTGATCACACCAAGGTTACCCTGTTGTCTGTCTCCTAAAACTTCTACAGTGACATAGCTGGACTATCCCCATGTGTTCTCAATTCCTCTTCGGCTTTCATTCAATTCAGCTGTGAAGGATACTTTGTTAATGCAGGGAATGGCTCCACAGACTCATGACTAGACTTGCACGTAACTGTGACAACATGGACCCCAATAATGACACAGGCTACACATGGGCCCACAGACTTGAACTGGACACCTTTGTGCAATTCATCACTGGAAATATGTGAACACTTGTTGCTTGGTCTGCTGGTCCTCCTCTGCCACAGGAGAAACATAGATCATTTATAAGACTCAAACTGTGGAGTGACATTATATTGTGGATTGGTTTTGGGACTCGGTGTCACAAATACTGTACCCACATAGCATTTTCAAACACCTGACTCATGGGTAGTATTGAAACAAGTCACCAGGAAGTGGTATCCAACATTCCAGGACATGTGATGGCTTAGTCTTGGAACATTGTCATGATCAACTGTCCTCTATCTATCCTGTGCATGGTTTGTCATGGGAGATGCTTATGTCCCAAAAATCTGGGAAATTCACACAGAGTTTTTTGCTACGTGTATGACAAACACATTTCCTTACTCATTTCCACACTGAATAGCATCTGATGGTTGCCCCCATTGACAACACATGCATACAAGCACATATATGAAAACATGTCTTGTGACGTTCACACAGTGGGACAACTAAAATTGTAAGAGGCAATTCACACACATTGACACACAGGCAATGAGTTACTGTATTGAGTTGTGTAGCATTGCTATCATCTATTGACGCACAACCTGCTCAAACTGGGTAATACGAATTTGTATTCCAAACGTTTGGGCATCCATTGCGTCAGTGAAGATTGCAAATCCAGTACAAAAACTAGAGGATCATGGTCCGCAGTAGTGTGATCTGCCACATGTACCCATACACTGGAATGCACGATGTTGGTGCAAACAGCCTATCTCTGTACAGTTACAGCTGTCAAGTACTATAACATTTGAAAAATGACCCAAACCCAGTAAAAGAAATCAATTTTGATGCATATGAGTCAAAAAAGACGCACATGCATCAAAAAACACCGCATATGCGTAGAAAAATGATGCTCACTGCCATGATACATCCATTGGCCCTGAGCGGTATTTCCCACACTGTACCCCATGAAAATGGTTAACTATGAAAAATATTAGAAAATATGGATATGCAGGGTAATTTCTAAGCACAGACTCTAAGCGTTATAATATTTTGACGCATAAGAATAAAAACGCACCGCATTTGAGGCAGGAAGTGATGTAATAGGATATCCTGTTTACAGAATTGGTACAGTGGGTGTACTTTCACTTTCACTTTGCAGTCTGTGATTTTTCTTGACTGTGTGGCTGTGTTTGGACTTGTCTCTCTGTGAAAATTGTGAATTTGTCTCCTGTGTGCTCTTTATATTGTCTTTTGGTGTTTTCCAAGTGTCTGTGATATCCTGTGTAAGTGTATTTTTGTCATTTCTGATGTCTAATTTTGTCTTTGTACTGTTGGGAGTCTGTTGTGGGTAGTGTTAGTTTGGGGATAGTTGGGCTGTTTTAGTGTTAATTAGTTTTCATTTCCCTCTCGTCCTTTCCCTTCATTGTTCTCTATACCCCTTAATTCTTTTTTTTTTTTCGAGCATATTGGGTAAGCCACGTCTTGGTAGAATGGGAGAGGAATAGCTGGGGGGGTTAATTTGTCTGGTGTGCCATTTCCTCCCTTTGATGATAGAAACAGGTGGCCAGGTGATACAGGGGTATCACACAGAGGCAAGGAGGCTCCGGTGAGCAAAGGTCTTGTACCATCTGCAACGCATATACAACACCCCGTGCAACGACCACCAGCTAAAGCACCATTGGGCTGACCTTGTTGCCAGGGAGCAAGACCTGCTGGACCACCCGGGGATTGTGATTGGTGGCCCTTTTGATGAGTACAAATCAGAGTAATGGGCACATTTAAATGCTCTGTAGTGACAGTAGCAGATTTGTTCATATGCTTCAGGCAATGTTTTTGGACATGTGGAATGCAAGTTAAACATACAGTGGCTGTGAGTTATAAAAAAATAGCTACACATTACCCTCATTTGTTGACGCCACAGCTGCACTGAGTTACAAAACACAACTGGAGCCTGCAAATTAGTGCTGCCTTCATGTCAATAGATGATGCAAATGTGGCTCTAACACATGGTCTGTGAGTGTACCAGGAAAGACAAGTTTTTAATCCAGAAATTTTCAAGAATTAATGTGTCCCCCAATTACTACTGATACATGTCTGAGGTGGATTATGACACATACGTAACAAGTTATTTCTAAACTCAGGTAACATCTTAGGCTGATAGTCTGACTTGGTTGTGCCACAATTAAATTAGAGATGGATGCCAAAAGTAATGCACACGCATTCATAGCTAAATGTTTGGTGCTACTTTCCATAGCTGTGGCATACAAACTTATGCAAATGATACAAATTGAGGGGTAACAACTATCCATGGCCCTCTGTTCATTGTGCCTGTGTGTTTTACATTGGTCTTGGGCACAATAGCTGGAACAGAGCTAATGCATTTGCCATCTGTGTTACTCTATAGCCATGCTTCTCATAAGTTATAGGATCATCATGGGATACCTGACGTTGGGGAATTTATTACATGCATGATGTTGTGCAAGGGTCCCTTGACCCATTCCATCATACATATAAAGTTGACTAATACTTTGCTAGTTTAGTTTGGCACACCCATGTTGATCTAGTGCAGCATATGTTTAATAACTAACTTTCCAATATGGAGGCTATCACAGACATGGGTGTATGCTAAGATCAGAAGACCAGCATTCCTTCCTGTGACTGCTGCCATTCTGAAGGTACACACAAATTGAAATCTACATCATCATGATTGACACAGTAGTACATTTGCTAAACCATGTTTTCATAATATCACAGTGTCAGTTTGCTGTACATCCGCTGATCAATCAGCTTGGCAAATGTAAGATGATGAATGTGGCTCACTGTGATTTCCTAAACCCATAATGGGTACACAGGGCAATGAGTGACACATTTCAGGTCCAATAACTACACCTGTGCCCATGCAGTCTGTCATGGATGACTACAATATACACTGTCAACATATATCTCCTTGTTGTATCCAAATATTAAAACTGGTCAATCCATGGCTAGCCTCAAACTGTCACCAAATAATGCACAGGATCCCTGCCATTATGGTGTAATAGGGGGCATATGTAGCATAGGTTACACTGTTAATGTAGCATATGTAACCTAGACACAACACAGGCCCTACATGTAAGGGACCATAGAAACCATGATAAATCATGACCTTCAATCAACCCACAGGTGCGTCACACAGTAAATGATTGTCCCTTGATGCACAAGCCACAATACCTGAGTGACTGGTATTGCAGTGCTCCAGGAAAGTGGCTTTGCATGTCTCTCATTACTACAAATGATGAGAGGAGTACACTCCATAAATGAGTCTGCAAACAATTGATGGAGCATGTTTGCCACTACATGATAGTTAGGGCCACTGCATGTCTGTAGATATGTGTGTATCACTCACTGGAGTGACCTGCTCTGTAGATGTTTGCAGTGGCATGTCTGTTGCAGTATCATCATGCCTGAGAGGCTGGACTTTCGGATTTAATGTTACACACAGTAAGTTTATTTGGAAATGTTGTACAGTGCACAGACATTGAGCACATTTCTCTCTTCCATGCTTTACAGGTGGACCTGCCTCCTACACAATCAGAGAGGTGGCTCGATTTGTGGACCCAGACATATCCAGTAAGTGTTGATATTTCAGTTCTGTGTTGTTTTTGCAGCTGTTGTGTGATTGACTCCTGTGTGTTGGACACATAGCAAGGTATGATGTGCTGGTAAATGATTGGATATGTTACTTGAGTGGAGTATCACTTTGTTTCCATCTTTGAGTTGGACAATCATTAGCGTAGTCATATTTTGGGATTGTAGTGCAGCCCTGTAGGCATGGCCAAGTGAATAGGGTGACATTTGTTGTTAAATCTTTTATAAAGAAAATTTAGCAGAGGGCCATATTTATGATTTAGTCAGCAAGTCAGACCCTGAATCTCACAGAATAGGGATGCCAAAGTCTTACCCACAGACTTGAGCCTCCCTGTTCACTAATGAACATGTTTGACTGTATGTTTGACTTCCTAGCAGCATGTAGCTCTACATGTTGTGCTACGTGTATGTGGCACTTGAGTACAATATCGTAGGTGTGCATGTAGCTCATGGCCAGATGTGTGCTTGCATCTATCTGCTTGTTGTAAGACATGTATTAGTGGTATTAAATAATATTGACAATTGTCTGCATTTACAAACATAAATGTGGATGGAATTGTCCAAGGTTTCAGTGTATCCTAGTTGGACATCCTCCTTACCTGTGGTGGACTGCCCAAACCCATGTAAAGCTGTCCAAAGCTTCCTGGATGTCCTGGATGTTGGAAAGTATTTGCTGCTTGTCCATCCCCCACAGAGGCACAGGCTTAGGATTATGAAATGTGTACCTAGCAGTGATGATCCAAGTTTAGTACACAAACATGTAGATCTGCAAATCACTTGTCCAAAGCTAGGATACCCACTCATGATTAGCAACTGCATTCCATCCTGGCAATTCCATTTACAAATCACGGATCTTGTGGCCCTTGATTGTCATCCAGAAGATAGTCATTAGTTGGCCTGTCACATGTGGAGGACCTGCAGCATTTATTACGTGACAAGTGTCTGAACAAAGATGCATAGGTCATTTAAGTTGTTACACATCTTTTAGAGCATTGCTCTGCTGTTAGATAGGACATGTGTAGGCTGCGTTGGCATGTACTTGCTCAGGGATAATCTGTGATCTGTATGGTTATATGGCTTGTTTCAGCTACATTAGATGTATTGTCTGATTTACTTCAGTAGCTATCACACAATGAAGTACCTAATGTTTGGTTTTATCTTTTTTAGCAGCAGCCAATTTGAATGCCATCCAGATTCGGGAGTTTTAGTGCCGGGCAATGCGTTGCCGCCACATTTCGGATGTGGAGTCTGGGTTCCGCCATATGGCATGGCGTTATCGCCATGAAAGAGCCTCCAGAGTGTGGAGGGCATTTGTCCAAGGGGGCTCTTTGGTGTCCACAACAGCCGCCACCACCAGCACCACTACTACCACCCAGGTGGCCCCTCACATATCAGGCACCACTGCAGGAGCATCGACCTCCACTGCTCCCGGACCTATGACAACACCACCTGCACCTTCCCCTACAAGCATGGCACCAACATCTGTATAAACTTCTACAACTGGTACCCAGACTACCCCTGCTGCAGTCATTGACCCTGCAGATTTCCAAAGGATGCAACGTGACATGCAATGTATGTTGAGGAAAATGAACAGGCTGCAGCAGAAGGTGGCACAAATGAATAAGAGGGTGCGTGCCGTCAAGAAGAACCTGCGGAGGGTGAACTTATGAAGAATATACCCTCTGTCTTAAATCCCTCCCCTCCCTCCTCTTTCCTGGTTCTTTTAATTAGTGGGTTTAGGGGGCTTAGTGTTAGGTAAGAATAGGCTGTTAGTTTAGTTAGTAGTAGTGGGTTGGTGTTGGGGGTATGATAATTTTCATATGTTTTTTTTATTATGTGTGTGTGGATGATGTTGGGGTTTTAAAATATATATATATATATATATATATATATATATATATATATATATATATAAATACAAAAAAATATACATTTGTTTAGTATAAGATAGTATGTATTTAGGTTAGCATATGTTGTCCTCCATGTGTCCCGTCTTATAGGGTGGGTGGGGAGTTGATGTTTAGAGTGTTTAGTTAAATGTGATAAGTAAGTTTAGCTTAGGTTAGTTAGGGCCTGTTGTGGGTAATGTGTAGTTAGGATAGGTTAGGTTAGTTAAGGTGTTTCCTCAGGTTTTATCTTCCTTTTTTTACAGGTAAATAAATATTTAGGTACTCCTTTACAGTATGTGTCAAATGCTTGGGGATCAGGGCCTTGCCATGGCTGAACAGTGTCTCTTTAGTATTTGCATTTGTGTCCCATCCTGCAACCAATTCCCAATTGAGCTGTTACATTGGCAGCTACACCAGAGCTACTTTGCTAAGATTCTGCCATCCATTGCACCCACCACTCAAGGTTACTATGGATCCCAAAGTGTTGTTAATTTTTGATGTATGTTTTCAATCTCACATACTTTTGGACCAGATTTGGTATTGAGGACACTGTGTTACATCTGCCTGCAGCCTTATGTTCAAGTGAAGCCTTATAAGGTGAGTGGTGGTATGATCTCATGTAGTATGGTATACATAACTCACACCTACCATTTGTTACATTGTTTAGCCAGGTTACTTATTTGTACGTACACTCATACACATCCACTCCTTCTGTATGGTGTGTGTTAGGAAGATTTGGGGTCAAATGTCACATACGTAAAGATTGGCTTGAAGAAAAATTTAAAGACAATAATTTTTGGCTTAGTCATCCCTTGAGGAAGACTTATTCTGTCCAACACATCATTATACTGTTTAGTTTCTATTTCCCTCAGAATTAACCCTCAGGAAGAGCAGATGATGGTACCATCCAGACCACAGTGCATAGTTATCATCCCACATTCTTTCAGGGCAGTTGTATTGACATTTTATAGTCATTGACATGAGGCAAACATCACTGATCTCCCTCACGGTTGATGTGTCACATTACACAGAGACAAAGTGGTTGTGTAAGTGGTATTTATTATAAAGTGCTGTAGTTCTATATTTACATTGTCCACGATTGTGAGTCCATTAGTGTGACACCTTCCATTGTGATCCAACACAAGTGTAAAAGGGCATGTCATTTGACATGCTGGGGTGAAGTGTCAGACAGTGCAGATGGACATGATTTGCCAATGAGGTAGTGAGAGACAATCACAGGGTAGAGTGATAAGATAAACAGTGGGATGGAGAACAGTGTTTGAGAGCAGCTGTTGCAAGACTGGCATGTTACAAAGCACAGGACCTTGGTTATAAGTGGCCATGTGGCAGGGACTAGTGCTACGGGTACTCTTACAGGTGAAGGTGATCTGTTCCACGTCTTCATCTTCTGATGTGTGTGTTGTCTCCTCTGCCCTTGGTGGTGGTGGTTGTGAAGGGGCAACACACACCTCAGTGTTTGAAGAAAAAGAGTCAGACATCCCAGCAACTGCCAACTGTGGGGCTATTAAGGGCAGTACTGCAGCAAGGAGGAGCTGCTGGTTCTTAAGAATAGCAGCCACATCACTGTGGTAGGGAGCCAGGTCAGCCCTGAGTGGGTCAATATTACATTTGTGCACATGTTGAAAAGTTTGTTGTTGGAGGTGTTGTGTCAACTCTCTTACAGCTGTGCTGATTTCCTTCACATTTTTTTTTTCAAGTTCATGCAAGATTGATGTTCGCCCTTGCATGGCTGCTGCCTGTTCTGCACTTGACATCATGCACTATGTAAAGACTGAAATGGAATCCAGCACGTAAGTAAACTCGTTTAAATTTATTTGTAGTAAAGAAACCACCCTGAAGACATACAATCCTGGAAGCTCCTTCTCCACAGCTTCCTTCAAACGCCCCTGTTTTTTCCGACCATTTATCCGCTCTCGGAACGTTCCGATACTGCATCTCTCGTTGACCCGGTTCGCAAGAGCAGCGCACGCATAAATAAAAGTACTGCGCGCCGATGTCGCAAGCCGGTAAACCACAAGAATATTACATGGGTTTTCCTCTTCCAAAAAAACAAATGGAAGAGACAACATAATACACTACATTGGAATGCTATATAAACTACACTTAAAACATTGCACTAATACAAACTATAGTTTCACTATTCAATACTGTTTAGGAAATTACAAAGGATTTTAAACATTGACAATAAAAACAAATAAAAACAAGTTAATAACATAAAGCTATGAGAAGCATGGTACAATTAAATTTATAACAACAATATTCTATACAAAAAAACAGAAATAATAAATCAAGAAACTGTAAAGTTCCCGTCTCACATACATACTTCAGCGTACAGTGAAGAAAATGCGTATGGTTCACGTCTAACCTGTGTACTACAAGTACAATGGTGAAAATATCACCACACCTATTCATCTAAATCTGTATGGCTTACGTCTTACACGAGTACTTCTGCATACCATGGAGAAATCATCACAAACCTTGCCAGCACCCTCACATTCTTTGCACACATCAAATTGAATATCACAATTTTTATGACTATCAACTTCACCGACTAACAAGCTCGTATTGGTTGGTGAACGAAATTTCACAACCTTAGACTTATTCCACCAATGACCACCCTCAACCCTGACGGCATTTCCACATACTTTATTGACCAACACAGGAGATGAAAACTTTGAGTCACCTTCCTTGATGAAACCCCCAAACTTGATTTTCACAAAATCTCCAGCATTCATAGCCAAATCAGACACTTTCCTCCTTTCATCATAATGGAGTTTCTGTGAAGTTTGAGCCCTTGCTACATTCTTTCTTACAAAATGATCTAAACTCTGAACACACACCTCTTGTTTTAACAACTTGAACATCCACGCAGGCTTAAACTCAGTGGCTGGTTTCCTTCCACATAATAATTCAAATGGAGACACCAAAGTGGAAGATTGGGGTGTAGTCCCATAGAACCACAACATTGATTGAGTAGCAGTGTGAATATCAACTTTGTTCTGTATGGCCCATTTTATACAATCACCCAGGACCCGGTTAAAGCGTTCCACAAGGCCATTAGTTTGTGGATGATACAAGGAACTTTTTAGATGTTTAATATTACTACTCCTGAAAAACTGTTTCACTTCATTGGAAAAATTTGAACTCCATTATCAGAAACAATGCACTCGGGGAAACCCTCCCTCATGCATACATCTCTGGTGAATTTCACAACAGATTTTGAATTGGGTTCACTAATGAATCTAACTTCTGGCCATTTTTAGTAATAATCTAACAGAACTAATGCATACTTAGAATTTGATGGCAGGGTGTAAAAGGGACCAATCAAATAAATACCTACTTTCACCCAGGGTCTCTCTGGCAGTTCAATAGGCATTAAGGGTGGTACACATGTTTTAAGGACTTTATCGCTAGATGCACATATAACACATCCCTTCTCATAACTAATCCACCCTCCAACGATAATTCCTCATTAATTTTGAAAAAAGGTTGAATACCTGGTTCCAGTGATTTCTCCTTAGGCCACCCTCCGCTGATAAATTTAGAAACGGTTTTCAAAACAGGATCACTGTCTGTAGCAGAAATCCATTCTGCTTCAGAAAATGGACCTGCATCATCTAATTCTAGAGACGCAATTATGCAACTTTCATCGTCACAATCATCTTTCAAAACATGAGTCGGGGAAACTGTGGGAAATCTAGACAGATAATCAGCCCGCGCATTTTTTCCACCAGATATGTGTTGAATATCAAATTGAAATTGAAGAAGACGGACTGAGAACCTTGCAAACCTGTGTGAACACTTCTTCACATTCCTCCCACTAAGTATAAAAATGAGAGGTTTGTGATCTGTCTGGAGCAAAAACTTAGTAACCCAGAGATAAGTGCGGAATTTCTCTATCGCCCACCAGCAGGCTAAGAGCTCCTTTTCAATAACAGAATAAAGGCATTCTGAATCTCTTAAGACTCTGGAAGCGAATCCTACAGTGTTTTCACCCTCAGGGGTTTGTTGCGTAAGAACTGCACCTAAACCAACATTACTGGCATCAACGGTGCGTACAGACTTCAGCTCAGGATTAAACGGCTTCAGCGCACACTCATTTGGAAAGCTGAAGTTTAATCCACTCAAATGCTTCAAAGCAATCACTATTCCAGTCAAAATCCACTTTAGCTTTCAGCAGGTTTGAGATCAGCCTGACTCTGGAAGCAAAATCCCTTATAAACCGTGAATAGAATTCACAAAGACCTAAAAAGCTTTTAACACCGCTTTTATCAGCGGGAGGAAGCGCTTCGAGAATGTTCTGAACTAAACCAGGTTTGGGTCTGACACCCGAACAAGAAATCACATGACCCAAATACTCAACCTCTTCTTTGAGAAATTCACACTTTTCCCTTTTTAACACAACACCTCGATGTTGAAAAACAGACAGAACTTGTCTGAGTGTGGCATCATGGGATTGACGATCTGGCCCAAAAATCAACACATCGTCTTGGAAAATGGCTACTCTATCAATGCCTTTAAGTAGATTTTCCATTATCTCTGGAAAACTGACGCAGCCGATGCTAAACCGAAGGGTAACTAGCAATACTGATAGGTACTCCACGGTGAAACAAAAGTCATAAAGTGCCGGGCTTCAGGTTCCAATTCAATTTGGTGGTAGGCGGATGCTAACTCTAATTTAGTTAAAAAACTTAGCACCGGCAACTAGAGCTAACAAATCATTGATTTTCAGCAAAGGATGAGAATCAATCCAAATCTCTTTGTTCAGAGCATGTAAGTCTATGCATACTCTAAGCTCTCCATTTTATTTTTTTAGCGACAACTAAAGGAGAAAGCCAAAGTGAAGACTCAATTTGTTCAATAATACCTGACTTAGTTAAAGAAATCAATTCCTTTTCCAACTCTTCACGTGTGCTAAATGGCACTCCACTCATCTTGTGTTTAATGGCAAGGGCACCTTCTTTTACTTTTATTCTATGCTTAAAACCTTTAATTTTCCCAAGTTCTCCGGGAAAGACTTTGGGAAAATTGTTTAATAAATTTTCCACTACATCTGAATCTCTCACGGCAAGAACTTGCTCACGTGTACCTGGTTTTAATATCATACCGAACAGTCCTTGGTGAAACCAACCAAGGATATTTAGGCCCTTGACAGCTACATAAATTTTGCCAGAGATAACTCTTCCTTTGAATTTCAACACATCTTCAAAATATCCCACAAACTCAATTTTCCGTCCTTCATATGACACCGGAGCTCTGTCTGGAGGTTGAAGAACTCAATTGTTCCACGTAGCTTGAAAAAGTTATTTAGTGATCATTGTAATACGTGCACCAGAATCAACTAACAGATGAAGAACTTTGTCTCCAACACCCAATTCCACATATGGATCGACACAGTCGGAAGGATCACGCCACTTGACCACATCATCATCAACCACCAAAACCATGTCTTGTATATCTGAGACAAGATCACTTTCTTGAACATCCTGAGCTTCTTCTTTGACAGCACTAACATTAGTTTTCTTAATATTGGAGCTTTGACAAACCTTAGCAAAATGGCCCACTTTGTTGCACAATCTGCAAGAAATGAACTTGGCTGGGCAAGGTTTACTTGGGGGGGAGTTGGTGTTTCTCAAGGAGGTATCCCCTTTTTTTTTAATGACCGAACATTCCTTATTGTACACAGGACAGACATGATCTTGAGGTCTGTCTTCAAGTTCCTTCGCTGATCGTACAGATGTTTCAATACTTTTAGCAATTCTGATACATTTGTTAAGGCTTGGGTTCCCCAAAGTCAAGAGTTTCTGACGAATATATTTTTGTATAAACAGTGGCAAATAAATTGGTCTCTAATTAGCTGATCACTAAAATTTTCAAATTCACATTCTGCTATCAATGATCTTAAAGCTGATATGTACGTGTCAATGTCTTCATTAGATTTCTGTGTTCGTTTGAAGAATTTGTGTCTTAAAATGACTAAACTTGGGGGCTCATTGAACCTCATTTCCAGTTTTTTTACTGCTTCTTCGAATTCATCAAGTTCTTCGTCTTGCTGTATTTGTATGTCTGGTAGATGTTTAAACGTAGATCTCCCCTCAAACCCAAGCGAGTGTAGTAAAAGACATTTCTTTCTTTCTGGTCTAAATCTTGTAGCTCCTAACGCCCCCAAATATGTTTCAAATGCATCAAACCAACATTTCCATGTAATAGGTGGTTCAGCAGGAGTCTCCAGGAAAGGTGGTGGTGGTGTAACAGCCTGCATACTGATTCCAGAAAAATTGCGCTGTGTTAGTAAACTTGCAATTTGACTGAACACAGAAATATTATTAAAACCCTCTAATGAGTAAAATAAATTAATCAGCATTCTTTAGGAGATATAAGATGGCGTTCGGTTTGATCCACAACAGATCCATTAATGAGGTTAGCACTCTAGTAGTTGTATTGCCCATAGCTGCAGTGAAAACAACAAAAACGTCTGTATTTGGACACAAAAAAACAGTTCCAGTGTCTAAGGTTAGCCTTCTAGTTGTTGAGGCGGGGTTTTCACTCACTGTGCAGTTCAAGTTCAGATCGACGTGTGGAAAGCTCTTCCAGAACTGTGGGTTTGTTCTATGGGTGGTTTCCCTCGTCGCCACAAATGTAAAGACTGAAACAGAATCCAGCACGTAAGTAAACTTGTTTAAATTTATTTGTAGTAAAGAAACCACCCTGAAGACATACAATCTGGAAGCTCCTTCTCCGCAGCTTCCTTCAAACGCCCCAGTTTTTTCCGACCGTTTATCCGCTCTCGGAACGTTCCGATACCGCGTCTCTCGTTGACCCGGTTCACGAGAGCGGTGCGCGCGTAAATAAAAGTACTGCGCGCCGATGTCGCGAGCCGGTAAACCACAAGAATATTACACACTAACGCACCCCCTCTAGGCTGGCTGCCATATTTTGCATCCTCACCCGCACCTCCTTGGCCAGCTCCCGCTCTACTCCAACTACAGTTCTCTCAAAGCTGGTGCCAGTGTCGTCAGAGTCCTCAGCTGGGTTGGAGCTGGCAGGTCGTACAATTGAGGTGGTGGGTGGGTCCTCTGTGATGGCTGCTGTACCTGTGCTCCTCATTGCGACTGAAGGTGGGGTCTGGAGGGTCCCAAGGACAACTTGGAGGGTCTGCTGGCTGATGTTGGTCAGCTTGTCATCCATGTCATCAGGAAAGTCCAGAAGAGGCATATCCCCAGGAGAGCCATCGTCCTCTGCAATGAGATATTGTACAATTAGTGTGTCTGTGTTGTGGGATATGTAATGTGACGAGTCTGCCTTCCTATTTGTTGGACATTGTGATCTTGGTTCCTGTTCATTAATCCTGTCTTTAATATTAGCATTCTCGTAGGCCTATGCCCCATCTGCATGTCACATGTAGTGTGGTCAATTTGGGGACTTGTCAGCATCACATCCTCTAGTTGTTGGTTCTGGCAAAATTGTATATTGCCACCTTCTTGTCCTACTCAACCCTCCGTCTACTTCCATTCTCATGGTGAGGCCTTGCACTGGTTGTGATTGTTCTGATGGCACTTGCACCACACTTAACAATCTGGAACTGAGCCTGTCTCAGATATTTCACATCCAGCTATATGTTGCTGAGACCTAGCATATACTATTTATAGCATTGGCATGGCACACTACAGATGTCATCATTGGTAGTGTGTAATGTTGATGTTGGGGAATGTGTGCTACATTGGATTGCACTGATGGTCCTAGCAGTGTTCCAGTTCCTCCTCTGAGTGTGAATTTCACTAGCCGGTGACATATGTCCTCCCCCTCAATGCTGTTGTCTGAGCAGTATGACATTTGGGATGTTGCATGGTGTCATTGGAGCTAATGTGACCCAGGCACAGGGTGGACCCTGACATATTCAGCATGGGTATAACATTAGTGCTGTGTACCTCATAATGTTTATGACAATGGTTGATGTTTGTAGCAACTATGGACAAACACATTTGACAGGATTAGAACATTTTTATCGATTACAGGGGATTGATAACTTCATCATCCTGAACCCTCTAATTTGGGTGTGTTTGATCCAAGGGGACGTTACTGCCATTAGCTACTTGCCCTGCACACAAACAGAGGTGGTAGTGGCAACTGTTGTCAATGTTAAATTCCACTTGCAGATATGGCCTGAGACTGTTAATTGAGCCCTAGTTCATGTAGGGAGAATACCAGCTGTCGTGTGACAGCAGGCCAGTTTTACAATGTACACTAACCTCCTGGACTGGCTTTACCTTTCCAACATCCTTGGCATAGCAGCATGCCCCCAAGAAAAGGTTGTTGGTGTAGTGTAGTACTGTGCCCCAGGTTTGCTCTGAACAGCCCATGCCCCCGTGCCGTGCCCCTTTACCCATGCCACTTCCTGAATATCATGACTTACATGCATTTTGTAGTAGGTATGTCCCCCCCCAGCTTGCAGTTAACATTTGTGCATTTTAATTCCCCATGTGACCTACCCTGCATCTGTGTTGTCTCCTGGTAGTCTGCACTGTCCTGTCCTTGAATCCCTGTGACGATCTCCTGAGGGATGACGGCTGCCACCATCTCCTCCATGTGGTCCAGGGCTTCCTGTGGTGCTGGACTCCCACCTCCAATCTGCAGTGCTGCCTTCCTGGTCCTGGCCATCTTTTCCTTGGTCCTGCGCTTGAAGTCATGCCAGCGTTTCTTGCACTCGATGACTGTTCTCTGTACTTTTGCCACACTGTTTATCTTGTAAACAATTTGTTGCCATATTGCCTCTCTCCTACTAATTGGCAACTTTGAGGTGACAAAAAGTTGGTGCTGGTGTTCTGTCACCTCTTTCACCAAACGTTCCTGCTCCTCTGCACTGAAGCAACACTTTCTTTTCTTCTTCTCCTGGGTCTTGTGTGGGTCCTCCTGGCTGGTTCCCTGTCTGTTGTCATCTTCCTGGGGTCTGTCCAAGCATCTGGGATCCATTTTGTCTCTCCTTAGCATATTTTGCAGTGTTTGTGCCGCTTTTTTACGCTATTGCATCAAAAAAAGGCACATATCCGGTTTGCAACATCGTAAACAGACTCACAGTCATTTTCGCTGCGTTAACGTTGTTTTTCTTTACGACGTGACGCATTGGTTTGAGTAAAAAAAAATTACTCACACCTGTTGTTTGTGCCGCCGTGCGTCAAAGTATCAATTTGACGCCCGAGCAGTGCAAAGAAATGGTGTTAGCCGGTGGTAAAAAAATTTACGCAAAATTGCGTTGGCGCAGTTTTGCATCAAAAAGTATAAATATGGCCCTTAACATCCCGGAGACATTGTATGGTTCATAAATGATACAGAAATGACACAACTGCTTACATGGTGATAATAACAAAGAAACCTCTTCAGATAAAGACCCGAGAGCCACCATTGACATCATTTAATACCTTCCTGATTATAAGGATGGTAAGAAGGTCCAAGATACTGGAAACAAAATGGGGAAGAGAAGAAGGAAGGACTTTGATTTTGCTGCATGCCGCTTGATATCAAATTCCACACAAGATTTGAATAAAAACACATTATCCATGAAGTAACTGCATCTTGGCACTACACAGTAGTAATCTTCGAGATCAAACAGGTAACTGAAAAGAGAAAGACGAAATTGTTTCACCATTTTTAAAAGTAACAATACCATAGGCAATTACCTCTAAGTTCCTGACAATGTATTGTAGAAGGCCTGATATGTATTTGCTAGAGCAGAATAATCTTTCACTCCCCACTACAGGTGAATTCATGGATGGGGCACTTCAAGCAGAAGATTGTTTCAGGACTAAAGCATCTACATGTGACGCCAACTGCGTAACCTGTGGTTGCAG
Source organism: Pleurodeles waltl (assembly GCF_031143425.1). Classification (NCBI taxonomy): domain Eukaryota; kingdom Metazoa; phylum Chordata; class Amphibia; order Caudata; family Salamandridae; genus Pleurodeles; species Pleurodeles waltl. Next base: position 1,517,753,747 of record NC_090440.1, read on the forward strand.
GTTGTAGGCCGGATTTTTGTTTTCAAATGGGAACACCCTGTCCGCAACACGGTCACCATAAAGTATTGTATGATGTCGGATTTTCTTTGTTTTTCTCACAAGACGTGGTGACAGCTACCCTGAGGCCATGTCTTCCTGATCTGTAAAACCTAAAAAGGTACACATAGGATGTTCAGCCTTGCACTAGAATACTGACATGGAAAAAATAAAATAAACACCTTTCAAAGCAATAAATCACTTCCCTTTGTGTACTGTGGCAACACAACCAAGAAATGTATAGTAAAGAAATGTAATCGTAACCATGAGATAAATATGAATAAATGCACTATGTTATAGGTTATTTCTAAATTTTCTACATTTTAGAGGAAAACATTTTTTATGCTCTCTAAAATAATATTGTGCAGTCACATGCTTATCGATATCAAGTAAGCATTTTGTGAACGTCCTTAATACGTTATTATTAGCAGGGCAAGCTTTCTTTTCGCAATACTACTTTAAATTGGAACTGTGTACCACATTAAGAGTAACTGTACAAAAGTTCCATTCTTTCGTGTAAATTTGTCTGAATCTTCTCTTTATATCCTGTTCTTACAAAACAGCACACATTTGCAGCCAGCGCATTTCGCCTTACGAAAGTGACTTCTTCAGGGCCCAATACAATATTCCAGTGCTCTAAATCAACACTAGGTGGGCTGGACTGGTGGCCTCAATTGATTTATTTGCATTCAAATGTCTATGTTCATCACAATCCCCATATTAAGGCGATAGTACAAAAAATATATATGACTCCCAACCCACATTGATCATTTAAATTCCAATGTGCCCATCTTCTGGTTATCAACCATGCTTCATAAAATCATTAACTGTGTGGTCAAAACGGGCCAGTACGCCCAACGATGGCACCTTAATTCATGCCAAGAGCCGCATGAAGCCTTCTCTTGCTTTGCCCGCATGGCGAGGAAACATGGCTTTCTTTTGTACAATAGTTTGTTATCGTCATCAAAATGTTTCCGGTAACAGATTGTGCTCATGAAAACAATACACTTCATATTATGCAATGCAGTTGCATCCTAGATGTAGAGCACTAGACAAAAAATCAATAGATTGAACATAGATAAGTATATGCCTCTGGAAAGATCCAAGATTTGATTTACAGAGTCTCATAGCAATGGGTGAAGGTGGAACATCTAAACAAATCAATGGCTACAGGGAATTAACTCAAAGTTCATTCGCCTTACATTTGAAATAGACCTTAAAGAAAGATACATTTCTCATAGCAGAACTACAAAGGGGAATTATTCCTTTTATTAGAGTCTAAGCTTGCTTGCTTGCTGCAATGTGCAGCTGTTATTAACCCCTTTGCTGCCAGGCCTTTTCCCCCTCCTGTGCCAGGCCTTTTTTTTGGCTATTTGGGGCAGTTCGCGATGAGGCCCTCATAACTTTTTGTCCACATAAGCTAGCCAAGCCAAATTTGCGTCCTTTTTTTCCAACATCCTAGGGATTCTAGAGGTACCCAGACTTTGTGGGTTCCCCTGAAGGAGGCCAAGAAATTAGCCAAAATACAGTGAAAAATTCATTTTTTTTAAAGAAATGGGAAAAAGTGGCTGCAGAAGAAGGCTTGTGTTTTTTTCCCCAAAAACGGCATCAACAAAGGGTTTGCGGTGCTAAAATCACCAGCTTCACATCTTTCAGGAACAGGCATACTTGAATCAGAAAACCCAATTTTTCAACACAAATTTGGCATTTTAGTGGCACATACCCCATTTTTACGATTTTTTGTGCTTTCAGCCTCCTTCCAGTCAGTGACAGAAATGGGCATTAAACCAATGCTGGATCCCAGAAACCTAAACATTTCTGAAAAGAAGACAATCTTCTGAATTCATCAAGGGGTAATTTGTGTAGATCCTACAAGGGTTTCCTACAGAAAATAACAACTGAAAAAGAAATATATTGAAATTAAGGTGAAAAAAACAGCAATTTTTCTGTACGTTTTACTCTGTAACTTTTTTTCTGCAATGTCAGATTTTTTAAAGCAATATACCGTTACATCTGCTGAACTCTTCTGGTTGCGGGGATATATAGGGCTTGTAGGTTCATCAAGAACCCTAGGTACCCAGAGTCAATAAATGAGCTGCACCCTGCAGTGCGTTTTCATTCTATACCGGGTATACAGCAATTCATTTGCTGAAATATAAAAAGTGAAAAATAGCTATCAAGAAAACCTTTGTATTTCCAAAATGGGCACAAGATAAGGTGTTGAGGAGCAGTGGTTATTTGCACAATCTCTGAATTCCGGGGTGACCATACTAGCATGTGAATTACAGGGCATTTCTCAAATGGATGTCTTTTTTACACAACCTCGTATATTTGGAAGGAAAAAATGTAGAGAAAGACAATGGGCAATAGCACTTGTTTTGCTATTCTATGTTCCCCCAAGTCTCCCGATATAAATGATACCTCACTTGTGTGGGTAGGCCTAGCGCCCGAGACAGGAAATGCCCCAAAACACAACATGGACACATCACATTTTTTTACAGAAAACAGAGGTGTTTTTTGCAAAGTGCCTACCTGTAGATTTTGGCCTCTAGCTCAGCCGGCACCTGGGGAACCCTACCAAACCTGTGCATTTCTGAAAACTAGAGACCTACGGGAATCCAAGATGGGGTGACTTGTAGGGCTCTGACCAGGTTCTGTTACCCAGAATCTTTTGCACACCTCAAAATTTGGCTAAAAAAACATGTTGTCCTCAAATTTCGGTGACAGAAAGTTCTGGAATCTGAGAGGAGCCACCAATTTCCTTCCACCCAGCGTTCCCCCAAGTCTCCTGATAAAAATGATACCTCACTTGTGTGGGTAGGCCTAGAGCCCGCGACAGGAAATGCCCCAAAACACAACGTGGACACATCACAATTTTTGACAGAAAACAGAGGTGTTTTTTGCAAAGTTCCTACCTGTAGATTTTGGCCTCTAGCTCAGCCGGCACCTAGGAAAACCTACCAAACCTGGGCATTTATTAAAATTAGAGACCTAGGGGAATCCAAGATGGGGTGACTTATGGGGCTCTGATCAGGTTCTGTTACCCGAATCCTTTGCAAACCTCACAATTTGGCTAAAAAACACATTTTCCTCACATTTCGGTGACAGAAAGTTCTGGAATCTGAGAAGAGCCACAAATTTCCTTCCACCCAGCGTTCCCCCAAGTCTCCCGATAAAAATGATACCTCACTTGTGTGGGTAGGCCTAGCTCCCATGACAAGAAATGCCCCAAAACACAACGTGGACACATCACATTTTTTGACAGAAAATAGAGGTGTTTTTTGCAAAGTGCCTATCTGTAGATTTTGGCCTCGAGCTCAGCCAGCACCTAGGGAAACCTACCAAACCTGTGCGTTTTTGAAAACTAGAGACCTAGGGGAATCCAAGATGGGGTGACTTGTGGGGATCTGGCCAGTTTCTGTTACCCAGAATCCTTTGTAAACCTCAGAATTTGGCTTAAAAAACACATTTTCCTCACATTTCGGTGACAGTAAGTTCTGGAATCTGAGAGGAGCCACAAGTTTCCTTCCACCCAGCTTTCCCCCAAGTCTCCCGATAAAAATGATACCTCACTTGTGTGGGTAGGCCTAGCGCCCGCAACAGGAAATGCCCCAAAACACAACGTGGACACATTGCAATTTTTGACAGAAAACAGAGGTGTTTTTTGCAAAGTGCCAACCTGTGGATTTTGGCCTCTAGCTCAGCCGGCACCTAGGGAAACCTACTAAACCTGTGCATTTTTTAAAACTAGAGACCTAGGGGAATCCAAGATGGGGTGACTTGTGGGACTCTGACCAGGTTCTGTTACCCAGAATCCTTTGCAAACCTCAAAATTTGGCTAAAAAACACATTTTCCTCATATTTCGGTGACAGAAAGTTCTGGAATCTGAGAGGAGCCACAAATTTCTTTCTACCCAGCGTTCCCCCAAGTCTCCCGATAAAAATGATACCTCACTTGTGTGGGTAGGCCTAGCGCCCGCGACAGGAAATGCCCCAAAACACAACGTTGACACATCACAATTTTTGACAGAAAACAGAGGTGTTTTTTGCAAAGTTCCTACCTGTAGATTTTGGCCTCTAGCTCAGCCGGCACCTAGGGAAACCTACCAAACCTGTGCATTTTTGAAAACTAGAGACCTGGGGAATCCAAGATGGGGTGACTTGTGGGGCTCTGACCAGGTTCTGTTACCCAGAATCCTTTGCAAACCTCAAAATGTGGCTCAAAAAACACTTTTTCCACTCATTTCGGTGACAGAAAGTTCTGAAATCTGAGAGGAGCCACAAATTTCCTTCCACCCAGCGTTCCCCCAAGTCTCCTGATCAAATTGGTACCTCACTTGTGTGGGTAGGCCTAGCGCCAACGAAAGGAAATGGCCCAAAACACAACGTTTACAGATCACATTTTTTCACAGAAAACAGTGCCTACCTGTGGATTTTGGCCTCTAGCTCAGCCGGCACCTGGGGAAACCTAGCAAACCAGTGCATTTTTTAAAACTAGAGACCTAGGGGAATTCAAGATGGGGTGACTTGTGGGGCTCTGTCCAGGTTCTGTTACCCAGAATCCTTTGCAAACCTCAAAATTTGGCCAAAAAAACACTTTTCCTCTCATTTCGGTGACAGAAAGTTCTGGAATCTGAGAGGAGCCACATATGTCCTTCCACAAAGCGTTCCCCCAAGTCTCTCGATAAAAATGGTACCTCACTTGTGTGGGTAGGCCTAGCGCTCACGAAAGGAAATGGCCCAAAACACAACGTGGACACATCACATTTTTTCACAGAAAACAGAGGTGTTTTTTGCAAAATGCCTACCTGTGGGGGGGCTGAAATGGCCTAAAATAAATTTGCCCCCCCAAACCCCCTCCCGGGAGCGACCCTGGCATTCGGGTCGCTCCCCTTGTGTGACATTTGTGCAAAAAAAAAAAATCCCCTGTGCCTAGTGGTTTCTGCCCCCTTGGGGGCAGATTGACCTAAAATAGGCTGATCTGCCTCCAAGGGGGGCAGAAATGGTGTAAATACAATTTGCCCCCCAGGGGAGCGACCCTTGCCTGATGGGTCGCTCCCCATCTCTCCAAAATACAAAAAAAAATTTGCCCTGGCGCCTAGAGGTTTCTGCCCACCCTGGGAGGGCAGAAATGGCCTAAAATAAATTTGTCCTCCCACCCTCCCAACCCTCCCCCGGGAGTAACCCTTGCCTACGGGTCGCTCCCCCTGCGTGACATTGGCGCAAAAAAAATATCCCCGGTGCCTAGTGGTTTCTGCCCCCTTGGGGGCAGATTGACCTAAAACCGGCCGATCTGCCCCCAAGGGGGGCAGAAATGGTCTAAATACAATTTGCCCCCCAGGGGAGCGACCCTTGCCTGATGGGTCGCTCCCCATCTCTAAAAAAACTAACAAGCAAAAAAAAATAACACAAAAAAAACTTGCCCTGGCGCCTAGAGGTTTCTGCCCCAAGGGGGAGCAGAAATGGCCTGAAATACATTTTCCCCCTCACCCCCCCAAACCCCCACCCGGGAGCGACCCTTGCCTACGGGGTCACTCCCCCTGCGTGACATTGGCACAAAAAATAAAATCCCCGGTGCCTAGTGGTTTCTGCCCCCCTTGGGGGCAGATTGGCATAGCAAAAATTGGCCGATCTGCCCCCAAAGGGGGCAGAAATGGCCTAAATACAATTTTCCCCTCCAGGGGAGTGACCCTTGTCCAAGGGGTCACTCTCCATCTGTAAAAAAAAAAAAAAAAAACCCCGGTGCCTAGTGGTTTCTGCCCCACTTGGGGGCAGATCGGCCTAATCAAAATAGGCTAATCTGCCCCCCAGGGGGGCAGAAATGGCCTAAAATAAATTTTCCCCCCAGGGGAGCGACCTTTGCCTGAGGGGTCGCTCCCCTTGCGTGAAATTCACGTAAAAAAAAACTCCCTGGTGTCTAGTGGTTTCTGTCCCCCTTGGGGGCAGATTGGCCTCATAAAAATAGGCCAATCTGCCCCCAAGGGGGACAGAAATGGCCTAAATATAATTTGCCCCCTAGGGGAGTGACACTTGCCCCCCAAATTTTTTTAAAAAAAATGATCCCTGGTGCCTAGAGGTTTCTGCCCCCCCGGGACCTTCCAAAAAAAGCCCCCCCTGGGAGCGACCCTTGCCCAAGGGGTCGCTCCCTTATACCAATTTGAAAAAACAAAGAAAATCCCTGGTGTCTAGTGGGCGTTTCAAAAGCCGGATTGCTTTGCAATCCAGCTTTTGAAATGCTCAGAGAGTCTTCAAAGGGAAGGAAAAAGCCTCTCTGTGCCTTCCCCACGTGATCGAAAGAGAAATGCTTTGCATTCGCGATGGGAGGAGGACCTCTGTGATTGTCAGCGTACGATGCGCGCTGATGTCACAGGGGGGTGAAGGGGGGTCGGGGTGGAAGGGGAAGGGCTTCCCCTTCCATCCCTGCCTTGGGGGGGTGGGACGGGAGCACAAGGGGGGAGCGCTAGCGCTCCCCCCATTTCCCGGGTGCAGGACAAGGTGATCTCGTTCAAGGCACCCGGGAACCGGTGCCTTGGACGAGATCACCTCGTCCAAGGCACCCTAGGGGTTAAGTGGCATAGTTTAAAAGGCTTCCTTAGTTGCAGTCTAGCATGGATATTGTGTTTTTTTACAGGTGCAATTTTACTATTCTATATTCTCTCTCCATTTAAAATCTTCTGCAGCTTTAACACTGATGTTAATCCAACAGGTTTACACAAGACTGATTTCAAAATATGCATGGGCATATTAAAGTACACTGGTTAATGCCAATACATTTTTTGAAAAGATATTGCAGGCTTAAGAGGGCGACCTCAATTAACTTTACCAATGTATATTTTCTATTGTATGCTAAAAGGCGATCAGTAAGCTATTGCCTATTTTGAGGGTTTAATTAGGAGTTCATTTTCCTGAAAGGAGCTTATTCTCTAGGCTCTTTATCAACACTGCTGTCCACCCTGTTTAATTTCTGCGCAGATAATCTACGACGAAGGCACCCATCATTTCCACTGTTTTCACTCTCATCTAGATTCTCTCCAACGCCAAGCTGAGGCTGGCGGCAGAGCTTTCTAGCACGTTACTTACAAGTCAACTGGGATGATATTATGATACTACCACAGCACTATGAAAAGTACTGAAACACACAACCTATGTTTTCTCATAGACAAGATCCAAAGAATCTATCTCTTTATGAGTAGGATGCACTGCCTGATGGCTGAGGTGTATAATACATTGAGTAAAGGTTATTCCACCATGAGAATATTAGACCATTAACAACGCTGGTATCTTTCGGATGTTTAGGTTAAAGCATATCTCCACCGCTAGTCTTATTAGCTAAACAGGAAAATTCAGATCAATACCCTGTGGTCTATAGTTTATAAAAAAATACATTGTATGTGGGGTAAATGTCTAACAATGGTTCAGCATTTCCTCTTTGTTCCCATATTCATGGCATTTGTTTATTTTCATGCCAAACTTTTCTCTTGATTGCTACAAGAACTCCGCACCTGCAAATTTTCCTGTTTCCTAAAAAGAATTGTAACCCTTTCATGGACCTAGTCCATCAGGACATGTAAACAATCATCCCCTACCTTGTCTCAGCAGGACAGATACAATTCAAGGATTAAAGTTCAAAATCATGTCTCATATTTCTGATCTATTTATAACTGTTTATTCAGTATTAGTCATTACAGAACCTACTGAATTGGTATCTCTCTGGGCCTTTGCTTCATGTCTTATAGATAAGACCTTCATTGTTTACTTGACTTCCCTTGTTCTTCTCTGTTCAATGACTGAAGTAAGGCTTACACAGTAAATGAGGTAATTTATTTGTTGTATTTGAACACGAAGATAGAAATAACACATCTTCTCACAAAGGGGCACAGAGCGATAACTGTCATTGTGGAACACGAAACACCATGACATCATTACAATGATGTCATGATATTCCGTGCCTCTGGCAGACAGACATTAACAAACGCGATGCGATCACCACATTATTTTCCCCCTTTTTTTTTTAAACTGATTAAAAAATATGAACCTTAAAAGACAGAAACTAAAAAAAATGCACATATACATATTCATGACATGACAAAATCTTGAAACTTCTTTGGCTTTTGACAGACTCTTGTGCTTGTTCTACATCTGTGTTTATCATTATCATCAGATTTACTAACATTACTAGATTTAGTAACATCAGATTGACTCTGTGCAGCCGAATCCAAAGCTATGCGTGAGGTATTCCACGAGCTCCCATCTGACAATTTCACAGCATTCTTACGCAATTCACGTATTTATTGGGAATCTTTGAATTTTGATAAACCTTTTCTGACTAACACAGGATTTTTTACTCTCACCCAATCACCTACCTGCAACTTCCCATTTCTGTTATGCACATCTGTTAACCTCTTCAGTCCCATAAGGTCAGAGTTGTGTTCTGCAATTAGCCTGATTTCTTTTAAGTCACTGTCATCATGGAACAACTTTCCCATCCAAAAAGGACACATTCCAGTTGATGCCAATCTCCCTCTCATAAGCTCAAAAGGGGTTTTACCTGTAGCAATATGAGGTGTAGTGCGATAAGACCACACTCACTCCTTGATAGCCTGATCTACCGTCAAATGATTTCTCTATGAAGCTTGAATGCAATCTACCAATACACGATTAAATCGCTCAACCATACCATTACTTTGTGGATGGTAAAGAGGTGTTCTGATGTGTTTGATACCACATTTGCTCAGAAATTGAAGCATCTCCATTGATACGAATTGAACCCTGTTGTCAGTTAAAATCTGTTCCGGGAAACCTTCACAACTAAAGATCTTTTTAAGCAATCAATCACAAGTTGAGTAGTGGGAAACCTCACTGGCTCAACCTCTACCCATCTGGATAGATGATCAATTATAACTACAAAATATCTCATGTTGGGAGGCAAAATGTGGTAAAGACCAAGAAAATCACGACCAAGCTTTTGCCAAGCTCTTGTTGGAGAAGAAACAATTGTATCAGTCACACGTTCAGTGATCAACACCTTATCACTTGTACAGCATCTTGTACAGCTTCTAACACAGTCATCAGTTTCTTTATCCATCCTAGGCCACCAAAAATCAAATCTCAACCTTCTTTTAGTAATTGTAGCTCCCAAATGACCAGCGTGAGATGCATCAATTAAATTGATCCTCAAACATACTGGCGGGACAAGTTTCCTACTCTGACTAATTAATCTCCCTCAATGGATAATTCAACAGATACTTTCCAAAATGATTGTAATTCTGATGATAAACTTTTCTCCTTGGGCCAACCTGACTTGACCATGCGCATCACTTCACACAGTATTTTACCTTTAAGTACAGCATTTACCCATTCTTTTTCATCCAAAGGCATGTCACTTTCAGTCACACAAGCAACAAAGCATTCCTCAATTTCTGTTTCCCATTACTGTTCATCATTATCTTCAATGGGTAACCTTGACAAACAATCTGCCCTTCAATTTTTTCCACCAGGAACGTATTCAACCAAAAAAGTAAACTCCAGTAGCTTAGCTGACAATCTTGCAATAAGAGCTGTGGAACGTTTCATTTTCTGGCCAGACAAAATTTCTACAAGAGGTCTATGATCAGTCTTCAAAATAAACGGTCTACCCCATAAATATTGCTTACATTTTTCAATACTTCATACACAAGCTAAAATTCCCTTTTCAATCACAGAATATTTACGTTCAACCTGCCTTAAGGTTCTTGATGCAAAAACTACAGTGCTCTCATTTCCTTCATCCGACAATTGTGAAATGACAGCACCAAGACCATACTCACATGCATCAACAGTTACTATGGTGCTCTTCGCTTCTAAGAATGTCTGTAAGACTGGGACATTAAAAATCTCATGTTTGATTTGTTCAAACGTTCTATTACATTCATCTGACCACAGGAATGTGGAATTCTTCAATATAGTTCTAAAACATTCACTGTTTTTTGCAAAATTTCTTAAGAATTTGGCATAGAACTCACATAATCCAAGAAATAACAATAACTGGTCTCTGGATTTAGGGGCAGGAGCTTCTAATATGCTTTTAACTAAGCTTGGTTTAGGCTTAATGCCCTCTTTTGAAAAAACAGGACAGAGATATTCAATTTCTCTAGCTTTAAACATACATTTGTCTTTTCTCAATGTCTCACCTTTGCTTTCCAGTGTACACAATACCTCTTCTAAAACGTTTTCGTGCGTTGATTCTTCATTGGAAAAGACTAGGATATCATCCTGAAAAATCACTACATTGGTATTATCTGGGAACATGTCTGACATTAATATCTGGAAGGCCGCGGCCGCTGAGGCTAAGCCAAAAGGTAACCTACAGAACTGAAAGGTTCCATCAGGAGTAATAAACGCAGTCAAGTGTCTTGAATCTACATCTAATTCCACTTGATGATATGCAGATTTTAAATCTAGCTTAGTAAACCAACTGGATAAACCAATTTTCACAATTAAATAATCAATCCTCAGAAGTGGAAAACTGTCCACCCAAATTGCCTCATTTAAACTTCTCAAGTCTACACACATTCTCCGGTCACCTGTTTTTTTCTTGGCTAAAACTATGGGAGACAACCACAATGTTGCTTCAACCTTCTCAATTACACTCTGTTCACACATTTCACTTAGAAGTTTAGACAATTCAGACCTCACATTCAAGGGTACATTTCTTAACTTGTGCTTGACAGGGATGGCATCATGTTGAAGTTTCATTGTGTGAGTGTAATTAGTAATTTTTCTTACTTGTTCTTGAAACAATTTCTTAAATTTCTGTTGCCAATCACACACAAGATTGGAAGCAATGTTAACCGGGCTTACACTTCCTTTTTCTATAACTACAGGTTTGTCTCATCCAGGCTTGATGGCCAGATTAAATTCTGCCTGATGAAGTAGCGTTAAAACATTGATTCCTTTCTTGGCGACATAGACTTTTCCACGTAAAGTCTTATCTGAGATGGTCATTGAGGCCCAAAAAGAACCCATCAAATCAATCTTGCTTCTTTCAAAAGCAACAGTGGAAACATCTGGGGGATAAAGAATTTTGGAGACCCACTTTTCTTAAAAAATTTCTTAAGCCACTATAGTTATGCGAGCCCATGTGTTTACTAATAGTCAAATATCAATGGCTTTATCCAGCTAAGGATCCTTACATGTCAGTAATTTCTCTTAGATTCTTTTCAAATAACACCTGGCAACTAGTTGGTCTCTAATAAGTTGAGATGTAAAGTTCTCAAATTCACATTTAGCTGCTAAAACCTTCAATGCAGTTATAAACGTGTCAATACTCTCATTAGAGCCTTGTGACCTTGTAAAAAATTTGCAGCGATGCACCACAATTTTCTTTGTTTTGATAAAATATTTATCCAATTGTGCAATGGCCATTTCAAACTCATCTAGTTCTTCTTCTTCAGCCAATTCATAAGCCGGGAGATGATCAAATATGTTCTGGCCCTCAATTCCCAAACGATAATACATTAGGCTTTTTTTTTTTTCTCCGGTCTGAATTTATGACCATCAATGGCACCAGATATGCTTTGAACGACCATAGCCATAGTTTCCACTCAAGAGGTGGAACTCCAGGATCTTGTAAGAAAGGTGCTGGAGGTACTAAGTTTTGCATATTTAATATATGAGCATATATCATTGCACCGCTAACCATCGATTCTAACCGCAAGATTCTACTCTGCGATCTCAATTTCCATATCGACGACCCCAACAATGCCAACTCCACCTGTCTCCTTGATAACTCGAGCAACATAGGCCTTACCTAACTGGTCAACATACCCAGAGACAAGGCCATACACACTCTCGACCCCCTCTTCACCTCCAGTGACAATCAGATTCAGCCACATCACAGACCTCTATTGGTCCAACCACAGCATTCTCCACTTCACCATTGCCAACACCCAACACATTACCACCAAGAACGACAGAGCTGACTTCTGTAACTGGAGCAGAGTTGCTGAATCACAGTAGATGCAGGCCCTCAGCTCATCCAAACCCAAGGCCTCAACTGACCTCGACCAGGCCATCTTGAACTTCTCCTCCTAGATCAACTAATGCGCTGACTCATTATCCCCATTGAAACAGCCTGAACAAATAAAACCTCTATGAATGCCAGCTGGTACACTTTGGCGTTCAGAGCCACCAACTGCAGCTGCTACAAACCTGAACAACAACAGTGATCCACCAGGAATCCCTCCGATAGAAGAGCCAAAAAGCAGCCCTCAGCAACTACCACCGAGAATCCAAAGAGGCTCAGAGATCACCCATTATGTCCCGCATTGATTCAGCATCCAACCGCACAAAATAACTTTTCAAACTAGTCAAGAAAAACTCCAGCCCAGCAACCATAGAGAACACCATCCACCCCTCCGATGAACTCTGCAACACCCTCTCAGACTACTTCCACTACATGATTGCCACCATCTACAAAAACTTTGACCCCCAACCCACATTCTCCAACCTCAGCTCTCTTGACCCTCAGCACACACCAACAGCTCTATCTCCATGTGGGCACTGCTCACCACTCAATCCACCTCAGCCATCATGTCATCCATTCTTTCTAGGGCATCCGCTACCCATGCCCCCACCACCAGTTCAATCTCAGATCCAGTCTCCTTAACACAGATCTCACCAGTATCCTCAATACCTCCATCACATCAGCAGTTTCTCCTGATAAATGAAAATATGCAGAAATCAAACCCTGTGCTCTGACCCCATCAAACTCAAGAATTACTGATCCATCCATCTAGCCTCCTACACAGCAACAGTACTCAAGAATGCCATCAATCAGCAGCTCATCAGATACCTGCAAGAAAATAAACTTGACACCTCTCAATCAGGTTTTCATTCCAACCACAGCACCAAGGCCGCACTGATCCTTCATGACCTATCAGCCACATTCAACAACGTATCCCACAATATCCTCATCAACAGACTCCAAAGAATTGGAACACAAAGAAACACACTCAATTGGATTGCCTCCTTCCTGACAGGATGCACTCATAACATCATCATAAAAAAATACTTTATTCGATTGAATAAAACAATCATAAAAGCAGATAATTCATATTAAAAACATCACTCAATATTTAGAATAGTATAAAAACAGTAAGTCAAACCGTCTCTAAAAGGACCGTATAGCAAGGTTACGTTACAAGAAATTAAGTAAATTCACATAAAAGCCACAGTTCAAAAACATGACAGAAAAAATCAGTATAAGAATATATTTTAAAACAGAGGCTATTGTCATTAATAAAATACATTTAAAATGTATGCAAATATGAAAACCTTATCTAGGTAATTTGATAGTATGGTGTAGCCTTCATCACTGCACATAAAAATAAAGCTATTCCATTGCAAATCACAATTGATGGTAAAGACAGAAGGTAATTAAAAGCAGGGCGACATTGTTTAAAATGCATTGATTTTAAAAATAGAATCACAAACACTTTCCTTAGGTCTCCATAGAATTTACAAAAAAAGAGAATGTGTATTGTACTTTGCTCAGGCACTAGGGGGGTCATTACAACCCTGGCTGTCGGTGATAAAGCGGCGGCCAACCCGCCAACAGACAGGCGGTCAAAAAAATGGAATTCTGACGCTGGCGGGAACCGTCAACACAGGCCGCCACTTTAACACTCCGACCGCCACGGCGGGACAGACAAACAGCGCGGTGGTCACCGCCAACAGGCAGGCGGCAGACAATGTACCGCCCACCCTATCACAACTCACCAATCCGCCACCTTTTCCGGGGTGGGAGCCCCGCCGATAAAAACACGGCGGAAACAGACTACGAACGGGAAAACGCTCACCTCTACACACTCCACGAGGAATCTGGACAGCATGGAACCCGAATTAAACATCCTACCAGCTATTGTCTACCTGCTCATCTACCAGGAGTACGAACGCCAGCGCAGACGACAACGGTGAGTACTGCACCTACGACACAGGGGAGGGGGGAGGAGGAAAGCTTACGGGCACACACATACGCCATACACCCACCCCCCCACCCCAAATACCTACACCCCAATGCAGAGCAACAAGTCAGAGTGACACCCCCCAAACCCACCGGAATAATGCAAAGACACAATTAAAATGATCTTTAAAATATATGTATAATATAGCTCCATTGAAGTTATGGGAAATATGCAATATGAAAGATACAAAATAAGGAATGAACATAGTTAAAAATATATACATAGGCAATAAGTCCTGCCCATTCTGTCAAAGTTCCATAGTCCGTGGGCCAATGTGCACAAACACATGGGCAAAGCCCACACAGGAGACCAGATACCATTGGAGAGAACACTGCTGGGGCATCAGATGATAAAACTACAGGCACCTCAGGGGGAAGGGAAGGGGGGGCACCCCAGCCACATGAGTCCACGACGCCAGATCCACGAGGGGCCTCCATGCCCACTGTGCCATCCTGGGGAGTGCAAAGCCACAGTCTCACAAGTCTCTACAGTGGGTGGCTTGCCCACTGTTCCATCCTGAGAAGTGGCAAGCCACAGTCCATCAGATGGATTACCGACTCCACTGTTAATGGAGAAGGCATGGTGCCCAGAGTGCTTCGTGAAGCCCTGCTCGACACAGAACAGGCACTGTCAATGGGCCAGCGGTGCTTGAGACGGCGTTGCCCAGCGGAGCGGTGCTTGACAGGAAGGGCCCAGCGAAGCGGTGCTTGACAGGAAGGGCCCAGCGGAGCAGTGCTTGAGATGAAGGGCCCAGCGGAGCGGTGCTTGACAGGAAGGGCCCAGCGGAGCGGTGCTTGAGATGAAGGGCCCAGCGGAGCGGTGCTTGACAGGAAGGGCCCAGCGGAGTGGTGCTTGAGACGGCGGTGGTCAGCGGAGCGGTGCTTGAGACGGCAGTGGCCAGCGGAGCGGTGCTTGACAGGAAGGGCCCAGCGGAGCGGTGCTTGAGATGAAGGGCCCAGCGGAGCGGTGCTTGAGATGAAGGGCCCAGCAGGGCGGTGCTTGAGACGGCGGTGGCCAGTGGAGCGGTGCTTGAGACGGCGGTGGCCAGCGGAGCGGTGCTTGACAGGAAGGGCCCAGCGGAGCGGTGCTTGAGATGAAGGGCCCAGCGGAGCGGTGCTTGAGACGGCGGTGGCCAGCGGAGCGGTGCTTGACAGGAAGGGCCCAGCGGAGCGGTGCTTGACAGGAAGGGCCCAGCGGAACGGTGCTTGAGATGAAGGGCCCAGCGGAGCGGTGCTTGAGATGAAGGGCCCAGCGGAGCGGTGCTTGACAGGAAGGGCCCAGCGGAGCGGTGCTTGACAGGAAGGGCCCAGCGGAGCGGTTCTTGTCACGGCGGGCCCCTGTTCAGCGGTGCTTCTCACGGCGGGGCCCTGTTCAGCGGTGCTTCTCACGGCGGGGCCCTGTTCAGCGGTTCTTGTCACGGCGGGGCCCTGTTCAGCGGTGCTTCTCACGGCGGGGCCCTGTTCAGCGGTTCTTGTCACGGCGGGGCCCTGTTCAGCGGTGCTTCTCACAGCGGGGCCCTGTTCAGCGGTTCTTGTCACGGCGGGCCTCTGTTCAGCGGTGCTTCTCACGGCGGGGCCCTGTTCAGCGGTGCTTCTCACGGCGGGCCCCTGTTCAGCGGTTCTTGTCACGGCGGGGCCCTGTTCAGCGGTGCTTGTCCTGTGTTTCTAGGGAGCCAGACCTGGCCAAGACTTCCCGCTCAGTCGCCATCCGACCCTGCGGTTGCGGGGCCCTCCTGTGATGGAGTCCTGGGCCCGTGGGTGTCGTCCATCACAACCGGAATGGGGCTGGTGGGGCCCTCCTGGGCAGCTCGCCTGCTGCCTGACTTCTCCGCCCTGCTGCCCTTGCCCTCCTTCGCTGAAGCTCTGTGGCCCTTGCCTCCCTTTGATGATGTGGCAGGTGACGGGGCAGGGCTACTGTCCTTGGTGGCAGCCGTCTCAGGCTTGTCGCGCCGGCCCTTAGTTTTTTTTGTCCTCTTCCCAGGGGGTGGGCTGGCTGTCCCCTTGCTGCTGGCCGATGTTCCTGCCCTAGGAGATGGTGGACTTCAATAGCCCTGCACTATGGTCACAGTAGATGCAGGGCTGGTGGTGGCTGAGGTGCTTTTTTGACTCTTACCAGATGGAGGGGGTGGGTCAGTGGTTGGAACGAGGTCAAGGTTGGAAAGGAAAAGCACTTTGGAAGGACAGGGACGGGTAGGTGTAGTGGGTATGGGAGTGGAGGAAGAGGATGTGGTTGTGGGAGAGTCAAGTGTGCTGTCTTTGGGTGCAGGTGCTTGTGACGGAGGCTGTCGTGAGGTGGATGGCTGTTGGGTGGGTGGCTGCCTGCGTTTGTGTGGTTTGGAAGAGGGGGTGACAGACACACTGGGAGAGGACACAGGGGACGTGTAAATGGCAGTGGGGGTGGTGACTGCACGTGTGCGGAATGTAATGGAGGGTGTGCTGGTGATGGAAGTACTGGCTGATGGTGGTGTGCATGCAGGTGTGAGTGGAGACGTCACAGGGAGGGAGGAGGGAGATGAGGAAGTGGGGGACACAGAGGTGGTAGTGACTGTTGGCATGTCTGCATCTGGATGTTGCTTGTGTGAATGCTTGTCGGATCTGTGGTGCTTATGTCTGGATGAGCTGCCCTTGGGTGTAGAGGTGTGTGCAGGCTGGTCTGATGGTGTGGATGGGATAGGCAGAGGAACAGGAGACTGGGACTGGGTGGAGGGAGTCAGAAGAGGGAGGCTGGAGACAGGGACAATGGCTGCCGTCAGTGCTGAGGCCAGAGCGTTGAACGATCGTTGATGGGCAGCCTGACCCGAATGAATGCCCTCCAGGTATGCATTGCTCCGATGCACCTCCCTTTCTACACCCTGGATGGCATTCAAAAGGGTAGACTGCCCAACAATGATGGTCCTGAGGAGGTCAATGACCTCCTCACTGACGGTAGCAGGGGTAACTGGGGCAGGGCCTGAGGTGCCTGGGGCGAAGGAGATGCCCGCCTTCCTAGGCGAGCGGGCACGGAGCGAAGGCTGAGGGGCTGCTGGGAGGGCGGGGCTGGTGCGCTGGGTGGCGGCTGTACCTGTTGTGGCGGTGGGCACGGATGTTGCCGCCAGGACAAGGGAGCTCCCTTCCGAGGACGTGTCGGTGTCGCTGACGTCTCCATGGGTCCCCGTTGTGGAGCTCCACTCGCCCTCCGTCTCACTGGTGTACTCGGAGTCTGTTGCATGGCCCTCCGGGGCCATGTGAGATGCAGCTCCCTCGTGCGCCGATGCCACTTCTCCTCCGCCTGATGATGCTAATGCACACATGAACAGGAAGACAAAGAAAATGGGGGGGGGAGAAATGAAGACAGGTTGAGTGCATGCATTGGCAACACCGTTGTCGGAGAGGACAGACACAGAAGCCCCCTGCACTAGGCCGCGCAATCGGGGTACACTACTCAGTTATTGTGACTAGGCCTACAGGTCTATGGACGACAAATGCACACATGGGTGAGGCCGGACCATGGATAGCTGTACTTGGCACCCTACAGAGGTGGGGGGCGGGGGCACAGGGCCATGCCTAACGGAGGGGCCTAGCCTACAGAATGCGCCCTGGCCTAGTGATAGCCACAGCCCTCCTCCCCCACCCAGACACCTTCACTGCGTGCAAAGATAGCAGAATGTGCTGATACTCACCCCCTTGTGTCTGTTGTGATGTCCTCACGCGCCCATCCAAATCGGGGTAGGCCACCGCCAGGATCCGGGACATCAGGGGGGTCAATTGGCAGCTGGCACCCCTCCTACGTTGGGAGGCCATCCCCAGCAGAGACTCGGCGGTCTTTCTGATCCCGCGGCGGATGTCCTCCCACCTCTTTCGGCAGTGGGTGCCCCGTCTGTTGTGGACCCCCAGGGCCCGGACGTCCTTGGCGATGGCACGCCAAATGTCGATCTTCTGATGGGCGCTGACCTATGTGACATGTACAGGGTGGTAAAGGAAATCTCATGCACTTTTCTGCCTGGTCAATGTGAGTGCCCCCCCCCTCCCCAACCTTGCCATGTGGCACATGCTCTCATCTTTTGTGCGTTGCACTCCTCATTCGCTCCCCTCCCCACCATCTTACATACACCCCACTCAACACAGGCATAGCCCATTCAATGTGCACCCTGTGTACTAACCTGTTGGTCTGGAGGACCGTAGAGTAGCGCATACTGGGGGAGGACCCCATCAACAAGTTTCTCCAATTCTTCAGAGGTGAAGGCAGGGGCCCTTTCCCCAGTCGCAGCAGCCATTGTATCTCCCAGACCGAGGTCACAGCAGCACTTGCAGTATCGGTCCTCTCCTGTGGATGATCAGGTCTCGAGTGATTAATCAGATAGAAAATGGCGGTCACGCCCGCGGCGGTGCGTACCGCGACCGCAGGGGCCCATCCTCATTGGCTACTGAAACCCATAGGGTGCAATGTTAACCAATGCGGCTTAGCACCGCGGTCTTCGACCGCCTACCGCCACGGTGTGCAACGCCAGCGCATTGACCTCACATCCCACTGTCACACTTCACAGGTCAGGCAGCCGCCATTTCAAGGGCCCACATGGCATAATTTCTACTGCGTCACACAGGCCTACGCCTTGCATTGCCACTCATACAAGCCTTTCAATGCATAGCGATTCGTGTACTGTGCAATCTGTGTGAACGAACATGTGGGTTGCTTGACTCTGTGCTCCATGTTGTCTTTCCTAGGCACCGTCCGCTGGGACTTGCGAGGAGAAGGATGAATCCTCCTGTGTACCGACCGCTGGTGGACCTGTCGACAATGGAAGAACGACATATCATACTTACATACAGGCTTGACAGAGCAACTATACATGAACTATGTGCCCAGCTGGAGCCAGACATGATGTCCCCCATCCGCCAACCCACAGGGATTCCCCCTCTGGTGCAGGTACTGTCAGTACTCCATTTTTTGGCAAGTGGGTCTTTTCAGACAACAGTGGCCATATCATCTGGGATGTCTCAGCCTATGTTTTCTAAGTTTTTGTCCAGAGTGTTGTCTGCCCTGATGAAATACATGCGGAGCTACATTATTTTCCCTGAGGTGGGCGATTTGGCTACAGTGAAGGGTGATTTCTATGCCCTTGGACATATCCCCAACATCATTGGTGCCATTGATGGGACCCATGTGGCTTTGGTTCCCCCCAAAGAAAGTGAGCAGGTGTACAGAAACAGAAAAAGTTATCATTCGATGAATGTCCAGGTGGTCTGTTTGGCTGACCAGTACATCTCCCATGTAAATGCCAAGTTCCCTGGGTCAGTGCATGACGCGTATGTCATGCGAAATAGCAGCATCCCTTATGTGATGGAACAGCTACAGAGACAACGTGTGTGGCTAATTGGTGACTCTGGTTACCCCAACCTGTTGTGGCTACTGACCCCAGTGAGGAATCCCCGGACCAGGGCAGAGGAACGGTACAATGAGGCCCATGGGCGAACTAGGAGGATCATAGAAAGGACCTTTGAGGTGCTGAAGGCCAGGTTTAGGTGCCTGCATATGACAGGGGGATCCCTAATGTACTCACCAAAGAAGGTGTGCCATGTCAGTGTGGCCTGCTGTATGCTTCACAATCTTGCTTTGCGACGCCAGGTGCCTTTTCTGCAGGAGGATGTTCCAGATGGTGGTGTTGTAGCAGCTGTGGAGCCTGTGGAGAGTGAAGAGGAGGAAGACGACGGGGACGACACGGACAACAGGGATACAGTCATACAACAATATTTTCAGTAGCACACAGGTAAGAATCACCCACACCATTTTACATTTACTTAAGGCCTCATGCGTCTCTACTGTCTGTGTTTCCCCCCAGTTCCTGTTAACTGATTTGTGACTTTCCCTTCCCTTTTCAGAGCTGTATGACCCACTGCGTGACTTCTGCTTTGTTTGCCCATGGACTAAAGCTTATTGAAATTGGTATGTTGTCATCACATAGTAACTCGACATTATTGCACCGTTATGTGTAATACATTTGTTAAGAATACAAGTAGACTCCTGTTATTTTAAGTGCAATAAGTGATTTATTTTAAGTGCTACATATAGGTACATGATTGTAAAACGGTGATGGGTGGGGGTGGAATAATGTCCATGGCAGAGTCCAGTTCTCAGTCTCACAGGTGCATTGTCCATATGCCTGGGGAAGGATGGAGCAAGGGCAGTTAAAGGTTGGACAGGGTGACAATGTGGGACAGTGGGATGACATCAGGGGGTATCTTATGCTGGCGGGGGTCTTGCAATCCTACTCTGTCTTCTTGTGAGATCTCAGGTTCCGCTTGCGGGGTGGTTCTTCTTCTGCAGGAGGTGGGGTTCTGGTGGCCTGTCATTGTGTGGGGGCCTCCTGTCCACTAGCGCCGGCGGAGGTGGTAGGCTGTTCCTGGCCTGGGATAGTGACAGGGGCCCTTCGGGGTG
Organism: Pleurodeles waltl; assembly: GCF_031143425.1. Taxonomy (NCBI): domain Eukaryota; kingdom Metazoa; phylum Chordata; class Amphibia; order Caudata; family Salamandridae; genus Pleurodeles; species Pleurodeles waltl. The sequence goes on from NC_090440.1 coordinate 1,517,774,197, forward strand.
CCACATGGTCCCGCAATGTGGTAACTATCTGGTTAAGGGCCACGACGATGGTCCCCATTGCGGAACCGATGTTCCTCAGTTCCTCTCTGAACCCCATGTACCGTTCTTCCTGCAGTGCCTGGATCTCCTGGAACCTGGCCAGTACCGTCGCCATCGTCTCCTGGGAGTGGTGGTAAGCTCCCATGATGGAGGAGAGGGTCTCTTGGAGAGTCGGTTCCCTGGGCCTGTCCCCCCCCTGTCGCACAGCAGCCCTCCCAGTTCCCCTGTGTTCCTGGGCCTCTGCCCCTGGACGGTGTGCCCACTACCACTGCCCCCAGGTCCCTGTTGTTGTTGGGGTGGTGGGTCAACCTGGGTGCCCTGTAGTGGTGGACACACCGCTGATTGACTTGTCCTGGAGACAGAGGCATGGGCCCGCTGGGTGGGAGCTGTGCTGGTGTTCCCAGAGGGGGTTGGGTCTGGTGTAGCCTGTGGCTGTCTGTGGGGAACCGACTGTCCAGAGGTCCCCGATGGGCCGGGCTGGTCATCTGGGTCCAGGGAGACAGAGCTGCTGTCATCGCTGGGGGCCTCTTCTGGGGGTGGGATAGACATCTCTGTACCCTCTGTGGCGGTGTGGTGGCATTCGGGTCCTGCAGGGGTATAAAGGTATGGTTATTGCTTCTGTGTGTGGCATTTCGTGTGATGGGTGGATGTCCGTGTACCCAAGTGCAGGCATTCCCTTGTGGGGGCTTTTGTGAGGGTGGCTTGTGGGGGTGATGTGTGTGTGCAGTGGGCATGCTTTGGTGATGGGTGTCCATGCTTTGTGGTCGCATGCAGGGCTTGGTGTTGGGATGGGTGGGTTGTGATGGTGAGCTATTTGCAAGGAGTTGGTGTGATGGGGGTGGGGGTGAGGGTGGGGGTATGTGCTGGCATGCAGGTGGGGTGGGGGTGGGAAGCAGTAGTGAAGATTTGACTTACCAGAGTCCATTCCTCCACCTACTCCTGCGAGGCCCTCAGGATGCAGGATGTGCAAGACTTCCTCCTCCCATGCTGTAAATTCTGGGGGAGTAGGTGGGGGTCCGCCGCCAGTCTTCTGCACCGCAATGTTGTGCCTTGATACCATGGAACGCACCTTCCCCCGTAGGTCATTCCAGCGCTTCCTTATGTCATCCCGATTGCGTGGATGCTTTACCACCGCGTTGACCCTGTCCACTATCCTTTGCCATAGCTCAATCTTCCTGGCAATTGTGGTGTGCTGCACCTGTGCCCCGAAGAGCTGGGGCTCTACACGGACTATTTCCTCCACCATGACCCTGAGTTCTGCGTCAGTGAACCTGGGGTGTCTTTGGGGTGCCATGGGGTGGTGTGGGGTGGCGTTTGTGGTGATGAGTGTGGTGCGTGTGGTGGTGTGTGGTGTTTGGTGCGTGGATTCTGTGTGGGTGATGGTGTTGTGTGCCTCTGTGTTGTGGGATTGTCTATTCTGTGCTCTCTCTCTTGCCTTCTTCAATAATTTTGGGTCATAGGGGTTTGTGGGTGATGTGGGTGTGTGTTTTATATTGTGTTGGGTGTGTGGGAGTGGTGTTAGTATGTGTATCAGGTGTGTGTGTTTCAAAATGACCAATGTGGCTGAGTTTTCTATGTGTGTGTGTATTTTGACCGCGGCGGTGTGTACCGCCAATGGAATACCGCGTTTGAAAGACCGCCGCGTGGATTCGTGTGTCGTGATAGTGTGGGCGTATTTCTGTTGGCGTGACGGTGGAGGTTTGGTCATAGCCATTTTTTCGCTGACCTTTGGTGTAGCGGACTTTTGTGGATGTCGGGTTTTTGGCGGTTTGCAAGTTGCGGGTCAGAATGACCATGGCGGTTTACCGCAGCCGCGGCGGTGTTATGGCGGTCTTCTGACCGGCGGTAAGCACCTTTTACAGCCGAGGTCAGAATGACCCCCTAAGTCACAGGGACATTTTACCAAGACAGGGGTCCAATCATTAATACACGGGAAGCTAACAAGGCGATGAAAAATCGCTAATCTTAGGCGCGTAAGGACAAATCAATGCCTTGGGTTCAGTACATTGGTCAAATATGGTTCCATGCCATCTATTTGTTGCAACATGAAATTCCTCATTACGCTGGGTTTCTTTGCCTCAGTGGCCCATCTTAAATTGGCCAGGTGAGTAAGACTCATATCATCCCACTTCCCTCTTTCACCTCTACTTCCAAGAGCATCGTTTGTGGCGTTCCCCAGGGTTCATCCTCAGTCCTACTTTGTTCAATACCTACATGACTTAATATCATCTCCTATGCAGACATACTCAACTGATCCTCTCACTTACTGAAGACCCCTTCACCACCAGAAATAACTTCCACAACACCTTGATCACCATAGCCAATTGGATGAAAACTAACTGCCTGAAGCTCAACTCCAAAAAGATGGAAGTCCTGCTCTTTTGGAAAAACACCATAGCTAGTGGCCAGCCAAACTCAGACCCACTCCCACACCTACGCACCATGTTTGCAACCTTAGCATCATCCTCAAAAGTGAGCTGACCATTAAGCAGCAGATCAATGCAGTCATCTTCTTTTGCTTTCACACCCCCTGCATGCTACATTGAGACCATTACTGTAGTCGAGGTGGCTGGTGACAAGGGCCTGGGTGACAGTTTTCCTGGTGTTGGCTGGGATCCATCTGAAGCCATGGCTGACTTTGAATATTTTTAGATTTCTATGTGTAGTGCATTTTATCAAGCTAATTGTGCAGGACTTGCTAAAAAAAAGAAGCCATAGTCAATAGCATGCTGGTCACCTGCTGAAAAATATGCACTCATTTTGGCCATTCATTCGAAATGTGCAAGCAGTTGAGGATCATTCAGTATGCCAATAAGCTACTTATAATATCTCTCATACAGGAGGTGCCAATACATTGGAACTCAATCTACATGATGGAAAGGCTATTTGAACAATATAAGTCTATCAAAAATTGTGTAATTCAAAGGAGGGGGATGCAACTGCCAAAGCCATGCCAGCAACTGCCAAAGCCATGTCAAGGAGGTGGACAACTTATGGCTACTGGAGTGCCTGATAAGAATTCTACTTCCTTTTAGGATTATGACATTGGATGTCAGCAAGCAAGACAGTGCCATGAGTCGAACAGTCCTATTGTTGCATCTGCTACAGGATCAGTTGAAAAAGGTTGAACAAATGTTCAACTGTGTCAACAAAGAATCAGCTTCTTTAATGGCTAGCCTAATCCTTCACTTCAACCCTAATCAAAGGCTTCAAAAACAGATGGTGTCCTCCAAATACTGTACCAATGCCAAAATACTAGATCCATCATACAAAAAAGTGCTGGCCACTTTCAGTCCTTTTTACTGTAACAAGTGTCTTAGTTTACAAGACTTGGATTGTCAGTAAAAGTGAGTGAATTTAAGGAAAAAAACAACACAAATTAGAGCTTGTGGTAGTTCTGAAGAGCACCCTTTAACCTCCACACGGGGGGAGCTGTTGTACTGCGGTCTGTAGCAGCAGCCAGCACTGTCGCCAGCTACTCCAAAACCCACAGCAACAACTGCTTCAAGTTCAGAGCCAGCCTCTCCAAGGAGTTGGTTTCATTCAGCAGGTCTTAAGTCAAGTGCAGAGGTACAGGCACTGTCACTGGCACTGTAAGTGGCAGCACAGATGACAACTCAGAAGATAGTCCAGAACTATTTGGATGACCCAACAGAGGTATACCTGGACAAAGACCCATTTATCTTTTGATAAGACAGAGGGGCTTATTGGCCACAGCTTAGCAGGCTTGCAATAAATGCTCAGTGGTGACTGTTTCACCAGAGCCTGTTTTCAGTGCAAAAGGTGCAGTTATCCCAGTGAGAAGGCCCAGTCTCTTGCCTCAAAATGTATAGGGACTGGTGAGATTATAATGGCAAGCACTTTTTTTCCAAAGGTTGCCAGTAGGTAATTATAGTTAAGACCAAGTTTCCAAAGGAAAGCATTTTTGTTTTGTTTCACTAATAACTTTAGCATTGTTTATCAAATCCTCATTACATTTTCTAAACTAGTTTGCCACTCACTTCAGCTGCTGACTGGAAAGAGTCACAGTGATTCAACAGGTGGGGTCCAAGAAAAGGGAGGTTCCTAGAATGTGTTTTCTCCATGCAATTGCCTAGAGGGATTTTAGCCATGACTACAGTCCATCCCACTGGACGGAATTGCACCCAATTTGGCAGAAATCTAGATCTTGTTGCAGAAAGATTTCTTTTTGCAATTTGGTGTAAATCTGCTCAGTAGTTTTGGATTTATTAAAGAAAAAAAGATGTCGGTATATCAGGAGATGTGGATCCACGCATCAACTATGAGGGGTCAGGATATCCTGATCTCAAGGCAGTGATGTGGGGGGGGCTTATATGCAGGAATTTGTCCAGAAATGTTTATGGGGCACCCATGTGTCTGCCGATCCACCAAGGCACTCAGTGTTGCCCCCATGTGAATCTGCAACAGAACCAAATATCCAGACCCCAATTAAAAAAATCCATTCACAAGCACACTCACTCACATATTCATTCGCACACACAGCCACTCACACACCCGCACAGCCACTTGCACATTCACTTACACACCCATACAACCCCTTACACAATTACTCACACAACCATACTACCACTCACAAGCATACTCACAGTCCCATACAGCCACTCAACAACAACACTACGTACACACCCACTCACATACCCTCAAAACCACTACCACACCCATTCATAGACCGACAGAGCCACTCACACACCCATTTACAAACCCACACAACCGCTCACACACCCACTCACACCCACTCACAGACCCATACAACCACTCACACATTTACTCACGGACCCATACAGCAACTCACAGACCCACAAAAACAATTGTACATCTACTCACAGACCCACAAACCCACTGGCACACCCACTCACACACCCACACAGTCACTCACACAGCCCTCACACCCATTCCCACACTAATACACCTAGTCACACATTTGTTTACACACTCACACAGCCACTCACTCATCCATTCAGAGACCCACACAGCCATCCAAACATGCACTCATACACTCACTTTTACCCCCAGACAAACACATAACCACTCACACACCCACTCACAGACCAATTCAGCCACTCACACACCCACTCACAGACCCACAAAACCACTCACAAACCCAGTCAGGGAGCCACAAAACCACTCATGCACCCACTCACAAACCCAAATGGCCACTCAGAAGCCATTCACATACTCATTCACACACTCACATGCCACTCATACACCATTCACACACTTATACATCCACTCATACACCCATTCCCATACTCACACCCACTCAGTCACAGACACACAAAATCACACACACACACACTCACAGACCCAAAAAAAGCTTACACACCCACTCACAGACCTACACAGTCACTGATACACCCACTTACACCCACTCACACACCCACTCATGCACCCATTCACACACTCACACCCCTTTCACAGACCCACAAAACCATACACACACTTTCTCACTGACTCACTCAGCCACTCACACAACCACTCACACAACCATACAACCAGTTGCAGAATCATTCAAAATCCCACACACACATTCACATACCCACACAGCCACTCACACACCCACTCACACACCCACTCACATACCAAAGCAGACACTCAGACACTCACATGCCCACAATATTATATGTATTATTGTTTCGAATTAGTGCTTTTCGTTGGGAATGGATCGAGAGATACATAGCAAATCCAAAATGTGTTGTTACGTATTCAATGTGGGTTTTTGGTTAGTAATCCACAGATCCAAGTGAGAAATTAGAAAATAGGATTTGAAAAAAATGAACCAGTGTCTGGGAAACGGGTTGGCTCAGAAAGTAGCCTTTTGATTGCGGCTGTGGTGGTCCGACCGCCACATTAAAAGATTGGAGGGCAGAACTGCATGTTAGCAATCCGTGATGTTCTCAACCAAAGCCAGCAATTGATGCCACTTTAATCCTTTGTCACCAACCCAAGTAATGTCTACATTAAGTAAACCTAGGTCCCTGTCAATGCCACTCCTTCTAGTACTCTCTCTGGCCCAAAACACAAAACTATGACCCACAATCAAGACTGTGACCATTTTGGAGACAAGTAGGAGTAGTACACGGTTAAGTCTGTGGCAGAATAAGGCTGTTTTGAAGATAAAGTTAAAATAGAGGACAACAACTAAAATTTAAAAGAACAAATTTGATTGGATGGTAGAGAGGTGCAGGGAACTAAAATCAGGTAGTGACTAGGAGAAAAAAGTAACTAACTCTGTGATTGGCTTTGGAAAAATAAAAAGTAGTATTGTTTGGGATAGGCTTGGAATTGTGAACAGTCAACCACACCTGCTTCAGTTAATGTACAGCTAGTATGCTGTTCAGAAGGAGTTTTGTGAAATTTTGGCCTACTGGTAACTAGAGACTGTTGCAAACTTGGTTACTATGGAAACAGAGCTAAAACAGTGTGGGGGAAGGGAAGTAAAATGACTGCAGTGTTGATCTCAAAAGAAGACTGGTTTACACAAAAGGCTCAGTAGGGAGTGTATGCCTTGTAAGTGAGTATATTTTACAAAGTAAATTATACATGGAAATAATTAACAGCAGATTCTTAAATACTTGTAAGGGCTTCATGTGAATTCTTAGGTCTGCCATGGATTTACACAGGGGTCACGCTGAGCCCCACAACGGATCCACTGATCCATCCAAAAAAACTACCAAATTGGGCTTGTTTACAAAAAAAGGAAGGCAGAAACATGCCCCTGTTTACAAATGGGACTGCAGTATTATTTGTAGTGTTTGCCAGGCATTAATTGATATCTTACAAAAAGGTTTAAGTCAATTTCCAGATAGAAGTGTGAAGTGGAAAATTGCACTGTTGCAAACATTAGATCCATGCAAATCAGAGAATATTCTAATTTACAAGGACACTCACTAGTGTGTCTATCCAGGAATGTGTGCACAAATTATTTTGATCATTTTAGAATGTTGGCTGTTCATCATTCAAAAATGTGAACTTTAGTTAGCAGACTTTACTTTGTAAAAAGTCCTTCATTGTGTTTAGGAGAAATGAACAAAGTACTTTTGTATAGTACAGTATCAGAGGTTGAAAATGTTTGTGAAAATATTAATTTACATTTCTTTGAGCCTGAGTTGCAGTCTGGAGAAAATAAGGAGTTGGTATGTTTAGGTGTAGAGGAATAAAACACAGATATTAGTGCTGGTAACTTTAGATGAGAAATACCAACATTTAACGCACTTTCTACAGAGGAACAAAACTATGTTTGTATTCATAGTCAGCACACCTACTACAAAGGCCAAACTCGAAATGATGATGTGTCCTTGACAACTGAAGAAGAAAACAGAGAAAAGTGTCCAGAATTTGCAGCATATTTTTTTGGGAAGAACATTTTGATTTATCAACAATCCAGATCACGTGCAAGTATTACAATGACAAATTAGAGGATAATAAAATGCTTACACAGTAAGTTAGAGGTGGATGGAATTCCAGAGGAAGTTCGACATCTAAATGTTTATTGAGCAATACTTATACAGTCTATACACCCTTTTCAAGCAATGGTTTGCATGCAACTAAGGAGGGGAAACTACAAGGAGTGGTCTTCAGAAAGGACTTCAAGGTAGAGTTGTGTATTTACCATTAGATTTCAAATGCAATTTTGAAACTGTGGGTGTGGAGAGAGATGTGGATGAAGTACTTGTAATTCTAGTGAATGGCAAGCCCACAAAAGACAAAAATAAAAATCTGTCACGAACTAGTGGATGTAAATCAGGTGAAAAGGCCACATTGTAACTTAAAGAGAATAATGGGTACTACCAATAAGATATATATGTTATTCCACATGGAGATTGCATGAAGAAAGAGATGTTGCCCTCAAGTGGACTGTTTAAAAAAGTGGATAGAGGTAGATATGAAGAAATATATGAGCACTACAGTATCCATGCACTGAATTTGAAAGAGGTTATGAGGGATGCTATTGATCTTCATCAGATAAACCAAGCTAAATGAGCTCCAATGAGTCTGTGGGAGAAAGGTTGAGAAGCTCAATTTTTTCCTTAACTCTTTCCAACTGGAGTAGGTGGACGGTATGATGACCACCCTGTACAAATACCTGCAGCTGAGTATAGGTCAACAAGATTATATTCAGAGGACCCTAGATTTCGAAAAGTATTCCATATGTATTCCATCTTTTATTTGAAAATCATTTGTCTGGAGTATCATATGCTGTTAACCATATTCTTAAGACATAAGGTGATGTACAAAATATGTCTGTAAAAGACTTTGTTGAAACAATTAATGGAAAAGATGAGAAGGTTGAAAACATTTTGATAAATTTGATGGCATGCCAATGTGGAACCAGTGGGTTAAATATATGTTGAAGATGTAGGTTCACCAACTTCGTTTGTAACACTGTGTTGTGCAGAGTATGCATGGGATGATTTACATGAGTTCTTGAGGGAAGCAACCTCTAATATTAAAGGCATCGAATTGAAGACACCAGGTGAAATGTGTTGTTTGGATCCTGCAATCGTTTGCAAGTAATTTAACTACAGATTTCAAGCTGTTGTCCTTCACCTGCAGCAAAAGAAATCTACCTCTTCAAGAAGTTACAGATTTTTTTGGGTGAAAAGAGTACCAAGCAAGAGGTGCTCCTCATATTCATATGCTATTGTGGGTAAAAGATGCACCTATATTTAGAACAGATACAGATGAGTCAGTATTTTCTTTCACAGAACACTGTATTACAAATATCATCCCAAAAGACACTGAGGAAAAAGGCCTAAAACAGCAAGTACTGTGTTTCCAATCTCATAGATGTGGAAAGTGTTGTCAGTGGAAATTTATAGCAAAAGGAAACCTTTTACACAAAATATTGCTTTGGATTTCCAGGACCTGTTATTTCTAAAGGAAGAGTGCACGGTTTCATGTCTGCAGTGAAACATACACTTACTCATAAATCAGCAAAAAAACACTACAACCTAAGGAGAACAGAGGCTTTGAAATATAATAATAACTACAGTCCATCATTTTGAAAATGTGGAATGCCAACATAGATATTTTATTTGTTGCAGACTACCGTGTAGCTGTTGCTCATAATATAACTTCATACATATCAAAATCTGAGCAAATGGAGATGAAAGATTGGTGGACATAGATTTCTGCGGAAAAGTCTCTCACAAAAAAACTGTACTGGGTCAGTTTGAAGATGCGTTCACACAGAGAAATTGAATCCCGTGGATGCTGTGATCAGTTGAGGTTTGCAAGTTATATATAAGTTGAAAGGAGTTGTTTGGGTGATTCTAGGCCTAGTATCAACTCGAAACGGAGTTTGAAATTCTTTTCCAGAAATACTATATCTTGCCAAATTTGTGCCAGATAGTACAGACATTGTAAAAAGAAACATATTGGGCACTTACTATCCAAAATGGAATGCTTGTCTCTTTGAAGTACTACACATAAAGAAACAATGTGACAGAAAATGTAGATGAAGGAGCATTTGCAGCAGTTGGGTGCAATCAGTGTTTGGTGTGACATAGCAAAGGCAATCTAATTAATCATAGAAAACTGAGTTGCCATGATGCTAAAAAAAGAGAATTTTTCTATTTTGCACTTTTGCAGCTGTTGAAACCCTTGCAGTCTGAAAATAATTAAAAGGAGAGTTGGACTTCTATGAAGATTCTTTCAATGCTGCAAAGGATGGCATTGAGTGATCATTATTTCCAAACTACTCGAAAATGTTGAATGATGGAATTGAACAAGAAGATACAATTGCTTCTGAGGTAGCTAATTAGAGTTCACAAGGCAACCAAGGTTCAGGTCCTCAAACTCAGGACCCACTTGGACAGCCAATAATTGAAAATGAGGCTGCAATTGCAATTAATGAAGTGGAGCCTGCAATGGAGCAAGCAAGCCAGGCAGTTGATTTGGCAGATTTATATGGACCCCTAAATGATGAGCAAATGGAACTATATATGGAAGTAAAAGCTAACAGTTAAGCAGGGATTACTTCATGACAAGAAAGAGTGTGCATGCTCAACATTTAAGCCTACGCTGTTGTATGTCAGTGGTCAAACTGGTACAGTTAAACGTTTTTTAATACAAGTTTGTACTGCTTTTTGAAAGAAAGCTATAGACTGCATTTTATCATGTGAG